>NC_069660.1:245026362-246226362 GCF_027244095.1 Hemicordylus capensis | reverse complement strand
CCAAACAATCCCTAGTATGGAATTCACCTTTTTCACAATTGCTGCGCACTGAACTGAATTCCATAGCACTATCCACCACAGCCCTAAGATTCCTTGTCTAATTAATCACTGCCAGTTCAGACTCTGTCAGTATACAGGAGAACCTCATTAATTACTGGTCCAGCACCTGTGGTTTTGCATAGCTGCAGTCAGGTAATGGACACCCAAACTCGGTGTATGTAAAAAAAAAACACCCACACCCCAACAACCCTGCATAAAAACAGTAAAACCCACGTATTCATGGGTGCGGCATGGTCGGAAATGACCTCAGAGGTCATTTCCGGCTGCCATTTTATAGCTCTTTTATTTTAAAAAGTGGGGGAAAATGATTTTCAGCCATTTTTTTAACTGTTTGGGGGCATCTTCAAACTCCTTGTGGGCAATGGAGCATGGTAGGGCACTTTATTTGCCCGTATTGTCTGTTGGGGGGGCGATTTGAGATGGTGCAGGAACCTAATCCCCCAATTTGCATTCACTTTAATGCCCCATTATTTGCAGATTTACTATCTGTGCCCCTCTCCCCACCGTGGAATGAAACTGCCACAAATAACAGGGTTCTTCTGTATATGTGAAGTGAAGCCCCCCACCCAATTCTATGTGCATCATTTTATACATACTTAATTGAACCTTATTTTCTCTTTTGTTACCTATTCACCCAGTTCAGAGAGATCCTTTTGGAGCTTTTTGAGTTCATATGCCCACAGTATTGGTTTACCTCAGTCATTTGTGGGTTTAGGAACAGCATACTGTTATATTATTGTAACGGACCTCTCTGAAGATTAACAAATTGCTGAGCGGGGCAGAAGTACAAGAGTTGATGATCAAATAAACCAAGTGTTGGTTTATTGCTGCTCAGCAACTCATTGCTCTTACGTGATGCCAATCCACAACATATTTTAGCCATGCAATACCACCATACAGTGTTTTAAATATATATTGAATAAGGATACAGTAGTTAATATCCATCAGCCACTATGCATTGGACCTCTTCCAGAAACTGGAGCTTGGAATTATGGACCAGTTATCCTACTGAACAGATAACAACAATGGGGTAGAAACACTCACATGACTATATGGTGCTAAAAAAAAAAGCCCTTGCCTATGGCTGATCGTTTGTAGCAGCCTATTTTTCTAGCATAATCAAGGCTGATGTTGATAATTCCATACACAATATGATCGAAACTCACATCTCATGTATTTATTTGAATAGAATATTCATGCTATAATTCTATGCCTGTAGATGACCGAACTCATCTTATTAGTCACAACTAGTTACCACCAGTGTTGTGTGTAACAGGTGGTAAATGTTGATTTCAACTCCCACCATCCCCAGCTGCAATGGCCTTTGGCTTGGGATGATGGGAGCTGTAGTCCACAACATCTGGGAATGCCTGTTACAAGGAGCACTGGTTACCACCCAAGTGAGGGTGACACCTGGTTGTATAATTCAATATATAGACAAAATTCATGCTACGTACTTTGAAATTATTAAGTTGCTTGTGTCAATATGGACAGAGTTCAATGCCCAGGAAAATAAAATGCCCCTTTCAAAGGCTGCAAACTTAAACTTCAGTTGAATGGCACTGCTACTTTAGTAAATAAAATAATCACTTACCATTGTTTGAAGGGTGTGGCTCATGTTGAGGCACACTGGTGAATTCAAAGTATCTGACCTACAAACAGAAAACCAAGGGCCTGATCGACAGGATAAGGGGGAAGAGCAATGGGGTTCTAATTAATTGCAAAAACTGATGCACTTTTGCAAATAAGACAGTGTTGGCTTTTATTTTTTTTAAAGTATGTTGGAGCAGTATGCTTTCCAGTAAGCATGAGATATAAGAGCAATCTGCTTGAGTGGGTTAATAATGCTGCAATGTCATGTATTTAATGGGTGTTTTTCCCCCTTCTTCATTAATTGTGTGTCTTGTTAAATGAATTAATAGAATTAAAGGATTAAAGAAATACACGAGAAGTCATAAAACATGGCATTCATGACAGACAGATGGTGCCTGAACTCCTCTCAATTAATTTTTACTCCGGTGGAAATTTAGGATACAGTTGAATTACAGACAGTGATATTACTAATACAGTAATCTGTAATTCTGCAGCAGGTAATCTAGTAAAAACTACTCTCCCACCCCAGCCCCCGTTAATGGCTATGGGGAAGTATATCAGATAGGACTCTGTTGTATCAGTGGTAGCAAAGAAGCTGCCAAAAGAACTAGATTTAAGGGTTCCCTCTGGTCATCTCGGATTGCCACCTCTAAATGTAGAGAGGGTTCTTATCCTTTTAAAAGCTATTTAGTTAAAGAGAAGCCTGCATGTGGGGGGTGCTTGGGGTGCTGATGTAAGATTATATTTTTCCCCTTAGTACCCTTGCTATGGGTTTCCTTGGAGATTACCATTACCTAACCAAACACAGCCCCAAGCTATCCTTGTTTGATTTATTATATCCAAAATAAATGGATACAAGGTAGAAGACAGTGCTAAATGCGCATTATTACCCGTTATTAATTAGAGTGAACATTGGGGCTGCTTCAACACATCGTTCCTTTTGCATCTAAAGATATCAGTTTTCTGTAATGAAACAACCTGCATACACAGCTATACTATAAACACCTTTTAAAAACTATGTAACAATTTGATCTGTACATGTGGGATTTGCCTCCCCAAAATAACATTATTTTTAATTGATATCCATTTCAGTCTCTGATGAATGCATTCATTTAGAAGTAAGGATTGGTGATGATATTAATAAGACTTAGGGCTATTTCTGCCCAAAATGTTTCCTGATATGAAGATTCTTCTTAACTGTCATAGAAAAGACTAGTTTCTATCATGGTTATATGCATGGGCAAGCTGATACATAGAGGGTTCCCTCATCTATATACCTGCTGCAGGAAAATCGTCCTCATTAGGTCACCACTCAAATGTTATAAATGAACTTTTTTCCAAAAAGGAAATGAACATATGCATTAAGAAGAAATAGAGTTGATTGTTACATGTTTGTAGGTGTTAGGCAAGCACCTTGATCCTAGACATTTGTGCTAGTATATTTGTGTGTGATGCTAGTATAATATTGTTTAAGTTTAAAAACAAATCACGTGGCATAGTGTCATGTGGAGCTGTTGGTTCTCCCTATGCTAAGTAATGTGGTGATGATGCAGCAAATCTTATAAGTCAGTAAGCCTTAAAATAAATTTTAAAATGTGGGGTTATGTTCTTTAGTAAGATCCTGTTGAATTTACTATGTGCAATATACAAATAATGCTTGAGCAGAAATAGCCAGGTGTCAATTTTCTAGTTAGTTTTTAAATTGCACAAAATTTATTGTTTGAATACATAGGTCAGCTGTGCTGACTGTCAAATTCCATCATGTCATTTCCTTCAGGAGGCTCAGAGTGCAAACTGACACAGAAACAGACTTTTTCTTCCTTTTAGCATTCCACTGGAAAAGACAGGATATATTTAAAATCATTTGCTGGAGCTCTATTTATAATTGCAGTGTTAGAAAGCAGTTAGGCTCTGTTTATCACAACCTATCCAAAGACTATAGATATGGGGTTGTGCCTCTCATCAATATATGAAAATGTGCATGGATGGGGACAAATTGAATTGTTCCTTTACAGCAGCTCTGCATTTGCTCGGAAGGATTTTTCAGTTCCAATCTTGTTTTTCTCTTAGCTCTGCATAGAACAGGGCATTTGTAAGAAATTATGAACATTTCATCTATTTCCTAAAGCATTAACATTCATACTGATTTTCCAAGCAATCATTAAAATTAAAATATTACTCGAATCTTGTGTTTGCTTCTTTTATTCAGTTTCTACAAGGTGTTTTGTGATTATGTAATTTTCTAGCCCCTGCTTGCCTTAACAGGTCATCCTAAACTTTAATTTTTGCTCCCTGACTGATTAGTGTCTCTGATTAGGCAAGCTTCACTTTTGTATTTTGTTATAAGAAAGCAAGTATCTCTCTAAAGAGGATGTAAACTTGCCTGCAATTTTCCTTGAAATCTCTGGACAGACATCAAAGGGGACACTATCACTTGCATGATTGTGTGGCTTCAAATGATAGGCTGAGGCACCTACTTTCAAATATATCTGCTGCTTAAAGAAAGATATTTCAACCTTCTGCTTGGATCATGTATTCACAAGTGGATCGACCTGCAAGTAGCCCCAACCTGCCAGTTCTTGCAGGATCCTTGCACACCCTTCCACAAGCAGGTCAACTTCTAAGTGAGCATCTCAGCCTATTATTTCAAGCAGGAAGTTGGTGCAGGTACCAAAGATAATATCTACTCTCAAGCTAGTGCACCAGCCTGCCAATGCTTGTGTGGGTTCTTTTACATGTGGATTTTTAAAATATGCAAATAACAACACAGGAGAGTAGGGGGTTCATGTATTTGTGTGTATATTAAACAAATTGTGCTCCCTCATCTCCAAAAGAAATTTGTTACCATCCTGCTGAGACATGTTGCCATCACAATGGGATGTACCCATTGTGCTGGACTTGGGTACACTTGTCTTTTCAAACACATCACTTAAATTGTGGCAGCTAACTCAAATGCAGAGTGCAGAGCCAAATTAACCCATCAGAAGCACAGGAGAGACACACATAATGTTTCACCAAAACATTACCAATTTAGTTGGAAGGGGTTCCTTAACAGGACTAGTCATTAGTGTTTAAAATGCCTCATCTAATGCTCATCTGCCATCCATCCTATCCCTGCCAAAAGTCCATCACCAACATTACTGCAGTACACAATTGCCTGAACAACTCCTTGCAGTAGCACTCGACTCCCTACCATCTAAGTCCAATTTCTATGTGCCACTATCTGCCCTTCAAAATTTTATGAAAACAGTGGGCTTCCATTCTGTCAGTTTAAATATCCCTCCATTATCCAAAATCTCCTTTTCCATACCCCTAATTCTACACTTCCCTTTCTGGCTGCAAATATAAACTGGAAATTCCACACTGTGATATTTGTGCTGCTTATTTAAATGGACTAAGAGGCTCGTCTTTAGACAAACAGTGGTAGGCATTGGTAGGTCAGTTCCTTTGCCCTGCTAAGAATACTTCCTAATCCTGAAGATGGATTTTTTTCAGAGTACTTTTTCCCCCCAGTGTGAGAGTGATGCCCCATACAGCAGTTGTGACCCTGTGAGCGAGAATAGGCCTGTTTAAAGCAGCTGCCTGTTCTTGCTGGGATTGGGACTGCATTGCTGTGGAGCTGAGATGAGCACAGCCCAGTGACGGTGTAGTAGCACAGTGGTAATGGGCTGCAAAGGTGGAGGTAAATACCCTAAGGGGACAAGAGCAGCTGCAAGCACAGCAGCCCCTGGACATCTCCAGGCACCTGCAGCTGGGGCACATTGCATGCCCTCATGCAATGGTGGCTACATCACGGCAATCTGACCTTTGAAGTGGAAGTACGCCACTCTAGTATTCCATTCTGCTTGCTGGTATTCCTGGAGGCTTTACACACAGGGCTTCTGCCCCAAATCTCCTTCAGAAGAGAGAGTGTGCGTTCACACACACACACAAATCTTGAAGTCCCTTCAAGATTTTTGGACCCATTCCACACAAAAACTGGGCTTTGTGATGTGAATTCTAGCTTATCTCGACATATGTCCGGGTTTTTAAAATGCTGGTTTTAAGCGACTTGTTCTGAAAATGCCAGAGCAAATGGGAGAGGCACTGACGTAGAATCATTAGCATGATAAGAGGCATGCTCTCTCCAGAAATGCAGAACTGTCTCTGTGGGGAGCTCCCCCCCCTCCACCCACTGGCTAGAAGGAAAACATGGAGCATGCCATGTGGACTTGTTTCAAAATAAAACCGAGAACAGAGGGGAGGAGCTGCTTCTCTCAATGCCGCAAGTGTACTTTGAAGTGGCTTCGCTCAACGTTTACCCCAAAGCCTGAAGCCAAGTGCGAATAACTGGAGAGGTATACATCCTAAACTGAACTGCACCACTTTGCTGTTCTCAGTTAATAGCAGGAACTTCTTTTGGTGGTGAAGTGTCCACCATAAGAGTCCACAAATTCTGCCTGGCCTTAGCAAGCAACATTTGTTTTCTACTAGCCAGTTGTGAAGACCCATTCCACCCAGGATGCATTTCCCGTTTGCTCCATTCTTCTAAAGATTTATTCAGAGCTAGAAACCCTATCAAGGAAATAGAGAGGAATATCCAGCTCAAATGCCTGATTGCTTCTTCAGTCTTCGTTCTGTTTGTTAAAAGGAGTTACATCAACAGCATTTTTATTGTGATCTCCTCACTGAGGAACTCAATAGGGTCTTATCTGATCATGGCAGGGGTGTAACCACTTACCAAAGTCACCGGGAAGGATGCTTAATATACGAGTTCAAGATTCCAGGCTTGCAAATTGCTTTTCCCTCTCATGTAGAACCACGAAACTGCCTGAAAGGAATAAGAAAAACTAGCTTATCCCACACAGAGCATCTGTGCTCTCGGACTTTATTGCTCACTCACCCCCTCAGCCACTCTCCCCACCCCCACCCTCTCAGCCAGACTCCGCTCACTTAGTCACTCCTCAGCCAGCCATCTCAACCAGTCTCCCCTCAGGCATTGAACAATGGCATCCATTGCCACTGAGTCTCCTCACGAGGAGGACGGCCAAGCTGGGGCCTCCCTTCCAGCCTGCATGGATAGCCCTCAGTGCACTCTTATGCCACGGCTTGGCTGTCCTCCTTGCAAGGAGACTTGGTGGCGATGGATGCCATTGTTCAATATCCTCTCTTTCTTTGCTGCCTCAACCTCGCTCCCTCCTTGGCAGCAGCTACCCTTCCGGCAACTCTCTTGCCAGTACTCTCGCAAGAGCTGTCATGCATGGGATTAGCCACGAGTATGCCTTAGAGAATTACATTATTATTATTATTTTACATTTTATATCCCGCTCTTCCTCCAAGGAGCCCAGAGTGGTGTACTACATGCTTAAGTTTCTCCTCACAACAACCCTGTGTAGTAGATTAGGCTGAGAGAAGTGACTGGCCCAGAGTCACCCAGTAAGTGTTATGGCTCCCAGCCTACAGGAACTGGCAGGGCAGAGAAACGCATAGTCTCTCTTCACTCTCTCATTGCCCAAATTTTTCAAGATTTTCACTGCTGAGCATCATAAAAAGTCTGATAGAGGTTTATAAATAAATAAATATGGATTCCTGTCCCCAAAGGGCTCACAATCTAAAAAGAAACATAAGTTAAACACCAGCAACAGTCACTGGAGGTACTGTGCTGGGGGTGGTTAGGGCCAGTTACTCTCCCCTGCAAAATAAAGAGAATCACCATGTTAAAAGGTGCCTCTTTGCCAAGTTAGCAGGAGGTTGCTATTTTTAAAATCAAGGAAACAGGAATAGGAGGAGCAATGGCAGCAGCTAGAGCACCAGCCAGCAGTGGGATGTGGTGACCTGTAGAAGCAGGTCCCCCCATTAATTTCAATAGGACTGACTTGTGACTAATGTAGTACTTTAAAAACATTGTTTTGCTCTTTTATGCTGTTGTCACTTGCTTTTTGGAACTGAACACTGGGAAAGCAAGCAAGCAAGCAAAACTTGTCGTCCCCCCCACCCATATTCAATATTTTTCAACATTTACCCCCAGTATTATTTTTGTGCATTTTACTGTAAGTGCCAAACTAGAGCACAGGAACCTGAATAGGACTCCACAGCAGAATAAGACTTTTAAATCAGTACAGGCATCATTATTCTGTTTATAAAGTCTACTCTGTATGAAATTTTAATTTCTTTTAATAGGTTTGAACGAATGGACTTTAGATCTCTTCTAGCCCTAAAACTATAAAATCAAAACTATCAAACTTTGTATTAATCAAATATGTTTTCCTGTTTGACAGTTCCTGATTTCACCAGTAGATGACTCTGCAATTTGGCTAAGAAATACTTTGTTTGCTGTGGGAGTGGGAAGGGAATCACT
This sequence comes from Hemicordylus capensis, assembly GCF_027244095.1. Classification (NCBI taxonomy): domain Eukaryota; kingdom Metazoa; phylum Chordata; class Lepidosauria; order Squamata; family Cordylidae; genus Hemicordylus; species Hemicordylus capensis. Next base: position 246,218,372 of record NC_069660.1, on the reverse strand, counting down.
CATGAACATAGACACTGAACCTCCTGTTTATTCATTCCGTCACTACTGAGTCAGATTACAAACAGGTTAGTAGATTAGAAGTCTCTCTCATCTAGTAATAACAATTACAATGCCAGTCAGGCCACTTTACATCAGCAGTACGTACACAGAAATTTTACACCCAGATGAAAGAATATATTGTGCTAAATTCATGCTACTTCCAGAAAAATCGATGGCACCATATGACTGACAGAGCTGGCCCTATAACTGTATCATGCAATGTGGCTAGCTAGCTGAAGTACTGTTAAGAAGAGGAATGTGCAGTTATAGCCAAAATCCTGTGCACACATACCTGGGAGTAAGCCCAGTGAAATCAGTGGGACTCATTTGCAAGAAAATATGCCCAATAGGTTCAAGTTGTATGTTGCATTACTAAAGTTAACAAAACTTTGGCAAATAATACCTTGCAAGTTGTTCAGAATATGTAATCTGGAGAATGTAGTAAAACCAAATTTCTCTGTTGATGGAAAATAAGTACAAAACTTGATATTAATTTGCAAACAAAAATATAAGGAGCTTTACACATCTTCCTTATTTTTCCTACATAGATTTTAAAACTTGAGATGAGCCACAAAATGATTGTAATATGGGTCACCTTGCACACAGCAAACATTGCATGGAAGCCATTTTGCTATGGTGCTCTTCCACATAGTTGTGTATGCATGTACAGTTATGTATGCAAATACAGAGAACAATTTGTTATGGGGCAGCTAACAAAGTTAAAAAACAACAACAATAAAAAAAATAGAACATTAAGAAGGCATCCAGATCAAGCCTCAGGAAATGACACATTTTAAATAAGGGAAGTATGCTGAGCTTTAAGAAAATACACCATTAGTTAGACTTGTAATAAAATCAAGAAGCTAGAGACATAGAAATCCTGCTTGTCAAGTAAATTATGTGATCATTGAACTCAAACAGAAACAACAGGATTCAGTATAAAATTTCTACAGAAGTGTTTTTTCTTTCAGGGTTCTGACAAGGGCTATGTGAAATTTCAATTCCAAACCAGTCCTGCGGGTCAAGGGATGGTGCCTTTAAAAATGGACATCGGGAAACAATATTTAGAATTGGTCGGTTTTTATGTAAAATGTTCTGGTGCCTAATGCCAAATGCCTCTGAGCATGCGTGGAGTTCCTTTGCCCCAGGAAAAAGTATTTCAAAAAATAATCGAAGTATAAAGTGCACTTGAGTACGTGCAAAGTGCCTTTCGTTTGAGAAGGGGATACGTCTTTATCTATCCAAAAGACTGGATATCAGTTGGGGGGCACGGTCACATCTCAGGACACACGGCTGCTGCAGCCTCAGAAGAGCTCTTTGCACCGCACGCTATACAGAAGAGAGCGGCCGAGGGAGGGAACAGGAGACCGTGCGCGTAGACACAGTTCAGAAGCAAGCCCCGCCGCAGCCAGAGGGAGTTGCTTCCAAGTAATTGGCTGTGAGGTGCGTGGCTGCAATCCCCTTGTACATTTATCTGGACTGGAAGTAAAGCCCACTGGTTGCAATAGGACAGGACCTCCAAGTCCTTCATTTGCAAGGAAGAGCACTCGGGCAACCCCACTGAGGTCCCTTTGGGAGGAAGATCATCCGGGCCGACTTCTGAGTCAGGGTCGGGGCGGATCCCTGCGAAGGGAGCCTTAGGGACTGGGACGACCTGCTAGCGAACAGGTCCGGCCGCTTTCTGGGCAGGGACTGAGAGGGAGGGGACTGGAGAAGAGCGCGTGCCGGTGGCGTGAGGGGGACGCCACACCAGCACCCTCTCTGCGGCCCCGCCTCACAGGAAGAGGCGGGCAGCTCGGCCCGGCGGAGGAGGAGCTGATGCGACGTCGACACGTTTGGTTGGCGGTTCCCGCCGCCGGCAGGAGGGGAAAAGCGGCGCCTCTCACTCTCGCTCGGTTTTCTCAGCACCGGGACGTCCTCGGGCAGCCCTTCCGGCGCGGAGTGGCGGCTCCTCCTCCTCCCTCCCTCTCGCCAGACTAGTCTTGCAGACTGAGCGCCCTCGAAGGAGCCTTGCTGGAGCCACGCGAGTGAAAGGCGCTGTCACAGCAGCAATTCCATGAGGATGGCGAGGTGGGCTGTGTCGTGGAGCCGGGGCTGTCGGAGGCTGTGTGGCCTGAGCCTGGCGGTCGTCTGTTGCCTGGGGTTTCTCCCTGGCCGGGTGAGTGGAACAAGGCTGGGGCTGGCTGGTTGCCGTGCAGAGGGAGGGCGCGAAAGAGAGACAGCCCCGGCGGCGAACGCTAGACCTGGGCGCCCTGGGCAGTCCCCTATGGCGCGGTCAGCGAGATGGTTGGGGTGAGGTCTAAAATAGGGGGCGACTCCTGAGTGCAGGGCGGCAGTTGCCACGGCCAGGTCGTTGACCTCTTCCCCCACAATGCTTGGCCATTCCTGCCCTGCCCATTCCTGCCCTGCTTCAGGTGGTTCGGGTTAAGAGTTTGGTAGCTTTGGTGACTTCACAGAATGAAGGGGGTTGCTGGGTAAAGAGAACGTCTAACTTGGATTGACTCTTAATTGATGGCTGGAAGCTTTTCACACGGGGCTCTTAAAGCCCTTTAACTCGCATCTCCTTCGGAGTGGAGGCGGGCGCGTTCTCCACATCTCGGCCAGATTTACCCCGAAGTCCCTGCGAGTTATCGGGGAGTAGTTCACGCACAATTCGGGTTTTTCACTGCGCCTTAATTAAGAGTGTAGCCCGACTTGTGTCGGGGTAAATAAATTCACTATGTGTGTCGGTTTTTTGGGACAACCTCGAGTTCGCAGTAAAGCCTCCTGGTACCCTCGCGGTAAAGCCTGCTGTGTGTAAAGGTCAGGTGGGGTGGGGCGCCAACGTTATTCTGGAGCTAGAAAGTTCGTGAATGTCATCTGAGTTTTTTGTAGAGTAAACAGAGGGGTAATGGAAGGTGGGGAGGCATGCAGGGGACGGAGTGCCGGTATTTCTCAGTTTCTGTCTGACTGTCAGGGTGGGCATGGCCATGGGGGCTGCCATGGAGCAAAAAAACCGTGGGATATGTTGGAGAGCGTCTGCACTTCTGAATTTGCCACTGCGCTGCTGATAACCTTTGGTGATAGTGTAGAAGCTGGAATGGAATGGGCCAAAGCAACCCTTTAAAAATTGAACTGGAATCCCCAAACAGTAGGGTGTGGGGTATGTGTTACTGTATGTGATACTGGAGAGCAATAGTTTAGAACTCAAATGTTTCCAATATTCTAACTTTATCAAGGTCTTTGATAGAGGAGTCCTCTCTGAGAGGAGAGCTGGTCTTGTGGTAGCAAGCGTGACTTGTCCCCATAGCTAAGCAGGGTCTGCCCTGGTTGCATATGAATGGGAGGCAATGTGTGAGCACTGCAAGATATTCCCCTCAGGGGATGAAGCCGCTCTGGGAAGAGCAGAAGGTTTCACGTTTCCTCCCTGGCTTCTCCAAGATAGGACAAGATTTTTATTTTATTTTTTTAGGACAAGATTTTTTTATTGAACCAACAAACTACCAAAGCATACAGTATGTTGCCAAAGCACAATTATATACAAAGTAGTTGTTTGTACATCCTATATCTACAAAGATTTAAACACAAGGATTTGGAGACCCACAGGGTTATAAAGTATATGCAGGCAGTGAGAAATTCCTGCCTGCAACCTTGGAGAAGCCGCTGCCAGGCTGTGAAGACAATACTGAGCTAGATAGACCAATGGTCTGACTCAGTGTATGGCAGTTTCCTATGTTCCTATGTTTACAGCCAGGAATTAACCAGAATTGACATCTCATAAATAATGTCTTTGCCAAAGACTCTGGGATGCGTGAAATACATATGTGAACAAAAATGTAGTCCATGTATTAGCAGAATATTATTAACCCATGCCCAGCCAAAATCTACTTTTGACAGTAAAAAAATCACAGATGCTGCTTCTAGGGAATGATACCACAGCCAAATATGTTTCACAAACAACCAGCTGGAAGTAATGCCCTGAGAATTCTTGAGAACAGGAATCCAGGGGGAGGGGCTGCAACTTGCTGGCAGAGCACAGGCTGTGCATGCAGGTGTTCCTGGGCTTCCCTTTTAAGGATCACACTTAGCCAGGCTTAGCAGGCAGGGCTAGCAAAAACAATGAATAGTATTGCTAGTCTGAGATGGTCTGACTTGGTTTAAGGCAGTTTCAGTAATCATATACTGACCTGAGGATGGTGTAAAAGCCAGAATGAACAGACTGGAGCAGGTCCTTTATAAATAATATATGGAGGCAGAACAAAAAAACCCGAGACAGTGGGATGTGTTGGTGACACTTGACAACAGTATTTTAGACCCAACACTTCCAATATTATCTTCTTATCAATCCCTTCACACTATCCAGCATGTGCACTGAGTGGGGCCTTCCTGATTCAACCCGAGTGGGATCTAAAATTAACTGAGCAGACATTAAAAAATGTGTGTTAGTGCCTTAGAGGAAACACCACCTCTAATGTGTTCATCCCTGTCACGGTGTCACTAGAAGTGGTGAGCGGGCAAGTGCATTGCATGATTGGTAAACAAAGATGGTGGCTGCTGGGGCAGCTGCTGTGCGATGCTACTGAGTGCCTCCAACAGTATTTGGCCGATGGCCCACACAAACCAGCACTTCCATTGCCTGTACCTGTTCTGCGTAATGAACTGACATGGTGGTGAAAAACCATCCCCCAGAATGCCAGCTTCTGAGTTGTGCAACTCCATAGGATATCTGAGGTGAGTACAGGTAGTCCTCCATCATAAGAGTTCTTGGTGTGGTAAAACTGGTACAGTCCGGCATTAAAAAAACACCAGGCAGGAGTGTCTGTAGGGCCAAATGGAGAGGAATGTGGATTCTTCACACTTTGTATGTCTCGCTTCATGATACAGAACTAGTTGAATATTGTGTGATTTTGATCAGCCTGCATTACTTGAAAGTTGGCATTCCTGCAATATAATGCATTCCTCGAAATGGCCGGTAGAACATCTTCTTTGTATTTAACTCTCTTAGACTTCACATGCGTGGGGGAGATCACATGTATGGCGGAACTCTCGCGATAGTTCTGGACACACTGGCAGCCAACAGTTTGGGTGTGCAGCGGAGCCACACGTACAGCAGGACATCCTGTGCGTGGCAGGACATCCAACATACTGTAGGCCAGCCAGTGGACTCGGCTTTGCCAGAGGAGAGGAGCCAGTTTGGGTGGGTGGTGGAGCCGCGCGTGGTGGAGCAGCAGCAGTGGCTGCTGCCGGGCCGGCTGGCAGGGTGAGAGGCAAAGTGGCCGCCAGCGATCCGAGGGGGATAAGTGATGGGACGGGGAAAGAAAAGAGCCATGGTGCCTGGACGGACAGGCAAGACAAAGAGATGGTGGGAAAAGCTGGGGGGGTGGGGAGAGAAAGTGGCGGGCAGGCAGGTGGGCCGAGAATGGGGGGAAACCCCGAGTGGGAGAGGGCCGAGAACGAGGGGCAAACTAGAGGTGCAGATGCTCTGCGCCCAGCCGCGCTAGTAGAATCTTATTTACTCTAATGGGACACATGATTTTGGTTGGCTTGCATAGCTTGAAAATTGGCATTCTAGTTCTCTTTTGAGGAATATCATTTCTTACCCAGAACTGGAACATAGATTTTGTGAACATTTTGTGATTGGTTACATCATTTCCATCTCATCTAATGAAATGTATGATTTTGCTTACTCAGAATATATTCCTGGGTATATCATTTATTGCTGGGAATGGATACCATATTTTGGATTTTAAGAATGTTTTGCAAGTTTCTGCATCACTCATCTTGGTTGGTTGATACAAATCATTTTGGTTGGTTTATATAGCTTTGAAGCTGTATATGAGAGCCAGCATGGTGTAGTGGTTAGAGTGCTGGACTAGGACTGGGGAGACCCGAGTTCAAATCCCCATTCAGCCATGATACTAGCTGGGTGACTCTGGGCCAGTCACTTCTCTCTAAGTGTAACCTACTTCTCAGGGTTGTTGTGAAAGAGAAACTCAAGTATGTAGTGCACCGCTTTCGGCTCCTTGGAGGAAGAGCGGGATATAAATGTACAATAATAATAATAGTAATAGTAATAATAATAATAATCAACACCATAGGGGTCACAGAAATCACCATCAGCCAATTACAAAAAGCAGCTCTACTGGGAACAGCCTATATTCTGCGACGATATCTATAACAATTGACAATAAAATCCTGGCATCCCAGGTCCTTGGGAAGGACTCGATGTCTGAATAAAATAAACCAGTCAATAACACCTGTCTGACTGTGTAAACAAGAAATAATAATCTGATATTTGAGGCTTTTCCTTCAGAATATCAACTATAACTCAGTGTGTATTAGAAAGTAGATTTTGTGTAAGTTGTATGGGTTCCTTCATCTTTCCCACCCAGTCCTGTGTGGCATGTGTATCAGGCTGTGTCTGATGTCTTGGAACCAGTCATTATAGGTCAATATGTCTATGAAATTAAGATATTTATGAAATGTCAGCTCTGAGTCATTCCTGAAGTTGATGAAAGTATGGCTTTCAGGTTGTGCAGCGTTTCTGGATTTAAGCCAAGAGTAGCTGGGTTCAGGGAGTGTGACTGTTCGGCCTTGGGCAAGGGAAGGGTGGCAGGTCTGTGGCCATCCATCAAGCTGCCATGGTGATGTATTGGAGGCAGGCTGGGCTCAGCTGCATCCGGTATTCCCAGATTTGTGCCAAGGCAGTAAGAGCAGCACTAAAACAGCAGTATAAGACAGAGGGAGTGGTAGGAGCTTATGTAAAATAGTTAAACCCTAAAAGGAATGAGATGCAAGACCTGAAATATAATGGGCAATGTGGAGACTCATGGATGTTATGTACAACATAACTGCTTTCTGCTCTGTAGAATCTCTGCATATGTGTAAATCAATGCACTAATGAATGTCTAAAAGTGTAACATTAGACAACTTTCAATTTAAAAAATTGTTATTGAGCATCCCCAATGCATCCCACTTTCTTTTTTGAAGGGGTTGTTTTGGTCTGTTCTGGTTTTGGTTGAAAATGAGTTAATTGGGTGCGGGGTTTGTATTTGTATCTCTGGCTGTTGTTGTTTGACAGTATAGCATTCATGATTATACTCAGATAGGCTTGTAGTGTTCCCTATAGGGGTAGTTTGGGATCCATTCTGCCCTTGAGAGTCAAGAGCCAGAATTAGGCCCTAAGAAAAGTGTTGTATTGTATCTCTGAGCTATAAGAGAGGTTAGAGCTGACTCCCTTATATTCAAACCTCTTTCTACCAAGGTTTCTTTCTACCACTGAGAATAGGCAACATGAGCTAACAGCTATGTGGATAAGAAATTAAAGGTTATAGTAAATATATGCTATCTGTATTTTGAGGGATTTATTATAAGGGTATGTGTTGCATCCATACAAGCATGGAACAGCTAGCACATTGATATATCTTTGCTGTTCTAACAGCACAGTTACAGTATGCATGGACAGATTGGTGGATACATTCTCTTTAGAATTATGTGTATCATACCACAAGCTTGTAGATAAAGGATGAGTGGGCACTTCAGTTGCATTACATTTTATAGCTTATGGATATTTATGTCTTACAGCTTTGTGTTAATGGACAATATTGGTAATTTATGTGTAATTAGAGCCATTTTTGTGTATAATAGTTGAATATTTCTTGTATGTTTACCCATTTAGTTTATTATTATCATTCCCTGTAGAGAGACTTGGAAATCATGTTAACTGGGAATAGAACATTGGTTTCATAACAGGCACCATTTGGGAACCACAACCTTTTCTTTTTATTGTTTATGCCATTGATGAAGGCCCTGTGGAGGCTGAAATACGTATGGTCACACTGGATATAGAAGAATATTTATGTTTGTATGTGACCTATAGTTGATTTCAGTCTTCTGCAAGATTTGAAGCTTGGATCATTATCTCATTTCAAACTGACTGGATTTTTCATCTATCCACACGGGATATTCTAAAATCCAGAAGGACATCCTATGGAGGACTGAATTGCAAGTTGCAGTATCCGAATGTTCATCAAATCAATATTTGTTCAGAATTGATATGGATACTTGAGATTCTTTATAAAATGTTTTATTTACAAGAATTTTCTATTGTTCCCTAAAAGCGTTTTACACTCCTATCATTTACAGGCTGTTACGTTTTTTCAACGATTCGTGCATACTTTTAATTCATATTATTTTAGGGTTCTTTTCTGGTTCATTTGTATTCTTGGTTGAACATTTTAGGTCCTTTTTAGATTTGCAAAATGAGAAGCCCATTGACAAGATCCAAGCTCTCCATACTGGTAGGATGTAGTGGTGGTGAACTCACTGTCCCCCTTTCCTTGTTGGCCCAATCAAAGACCTCTGAGATAACAATGAGGGGCGGAGTTTCCTTATTGCTGACCGATGAAAACTGACACAGCTAACATTCGCAGCCTTATTCAACAGTATTGGTAGTGGAGTGAGGGATGACAGCACAGTGTTGCTGGCCTTTTTTGTGCAGGACTCCATGCCTCTGAAAACTGGATATAGGTGTCCCATTCACTGCAGTCTATGCTAGTCAGTGTTCTCTCTAATTTTTTAAAATCTGTGTGTGGAATGAGTTTTGTTCTGGGCCACAGTAGTGGCAGTGTGTGCGCACATGCATTCAGAGTGGGGTCTTCCTGATTCAACCTGAGCGGGATCTGCAATTAAGTGAGCAGACATCAAAAAGCTTGTGAACACACATACATGCACACGTCTTAGAGGGAACACTGATGCTAGGTACTGCTGATGGTCTTACATTGCTGTATGTCATGCATTTCAGAGGCACAAAAGCCCAGAAAAGAAAAAAGGTGGCAGACCCACAGAACAGCAGTTGGTCACTGCTGTGTGTACAGGCCTTGCTTGTGGTTGGCATGGCACTGCTTAGGAGATATCCTTGCCTCTGTGGGTGTTGACTGTCTAGTTGCCCATGGATAAAGGACATAACAGCTGCAGGAGATGGGTCCTTTGACTTGGTGTTTACGTTGAGATTGCTGTATGTGTGCTTGAGAGATTGTGCCGTTTCCTGATACTCTCTTCCCTACTACATGCCCCAGCCCCACTCCCATTTGTGATTGTCCTCATTTCAGTGTTTTAAGATTCATCTGTTGATGGGGGTGGCGTGGGATGGAAAGTAGTAGTTGAGACAATATTTTTTCATCCAGTGTAGGAAGCTGCTGCTATGGATATTTATATTCCACTCTTCAGCCAAAGTTCTCAAAGTGGGTTACGTAGAAAAAGTGGGTTACTTCCCTTGTCCCCAAAGGGCTCACAGTCTAAAAAGAAACATAAGGCAGTTACTAGCAACAGCCACTGGAGGGATGCTGTGCTGGGTTTGGATAGGGCCATTTTCTCTCCCCCTGCTAAATATAAGAGAATCACCACTTTAAAAGGTGTCTCTTTGCTCAGTTAGTAAGGGTAAGCTGAAGTTTTTGCTTAGCAGGAAGCTGCATTGGAACTCATTTCTACGGTGTGTTCTCCACGTGTACTGGATATGATCTTATGTGAAAGAATGAGTCATGAATGTTTGACCACTGTTACCAATGAATGGAGTGCAGTGTTCATCAACAATGTGGTTGTATTCTACATAGTTTTTGCTAGTGAAGGACTATGTGTACAGTGCAGAACATTAGTCCTCCAGCTAGATAACTAGAATGGGAGTTGTAGTTCAATAACAGCTGGAGGGCCAAAGTTGTGCAGCTCTGCACTAGTGCATGGTGGGATTTTAATTGCATTTGTGATCAACAGCCCCCCTGCCCCCCTTCTGCATAGTATATACTTGCCCTGTGTATTCAGTGGAGACACTGCTGAATTTGAGAAAGGGTGGGTTGTTTAACCAGTACACATTTTTTTCATATTGTGGGGTGGGGATGGAGGGACTGGTTCTGTAATGCTTTGCAGGGAGCAGGGAGAGGCAAGTTGGATGTGGGATATTCAGGAGTTGTGCCTTTTGAGGCCCCCTGTCTGCATGGGGTGCACTGTCCTTGCAGCTTCAGTAGTAGCAGTAGAGTTACATTACAGCCAGGCACCAGGAGTTTTATCTTAGGTTTGTGGCATAGAACTTGTAAGAGGTCTGAGAAGACAGCTGTTATATCTCCTTCCTCCTATCATTCTTGACTTCGGCTGCTGCATGTGCAAAAATGCTCCCTTTCACCATTGCCAGGGTTGTCGTTAGTGTACACACAGTCCTCTAAATGTGGGGGCAGATTGATATAAACTCCATATATCAACTTTAGTGGAATATCTTGATATGAGCCAAGTTCCTTTGCTGGGACTTATTCTCCTGGTGTTGTAACTAGCTTCTGAAGGTGGGTCTACACATACATGAGAATGGAGTGGTAGAATGGACTGTACCATTTCAGGCTGCACATGGGTGATCATACTTCCTTCATGTAAGCAGAAGATTAGCACAGTAAGCAGGGCTAGAACCACTCTCTGTGATATGTGTGTTCACAGAGAAGAACATTCAGAAATGGGATCTCCAACCTGTAGTCTGAAGTGGTGCAGTATACTGTATCACCTAAGCTTTCTACCACTAATTCTGCTGCATGTGTAGCCCCAAATTGAGTAAATTGACAGAGCCAGCACTAAGGGTCAATCAAGCTGGACTCTGGCAGAGGCCCCACAGCTAACCCCAAGGCCTTAAGGCTAATATGGTGAGAGGGTGCTTGGAGGAGACAGAAGTGGTGTGAGAAGACCACTGCTGTCTCCTCCATCCACAAATGGAAATGTATCCAGGAACATTCTGCCTGCTTCCAACCTCCCCTTGTCCAAGAGAATTCCTCCCAAAGTCCCCCCCCCCGCTGCAGTAATACAGGGGACTCTGAAAGGAAGGCCTATTCACTGAAAAAGGGGAGGAGGCGGCGTCTCTGAGAGACTCAGCAATTACTTCTCCCCTAAGTGAATAGGGAAAACATGGTTAAGGCAATTCCTTCCAGGTTCCAAAGATGAGGAGAAGAGTTGCTGCTGCCATATCCACTATCTTGGGTAAGTAGGGGGTCAGAAAATCAGGGGAAGAGGCTGTCGGGAAGGAGCACCATGGGTTGGCCACATCAGGACTTTTCTCCAGGACCCCCAGCAATCAGACATTGCCTCTGTTTGTTAGAATTGCTGGAATGTGTGTGCGCGCCAGTGGTGAGGGGCGGGGGGATGATGGAGCAGTTGTCTAGGGTCTCTGGAGTTTAATGGGAGCAAGTGTTAATCTTGTTGGTGTAATTTTATATCTTTGGAAATAGGACTGATGTCTGAGTAAGCATGGCATTCTGATTAAGCAATTCCTTCCTTGTCAAATAGGTATGTGGGAAGCTGCTCTAAAACTAGAAGACTGTTGAAATACTAGACATGCTGTAAAAGTGGGTGTTGACTGCTGAGAGTCTCTGCAATGATTGTATGCAATGCTAGCTAGTATTGTGAACCGCCCAGGGACTTTTTTTTGTATGGGGCAGTATATAAATGTACTAAATAAAACAAATTAAAAAATATATTGGAATTCCAGCTCTGAAATGTGCAGCCGTTAAATTAAGATGGTGTGCTGGTAGCTGCAATTTTGAAGTAAATTGTCTTGGTAAAAGCTTGTTTTGTCTAAATAAAGTTTGATAACTTTTTATTTAAAAATAATATATTGAGTTGTCCTAGAGTCTAGCTGAATTCAGACATGTCAAATCATGTTTAAGAAAGCTTGGGTGTAATATTTGAATTGAGAACCATTCTTTGCAATTAGCCAGCAAATCTGAACTGGAAACATGGTTGAAGTGGGCTTCATAAGCCATATTTTGGCATAATGTTCTGAATAAACAAGCCATAATTACATATATGGCTCTGATTCTAGAGCTCACTCCAACTAGAGAAAGGGGAAAAAGGAAAGCAGACAAGAAGTTCTAAACAATGAGCTCTTTCTCACAAGCATTGAGAGAGGGCTACAGGTTTTGCAGGGAGGAAGCCCTAAAGAGCTTACCTCACAGCAGACAATCATTCCGCTTTCCCTGAGTGGGCGGATTGCCCACCCAGACGTGCACTGGCAGCTCCGAGGGTTGGGGTTCTGGGACGCATTGCCCACCCCCCGGAGATCCAGTAATGCACTGCATGAGTGTGCGGTGCCTTATGGGAATCCCTCCCCTCCCCTCCCTGAGTCTGCCAGATGATCATAAAAACGAGGTTAAAGGAGCGCTCGCTCCCGTAACCTTGTTTTAAAGGGAGGCTTCATAGGTAGGCTTTCTGCCATGGTGCCACTGGGATTGGCTCGATCCCGACAGTACACACGCATGTACAAAACTCGGCTGGGCTCCCTTAGCCTAGTTTTGCACATGCGTGTGAATAGCCTCAATGGCTTTTTTGTATGTTTGCAAACCATAGTTTGGTTAGCACAAACTGTAGTTTGGTGTGATGTTTGAATTGAACCTCTGTGTGGTATGTTTCTGGATAAGATTTAAGATGCTAACTTGGATTAGAGAAGAGCAATACACATTAATGCTTCTGTGTGTAGAAGATTAAAATAATAGTAAAATCCTTGTCACTGTTCAGAAAAGAGTGCTCATATGGGTTATTCTTCCTGAGCAGTGCTCCAACAGCTTAAACAAGGTTGGATTTGGTTAACACTGCATAAAATGCAGCTAGATTTTAGGAATGGAAGCAGTGTTCCCTCTAACAGGGATTTCCAGATGTTGACTACAACTCCCAGAATCCCCAGCTGCAATGACTTTTGCTTGGGAATTATGGGAGCTGTAGTCAACAACATCTGGGAATCCCTGTTAGAGGGAACACTGAATGGAAGTGCTTTGAGCATCTTGGCCTTCACTGAGTTCTGGTGAGAACTCATTCATCAACAACAAGGTATTTACAGGTGAAACTCGGAAAATTAGAATATCATGCAAAATTCCATTAATTTCAGTAATGCAAATTAAAAGGTGAAACTGATATATGAGACAGACGCATTACATGCAAAGCGAGATAAGTCAAGCCTTAATCCTATATAATAAAAGGCTAAGTGAGTGGCCGTGGCTTTGGAACGTTGGGGATCTGCGTCCCTGCCTCCCTGGGCTGTTCTGGGCCTGCGCAAAGCGCAGGCCCAGAAGAGCCCAAGGGACACAGGACCTCAGACACCAGTGTCCCACAGCCACGGGCAGCCATTAGCCAGTGTGTGGCGGCGGGGGAAAGTGGCCGAGGCGGCACGGCGAGAGGAGGCCGAGGCAACCAGAAGCGGCTGCCCTGAAAAAGGTGAGGGCAAAGGCGGCGGGGGAAGACCGAGAAGGGGGACAGGGAAGCTGGGCGAGGTGGCGGCGAAGCCGCCAACGAGGCCCCCCGCCCGCTCACAGCCGTCGCCCCCGTCTGCTCACCCGCCCTCCCAGCTGCCCAAAATGAAGCTGGGCGAGGTGGCGGCGAAGCCGCCAATGAGGCCCCCGCCCGCTCACAGCCACCGCTGCATGCTCACCCGCCCTCCCAGCTGCCCAAAATCACCTTCCCCGCTCCCCCCCAAAAAAGATTAAGGGCCAAAATGGCCCATGAGAAGGTCGCCGCCCCCGCCTATTGCCCTCCCAGCTGCCGAAGACCACCTTACCCGCTCCAGCCCAAGGGAAAAGAGAGGAGCTCACAAAGAAGAAGTGAGGAGCTCATGAGCAGAGCTCCTCTCTGTGCTAAGTCACTGCTCAAACTGCCGCTATGGACGCAAAGGACGCCTATTGCGTCCATTGCAACAGTATGGGCAGCAGCTTAACACAGAGAGTAGCTCTGTTCCCGAGTTCCTCTCTTCTCCTTCGGGCTGGAGCGGGTAAGGTGGGCTCCGGCAGCTGGGTGCGCGGGAGGGCGATAGGCGGGGGCGGCCACCTTCTCATGGGCCATTTTGGCCGTTATTCATCCACACACACCCCCAAAAAAGTAAAAGCAAAATAAGGAAGAACAAAAACAGAGACAACAACAAAACAAAAAACAAAAAGAGAGAGGGGACAAGGGGGGGAAAAAGAGACAGAAAGAGAGAGAGAGAGAGACAGAAAAGACGGGATAGAAAGCTAGCGCCCGTTATCATAACGGGCTTAAAAATACTAGTTTGTTATAATTGTGATGATCATGGCGTACAGCTCATGAAAACCCCAAATCCACAATCTCAGAAAATTAGAATATTACATGGAACCAATAAGACAAGGGTTGAAGAATAGAACAATATCGGACCTCTAAAAAGTATACAGTGTACTGTGCTTGACTGGCCAGCAAACTCGCCTGACCTGACCCCATAGAGAATCTATGGGGCATTGCCAAGAGAAGGATGAGAGACATGAGACCAAACAATGCAGAAGAGCTGAAGGCCGCTAATGAAGCATCCTGGTCTTCCATAATACCTCATCAGTGCCACAGGCTGATAGCATCCATGCCACGCCGCATTGAGGCAGTAATTGCTGCAAAAGGGGCCCAAACCAAGTACTGAATACATATGCATGCTTATACTTTTCAGAGGTCCGATATTGTTCTATTGTTCAAGGCTGAGGGACTGAGGATTTTGGAAGTGGTGGGGAGGAGAAGTGGCGAGCGGGGAAGAGAAGCCTGGTGGCCGAGGGGAAACAAACGAAGGGGATGGGGGTGGGAACGAACTGGGGCTGGGGGAGAACAAAATGTGGCTGGGCGAAGAGTCAGGGAGAAGTCAGCCAGAACTTGGGGTGCAGATGCTCTGTGCCCATACAGCTAGTAATAAAGAAGCAAGACTGCAGCTGACAGAATATCCTGTATTTTCATGTTGATAACTCATTGTGGGGCCATTCACACAACCTACCAGGCGGGCAAAGGGAAGGCTTCCCAAACCTTGCCTTACCCCCAGACGTTTGTTGGTTACTAGGTGGGAGTGTTAAGTGTGCTCTCATATGATCACCCCATATGGTCCATCTAGGGTGGATTGATCTGAGGCTGGGACTTTGTCCGGGGCTTCCATGAATCCCACAGTGCACTGCACAACACACACAATGCATTGGGGAATTCCACCAGGAATCAAGGTGTCTGCTGGGGCTAAACATACAAGCAGTTAGCTTGGATTAAGAGAGTGCTTGCTCCCTTAACCTCAACTAACAGCTGCGTTGGAAGGTGGAGATAAGTGCCACTGTCCTGCTGGGATTGGACCCGAACCCAGGCTGGGCGTGTCTAGCTTGGGTTAGGCTGCGTGTGAGAACAGCCTCGGTGTCTGATCTGTTGAATGTGTCTCAAATGTTGTAGGGACCAGTTCAGCTAACAGACTTGGGACAGATGCATGAAGATCAGGGCTGCTCAACTTCAGCTCTCCTGCAGATGTTGGCCTGCTGCTTCCATAATCCCTGGCTATTGGCTACTGAGGCTGGGGATTATGGGAGCTGTAGTCCAAAAACAACTGGGAGGCCAAAGTTGAGCAGGCCTGATGTAGATAAAGGGATAAAACAGCCTGTCCATCTCTTTACTCTAGTTTTCTGGCTTTGGGTAGTCTTCTGTATGCAAATTGTCTTCAGGGATGTAACTGCAAACTTCAGAGTAGATATTTTTTATATATCGTTCGCATAGATCAGTCTTGTGCAATAGCTAAACCATGGCAGCAAATTTGAGAGAAGAAAAAGTTTTAGCTGTATAATGGAAATTGAAGTGGGAAGCGGCTGAAGCCTATCCAAGATTTCACTGAATACTTGCAGAAAGAAACATTGTAACTCTAAAACAATAGTGCCTCAGTTCTTGTCCAAAAGGCAAATGATTTGTAAAAGCCTGCTGGTGTCTTCCTAATACACAAGAGACTCTCTTGTGTTCCTACTGCTTTTATGTATTCTGTCAAGAAGGGAAGTTGTTATTGGGATTTAAAGCATGTCATCTTCTTGTAAAGGTTGATGGCTTCTTTTTTCAAAATTTACAAATTTGGCAGGGCTATGTTTAGAGATCAGCTTTGTATATGGTAGTATACAGGAAAGTACTGGGGGCTTTTTGATTCTTTGGACTTGGAGTGGGCTCAACTTAACTTCAATCGCCAAGGAAAAAGGCTGCTTCTAACTCATTCCCGTCAATGTGACTTTGAGATAGAATGTGGTATGTGGCATTTCTCATTTTATACAAGCCTGCATATCTGTCTACCTACTTGTCTTGAACTATTTAACTGGTCTGGATGGGGGAGGTTTCAACCAGAAGATAATGTGCTGGATTTCGGGAACCAAGAAAGCTCTCCAAAGGCCTTTTAGGAATTGTATGGGGGGGGGGGGAAGCTGTTAGAATATGCAAGCTTGAGTACCTTTGACATAAGCCAGTAGATGAGTTTCCCTCTTTTCCCACACGTGTTCTCCATGGTTGGAGATCTGTTGCTCCAACTGGCAAGCAGATGCTGTGCTTTCCAGAAAGCTAATGTGAAATTTTACTTGCAAGCATCTGGTTTACACCTCATTCTGTGGCAGCCATTCACACCTGCGGCCTGTTTTATAGCAGTCCAGGAATAACTTGTCTTGCAGTGCTTTTGAAGAAGCAAATATGCCTAGAAAGTGTGCATAAATGTATTGGAGAGAGCACCAGGGCAGGGGTGACTGTTAAAGTGAACTGCTGAGAAATCAGAAGTTCGCAGAGGATGTTGCAAATCCTAAAACAGTGAGCAGGTAAAGGGAGTGGCACTCCGACCGCTTGACTGGAACACATGGCAGTAGCTGGCTTTGGCCAATCCTCAAGCAGTTGGGAACTGCCTGCCTTCCACCACTGGTATTCAAAAATAGGTTGTAAAATAATAAAAAGAAATTGTAGTAATAAAAAAATCTGTTGCTCAGAAAGAAGGCAACAGGGAAACAAACAGCTGTGCTTGGGCTAGCCTTGAGCCATGTGCAACAGCTGTGGGGTGCGGGGAGCAGCCAGAAATGAATGTGAACATGCAGAGGTGCATAACATCCAATACAGCTGTGTTCTGGTTGTGTGGTTGAGTGACGCTTCAGGAAGTAGAGATGTGTTTCTCCACGGTTTTAGTGAATATGCATGAGTATACCCAAACTTGACTTATTGAAAGATTTGCCTATCCCTAGCACCAATTTCCATATACATTCTCACCATCTCTATTCTTGATGTAGAGAAGGGACTAATGCTATGTGATAGAACTTCTTTTCTGTAGAAGAATGAGGTTGGCATAGATCGTAGGAGTCTGTCCTTGTAAACAAAGTACATTATGTGTACTAATCTGTTGAAGGTCATTCTAAAGATAAGCCTGAAATCTTACTTTGAAAACGACGCACGCCTGTCCCTCTAAGAGTTTCCAAAGCCTCCAAAACTGTGTTATATCTATCCTTCATGACTTCTTACACAGAAATTTAAAACACCCCTTAGTTTTATACTGAGTTAAAGTTGCTATTGGTATTGCTTTTCAAAATTTAAATTTGGAAATACAAGCTCAGCCAGCAAATACAACTTGTGTGAGACTCATTGGCCTAAATGCAAACTAAACATTGTGTGTGGCGAATGCTTCTACAAATATATGGTGGCTGCAATTCCTCTGCAGCCACCTTTTCCCCGAGGGTTGCAGAACCCTTGGACATATTTTTGAGTGTCACAGAGGGCTGGGAGGATTGCCAAAACCAGCCCCTCTTCTCTGCATGACTGGAAGAGTTCCCCTTGTGCTACTCTTAGTTTGGATGTAGACATTGTTTGTGGCGTATATATAGTGCAGCAGGTAAGGGAGTTAGCATTTATATAACACTTCAAAGAATCCAGGTACTCCTAGACAGGCAATCCTTACATGACCCATACGAGGTAGGTCAGTATTAATATCCTCCTATTCCATGTTGGGAGGTTGAGTGCTAAAGTTTGGAGAATGGCAGCTTGCCTTAAACCTATTGCGTTTGTGGTAGAGATAAGAGGGTACATAGTGATTGCATCATTTGAACTGGGGACTTAGTGATTACATCATATTTCTAACTTAGGCCGGGGCTGGGCAAACTTGGCCCTCCAAATGTTTTTGTACTATAACTCCCATCATCCCCAGACACATGGGAGTTATAGTTCAGCATCTGGAGGGTCAAGTGTGCTCAGCCCTGCTTTAGACAGTGTTCCCCTGCCATTCTAGTTGTGGCTTCTAGTTGTTGGTGCCAAGAGGAGGGGTTTAGATTTGTTAGGCACTGGGACACATTCTGGGGCAAGCAAGGCCTGTACAAAAGGGACGGGCTGCACTTGAACCAAGATGGAACCAGACTGCTGGCGCTTAAAATCAAAAAGGTTGCAGAGCAGCTTTTAAAATGACACCTGGGGAACAGCCGATGGGAGCTGGGCAGTATCCCGATTGGCAAAAGCCATCCTTTAAAGTGTGAGGGTGCAAAGAATTAAATAAAACAGAAGGGGACAGAGCAGAACCGCATAAAGAGCAGACGGGAGCCTGTGCCAGCAGGTCAGAGTCAAAAGAATAGCATACATCAGGGGAGAGATTCAGTGTATAGGTGCTTGTATGCCAATGCCAGAAGCCAAGATGGGCGAGCTGGAGTACTTGGTTGCTAATGCAGAAATAGACATAGTGGGCATAACAGAAACATGGTGGAACAGTGAGAACCAGTGGGACACAGTTATCCCTGGGTATAAACTCTATAGAAAGGACAGGGAGGGGCGCCTTGGAGGAGGGGTAGCACTGTATGTTAAAGAAGGGATAGAATCTAACAAGCTAGAAAACCTAGGTGGACTGGAGTCCTCCACAGAAACCCTGTGGGTGACTATACAAGGCTGGAAAGGAAACGTGCTACTGGGGACGTGCTATCACCCTCCGGATCAAAATGCTGACAGTGACTGGGGGTTGCAGGAGGAGATCAGGGAGGCGTCAAGGAGAGGCAGGGCTGTAATTATGGGTGATTTCCACTACCCACACATAGACTGGGTAAATTCACATTCAAGTCAGGACAAAGAGGTCAGATTTCTAGATATGCTAAATGACTGTGCCCTAGAACAGTTGGTCAGGGAACCAACCAGAGAGAAGGCGACCTTGGATCTAATTCTGAGTGACACCCAGGACCTGGTGCGTGATGTCAGTGTTATCGACCCTTTAGGTAACAGTGACCACAGTGCCATCAATTTCAGCATACATGAGGGGAGAGAATCACCAAGGATGTCTAACACAGATATTTTGAATTTCAGACGAGGAAACTTCTCCAAAATGAGGAGTATGGTGAAAAGAAAGCTGAGGGGGGAAATCAGGAGAGTCACTTCGCTCCGGAGTGCATGGAGTTTACTCAAAACCACAATACTAGAAGCCCAGTTAGATTGTATACCCAAAAGGAGGAAAGGTACCACTAAGTCCAGGAGGATGCCAGCATGGCTAACGGGTACCGTCAAGGAAGCCATAAAAGGGAAGAAGACTTCCTTCCAAAATTGGAAGGCCTGTCCAAGTGAAGAGAACAGAAAGAAACACAAACTCTAGCAAAAGAAATGCAAGGTGACAATAAGGGAGGCAAAAAGAGAGTTTGAGGATCATTTAGCCAAAAGTATCAAGGGGAATAACAAAAACTTCTTTAAGTACATCAGAAGCAGGAAACCTGCCAGGGAGTCAGTTGGACCATTAGACAATGAAGGAGAAAGTATGGAGGTTGCAGAGAAGCTGAATGAGTTCTTTGCATCTGTCATCACTGCAGAGGATACTGAGCATATACCTGCTCTGGAACCATGCTTTTTAGGGATGGAGGCTAGAGAGCTGAGTCAGATAGAAGTGACAAGGGATTATGTTCTAAACTGTGGAAAAACTGAAAGCTAACAAATCACCAAATCACCAGGGCCGGATGGCATCCATCCAAGAGTCCTCAAAGAACTCAAATGTGAAATTGCCGACCTCCTTGCCAAAATATTTAACTTATCCCTGAAATCGGGCTCTGTACCAGAGGACTGGAGAGTAGCAAATGTAACACCGATTTTCAAGAAGGGATCCAGGGGCGATCCGGGAAATTACAGGCCAGTTAGCCTAACGTCCGTTCCAGGCAAATTGTTGGAAAGCATCCTCAAGGATAAAATTGTAAAGCACCTAGAAGAACAAGCCCTGCTGGGAGTGAGCCAGCATGGCTTCTGCAAAGGTAAATCTTGCCTCACCAACCTTTTGGAGTTCTTTGAGAGTGTCAACGAGTGTGTGGATCAAGGTGATCCAGTTGACATAGTCTACCTGGACTTCCAAAAAGCTTTTGACAAAGTTCCTCATCAAAGACTCCTGAGGAAACGTAGCTGTTATGGGATAAAGGGACAAGTACATGTGTGGATTGCTAACTGGTTGAAAGACAGGAAACAGAGTGTAGGTATAAATGGAGAGTTTTCACAATGGAGAGAAGTAAGAAGTGGGGTCCCCCAGGGATCTGTATTGGGACCGGTGCTTTTTAATGTATTAATAAATGATCTAGAAGCAGGGGTAAGCAGTGATGTGGCCAAATTTGCAGATGATAGCAAACTCTTCCGGGTAGTGAAATCCAAAAGGGATTGTGAGGAGCTCCAAAAGGATCTCTCCAAACTGGGGGAGTGGGCAACAAAATGGCAAATGTGGTTCAATGTTAGCAAGTGTAAAATGATGCACATTGGGACAAAAAACCCCAACTTCAAGTATATGCTGATGGGATCCGAGCTGTCGGTGACGGACCAGGAGAGGGATCTTGGTGTTGTGGTGGACAGCTCGTTGAAAGTGTCGACTCAATGTGCGGCAACTGTGAAAAAGGCAAATTCCATGCTAGGGATCATTAGAAAAGGGATTGAAAATAAAACGGCTAACATTATAATGCCCTTATACAAAACTATGGTGCGACCACACTTGGAGTACTACATACAATTCTCGTCACCACATCTTAAAAAGGACATTGTTGAACTGGAGAAGGTACAGAAGAGGGCAACCAAGATGATCAGGGGCCTAGAGCACCTTTCTTATGAGGCAAGACTACAACACCTGGGGCTTTTTAGTTTAGAAAAAAGACGACTGCGGGGAGACATGATAGAGGTCTATAAAATCATGCATGGTGTGGAGAGAGACAGATTCTTTTCCCTCTCACACAACACTAGAACCAGGGGTCACTCCATGAAATTGATTGCCAGGAGGTCTAGGACCAACAAACAGAAGTACTTTATCACACAACGTGTGATCCACTTGTGGAACTCTCTGCCACAGGACGTGGTGACAGCCAACAACCTGGATGGCTTTAAGAGGGGTTTGGATGACTTCATGGAGTAGAGGTCTATCAATGGCTACTAGTCGGAGGGCTGTGGGCCACCTCCAGCCTCAAGGGCAGGGTGCCTCTGAGTACCAGTTGCAGGGGAGTAATGGCAGGAAAGAGGGCACGCCCTCAACTCCTGTCTGTGGCTTCCAGCGGCATCTGGTGGGCCACTGTGCGAAACAGGATGCTGGACTAGATGGGCCTTGGGCCTGATCCAGCAGGGCTGTTCTTATGTTCTAGTTCAAATAATATGCTGCATAGGAGGGAAAACTGCTCTCGTGTTTAGACAAGTTTGTTTAAACTGAGAGAGAAAAGTGCTGATAACACACTTTGCAGTGGAGTAGTTGTCTCCAGATGACGGGCACATGATGCATGCAAAACTAGTACTGTTAAATCTTTGCATTGTATGCTACTTTTTCCCCTTCAAAAACTTATGTTGTAAATTAATAACTTGCTGAAAGCATGGTGATTCCTGTTTTTCTCATCTACTTGCAAACCCCTCCCTTATTTTAATTTTGGCTTTAATGTTTTGTGCTCACCACTTGTACAATTGGTTTTAAAAAGTTGGGATAAAAGATGCACAAGTAATCACTGTAGTTGCTGGCTAAGCCTGTATTTGTTACTTTTCTAGATTTGAGTTTGAAAAGCAATACTTATAGTACTCTTAACTCTGTCAGTACAATCAAAATTTTGTTAATGCATTTATTTTAGCTGTTTTAATTTGTTTGAACCGTTTGTAAACTAGCTAGAGACTGAAGTTTGGAGTGGAATAAAAATGTAGTAAATATATTTAATGAATCTGTGGTGGTTTAGTCATGGGTGATAATGCCATTGCCACCCACAGAGTACAATTATGGTAGTTTTTTGTTTGTTTTTTTTAAACTACATCTAAAATCTGGGTTTAGGCTTCCCCTTCCCCCAAACCCAGCAATGTTTGGTCAAATGCCTGTTTTTGTTTCACATGATTCAACCTGAAAAATTGCACTCAAATTCTTCTTGCAGACTTACTCTGAAACTTGTTTAATATTCTGTGTATATTCTGCCTGAAATAGTTATTTGGATGTTTGGTATTAGCAGACACTTTATTTAATAGTTTTACAAGATCCCATATTTCTGCTTGCCAGAATCATTAAGAGATGTCAAGGTCTCGGAAGTATTAATTTTACTTTAACTGTTAGATTGTGATTTTTAGGGAGAGTTTTTTTAAACAGCCAGGATTCTTAAACAAAAAAAGTTTATGTATAACTAGGTTCTGCATGCCCAAAGGCACTTTGAACTCATGTTTCTCAAAGACCAGCCTCTACAGGTGAAACTCAGAAAATTAGAATATCGTGCAAAAGTCCATTAATTTCAGTAATGCAAATTAAAAGGTGAAACTGATATATGAGACAGACGCATTACATGCAAAGCAAGATAAGTCAAGCCTTAATTTGTTATAATTGTGATGATCATGGCGTACAGCTCATGAAAACCCCAAATCCACAATCCCAGAAAACTAGAATATTACATGGAACCAAGAAGACAAGGATTGTAGAATAGAACAATATCGGACCTCTGAAAAGTATAAGCATGCATATGTATTCAGTACTTGGTTTGGGCCCCTTTTGCAGCAATTACTGCCTCAATGCGGCGTGGCATGGATGCTATCAGCCTGTGGCACTGATGAGGTATTATGGAAGACCAGGATGCTTCATTAGCGGCCTTCAGCTCTTCTGCATTGTTTGGTCTCATGTCTCTCATCCTTCTCTTGGCAATGCCCCATAGATTCTCTATAGGGTCAGGTCAGGCGAGTTTGCTGGCCAATCAAGCACAGTACACTGTATACTTTTCAGAGGTCCGATATTGTTCTATTCTACAATCCTTGTCTTCTTGGTTCCATGTAATATTCTAATTTTCTGGGATTGTGGATTTGGGGTTTTCATGAGCTGTACGCCATGATCATCACAATTATAACAAATTAAGGCTTGACTTATCTCGCTTTGCATGTAATGCGTCTGTCTCATATATCAGTTTCACCTTTTAATTTGCATTACTGAAATTAATGGACTTTTGCACGATATTCTAATTTTCCGAGTTTCACCTGTATATGATATAATGACCAACGTCCCCACATGCGATCATGGTTCTGTTTCCCAATGGGAAGCCATGCTCCTCCTGGAAGGGAGGGGACTGTAGGTCAGTAGCAGAGCACTAGTGATTTGCAGAATATTCCAAGCTTGGAACATTGTGACTTTTAATGGGCCATTTGTTTCAAGTGTTCTGCGCCCAGAACAGAACACCCTTCAAATGAAAGCCTGTTCCAAGCTTGAAACAGAACGGCTCTGTTCCGAGTTGGAACAATTCGTGTGTTCAGACTAGAGTATGATTTTTTACTTCAAAATGGCACTCTTATGGCCTCAGCACATGTGCGGCAACCATTTGCTTGGTCAGCACCACTGCACAAATGGCTGCTGCATGTGTGCAGAGGCCAGAAGAGCACCCTTTTGAAGTCCAAAATGGTGCTCGGAACTTTTCAAGTGTTCCAAGCCCATTCTGTCAGAACAACCAGCTTAACCGCTTGTTCCAGTGGAATGTTCTGAGCATTTGTATTCTGTTTCAAGCTCAGAACGGGACACAAATATTGTTCCATGTACAACCCTACAAGCACATGCTTTGTCTGCAAAAGAGTCAAGGTTCAATCACTGGCATCTCCTGGTAGGGCTTGGAAAGACCCCTGCTTGAAACTCTGGAGAGCTACTGCCAGTTGGTGAAGATAACACTGAATTAGATGGTAGCTTTGTATTTGCATGTCAAGGGACAGCTATTGAAAATGAAGTGACCTTCCAGAGCTGTTTGTGATATAACATGGGGGCTTGCTGTTCAAAGAACTAAATTCAAAAATGCCAGTGGGCACTTGCAAGTCTCACCTGTTCAACAACTGAGACTTTGCCCTGTTTTCTCCGCCCCTGCCCCACCACCCCAGTCTTCAGAGGTGAAGTGGGTGGAAAGGAGACACAAGGTCTTTTCAGTTGTGGCAGTTTGAATTGAAATGCCTTTCCAAGAGAGGCCTGCCTGGGCTGATCTCTGTCCATCTTTTATTGAGCAACGAGGACCTGGCTCATTAAGCAGGTCTTGAGCAGCTCCTGCTGAATGTGAAGTTTGTGGGGGTGTTGGTGTGAGGGAGGGAGAGAGAGATGTGGTTCTTAAAAGTCTGTAAGCCAGTTTGGGGTTGTGTGGACCAAAAGAGCAGATTAGAAGTATTGGAAATAAAGGAGTGCTCCACTCCTCTGTGTGGTGGACATCTTCTTGTTTAAAGCGTTTCTACAATAAAGCGTTTCTGCAAATACACAAGCAGTTATACTTGGTTGTAATTTTAGGTGACTGAGGACCAAAGTTACTGCTGCAACCTAATAATATGCATGCTACTTCTTAACTGGGTCCCTAACTTAACTTCTTCTGTTCTGTAGGTATTTTCAGACTCCTGTATCTGGTATGGTGAATGTGGAATTGCTTTTGGAGATAAAAGGTACAATTGTGAATATAATGGGCCACCATTGCCACTACCAAAAGATGGTTATGATCTGGTGCAGGTAAGTATCTTATGGATTAGAATAAAAATTGTAATGGAATTAGGTAGAGGACCCACTTCCTTTCATAAGCTTTGTCTAGCCTAATGAAAACTTTTGGGTGGCATCCAGAGTTATGCAAGCACAAGTGAGCATGTGGAAGCAGTCTTTCTCTTCCTTTTGTAATATTTGGATGCAACTCGAAAGTTTTTCAGCATATACATCACTTAATCTTCATCCCCAGGATTAATATGAATTACTGAATTAATGATTAACAACATGTTAACTGCATAGTACAAAATTGCTCTGATTATTGAACTTAGTTGCCTTTAGAGCTTTTGGTTTCAAGGCCTGTGAGATTTAAGGTAATGTCAGATAAACTACGACAAATATTTATATACTGCTTTTCAACAAAAGTTTCCCAAAGTGGTTTACATAGAGAAATATAAATACTGTAAATGAAACTGCACCAGTACCTTCTTATATTGGTGCATTAAAACTTAATTAATTTCACTGAATTTAATTAATTTAAATTAATTTAATTTCACTGAACCTGATTCTATTATTTGGAGGTATTTAACTCAATCATATATATTTCTGAGTTAGACATTCAGAATTGGCATATGACTCTTGGAGTAGAAAAGGGTTGAAGTTACTTTTGCATTATTGAAATGTCCCTTTTTCTTTTAAGGAACTCTGCCCAGGTTTTTTCTTTGACAATGTTAGCCTTTGTTGTGATGTACAGCAGCTTCAGACTTTGAAAAACAACATGCAGCTCCCTCTGCAGTTTCTGTCCAGGTATGTAAGGGCAATGTGGTGTTGCTTGTGGCAGCTTCTAAGAAGGAATTATTTTTCATTGTTCAGTAAACTAGAGGAAGTCTGCTAGGCATTTGCTTTCCTAGGAAAGAAAGGAAAAATCTGTGTGCACACACTCCTTTTTCAATATAATGCCTAGAGGTAAAGTGTGCCGTCAAGTAGGTGTCGACTCCTGGCGACCACAGAGCCTTGTGGTTGCCTTTGGTAGAATACAGGAGGGGTTTACCATTGCCATCTCCCGTGCAGTATGAGATGATGCCTTTCAGCATCTTCCTCTATCACTGCTGCCCGATATAGGTGTTTCCCATATCCTGCCAAATATCATTCTGCTAGTCATCTGGTAGCTGGAATGCTGCCAGAGAGATCTATTTTTAATAGGCAGCTTTCTCAAAGGGCTACTCAAGGAGACGTTGCCAATATTTGCACATGTGATTCTACTCAGCT
This sequence comes from Hemicordylus capensis, assembly GCF_027244095.1. Classification (NCBI taxonomy): domain Eukaryota; kingdom Metazoa; phylum Chordata; class Lepidosauria; order Squamata; family Cordylidae; genus Hemicordylus; species Hemicordylus capensis. The sequence goes on along the minus strand of NC_069660.1, from coordinate 246,192,415 downwards.
CAATGGCTGTCTGAAGAGCTTCTATGCTAGACATACTCTTTATGGCTCTTTTCATAGCTTATGTATCACAGCCCAGACTTCTGTTGGGGTAAAACTACTAAAAATGGCTTCTGAATTTTAGTCTTCAATACTATATCTAAGCCGTTTTAAACATAGTTGGCACACTTCTGAGTAAATACTGGATTGGGCTAAAAGTTCCACTCTTTCGTAGACTACAGTGCTGAATTATGTTGGGTTTATTATCTTCAAATGACACTTTCTTGACTCTTCTCCCCACACCCCATTAGAAGTATATGGCTAATAAGTTTTGACACTTGTGCTAGAACTGTTTCTCTTTTTTGAAAGAAAGCGGGGGGAAACTCTTTTGAAATGTCCATTGTCTATCCAGGCATACTGGATAGGTGTGGAGGTGCTTGATGTTGGCTGTCTCTTCTCAGGTGTCCCTCATGTTATTATAATCTAATAAACCTGTTCTGTGAGCTAAGCTGCAGTCCTCATCAGTCTGAGTTTCTGAACGTTACCCAAACACAGCCATACTATGATCCAGTTACAAAAGAGAATAAAACAAGCATCACAGAGCTGCAGTACTACGTTGGAGAAACATTTGCTAATGGTAAGCAAGCCAAATAGTTGTGTAGCTTCTCAATATGTTTTGTTCACTGTCTAAACTTTTTAAGAGCAATGATTAGCCTGCATGTTCATGTGTAAATGAACTGCACAGTGCATCTTCTTGGGGAAAGTACATGAGTGGCATGGAAAATGGATTGATTAACCCTCATCCTGAGTCACACAACTTTGCTCATGAGTAGGTCTACTTGCACCTGAGTAGCTAGTTTGGATGCCCTCAACTTTTCTAGACTGCAGAACCTGCAATACTTGTACACTTCACTTCAGGGGAGTGCAGTGGTGATCCTCACCCTAGGCATTGACCCAGGCATTGTGTCCTGTGCAACTGCACAACTCATTAAAAATGTGAGTTAGTAGCTAAGACACACTGTGACTGACCTACAGGCAATACGGTACTCTCGTCTGGTAGCTGGATAAGTGAGTTGTACTGTACAAGCCAGTCTCCCACAATTGTCACATCTCTCCCCCGCCCCCTTTTTGGTTTCCTGTCAGCTGTTCTTGTGTGCATAAACTACCAGTCGTTCCTTTATATGAATGTGGTTACATCTTTGGTGATGTCTCATAGTGCTTCCATAGGCCCGCTCTTTGCTCAGGAGAGCCTCTGCTAGCTCTATACTAGAAATCACCCCAATGGAGATAGTCCTTGCAGTTTGGGGTGGTTCATCTTCCAGTGTCATATTTTTTTATTGATATCAGAAATATCCTAACTGGTGAGGGGCTATACTTTTGGACAATGCAACAAGGGCATAGCTGGGAGTCCAGTGGCTTGCTCATTTATACAGCCTGGGGTAGGAATTTATCCCATTACTTAGGATGGTTAAAGGGGGAGTGGGAAGATGAGGTGAAAATATGGTATGGAAGAATACATTCTAGTGTAGGGCTACTCAACTGCAGCCCTCCAGTAGTTTTGGACGAAAGCTCCCAATATCCCCAGCCACAGTGGCCAGTAGTCAGGAATCATGGAAGTTGTAGGCCAATATCTGTAGGAGAGCTGAAGTTAAGTAACTCTGTCCTATTGGATAAATGGGATCTACTATTAATCCTCTTCACAGGATTAATTAAGGTTCATTTTCCAAAACATATCCTATCTGGCAACAGTTTCCTTTACATCTCTCCAAGGAGTGGCAGGAAATACTTCTTTGCTTGCCTTCTGTGTTTCTCTTTCAAGCTTCCCACTAAACCACATGTGTTCTCTTTCTTGTCCTGAACAACTGTGCAGTTTCCACTTATGAGGCCTTCTTCCCTGCTTGAGGCAGCACCTGGTTAGAGTATGGTCAGCTGCCTTGGCATCTGATCTGTTGCATCTGTCTTCTGTCTGTCTCTCTCTCTCTGACTCAGTGGCCTCTCTGGAGTGCACCCTGCTGCTTAAGAAAGCAGAAGATCATTTCCCCATACTGCTGTGCATCTCGATCACCAGTGTTGGGTCGGGTGATCTTGCCCTCATCTTCCAGAGTGTTCCTCATTTGCTCATCTTGCTTTGACAGAATGCAGAAGTGGTGCTCTCTGCCTTCAGTAATAGACTGTGCAAAGAGCGACTGGCTGCTCCTGCATTCTCTACACTTCACAGAGCAACTCTGAGAGTGTTGCTTGCCATCAGTGACTGGTGGAGAGATTTGTGGAGCCCTGATTAATTCTGAGATGTGTAAAAACTGTCTGTATCTTGTTGTAAATGCAGAATTGCTTAGTATTGTACCAGTGGCTGAGCCAACTGCAAAAAATGCATTTGTTTTCTTCAGTATTATTAACTGTCTGTCTTGACATCACATTTCTAGCTATGTATAATGCCTGTAAAGATGTGGAGGCTCCGTCAAGCAATGATAAAGCATTGGGACTGTTGTGTGGCAAAGATGTTAAAGAATGCAATGCGACTATTTGGATTCAGTATATGTTCAGCAAGGATAATGGTCAGACTCCTTTCAATATGATCCCAGTATTTACAGGTAAGGTATGAGACCCGCTGGTATGTTTCCCAGACTATGGGAAACACCTATATTGGGCCGCAGCGATATAGGAAGATGCTGAAAGGCATCATTTCATACTACTTGGGAGATGGCAATGGTAAACCCCTCCTGCCAAAGACAAGCACAGGGCTCTCTGGTGCTGTCGAGTTGGTGTCGACGCCTGGCGACAACTTTACCTTTTATGAGATACATAGGTGACCCTTTACTTTCACAGGTTCATCTCCCACAGTTTTTTCCATTCATGGGCAACTTCCTTGTAGATTAATTTAGTTATCACAGTGATCGTTTCAGTTATTTGTGGGGTTTTCCACGTGAGAAACCCCTTTAACTCCTTCTAAATAAATTGGTCTACCTGGAGCAGCCAGGTGTCACTGGCTGAGACGTGACACACAGGCGGTTTCAGGAGGTTTAAAGTGTAAATTTCCAATATTGAGCTGCTTCTTAGCTGGTGCAAGGGGTTGAATATTCAAACTCTAAACTTTCCAGAGCAGTCTGTGTGCCAGCTGAGAAGTATGCTGGCTGCTCCAGGAAGCTTAAAATGTATCCACTCTCTTGTGCTAGTGAAGAAGTGGCATGAGATTGGATATTTACACTTAAAACCCCCAGGAGCAGCCCACATGCCATTTCTCAGAAACCAAGCCCTATTTTCTAGGTTAGGTTTACTATTTGAATATCACAGATTTAACATGCTCAGAACTTTTCTAGAATGTTACCCCTATGATATTCAAAGGTCTTCTATGGAATTATGAAATAAAGTTTAAATACATTTTTTCTTATCAAGCATGGCTAGTGAAAGCAGCAGTTTTAATATATGGACAGGTCTACCAATGTTCACTAGCCTATAACTATAGGCCTCCTCCAGCCTCAGAGACAAGATGCCTCTAAATACCAGTTGTAGGGGAGCAACAGCAGGAGAGAAGGCATGGCCTCCTGCCTGTAGGCTTCCAGTGGCATCTGGTGGGCCACTGTGGGAAACGGAATGCTGGATTACATAGGCCTTGGGCCTGATCTAGCAGGACTGTTCTTGTGTTCTTAAACTACGGTTGTAAAATCTTAATGCAAACAACAGCATTGACTGCAGTTTGTTTCTGAACATGAATGGGACTTCTCAGATAGAAGCAGCATAACAAAATATTGAACAAGCAATATATTAAAAGTCCGAATACATTCAAGATACATTATTCAGTATCCTGTGCAGAATTTTTAATACCTTTCTTTAATTTTTATCTAAATGGTTTTCTTTTTTCTTGTCTGTCTTTTTATGTCTCCCTAAACAACGTGTGAGGATATTGCAATGTTTCAGAGTTTAATTTTTTTTAAAGTGCTGGATTTACCACCAGCTCTTGAAAGGGGGTGGGAGTAGGTGAAATTGGGGAATGTTTAGTTAAACAAAGGCACAGCTTTAGTAATGGGCTGAAATTGAAGATTCTAGATGAGACCTTTTTACCAAAACATTGATCAGCTGAGCAAGAAGACTGTTTCCCATTGTAGAAATTTTGTGGTAATTCCCTTATTTAATAAAAACTTTCCTCTGTCTTGCCTGGCCAGGGCTTTGACACTCCTGTGTGGCTTGTGTTTGCGGAATACTAAGTTTGCATGGATTTTCAGTTTTTATGTATTTAGGAAGAATCAGTTGCTAAAGCAACACTTAAAAAGGCCAAGGACATTTCTACCTGGAAATATTAGCGCGCTATCTGATGTTTCTAAATATGTACCTTGGTTCCAATTTTATAAACTTGTTTGAAAATGTTTTTGCTTATCTTGCAAATTAAGAACGTTTACCTCAGTCAGCCTGCTGACTGTCCATAGAGGATCTCTAAAGTTGCTATGACAAGACAAAGTTTGTCACATCCTTTTGTTTCGTGCGTTCTATTTTTATTAGACATCTCTATCCATGGAATGATTCCTATGAACAATGCTACCAAAGGCTGCAATGAGTCTCTAGATGATGTCACAGGGCCCTGCAGTTGCCAGGACTGTTCTGTTGTCTGTGGCCCAAAACCACAACCGCCTCCACCTCCTGCACCTTGGCTTCTACTGGGTTTGGATGCCATGTATGTCATTATGTGGATCTCCTACACAGGATTTTTGCTGCTGTTTTTTGCAGTGGTTTTTGGAGTCTGGTGTTATAGGTAAATAGTTGTCTTTTGTGTTTAGTGCTCTTAACATTGAAAATGACGGCCAGCCTCCAGACAAAGACTTGTGATAGCAGAATGCTTCTGCTTGAGCACAGAGAAAAGGGGTTACCTTCACTGATCCCTCCCCACTTTTTCTCTGCAGTCCCTCATGCCTGCCTAAAGTGTCCCTGAGGGTCCCTTAATCCTCAGGGATGTATTTTTGGTGGGCCGAGGGAACTACTGAACTTCTTGGTAGAATCTGCAAAGATCATACTCCCACCCATTCCCCACACAAACAGAACATCTTGCTTGTACAAGTCTTCGTCTAGATGCTGCCTGATGTGCTGAACTTGTTTGTATACTGCTGATATCATCCTATGCTTGCTCATTGTGTAATACTGATTGCAGTAATACATTTGTTTTCACTCTTAGTGGTTGCTCAGGCAACCTACTCACTAGCCTTCTCTTCTCTTGGAGTGCTTTGAAATGGAAGAGTAAAGGTCCAGGGTATTGCAGTAGTTGTATGCTTATAAACTTCATAATATGCACAGAGTTCTTTTTAATATTATCAGACATGGTAGATTGACAAGGGGCAGTCCTTGCAGTGCGTTGAGTTAGACTGTCTGGAGATAATCTTGTGCATTTAGAGGCTTAGGCAAAAACTCACGCACTGTTACTAATACACTATGTAACTTCATCTGAATTACTTGCTTTCTGGAACACAAAAGCAGCAGAAAATGTGACAGAGTAAACCACAGTTCCTAGGACAGTCATAGTCATGGGATTTTTCATTCCCAAGCGCTTTATCAAAATTAAACAGAAACCCTCTGCAATGTATTTTACTTTGAAATTAGCTGGCTTACAAATTGACTTAGAGAAACCCTGTCTGTACTAGACAGTTCCATCATAATTTCATATAATGAAGCCATTATTCGAAACAATACAGCATGGAAGCCCTTTCTCAGTGTGGTCCATGTAAACTTGAATGTTTTGCTGTCTGAAAAGGCATTTTGAGAGTACTTCTGCACTAGGAGAGGTATTGATCATTGAGAGGTGGGAGAAAGAATGTTGTGCAATAAAACAAGATGGAAGTCGCTTTAAACTAGGAAGGGATAAGAAAAGCTTGGAGTTGATGTTTTGCAAAAGGAGTAAGAGCATGAGCTGTAGAGCAATTAGAGGAGTCGAATACAGGGCAGAGAAAGTTTGTGAACCCTGAGTTCACAATAGTGAGAATCACACTTCAGGGTTTTACAACAATACCCTTGTGTAATTGAAGCCAGTCTTTTCTAATGCAATACAAGGGCATGAATTAAACAATGCTGTATTTCTTGAGTCACAATAATGTACAAAGTGCAAACAATGAGACTGATTCAGGATCAGTGTGTGAGATAGGTGAATCCCTAGTGTCCTTAGCACAATTAATGGGCTAATCACAGTCAGGGGCCTAACTGGGTAACAAGTAAACCACACTGCAGAGGAAAGCTGCATGACTGCGGGCATCCTGTTCTATAAAAGGTCCTGAATTACATCTGCACTATGACAGATGTGGAATTCATTATGCCACAATCAAACATTACAGAGGACCTACAAAAAAGAGTGGATGATGCCCATCTGTCTGAACAGTCTGCCTAATGTAGCAGTGGGCTCCTGTTCTGTAGAGAGTTTCAAATAGAGGTTGGATGGCTATCTGTAAGGGCTGTAATGGTTTCTTGAACAAAGTAGGGGGGTGGACTAGAAGACCTTCAAGGTCCTTCCACCTCTATGTTTATACTTGCAGTTTGATCCCCAACCAGTTTTATTGGTCAAAAGACAAAGCAATTGATTCTGAAGTCTTCTAGTTCTATAGCTTAAGGGTGGCCAGAATAGAAACTACATATCACTGGAAAGATCCAGTTCTGCCCTCCACAGAGCAATGCTATATGTGTCTGTGGAGTATTGCCCTGCTGGACAAATTCACACACTGCTTCGAATTTCTCAAGGGCTTCCACCTCAGATTATTGTATTAAGCATTGGTATCCTCTTATATCGTGTATACGCATGGTTCTAGGAGACATTTTCTATGTTGGAAACATGTTCTTTCTCTCTGAAATAGGAACAGTAGCCCCTCTGATTCTATTTTTCTTTTTCTACTGGTTTTATATTTGAAATCCTCTGTAATGCACCTCTTGCTGCATTATTGCTACTTTTTGTTTGAGAAACTGCTTAATTGGTGGTTTTTCTTTAAAAAGATACATAACACTGATTTAATAAAATTTTATCATTGTGTTTTTTAATCTTTCATAGGAAAAGACATTTTACTTCTGAGTACACTCCTATTGACAGCAACATTGCTTATTCAGTTAATTCACGCCAGCATATAGGTATGTTCTAGAAAGTAGTGGTAGAGTTTTACTAATGTGTGTATGCCATCCTTTTATGAAGAATGGTCATAAGAGCTTTATTTGAAATGTAAATTTTTAGTGCAGGGCTGCACAACTTTGTCCCTCCAGCTGTTTCCCAGTTGTTGGGAAAGAGCACAGAGGCTAGACAAAAGCGTGGGGATGCCCTGAGGACTGTAACTGGGGAAAGAGGCTGGCAGGAACTACAGTTCCCAGGCATCCCCATGCTCTTTCCCAGCCTCCCCTGCCTGTCTCACCACAGACCTACCTAGCATTCCCTGAACCCACTGAGCCTCCAGTGTGCTGGTGCTGGGTTGGGAATTAAACAATCCTCAATCAATATTACCGTACTACCTGGGGCTATTGACCTGGGATCAACTGCCTTGATGTGTGGGGAGGGAATGGCCTTGTTGGGGCTTCTGAGAATTCTCAATACCCAGGCTGAGCTATAGTTGCTCTCTTCTCCATTGGCTATGATGGTTTGGGGGGTGGGCTATGCTACATGTTACCTGCACATCTTGGCTGCCCTGTTCCCTTTAAGGCATGCACACGTGCGCATGCTCACAAGTTTTCACAAGTCCACTCAGTTCATTTTAGATTCCGCTCAGGTTGAATCAGGAGGGCCCCATTCTGAATGCAGGTGCACACACACTGCCTTGATACTGCCGCCCAGAACAAGACTCATTCTCCACAGAGATGAAAAAAAAATAGAGGGACTCCTGCTTGGCTGAATTGTATCCTTTCTTTCATGTCATGAGGCTTAACAATATGGCCCTCTAATTGGTTTTATGTGGACATGCTTGCATCTGTTCTTGCTTACCACAGAGATTTGGGGAGGTACTTAACTTGTTTACAGGAATTATTGGCTATATAGGCAGGTAGTGATGGGAACTGAAATTTATTTCATGCTGTGTGCTTTTTGTTTGTTTGTTCCTTCTTGTAGGGGAAGCTTCCTGGAGTGAAAGACTTGGTGAGAGGTTTGAGAATGCATTAAGAGTCACATTCACATCATGGGGAGCGTTCTGTGTTCGAAACCCAAGGCCTGTCATTGTCTTCTCCCTGGTTTTTATTGCTATGTGCTCCTCAGGCCTTGTGTATGTTAAAATAACGACAAACCCTGTAGATCTCTGGTCATCACCAAACAGCCAGGCTCGCAAAGAGAAGGAGTATTTTGATACTCACTTTGGTCCTTTCTTCCGGACTGAACAACTTATCATCCAAGCCCCAGATACCAAGCCACATATCTATTCACCATACCCATTAGGGTCTCCTGTTCCTTTTGGACCTCCGCTTAACAAAGAGATCTTACATCAGGTAATGCAGAAATTGGTTCTTTGCATGTTGAGTGGATGTGCAGTTCTAGTTGCTGGAGTGCAACTTTTTCTTGCCTTTGACCAGTGGGTTATGAAAAGTTTTGCTAAATAACCTCTGTTCAGGTGTTTGCCTCCAAGGCATTTTTATGGACAAAATGCCTGCCACCAAAGTGCAGTTAGATTTTTGCACCCTTTCTGGATCTGTGTTGGTACAGCCATCTGCTGATATGGTACCTCAGTCAACCTTGTGGCACCACTGGAATGCTATGTAGCTGTCTTCAATTTGACTTGGAGTTGCTCTAGGTCATTATGAGCCACATAATACAGAATTAATGCCTGGTGTGTATATATATATAAATATGGCATTCCATAATACAGTGTTCCCAACTAGTGTGCCACAGGACACTGGCTGGAGTGCTGTGCTGACTTGCTCTGAGTAGTCTGCTGCCTCATCATGTATCTGGAGGGATACCTTTGTAGACAAACTGAGGAAAAAAATCAAAAAATTTTTTTAAAAGACCTGCACACAGAATGATTTTGCGGCCAGAAAAGCAAAAAATAAAAGGTGTGTCTATGTTATAGTGTGGGCAGTGTGCCTCATTTTTTTAAAAAAGTGTGCTTCAGAATAAAAAAATTGGAAACACAACTATAAAACTGTCCACAGCTAATCTAAATGCAAGATGTACACTTATGGTGTTGACTAAGATGTTGAATGTCTTCATGCTCATTTAATGATATAGCATTACCTGTATGCTCTTTTTCGGGGGGTGGGGATTTTCCCTAATTAGTATTACAGGGTTTGTATCTCTCCTTTTTTCCTTTTGAGCTGCTTCCAACTTTATCTGTAACATCTAGATTCCCCAATCTTGAAAGCTGAAAAACCATATTGGGATTTGTTCTGACCTTAAAAACAAAAAAACACAACTCTCTAGAAATGCACAATGCTTGGCAACTATATCCTGGGTATTGTTTCCTGCATGAGTCTAGGAAAAACTCTGTTCTCTTGCCATGCTAGATCATGGCTGAGTTCTTGCTTTTTTATATTTTCAGGTGCTAGACTTGCAGAATGCTATTGAAAACATAACTGCTTTTTACAAGAATGATACCATAATGCTGAAGGACATCTGCCTGGCTCCTCTTTCTCCCTACAATAACAACTGTACTATTCTAAGTGTTCTTAACTACTTCCAGAACAGTCACTCTGTCCTAGATCATTGGACAGGTGATGAATTTTTTGTCTATGCTGATTACCACTCTCACTTCTTGTATTGTGTCCGGTAAGCAGTGACAACACTTAAAAATATAAATATATATATATACAGTGTAGCTTTGAACATGGCTTTTGTATATCAGTTTGACAAGCTGACCTTCAATGATCTTCCATTACTTTGATCATTAATTATTTTGGATGCCTTGCTTGATAGAGGGTTGCTTCAGTTTATTTAGCAACATTCACTAAGAGGCTCCCTCTACTTGGAAAGGCTTTGCAGACTAACATGTTGCTGAACATATTAGTTTGGAAGGAGTGCTTGCTGGCTTCAATGCAAGCGTATTTCAAGTAGAGTATGCTTAGGATTGGGGTTAATCATCAAAACAAGACAGAATCATGGAGAAGTGGTGAAGAGGATATTCCAAAATATTTCACGAAAAATGTTCTGAAAGCCTTCAGCTGAGAACAACTACCGGTATGTGTGAAAACTGCAAAACAGTGAAGTTGCTGTTCTAGTTATTGCACTGCATACTGTCAGCATTACTTTGAGTTTATAAAATGTGACTTTTTGCAAAATTTCCGTGCATAATGTACTGCAGATTGAGTAAATAACTTCTTAAATGTACTGCCCTGACAATTAATAAATGGCAACATAACACATACATTTTGCAGGGCCCCGGCATCTCTGAATGACACTACTTTGCTTCATGACCCATGTTTGGGGACATTTGGTGGACCTGTCTTCCCATGGTTGGTGATGGGAGGATATGATGGTAAGCATAATGTATTTAAGAAAGTCTGTATTATATTCCGTATATTCATTTCCCAGTCAGAATCAACAGGAATTCCAAACATCTCAGTAGTTGGCCTGTTGTCTGTACTATATCAGCTATGAAATGTCTTATGGCACTCCAAATTATCAGCAGGATGCTAGGATGTATTGTATGACAAGAACAAGAGAGAGACCTGCATTAAAGCAAACTGCATTTTCTGAGCAATGAGGAAATTGCTAGCCTTGATCATAATCATATTACATGATTATAATCATGAGAGAAGCTCAAATTTTGTTAACGTCTGAAAAATTATTGATTAGATATAGTGTGCTGGTCTTAGACCGTAATAAAGATCATGATTGATTGATTAGATATAGTAGCAACATTAAGAACGGCAAATTGTTCTGTATTTGTGTCAGTTGAGAGCATTGAGTTTACTGTATTGTTTTGCTGTGTTCACTGTTTTTTGCTTTGATGGTCTAAGACCATAAATAAAACTAACTTGGTGTATATAGTGTGGATGGCCAATCTGGAGGTCCAGGGCTCTGGGCAGGATCGTCTGCAGGGAGAGCGGGCTAAGCCGACAGCTCTTCTCAGAGATCGTGAGAAGAGCTTCCTAGTATAACTTTGGTTGACAAGTGGTATATAAATGTAGTAGTAGTAGTAGTGGTAGTAGTAGTATAACTTGAGAGAGTACTTTGATTCTGTAAAACTAGAAGTAAAAGTCTAAGGCTGCAATCCTAGCCATACTTATCTAAAATTAGTGGTGATACTAGGGCAGACAGAACTTAAGTAAGCAAAGCTGTTTCTGAAGAGCCAAGCCATGTGTGGCAAGACTGAGGAGTTAGGGCAATGATGTAGTCAGGGGAGTTTCGTTAAAATCAGGTGAAGAGCCCCTGGTGGCGCAGTGGTAAAACTGCCGCCCTGTAACCAGAAGGTTACAAGTTCGATCCTGACCAGGGGCTCAAGGTTGACTCAGCCTTCCATCCTTCCGAGGTCGGTAAAATGAGTACCCAGAATGTTGGGGGCAATATGCTACATCATTGTAAACCGCTTAGAAAGCTCCGGCTATAGAGTGGTATATAAATGTAAGTGCTATTGCTACTAAAATCAGGTGGACTTGCATTTATGTAAACAGACTTAGGTTAGCAGCATTCCTGACCACTCTTTTCATAGTAAATAATTAAAGGGTAATTATTCGTAGTAAATAATTAAATAATTAAATTAAATTAAATAATTATTTAATTAAATGATTAAAGTGAGACAACACCATCTCTTTGGGGTGGAGGGACTACACTTGTCTGAAGATTCTTTTGAGTCATATAGAAAAGCTGCTTTTATATTGTCCTTTTAACATAGCTCTTCATGTCTCTCTTTTTTTAAATGCGTAGATGAAAACTACAATAATGCTACAGCCCTTGTGATTACATTTCCTGTCACAAATTACTACAATGATACAGAAAAGCTGATGAAAGCCCTGGCCTGGGAAAAGGAGTAAGTTTTCTTCCCCCCACCCCCACTTCTGAGACTAAATTGAAGCTCCTCAGAATGGAGATAAGTGTCCTGCCCAAGAAAATCTGTGGCAACTAAGGTTTGAATCATGGTGCCTTAAAAAGGAGAGGCAGAGGTGGCCTGTGTGCTTCACTTCACATGGGGAGCCATTTGTGTAACTCATATTACTGTGTTAAACAAAATGCTAGTGCATTATCTGACATAACTCTTCCGACATTATCTGACATAATATAGGAAGCTGCCTATGGTGTGCATTTGAGTGAGTGGGTGTGTGTGTCTGCACATGCACACACCTCTGATATACCACAATACTAAAGCTATTGCCCATGGATTTTTCTACTCTTAAATATAAAATGTTAAATAGTGCATAAGAGGATCCTAAGGATGCTTTTTAATGTGGGATGTTTTGGAAAGCAAATTATCATTTTTAAAAAATTGAATATTGGGCTCCTACCACTGCACACTTTCATTTTTAAAAATGCAACACATCGTGCTACTAACATTATTTTAAAAAAAAAAAAAGGTAAGAATTTTAGTTGGGTTAGTCTTGAAGACCTGTGTGAGTAACTTTTGATAAGGTTTTGTCTGACCTTCTAAGAAACTTATCTTTCCTTCCCGACTCTCTTCTTCAGGTTCATCAATTTTGTGAAAAACTATGACAACCCAAATTTAACTATTGCCTTCTCTGCTGAACGTAGCATTGAAGATGAAATAAACCGGGAAAGTAACAGTGATGTCCGCACTGTTGTAATTAGCTATGTAGTTATGTTTGTGTACATTTCCATAGCTCTAGGACACATCAAGAGTGCTAAAAGGTTCTTGGTATGTATCTTTATAGTTGCTGAAAAGCAATTCCATAGCAAATAAGATGTTTTAAAATGAGCTGATACATTTTTTGCAGATACAACTAATAATGGCTGGTAGCTGGACTAACCTTGTGCACACTGAAAAATGTTTTGCACATGCAATGGGGAGGGGCTTTTTTCCTTTGCTAATGTCCACTTCCCTCTGTGCCTCCTGAAAATTCCCCTGAGGGTCTCACTAGATGTCTCAGTGAACAAGTTGAACATGAGCTAGCAGTGTTGTGTAGCTGCTAAAAAAAACATTACAGTCAGACATTTATACACAGAGGCATATTGTTCAGACCATGAGAACAAAGATGGTGAGGGGTCTGGAAACCTAGTCCGGTGAGGAATGGTTGAAAGCACTGGGTCTGTTTAGCCTGGAGGAGAGAGATGCCAATTGTCTTCCCTTGCCCTGATATGGACAGTACAGTCTAAGTTTTTAAGATCCAATTATGCAAGTCCCTAGATGGATCTCTAATATAAAGTGTTAGGACTGGAATTGGGAGTCAAGAGTGGAAACCCGGATGTGGATTACCATCCTTAACTATTGGCTGAAGGTGGTATTCTCTCCGATGGAGCTGGCACTGCTGATGCTTGAAGATAGCTTCCAATCACAGTGGAAGTCATTATTAAAGAAAGCTCTATGTCTGAAGCGCTGCAATCCAATTGTTATGAACAAACAAAAAAGTATGTAAAGCAAAGAATATTAGCTATGGGATCAGGAGATGGCAGCAGGAGATAAGTAGGATTCCAAAACGACTTAAAATATGGAGACTTACCTTTAGCACCAACCAGCTGATTATTGTCAAGCCCTAATAACTCCTAAATATGATAGACCATTTGCACTATCTGATGTATTGCCCTCAGTGGTTTTATATGGTAGATATGTTGGGATTTCTTATTCTGAATGCTACTGCCCATGTAATATAAGGCCATAGAGGATGTGGGTCATGTTTTAAGGGACTCACATGAGTCTTTAATTTTACCCCTGATTAAGGTCATACCAGGCAGAAGAGATGAAGTATCTATTTCATTTCTCTTGTCAGACCATCAAGCCAATGTTACCTACAATGTGGCTAAGTTCTGTTTAATAGCAATGAATATACGATGGCATGTAATGATTAATGTAGTGGAGTAATTTACAATGTCACTCTATATTCGTAAAGCTATATTATTGTATGGGTTTGACGTGTGTTTCTATTTTCATGCTTCTGTACTGGTCAAAGACATAATAAAGTTTATCTAATAGTCTTCAAATATCTGAAGGGCTGTCATTTAGGAGGAGGAGTGGGCTTAATCTTTGTTCCTCCTATGGGCAGGAATAGGACCAATGGGTTGAAGTTACAAGGAAGCAGATTTAGACTAGATATTAGGAGGGATTTCCAAACTGTAAGAGCCATGTAGTGGAAGGCTGTCCTTCACTGGAGGTTTTCAAACAGAGGCTGGACAGCATCTGTCAGCGATGCTGTAACACAGTGATTCTCAAACTTGGGTCCTCAGGTGTTATTGGACTTCAACTCCCATAATCCCCAGCCTCAGTGGCCTTTGGTTGGGGATTATGGGAGTTGAAGTCCAATAACACCTGAGGACCCAAGTTTGAGAATCACTGCTGTAACAGCTTCCTGCATGGAGTTGGACTAGAAAACCTCTAAAGTCCCTTCCAGCTCTAAAGCTATAGGATTCTATGAGAGGCTTGTCTTCAGCCTTGCTTCTAGAAGTCTTTCCAGATGCTGTCAAGTGTGCCTTAACTTATTGATGAATGAAGCGTGTGCACATGGGTGGGCAGAGATTCAAGCTGTGTCTTGCCTGATTGGTTTTATATTTTGGCAGCAACATGACCGCTGTGTTGCAGATGCGTTAACCTTTGAGGAACTTGAGTTACAGAGGACAAAAGCCACAGGTTTTCCTAGTTCTCAGTTCGAATTGACCAAGGTCTGAAAGATCATCAGCCAAGAACAGCTTGAGGGTGGTGGCGGCGGCAGCTTGCTCCTTCTCCTCCTCTTCACTCTTTCCCAGACAGGAGCAAATATGCAGAGGATTTTGCTGTTCACCTGTTTCTCTGCTTTATCCAATAGAGAATAATCTAGATTAATTTCCATGCATTCAAGCCCCCATATTTCCCTTAATGATATATGTAAATGGATAATTTCTTAGGCAGACTTATCTGGGAGTAAGTCCCCACTGAACTCAGTGGGACTTCTGAGTAAATATGCATCGGATCTGGGTTGTAAATGGAAATAAATGCCTTTGAAATTAATGGCATTAAAACTGATTTAGGTGTGTTAAGTGTGTGATCAATCTTAGTGCTGGCTCAGCCAAGCCAGCTGGGCGGCAGCAGCAGCTGCTGCTCCTCTTTCTCTTCCAGGAGGGGCATGTGTGTTCGCTGCTGCTGGGTTAGTCAGGGTAGTTGCTCCTCCTCCTTCCCAGGCTCATCAGAGCAGCGGTACAAAAGGAGAACAGGATAACGGTACTGCTGCTAGCTGGGAGGAGGAGATTATCAAGCTGACTGGCAGTGGTGCTAGCAGCCGCATTCCCACTAAAGCTCCCTCTGTACAGGGCCCTGTACGATCCAATCCCACTTGTTCACTGAGACTGAGCATTAGTGGGATGGATCATTAGTGGGATGCATCACTGGGATGCACATATTGACACAACTAGGTATGCATAAAAAGCATTTCTTACACAAAACTAAGAGCTTGTTAATATGCTTGCGGTGTTTGTGTGTGTGTGCGTGTGTGTGTGTATGTTATCACTGATACTTTGTAAACAAATAAATAAATGCAGTTAATGTGACTTGTGTCCTTCATTTTCTAGGTGGATTCCAAAATTTCCTTGGGCATTGCGGGCATTTTGATTGTGCTAAGTTCAGTTGCATGTTCTTTGGGCATCTTCAGTTACTTTGGAGTCTCCTTAACACTGATCGTTATTGAAGTTATTCCATTTTTGGTGCTGGCTGTTGGTGTAGACAACATTTTCATTATTGTTCAGACATTTCAGGTATTTTTGCTTTTAAAGTATATGCAGTTTTCATGTGGATAAACATATCGGGGGAGATCAGTGATGCATTCAGCCCGGTATTCTTTCTGACATGCCAGATCTTGATGTATCGGGGTGTGTTAACCTAATGTTGGTTTTATTGTTTTGCTCGGCCTTTTGGCTGGGAAAGCATTCTCTACTATAGTCTGGAACCAACCTTTAGTAGTTCAGATATTAAGATACCATGTTTTTTAAAAGGATTATGCCTTGTGAGATGCGAAGTACTGTACCTTCCATCTACTAGTGAACTCGGGGAAAGCTGAGAACTCTTGCAGGATCTTAGTCAGGCAAAATCTCTAGTATTTAAAGTCTGATGTGTAACAAAGTTATAGAAAATAAATTGTACATACCAGTTTGGCGGTCTGTTCACACACTGCCAAACCAGTTTGAAAGACGGGTGTTCAAGCTGGTTTGAAGCTGTGTGTGGAAGGGTAGCTTTAAGGAGCGTGGATGGTGTCCTCACCTCCCCTGCTGCCAGGGGCGTAACTACCATTAGGCAAGGGGAGGCGGCTGCCTGGGGGCCCCCATGCCTCGAGGGGCCCCCCAGAGGCAAGTCACATGTGAAGTGAGTGTGTGTGTATCAGCGAGGGGCCCATTTAAAAATTTTGTCTCTGGGCCCACTCCAGCCTCGTTACGTCCCTGCCTGCTGCATTTCTGCCTCCGGTGCTGCTTCCAAAACTGCTGTTGAGGGGTGGCTGTATACCCTCTTGCTGCCTCGGCCAGCATAATACGGGGCCCGCACACACTGGCCATCTTTATATTTAATTATCTTAAACGTACCCGTTGCTAATCCCATGCGTGGCAGCTCTTGTGAGAGTTTGCAAGCGAGCTGCCAATTAGTGGTGGGGACGGGAGGAGAAGCGGCGCACCAGGCCGGCCATGGTGGAGAAGTGGCAGCCTGCCGGCAGGTCAGCTGCACAAGGGAAGCAGCCGTTGCCAGACCGGCTGTGCAGGGGAAGTGGCAGGCAGCTGCGGAGGAGAAGTGGCGGTTGGCCGGCAAGGAGAAGCAGCCTGGCCGCTGGGGGAGAAAGGGCTGTGGGGTGGGGAATGAAATGGGGCTGGGGGGAAGAAAGAAATGAAGAGTGGGGGAGAAGAGACAGAGAGAACTAGGGGCGCAGATGCTCTGCGCCAGGTCAGCTAGTTTGCAGTATTATGCTGACCGGGGCAGCAAGAGGGTATACAGCCACCCCTCGACAGTAGTTTTGGAAGCAGCGCCAGAGGGGGAAACCCGGTGGGCGAGGTAGGGACACCTCCCTGTGCCTTAAAGTTACCTCCCGTGAGTGCACGGAACTGGTTCTGTGCACATCGCTACTTGGATCCCTCGAATAACCCTAAATGTAATGTGAGGAATGTACATGTGTCTTACCGTTTTTGCAACATTAAATGTGTGTTTAAACTTGCTTGAATATGCATATTTGCATTATAGATCAGAATAAAACCCTTTTCTAGATTACATTCCTAATAAGTGAATTACAATTTCAGAGAGATGAACGCCTTCAGGGTGAAACCCTCGATAAGCAAATTGGCCGAATCCTGGGAGATGTAGCTCCTAGCATGTTGCTATCATCATTCTCTGAGACAGTAGCTTTTTTCTTGGGTAAATATGTTTTTATCTGCACTTTGGGTTCTAATGTGTTCATGGATTCCTCTTACTAAGGTGGTGTTTCAAACCTTTTGAAGATGGGGTTCATCCATTTGGTGGCTTGTGCAGGAGGATTCTTACTGCAGAGAAGTGGTGATGAACGTGATAGCACAGATTAAGTTTTAGATAGGGTATTCAAAGTTCTTAAGAACTAAATGCCAAAAACTTCATGCTCCCACCTTTTAGTTGTTTCATGATTTGCTGAATACTATCTGATAATTTAATTCAGAGCTGCTGACCAGTGAGGGAGGAGAAGGTCAAAATTATGGGATAAAATGATAGATTTTATATTGTAGTTACTTATTTAATTTAGTATATTTATATAACTCCTGATACGTGTATCTCTAGGTGGTGCACAGAATTTAAAACAAATATGAAATTAAGGCAGCAGTTTAAACTGAGATAACTTTTCTTGGTGAAGGAGGATATATCTTGAAAGTACCTGTTCTTCCGCAAGCTGCCTGCAATACTGAGACATCCTTCTGCCATCTGTGTATGGCAGGAAGTCTTGAGTATATGTAGTATATGTTGACATATAGGGTTTGGTACAAACTGTTTTATATAACTTTCTGTGTAGTGAGAGAGCTGATATGGTTCTCTTTCTTTCTTACTTCTTTTAGGGTCTTTATCTACTATGCCTGCTGTTCGAACCTTCTCCCTCTTTGCTGCAGTAGCTGTATTCATTGACTTTCTCCTTCAAATCACTTGCTTTGTAAGTCTATTGGGCTTGGACATTAAGCGTCAAGAAGTAAGTCCATTATAATTCATTCTTGCTTAATATTTGTGTAACTTCTGCTTTGGAAGCATATTCACCTTGGCATTTTTTGTGGTTTTTGTTCTCCAGAAAAATAGATATGATATTCTATGTTGTGTCAAAGGTGGAGAAGAAATTAGTAACGTACAACATTCTGAAAGTGTCTTGTTTCTATTCTTCAAAGACATTTATTCTCCATTTCTTCTTAAGGATTGGGTGAGACCAATTGTGGTACGTATACCTTTTTGTTTTGAAATTGGCAAAGGTGTTTCTTTCCTTGCTTACAGAAAAAAACTACCTACATGCAAACTTGATACCAGTTTAAGTGTATTAGTTAAGCCTCTGAAGTGATCTCCCTTGAATTGAGGCAAATCTCTATCTGCCATAAATATAAGGTTTTCCAGAGTGGATGAGCTATTCAGTAGCTTGAAAGAGTCTTTGGTAAACTCTTTGGACTTAAACTGTCATATGAAAACTCCAGTTGTTGCTTCCACTACATGATAGTTCAATATGACACATTTTATTATATTGCAGCACTCCCATCTGCTGTTTTCCTTTAAGTATTTAATTGGTGCATCATTTTTTTGAAGGCTCGAGTTAAAGCTATTTCTGTGAACTTATTCAGCCTTTCCCCTCCTATTATTCAGATATCTCTCTTCGTGGGTGTGTTGTCATTCAGCATAGCAGTTATCAACAAAGTAGAGATTGGCCTGGACCAAAGTTTATCAATGCCAGATGTAAGTGACTGAAACTATTTCCTTTGGAAAATCAGGGCAGGGGAACGGATGGAGGAAGTTTATTGAAAAGTACCGTAATTCTTCCATGACAAAAAGTAGTCCTATTAAATACATGAGAGGTGATTTCTGTAGAGGTGAAGATGCTGTAGGTTGAAGATAGAAGAGGTAATTTGAAGATTTTTCTTTTTGCTTTTGCATTAGGACTCCTTTATGATGGATTACTTCCACTCTCTCAGCAAATACCTGCATGCAGGTCCTCCAGTATACTTTGTGCTAGAAGGACACAACTATACTACTTTGGATGGGCAGAACTCAGTATGTGGTGGAATGGGATGCGACAACAACTCCCTAGTGCAGCAAGTATTTGAGGCAGCAGAGATTAGCAACTAGTAAGTATTCCGTTTTTTTTCTTCATAAAACCTCTCTAGCAAATAAACTTCTACAAGAACAGAAGGGTACTTCTAGAAATAGGACTCAGGCCTGCTGATCTTGGATTCAGTCTATAGAATGCTTCTGCCCTTGCTGTGCATTCTTCATGGGTGGATTTCTCATTAGAAATAGTTGGAACAGAGCATCTGAAGTGTTCAGTAAACATTCTCATTCTAATAAGTGTGCTCTCACTTCATGTGATTGAGTGAGTGAGTGAGTGAGTGCCATCAAGTAGGAGTCTACTCTTAGCGGCCACATAGATCCTCTTCAGGAGGATCTGTCTTCAACTTGGCCTTTAAGGTCTCTCTCAGTTGTGCATTCATGTACACCACAAGAAATTCTTCTAATGAAAAGGAAGTATCTTATGTAGATGTTTTCCTATTCTACCATATGGGCTGTTTATTAGAGAGACAAATAACCAAGGAACCTAGATCTATAAACTAGATTTATTTATTTTAAACACATTTATATACCGCCCTATATAACTTCTTGGGTCTGTTTACAAATTAAACAAACAGCAACTAAAACATATATATATATATATATATATATATATATATATATATATATATATATATATATATATATATTAGAACTACCACAAATAAAACTTTAAAATATAAACTAAAAGCCTGATGCAACAGGTGTGTTTTCAAGTCATTTAAAAACAACTAGAAATGGTAAGGTTCCGATTTCATTTGGGAGTGTGTTCCAAAGGGGCGACTCTAGAGAAGGCCTGGTTTTGGGTTGCCACCAAGTCGGTGACAACTGGAACCAAAACTCCCCCGATCTTAATAGATGGCAAGGTTCATGAAGAAGGTGGTGCTCTCTTAAATACCCTGGGCCCGAGCCGGGCTTTACAGGTAATAACCAGCACCTTGTATATTTCCCAGAAACTAATTGGCAGCCAATGTAGTTCTCTTAAAATAGGAGTAATGTGGTCTCTATGGGTAGCCCGATCAACCTGGCTGCTGCATTCTACACCATTTGCAGTTTCAAATAAAATCTTTATTGTTACGGTCATTCGACCAGCAAAATTTGCAGTTTCTGAACTATGTACAAAGGTAGTCCAACATAGAGCACATTGCAGTAGTCAAGCCTACCAAACCTATCAACAGCAAACCACTATTTTAAAGTGGTTTGTATTCAGAGATGGACGTAGCTGGTGTATCGGCCGAAGCTGATAAAAAGCACTCCTGGCCCTTCCTCAACCTGAGATACCAGGGAGAGCTTTCGATCCAGAAGTATACCCAAGCTACATACCTGATCTTTCTAAGGGAGTGTAACCCCATCCAGAACAGGCAGCTCTAAACCACTTCCTAAGTTCTAGCCTCCCACAAGTCCTCTGTCTTGTATGGATTCAACTTCAGTTCTCCCTTATCCAGCCCATTACTGATTCCAAGCAGGAATTTAAAGAGGTTAAGCTCTCATGACGAAGTTGATGTGGAGAAATAGATCTGGGTGTCATTAGCATGTTGATAGTGCCCAGCATCAAATCTCCTGATGATCTCTTCCAGTGGTTTCATGTAGATGTTAAAAAGCATTGGAGATAGAAAGGAGCCCCATAGGACTTTATACAATAGCTTTTGCTTTGAACAACAACAATCTACAAGCAACATCATCTGGAATCTGCCCGAGAGGTAGGAGTGGAGCCACAGCAAAGCAGTGCCTCCAGACCCCTCAGGCGGTCCAGAAGGATCCCATGGTTGGTGGTATCAAAAGCTGCTGAGAGAGCCAAGAGGACGAACGGGGTCACACTCCCCCTCTTGATTCCCAATTGGAGATCATCCATCAGGCTGATGAAGGCAGTCTCCACTCCATAGCCACCCAAAAGCAGTCTGAAATACATTGCTTCTACAAGTTGAGCCAAGGGCATGGTCTGAGGGTACATAATGGTAAGCTTGCTGAAGCTAAGTGGGTCTGGCCAGTGCCTGGATGGGAACCTATGTGTACTACCATGAGGTCCATGATGGAAGAAAGGCAGAATATAAATATAATGGAAATGAAATGAAATTGAACCATTAATTTGCAGTATTTCAAGCAGAGCTAGAATAAGAATACAGAGTCATTATTTACAAGGAAGTGTCATCATAAAGTAGTTCTTCTTGGTTACTTCTGTGTCTGAAATGCCCCATGAATAGAAATGAAAGATACTCTTAGGATTTCTTGTGATTGACATAGCATCAAATGACGGCACATTTATAAGATGGAGATAATTTGTTACATTAATTTTCTTTCCTGTTAACTCAAGAGATGTATAATCAAAATACAAATACTCTACTTCCTGATATTATGCTGTAAAATATTTGTGATAAGGGTAAAAGTTTAATTCCGAAAGGAGTCATAGACCTCCCAATGGCCACTTAGCTAAATGATATGAAACAGTATTATCCTCCCAGACTACTAATCCTGCAGAAGAACTAGGTGATGTTGAATGTACTCTGTGTGTGTGTGTGTGTGTGTGTGTGTGTGTGTGTGTGAGAGAGAGAGAGAGAGAGAGAGAGAGAGAGAGAGAGAGAGATCCTTTTTGAATGCACACTGTGGACAATCTTTGAAAGATGCTTCTTTTTTTCCTTTAAAATAATCTAGCACAAGAGTTGGCTATGCTCCTTCTTCTTGGATTGATGACTACTTTGACTGGGTTAAACCACAGTCTTCCTGTTGCAGAATCTATAACACAACGGGACAGTTCTGCAATGCTTCAGGTACTGATGGCTGACACTTGTGTGCTCCTCCAGAAAAACCTTTTCCCCTAACTTAACTCAATTTTATAAACCATGAATACTGAACTTGCTTCATTGCTAGTCATGTTAGCCTGCCCCAGCTTGTATATAATCAGTATATGGTGGCGAGTACAGAGTATAACTTTTAAAATTTTGGTTTTGAATTTAGTAGCAGGCAGTTCACCGCATCTAGAACTGACTTCCCTCTGAGGTCAGGACTGCACATTCGTCAAATCAGAACATCTTGCTTATTTATGTATGTGTAACGCTTCTCTACCACTCAAATCAATCATCTCTAAGTGGTTTACAACATATGTAGCACTTTCAAGTACAGTAATATCCCTTCCAGCTGTTAACCCGACTGAGATCTCCTTGGCTTAAACAATATAAGAGCACAACGTGCTTGTAAACCATACTAGACTACCAGTTGTTTAGTCACTAACGTTCTATAGGATGCATGTTATATGTGCCCTGTTTTAAATGCTGCTCGGTAACTATAATCTGTAGCAACAATTTGTAGTTATAAAATTATCCCCACTCCCACCCCATGTTTCTGTCTCCACTCACAAATGTTTTTAGGAAAAGAACTTTGCTTGAGATGCTTTCCCCATCCCTTCTATTGACATCCAGCTCATGGAGAGTTTCTGCCATGAATGCCATCTAAATAAAATACTGCAGTGTTGACAGTCCCCTCCTGTCTTAAGTAGAATATTGACTGTTTAAGAAGTGTATGTTTTGTCACCCCTTCCCCCACCTTATTAGTTCCACTTTTTTATAGTGGAGAAATAACTTTAATTTATTTGAATTTCAGGGTACTGTTTTGTATTGTACAGGTTGAGTATCCCTTGTCCGGACTGCTTGGGACAGAAGTGTTCCGGATTTTGGATTTTTCCAGATCTTGGAATATTTGCATAATGAGATATCTTGGGCATGGGATCCAAGTCTAAACATGAAAGGTTACTGTATTTTATTTGTTTAGGCACCACCCTACGTTCAGGGCTAATAATGGCAGAATGTTGAAAACACTCCTCATCTTAACTATACTGGCCCTACTGAGCCTGTACAAGGCAGTAATGAGGAGCGGGGGAGGAAGGAAGCCCATTTACTCCTACAGTTTTGACTGCAGCCCGTGACCACACTCAAGGTTCAACCAACAGAGGCAGAGGGAGGGGTAGAGCCTGCTGCCAGGGAGGTAGCCCGGCATGGAGACTCACGCTCGCTGGCACGGTTAATCTGTAAAATGTGGTGATTGGGGAGTGCGGGGCGCATGAGGAAACCCATCTACTCCCTTACATTTGTATGCGTGCGTACGTACACACACACACACACACTCTCTCTCTCTCTCACTCTCTGTCTCGATCAGCGGCACGTGTGAATCCACCCAGGGGCTCTTGCTTACTAATAATGGTGAGGAGGAGGAGGATTCATTCTTGCATGTGGGACATCACAATATAAAGTTAGCCAATGGCGTCGGCGCCTACATGCTGTATGTGTGTTTGGGACTGGGCTGCTCCTCTGCCAGGCCATACATTCCGCTCCCTGCCCTTCCGACTTCTCCCTTCATGTCAACGGTGCCCCAACCGTTATTTCCAATGTTAACCGCTGCCCCAGCCCTGCTTCCCACCTCTCCCCGGCATGCCATGTCTACTCTCCTTCTCCCGTAGACGCCCCTCTCCTCCGTCCTCACGGCGATTGGCTTCTTCCAAGTCGAGTGGGGCCTCCCATTCTCCCCTCTAGTCGCCCGACTAGAGGTTGCTTCAGTTCTGCACTCTGTGCTTGAGTAAGCAGTTGGTGGGATGTGCCAGGCACCGGCAGCATGCAGGGAAGTCCTCCCTTCTCTGTGAAGAAGGGAGGAGCTCTTCCTCCTCCTCACAGGGTGCCTAACGGCAAGTGTCTGGATTTTGGAGCATTCCGGATTTCAGATGTCCGGATAAGGGATACTCAACCTGTATCAGATTTTTATCTTTATGCCATCTTCATTTGGATGGTTGGTTGATTATAAGGCTAGTGGATGGACCCTATGAATGGAATCACTGCTGCTTTGCAAAGCCAAGCAAATGCATGCTTCTCGTTGAGTGGGTTCTTGGGCATCTTTGGAACAATTCTGGGACTCCTCAGCTCACATCTTGGTCCTTTATTGAATGTGATTGTTTTGGATATAACTGTAACAGAAACAAGCAGCTTTTTATGTATGTATGGTAGATGCTAACTAACTGATATTCTTGAATCCTTTCCACAATGTATGTTCAGTTATTGATCCATCCTGTGTGCGTTGCCGGCCACTGACTCCAGAAGGGAAACAGAGGCCTCAGGGTGAAGATTTCATGAAATTTCTCCCCATGTTCCTCTCTGATAACCCTAATCCAAAGTGCGGCAAAGGGTATGTGTTCCTCTTCTGGAGCAGTTAAACTTGGTGCATTTTCCTTTAAAAGTAAACTTTTTTTCTGGCAAATATTGCTGACACTAAAACTATTTTCTCAGTTATTGGAGCCATGATTCTTAGAGCATTTTAAGATATGCTGCTTCCAGGATAGTAAAACTAACAGTACATTTAGGAGAAGAAAATACTGTTAGATTCTTAGGAAATTTAAACCATCTTCAGACGTTCAAAAAAGGGAGGTGCTATACTTGCATACTGTTAGTCACAAGTGTGCCGGGAAACCCCATCCCAGCTCCAAGAAGCTTCACACCACTGCATTCTCCACACTTATGGTTTGTCTGAAGATGCCCCAGCATTCCAATAATGGAAACAGTGACCATCACAATTATGGCATTTGCACCTTCAGACAAATACCGTAAGTGTGGGCAGGGTGATGCTTCTCCATTAGACTTCTAGGCATGCTCTCAGGATGGGGTGTGTGTGTGTGTGTGTGTGTGTGTGTGTGTGTGTGTACGTACACCCCCCCCTTGGCATGTCTGAACAGGGCTTTAGTCAGATTTATGCAGTACACATTTTTATTACATATCCCTCATTCAGGCAGCTCAAGAAACAGTGTTCCACTAGTCCTGCACTTGCGATATTGAAGATTCTGATGCTTTTACAGAAAGTCTTTGTCAATCCTGCTCTTGCATTAGTCATAGATGGATCTCTTTCTCACTCCGCTAAATTGTGTATTTAGGCACAGTCGTGATTAGGGTAGGGGGACAACAACAGGCCCATTCTTGGTTAGAAGTAAGATGGTAAGAAGTTGGTGGTAGTAGTAGTTGTTCAGGTGTGCCAAGTAAGATGGAATAAAGAGAAGCTTCTATCTTCTTCCCTGTTCCATTTGCATTGTGCTTGTCCATCCAGCTCTGCTTTTCTTCCTGAAAGCTTGATGCAAACTTACTCTCAATTATATATATATATATATATATAGAAAATACACTTAAAAATGAAAGATTCTGTTGTATAAAACTTACCAATCTAGACATTTTGACAAGGGAGGAAGCAAGTGTCACACAGAATAACATCAGTTGAGTGACACTTGCTTCATTTTATACAATAGAATATTTCATTTTAAAGTATATTTTTTTGTACTAAGTGCAGGAGTTGGTCTGTCAGTATTGTAGAAGCAACTAAGATTTGTACAAACTATTTGAGACTTCCAGAATTTCTGCTACACTCCTTGGAATGAAAGAACCTGGTAACCAATCAGTTTCTGTGTCTGTGCACTAATTGTGCTTTTCTTTACAGAGGACATGCAGCATATAGCTCTGCAGTTAACTTTATACATAACAACTCAGAAGTTGGAGCTACTTACTTCATGACTTACCATACAGTGCTAAAAACCTCAGCAGACTTTATAGATGCAATGAAGAAAGCACGGATGATAGCAGACAATATTACTGCAACTCTGAGTGTTGGAGAAAAGAACTACCGTGTATTTCCATACAGGTAAATAGATTCCCTTGCGCAAGGGTTCTGCTCTTCCACCACCATTCCCCCTTTCCCTGTGTATTTAGAGGGTGGTGCTAGTATTATGAAGAAGAAAAAGGCATCCACATCTATATATACAGGTGAAACTCGGAAAATTAGAATATCGTGCAAAAGTCCATTAATTTCAGTAATGCAAATTAAAAGGTGAAACTGATATATGAGACAGACGCATTACATGCAAAGCAAGATAAGTCAAGCCTTAATTTGTTATAATTGTGATGATCATGGCGTATAGCTCATGAAAACCCCAAATCCACAATCCCAGAAAATTAGAATATTACATGGAACCAAGAAGACAAGGATTGTAGAATAGAACAATATCGGACCTCTGAAAAGTATAAGCATGCATATGTATTCAGTACTTGGTTTGGGCCCCTTTTGCAGCAATTACTGCCTCAATGCGGTGTGGCATGGATGCTATCAGCCTGTGGCACTGATGAGGTGTTATGGAAGACCAGGATGCTTCATTAGCGGCCTTCAGCTCTTCTGCATTGTTTGGTCTCATGTCTCTCATCCTTCTCTTGGCAATGCCCCATAGATTCTCTATAGGGTCAGGTCAGGCGAGTTTGCTGGCCAATCAAGCACAGTACACTGTATACTTTTCAGAGGTCCGATATTGTTCTATTCTACAATCCTTGTCTTCTTGGTTCCATGTAATATTCTAATTTTCTGGGATTGTGGATTTGAGGTTTTCATGAACTGTACGCCATGATCATCACAATTATAACAAATTAAGGCTTGACTTATCTCGCTTTGCATGTAATGCGTCTGTCTCATATATCAGTTTCACCTTTTAATTTGCATTACTGAAATTAATGGACTTTTGCACAATATTCTAATTTTCCGAGTTTCACCTGTAATCTTTAACAAAAAATGTTCCCAAGGTTTTTCAAATAGTAGTTTAAAAAAACCTTTGAAGCAGCAAAACAAAATAAATTCACAGCAAGTAAAATTTCTTACAACTTTTTACAATTAATTTTTGAAGGTATACTACATTTAAAAAAAAAAGAGGTGTCTCCAAAAAAAGTGTACCTAAAAACCTCTCAAGGGAGAAGATTTAATAGTACCATAGCCACAAGAGAGAAGGCTCTGGAAGTGATCTGTTAGCATGAGAAATGGGTTACTGTGCCTGTGCAGGGACTTTCTGGATGGATTAATTAGCTCCTCTCTGGCGCCCCTCCTTGCTGTGCATGTGCTCAGTGCGCTCCTTTTCTTGGCCGTCAGGCGCCATTTTGATTCAGTTTTTTTCTAATGGCTGATGCGTTGAGACCTTCGGGTTATTGTTCTTCAGTAATTAGAAAAGAAAGCGTTATTCGACTGGATTTGACTGTGTTTTTGACTAGACTGTGAAATAACTATTGTTTGGCTTCTGGATGTTGGACTTCTCTGATTGGAATTCTGTGGCTTTGCCGGTAGAATGGAGGGAGCGGAGAGAAAAAAGACTGCACAAAGTTATTCCCCCTACTGGAACTTCAATCGGCAATGTTCTGGTTTCCGGTATCAAGCCTGTAAAGAACATAAGAAGCAATGCAAGCCATACCACAAAAGGCGCGTTGGGCAAAAGAATAGAAATCAGGGACCCCATCCTGGGAAAGATGCCTCTAAGCAGTCCCTTTTGATTCCCAAGATTGTCCTCCGCACATAACACCATCGCCTGTCCGAGTATTGGACACCGAAGTACTGGCTTAATATCTGTCCTTTAAAAAAAAAAAAAATGAACTCACAAGAAAAAAATTGAAGAACTATCCTGACGAAAAGCAGCAGACCAAGGTCCAAAGGCAACAGCGGTCAGAAAAGAACTGAGGAACATGGTGCCCAGCCCGCCTTTACATAGCACGCTGTAGGCATGGAGGCGGGGCTAGGATGCCTCGACAAGCTGCAGCATTGCTACTGCGTGGTTCCTGCACAGGCGCAGAATCCCATATTTATGGATCTCAGTCCAGATCACCTCTTTTGCTACCCCTCTTCTCAGACTAGCCAGTCATTCTCCAGCATGGCACCAGATACCATCAGACCAGTGGGTCCTATCAATTTGAGTTAAGCAATCAAGTTTGAAACTTTGTCAAGCTTTGAAGGTATGAAGATCATTCTCCCAGCTCCCGCTTTATGGGAAGAAATACAAACTTTGTTGGAAAAGGGAGCGATAGTGCCACTGCGGTGGATGGACTGGCTGAAGGGATTCTACTCATGTTATTTCCTCATTTCAGAGCGGGATGGTGAGATCAGGGTGATTATGGATCTCCGGGGCCTCAGTCAATTCACCAGTGTGCGCAAGTTCCATATGAATTCTTCCACTCCTCACCAAGGAGTGACTTGTTGCGTTAGATCTCAAAGATGCGTATTTTCATATCGAAATTCAATGCAACCACTGGAAGTACTTACAGTTCGCCGTAGGCAGCACAGTGTTCCAGTGCAGAGTCCTGCCCTTCAGTTTGTCTATGGCACTGAGGGTGTTCACCAAATGTATAGCAGCAGTTGTAGTTTACTTGTGCACGCAAAGTATTGTCATATTACTTTATTTAGATGACTGGCTTCTGGTACACCAGGGCAGGTCAGAATTAGTGTCCCAGATCCAGTATATCTTGCGACTGTTGAAGAACTTGAGAGTCCAGGTCAATTGGGCAAAATCAAAACCTCAACCAACAAGATCAATAGACTACATTGGAGCGGTGCTGGACGCACTGGCAAAACGAGCATACCTACCAGAGGAACAATATCTTCACATTCGTACTCTGGTGGAAACGTACGAAATTCAACTGCTCCAATGGGTTGAACAAGTTCAGAGGCTGCTCGGCCTAATGGCCTCCTGCAAAGCAACCATTCTCCATACTCACCTACATATGCAGCAGTTACAACTTTGGTTTCTGCATGAAGTCTCCCTACCTGTACTAAAGTCCTTGTGATGATGGAAAGTGTGGGGGAACCTACTTCAAGGTGTATCTTTCAAACCTCCAACTCCAACAAGGTGGGTGACAACAGACACCTTCTTGACAGGGTGGGAAGCACATTGCGGGAGTCATCAGACTTGGAGCTTGTGGACAGCACAACAGCGGAAGATGCATATCAACTTCCTAGAGCTGATGGTGGTGTTTCTGGCCCTAAAATCTTTTGCACCTCTGGTAAAGGACTCCACAGTTTAGTTCCACATGGACAATACTACGGTTATTGCCTATGTCAGTCGTCAGTGGGGCACAGTTTCAAGGTCTCTATGTGCACTAAGCACACAACTTAAATTAGTGCATTTCCTAAAATGTATTCCTGGTGGCCATCCACATCAAGGGTGTGTAGAACTCCTTAATGGATGACTTGAGCAGGACATTCAAGAATCAACAACATGAATGGGAGCTCAAGCAAGCATGCCTGGACTGTCTGACTGCTATGTGGGCGATTCCCCAGGTGGATATGTTCGCAACAGAAGAGAACAGGAAACTTCTGTGATTCTGTTCGAGTGGGCATTGGGCGAGTATGTCTAGGGGATGCTTTTCAGTACAACTGGAACAAGGGTCTACTGTATTCCCCCCCCCCCACTGCCCTTAGTCAACAGGGTTGTGGGCAAACTGATACAAGCCGGTGCAAAAGCAGTTTTAGTGACGCCATGTTGGAAGCGCCAACAATGGTTTGCGTCGTTACTCAGACTGACAGGGAACAGTTATTGCCAACTACCGCTCGACTTAGATCTGTTAAGAGACAGAGGTTGAATACTACATCTGGCTCTGCGGCTGACGGCGTGGAAGCTCAGTTACTGAAGAGAATCCTACTAAACTGTCGTAGACCGTCTACATGGAAAAAGTTACACCACCAAATGGAAGCATTTTACCACCTATGCCAAGGACCATGAATTTGACCTGTTCAGAGCTTCCATGGATCAAGACCTACTGTACCTTACCAGTCTGAAGGAATCTGGTCTGGCGAATGTGTCTTTGTGTGCATCTTGCTGCTATTTCAAGTAAGCATGGGGGCTGGCAAGGCAAGATCACCTTCGCTCATCCTCAGTGCAAAAGGTTTCTGTGGAGTATTGATAACCTATACCATCCTATACACCATGCAGCTGAACAGTGGAGTCTGTCTCTAGTACTGGCTTCACTAATAGAACCTCCCTTTGAACTTTTTCATGAGGCGAGCTTACATTATTTGATGCTAAAAGCCGCCTTTCTCATCACCATAACTGCTGCCAGTCATGTTAGTGAAATGGCCGCTTTAAGGACGGGTGCACCATATACACATTTCTTTCCCCAACAAGGTGGCTATGCATACTGATCCATCTTTCTTACCTAAAGTGGTAACAGAATTCCACTTGAATCAAAATATCATACTTCTGTCGTTTCAGGAACCTGAGACATGCCTGGTACAGGCTTTATATTCATTGAATGTCAGGCGCTGCCTTCTCCATTTCCTGAAAAGGACAAAAGACTTTCGATGTACAAAGCTGCTCTTTGTACTATTCAAAAGCCAAAAATAAAGGCATGCCAGTATTGAGGCAGACTATCTCATTGGTTAGTTGAACTGATTTTCTTAACATACAAGTTACAGAACAAGCAACCACCAGAGGTGGTGAAAGCACACTCCACTAGAGCATACGCTACTTCGGCTGCTCACTTATCTGGTCTCTGTTTTAAGGACCTGTGTGCAGCTGTCACTTGGACTACACATATGCCTGTTATAAAGCATTATGCCATAGACTTACGTATGGCTGCTGAGGCCAAATTTGGAAGAGGGGTATTGAAGAGAGTTCTAGATTAGTGGGTGGAAAGGCTGCACCCTCCGCCAGTCAGGGGTGGGGGGAAGCTACTTAGTCACCCATTTCTCATAATGGATCACTTCCAGATAAACAGGTAGCTTACCTGTAACATGATCTGGAAGTGATCTGTTGTCACTCATGAGACCCACCTGTACCTCTCTGCTGCAGCATTGTAAAATTGGCCAATGCCTGTATGGACTGTTGATTGGACACTTCAAGGAATGTCTGAGCATCAGATGTTCTGCAAGAAACTGAATCAAAATGGCTCCCGACTACTGAGAAAAGGAAGGAACTGAGCATGTGCACGGCAGGGAGAGGTACCAGAGAGGAGCTAATTAATCCATCCAGAAGGTCCCTGCGCAGGCGCAGTAACCCATTTCTCATGAATGACAACTGATCACCTCCAGATCATAAGTTACAGGTAAACAACCTGTTTTTCTGCTCCTGGTAGAAACCAATCCTCCAAAGTCGGAACCTGAAGAGAGAGCTTGCCGGATGATATTAGGAACCACCAGGGTCTATGGGGAGAATACAGCAAGCTAGTTGAGGCTCAGATTATGTGGCCTTTTAAAGGTCAAAACCAGCACTTTGGTTATGTTTTAACAGGTGTAATGTTAATGCTTCTCTACAACTGTCAAATGAACAGTGGCATTTTGTACCGGTCTCCATATATGATGTATCTCAGTAGTTTAATCTTATGTAAAAGCTACAAGCATTGTATAAATTCTGTGGGGCTGGATGTTTTTAAGTGACTATAAATACAATGTGACTATTCAGAACAATATTTGTGTGAGACATTCTAATCAACAATACACTTTTGAGTGTGTGGTCTTCCAAGTTTCCTTCTCAGTGGGACAAACCACGAACACAAAGTTAACTTCGAGTTTTTCAACCTTGTCCCCATGTTTCCTAATTTTTCTAATCTAACAACCTGCAGGGGGTAAACAATGCATTATGGTTCAGTTTCCTTTCCCCCCTGCCCCTAGCTTTTTACTGCTATATTCAAGACACACATCCTGGCTTTTTAAATGGTGGGTTTTTAAAGTATCTAGGTCAGTGGGGGAAACTACATTTTGGGAAGGTCTCACTAGCATGCTTAAGCTGACCCATAAACAAAGACTTGATCTAAATTCAGCTCAGTGAGGTGCTGTAGCCCAATCCTTTTGAAGGTGTACACACTACTCTCTCTCTCTCTCTCTCTCTCTCTCTCTCTCTCTCTCTCTCTCTCTCTCTCTCTCTATATATATATATATATATATATATATATCCCTTTGAAAAATGTGGAATTGGCATACTCCTTGGAGGGTAGCAACTGCTTGAATGATGATGAAAAATTAAGAATTTTGGTTTTTTAAATGTAGTTGAGACTTCTAAAAATACTGTTTCCTTTAGTTGGATCCCATTGCCAATAACGTTATTTTGGTCTTTCAATAGCTTGTTCTACGTCTTTTATGAACAATATTTGACTATTGTGAAGGATACTATCCTTAATCTTGGAGTTTCACTGGGATCGATCTTCCTTGTAACAATGGTGCTGCTTGGCTTTGAAGTGTGGGCTGCCATTGTTGTTTCTCTCACCATTGCGATGATACTAGCCAATATGTTTGGAGTGATGTGGCTTTGGGGTATCAGCTTGAATGCAGTTTCATTAGTCAACCTTGTCATGGTACGTTCATCTGTATCCTACATGTTATCTGCATTCCCTTGGTGCAAACAGAGTGTATGTATAACATTTGAAAATACTGCCGTTGGCTAGAGTTACTAATTACATTTGTTGGGTCATACTGTAGAACTAAGGTCTTGGGACCTAGCAAATGGTATCAAAATGTCTTTCCAGAATTTCCTTATTGCACTCTGGCTGCAATGCTATAAGATGTTTTCATGTAGCAAGCTTAGGTAGACTAGGCATTTCAACAAATTTAGAATCTGTTAAACTGCAGAATGTAGACTTTTCTGTCCCAAATCTCTTGGTTTAGTTCATATTCAAAACTGTATATAAAATTCTGAATATATTTATGAAGTGATGTTAGAATAATGCTCCTTGACAGTATTTCCTTCTCTGTGGTTCATCTTTCACTCTCTAATCTCTCTCAATGTCAGTAGAACTTGCTTCTAAGTGGCAATAGAATAGCAGTGTGAGGGTTGCTTTCTGCTTTGTAGGTTTGACAAAATATGGTATTCTTTACCAATAAGAGACTGACATGCTATTTTCTTCCAGAGTTGTGGCATCTCTGTTGAATTCTGTAGCCACGTGACAAGAGCATTCACAATTAGTACAAAAGCAACCAGAGTAGAGCGAGCAGAAGAAGCACTATCCCATATGGGAAGTTCTGTAAGTATCCTCGTTTACAGCCCATTTTGTCAGGGCAGTAGAGATTGCTAAGGGCATACTATACTTTTCTGCCAATCCTCCCTTTTCCAACTGTATCCCTCCTGTATTTACCTAAAAGCCTGCAGCCTGTCCTAAGTTTTACTGCTGGCCAAGTATAGAAATGAAATTGACTAGAAAGGGAAAAAGCTAAAGCACTTTTATAAAAGGGGATAGTAGCAATATTCCGAGTACAAAAATGCTTGTTTCACTAGCCCTGTTTACCCTTTATATCCCAACCTACATACAGTCTATATAGTGAGAGAGAGATCACACACACACACGACACTATGCTAAATACATAGTTTCTTGCATAGCAGTACACTTGTTATCCTGTATTTGAAGGGGCCTGTACCAGATTGACTTTTAAATGAACACATGTGAAATCAGGAGAGGAGAGCTGGTCTTGTGGTAGCAAGTATGACTTGTCCCCTTAGCTAAGCATGGTCCACCCTGGTTGCATATGAATGGGAGACTTGATGTGTGAGCACTGCAAGATATTCTTCTTAGGGGATGGAGCCACTCTGGGAAGAGCAGAAGGTTCTAAGTTCCCTCCCTGGCATCTCCAAGATAGGTCTGGGAGAGATTCCTGCCTGCAACCTTTGAGAAGCCGCTGCCAGTCTGTGAAGACCATACTGAGCTAGATAGACCAATGGTCTGACTCAGTATATGGCAGCTTCCTATGTTCCTATTCACACTTGTGTATTCAACTGTACACACATACAACATGCTGTCTGATTTTGTACAACACAGTTGCCCTAATCCATTGCACTGTTTTTAAACTTCAGGTCTTCAGTGGCATTACTCTCACAAAATTTGGAGGAATAGTAGTGCTTGCCTTCTCCAAATCTCAGATCTTCCAGATCTTCTACTTCAGGATGTATCTAGCCATGGTGCTACTCGGAGCAACACATGGATTAATATTCCTTCCTGTCCTGCTTAGTTATATAGGTAAGACTCTGGTCTTGCTATGGATGAGAACATTGCTAAGACAGTAGTAGAGATCAGATTGCAAGTCTTCTTGCTTTTAATAGGACTCAAGGTGTTTAAACAAATGACTTTGAATGGCTTTGAACATGAGTGAGATGCACAACCAAGTGGTGATTGCTGAATCTGAAATTGAACAGGGTCGTCTCTGTGGCTCACTCAAGCTGTACTACTCACTTCCCTATGAGGCCGACCTGACCAGCTCCATTATTGCCTTCTAGAGGGCTGTAATTTATTTTTCTTTTTTAATGATGATGTGGAGTTAACTGTGTCGCTTACTGAGCTTAGGTTACTGACTTGTACTTTTATATTTAGTATTCATTTTATGTTTACAACTTTGCATACCTACAAAAGTAGAAGAGCAATACAGAAATAACTAAAACTTGCTTTTTGAATTCGTAAAGATTTGGTAGCATCTACAGTTAATCTGGACCTGGAGCAAGGGCTCCTGTTCCAGACTAAGGACAATTGTGAATGCTACCTATCTGCCGTCTCATGCATTCTCCTGTGCTGCAACAAGTGCCTCTTCAAGTTACTGGCTCATACATAGTGCAAGGTTCGTTTGACAGTACAACACCACCCACACTGCTTTTGGGTTGGACAGGTCAGTTGTGCAAGAGCATGCTTGCACAATGGCATCAGTGTTGTTTCTGATGAACACAGCAATGTGGGTGGTGCACTATCATCATCTGAT
The DNA here is from genome assembly GCF_027244095.1 of Hemicordylus capensis. Taxonomy (NCBI): domain Eukaryota; kingdom Metazoa; phylum Chordata; class Lepidosauria; order Squamata; family Cordylidae; genus Hemicordylus; species Hemicordylus capensis. Next base: position 246,157,655 of record NC_069660.1, on the reverse strand, counting down.
GCAGCTGTAGTGTGTAGGTTGCTGTTACTTCACACAAACTTTACTTGCCCAACTCTTGCCTTTTGGAAGAACCTATTTCAAGCAAACAGAGACTACTTCTGTCTTGGCACATTCTCAAACTGATAAAAAATTGACTTTTATCATTTTCCTCCCATAGGACCCTCAGTAAATAAAGCTAAAGCACGTGCAGCACAAGAAAGGAACAAAGGAACAGAAAGAGAGAAACTCCTGTTCTTCTAGCCATTTTAAACTAAGTGGTCAGTGGACTTCCTGAACTACCTGGCTGAAGCCCCACTCCATCATGAACTGATGCATATTTCGATGACTACTGTCTCACAGCTGTAGACTACTGGAATGATATGCTATCTGCCTATATGCAATTGGACACCTGTAGTTCTGGACAGCTTGGACTCTGAGTACTACACAAAACTTTGCATTTTCAGTATTACTAAAACAAAGTATTAACAAGATCCTGAATTACTATTTAAGAGAGCCTATTTTTCACTCTGAAGAGGCTTCTGTTCCACAAGACTAACAGCTTTCCTGATGAGATTAAAAGTGACATGTATGAGAATAGATTGCTGAACCACTGACACTGTTTTTAAAATGCAAGTCAATGCAATTTGTGGCTCTATTTTTTAGGAGAAAAATAAGCCATCAGTCAGAATATTGTAATTTTTTAAATATTTGCCAAAGGGTCTGTATATATACTTTATTATAAAATAGGAATTTTTGTAGGTCAAAAGTATCAGTACATAAATGCAATAAATTAAGTTTATACATTTTTTTGTATTGAAATGACTGCTACTTCAGAAAGTGGTGGGCTTCATCAGTGCTTGGTCTCCAAAAACCTGCTTAAAAAATGTGACATGCTCTTCACAATGTTCTCCTATAAAACAAGAACAAACAGTACAATATATATATTTTTATAGACTGGGGCAAAACAACCTATGGAATCAAATTTTACTAGCCTTTCCAGCAGCTTTTTATCTTAATGTCAAAATGTCATCTTAACCTACTACCTCCTGAGGAACTTAAGGTACTGTGCACACATGTATAGTATTCTCAAAATTCTTGCACCCATCTAAGCCTAGTAGCTAAACAGTAATAGGATTTTGTTTAATCCAATATTTTGTGGATTATGTTTAGGATACTTTAGTTTCCTAAGCAGTTTACTTTTGTACACTAAATATAGTAAGCCTATGCCTAACCCTAGCCATATAGTTGGGCATCACGATACATCCAATTGTATTCAAACAGGCAGGGTGTTGTGAGCTTGAACTACACTGAAATTGCTCCAGTTTAAACTATGGAAATGGAAAACCCGACTACTACTGAAAAATCCACACAAGTTTCTAGGACACTGTAAGAAGGTGGAAGTGTTTGCATGAAAATTACATAATTTCCTGGGTCTGGAGAATGAAGGATGAGGATGTTCTTCCAAGGGAATAGGGATATGTAAGCATATAGGCATTCCCCACACTGATACAGAATTTAGAGCACTTTGATCAGACAGCTGCAGGGAAAAACAGTTCCACTACATGAAGAGTACTTTTTTCAATTTAGTATGGAGTGGCGGGCAGAGGCTGCTAACGCACAAAACAGTCTATCGAGGTGAGTAGCAGGAAGATCCATCCCTAAAGTTCAATTTAAAAGACAGTAACTGCTACACAGCTATTCTAATGTAGGTGAATTCTGTCCCACTCCACAAAATAGTAGCAGACCTTTTACAGTTAATTTTCTAGTAATGGCCATTCTGTCACTGTGTTTAATTCCACAGCAACTAGTCATAAGCAAGAACAAAATATAGTCCCTTGGTAAGAATTCTTCTGCATCCACTTATTGATCAGGCATAACTCCATTTGACAACTGTTCCAACCTTTTTAATTACTGTTTTTCTTAGGCATTACCAGAATCTGTTTCAAACTGGAACTGCTTTCAATATATAAAATGTGAACACAAGGCCTTTACTGCAGAAATACTGGACTATCAATTTTGCAGACTCATCTCGATTCAAGCTTTCAAGAAGATTAAGTACTAATTTTATATAAATCTCTCTGATCAGTGTTAGAGTTAAATACATCTGTTTTAGAAAATGACTTATAGGGGAACATCCTGTGGCAGGTTGTATATGAATACCTTAACTGCTGTTACATTAATAAATTTGTACTGAGATTCTATAAGACTTGTACATCTATTTATCAAAAGTTAAGTTGCTTAATTTGAAGTATAGATTGGTTATGTGATTATTAAAAATGATTTTAGAGGGAGAAGAGGGCAATAGTTCTAGGGGTGACAGATTCAGAAGTATCTTCCACTATAAGTTAGAAATAGCCAGAAGGAAATATTGGCTCTGAAACTTTTACTAGAAGATACATAAACTCTATCCTGTTAAATTTCTTAAAATGATTTTCATGACCTTATTTTATTTCTCAAACTGGTGTTTACCTGGAGTGAAACTAGGGCTTCCACGTAATCGCTGATTTCTTTGCTCAAAGAACCTGAATATGGTATAGAAAAGCATCTCATCTTCAGTCTGCTTTGCTGCATCAAGGAACTTGCGGGCAGAGATGCTGTCATGTCCTCCAATGCCCCTGATAAACCTCAAGGCAGCCAATACCTGATGTTTAGACAACAAAACTTCCACTATTTCATCATTTGCCGTAGAAAGTCTCTGAAAATAAATTATCGCCATGACATAAATAATCCGTCCATTGGGTGAGAAGAGTAGCCTTACCTTAAGCTATGTAAGCGAACATGTTTTTAAATCCTGTTTACAGCCTCTATTTCTATTTGTGCAATCTTAGTATAACTACTTCCTCATTCATACTTATAACCAACATAGCAGTAAGATATTATAGGTTCTCTCCATACCTACCTTTAACATATCTAGGGAAAGCTGATGTGCTGGAGGATAAATGCTCTCTAGAGACAACAGCAGGCAGGCCTGAAATGAGAAGTTCAACAGCAACACACACTTAGCAAAACAGCACCAAAAGCCGTGTGCTACAGTAGCATTAGGTCTGGGTTCAGGCATAAAGTGTGGGGAGTCAGGCAAGTTATATTTCACTTTAACTTACCTTGGAGTGGCTGTCAGAATAGGAATAGGATAATCCCAAGTAAAAGATTCTTAGAGAAAGGTGCCAAAAAAAGAGAGGACAGACTGTATTAACTCACCAGAGGTTTTGAATCACTGAGAACATGGTACTGCAGGAACTGGTGAAGCATATAGAATAGGTTGTGCTGAACAAGGGTTTTGATAACCAGTTCATATAGATAATGCTACAGAAACAAAACAAATTTTTTCAAAATTTAAACCACTTGCAGCCAGGCAAGCTTTAACTACTTAAATAGTGATCAGATTAGTCTAAAACAAAACTGAAAGGGGCACCTGGATTTCTACATACAGCCCTGAGAAGGTACCAGAATGTTCTAAATTAAGTGAACAATGTTCTGAAAGACTACCAATTTCAACAGGCAGTGATTCTGTGCAAGTTTTGAATGAAAAATTCTAGCAGTAACCTGGAAATGACTGTGTCCACTAAATTAGGCCCACCCCCCTCAACCCAATTGAATAAACTACACCAAAGGCAAACTGCTTGATTTCAGCTAGATACCTAAGATCTAACCGTTGACAGTGACCAAAAGCACCATATTCCCTTCCTGAATCATCACATGACATAATACTCCCATGCATAGAGCAATGCATGTGCAGAGGAGTGGTGGCAGGGGGACTGGATTGTCCCCCTAACTTTGTTTGTGTGAGAGGAAAATCTGAACCAATGAGAAAAACAGGTTGCTCACCTGTAACTTTTGATCTTTGGGTGGCCCAGTAACATTCACGACATTGGACTCTGCACCTGCACAGTGGCCACTGTGGAAGGATTCACTCGAAGCACTCTGAAACCTCGCCCTTCACACATACACACAGCACAGTCAGTCTTTTGGTGCCAGAGTGCTTTTCTCTTCAGTTCCTGGACATACGATGTTGAGTTGAAGTTTCATCAGAAGAGAAAGGTAAGGAATTAAGATAAGAACATCTGATAAGCAGAGAGGCTGGGTGGGTGATTGAGTGATACTGGGCCACCCAAAGATCAAAAGCTACAAGTGAGCAACCTGTTTCTTTGTGATGGCCTAGTATCATTCCCAACATCGGGCGAGTAACTAGCTCCCAAAAGAAAGGAGATAAGATCTAAAGACCCTTTTAAATAACACAGCACCAAAACCAGCTTCAGCTGCAGAGCGGATGTTGAGGGTGTAGTGTTGGATAAAAGGTTGATCAGAAGACCCGGTAGCAGGCTTGCGGATGTCAGGGAAGCTAACTCCCGACAGGTGAGCAGCCAAGGTTGCCATTGTCCTTGTGGGAATGAGCTTGGATGGTAGAAGACTGAGTGAGACCTTGCTTCTCGTAACAGAACAGGATAGACTGAACCAGCCACTCAGACAACCTTTGCCTGGGAACAGGTTGATCCCCAGTGAGACCTTCAAAGGTCACGACGAGTCTGTTAGTATGTCTAAAGATCTTTAGTGTGTGTGACACCAATGGAACGACTTGGCAAATGGCAGATTTAAGCCCAGCCTTTGTCTCAGATCAAGCCCACGTGGGGGAAAGAAAAATGCTGATTCATTTCCTCTGTCTGCTCAACAAAGGCTTTAAAACTTAACCTTTTCTTGGTAATCGCTGCCACCACGCCCTAATTACAGAGTTTAACTTCTCCCTGGATTTGGGTGAGTGTCCAGGGAGACTCCCTTTCTTTTACCAGCTGGAAAAAAATATAAAAACCTCCCTGCCTGCTGCCTACACATGGTGAGAAAACTTGGTAGTTTGCTGAACAATTAACCTTGAGGCATGTTTGCACCAGAGTAAAACCCAGTTTCCAACCCTGTCTCAATTTAAAAAGGGGTGGGGGTGCTGTGATCAGTCAGGAACAGCTTTTCCTTTTCCCCTAAAGAGTGAACCGGAAGGGAACCCTGTTCTGTCTGTCAGGCAGTGACCTCTAGGGATCAGCCACTCAGCACATGGTGACCAGGACACCAGGGCCTGGTGGCAGGAAGTGAAGGGGTCCTTTGTTCTCAGTTGGAGCCAGGCAGGGGAAGCAACAGTTTGGCTGGCCAAGCCATGGCAGCAACCAGGAACTCTGCAGGGCCCTTTAGTCTCTACCATGGTTTTGGTGAGTTCAGGGAAGAAGCCAGGGCTTGGCTTCAGAGAAGGGTTTAGCCAGGGAACTGTGTGTTAGGTAGCTGGTGTCAGATTTCTTTAGTGTTTTGCAGATCCTTACAACTGGTCCATTGTGTTTAATCTGTAATGTAAGAATGTTGTACCTGTGCCCTTTTTCTCCATCCAGGGGACTGCAAAAGTCTCTGTAACCTTTAAAGGTGCTTTTAAAAGTTCCTTACGATTGGGGATGCTTTTTGAATTATCTTTGCAACTGGGTAACCAAGATTTTAAAATGTTGTACCACTCCAACTATCAACTGGAGTGCTTTTTGGAAGTATTCTTGCAAGTATTGTGTGTTTCTTTTCCCTGTAATGAAGCTGCTAGAGCCTCAGACCAAAGCAGTCTATTCTTTTGAATAAAGATTTTTCTTCTTATTCTTTGTAATTTCACCTGTCTCCGATTGGATTTTTCTTAATCGGGGGAAAAAGGGGGTTTTACGCTGGCGCAGACATGCCTCAAGGTTAATTGTTCAGCATCTACCAAGTTTTCTCACCATCTGTAGACTGCATGAGGGAGGTTTTTGTACTTTCCCATTTGGATAAATGAGAAGGAGAGTTCCCTGGACATCTACCCAAATCCAGGGGGGGACAAACTCTGTAATAATTTGGGTGTGGTGGCAGCAATTGCCAGAAAGACAGCCTTGTTAAGCAAACATGGTGGGAATGAATCAGCACTCTCTCCCCCATGTGGACTTGCTCTGAGACAAAGGCTAGGCTTAAATCCACCATTCGCCAGCCCCCATTCATTACAGTAAGCCATGTAGTGCAAGAGGGGCCCTACGGACGTTCAGAGAGCGCAAGGAGTGTCTGAGGGGCGACATGGGGTCAGGAAAAAAGGTGGGCAAGATAATGTCTTGGTTAATATGGAAATCCAGCACTATCCTAGGAAGGAAGGCTGGGTTGTATGTATCACCACCTTGTTAGGGTAAAAGGAAATCATAGGGAACATTGATTCTCAAAGCTGAAAGCTCACTGACCCTTCTCCCTGTTCTTGATGCAAGCCTCAAGTGTGCATTCATCCCTCAAGACTGTCAACTGACCATTCGGAACACCATTTACACCTTCTGCTCCAATTCTACCCAGACTGCTCAATCTGTGCAGCATCTCATGGGCCTCATGGCTTCTTGTATGTCCACAGCGGCCCACACAGATAGAGTAATGGAATTTGGTCATATATAGGCCATGTAGTTTGAAACTTTCATGCAAAGGGAGGAAGAGGAATATCTCTTACGCCCCACAGAGTCCAACTTCCTGCCACCTTTATCCACAGGAGCTGAATGTGTCTTCCCAGATTTCAAAGAGAATGTACAGAGATCAGAAGATAATGTTTGGCAGTTCTCCTCATGCACCTGATAGAAGTTATCCAATTTCTGAGAAGTTGATGCTATAGATGAGAGTGCTTTCCAAGCAGACTTGGCTAAATTAACTAAGACTACTAACATGGGTGAAGGCAAAGGAGTAGATATGGTAGTTGAAGATATAAAGTCATAGACCGGATCACTGAAAGTTTTGGAGGGAGACTTCAGCTCCAGTCCAAGAACTTTTGCCATCTCAGAGACCTGGATTTTATAGGACTTGGTCTCTTCAGTGGGAGAGTTGGATGGGTTATTTGGGACATTATCATATGGCAAAATCCCAGAGGAAGTCTCCGTGGCAGTAGAATCATCAGACTTTGAGGTGAAAACAATCTTAATCTGAGAGGTGTCTGTCAGGGACAACAGGAGCATCTGGAAGTGAAGACGGCATAGCAGGTTGAAGTGTGGTAAGAGAAGGAGGATTAGGTGGAAGAAGCAGAGCAGCAGGTTGGGAAGTAGAAGCTGAGGTATGGAGGAGAGTCCATGGGACACTTGAAAGGCAAGGATCCAGCAGGCTGACCCTTAGGAGTGAAAGATGATTTCAATGTTTAAAACATCCATATACAGAACTCCTTGTGGTCATAAGGAAGTGAAGGTGAGTGCCCATACCTTGGGTCCTGAAACCTTCCCATCCTGGAAACATAAGCGAGGGCACCTGGAGGGCTCCAGTAATCAAGCTTCCTTCAATATGGAGAAAGAGCTGGTGGAGAAAAACTAAGCGGTTCCTTCCAGTTCAGTGGAAGACAGGAAGGAGAGACAAGTGTCATTTTGGCAAGTGATGTAGTGCCTTTGGGACATGTGGAACTCCAATGTCGGACTCATCTTCTATGTTGAGCCCATGTAAAGAAAACCCCTTGGGTTGATCCTGATGCATTCAAGGGACAGTCAAGCATAGAATCTAAGTCCGGAATCTGGAAATCCCTCTACGTAGATGATGTTGACAGGAACACAGTGCCAGAGGCCGGTGAAGTCAGAGATGATGAAGGAGAAAGGATCCGATCAATGGAATTTGATGAAGGTAACCAAGGAGAAGGATGGACCACAGAGATTAGCATCAAAGTTGGTTCAGCAGAGGTCATCTATGTTGATGGCAGGGCCTGAAGAATGCCCGTTGTCAACTGTGGTGCGGAGGATGACTTGTCAATGACCTCAGGAGTGTGAATGGATGACTTGGACAGCAGATGGTTGTCAAAAATGACAGTGGACACTGTGAAACAAGAGGCGAGATCAATGTGGAGCACAGCTTGACAGCCATCTATGCTGATGAAGAAGTAGAAGCCGAAGTTGAAAGCATCACGGCCAGACAAATAAGCCAACTTGGCTGATGTCATAGAAGTCAAAAGTGTCGTCGACATCGAAGCCTATGGCTGCCTTTGAGGCAGCTGAGTCCTTGTGCTTCCTCTTTTTATGGTGCTCATGGTGGGACTCCTTAGGGACATCCCGTGGCTTCTTAAAAGCACCAGAGGAAGAGTCAGATGGAGGCTTAGAGGTTGGAGTTGACGTTGAGAGTGTCAACACTGGCACTGGGGTCAACTAGCACAAGGCAGTCCCATAAAACGTAGCCTGTAACCACAACTCCTCTGGATCTGCTTTGAGAAGGAGAGGCAGATTTTACGTGAATGGACAATATGGTCCTCTTCTAGGCACAGCAAGTACACATTGTGCCAGTCAGATGAGGGCAAAGTGCTGTGGCAGGAGGAATACCGCTTAAAAGTTTTCCTTGAGTCAAACAAGTCCAAACGGTAGGCAAAATCAAAGTCGAGAAAGCAAACTACCAAACAACCAAATCCGAAACAGTAGGCAAAAAGACAAAGTCAGAAAGCAGTCCGAAAGTAAAAAAAGAAAATGAAAGTAATCTATAAAATACACTTCCTTTGTTCCAGGAACTGAGAAGAAGGAACAAATCCCTAAAGAAGTGCACTCTACGGCAGACGGAAAGGAACAGCAGAGAAAGGAGCTCTGGCACCAAAAGAGACCCTCTCTGTGCGAAGGGCAGGGTTTCAAAGTGTTTCGAGTTGCTGGTGAATCCTTTCATGGTGGCCACTGCCCAGGCGCAGAGTCCAATGTTGGGAATGATAACTGGCCATCACAAAGATCAGGTGGTCTTGAATTAGTTGTCTCCCAGATGCAGACTGCAAGAATGGAAACTTGCAAATAGGGCTTTTCACTTTCACAACACAGCTCTGAACAGGGTTCAGAATTAATACACTTACTTAGGCTTATTTCTAGTACTAAAGGTGGAAGTCACTGTCTTAGGTTTGACCAGATGCACATTCCAGTGTTTCAGAATTTAACTTTGCCTCTTTGGCAGATGTGTTCCCTGTGACAGCTGCTTTGCTCTCCTCAACATATCTCTTCAGTTGCCAGGCAAATCTTTCTCTATAACCTTTCTTGTTTACTCTGCATATTTTGTAGGAGAGAAGCAAGCCAGTTCATCCTTAATCTGAGGTCTAAAAGTTGCTCTAGTAGCAGCTATGATAGTTTCTTATATTCATGCAGCTTATAAAACATACTCCTTTAATTACATGCATACTAGTAGGTGCTCTGTAGAATATCTTAGAAATTATTTTTACAGATAGAGAGAATCTATTAGGTGACTACTTCATGCATAACCCAAAGGGGAAGGGAAAATCCAGTTAATTTCCTGTAACAGTTGAGGGTGGAAAATCGGTATAAAGTATATGTTTATGGCAGGGAAGGGGGTGAAATTAAGCTTTTACCTGGACAGCTATTTGGAATTGATTCAGTGAGCGAATATACTCCATTAAGACGGATATTGTGAACTTGTGAGGTGCCTCCTAATGGGAAAAGAACGTATGCAGAAAGGAATGCTTTAGTTTATAATCAGAAATCCATTTAAGTAACTGACTTGCTAATATTCAGACTTCTTTCATGCTTCAATTTGAAACTGTCATCAGTCTTGTCATTAAGTAACCTTCTGGCAGAATGTTTTGCTGACAAAAATAAGCTGTCCACTAGAAGTATGTTATTAACATCATTTATTATAAACGAATACCACTCCATTCCCTTTGAATTTGCATACAAATACCTATGAAGCTGAAGTAGAATTCTGGTGTGTGTCTATATTAACTAACCTTTTTTTCAGTAAAGACAGACAAGACATGAGTATACATGTCTGACTGATCAATAACAGCCTGGGTACGAACTGGTCGTTTTGGGGGTGGATTGCTTCTACTCTGCCCAGATTCTAATGCCTGCAAGAGTACCAAAAAGCACTTTATTAAACATAATATACACTGAAGAGCAGGGCTAAATGAGACATTGCCAGTTTTACAATTAGCTGCATCACATGAGATTATAAGATGCACAGTGTTATGGAGTCATAACACTGCACCCCAGGGCTGCTATGGACTTCTGAGGCAGATACTGTTAAGCACAGGCGCTAGTGCAAGGAATGTTTCCACCATTTCCCTTCCCCATTCACGACACTGGGAGGGAACGAAAGTAGTGCGATTTGTGCTACTGTCTGTTCTTAACAGTGTTGGGGCTGCCTTAGGACAGGGATGTGCACAGAACCGCAGCGGGGCGGTTTGAAAGTGGCGGGGTGCCGCTTTAAGAGTGGGGTGCACTTACCCCTCCCGCCGATTTCCCCTCCCGCCGCTTTCCCCCCACCAGTGTCCTTTGTTAAGAAAGCTGATCGGGGCGGTAGTGCACCTTCCTACCGCTCTGTTGCCCCCGTTGGCCAGATATGGCTGGAAGTTCCCGATGCACCTGTGTGCGCTAGTGTGCACAGGCACATCAGGGACTTCTGGCCAACGGGGGCAACGGGGCAGCAAGGAGGTATGCTGCCGCTCTGATCAGTTTTCTTCAAGGATGCCGGTGGGGGGGAAAGCAGCAGGAGGGATAAGTGGACCCTCCCCCGCTCTTAAAGTGGCACCCCCGCCACCTTCAAACCAGCAGAACGGCGATTCCATGCACATCCTTATCTTAGGAGTCTGCAGAAACCCTGAGGACTGCTATGGCTGTTAGAGAGCTGTAACACTACACATCATGTCAGCCACAGAATTTTATACTTAGAGTAAGTAGTACTTACCCAGTAAGGAAGTAATGCTTCACTGTGTAAGAAATTACAGGTTAAGCAACATACTAACTGGAAACAGTGGCATACATCCAAACTAAGAGTTGTGAATGGAAAACACTTCCACAGGCAGAGGAGAGGGGCAATTTTCAGAGATCCACCCCTTGGTCCCTTCCTTCTATTGCCACCTAAGCCCTCCCCATATGGCCATGAAAACAATGTTAAACTTGCCATATTATAACTCTGTTCTGCTTCCAAGTATCTCTTATACTCATGGTTGAGTTTGTCAAAAACAGTGGCAATCATGCCCAGTGATCCTCTGTCTGGCTCGCTTAGCACTGTAACAGAAAAGACACAAGACAAAAGGTGCTGAAGATTCACTGGCACATCACAGTCAGGCTGCAGCTGAGGGTGAGGCAAGCAAGAAGGCCCCTCTGTTGGTCTGAGGAGGACCCAAGTACCTTCTAGATACTCCCCTCGGATGACTTCTTTCCCTGTTTTTATATTTCTATTCATTTATTTATTTATTGGTAGCTTTTAAAAAAAGATTGTGAGTGCTTTCAAGACGGGATTTTTAATTTTTAAAAATGCTGTAAGCCACTCAAAGCCTGTCTGAAAGAATGGGATATAAATCAAATAAATAAATTCTGCAGAGAAGTTCCAGAAATGTAATGTTTTCTAATGCAAAATAAAATATAAATAACTTATTCTTCTCATGCTTGATAGGGAAATAGTAAGTACAGTGTGTAAAAGGGCTCTCAAGACTATATACCTCCAAGTTTCCCCACAAGACTAGCTTCTGCAAGTTGGAAAACTTACTCTGAGAACACACAGAAAGAATAACCATTTTGCAGTCTTTTCTCTGAAGAAGAAAATCCATGAGTTTCCCTTTGTCTTGCAGGAGATTTACTATAGGCTCAAGTTTCACCTGCAGGTTCCAAAGATAACCTGGATTTAAGAGAAGAATTTTTTTCTCAAAAGGAATTTAAACCTACCATAGTAATAGGAATTAACAAAGTAGGCTCTTACTGCCTCTTCTTATAGAATGAAGATGCTTCATGTGTTTGTAGGAACATATAAAGTTATGCTATCGGAACAAAAGAACTGATAACCATTAATGATTTTTTCCTATCTTCACATTTTGGCACTATTAGTAGTAACTTCCCAATTTTAAAAAAATCTTCCCATTAGGCAAATGCTCTTACCCAATTAAGGATTACTTAAAAAAAAAAAAAAAGCATGACTGTAGAATAGTCAACATGTCAAATTGCAAAACAGTCAATACCAAGGAGATCTACAACCTTTTAATGAAGAGCTGCTTCCCCGCCAACCCCCAGGTTGTTTGTTAAAGTATTTTGAGAGTTGCATCACATGCCTACATGCATATAATGCACATATTGCACACACAAGTGACTAATCCATATTTGTGACTGATGTGAGAGAGAGGAGAAATATGGGGGGTGGGGGGAGGACAGGTGCAGCTCCCAATAAGCTGCTTCTATTCTGTATCCTACAATTCCAAATGTCAAATATAATTTGATCTTTTTTTCTAGATCATCTGTTGCAAAAGAAAAACAAAAAGAGTTGTATTAACAAATGACTGCATATATGTGGTCAGAGCTGTACGATGCAGACACTATACACACAAAAAGTACTGGGAAAAGCTTTGACAGCTTCAGACTTACCTTCACTTGCACTGATGATAATATCAGGTTGAAAGACAATCCAGGATGAGGAATCTAAATGTTAAGCAAAAACTTAACTAAAATCCTTAGTTAATGGGTTTAATTAATGCCACCTTTTAAAATTTCTATTATCAACGTCACTTTATTGCCTGGATTCAAACAACTGCCTGACTAGTACCACACATTCATGAGAGGTTTGGATTTGGGTTTCTTGAACAGAAGGCCCCTCTCATACTACAGACAAATCCCTTTTGAAACAGGTTACAGTGTGGGGTGGGTTTTTTCCCATAAATAGCTATATTTGGGGATGAGAGATCGAAGTCCCAATTAAACACTGGCTGGAGACAAATCACAACTGCGGAACAATATCTAACATCCCTCAGATTATCAGTGATTCTAAAAAATGCCTCAAGAGAATGCATTGCAAAGCACCCCTGTTCCAAGCATCTAGAAATAAAGAAATCCCATTTTTTGTGGCCACTTCACCTTATTTTTTAATTCGTAAAGTATCTAACTTTTTCTCCTCAAAGGCTTGATCAGGTGGTAGTACTATAAATATCAATATTTGTAGTACTACTAAGACAATAACTCAGATACTGCTCTTTTATACGGTCTTCAGATACTGCAAAGATTTCTGTTGCACTCTTACCCAGTAATGCTCCCTCCAATATAAAATGTCACATTTACCACTGCAAGCTTTGAAGAGTCACCCATACACATCAGTGTTTAGTACCTTATGGATGGACATCATAGAAGAGACATTAGACCTTTGGTTTTATCTCAGAACAAAGTTGGAACTGCTCAAGGATACAGAGTTTACAGGGAACTGGAAACTGGCTAGTTACCGAAGCTGGACCTGCGCATGCACATGAGAAAGAGATATTACATTAATGCTGTAGTGATCAGTCTCCCCTCCCCCTAAAGAGTTAACTGAAAGTGAATCCTGTCTTGACTGACAGGCTGGTGAACTCCAGGGCAAAGCCAGTCAGCACACCAGGTGGGTGAGAGCTAGAGTGCTGTTGCCAGGAAGAAGGGGGTTCTTTGTTAGAAAATAAGCTATGCTGGAGGTGCACAGTTGGCTGCAGGAGGATAACTCTGCAGATCCCTGAAAGACAGGAGGGCAGGAAGCTTGAATTCTCAACAGGAGTTTGTTGAGTTCAAGGAAAAGGGAAGCCAAGGCTAGTGGCTTCAGAAGTTTAGGGCAGGAGAAAGTGCTTTAGTAAGAGTTTGTGTTAGAATTTCTGTTTCACTGGTGTGTGCTTCTGCATATTCCTGATAGTGTTCTATTATTGCTTACCTGTAATGTAATTAAAATAAGAAACACTAGACTACGTCCACCCTACCTAAAGTGTTGCAAAAGTTGTCTAAACATTTAAGTGTGCATTAAGACAATCTATTTTTGCAATGCTACTAAGTATTCTTAACTGTATATAGTCTAGTAATGCACTATCACAAACATGTTTGTGCCCATGCAACAACTTACACAACCTATGGCACGTCTCATCGGTTTTGCAGGGAAATTTTACATAAGAGAGCACCATTCCAAAAATAAAAATTAAAAAATCCCTGTGATTTAGCACAGCAATGTGATTTTCATGTGCTAATGCAACTTTGTTCATTGCACAAAAGCCTCATTAGTCTGCATGACAGCCACAATTGTTTTAGGGCTACACACATTTTTGCAGGAAGCTGCAATGTATTATTCTTGGGAAAATAACTATTCTTTTCTCAGCATGTGGGACCCCTGCTAGCTCGGCAAAGAAGCACCTTTTAGAGTGATGGCTTTCTTTACATTTAGCAGGAGATGGCACCTGTCCCTATTCAATCCAGCACAGCGCTTCTCCACTGATTGTTGATAGTGTCTCCCTTGAGATCTTTTTAGATTGTGAGCCCCTTTGGAACAAGAAACCATCTTCTCATTCCTTTTACTATGTAAAATGCTTGTGACAGTTTTTTGTTGAAAAGTGGTATCTAAATGTTTTAAATAATTAATTGTGATTTTGAAGGCTGAATGGAATCTAGCTATATAGATACCATAGAAAACTGTTGGATAGTGCCCATGACATCACTGATAATGGGCAACTAACCTCCTGCACCATGTTTTAACCCAAATGAATCTGAACTGCAAAAGGTTGGCACACACAGAGTGGAAACAAACTGGCAAATGGCAAAGTATGAAAAAGGTCTTGTTAAGAAAAACACTTTCATCAGCCAATCTTCAGAACTCTTAAGATTTAAGTTCCATTTGCTGTTTGGATGTGCTGGGGGGAAAACTGACATCCAACTTCTTAATATGTTTTCATATACTGACCCAAAGCTCTATAGTAGGGATGTGTACAAATCGGTTCGGAGGTCCGGCATTCAGCGGGTTACCTCTAAGGAGCAGGGAGGGTGCCCTACACTGTTCCCTCTAAGGCATACGCACGTACGCGTGCTCACAAGTTTTCTGATGTCCGCTCAGTTAACTTTAGATCCCACTCAGGCTGAATTAGGAATGCCCCATTCTGAATGCATGTGTGTACACACAGTGCCCTGATACTGCCGCCCAGAACAAAACTCATTCCGCACAGAAAAAAATTAGAGGGACCACTGGTGCTCTAACACCCCCACCGCGTTTTTCCTGCCAGTGCTGTCGTCAAAATTGCTGGTGTGGGGTGGCAGCCTACTGCCTTGCCAGACTGGTCCCGGTTTGATGCTGACCAGGTTGGCAAGGAGGTACGCTGACACTCCATGCCAGCGATTTTGACAGTGCTGGTGAGGGAAACGCGGCCGGGGTGGGTGGGTTAGGGCACTCTCCCTGCTCTTTAAAGGTAACCCCCCCCTCCTCTGCTGAACCAGCCGAACGCCAGACCTCGTACATCCCTACTCTATAGTATGGACAATTGTGAGCTAAGCCTCAGCTGGGTAGGACAACCACACCCTGCCCAGATTCCATCCCCATCTTCAGAATGAGGTAGAAAGAAAAATCATCCTACTCAGCTTAGCTCACAATCACATTCCAAGATTCCAACCTTGGTTTTAATTGACACATGATTGGAAAACGGGAGCATGCACAGCTCCCAAATTCGGGCAGGAGGCTTCTCCTACCCTAATGTTGATTGTGTGAACTGTCCTACATTTTTGCACAAGAGGCAGGAAGGGTAGATGATGTTCAGCTCCAGAGGGTACTCTTCGCTCCCTGATAGGTAGACATCTGTCCATTCCACTTCAAGATGAAACTCTTACCCCATGTGCCCAATTAAGCTGAAGCCAATCCCATTCCAAATGCATAGTTTATTTGGAAGTTTCAAGAAAAATTCCAACGCAACCACCTATCAGCAAAAGGATGGAGACACAAGAGGTGGGAAACATCTGACCAAGGTCCATCTTAGTCAGAGCACTTGTTACCTCTATCCACTGGATGGCTCACCAC
Organism: Hemicordylus capensis; assembly: GCF_027244095.1. Lineage (NCBI taxonomy): Eukaryota > Metazoa > Chordata > Lepidosauria > Squamata > Cordylidae > Hemicordylus > Hemicordylus capensis. The sequence continues at coordinate 246,141,947 of NC_069660.1, read as the reverse complement.
TCTCTACAGGAGCATTGCTTGGGTGAGTCATGCTTTCAGTTTTCCCCCAGAAACGGGACTAAAGGTATTATTTCGAACAGTAACAGTAACAAAAGTTCAGCAGTCTTGTTCCTTATTTGTCATTACAAGTGAAAGCAAGTCAATTAAAACAGATACATAGCCAAAAAAGTTACATTTTCCAGTATCTTCCTTCATATTTTATTTTCATTGTTGAATCAGAAAACCAACCATGATTATATTCAAAACAGCAGAACTACATTCGAGCTGGATGATCAAGTTCATTATAGCAAAAATCCTACCTGCTACAGGGATCTGATAGGGTTGTATGGACCGAGCTGGAAGTACAAACTGATGAAGGGTAACTGTGCCATCAAATTCTCCTTTTAGTTTGATATCAAATATAATAGAGGTCTAAAATTGAAAACAAACAGCCCCCATTGTGATGCACATCAAATTCCTATGCAATGATTTTTGTTTCTAACTGTACCCTCAAATTTCTGAGACTTATTCAACCTTTTACACAGCTTCCTATATTTTTACTGTAGTTTTTAAACACTTGCTTTTTAAGATCCATGTGTACAGATTGTCAATTCTATTTGAGATATGTTGTCCTTAAATAATAGGTCTTTCACAGATCACACACTTTAGATATTAAAAGTATCAGAGCAAATGTCAACTAAACTATACCTATGTGTTCACTGAAATATTAACTTCAGCTTTTCATAAAAATGAAATTGTTTAGAGAGAGTTTTGAACATCACATGCAAATTCATTACACATCTGGACCTCGTCAGAGAATCTTTCACACAAGAGCTACACTGAGGCCTTCTCTAAACTTTGTTTTGTTGCAGGATAGGATTGGAGAACAGTAGTCTCCCACGTCTATCAGCAACTATGTCCTGCCCTCAGCCTAGCCATGCTCCGTGATGCTGACCAAGAAGTGAGGCCATCATCACTCCTTTCACTTCACACCAGAAACAGCCGTTCCCCAGCCCCCTCCTCTGCTTGAGGACAAGAACTGATCTTACTGAAATCAAGCCCACTCCTGAGTCTTGGTAAATAAAAGATAGCAGCAGTGAGGGTTAAACTCTTGAGCCCGATATTATATGCCATGTTCAATCATACAGAATTCAAGGTGTCAGAATTCTTCCATAGTTAAGAATTTTGGAATTGAAAGGGATCTTGGAGGTCTTCTAGTCCCACCCGCTGCTCAGTATGAGAGAGTCCTCCAGCATGCTGTCAGATGGCAACTCAGCCTGTTTGGAAACCTCCAATGAAGAACTAGAGTCCACCACTGCAGAAGGCAGGTTTTTCCACTGTGAAACAGTTCTTACTGTTAGGAAATTCGTAATGTCTACCTTGAATCTGCTTCGCATAGAAACCTATGGCTTCTAGCCCCGCCCCCAGGAGCAGCAAACCCACTGCTTTGATGTGACAGTTCTTCAGCTGTTATACCCTATCCTACAGTCTTCTCTTCTCCAGGCTAAACCCTGTTTCTCATAGGACTTGGTTTTCAGATAGCTCTCAGTCTTTGTTGCCCAACACTGAATCCATTCCAGTTTATCAATGCCCTTCTGAAAATGTGGTGCTCAGAACTGGACACAGTATTCCAGGTGAGTAATGTAGCTCATAGAGCTGATCTAAGACATAAATGTGGCTCATTCTAAATTCTAATTTGGTAGTATAATAGCCTCAAACCATTCAGTCAAGAAGTAAAGCTCTTCTTGTAAGTCCCAAGCATTCATTTATACAAAGAAATTAACTTTCATGCATGGTGAGGATGTTGGAAGAAGGGGAGGCTCCACTCTACCTTTGTAACAAGTTGTTCTTGCTTCAGCATTACCTTTATAAGGTGAACTACAGCTCTAGTTTCTCCTGATCCAGCAGCTCCTAGAGGGGATGTCAGAGGATCCCCCCCATTCCTTTCAGTGGCGTGCTGAGGACCAAATGTGTACACACAGCTCCTGTGTGTTCAAAGGAGCTGACCCCTCTACCGAAGTAAAATTTGGCATGCAAACAGAAGCACTCATGGGGGCAGTAGTTAATGATGCACCACTTTTTGATCTATCTTGACGTAGTTTAACTTTTTAAATGCCTTCAAGAAATATTCAGTAATTTTTAAGTGGTTATACACTTTCTTTCACATCAAGTCAAACAAAATGTACACAATGAAAAGTAAAGAAGTTAACTGGAATGTAATATAAAAGCTCATTTCCTATAGCTTTCCTATGCAGCAGCCACAAACAACTACAAGTACTAATAAACTTTAACTATTCTAATCAGGCATGGCCTTTTTAACATATACAAATGTCACATAATTTCAAACATAAAGGTAAGGTAAAGTGTGCCATCAAGTTGATTTCAACTCCTGGCGCCCACAGAGCCCTGTGGTTTTCTTTGCTAGAATACAGGAGAGGTTTACCATTGTCATCTCCCACGCAGTGTGAGATTATGCCTTTCAGCATCTTCCTATATCACTGCTGCCTGATATAGTACTAGCAGCGGGGATTCAAAGCGGCAACCTTCTGCTTGTTAAGTCAAGCATTTCCCCACTGAACCACTTAAGGTGACTAATTTCAAACATACATATGCTAAATTATTTTAGAAAAATCAAAGGAAAACATAGTGGATTAAAAATCCTAGAATGTAGACCACAAGGATTGCACAATACCTCAGTATCCTGATGATGAACTACCACCAAGTTATCCACAACATTTAGTGCAAACTTTCCAGTCCTGTATAACTTCAATATATGCAACTTCTTACATGAACCTTCCCTGTGATAGTATCAATCATAGAGATAGAAAAGGGATATGGTCATCGGCTTTCTCTTTACATTTTTACTACTAAAAATCAAAGTTATAAGAGACAGACAAACTTACCTTGGTAAGTGATAAAGGACCACTTCAGCTCCTGTACTACTGGATGTCCTTGAGTGGTGTCTCAAGTAGAGAACATAAAGCTGGCCATATCTAAGGAGACAGAATATTTAAGGCCTTAGAAATTCAACCATACCATTTCCTAAAAGGTCTGGCATGAGTTCAACTTGCACTTGACATGACGTACATAATCTTAGTGTACAAAGCAGTGTATGGTAGGTCAGTGTTACTGCCCCGTATTGTAAATCTGGGGCCAACAAAGAGAGAGTATCTTACCTAAAGCTACTTAGTAAGCTGGTGAAAAGACAAGATCTGAACTGGAGCACATCTTGCTTCACAAGTCTTAGCCACTCCGACATGCCATCTCTAATAACAGCTGCCATGTGAAGTGATTTAAAGTAGCAGTTCATGTGTAAATCATCCCCAAGACATTATGTATGGCTCCAATTTCAAATTAAGGCCTCTGTTTACATCCATCACAGGCTATAGTACTGCAATGTATATTTAATAATATCAGAAGTGCATCTGCCAAGATCAAATAAGTTATCCAAGCAAATGATTGCCGTGTCCTCACCATGTTGTGCTGCTCTGGAGCAGGTTCCTTTGTCTGCACAACATAATTGTGCTATGTCCTTATGCTAGTGCAACAACATTAAGCAACATTAAACAAATGCAACAGCATTAAGCTAGTAGAGTAAACTAGTCGAAGACATAAGATACATTGCACAACCTTGTCTATGTCCCAGAGAAGGTTTCCGCTAGTGGCTGCAAAATATCACAGAGAACCACAAACCCTAGAGACACATACACATTCTGGAGGTGTAGCACTAGTCTGGGTGTAGGTCAATGGACTTAATGGTAATTAACTGTAGTGTGGTCATGCCCCTTCTTAGGAAAGAAAATGCTTCCTTCTTTTAGTTCAGTTCTGAACAAACAAGCTCAGTCTCAACATACCACAGGACAAAGGTCAACTTAAAAGGAGAGAAGTATCACATGTAACAATACGTACATTGTGGCCATAGCAATATCTCTTTCAGAAAGGCTGAGCTTGGATGATTTGGGAGCTGCAGGCAATTCAATTTCAAATTTGGACAGCTTTGACATAGTTCCACCCTACAAGAAAGTAGTAATTTTCATAATAAGTCTTACCAGTCTATAAGCATTTTCTCGTACATGAGCAAGACTACTCAGACATTCCCATCCCCCATAAGTTTAAAAAAACCCAAACAAACCAACAACTGCAATGCTTTTAGCTTGCAATCCTAGTATACAAGCTGAAAAAATGAAACATAATTCAACTGAAATCTCAGTCTACATAAATGGGTTTTAGGAAACAACAATTCATCCATTCGTAACTGACCTGAAAGAAGCATCCATTTTGCTGCATCATACTTAGGACTTAATTAAACTAGTACAACTGAGGCTTGAAAAAATCTTTGGTTGAATGATTTGAAACATTTTTTCCACTCCATCCCATCTATAACAGTTTGTCTAATTAATTTAGAGTTGGGCATAGCAACTTCAAAAAAAACCCTGAGGAATGCAGAGAATTTTGCTTATGATTTATACCTAACCAGCATAACTTTTAAAAGCCTTCAGGACTGTGGAGGAAGATAATCTGGAGAATACTACTTTAACCATTACCTTGAAATAGAATGGCTGCAGAACATTTCCAAGAACTGTGGTTGACAGCAGAATGACAGAGCTCTCAGGACAGTACATGTACCAGTTTACATTAATATTCTGACTCTTTACAAGTTTCAGGGTCCGTTTTTCTGGCAATACCTGAAGAAGCAAGATAAAGTTTTACAGTAGATCCCAAATATTTCCAGCTATAGTATATATTGTATAGTTGCTAATCCCCAAACAATTAATAAGAAAAGGCTCCCAATCTGGAAATTTGTTCTTAGTGGGCAGGCTCTCTGCTCAGCTTGAGATAACTTAATCAAATCCTTCTCACCTCCTGCAGGGGTATATTTCTTATAAAATATATGAAGTTGCCTTGTACTGAGTCAGACCAGCAAAAAGAGACCCAATGAAAAAAAGATATAAAATGCATTTAAAGCAATGGAAGGATGTTGCATCCTTTTTCATTGTTTATTGGGTCTCTTTCTGCTGGTCTGTTTAATTAATGACAGTGGCACACCTAGGTAATTTTGGCACCCAGACCACACCCACCGTGAGGCGTCCCCCGCAAGCGCGAGCTTCCCCCCCCCACCGCCACGAGGCCAAACTGCTGATTCACGACGCTCTATTATAATTGTGCAGGCACACTGGAGCGCCTCAGTTCTCAGGGGCCACTGGGCTGGACAGTCAGGCCCAGTGGCTGCTCCCGCTCCGCCCGCTACTGCTGCTGCCGTCAGCAGAGAAGCCTTCCCAGCTCACCCCCCACCCCCAAGTGGCTAGAATTATTGAAAAATTGGCAGTCATACCTCACAGCGGGTGCAAAGTGGTGGCAGGAGGCCCCCTGGCCTTTGGAAGCCCCCCGCCCCCGGAGGCCACAGGGCAGGGTCCCAAGGTCCGGGGGTAAGAGCGCCTCTGATTAATGAGACGCTTAATTTGTGTGTTATTCTAAGTCAGACCACTGGCTGGTCCATCTAGCTTAGAGTTGTCTGTACTGACTCACAGCAGCTCTCTTCGGTTTCAGGCAGGGATCTTTCCCAGCCCCAGCTGGAAATACCAGGGGCTGAATCTGGGACTTGTGCGTGCAAAGCAAGGTGCTCTACCACTGAGCTACAGTCCCATCTCCAAGTTTCTTTTACTTAAACAAAACATAATAAATTACAAGAAAAACTTAATGGAGAATGTATAATTTGAAAATAAAACCCAGATTAGCAGTTTTTAAGCTGCTGCTACTTCATCAATCCCCCTCCAGCATCAGCTGGAATAATTATGCTGCCTATCACACTGTAGATACATACAAGTGAAAAACAAAACAGAAAAGAACTCAAATGTACTTGGAGCAAGAGAAGTGACTAAATAAGTGTGAGAAACTACTGAGAGTCCTGGGTATAGTATGGATTAGAATTATGAATTTTATTTTAAAGGACTATCATAGCTGCAGTACGTACACACAATTTTGCACATCTGCTTTTATTTGCAGATAGCAGAAGTGCATTTTGTAGAACACAGCAAAGTCAGAATTAGTGCACACACTTTTCTTCCTCCCATTCTCCTCCCTACAGCTTCTAGAGCTACCCAAAAAGCCAATGCCTTGGATCAAAGGACCGTCAGCAATGGTATCACATTCAATGTGCATGGCTGCAGGCCACTAGCAGAAGGTGTCTCTGTGTGTTTTCCAGGGTCCCCCCTTCTCCCCACAATCACCCACACAACAAAGTGTCCCTTGACAATGGATCTTCAGGCTGCAGGGAGGAGGGTAGGAAGATGAAAACTGCATGTGCTGTATTCCACTAGCACCACTACGGATGCTAGAAACAGTATCTAATTCTTATCAAATATCCACAGGCAGTAGGTCCTGAAATGTTGTGAAGCCTTCTAAAAATTTACCTATCACAAAACAATTCAGTAGGGAGGAGGAGGAGAAGGAGAAGCATTGTTTCACCCACCTGGTAAAATTCAATTCCTTGATCTGTTATGAAGACAATTTCTGCAGAACTTGTCCAGCAGAATCCGAGAATGTTGGCATTCTTGGTCTTAAAGAGCAAGCAATATTCAGTCGAAACAGACAAATATGCATAATTTCATGTAAAACATGACATCGTGGCTGATATAAACTAATTTGAGAACATTTGTTGAAAAGCAACATACAAATATTCTAATACATAATTATGTCTCTCAATTTGAGAACATTTGTTGAAAAGCAACATACAAATATTCTAAATAATAATACATAATTATGTCTCTCAATACTAGCTCCCACATAAGTGACATTCCCTATTCACTTCAGGGAAGGCTGAAAAATGCATTCACAAAGAAAGGTTTCTCTGATTTCTGAGCCCCCAAATATACAAGGAGCTGCTGCTGGATTTGGGTTAAATACATATTGCTTGCTCCCAAATTGTTATGCATTAGGGAAATATATATATCTACACACACACTTTGTCACTGTTGTCACTATGCAAGTACAGCTATATTAACAGATATTCTTGGTACGCATTCTTCAGAATAGTTTATGGTAAAGAAATAGAAAATGAAACTTAGTCACAACCCAATCCTTTAAATGTTTACTCAGAAATAAGTTCCATTAAAGTTCACACATGCAACAGTATATGTACATAGTGCAAACATGCAATTTCATGTTGGGAAATAATACCCTGTAGAAAACCTATCCAATATGAATTGGCTCCCAAGTCTCACAGTTTTCTGGGCCTGCATTTGAGTAATGGGAAAATTTACTACTGAACTACACATCTGTGAGGAACCGGTCATGGTATGTGTCACAATTTTTGAAATATTCCATTTACAAGTATTTCAGAAAATACAAAAGCTTTATTAGCCCACAGTTACAATCAGTCTGATGTGCTACAGGGAGATGCAGCAGCTGATCTGATAAATTGCACAGAACAACAAGCTTTCCCCAGTCAAGGTAAATGGGTGAATTGATTTATGAACAGAAAATTCACATACCTGCCAACATGTCCCTATTTCCCCATTCAACTAAATGGGAATATAGGGACATGTTTGGCAGGTATGAATTCACAGAACTGTGATGGTCAGCATAGTGGGCTAGCAACTGATGGTTATATATTTCTACATATATAATTCTCTATGGCTTATCCATGACTAATCCTGTGTGTGGCAGCTCTTGCGAGAGTTCGTGAGCATATCTACATATATAATTCTCTATGGCGTATCCGTGGCTAATCCCGTGTGTGGCAGCTCTCACGAGAGTTCATGAGCAGAAGCACCTGATTGGGCAGTGGGGATTCCATATGCATATACGGAGGAGGAGCCTGTGGCACTATGGTGATTGGGCAGTGGGGATTCTATATGCAGGTAGGGAGGAGAAGCCTGCGATCATTAAGGTCAACTGAAATGCAACTGTTACTGGTCGGAAGATGTTCTTGATTGTACAGGAAAGGAATCTATCTATCTATAAAGGATAGTGAGCAGGGGTCTGCAAAGTGAGGGGTTGTGAGGGAGGAAAGAGCCCCTTCAGAAAAAGGAGGCTGCCACTGTGTGAATTAGATGAGGAAACAAGATGAACAAGGTCTATTAAGGGAGAGAGAGAGAGAGAGAGAAGAAGGGAGGGGAAGAAAGACAGAGGGGAAGAGCGAGTGGAGCAGAGAAAAAGAAGGGAGGTGAAGAGAGAAAGAAGGAAGGGAAAGGGATGGGCCCAAGCCTGTCAGCGGCCTGAGGGGAACGAGTGGCCATGGCGGCAGTGACAGCAAGGAAGGACCCAGTCAACCACTGCTGCTGTTTGGGGCTACCAAGGCCACTGGAGAAGGCAGGCAGGCAGGCAGGAAAAGTACGGGCCCGGGCCTGTCAGCAGCCTGAGGGGAATGCACGGCCCAGCAGGAGCGAGGAAGGGCCTGGTCAACCGCTGCTGCTCCTGTGGGGAAGAGCAGGTGCGGGGCTCGGGTGAGTGAAGGTGGGGAGGTCTCTGGGGATAGGGGGCTGCAGCTTGGCCAACAGGCACCAGCAACACTGCAGCAGTGACCAAGGGGGTGAGGGGGATGGAAGCAACAAGATAGAAGAGGAGGAGCAGGAGTCCAGCTCAGGTATGGGTGGAGAGTGAGGGGGGCTGTGGCAGGGGGTGAGGGGAGCTATCAAGTACTAGCGTGCAGATGCTCTGCGTGGGTTAAGCTAGTGTCAAATATTTCTATTAGAATCCCCATTTCAGAAGAGATGACTGAAAAATGGAGAAAGAAACTACATTCAAGAGACAGATTGCTGCAGTGCACTCTCACAAGATGGATGTCTTTTTATTATTTGCTATCTGTAGAGGTAGTACCCAGAAAAGCGGAAGAGCCTCTATTTCTTGAAAACTGAGGACCTTTTTTGAAGAAAGCATTAGATATGTTTGGAGCTCTAGCACTCTCTGGTGTTTGACTCACAATATATTTAGGGACATTAAAGCATCCAGTTAAGAGAACAGAGCCATTATTCCCTTGCTCATTTGGGTGAATAAGAATTTCCCTCCTCATCTTTGTAGCTTTATGTTCATGCATGTAGAATTAAAGTAATTATTGATGGCCAATGTACTACTGAAAACTACCCAGCAGCACACAGTCTGGATCTAAATTAAAAACCTGCTTTAGTTCAGAGAAGTAAGCTGAAGCTTTTAAGGTTGAGGTGGCTTCCTTAGCAATCAATTCACATTTCACATGGCTGATGGCTAAATATACATTTTTATTAAATACCAAAAAATGGATTTGAGATTCAAGTTTATTAGAATCTTTAAGTATTTTCAAGACTAGAATGATAGGTTTCCTGGAGCACAATGCACTAGTTTTATTGTCCAGGTATATTCTGAGCCAATTTTCTGAACTACCAAACTGCTAAAATAAAAGAGGATACAATAGACTGAAAGATTGCTTCATAGAAATTAACTTGATTTTTATTTAAATGTACCTTGCATTCTTGAGTATATTCTAATTGTGGGCTGTCTGGAATGAAGTTCAGAAAGTCCTGGAACAACATCAAGATTAACACCAAGTAAGCACCATTTGTAGTGTGGTCTTACACAAGAGTTAGGCATACCTAGTCTCACTGATTGAAGTTCTCTAATTTTGCATAGGACCTGACTGTTTTTCTGCTAAAAAGAGAGAAGGGAAGAAAGATTCAAGTCCATCAAATATACCTGACACCTATAGGCTTTATTTCTACTTTAATTTCCCACCTCTGCCTGAGTGCTCCCCAATTTTTACTGGCCTCGGACAGGCAAGACTATGTGAGAACACAAGGGAGAAAATATGAGCTAGATATAATACCATACATTTGTAATGAAAACTATGGGGGGGGTGTCCTTTTTAAAAATTCCATGGTAAATTACAGAACATTAAAGAAGTTTCTTTCTTTTATCGTCCTCAAGCTATTGCTAAGAAACAGTAAATATCTTAATATGACCAGTTACTACCACATTTACCCAAATAGAAGACAACTCTGAATTTAGGAAAGCCCTCTTTAAAAAAACAGGTTATACTTGTATTTACCCAGAAGGAAGAGGACTCTGACTTTAAGATGACCCCCTGGTTTCTAACATCAAAGAACTTGGAAAAATGCCTAGTCTTGGATTCAGGTAAATATGGTGAATCCAAATATCGAATCACATGGGTTCAAGATCACAGTGCTTGAACATTTATTTATAAACCTGCATCCTTCTGCTTTAAGAGAGGAATTCCTTACCACGTTCTTTGGTGTTCTCTGGACAGCCAATATCTTGTTCCCCAAAGAAAACTTGATGCACTTCACCTCCCCTTTGTCTTCCATTCTATACACAGAGAATTACTGTCGGACTTAATTTCTGTACTTAGATCAATTAATTCAGAAAGCCAAAAAGCAAAACAATAATGCTACTTAGCATTTGAATAGCACTTTGAGTGTACTTCACATGTTTTACTTTGATGCCGCCCACAACAAACCTGTTAGGTATGTAAATGTTATTACTCCATAGTACAGCTGGGGAGCTGAGGCAGAGAGAGAGTATCAGGAGTTCATAGCAAAGAACAGACAGAATGCTAAATAGCCAATGCTAGCAAAACATCCAACATTATGAGGGTTTGGATGCATGTGAGTACCCACATACTGCTGAGGGTGATCAAATACACTGCAAGGATCCCCAAGTGAACGAATATGTCATCCCGTGTGCACACATCCCATTTACCAATGAGGCTCTTTTAGTAGAAGCTGGGCTGCTCAATGCTGAGAGACTTTTTCTTGTAACAGTGAATGACAGCCATTAACACATATGGCAAAAATAAAAAGGTGCACTTGTTGTTGGAGCTGGGGCTGAAGCTAAGCCCTGATCACACTAGGTCTATGGGAAGAGACAGGTGTGATTCCATGAAAAACCAAGAAGTTATGTAGTAAAAACTTGCTTTGGGCTCTGCTTGCACTGACCTTATACAAATGTAACTCCTTATGTGCAAATGTCAGGCATTGCACTGGATGGGGAGAACTATGCATGGTATGGGAAGCTGCATCACTGCGCCCCACACTATGCATAGGATGTCCCCATCCAATACAATACCTGCATAGGGCAAAAGCAAGTTACAGGCTACAAACTAACATAGTGATCCTCTACCACTGAAATTTCGGTATATTTGAATTGTAATCTCTCAAGCTGCATTTATTCATACACTTTATCAAGATGGAGTAGCAGTGCTTTTTTGCTTTTTTTTGGAGGGGTCAGGGTGAAAATAAATGAAATTAATTATTTCTTTCACCAATAAGGTTACTCTTATTTTAGGATAGCATCTAGAGAAGCCTCTGCTCATGGAAGGTCCTTCCACCAGGTTTCTGGGGATCCCCACCCCCACATCCTACCCAAACCACCAGGAACAGCTTTTCTGAAGGTGAAGGAGGCTGTTTGGGGAGTTGGTGGTGGTGGAGGAGGAGGAAGATAACTGGTACTCATGCCACTGCACAAGTGCTCCTCTGCATTCCACCCAGTATCTTTGGAAAAGGCATGCAACACCCATTCAAATGACAACAGAAAAGCTACAACAGCACTCCAAGATAAAATTTGTGCTGCTCTCTCTTGAACAAGCTACCACGAGAGGGCAGCACAATTTTATCTTAGAACATACTTATGTTACCTGAAGGAGATGGGATTGCGATCTTCCAAGCCTTTAACTACCACACCAGTAGCTCCACCAGATCGAACTGCAAAAACCTAGTTAAAAAGTTAAGAAGATCTGGATTCACTTGTGGTCTAGTACCTTACCATGAAAGCTATCAGTATTCAAATTCACATAATTTATTTTCAGGAAGATTCCCGAAGTTAATTCTGCCTACTTGGCATTTGTATAGTGCTTTCTGAACATGCCAAGCACTTCACAAGCATTATCTTGATGCAACCCTGTAAGGTATTATTATCCCCATACTGCAGCTAGGAAGCTGATCGCTGAGTCTTGCCTAAAGCCACCTAGTTAATAGCAGTGGTTAGAATCAACCCAATAGGTCCTGATCTGCAGCTCAGATTCTTAGCTTGCACTGACCTTATACAAATGTAACTCCTTATGTGCAAAGCTATGCTAGCTCTCTGAGAACTGATCTAACCGTTCTATTCCAAATCAAAGGCCAAACTGCACAGTTCCCACTAATGCAAGCAGCCATCCTTGGTCGCATGCATATTATGCATATTCATGGTTCTTTTTCCAGCTTGGGCAATGCAGAAATTGTTACTACTGATTCCCATCCCACCCCCACGCTGGTAAATGCCAGGTGATTAAACCTCAAATATTGACTACTCTAATATGTTCTATGTAGGACTGCACAGAAACTACAGCTCAGCTGTTGTGGGTCACAGACAAGTGGAACATATACAATTGGCTCTGTGCCACTGCCAACTGCAGCAGATGCTGGTGAGCTTCTGGATCCAATTCACGGTGTTGGTATTTATCTTTAAAGCCCAACAGCTTGGGATATGCATTCCTCAGAGAGCACCTCTCCCCACAAACATGGAAAACTCTGCTCCAGATTTCTCCTGTTTAGGCTGATGCAGGTAGGGAGAAGAGCCTTTTCAGTTGCTGTCCAAGGTCTGTAGAAGAGCACTTCACCTTAGGAGGCTCATCATTGTTAACCTGGCTTTCAGGGTTTTAATTGTTTTGATAGTTTAATTGTTTTTAAAGATGTTTTTAAATTGGTGTTTATATTTGTATTTCTGTTTTAATTGTTTTTAATGATTTCTGTTTTTTTAATTGTAAACCGCCCTGAGCCAGCTCAGAATAAATAAATAAATAATAAATAAATAAATAATTGTATCTTTCCTCTTAGATAATGGCCTAAAGACTTTGGTGAGGGAGGGAGTTGGAGTGGTTTGCATAAAAGAAGGCTGATTTTATGCTGGTGTTTTGTTAGTGCTGATTTGTTTTATTACATGTTTTATGCTTTATTTGAGTAACTGGACACATTTAGAATGGTGGGATGCACATCAGTGAAATAAACAGTGATCTTGTAGGAAAAAATTAGTGCAAACTGGGCTATGGACAGATTCAGCCACAACAATTCCAATAATTGTAAGCAGCTGGTTGAAGACAGATCATCCTGGAGATAATCTATCTATGTCGTCACTAAGAGTCGAAACCGACTTGATGGCACTTAATCAATCAATCAGAAAGATAAATGCTGAGATCATAGAAATGTGTGTCAAATGTTTCTAATTTATATTAATGACTCTTCTAGGGATGTACAAAATGCTTTGACATTGAAACATTTGACTTTTGTTTCGAGTGTTTCGAGCTCGAAACAAAATGCACTTTAAATAAAGGACCTGTTTCGAGCTTGGAACAAAACAACCCAATTTCTGCAGTCTGGGAGTACTTCTGGATCCACACCTCTCCCTGGTATCTCAGGTTCAGGCGGTGGCCAGAGGGGCTTTTTATTAGCTTCAGCTGATACGCCAACCACGTCCGTTTCTTGAGATGAACAACCTCAGAACAGTGGTACATATGCTGGTAACCTCCAGACTTGACTTTTGTAATGCGCTCTATGTGAGGCTGCCTTTGTACGTAGTCCGGAAGCTTCACTTGGTGCAGAATGCGACGGCCAGGTTGGTCTCTGGGTCATCTCGGAGAGACCACATCACTCCTTTGTTGATAGAGTTACACTGGCTGCCAGTAGGTTTCCGGGCAAAATACAAAGTGCTTGTCATAACTTATAAAGCCCTAAATGGCTTAGGCCCTGGGTATCTAAGAGAACGTCTTCTTCATTATGATCCCCACCGCCCATTGAGGTCATGCGGAGAGATCCATCTCCAGTTGCTGCCAGCTTGGCTGGTGACCACACGGGGACGGGCTTTCTCGGTTGCTGCCCCAAGACTGTGGAATGTGCTTCCTACTGAGATACAATCCTCCCCATCTCTGACAATTTTTAAAAAGCATTTGATGACCCATCTCTTCACCCAAGCTTTTTCAGTTCTTTAAAATTTTAAGGTTTTAATTTGTAGGTGATTTTTAAATTGTTAAATTGTTTTACATTTTTGTAAATATTTAAAATTGTTTTATGCTATTATTAACCGCCCAGAGACAAAAGTTTGGGGCGGTTTACAAATTTGATTTTAAAAATAAATAAATAAATAAATTCCAGATGCCATTTTGGAAGCCCGTTTTCCCCTTGCTGATGGGTTTTCTGGCACTGGCTTGCGATCCTATGGAAGACTGGGGGAAAGGTTACATTGTTAAAATAACCTGCTTGCCCATTTCTTTTGTGGGTTGGGTGGTAGGTAGCACCCATCATGCCCTTCCACCCAACTCGCTTTGGTGTCCCTAGGAGCTACCCATGGGGAACAATGGGGTGTTTCACATTTCCCCATTGTTTCTTATGGCTGAAACACTCGAAACATTTTGAGTTTTAGTCCATCAAAACGACCAGGTCAACTGCTGTTTCAGTGAAACATTTCAGCCATCTGCATTTTGTGTGGAGCTTGAAATAATATGCAAAATCAATTTCGGGCACATCCCTGGTCTCTTCACACAGTTGCAGACACATCTATTATATGGACAAAGGAGGCATTTGATTGCCTGCACACAAAGGAAGTGGAAACTGCATGATTTAAATGATCAGCCTAAAGAAGCCACAGTACAATGCTTCTATTGAACAACCACAGAAATGGATCCAAAAGTACAGTAAGGGAAATATAGGCTTTGATGTCAAATTTCAGTTACCAGATTCTCAGCTTTCTTTCATTACCACATTCATTTGAAGCCAGTTCAAAACACTGAAGTATCACATGCAGAATCCTCTATAATAAAGAGCTTGAGTCTGATCCCGTGTCCCTGCCCGTGTCTTTCTCGGCCGCAGGGACACGGGCGGCCATGTTGGAAAGAGCGGCGGACAAAGAACGGGCTAAGGGGAGGACAGAGGCAGCAGAGTGGAGAATGGGACGGCAGAGGTGGCTGCAAGGGGACCGGGAGGGCAGAGGGGGCAGCGAAAATTATATTCCTGGCGGCGCGGAGCAAAAACGACGGCAACGGGACCGGCAGAGGCGGCGGGTCCAGGCCAGCCGCGGGGATAGGAGAGGCGGCGGCAGAGGACTGGGCCGCCAGGCGGCCGCCGCACTCGGCCCCGCCGGAGACGGATGGAGCAGGAGGAGAGAGAAGGGAAGCTGCGTCTGAGCAGCGGACTCGGCTCCCTTTGCTTGAGCGAAGGCAAGCCCCGTGCGGGGCGGTCACAGAGCGGCGGGCTCCGGGCCCAGAAGAGGCACTGGCGGAGTTGGGAGGCGAGGCGGCCCCGTGGGGCCGCCGCCCTTCCATTGTCACCCCAGCCCGCCGCCCGCACCCATCCTCCTTCCCTCCCTCCCGCTTTGGCTCCCGCCCGCTGGCCTGGCCTGACCCGAATGTACGAGTGAGTGAAAGCCCTTGCGCCTCCATCTTGGATCTCAGCCACGGAGCCCCCCCTCCCTCCGCCCGCGCTGAGAAAAGAAAAAAACACGCACGCACACAAAGAGGGTGAATCGAGAAATAAAGCCCATTGGAGTTGCAGTTCTGCACCACATCACAAGGAAGTACGAGTGATGAAGGTGAGGGTGAAGGAGGGGGGGTTAGGGGGTTGCAAAGAAACAAAAAACCAACAACATGCAGGTAGCTGGGAATGTAGCATAATCTACAACAGCAGCAGTGGCGGTAGTGAGAACAACAGTTTTGTCACAAGCTTCATTGGATTAACCAACCATGTGTCAGCAAAGAAAAACCACAGAGTGAAAAAGGAGCATGAAGAAAAACAAAGTAAAAATAACAGGGTGGGCAAGGGAGGGAAAGTCACGCACACGTGCGCGATAGAGAGAGAGAGAAAGAGAGAACTCCATACTGCTGAGCTCAGCTGACTATCATAGGGAGAGAAGAACAAGGCTGAAGGGAGGTGGAAGACGGAGGAAGCACCATTCAAGGAAGACGGAGGAAGACGGAGGAAGCACCATTCAAGCCACAGTGGAGACCAACATGTAAGCATATAGGTTGAGTTTGCTCTGACCCACCTCAAAATGTCTACCACAGTCAAACACAGCAGGGAAATGTAGATCAAAATAATACGTGTGCAGCAGGTAATGGGAGATGCACGCAAATTACTACTTATTTGGGGTGCGGGGGGGAAGTTGAGGTTCATGCTGCCTAAGGGGGGGCTGCTGGACCACGGAAGGGAGGGAGGACAATTCCAACTCTTCTAGCGCCCGTTAATGTCAATTTAACAGGCTTAAAGTTACTAAACTTGCACACACACCCCCACTAGAGCCCGTTATTTAAACGGGCTTAAAAATACTAGTTCATAATAAAGAGCTAATGATATTTAATCTTGGGCTGCAGACATGCAATTATAACTGGGGGTGGGGTCCAGTGATGGATTCAGATGTATAATTTTTACACATTATATCAATTTTGGCTCTTGCATAAAGAATAATAGAAAATCCCTGGAATATGAGTGATTTTTGGTCCCTTGTCATATTTCATTCTGAACCAAGAATGTTGACTCTTTGCTACTGAAGCAGTACTTTAATTACAGAGGCAAAGGCCGAGAGTTACTTAATGGAATCCACAACCCACCCACCCCCACACCTTTCCCAATTATAGACAAATCATCCCTCTCTATGGCCTTCTAAAAATAGTAACTAGTGGGTTATCATAAATACTTAAGGGGGCTTGGCCCCCCCAGTATTTGAGCACTGTAAAGGTAATCTCATACCTAGGCTGTGGACACCTAGTTTGTACTATGTTTCTCTGCCCACAACATGTTTTTATCGAGAAGATAAACATTACCATAACAAGGTACATATTCTGCTACTAAACTCAGGCCTGTAGGCTGTGGAAGCAAGTATGTAGCCACTGCCAACCTGCTAAGCATGGGTTCTGACTCCCTAGAGTAATCGATCATGCACACAGGATGACAAAGCACAAGAAAGGACAAGGCTCTGCAACTTGAATATTTATACAGAAGTTAGTATGTCAAACATGAGGTGACAAGCTGCACTTGTGCGATACCCCTTTCTAAACAATTATTTTTAAGAATACCCCCCGGGGGGAGGGTTATATTTGTATACTCATTTTATGTATTTGGTTACTTGGTATATTATATTCTATGTATTATTTATATGTATGGTGTTTTTATTTATTTGAGTTTTATTTTCTCTGGTTGGTGACTGAAATAGGGGTAGCTGTGGTCTATAAGAATATCATCTCCCTTACCTGGATCCCTGTCAGGGATTTGGCCTATATTGAATGTGTGTACCTAAGTCTAGGGACCAGAGATAAATTGGGATTTCTGCTGGTGTACCGATCATCCCGCTGCCCAGTGGAGTCCCTAATTGAACTGACGGACCTGGTCGCTGAGTTGGCATTGGAGTGGCCCAGGTTGTTGTTGGTGGGGGACTTCTGGATTGCCTGAGGGGGTTGGGATTGGGTGGCACTGTTTTACAGTGGTTCCGCTCCTACCTCTCTGGTAGATTCAAGATGGTGTCACTTGGAGACTGTTGCTCTGCAAAGTGAGAACTGAAGTATGGAGTTACACAAGGCTCCATATTGTCTCCAATGCTCTTTAACATCTACATGAAACCGCTAGGAGAGATAATCAGGAGATTTGGTGCTGGGTGTTATCAATATGCTGATGACACCCAGATTTATTTTTCCATGTCAACCTCATCAGGAAATGTATCTTCCCTAAATGCCTGCTTGGAGGTGGTAATGGGCTGGGTGAGTGATAACAAACTGAAGCTGACTCCAAATAAGACAGAAGTACTGACTGGGGGGTGGGTGTTGGGACCCAAGAGATGGTTTAGATCTGCCTGTTCTGGATAGGTTTACACTCCCGGTGAAAGATCAGGTACATAGCTGGGAGTGCTCCTGGACCCAAAGCTTTCCCTGGTTTCTCAGGTCGAGGCGGTGGCCAGGAGCGCTTTTTAGCAGCTTCAGCTGATTCGTCAGCTACGTCCATTTCTATAGGTGAATGACCTTAAAACAGTGGTACATATGCTGGTAACTTCCAGACCTGACTACTATAATGCACTCTATGTGGGGCTGCCTTTGTACATAGTCCGGAAACTACAGCTGGTACAGAATGCGGCAGCCAGATTGGTCTCTGGAACAACATGAAGGGACCATATAACACCAGTTTTGAAAGAACTGCGCTGGTTGCAGATATGTTTCTGGGTGAAATACAAAGTGCTGGTTATTACCTATAAAGCCCTTAACGGCTTGGGACCAGGCTATTTAAGAGAGTGCCTCCTCTGTCATGAACCCACCTGCCCTTTATGATCTTCTGGAGAGGTCTGGTTGCACTAGCCACCAGCTTCTTTGGTGGCGACTCAGGACCGGGATTTCTCTGTGGCTGCCCCAGGGCTTTGGAATATGCTCCCTGCTGAACTAAGAGCATCTGCTTCTCTGTTTGTTTTCAGAAAGACCCTCAAGACTTTCCTGTTTTTGCAAGCTTTTAATTAGAATTTTAATAATTTTAATAATTTATTTTATATTGTTTTTATCATGTTTTATGTATTTTAACCTGTGATTTTAATGTTGGGATTTGTACACCACCTAGAGATTTACATATCAGGCAGTATAAAAATATAATAAATAAAATGATAATAATAAATAAAGTTTGCTGTTGTATCCCTCCATTACAGCTCTGAAACACATCTCTTAGTAGCTAAGGAAGGCCTCGCCCAGCACCCATCAGGCATCCTGCTACCTTTAAACAGCTATGTGACAGAGAGAAGTTCAACAGGTGCAGCTCAGTGCAGAAATGTGGTTATGGAGCAAACAACACTGCTCCTCAGAGACAAAGGCGCACCAGTTCTCCTGTACCTTTAGGTGTGCAGGAACAGGAATTTCAGCAGACACAAATTTTTGCTGCACCTACTAAAATGTCCCCTGGTGCAGGTGCAGTGCACAAAAGACAGGTTGCCCACTACTCTCCTTTATATTTGGTCACCAGCTAGAAAAAGCGGCAACACTGACATTTAAAATGAGAAGCAGCCAGGGGTTGCGTGTTGCAATTTGGCAGTAGTAAGAAATGAGGTCTGAAAAAGCGGAGGAGGGCTGGCTGGGTGATGCGCTCTCCGCCTAACAGGTGCGCTTCAAAGTGCCTTTCGGCGGTGAAGTATCAGTTCCTGCCATTCGTCACGCCCTGCTAAGAGCACGCTCAGAAGAAAAACTGACAGCAGGGTCTGGAATAATGACAATCGCTAGTGCATCAGAAGAGGAGGCGGAAGTAGAAAATCGGACGAGGTAGGGAAGACTGGCAATCTCGTGTCTGTCAGGAGGAGGAGGAGGAGGAGGAGGGAGTGACACATTCAGCAGGTTACTGCACCGGCTGGGCCGGCGAGGAGTAGGGGAGTGACTGCGCGCGCGACACGGCGGCGGCGCAAAGGGGAGGGGGGGGCAGCGAGGGGGTGTTGGTGTTGGTCGGAGGACTCCGCCCCGCCGCGCGGCCCGAGTCTCACCTGCTTATTGGCCTCGTCGAAGAAGACGCAATTAACGGGGCTCGCCTTCTCGAACTGCACGGGCCGCGCGCACAGCGCCAAGTAATAGTCCAGGGCGCTGGCGGCCGTCGCCATGGCAGCGAGGGGTGGGCCCGAGGACACTGACCCCGCGACTTCAGGCTCCTTGGGGCCTCTCCGCGCCGCTTCCTCTCGCCCCGCTGACAAGCCGGGTTTGTGTATGTGCGTCTTCCTCCCTGCGCGTCGCAGAACCGCTTCCTGGTGACGCTCCCCTTGCACATGACCACGGAGCTCTTGGTCCTTAAAGGCGCAGGACGCAGGTCGCTGATGGAGTCTCATGGAGGGAAGCAAACAACCGAAGAGGGCTGTGTCAAGGCAGCGCCGTCGTATCTAAAATCGGTGGCCCTGCGTAGAAGTTTCACTCCCTTTTCCAGAGAGATCTCTTTGGTTACCTTGAAACAGGATTTCCCGTAGCGAAAGTGTTCCTGACATGGATCACTTGAACTACTCTTGAGCATAAAAGCAGCGCTTCGTGGATCAGCCCAAAAGGGTTCTATTTAAGTGCAGGATGAGGATGAAAATGCCGCCTCCAACAAATTACAATGGTCAGCCAGATGCCCCCGCGAACCAAAGAAGCAGGTCGTTAAGGCGACAGTAGCCCCGTTTGCTCCTCGCCAGATTCAGAGGTAGACTGACTCTGAATTGGGAGGTTCCATTTAGCTATCATATCGAATAGCGAGTATTGAACTCTGCATTTGTTTAACCCCCTTTAAAGCCACCCAAGCAAGTCAATTTCTATCTGCCTGGTGGCTGTCAGAGACAGAAGGCCTCCCCACAAACAACTTTGTAATCATAGAGGATTGCTAGTTTAGGAGGTTTGAGGAGTACTAGCTGATCTGGCGCAGAGCATCTGCACCCCTAGTTCTCCCTGACTGTCTCCCCCCACCCCCATATCTTCATTTTGTCTTCAAACCCCGTCCTTTCTCCCCATCCCAGCCTGCTTTCCCTCACCACCCGCTGCCTGGCCTGGCCTGGCCTGGCCACCGCTTTCCCTCACCGCCCACCCATCCCCACTGCTATTCGGCAGCTGCTTGCAAACTCTCATGAGAGCTGCCATGCATGGGATTAGCGACAGGTATGCCTAAAAGAAATATATAGAGAAGATGTTGATAAGAAAGAAAATGCTATTGCTAAAAGTGGTTTAAAAACTAAAAAAGCAAATCAAAATGTCTTGCAAATGTTTTAGGTAAAAGAAGCAGAAAGTCTTAGCACTTTATCAGGACAAATTCTAGTGTATGGCAAATCTATCCAGAAGATGTCAATTCACTAACACGTTCTGCCAAAGTTATGGCCAATAGGAAGGCAGTTTTCAAAGTTACTAGCTTGATAGAGGCAGAACCCGTAGTTTCAAATGGATCCTTTGTCAAAGCTGAAAAGACCAAGGATATGCTCTATGGTTCAATGGGTGTGTGAATAGGTGGATACAAATTCACAAGGCCTTCTATTTATTTATCAAATTTGTACACCACCCCAAACTTCCGTCTCTGGGCAGTTAACAATAATATAAAACAAGTCAAAACATACACAAAATGTAACAATTTAAAAGTCAAACACAGATTAAAACCTAAAAATTTAAACTGAAAAAGCTTGGGTGAAGAGGTGGGTTTTAGGAAAGCCTTAGGAAAGAGAGAGTCTTTCCATCATAGCCCAGATGTTTTGAAGATAGCGCTGCTAGATGCACCTTCAAAGATACATTTGCCAGCCCTTGCAATTTCAAACCACTCCGGTAGAGGAGCACATCCTCGATTGTGGCCTGGGTAGGATGAAAACAATGCATCCTTGCATAGGATTTGAATTGGAATAATTTGCCTTTATAGTTACACCTGGTGGATAACTTCCTTTGGTTTTGAAGGATCTTACTCAAAAGCTGATTCACTATACTGTTCAGCAGAGTGTGAGAACGTCTAGATGCAGTACGCTGCCATTGTCCAGTGTTAAGAGATCTACTTCTTGTGGTAACCTCTGGTAGCAGTTCCCTGACAGTTTGAGTACCTGTGGAAACCATGGTTGTCTTGGCCACCATGAAGTAATCAGGATACTTGATGTTGAGGCAGTCAGAAAGCAGGCAACTACTTGGCTGATCAGTAGTCACAGAGGAAAAATTTGGGATCTCCTGCAGCCAGCCCAGCTGGAAGGTATCTCCCAGTGATACCTGCTCTCATGCGTGGAGCCAGATGAGTGGCGGCCTGCATCTAGCCCCACTCGGCAGCCTCCTCCAATACGCCCATGTGTGTGTGTGATGGCCCACGCCCGGGCCGCTAAGAGGAGAGCTTGAGCGGGCGTGGCCTGGGCTGCCGAGAGCCTGAATGAGCTCTCAGCTCGTCCTTTCAGGCAGTGTCGGCTGCCTGATAGGACGTTTTCCCCCTTTCTCTTCCTCCAGAGAGGGAGAGGAAGGGAAAAACTTTCTATCAGGCAGTCGGAGCTGCCTGAAATAATTGGCGAAGAGTTAACCCGGGCTCTCGGCAGTCTGGACATGGGAGGGGGGAGTTCACTCTGGGCTCGGCGGCCTTTTCCCATTGGTGGCCTGGGTTCTTTGAACCTGTTCACCCAAAGGTGGATCCGCCCTTGCCTGCCCTGGAGCAGAAACGAGTACACTTTGTGTTCTCCGAGGTGGCAAAGAGATCTATAGTTGGCAGTATCCAACTTGTGAAGAGAGGTGTAATGTATCCTGTCTTGATTTCCCATTTTGCTGTTGTTTTGGGAAAACTCAACTTAAGTCATCCGCCAGGATGTTGTCTAGGCACTTTATGTGGATGGTCATTGGATAGACTTGATGCCATATGCACCAATGCCATAGTTGTAGGCTGAGTACACAAAAACTTCAAGACACTGTCCCTCCCTGATGGTTAATGTAGGCTAGGGCAGTGGTATTGTCTAACTGCACTTGTACAACTTTCCCCCTGTAGAAGTGGTAGGAAGGCTTTCATTGCTTTGAAGACAGCCAGTAGCTTCAGGAAACTGATGTGTAATTGTGTTTGTTGGAAGGGATCACTTGCCCTGAATCTGATGTGCTCTGCAGTGGGGCCTCCAGTTTAGCAGAGAAGCATCCGTTGTTAACCAGATAGGAGTCATCATTTGAAAAGGAACCCCCTTTCCAGCAGATTTCATCCTGTCGACCACCAGGTAAGCGAGCATAGAATTTGATCTGGGAGCACTAGACATAGGCCTTGATCCACATTCGGGCAGAAGACCGACAGAAACCAAAGTTGTAATTTGTGCATCTTTAATCAGACATATTGCACCACTGTGTTGCAGGATATCATAAGTCCTAGGAATCTTTGAATGAGTCAGGCCGGTTGAGATGGATGTTGTTGGAAATGGAGAACCAGGTCCCTGACTGGAAGCGTTCACAAGGTAAGTACGCCTTCCTGGCTTCCATGTACAGGCCTGCTCCAATGTAGTTGATAACATGAACTGGCCAGGATTTTTTCCAATTGACTTGGATCCCCAAGGCCTGGAGGAGAGACAGTACATATTTTGTCTGAGAACATAACTCTCCTCTGTCTTTGGAAGTCAGGAGCCAGGTATGAATAGACCAATATACCCTGGGTCCACAGGTAGGCTACCACTGCAGCCATACATTTTGTAAATACTCTGGGGGCAGTGGCGAGCCTGAAGAGTAAGACTGTGTATTGGTACACTTGATTTCTTACTGCAAACCTCAGGTTGTGTGTTGTGCCCCAATACCAGTGTGGAAATACTTGTCCGAGATCCAGCATTACAAGCCAGTTCTCTTGGTACAAAAGAGGTAGGGTCTCTTGTAATGCTATCATGCAGCATTTTCACACAGACTAATTTGTTCAGGTGGTGGGTAAGTGCTGCTGATTTATTTGTTTGTTGGAATTGCTTTTTAAATTCCTCTAGAGAGAGGACCTCCAGGGCATTTTGTAGATCTTCCCATAAGCCATGGGTGTATTTTACAGTGCATGCCAAATTGAAAGACAATGAATATCCTCTGAAGCATCCCGCTCTTCCCTAGTTATCGAGTGCACCACTCCATCGTCCTAGGTCTGGTCATTGACATACTATGCCTGCAGACAAGGTGGCGGGGGGATGGATATTTTGGGAAGAAATATTTATTCCACCTCATGCCTATCTGTTAAGATAGGGAACATAGGAAGCTGCCATACACTGAGTTAGACTATTATCTTAGAGAAACCAGGGAGGGATCTTGGAATCTTCTCCTCTCCCTGAGGGGAGGGAGCTGCTCTGGGAAGAGCAGAAGGTTCCAAGATCCCTCCCTGGCTTCTGTAAGATAGGGCTGAGAGAGATTCCTGCCTGCAACCTTGGAGAAGCTGCTGCCAGTCTGTGAAGACAACACTGAGCTAGATAGAGCAATGGTCTTTGGTCTTGGAGAAGAGGAAGGAGCCTCCAATCCCAACTGTTTGCGTTTCGACTTTGAACGCTCCAGTGTCGAAGGGAGAGCAGACTTTGAAGAGAGCTTTGGGATTCAAAACGATGCCAATGTCGAGCTTGATGTTGATGGCTGTAGTCTTGTAGGAGGTAGGGATGTGCAAAAAATTTCGGGCACAGAACGATCTGTGCCCGAAATGAGCAATTTCGGGTGATTCGGGGCCAAACCGAATCACCCCTGATGTCCCCCGATATTTTTCGGGGCCGAGCCGAATCACCCGAATTTCAGGCCCGAAAAATTCGGGTGATTCGGTTCATGGTTGATTTGGGGGGATTTTTTGAAGTTTTAGTGACTT
This sequence comes from Hemicordylus capensis, assembly GCF_027244095.1. NCBI lineage: Eukaryota > Metazoa > Chordata > Lepidosauria > Squamata > Cordylidae > Hemicordylus > Hemicordylus capensis. The sequence continues at coordinate 246,117,753 of NC_069660.1, read as the reverse complement.
TGGGGCAGTTCGGGGGCATAGCATGGGATCTGGGCAAAAAGAGTGGGGTGGGGTGGTAGTGCCTAATGGGTGCAGGCGACCACCCCAATTTCAGGGGGATCGGGCAAAGGGCTGATTTTTGGGAAATTTCTGAAGTTTTCATGTCTTTGGGGCAGATTGGGGCAGAAAGTGGGGCCTGGGGCAGAATGGTGGGGTGGGGTGGTAGTGCCTAATGGGTGGAGGCTACCACCCCAATTTCAGGGGGATTGGACAAAGGGCTGATTTTTTGGGAATTTTTGAAGTTTTAGTGACTTTGGGGCAGTTTGGGGGCAGAAAGTGGATCTGCCCCAAAAGAATGGGGTGGTGTGGTAGTGCCTAAAGGGTGGAGGCTACCACCCCAATTTCAGGGGGATTGGGCAGAGGGTTGATTTTTTGGGAATATTTGAAGTTTTGGTGTCTTGGGGCAGATTGGGGGCAGAAAGTGGATCTGCCCCAAAGGAGTGGGGTGGGCTGGTAGATAGTGCCTAATGGGTGAAGGCTACCACCCGTCCCCAATTTCAGAGTGATTGGGCAGAGGGGTGAATTTTGGTGAATTTCTGAGGTTTGTCTTCATAAGGTGAAGTGTGCTAAATTGATTACTTCCTCATATTCATAGTAATTGAGAGTGTGAAAAAGTGAAAGTGGGGTCATGAGAGTTGTTTAATTGAAAAAAATCTCATTTGCTATGATAGAATGAGAATTCACACCTCAGAAGTTTTTTCTACCACTACCACCCCACCCAAAAATTTTGCCCCTGGGCCCCTTCCCCCACCCGAATCGATTCGGATTCGGATTAAATCCGAATCCGAACCGAATCAAGGGTGATTCGGGTGGCCCATATTCGGGCACAAAACAGAACAGGGGTGATTCGGTTCGGGTCCCGAACCGAATCACCGAATACCCGAATTGCACACCCCTAGTAGAAGGAAGCTTAGATGCCAACATAGAAACCAACATAGAAGCACACTGTAGGTGTGGGGGTGGGACTCGGTCACCTCAATGAGCTGCGGCATTCTACCACGAGGGTCCTGTACAAGGCACATTACCCATTCTTACGGATCTCGACGGATTTTGATCCAGATCTTATAGTAGCTTAAATGGTAACTCTAAATTGTCTCAAGAGCTACTCAATAGTATTCTTTCCAACACAGACATTAATAACTAGGTTAGTAAAAGGTATATAAAATGCCATATGTTGTTAGATTCAAAAGGACATATTCTGTTCCTGATACATTCTTTGAAGAACTCCTACCCAGTACATTCTTTGGAAACTAGGGACACATTTACACTGCTATTCTGATATTAGGCTTTACATGTAGTTTCTGCAGTGCAGTCTAGTCTTTCCTTTGGTGCACAGCAGCTGTAGAGTCAGTCAGTGGGCAGATTCACATACAACACAGAACCTGATATCCCCCCAGCCTGAGGATGGTGCTGCAGTCAGTAACATTTCTTGGTTTGTTGGAAACAGCTGAGCCGAGCCAGAGTCACAGCCTTTGGCTGGCCCTCCCAGCAAGGTTCTCAATGCTGTCTGAACCTGCACTGCCTTGTAGCCACTGGTTGCAGTGGCACAGGGGGAGGGCTCACCCAAAACAAGCCAGAGGCTCTCATAGAGCATGGGTACAGGCATAATAGACACCTGTGATGGAGCCATACCTACTCTCTCAAATCTTCATTGAGAATCTTCAAATCAAATCTTCAGCTTCAAATCTTCATTGCAGTAGTCGGCTTACATCCCCACCTTGGTGTGGGTTCAGACAATTACAGACAAGTCAGCTACCGACTCTGTAAGTAGATTCTAAGTCACTCGCACACCTTCCCTGCATCCTGTGACTACATATAGCTCATCCTAGGGAATTCTCATGCATACACAAAACTTATGTTGCCTATAGTGACAGTCGATTGAACCTGATTGTATGCATGGCACTTTTAGTAATTACATGCTAAGGAGCTGCTTGTTCCTATTCTACAGCTGCTCTTTGGGGGCTGGGAAATGTTGCAACAAGTTGATTTTGGAGGGGGAAATGGTACAAGTACTTGAGAAACAAAAAGTATTGGCAGCTTTCGATACTATTGACCATAGTATCCTTCTGGAACGTCTGAGGGGATTGGGGGTGGGAGGCACTGCTTTGCAGTGGTTCCGCTTGTATCTCATGGGCAGATTCCAGATGGTGTCCCTTGGAGACTGTTATTCTGAATCTGAACTTTCCTATGGTGTCCCTCAGGGCAAATCAGTATGGTCTCCGATGTTTAACATCTACATGAATCCGCTGGGAGAGATCATCTGGAGATTTGGTGTTTTCTTCACCATGAATCCCACTGCCTGTTGAGATCTAGAGAGGTTCACCTGCAGTGGCTGCCAACTCGCTTGGTGGCTACTCAGGAACCAACCTTCTCCGTTGCTGCCCCTGGACTTTGGAATGCACTCCCTGTTGAAATAAGAGCCTCTCCATCTCTGGCAACTTTTAAAGAGTGCTGAAGACACATTTATTCACCCAGGCTTTTAAATAGATTCATTGTTTAAATTTTAATGCTGGTTTTAAATTTTAATGTTTGTGTTTTTAATGTTTAAATGATTTTAATTGTTTAATTGGTTTAGTTTTGATTTTAACTGTTAATTGATTGTTTTTATTTGTTGTAAACTGCCCTGAGCCATTTTTGGAAGGGCAGTAAGTAAGCAAGCAAGTAAATAAATAAATAAAGCAAGCAAGCCTACACACAAAAACCTGTAAGAGCTCATGTATTTATTTCCTCTCCATTTCTGCATGAACAACATTTTCATAGGCCATGGTATCACACAGCAACACTCTCACTACAATGTTATGAAGGGCGAATTCAAAAGAAGAAACCTGAAAAGGGAAGTTTTACATCTCTTAAGTCTATTTCAGTGAATGAATGTCTCTTATGCTGGCCTCACCAGAATGCATAGGATTTAGGTACACAAATATAATGCAAGAACAAAGCTGGAGACAGATCCTGAGAGCTCTGTGTCATTTCCATATAAGACCTATAGGTACATTCATTGTTATGCCTCTGGATTTCTTCATACAAGTATACCAACAATGGCCTTGGTTCTGCTGTTTTGTTTTTTATTTAGTTTTGAAAGTCATATGAATAGAATCATACTGTATTAGATTAGAGGCCATGCTACATGCAGACTCCTAAATGCAAGGGACACTTTCTGATTCATTCCTTGAATAATTTGTTCTACAAAGATGGAAATCTGCCATCATCTTAAGGACTATGAAATTAGGATACAAATAAAGGGAACTCCTGCTGAGCATAGCCCATTCATTTTACACATTAAAACCTTCCATTTTTTAAAAGCACTGTTTGAGAAACAGATAACCAAATATATTTGCTACTGATAATATAGAAATTTTTCCCTTTTTACTTCAGTTTGGAAAAATGAACAATAACTAAACTACATTATGGCCTAAAGATTTAAGAGTCAAATTATAGGCTATATACCTCAAATATTATATTTTTAATCTGTGAAAAAACCATAGAAAACATGAGGCTATTATTTTGAGTGACTAGGATAAAGTTATTTTGTTTATAAGATCTGAAGGATCTCTCACTGAATTTTTGTAAAAAATAGTAATCTTGTTACTAGATTAGTGTTGAATGTTTCTGAAACATGCAGTACATCTTCAACACTCTGAACCCTTAAGGAACAGATGTTCTGTAATAGAGAAGAGAATCTATCGCTCCTACACACATTTGACATTTGTAGGACTTCAGAATAAAATCTGAAATTGTCACATCATTTTGGAAAATTTAAACCACACACTGAACTCAGCTATGGTGTAACTGAAAAAAAGTTCATCTGCCAGATTGAAAAAAATGACATTCCATTCTTACAGGGTTACATGGCAAGTCCCAGTGGCCTGTGGACTTTCTGAAGACACAAAGCACCAATGCATATTCCCTGAAGTTCATTTATGGCATTCTGAGCTGACCACAATTTGTTGCTTTTGGCAGCTGTGTTTAATCACTGCATTTGAAGTCAAATGCAAGAAACAGATCAGTTCACTTGTGCTATTTGTTGCAAAATGTTTGTGGACCCCCATCATCATCATGTGAAAACGTTGAAAACTTTTTCCCATAATTCTGTACATGATCTTCATTAATCTTCTCCAAAGTTTCAATCTAGAAAAGCAGGAAAACAGATATCTTTAGCATCGTCTATGCTACAATTTATTGTAGCTCTAACTTAGTAAAGTACTGATTTGCTGAATTTGCACTATGTTTAGATCAGATGGTTCTCACCTTGTGATATATAACATAGCATTGCCAAATTACAAATTAAGTCTATGTTTGTGCCTCTGTGAGTTAATTCCATACAAAAAAGCCTAAACTCTACTGGCTTGGCTTACTTTTTCTTCTCACTGGCATAGTTGCAAGCCTTATAACACCATTCTCAAAATGTATTTCTCACAGAAGCAATTTGCACAACAACTGTACAGGCAAGACAAATCTGCAAACCATGTGGCTCACCTGGGTAATCACCCTTTGTATTTGGGGAATGAACAAGGCATCATGAGGAAAGCAAGGGAAGACAACAGCATCAGCAGCTCAGCGCACAGACCATATTGACCATGGTCCAAGTACAGGGAGAGTAGCTTGGGATCTCCAATATACCTTTTTGCACTGTTGTATTTTTGTGGAAACATTTCCTCTCTTGAAAGTGAAGGAAGCCACACTTATACAGGTGTTTTTCATGCCCAAGGGCCCTTTGGCCATGTAGTTCCCCAAACAGCAGTCTACCATGCCACATTATTAACACATTTGATTCTAAAGGGACTTTAGAAAGCAGTTTGTGATGCGATATAAAGCTTAAAAGAAGTCAATACCACAACTGGCCATACTAGCCCTTGGGCTTGCACAAAATAGCTCTTAGAATTTCAACCAATGGGTTGGATCCAGTAGACCACAAGCAGAGTCCAGCTCTCCTCCCCACTGAAGCTGCTGTGCTTCTCAAAAAGCCACTTCTGAGTTGAGGGAGCCTCCAGAACAGTTGTAGAATGTAGCACTGAAGCTGCAGCGGGAGGGGGGAATTGGCAGAAATTTTTGTGAGCAGAGGTTATTTTCTGCTTGTGCAAGGCGCCTGTAGATATTACCCTTGTATCTTGTTAAAATGTCAAAGACACCACAATTCTTTTACTTAAAATGTTACAAATATTTAACATTTTTAAGCATGCATGTAAGACATCTGCTGAAAACAGCCTGAAATTTTTTCTTAAAAACTTGACAAATGTTTCTAAACCTCAACATGCCATTTTTATGGCCCCATCAACAGCTTTAATATCCAGAAGTCCCAATACTACATTAAAACACAGCAGTACAAGTGTGGCTACCATTTCTCCCAATACCACATTAATGGCACCAAACATTACTTGTCAGATAAGGCAGTATCTGATGGCAGATGCAGATGCAGCCCCTTCTACCCCACTCTTTAAATCAGGTTGCAAGACTAAACATAAAAAAAACCTGGAGTTGAGATCAATTGCAGTAGAGCTTCCTTCCTATTAAGTCACAAATCATCCTCAAGACTATGCTATGAATCGATCTCCTGAAGATCCTAATGTTTGCCTGTTTCATCAACTGGAAAAGGCCAGACTAACACTTTGATTCTTGCTATATCCAAGATTTGCACTAACACTCTATACAGAGAAGCTGAAGCTCCCTTTAGTGGTCATATTTCTTAGAGAAAAATTAAGAATCTTGTTGCACCATTAAGATTAACATGTTTATTTTAGCATACACTTTTGTAAAAGACTTTATCAGATGATTGCATCTGATGAAGCAGAATGCAGTCCTAATAGTTTATGTGATAATAAGTGTTAGTCTAAGGTGCCACAAGACTACTGTTTTTGCTGCAGCAGACTAACATGGTTACCAAGGAAGGCACCATTCTTGAGGATATGATGCCTCATACTTCTGTCAAAAAAGGATGGCCACACAGAGACTGCTGTGGTCAGCCTTTTTTGACAGAAGTATGAGAGACTGCTAGCTGCACAAGATGGTGAACCAAAGACACAGAGACTGCTAGCTGCACAAGACTGTGAGCCAAAGCAGCGTGAGGACAGGATTGCCAACCCTCCCAAACTAGCCTGGAGTCTTCCAGAATTGACACAGATCTCCTAGTGACTACATAATGCAATCTGGAAGATTTTAATGGATCTCTATTGTGGAAAATAGCTTCAGAATTGGCAGCCCTAGTTGAGGAAGAGCTGTACACAGAGCCATAACTTTCATTGAAGCTTTTGTCACAGCTGTTCCAAAAACCATGTAGACAAGCTACTGTTCGCTTGGAACAGTGGCTGTGCCAAATAACCCGAAATAAAGCTCTGGCTGCGTGATGTGGCTCCCTCTGCTCATGCACAAGGAGCATCTTTGGCAGCTCTTCTTACTGAAGATGACCACATTTAAGCTATTCCTTTTCCACTGCCCTGCCAGCCGCCACTCCTGAAACTTTACCTCAGCGAGGAAGTCCACTTCATTGTCAGCTGCAAAATTTAAATCTGAGACAGCATTGAAGAGCTCTCGTTCACCAAGTGCTTCAGATACACCATTCTTCTGGAAGAACTTTTGTAAAAAGCAAGAAAAATTATTGCCCATCATCTGCATAAACATTTCTAATGTATTAGGTTTTGCGATCTTACCATCGTTTTAACCTATTTCTTGAAGGGAAGAAGGCTTAGGAAGATGTGTGAGAGTGTACGCATGTGAGTCCATATGGCCCCTCTAATAACCTTTGCATTTACAGTCTAATACAAACCAAATCCACAGCACATGGGAGGGGATCCCAGTGAAGGGGCTTGTTGGTTTGTTTAACCACTATGTCATGTTTTAAGATGGTGGCCACTCCAAGTTCAGGCAACACCCCTTTGTAATTCATGTACTGATGGTTGGATACAAACCAAGTTCATAGCACATAGAAGAGAGTCCTAGGCAAGTGTCACCACATTAAGAGGCAGAAAGTAGACTACATGTTCTACTTAGAACTACTTGTCTCCCCCACCTGCCCAGACTAATAATTTTTTAAAGTAGCTATTACTGTGGACTTGTCGACTTGCAATACTTTCTCCTATGTTTTCTAATTTGCAATTGCCTCCTGGCCACTCTCCTCTCAAATATAGGCTTGCTGGGGAGCAGGAAGGTTTTGCCACTGCCCATCTCTGGATCAAGGTCTTGAACCAAGGCATACTTATACAGTATTACAAAAATGCCTAAGTTTTCCACAAGCCAACTTGATTGCCAGCATACAGTTGTAGTGTATTTGTCCAGTGTCCTAAAGAGAAACACCATGATAGTCAAGAAAACTATAGTCAAAAACTTAACCACCACTGACTGACAACCAGTGTAACATTGCATACTCTAAATAACATTGGGTGTGCAATGTTGTTCAGCAGGGAAGGAGCAATCCACCTCTTCTAAAGTTTTTTTTTTTTGTGGGGGGGAGAGACAGCATACTTGTGTTTGCCATCCAAAGGGGATCCAGATGTCTCATCCCCTGGCATGTTACTCACTCCCCCTCCATCCATGACACTCACTATTATGGCATTCATCTGCAGAGGTGAATGCCATAATCATGAGCGGCAAGGGCTGGGTGAGTAAGTGACATGCCAGGGGGTGGAAAGTCCAGACCCACTTTGGATGGCATGCACAAGTTCCAAACATCTGAAAAGGGTTATATAGAATACCTCATGATGAATGTTCTATAACTGAATCCATAACATCAAGGTTTTTAGATTTCTTACCTGAGAAACATTTCTGCAATCTCTGAACAAGAACTCCAGTCCATGTGGATGGGTTGGCTCCACAGACTGACTGACATCAATTAACCAGACCTATAGTAAATAGAAGCAGCATTGGTCACTCACTATGAAGGCTTCTTCTTGCTGCTAGATTGGAGAACATTCTCATTATGGCATTCTCATGTGAGTTATCCTTTCCATGTGCTCCAGAGGCAGGACTTGAGGCTTTATAAGCCCCATGACAGGTAAGTAACCCCTCCCAGTTCTAATAAGCCAAGTATATGTACAGTGATAGACAGAATAAAGAACATAAAGAGAATGCAGAACCAGTCGACGCAGAGGCCCGAACGGGTGGATTGAGATGTCCTCCAATCCAGCAACAAGAAGCAGCCTTCACGGAGAGTGACCAATTCTCCTCTCTCTGCTGCTGGAGGAGAACATCTCATGTGGGACATGCCACAACTAGGAACCCTGGATGGGAGCATCTGCATCTACTGGGGTGAGAGAACTTGTTGGAGCACTTGTCTGCCAAAAGCTGCACAAGCAGAGTGATGCAGATCAAGCTTATAATCTCTAGTGAAAGTCCGAGGGGGGACTTCCATGTGGCTATCTTGCAGATTTCCCCAAGGGTGGGATTAGTGGAAGAGGCAGCAGAAGTAGCATCAGACATTGCTGAGTGCACCATGACTTTGAGAGGAGGCTGCACTTCATAAGCTAACACTATTTAATCCATTTAGTGATGGTAGGGGCTGATGCTTTCTGACCCATAGTGGCTGCGAGGAAGAAAATGAACAATGCCTCCATTTATCTGAGGGATGCAGTACGATCAAAGGTCACCTTTCAGCAGTGCTGGACATCCAAATGATGCCACTACTTTCCCAAGGCATGGACAGAAGGAGGGAAGAATGACTTTCTGGGCATGATGGAAGACTGATGGGACCTTGGGAAGAAAGGATGGATCAGGGATCAAGCTTACAGAGTCCGATGAGAAGATGCAGAAGTTCAGGTTTGTTGACAAGGCCCTGAGTTCTGAAACACACCTAGTGGAGGTGATGGCCACCAAGAAGGCCAGTTTAAAGGAGAGGAGCTGTAGAGATATGGAACAAAAGGGTTCAAAAGGTAGTGCATGTAGAACCCTGATAACTTTGTGCAGATCCCATGAAGGGAACCTGTGTACCACTGGTGGTGCCTTGAGTGTGATCCCCCTTAAGAAGTGCTTGAGGTGGGGGTGAGAAGTCAATGCTTTCTTTTTGGACTTAGAAAGCAGAGACGTCAGTGCTGCCGCCTGTTTTAATGTGTTGGCTCAGAGTCTCTGCTCCAGGCCTTCTTGTAGGAAAAGTAGTAACTTAGGGAGGCCACCATGTTCTGGACTGAACATATGACACCAGCATAGCAATAGCAATAGCACTTACATTTATATACCGCTCTATAGCTGGAAGCTCTCTAAGCGGTTTACAATGATTTAGCATATTGCCCCCCAACATTCTGGGTACTCATTTTACCGACCTCGGAAGGATGAGTCAACCTTGAGCCCCTGGTCAGGATCGAACTTGTAACCTTCTGGTTACAGGGCGGCAGTTTTACCACTGCGCCACCAGGGGCTCCCACCAGGGAACACCCACCATGTAGATTGATAGATCTGGTTTGTGGAATCCCTTCTGGAAGCAAGGATGGTGTCCAAAACATTTGGCACATAACCATAGTGACGCAAGATGCCCTGTTCAGTCCAAAGTGTCAAGCCTGAATCACGCTAGGTTGGAATGAAGGACTGGCCCCTGCTGCTGAAGGTCCAGGGTTAGTGGAAGGAACCAGAGTCCCTATACTGCCAAGTGTAGGATGTCAGCAAACCAGGGGCAGCATGGCCAGTGTGGTGCCACTAGGATTACTTGAGCAGTCGAATCCAGTGAAGAAGTCTGCTGATGACTGGAACTGGTGGAAAGGCATAGAGTACAACCTCTGGCCATTGGGCTGAGAAAGCATCCACATCCTCCACACCCAAGGAAAGTGGGTGAAGAACTGCTCAAGATTCACATTGGCCGGAGAGAAGAAGAGACCCACTCAGGGATGGACAAAGGCTCATGTCAAGAGCTGGAATACCATGGAGCTGAGGATCCATTCAGCTGGGTGAATTTGTGTTTGGTTGAGCCAGTCTGCCTGAGTGTTTTGACGCCCACTGATGTGGTATGCAATCAGTGAGGACAGGTGAGATTCTGCCCAATGAAGTAAAAGGGTCATCTCCAGGTGGAGAGATTTTGACCTGGTGCCTCCCTGACAATTCACATGAGCTTTTGCCATTACATTGTCCATGCTGATAAATATGTGCCGGCATTGCAGTAGTGGCTGGAAGGCTCTTAGGGCTAGCCAGATGGCTCTGAGTTCGTCAATTTATACTGTGACTCTGTTCTAGTGGACTCCACTTCCCTTGGGAGGTACGGTGGAGGCAGTGTGCCCCCCAGGCTAGTAGGCTGGCACCTGCAGTCATGATTATCTTTGGGGGATCCAGGAACATCTTGCCCTGAACTAGACATGACGGTTGAGTCCACCAATTCAGAGAAAGTGGTACTTGTGGCAGAAGCTCCACCCTTGTCGTGAGACACTGAGCAATTTAAGCTTGAAAGGGTAAGAGAAACCACTGTAATGCCCAGAGGTGGAAGCAAGCCCAAGGGACTGCTTCCATAGAGGCTACAGTGAGTCCCAGCAGTTTGGTCAATAGCATTACCAGCATCTTCTGTGATGCCGAGATTTGCTGTACTGGAGACATGATCTTTAGGATGCACTCCAGAGATAGTAGACTACAGTCCCTGGATGTGTCTATGATCACCCCTAGGTGATGGAGATTTGTGGATGGTGTCAGATGGCTCTTTGTCATGTTCATGAGGAAGCAGTGGTTGGACAGTGTTTGCAGCATCATCTGCACGTCCAACTGACCTGCCTCCAAGGATGATGATGAGATCGTCCAGGATAAGCAAAGACCAATATCTTCTGTAGACCAAGGTGCACCATCAGTTGTGCCAGAACTTTTGTGAATATCTGTGGGACAATGACAGCCTGAATGGGAGCACCCAGTATTGGTAATGCAGACCTGAAGTGGAGAACAGAACGGCTTGCTGGGTGGATTGGTATGTGCAGGTAAGCTTCTGTCATGTCCACGGGTGCCAGGAAATCAGAATGCTGAAGAGTCTCCACTATGGAGTGAAGGGTCTCCATCCTTAATTTCCTGCGTTGTACCTATCTGTTGAGAAAATATAGGTCTAAAAATGCCTGCGGTGAGCCATCTTTTTGTGGCATGGTAAATATAATGCCCATGCCCCTTTGGTGCGCTTGAACCAGTTCAATTGCTGCTATGGAAACTAAGTGTTGGATAGCACTAAGCAGGTTTGTGTGCTTGGTAGGCAAATTTGACTGGGGTGTTGGAAGGAAGCGGTCATTGAGGATTGCACTCAGTTCTATTTTGTAACTCTGCTCTATGGTACTCAAAACCCATTTGTCTGGCGTACTGGCCTCCCAAGCGTAGAATAAGTGGGATACGTGAATTCCCATGCCGAGCCTGGGTGAGTCAGGAAGATTGGGTTGAGCACTGAAAGCCTGATGGGGTTAGTTTGGCTGTGTTGGCAGGGCGCTGTTTGTTCCAATAGGAACACTGCAGTTGATTGTCCATGTCTCAAGGTCTAAAATGGGTGCGAAAGGGACAAAAGGATTGGAAAGACCAGTGAGGCGGCTTCCTGTCTTCCCTAGGTGGAACAGATGGGAGTGTCGCCTTTTTGTCTTTAGTCTCCATGAGTACTTCCTGGAAGGCCTCATCACCAAAAGGTTTCGTAGATGTGTAGGGAACAGCTGCCAAGTTTTTACATGAGGCAGGGTCTTCCTGCCAGTGTTTGAGCCATAAAGAACACCAGGCTACTGCCATAGGTGCTGTTGAGCAGGATGTGAATCTAACTGAATCCAGCGTGGTATCTGCTGTAAACACCTGTGCTTTTTGAATTTTTAACAGTGTTTGTCATTGTCTAGCTATATCTGCAGGAGGAGACTGTAACAGTTCATATACCCAGAGCAGCGAGACCTTTGCCATAATGGATGCTGCTGAGGACACCTGGATAGCCAGAGAGGTCTCATGCCCCTTCTTTAAATTAGATTCAATCTTTTTCTCAGTCTAGTCCCTGAGAGGGCTATTGTCACCACAGGGTAGGATGTAAAGAAAAAAGAATGTCCAGAAAGTAAAGCATCTGTGGGAAGTACCTGGAACATCTCAGATGCTGTTTGCGTGAGACCATACAGCTTATTGACCAGCTGAATGGGTTTCCTGTGCACTGCTGGCACTTGCCATTCTTGGAGAACTGTCTCTGCAAAGGAGTGGGAATGGGAAAAGCAACTCCTTAAGTTTTGAAGTTGGAAAAACCAAAGTTTCCCTGGGAGGGAGTGGATTGTTAAACTTGTGATTGTTGCTGCGGGCCTAGATTGTTTAAGGCCTTATGGAAAAGGTATGAGAAGTCCTCAGGTATTAACAGCCTTTTAGAATTGGCTGAATACTCTAAATTCTGGTCATCAGACCATTCACCCCCTTCCTTTGAGTCAGCAACTAAGTCAGGGTTGTCTGGGACCTCCACTAGGCTTTCAACATTATCATTGGGTCCTGGGTTGGATGGAGTGAGGTCAGGTCCCATGAGGTGGAGGTTCTGGTAAATCATAGTCTGAAATACCAGAGGAATCGGATGGGGAGCCCTGTTCCCTGTGGTGTTTCCTAGTTTTTTTTTACAGCTCTTTGACTTTAGATTGTTTTTACATCTATGTCTTTTCTTTGACTTCTTAGGTGAAGGTTCTGATGAGGAAGATGAAGAGTCTCTGTTCTTAAACCCCTTTTTGTCAGACTTGATGTGTTTGTGCTGTTGCAAAGACTTATCAAGCACATTTTGGAACCATGCCTACCAGCTAGCCAGCATTTTAACAGGTAAGGCTGGACTGGGGATCAGAAGAGTGGGAAAGCAAGAAGCTCCTGGGCTCTCTGGCTCCAGAGCTTTAGGCTGCAGCTGTCTTGGTGGATCGCCAGGTAGGACTGGCCTGGGAAGGGTAGGCTGTGATGGCTGAGAAGGCCTAGGCTCCACATCATCTTCTTGGTTGCTGGGGTTTTTTGGCCCCAACATTCTTCTTGGGATCGGGAGGGTCCCACTCGGAATGCTCCCACCCCAGAGACCAGATTCTGCTGGCCTCTGCAGTGGATCATGAATAGGCTCTGCGGGCCCATCCGGTGACTGGTCAGCCCCTGTTGGTAAAGGGACTCAGGGCCTTTGAGAGGCCACACAAGAAGGGCTGCTGGGTGCACCAGTTCCTCTGCGGCGTCTGGAAGCTCCACTGGGGAAGTGGAGGGAACTGCTGGCAAACCAGATACTCCCAGCGTCCGGGGGTGGGGCGCTGTGCTTACATTTCCTGGCCCCCGAAAAGCCCTCCATGGGATCAGGGCCTTCTCCTCCACCTTACAGTGGCACTGGCAAGGACCTTGGGGTTGTTGACAGGCCTGCTGCCTGGGATTGAGGGACTGCACTCCTTTCTGCTGGAGGAAAAAGCAGGTTCCTTTCCTTTAGGCACCAGTTCTAAAGGAAATCGTCTAAAGCAGGCCTGCTCAACTTAGGCCCCCCAGCTGTTTTTGGACTACAACTCCCATAATTCTCAGCCACAGCAGCCAATAGCCAGGGATTATGGGAACTGTAGGCCAACATCTGCAGGAGGGCCAAAGTTGAGCAGGCCTGGTCTAAAGGATGCCTCAATCTAGTGGCTTGCTCCATTGAAAAGAAGAAAGAAGGGAAGAAATGGGAACAAACAGAATGAGAGACGAATTTTAAAAAATAAAAAAAATAAGAAAAGATAATGGAGAAGGAATGCTCTGGCTAGAAAGCCTAGAGGGAAAAGACAAAAGGTAAATCTAAGAAATAAATGAAGAGAGATAAAATAATTCAGAGGAGGCTTGGCTGGGAAGCAAAAGGCAAGCTCTGGAGCAAGACAACAGGATTAGAAGAACTGGGAGGGGTTACCTTTCCTCGGGCTTATAAAGTCTCAAGCTAATTAACTTAAGTCCTGCCTCTGGAGCACGTGGGAAAAATAACCCGTGTGAGATGTCCTCTTCCAGCAGCAGATAATTGGCTGTTTTTAGACATATGCAAAAAGGACTACAGATTGACTATAATTTTCCTCCAATTAGAATCTGCTCACCTGTCCACCATGCCACAACATGTTGTACTCGCTCAGATCAGCATGAACCAAACTGCACTCTTTATACAACTTTTGCATCATCTAGAAGAAAGCAGCAAGTGATTATTTGGAGCATTTTTTATTCAATTAAAACATTAAAAATCAGCACTAGATGAGAAGTTAAATACAAAAAAGCTTAATGCAGAACATATGAAAGCATCTTTGTAGATTTATCACATCCAAGTTTTAACAGATACAGTGCTAGAAGTGTTCACTCAAGTTAACTTATCTGAGTAGTCAGCTAGTACAACTGCATATGACTGATAGGCATGTTTAGGTAACTCCCTGGTTTTCCTGCTTCTACTGAAACTAGTTAGTGCAATTTTTATATTACACTAAGAAAGCAGTCCTAAAAGTTTACAGCCTATCTTCCAGATATTGTAGGACTATAGGAAATAACTTCAAGAAAATTACTGGTTGCACAGAACCTCTGCCTTCATGTATAGTGACCACTTTTTCTGTTATATTTCACATTCTAGCTACTTCTGCTAAAGTTTGTCTCCAGTATAAGAATTCCGATTGTGACCACCACAAACTATGAAAATAAAGAATGTATTATCAGTTACACACTCTCAAATTCTTGCCAATAGTTTTTTTAATTGCAAACCACCCTGAGCCTTTTCGGAAGGGTGGTATAAAAATCGAATGAATGAATAGTTTTGAGACACGATAGCAACATTGATCTTACATGAAGGACTTGATAGTAGGCTTTTTTCATATCTTCACTATTGAGTTTCACTTCTTTTAGTTTAGGAGCTGGAACTTGATCCTGACCAATGAAGGACATGACCAAGACATGTTTTTTAAGGGTAACCACTTGTGGGCAGGGAATGCCTGCTTTCTGCATTCTGTAGCAAAAAGGAGAAAGGCATCTGAGCATTCAAGTTTCCAGCAAGTCAAAAATTTACCAAAAGAGCCTGCCATTTTTGGCATAATTAATTATATTCATTATTCAAAAGTAGATTTCTAGAGCCATGATAGCATTAACATTTCAAGAAGCAATGGCTTTGATCCCACAATGCATATTGATTTGATGTAATCTGCTCTGAGCCATTTTGGGGGGCAGTACATAAATCAAATAAATATGCACACACAGGGGCGTAACTAGAAGAGAGCCTGAATTTGCCTCCTCTCCGGTGGCCCCTTGGACTGAAGAAGATAATGAAGAAAATAGGGAGGGGTGGATTGGGAGGGCCCAGGTTCTTTGAACCCATCCATTTAATTGTAGCTACACCCCTTTGCACACACCAGAGCTTTCACCCACACTCATGCCTGAAATGCCACTCAAGGATCAAGGAACCCTCCAGAACACCATGGGCTGGGGCACAGGGGCCTCCAGTGTGGGAGGAGGAATTGGTGAAGATTGGGGAAGCATCTTGTACGAGCAGAAGAGCAGGGCACTTTTGGATCTAGTCCAAAGACTTGAAACTTGTTTATTGATGGGCTGTGATTAACAATCTTTTCAGAGCTGTTAAGAACAGAAACTATTGCCTTTTGTTCAAATGAGAGAAAGAATTTATCATTAAAACAATAATTTAAAGCAATTGTTGCCTTAAGTTGTATGACAGCATATGGATTTAGTGAGGAGTAATTTTATTAATATGAATCCTTATGTTTAAAATGTAACTCAGTTCAACACTCAATAAGCAGTCAAACTTTAAGCTGGGCTTTTACCCTGAAAAAGAGATGCTACGTGCTCATATCAACACGAGTATTTAAATACCTTGTTAAGTTGTGCATTTCTTTCTCAGCCCACATGCGAATTATCTTGCGTGGATTTAGTTTGCTAAAACGTTCCTTAAATCTGTAGTCATCCTTGATGTACTTGTCACGATTCTTAAATTCATTAAGGGTGGTTTTAAACACCTTGATGGCACATTCTGGAGGTACAGATTTGGCATCTTCATCCACACTTTAGGGAATATAAGAACATTTTAGACATTAAGTTCAAAAGAAGCAGCATCCAGTAGAACAGATAAGACAGAAAATATAGACAAGCAAAAAGAGGAAAAGTCATCTGCAGTATTTAGTTCAATTATACATCAGTATAGCCTATTCTCTAAAACATTTGTCCCTTTGAACTGTAGTTTGTTACATGCTATTTTATAAATGCTATACATCTCGATTCATAGAATGGAGCTGCGGCTTCGTCAGCAGTCGGACCAGGCGGTGTTTGAGTGGCCAGTACCGATGCTTGTGGAGGTGGCAATCCAGAGGCTCTGGTAGCCTTTGGGAAGCCGTTCTGCCCTTTCCCCTTTGGCACCAGTATCATCCTCCACAGCAGAGGGAGGGAAGAAATAAAGTCAAAGGGAATCAGTAAGGAAATCAGTAATCTGAGGAGAAGATTTTGGAGCTTCCTGGAGCTAACACAGGACAGAAAGAACTGAGGCGGAGCTGTCCCCCTCAGGCTCTAGTAGGCTTCTGGTTTTTCTAGCTAATTAACATAGTCCTGCCTAGGAGCACATGAGAGGGATGACCCATAGAGATGTCCTTGACTCCGGCAGAATGGATTCATTCCAAGGCTTTATGTTAATATGCCTGTAGCAAGATTCATCTGGTGGCAGGGGTGTGGGGGCAAAGAATATGTTGGACACACCCACATCTGTTTCACAATTTAAGCTAGCAAATTTATTTCAAATGCCATCATGCTCTAGAGTAGGGATTCTCAAACTTGGGTCCTCAGGTGTTATTGGACTTCAACTCCCATAATCCCCAGCCTCAGTGGCCTTTGGTTGGGGATTATGGGAGCTGAAGTCCAATAACACCTGAGGACCCAAGTTTGAGAATCACTGCTCTAGAGTCTCCCCCAGTTTCACACAACACAAGCAGCATAAGCAAAATATATATACCTTCCTCCATATGCATGAAACACTACAGACTCTTTCCCTGTGCTTATGCAGCCAGTGATAGTCTCTAGCATCCCAGAATTGACCATTTTATACAAAAGTAAACGTGTTTTAGGATCTACTGCTTTCTCCTGCAAGAGAGGAATGGGAAAACAATCAAGTCTATAGTACAATATCCCTAAATATTTAGGTATTTCATTATGTTTGCTAAATTAGTTCAAGAGAAAATGTTCCATTGTTTAATCTACAAAAATGTTATGAATTAAAGTCAGCTTGATCACATGACTTACGCTTTAAGATAATCTCTTTCTCCACTAATTATTTCAGGCTGACACTGTTAGAATGGTAAGACAATTTGGCTCAGCAATCTGTTTCTCTCAAAACAATATTACATGTAGTATCAGAGATATAAGCAGAGCGGTAAATCTGCAGTATTTCATCTGAAAACTAAACATTGTTATCTTCAATTTTCCTAATATAAGCTGTTGAAAAGCATCAGCCACTGCACCAAATTCAAATAGGAAATTCAAGAATTTGAATTAACATCCTGAGGAGGATGTTAACTAAGTCACATCATTATCTTAAACCGGATTAAAAACCATGTCTTTAACTGAATTAAACTCCAAGAGTATCTAGTATGTCTTCATCATGTTCCAAATATTAGTCCCCTAAATTCTTCAGCATTTATCTATGACGTAGACTCCAGTTCTACCAATTCTCAAAGTAGTAATACATTAGACTTGCAAACAAAGAAGAATTACTAGTCCATAAAAATATTTACTATCTCTGAATGTTCCAGGTAAACTTGCAAAATGTGTTAGGCAAGCCAGTTCTGTTACTTGTACCGTTAACTGCAAGGGTTTACTATTATTCCATTTCTATAAACCAGTTCAACAATTACTACTGAAGTATCAACACGGTATTAATTTGTGCCATATAATATGGGGTATACAGTTTCCATTTTATTTCAGCATAAATAATCACTCATATGTACCGCAGTAGAATGTTCTTTTTTCTCATGGAGCCTGGCACTTCGGCGTTCCTCCGAATATGCATGCTGCTTTAAAGCATTGAAGACGTGATTGGACAGCTTTAGGTCCATACCAATTCCATCACCAACCTGGAATTCAGGTGCAAACTACAACACAGATGAAATTCAACAATTGAGGTGCAGTATTCAAGATAAGTAACTGTATTATAACAAACTGCTGACAGGGAAGACCCTACACTAGCAGTGATATTCTTGTTATTTATCATATCTGTACCCTGCCCTTCCTACAAGGAACTCTGGGCAGCAGGCATAAATTTTCCCATGTTATCACAACTCAAGAGAGGAAGGTTATTTTGGCAGATACTTTGCTCAAGGCCACTCTAAGTGCTTCATGACTCAGCAGGGATTTGAACTCAAATCTTGATAGCTCAGCACTTTATCCACTAAGCCACACTGACTCTTTGGCTGATGACAGTTAAAAAAGGGAGTGAAGGTAACTACATTATGGAACTGGAGCAAACCTTGGCACCAGTTGTGCTAGTGAGAGAGCATATTCCATATGACAGAACACTGTGCTCCTGCTGCCCTTTGCCTCTGTCCCATTTTCAAAGAGACACTGGCCCACATACTGCACAGTAGTAGATGGGTGGAAGAAGGGAAGTACTTTTTCACACAACGCGTGATCCACTTGTGGAACTCTCTGCCACAGGATGTGGTGACGGCCAACAACCTGGATGGCTTTAAGAGGGGTTTGGATGACTTCATGGAGGAGAGGTCTATCAATGGCTACTACTACTAATACTACTCGGCTGTGGGCCACCTCCAGCCTCAAGGGCAGGGTGCCTCTGAGTACCAGTTGCAGGGGAGTAATGGCAGGAGAGAGGGCACACCCTCAACTCCTGCCTGTGGCTTCCAGCGGCATCTGGTGGGCCACTGTGCGAAACAGGATGCTGGATTAGATGGGCCTTGAGCCTGATCCAGCAGGGCTGTTCTTATGTTCTTAAGGGCCACACTTCACAGAGAGCCTTCAGCATCCCTGCAGTGAAGGCTTTTGCACAGTCAAGTGGACACAGAGGGGGAGGGGGCGAAAGCCATTTTTGCTTCTCTCCCCTCTCTGCAAGAGACCTTTCCACTTGCATTAAGTACGTTCCTGTGGGCTGCACTGGTCAATCAAAATATGTGTATATTTAAAGAGCCCTCTTCAGCATACTTGTATGCAGTCATGGGTGAATCTTGGAATGGCTATCACTATAGCCCTGAGCCATTTTTGGAAGGGTGGTATATAAAATCAATCAATAAAATATCTTGGTATAGGACTTGCATTTTCCATTCGAGCAGTATTCTTTCTTCCACACACAACCTCATCATGCTTGGTTGTAATATCTTTTCCTTTTCCTATAAAGCCTCTTTTGGGAGTTGTAGTGGGCTTATCTATAAATAATCAGAAAAAACAATCAAATGCACTTCCAAGTCTATTGTGGGTGTTAACTCTTTGTTTAACTACATCCTAGGAACATTCTTCAGTATGAACCACAGTATGTATAAAGCATTACGAGGTATTAGGTGGCTGTTAAGCTAATGGTGCCTTTGCTGAACTTGAACAAAGTTTAATATAGCTTTGTACTGAACACAGAAGGGGTCTCAATTGATGACAGACTACAATATAAGACCTATTTCTCTTACCACATACCATCAAGTACACAAACCCAACTGCACAAACACCTTTATCAACATAACTAGAGAATATATTAGCTTCTGAGAGATACTGGAAGACTGCTGATCCTTACTCCTGGAACTCTGTTCCAGAATACCTACATGCAACATCTCTTCCTTGAAATCATGGCCCAAACTCTCCTACTTCCACAAAGCTTGTGGCTTAGCCCTCTAGTCTTCATACTCAACTGAAGGAAAATTTATGTATGTATGACATTTGCTCATATTCATCTGTTATGCTTGCCTCTTCCCCCCACTTCAATTCCAGTCTACATTTAGACTGAAGGCTTTGTGGGGCAGGAACCTTATCTTCTGCTTATAAAGCACTATAAGCTATTAAAATCATGAGATCTGAGTCGAGATCCGTCAAGACCCATGAGACTGGGTTACTGCACCTGCGCAGGGACCACGCGGGAGCTATGCCGAAGCTTGTCGAGGTGTCCTGACCATGCACCCTGCGTGCTATTTAAGGGCGGGCAGGACGAACGTTCCTCAGTTCTTCTCTGACCGCCTTTGCATTTAGACCTCTGTTTGCCGCTAGTCGAGAAGTTCCTCGTATCATTATTCAGTTGTTTTGTGAGTTTGTTTATTCTTTCGGACGGTTTTTCTTGGATTTTTGACTTGGACTGGCTAGCGGACATCATTCATTCTCTGACCCGGACCAGCTGACGTGTTTTTCCCCTCGTGTTTTTCCATGGATCGGCTTACGAACTATTCTAACGGAACTCCTTTCAAGTTTTTCTGATGGCTGAGGAAAAGAAATCCTTTAAGAGGTGCGAGAGCTGTAGAGCAAAACCCCCCTCTAAGGATTTCCACGACCAGTGCCTTATCTGTCTTGACGAACACCACAACATCACTACGTGTAAAATCTGCCTGTCTTTTTCCAAGCAAACTCGGAAAAACAGAGCACTCCGCCTCCGCGTGGCAATCTATGACGACATGCTGAGCCCTTTGACACCGGGCACGCCCATTCCTTCAACGTCAAAAGCTAAGACGCCTCCAAGGTCATCCTCGGCTCCACCACCGACGTCGTCTTCCTCTAAGTCAAAGTCGCAAACCTCATCAAAACGAGCCTCGACATTGACCACAGACTTAACTTCAACATCGAGCACATCACCTGCTAAGAAGTCCCCTTCGACATCGACGCTGAGGGGTGACTCGACCTCGACCTGTCGGGAGAAAGATCGCTCGACATTGACCTCGACATTGAGACCCCCACGACAACAAGACACTACTGAGACGTCGTCGGCATCGACATCTTCTAAGTGTCACAGCTCTGAACACCAAGGTGCCTCGAGTGGGAAATGTCAGAAGTGCATCGATCTGACGTAGCCCACACTCCTTCCCCATTGGACGTGCAAATGGTCTCCCCGATCCCGAGAACTGTGTGCACGACTTTTACAGCTCCATCGGATACCGAACCTTCGGTGTCGACGCGACCGGCATCTACCACGCCATCGACGTCGCTTCCATCGGTACCTAGAGCCCACTCACTCTCGCCAGCGCAGACGCCTATCTCGCCTTCTCCTCCTTCGACACCAAGTGTAACTGTCTGTTCCACCTTTACCCTGCATACCTTGGTGATCTCAACCTCTCGACAGGTTTCTCCTTGATATCAACCACCACCACCTCCACCTCCATCTTTTGACAACTATGTGGGAGACGATGTCAATGCTTCCGAGGCACTCACTCCACAGGACACTAACACTCTCCTCACACTGTTGGATTTGAGCTTAAACACCCCTTCGACGTAGACGTTTCTGGGTTTTCTTCCATCTGAGGTGGAACCACAGGCGTCCACATCATCATTCGCCCGCCCGTCTCCAGCACTGTCGGCTGACCATCTAAGGAGCCCCCTTTCCTGGCATACATGCGGCTTCTCCCATGCCATGCCAACTCAGCCTGTAGACGTTTCTTCACCGTCTGGATCATTTGTTGCTGAACTCAACAGGACTTGGAGGCCTGTTTCTCAACTTCCTCCTCCTGTATCGTTACCTTTCCATCCGTGTCCGGCAAATGTTACTGTTGTGACCCAAATGGTTACCACCACCCTGGCTCACCAGGCATCCCAGACCAGTCCCTCGCTGTCACGTTCAGTGGCCACCCAAACTGAAGCCCCAGGCGGCCTTGGCACAACAGCAGAAACTCAGACTACAATTCCACCTTCACTGTCGGCCTCACACTCTGGCCACTGTGGCTCGTCCGATTTTGAGTCAGACCGGGAGGATAAGGAAGAGATCACTGTAGAACCGCCAACTGATATGGCGCCTACCACCTACGTGTCGCCCAATGAAGAGCTCAAGGCCTACCACAAACACGTGCGTGCCATGGCTGCTGCTCTAGGTTTAGATCTACGTTCAGAACTTGCAACTATAGACGATCCAGTCTATAATTTTATACTAAAGATACAATCGACGGCTCCTGTTGCACTACCAATGCTTCCAGTTATAACACGTACTGCCAAATGTGCCTGAGAAGTGCTCCACACTTCCACGCCAACATCTGAACATCTAGAGAGTTTGTATCAGACCCAAGACAAAGATAATGGCTACCTCCTGAAACACCCTGCACCAAATAGCCTAGTGATTGACTGTGCATCCACCTCAAAGGCTGGTAAGAAGTTCACGGTGCCTTCTGATAAAGAGAGTCGCAAGCTAGACCTCTTGGGGAGGAAAATTTGTTCAACTTCCAGCCTTTCAATTAAAGTGGCTAATTATTCCGCGTGCACAGCAAAATATAGCCATAGCATTTGCGAGAATTTGCTTGCAGACCTAGACACACTGCCTTCAGAGGAGTTCAGGAAGAAGTTCAGACAAACCCTTGAATGCTCAGGTGACTTGACCAGACAACTTCTCAGCATCGCCAAACACTTGGCCGAGAGCGAGTCTCGCGCAATGATGGCTGCAATCACTTTACGCAGACATGCTTGGCTGCGCTCAATTAACTTGCAGCCCGATATGCGATACAAGATAGAGGGCCTGGCATTCAATGGTTCAGGTCTGTTTAGTGAGAAAACTGACTCCACCATGGAGCAATTGAGAAAGTCAAAATTTACAGCGGAAACATTTATAAATCAGACTTCCACATAGTCTTCTTACCAGCAAAGATACCGCTCTACCTTCCAGAGGCAGTGACCTTCATACAAACACCAGGATCGACAGGACTACAGAAAGCCCTATTCCACGTACCAGAGAAAGTCCTATCATCCTAAAACAAAGTCAGGACAATCCCAATGCAACACCACCAACGTGCAAAAGCGTCCCTGAAGTATCGGTCCGCTCACCGACACCTCCTCACTCCCCCTCCCCACCTGCAGGGGCACTACTATAATCTCCGCCGCCACACTTGATCAGATTGGTGAGCCATGCCCCCGCACGGCACCACATAACATCACACCGCTGGGTCCTGAAAATCATATCTATGGGTTATGCCATCGAATTCAGGACAATACCACGGTTCACGGGGATGAGGATCACCCCTTCTACAGAGACCCTGCAGGGAGAGGTGAGGGAGTTATTGGAGAAAGGGGCTATAACCCCGGTGTCGTGGGCGGACAGGCGGAAGGGATTCTACTCCCGCTATTATCAGATTCCCAAGAGGGATGGGGGAGTTCGCCCCATCATGGACCTCCGCCATTTGAACAAGTTTGTAAGCATCAAGAAATTTCGTATGATGGCATTGCAACAAATTCTTCCACTTCTACAAGGGGAGAGGTGGCTTGCGATGTTGGATCTGAAAGACGCTTATTTCCACATCAGTATCAGACCTCAACATCGAAAGTATCTGCGGTTCATGGTCGGAAGCAAAGCATTCCAGTACAATATATTACCCTTCGGCTTGGCCACCTCCCCAAGGGTTTTTACTAAGTGCATGGCTCCCGTGATTGCACATCTCAGGACACATGGGGTCACTATTTACCCCTACTTGGACGACTGGCTCCTGGCCTCAAAGTGCAGAAAAGAGTTAGTTTCATACATCCACTGCGTGTTGGACCTACTGGAAAACCTGGGTGTCCAGGTCAATTGGAAAAAAATCACGCTTAGACCTGGTCCCAGGGATCAATTACATAGGGGCGGTTTCTGACACAGAACGCCAAAGGGCATTCTTACCGGAAGAACGGTTCATCCGTATTCGAGATCTGGTGAGCCTCTGCCAGCAGTCTCCGATTCAGACAGCCCTTATGATTCAGCGCCTGTTAGGCCTCATGGCCTCATGCAATGCAGTCATATACTTTGCACGGTTGAAGATGAGGAAACTGCAGTTATGGTTCCTGTCAGTGTTCCACCCATCCCGGCACTGCCAGCGAAAGAGACTAGAGATCCCACCCAGAGTTCTAAACTCACTCTCCTGGTGGAAGGGACGGAACAATCTCCTCGAGGGGGGTCCCCTTTCAGACCCAAACACCCACGATCTGGTTAACAACAGATGCATCCCTTCAAGGGTGGGGAGCGCATTGTGGCCCTCACAAGACTCAAGGCAAGTGGACTCATCAACAAGCCCAACTGCACATCAATTTTCTGGAGTTACTAGCTGTGTTTCTTGCTCTACAGGCATTCTTACCAGTTCTCCAGGGATCGCCTGTCCAGATTCAACTGGACAACACTACTGCCATGGCTTACATCAACCGCCAAGGTGGAACAGTGTCTCGCAGCCTATGCTCTTTCGGAGTCTAGATATGGAATTGGTGCATCCGGCACCAAGTCTCTCCAGTAGCTGTCCACATATGGGGTCTGGACAATACCTTGACGGACGAACTCAGTCGGATCTTCCCCCAGCATACACACCACGAATGGAGCCTCAAGACAGAGTACATTGCCCCCTTTTTCAACCAGTTGCTACAACCTACAGTGGACCTGTTCACGACATCTGCAAATACGAAATGTCCCCAATTTTGTTCTAGGGTGGGACACAACCTCCTGTCCCTCGGAGATGCTTTTCAACTGGATTGGTCTCAGGAGATGCCATACATGTCTCCTCCCCAACCGATTATAACCAGAGTAGTAGCACGCTTGCTCTCAGATCCAGTTCCATGCCTTCTTGTGACTCCATGGTGGCCAAGGCAACCTTGGTTTCCATGGGTACGCAGACTAGCTCAGAACCAGTACTAACATCTTCCGCAGTCTCCAGATCTTCTGTCCCAAGACGACGGGAGAATCCTCCACCCAGATGTCCACACTCTCAGGCTGACCATGTGGCGCATAGGATTCTGATAAACATCCTTCTGAATCGTTGAAAGGAGTCTACCAGGCGTAATTACGCAGGCAAGTGGCTGCGCTTCAAGACCTACGCCAAGGCAAGAGGCTTCTTACCACAACGTTCCACTGTCCGGCAGGTCTTGCTTTACCTCTCCTCCTCAAAAGCACAGGGCCTAGCCAATGTTTCAGTTAAAGTGCACCTAGCTGCCATTTCCTCTCGCCACCCGGGCTCTGATGGGACGACTCTCTTTTCTCATCCAGAGACTAAAGCTTTTCTAAAGGGGTTGTCTAATGTCTGTCCCCCAATAAGACCTCCGGTGGAGCCCTGGAGTCTGTCTTTAGTTCTCTCCCCGCTTACTGAGGCTCCATTTGAACCCATGGCCACAGCGTTGTCGCAACTGGTATCCTGGAAAACTGCTTTCCTAGTTGCCATCACTACTGCCCGCCGTGTGAGTGAACTGGTGGCACTGAGGTTCGACTCCCCCTATACCAGATTCTTCCAAAATAAGGTGCTTATGCGCACAGACCCATCTTTTAGACCCAAGATCGTGTCTGATTTCCATTTAAACCAAGACACTGTCCTTCCATCCTTCTTCAGAAAACCAACATCAGCCCTGGAAAGATCCTTGCACTCCCTTGATGTGTGCAGGGCACTCCTATTCTACCTGGCACGAACAAAGGCCTTTCGCTCCACAGAGCGATTATTCGTGGCATATGCTGGCTCCTCAAAGGGCACCTGCGTCTTACGTCAACGCCTGTCCAGATGGTTGGTGGAACTCATAGAGCTGACATACAAGCTGTAGAACAAGACTCCGCCAGAAGCAATTAAGGCCCACTCCACCAGGGCACATGCTTCCTTGGCTGCACATCTTTCTGGAGTGACCTTCCAAGACATCTGCAAGGCAGCAACTTGGTCCTCCGAGACCCCTTTTGTAAAACACTATGCCATAGACGTCCACTCTGCTGCAGAGGCTACCTTTGGGAGGAGCGTTCTGAAAAGGGTTCTGCGCCCTGATTACTACTGCACCCTTCTCCACTGGGAGCTTGCCAAACACCCACTCTTATGGGTCTCGACGGATCTCGACCCAGATAAACAGGTTGTTCACCTGTAACTGATGATCTGGTAGAGATCTGTCGATATCCATAAGACCCTTCCTTTCTACTCCTCTGCAGTACTGTTGCGTTCTATGTGTATACATCGGGTGTGCAGCCCTGCTCTCTTTGATGATGTTTTTCCTTCGTAGAAGAAGAAGGAAAACTCACGAACTTACTTGGGTGATTGCCCTCATGGCGTTCGTCCAAGAACTGAGGAACGTGCATCCTGCCCGCCCTTAAATAGCATGCAGGGAGCGTAGTCAGGACACCTCGACAAGCTTCAGCATAGCTACAGTGTGGTCCCTGCGAAGGTGCAGTAACCCACTCTTATGGATATCACAGATCTCTACCAGATCATCAGTTACAGGTGAGCAACCTGTTTATATGTTTCACAGTCTTATTAAGCAGAGAAGCAGATGCCACTGACTACATAAAACCTTATATCAGGATCATGCAGCCTGAAAAACCTAGTTTATAATGATACATTTCATAACTTGTTTTTAATCCAAATGCTACCTGCTCTATATGGATCATGACGAGTATCTTGCCAGTCAACCTCATCTTCAGAGCTGTCACTGTCTTCAAATGGATGCACCTTCCGGTAGTTCTCAAAAGATATTGACACTTGAAAAACAAAAAAAGAGGTACATGAAGAGGTACATGACTAACAGGTATTTGCCACCATCTCATATCTCTGAATACTGTGACACAAGGGTCCGTGAGTATCAAGCAGATTCATCCTAACAGAGCAATCGTGACCAATGATAGTAACCTTTGCTATCCCCATTGATTTTTTTCTCTTCACGCCGAAGTTGTGCATCAAACTCTCTATCAAATTCCATTTGCAGCATCTGTGCTAGCATCAGGTCACTGGATGTGTCAACATTCTCCCCAGTAATTAACGGTCCTTCAACAACCCTAGATATAATAGACAAGAATAGCACAATTAATGTGACAAGGAAATACCAATCAGTGTTCCCTCTAACAGAGATTCCCAGAGGTTGTGGACTACAACTCCCATAATCCCCAAGCTAAAGCCATTGCAGCTGAGGATTCTGGGAGTTGCAGTCCACAACATCTAGGAATCCCTGTT
The DNA here is from genome assembly GCF_027244095.1 of Hemicordylus capensis. Lineage (NCBI taxonomy): Eukaryota > Metazoa > Chordata > Lepidosauria > Squamata > Cordylidae > Hemicordylus > Hemicordylus capensis. Next base: position 246,090,802 of record NC_069660.1, on the reverse strand, counting down.
AGAGGGAACACTGATACTAATTCAGTGTTAGTATTGCTACTAGTTGGATGCTTCAGAAGGATACAAAGATATATGAAACAAAAATCAAAGCACAGAACAACTTGTTATCATCATAAGTGAAGAATACTGATGCTCTTTCTTAGCAGGAGGGGGCAGGATGTGTCATCTTTCCCCAACTCTAATGACTTTCCCATTCCAAAGACAGCTCTATATCAAGAAGCAGTAATCTAATAATTAACTCCCACAAAGAGGGGGAAAAAAATCTTCTGACCAATAAGGACACTGGTACTCATTTGTTAAATCTCAGACCCTATTCAGGCATAGCTTTAAGAAAAACCCAAGATGATAGACCTTTTCACAATAATCAGATAGCAAACTCACATGAATAAGAACACTTTCTCCATAACAAACATTTATATAAACATAGAAGACTAAAGTGCACAAGAAAGGATTTCCTTCCACATTGAAGACAGGAAAAAGAGTCCAAATATATTGGTGCAACTCGGAAGAAGAATCTGTATCATTTTGGTAATGGCACCAAATTCTTAGTAGATCCCTGCTAGCTGTCCCTCAAGGTATGCTGACTGCCCTTCTAAGCAGACCACTGGCTATTGAAACTTGTCTCCACGCTCTGGAATGACTAACATTCTTCTCATTTTGCTGGCTGCTAGCAATTGCAGCTTCTCTTCCATCTCTGGTTCGGAAGTGGTAAAGAAAGTGCTTGCCAAAAAATACCCCTGTGTATTACACAGAGCACCTGATAACAGAAGAAGCAGCCCTGCACTAAGGGACATGATTATATCCCGCCGCCACATACACTCTCCCCACCACATGTGACATTCAGCTCAGAGCTGGAGATGCTAATTCCATTTAATTCACTTTGTGCACTTTTTCTATCCTGTTCCTAGCCAGGAGTCAGTGGTGGCAAGAGCAATTGTGGTAGGCAGAGTCACAGGAAGCCTTTCTGCCTTGAACATGAAAAGCCTGGGCCCAGCCTAGATTTTGACTATAAAGGCAAACCTCATTATATGCAGAACCACTATTCATGGTTTCGCATATTTACGGGTGTCAAATAGATACTCAGCCTCTGTATCAATGGATACAAAAGGGCTAAAACCCATGTATCCCCTGTTCCTAAAAGGTCAGAAATGATGACGGAGGTCCTTTCTGGCCACTGTTTTGTCCACAGGTGCCATTTTGTGGCTCATTTCATCAAAAAACATTTTAACTGGAAAAAATCTGTGACTTTGGGGGACCATTTGGGGGGCATTGTTGGATGTCAGGAGACCTACGGAACATGGAAGGGCACTTTATTTGGCCAGTTTTCATGGGGTTTTTGGTGGGGTGAGTCTAGGAACCTAACACCCGCAATCCAGTGCCTTATAATCCACAGTTTTGTTACCCACAGTAATCTGCGAGAACAGAACCCCTGCAAATTGGTCCATCTGTAACTTAATGCTACATCACCAGTTTCCTGAAGTTACACTTATAGTCTGATTCTATGTATGTTTACTAAGTTCTACCCATTTACATTGGACTTATTTTGAGTAAAGGTACACAGAACTACAAAAAACAAAAAGGTACCTCACCAACTGCAACCATCAAGTCTGTAAACAACAACATAAGAAGGTGCTCAACTTACGATACCACTTCAGGAAAAGCAGCATTTTCTTCTTCTAACTGCAGCTCCTTAGCTAGTTGTTCACTCATCACATCAGCAAGAGAGCATGATATTGTGGTATTTTTAGGAGTTCCCCATGGGCACTGCAATGAAGATAAACATGCTGAAGTAAAAATGATAGTAAGAAAATCTAATTATTTCTTACTTTTATAGGCATGTAGAAGCACTGTCAGAGTGAAAATCCTTTGGGGTTTTCAGGACTGGAAACACTGTAATTGCTAGTATTACTAAATATTTTATTTCTAAAAGATCCAAATAAAAAAGATCCAAATCCTCACCAGTCATGGGTGATAGTTGGTGCAAGGCAGAAAGTTGGAAGATTTATGCGGGGGGGGGGGGGCCACACAAAACATTGGCGACTTACTACACAGAATATTTAAAATAAGTTTACACTGTTACTAAGTGCCCTCATGTTTAACAAAACTGAACCACTACCACCTCAGGTTGTTTTTTAAAAAAGAAAAGCTTTACCTAAACCAAGGGTTCTCAAACTTGGGTCCCCGGCTGATGCTGGACTACATACCATCATCCCCAGACGCAATGCCATTATGGCAGGGGATGACAGATTTGTAGTCTAACATGATCTGGGGACCCAAGTTTGAGAAGAACCCGTGGTCTAAATAATGCATCAATTTAAGCATCATGTCCCAACTTGTAAGCATGCCTAGTGCGTTGCAGTGGAACTCTGCCTATCCTGACAAAAGAATTAAAACAAGAATAATTAGTAGTCTAGGTATTCAGCAGTATTAAGTGTTCACAAATTATGGCCCAATTATGAAAAGACTGGATGAAAGATAAGTTCTAGAGTTAACTTACTCCCTTCATCCACTTTCATAACTTCAGAATTCAAGACTTTCTTTTAGTTTCTGCTCTTTTTAAGGGTCAATCATGTATATTACGGTTAACATTAGAAACTGGAGTTTGTCAACTTTGTTCTTCTAGCTTTGTTATAGGTAAATGTCGGGAATCACCAATTTATAGAATCCATTTAATCAGACCATAGTACTGAAAATGGCCAATGGCAAGTGACGTAACATATTAAGGCTGAGGCTCATGACAGAAGTACTTGATATAAAATGAATCAAGCTTGGTCAAATATAACTAGCAATTCATAGCACTTTTGTTTAGGTTACTTAGAAGATTGATCATTTGTCCTTGCTCATTTATAATGTACATGGAAAGATCTTTATATTGTAAATGTGTGATGGCTGTATAAATATTTGCCTGTTTACTCAGGTCAGTTTCAGTCAGAGCTCAAAGTATCACTTCCTCCAGGTACATTAAGCAAGTGCCAGTTACCACAATTGAAACCAGGATAACAGATTAGACTAATCCCAATATATTTATCTCAACTGTCAATTCAAACTGAGGCACTCACCTACAGAATGCTTGCTGACAGAGCCATGAGTCTACACAAGCATATTTATTTGGGCCCGATAGTTACAGGACTGGTAGTCATATAGAAATCAACAGGCAGGCAGGATAGAAAACAAATGACACCTTTTACTGGACCAACTTTATTGATAAAGGAGCAAAGATCCGACTTGTTCAGAACTCCCCCACCCCCCATAAGTAAGTGGCTTATTACTTATCTGCTCTAAGTCTTGTTGGCTCATGTTTGGAAAAAGTAAATAAAAATATGTAATACTCTGAAATGCATCCCAAAAAGTGGTAAAACCTCTTTTATATAAGGGATAAAACCATAGTACCTCTATAGATATGAACAAGTAGCATACCTATTCAGCTTTTTAAATAAACTGTGCCATAGTTTATGGAATCACTCCATGAAACCAGATTACAGAATACACTGGCACTGTAAGTTAGCTTGCTTATATCTGGCTCTCAGCCCAGAGCCATTTTGGTCCACACCCTTTATCAGAAGAGTGACTAAAGAGACTTATCTAATGAAATAGGTTTAATGTGTTACTTACCCTTTTAAACTGGTTGTAAACAAAAGTGGTTATTGAAACAGTGGGGGACCTCCTGCCCTTGCTTCAGTGTGGGGAGGGATTTTACAGGCTGCTAAAAGCGGCACAGCAGGTAAATACTTGACTAACAAGCAGAAGGTTGCCAGTTTGAATCTCTGCTGCTACTATATTGGGCAGCAGCGATATAGGAAGATGCTGAAAGGCATCATCTCACACTGCACAGGAGGCAGCAATGGTAAGCTCCTCCTGTATTCTACCAAAGACAATCACAGGGCTCTGTGGGCACCAGGAGTTGAAATTGACTTGATGGCACACCTTACTTTACTAAAATGGATTATTACCCAGAGAGGCAGTTTCTCCAGGCTACAATTACAGGAAGCAATCTTGTCAGCACCCAAAGTTGTTCTTACAATCCTCTTACTTCATTATGAGTCGTGTGTTCTGCAAATATTTAAAGTCCACCCCCCTTTTCTAATGAAGAGGGTTGGCATGTCTTTCCTAACAGGCAAGGCATACCAGCGTAAGAGTCACCCATTGAATTTCGACCTGGCACACAGGTGATACACACAAACAGAATCAATACCAAAAAGAGAGATCACAACATGGGCCCTTTTAGCCCACAGGATCTACACTTCCAGCCCCGGAGGTCAAAGACAATAATATTCTCCAACCACCCGAGAAAGAGGCTTACACAATGCAGTGGAATTAGGCGGCAGAACCGGTAACACCACTTGGGACTACAGGCAGCTGGCGGGGCGGAGGCTGGGGATAGATGTCATTTGAACACTCCCTCAAGGGACTCCTCGCCATTCAGAAACTAAGGAATTGGACACCACCGGGCCTCCTGCCAGGGGGCTTATGGGCAGCCGCGCACCCGACAGCGCCGTTTCCCACCTCAAGCCGGTTCATGGGCCGCCAGGCCCGAGACACGCCTCGCCCGGCTCGACTGCACCATCCGTCCTCCCTCACCTTGCTTTGGGGCCAAGCCGAGCCTGGGGTCGTCTCAGCGGAGGGAACGACAGCAGCGATTCCTACCGGCTCCATATTAGGCGAAAAGGGCCAAGAATAGCAAGAGCGACAGAAGCGATGGAATAACAGCGAGCGGACAAGCAAGCAGGTCTCTCCACAGAAGAAAGCTCCTTCCGGCTTCTCTTGGGTTCATCCTTACTCCTCCCGCCCCTGCCCGTCAACATCAGCCGCCTATTGGCCCTCAGTGCACGCATTCAGCAGTGCGTCATGATCACTTCCGGTAGCATCCCTCCCTGCCCCCCCGCCGGCGCGATTTTTTCACACAAGCCGAGGTTTCCACGCGTTTCCCATTCACTTCCATTCGTTTTTGATACTCTTGTTTTCCCCGAGCCAGGAAGGTCTGCGATATATTTCCTTAAAAGACCTACACCGACTCCCTTCCTGTCACAGTAAATTTCATTTAACTCAGTGAGGTTTACGCTTCTGAGCAAGCATAAATAGCGGCGCCCTGACTAGGGAAAGCGGGTATCAGACATGTAGGAAGTGACGCCATAGCAGTACAATTCCTTGGAGCAGGGATGCTGGATAGTTTTCATGTTGTTGTTGTTGTTGTTATTACATCTATATTCCACTCTTCCTCCAAGGAGCCCAGAGCGGTGTACTACATACTTAAGTTTCTCTTTCACAACAACCCTGTGAAGAGGAGTTTGGATAACTTCATGGAGGAGAGGTCCATCAATGGCTACTAGTCAGAGGGCTGTGGGCCACCTCCAGTCTCAAAAGGCAGGATGGCTCTGAGAACCAGTTGCAGGGGAGTAACAGCAGGAGAGAGGGCATGCCCTCAACTCCTGCCTGTGGCTTCCAGCACCATCTGGTGGGCCACTGTGAGAAACAGGATGCTGGACTAGATGGGACTTGGTCCTGATCCTGCAGGGCTGTTCTTATGTTCTTATGAAGTAGGCTAGGCTGAGAGAGAAGTGACTGGCCCAGAGTCACCCAGCTAGTATTATGGCTGAATGGGGCTTTGAACTCGGGTGGTCCTAGTCCGGTACTCTAACCACTACACCAAGCTGGCTCTCATTAAGTTTGCCAACTGTGAGTGAAGCTGTACTTGGAGATATTCTCCCGACTTAATACACCCCCCGCCCCTTTTTATTTCACAGTATCAAGCTACAGATTTTCCAGATTACACAGTGGAATGTATTCACACTGTATCTTCTAAGGGCCCCTCCATATTGCCTGTGTTTCCACATCGGTGTCCTGCGTTGTCAGCAGGGTGTGTTCACATTTCCCATGCCTTGATTCGAATTTTAAGGATGTTTTTGCCCTGCATCGTTGTAAATGTGCTGCTGTTGGAAAGTAGCTGTATTTTTCCATTGTAGGGAGGCTTGCCCCAAATTTTATTCATTGTAGAGTTTTGCAGTGTGGATAGTTCTTCCCCCACCCCGCCCCTGCTTACTCAGTCCCCTCACCTGGGGAGAGAAACAGACAGGGAGAAATCTTGGCACCCCACACCTCCTTCCTCCACTTGTTCCCAACATAGCTGGAGCTTCTCAACACAGAAGGGGAGGGAAGAGATCGGAGGGGTTTGCTATTATTTTCCCACCAGGGTTCTTTTGTGCATTCCCCTTTTAATTTGCTACTTTGGCCAGAAACTCATACAAGTGCAGCTGAGCAGATTTCTAAATCTAACCCTTTCTCGTGCACTTTTTACTGAAGAGGAAGCCCATTGAACTAAATTATTTATTTATGTGCAATCCCACTTGCTTAAGAGCTTCCCCATCTCTTACAACTTTAAAAAAGGCAGTCAAGAGACATTTGTTCACTCAGGCTTTTAATTAGATACAGTTTTAATTGTTTGATAATTTTTAATAGTTTTAACGTTTTAAATTGTTGCAATGTTTTAATCTTTTTATTTGCGTTTTGGGCAGCATACAAATATGTTAAATAAATAATAAATACTACAAGGCAAAGGGCAGAGAGAGAGAGAGAACAGTCACTTATTTTAAAGGAAGCCCATTGAACTGAATCATGATTCATTGACTTCTGTGCAATCCCACAGCAGGAGCACTCCCCTCCCCTCCACCTCCTGCTGCCCCACCATCCTCCCTCCTCAGGAGAGGGCCCGGCAGGAGGGAAGCAGCAAGTGCGATGGTGGATAGGAGAAAGCTGCAAGGCTCCCTGGCCCTAGTGAGGCTTGGCGGCAATGCAAGCCGTGAGCAGCCTGCCTCACTGATCACTTGGCTCCAGCCTCCCGCCAGCCACGCCATCTGGGGTGGGGGTGGGGGGCAGCAAACAGCAGCCAAGGGAGCGAGCAGTGAGCAGCCTGCTCCGTTCACCCGCCTCTGCTCCCAGCAGCATAGCAGCTGGCACGGCCACCACCATGTGTATAGGGGGGAGCGGTGGTGGCCAGTGATAGGTGAAGGGCCTGCTCTGCACAGTGAGGCTGCTAGCATGCCCACCTCAGTTCTGGGAAGGTGGCGGCGGCCAGGGAGCAGTGAGCAGGGGCTGCTGGCCACTACAGCCGCCATGGAAGAGAATGCCCACTCAGGCACGCCAGTTCCTCTCTTCCCCTTTCCAGACTTGCCACAGGATTTCCTTTTGCTCCCCCATTTAAAAAATAATTTTTAAAAATATCACGTCACATACACTCCACGATTCCATTGGCCCAAATGGAGCAGGAGGAGGGGCAGATAAATGCGTTTCAAGGAGAATATGGACACTCTTACCTGGAAAATACATTTCAGGGGATGGAAAATATGAATGGCCACCAGCATACAACAAGCATTAAAAAACCCTTTACTCTTGTTTTGAAACCGTTGCACTATTCCATCACAATTTGCAACACATTAACTGTTGCAAATCTCATAGTTTGGAAAACGCCTAGGATTGCTTTCAGTCAGCTGGAGATGGATGCTAATTCCTGGAGACACCAGTTCTACTTCATGCCAAAGTACTTAAGACTGTAGATCTTTATATCAGGTTGTTATGGCACTCTCTGAGATGGGGAACAGATTTTATTTGGAAAAAGAAGTCTTTATTTCTACATCTAGAGCTGAGTCTCATGATCTGTGAGAACTAGTTTTGGAGAGTAGGCGGGCAGGCAGGGAGCCCTGGGTGGCCGGATCGGCCACCCACATGATTGCCAGCTCCGTGACGGAGCCGGCGGGGGCTGGGGAGCTCGGGGGCCATGCGGCCCCTGGAAGCTACAGTATGCCCTGTGCAAGCGCGCAGGGCATACTGGGGAGACCCCCGGAACTGGGAGGCGGCTTTTCACCTCCCCTCCGGGCATCTACTCATGAGTAACTGCACTGCGGAGCCACACCACGGCTACTCACAATCTTCAAAACCAGGTTTGTGGAGCACTTCCTCCGCAAACCTTGTTTTAGGGCAGGGGTAGTTAGGCAGGTTACCCGCCTAGGAACCACCGGGCTCACAGCCGAGCCCGGTGGTTTCACACGATGGGGCGAAATCGGGCTAGCCTCCACTAGCCCGATTTTGCCCCATTGTGTGAATAGCTTCCTAGTCTTTAGCTGTATGTGGCAGACTGAACAGCCACTAATAAAGGTAAAGTTGTGCCTTTGAATACTTCCACTCTAAATGTTAAAAGGCACTTCTGGGGGCCTGTTTAGCTTTCCTTTCACTTACAATATCAGCATTTATTATGTCCCTTGTAAATCCATAATCAGTCAAGAGAGCAGATTTATTTATTTATTTGTTTCTTGTTAAATTTATATACCGCCTTTCAATAAAACAATCCCAAGGCAGTTTACAAAAGTTTAAAAACATATAATAAAAATGACAGTTAAAAGTATTAAGCTAAAACTTTGAAAACAAATCTGATTTAAAATATATAATATACAAACACAAAAACTGTACATGGATAAAAACACACAGTAGCAGCAATAAAACAATCATGTAAAGGCCTGGAGAAAAAGCCAAGATTTAACAAGCTTTCTAAAAACTGTGATGGAGTCTGAGGAGCAAATGGCCACTGGGAGAGCATTCCAAAGTTTGGGGGCAGCAATAAAGATGGCCCTGTCCCACGTGCACGACAATCGAGCCTCCCTCATTGTCGGCACCCAGAGCAGAGCCCCCTCAGATGATCTCGTCAAGCGGGCAGCAACCCTTGGGAACAGGCGGTCCCTCAGGTATCCCAGGCCCAAACCGAATCTCCATCATCCCCAAATGATGGGGATGATGCTCCATATCCATCTCCCCAAATGATGGGGAGAAAGCTTGAGGAGCAACTCCTCCCTTTATTTATTTTTTCCTAATTTTTTATTTTGGCAAGGAGAGGAAAGACACTTTTGCAGAAAATTTTTTTAAAAATGCTTTGGGGTTTGAAGATGTGGGTTGGTGTCATAGCGCAGACCTCTGACTCAGAAGAGTCAGAGGAGGAACAGGAAGATTTGCCTGCTAGTGAGGGCTCAGAGGCACAGCAACAGGATTTGGCAGGGAGACCAGACTCTGGAACTGAGGAATCGGAACAGCTGCCAGACATGAATCCTGATCAGGAGCAGGCTGATCAGGAGGAGGCTGGGATTTCACCTGTCTTGAGAAGACGTCTCAAAAGGAAAGCTCAGTGGGAGACACGCAGGCGCAGGAGATCACAAGAGAGGAAGCAGAAGTGCTGATTCAGTGAAGCCTGATTGGCTGCTGGTTCTCTTGAGCCATATATCAAGCAGTCTGTGATTTCCACCGATGCTGTTAACAACTTTCACTGACCGCGGACCATGTTCTATTTTGAATACTCTACTTTTCTGAGTTCCAGTTTGCCCTTGTTCTGTTCTTTCCTGCTCTGTGTTCTTGTTCCGTTAATTCTTTGCTCTGGTGCCCTTTGTTCTTTTTCATTCCTTGCTCTGTTGTTTTCTTTTCAGCTATTACTCAGTTACTGTTAGAGGGGGGGTACCTAGTTCAGTTCAGGGGACTTGATTCATTTACTATTTTCTTTGTGAGCCTTTTGTTTTCCTTCGTGCAGCTTTGCTGCTACTTTCTGTTAACTCACAGGGGGAGTGCTGAAGGGGGTTGTAAATCCTGTTGGCTTAGCTGAGCTAACAGATTTATGACAGTTATTTGGTATGGTGGGGTTCAATAAATGAGGCAGGGAACTCGTTAAATGCTTAGGGAGAGGTCTGCACTGCATCCCTTATAGGAAAGTGTTTCCCTAGTAAGGATAACATTAGGTTTCATCTTTGTGATATCAAAGAATGAATATAATTCAGATGAAGATAATGCAAATATACCGTAACTCACTTCATCCTTATCTGAAAAAAAGGAAAGTAATTAGAAATTATGCACCTACAACCTCTCAATCTAAATAACCCCCCGCCCCCACACATTTCAATTTAAAACAATTTAGGGCAAAACTACATCTCTGCTTCCTGGAAAAGAGTGCGATCAGAGGTCATGATATCAGGAGTTTTTAGTAACCCAAACTAGGGGTGTGCACAAAACCACCTGCCCGGTTCAGTTCGAATTTGAAGCAGACCCAAACTGGATGGGGCCATTTTAGTTTTGCCCTGCCCCCCCCATTGGAAACCTCCCACCTGGTTGGTATGGTTCGGGGGGTTCATTGAACTTTTCCCAAAAAAATATTTTTCATTTTCTGCACTGCGCATGTGCAGCAGCCTCCAAAATGGCCACCGTGCCAGGAAATTGGCCTGGAAAGGGCTGAAGACCACCTGAACTGGGTGATTTTTGCATAAAGGAAAGCCACGGGGGGAGGGGAACCTCCATGGACCCCACGCCACCTCAGATAAGCCCCCTGGCTTGATGAACCCCTGGACCGGGGTAGGGGGGACTGTTCGGTCCAGGGCTGGTTTGGCTCAACCCTGAAACTTTGAACTGAACTAGTTCGGATTCAAACCTGTTTGCACACCCCTAACCCAAATCTGTACAGTGTTAGGCCCGCCTAAATCCATTAGCTGACATCCTGACTGCATTTACTCCCCATTGAAATTAAAAGGACAAGTTAGGCATGCCTACTTAAGTTCTGCATAGATTGGGCTGTGAACATTCCAAGTGAACTTGACTAGGAGAGGGAATAAAAAGTCCCATTAAATCATACTAGCTTAACCCGCACAGAGCATCTGTGTATTAGTACTTGATTGCTCCCCTCAGCCCCTGCCACAGCCCCCTCTCACCTCAGATCTCTCCACCCTAATCTGAGCTGCACTCCTGCTCCTCCTCCTCCATCCAGTTGCTTCCATCCCCTTCAACCCTCTTGTTCACTCCTCCATCCCTTTACTCCATCCCCTTCACCCCTCTTGGTCACGGCTGCAGCGTTGCTGGCGCCTATTGGCCAAGCTGTAACCCCCTATCCCCAGAACCCCCCACCCTCACCCAAGCCCTGCTCCTGCTCCTCCGCACATAAGCAGCAACAGCGGTTGACTGGGCCCTTCCTTTCTGCCACCACCGCCATGACTGCTCGTTCCCCTCAGGCCACTGACAGGCTTTGGCCCGTCTGCCTCCCTCCACCAATGGCCTCGGTAGCCAATGGCAACAGCAGCAGTGGTTGACTGGGCCCTTCCTTGCTGCCAATAGGCGCCACCATGGCCACTTACAAGCTGCTGACAAGCTCAGGCACATCCCTCGCTCTTCCTTCGTTCTCTCTTCCCCTCCCTTCTTTTTCTGTTTCTCTTTCTTCCACTCGCTCTTCCCCTCTGTCTTTCTGTCTTTCTCTTATTCTTGTTGGAAATTCTCTGTGGTGAGAGAATTCCTTTCTCAATATAGCAGAGTGCACAGAGGCACAACACAGCGGTAGATTAGTTAGGCATGCATGTGTGCTGAGAGTAAAGTAACTTGGAGCCAATTCATAGTTTCAAATCAATATAAAAGGCATTTATTAAGGAACTCCATTCTAGATAGGAAAGTGAGGATTTAGGATCTCTAATCTATCTATTTAAGTGGATGCAGTTGGATTCTGCATCCTCTCTGCACAAATGGTGCAGGGAGAGAACCTTGCCATGTTGCAAGGTTGGCAGCCAGGTAGCAAGAGAGAGAAGGAGGAAGGAAGTTGAATCCTCTGAGATTAGCAATCTACATTTCAAAGGGATAGCATCAGAGCAGTGGAGAAGGGATGACAAATATCTTGACCCTCTAGCCCTCTGATTTACTAGTCTGTCCTCCACTGTCTGAGGCAAGAGACAGCGCAAAGTCCTCTAACTTTCCAACAATTCTCTCTCTTCTCCCTTCCTGAGTTAACAGATCTTGTTTATCTTGTTTCCTCATCTAATTCACACAACGGCAGCCTCCTTCTCCTGAAGGGGCTCTTTCCTCCCTCATGACCCCTCTCTTTTCAGACTATCTATCTATCTATCTATGTATTTAATTCTCTAAGACGTACCCGTGGCTAATCCCATGTGCACAGCTCTTGCAAGAGTTCGCTAGCAACAGCCAGATAGCCACAGGTATGGACAAGAAAATGGCGGTGGTGGCGGCAGCAGCTGGCCGACTGGTGGGGAAAGAACAGTGGTGAATGGCCACCACCGCCAGGCAGAGAAAGCGTCGGGCGGGCAGGTGAGAAAACTATGGCGGTGGGCAGGTGACGCACTCCCTCTCTGGCCCACCTGCCAGCCAAAAGAAAAAATGGCCCGGCCTGCTGGGCCAGCTGGCAGGTGAGCAGGCAGGCAAGCAGGAGAAAATGGTGGGCGGGCAGCATAGAGGGCAGTGCACTCCCTCTCTGGTTCACCTGCTGTTCAAAATGAAGGATGGCCTGGCCCATTGGGAAAACCGGTGGAGATGAGAAGTGGTGGCCAGGCTTCCTCACTGCCGGGGGGATGAGAAGCAGGCTGGCTGGCTGCTGGGAGAAGTGGTGGGGAGGAGAAGCTGCGGCCAGGCCAGCTGGCTGCTGGGAGAAGCAGCAAGGGAAAATGGGATGGGGGGGATTAAATGAGGCTGAGCGGGGGGGAATGAAATGGGGCTGGGGGAAAGACAGAGAGAACTAGGGGTGCAGATGCTCTACACCAAGTCAGCTAGTCCATATATATATGGATATATATATATTCCTCTCCTCTACAATCAAGAACATCTTCCAACCAGTAACAGTTGCATTCCAATTGACCTTAACCATCACAGGCTCCTCCTCCCTATCTGCATATGGAATCCCCACTGCCCAATCACCATAGTGCTTCTGCTTGCGAACTCTCGTGAGAGTTGCCACACACAGGATTAGCCACAGGAATGCCTTAGAGAATTATATATATAGATAGGTAGATTAGATAGTACTTTCTTCTACAGTACAATCCCTAAACTTGCTAGGGAGTAAGGTCCATGGAACTCAATGACACTTACTTTTGAATAAACATGGTTAGGTTTGTGTTGTACACCTACTTACTGTTGGAAATTCTCTGTGGTGAGAGAATCCCTTTCTCATTATAGCAGAGTGCACAGAGGCACAACACAGCGGTAGTTTAGTTAGGCATGCGTGTATCCTGAGAGTAAAGTAACTTGGAGCCAATTCATAGTTTCAAATCAATATAAAAGGCATTTATTAAGGAACTCCATTCTAGATAGGAAAGTGAGGAGTTAGGATCTCTAATCTATCTATCTAGCTGGATGCAGATGGATTCTGCATCCTCTCTGCACAAATGGTGCAGGGAGAGAACCTTGCCATGTTGCAAGGTAGAGGGGCAGGTAGGGAAGAGAGAGAGGAAGAAGGAAGTTGAATCCCTAAGAGCAGCAATCTACATTTCAAAGGGATAGCATCAGAGCAGTGGAGAAGGGATGACCAATGTCTTGACTCTCTAGCCCTCTGACTTACTAGTCTGTCCTCCATTGTCTGAGACAAAGAGACAGCGCAAAGTCCTTTAACTTCCAACACTTACTTGGGAGTGTCTCACTATTTATGTTCCAATTAAACATGACTAGGACTGAGCTGTAAATGTCTTGGATCTCAGCCTATCGTTTTATGATACAAGTTAAGGCTTTGTTACCCTACCCTAATTCAAATAGCACTATGTGTAAACTTTGTTTCGTTATTCACAGTTCTCATGATGTCTTGTGTTAAATACAGACTAACTTCAGCCTCACATCTTGAATTTACATTAAAGCAGTCTTTGTTAATTCTCAGCACCCCCTCCCATTGTGCAATATGGGAAAAATACTTTTACTGGGATAATACAATTATTTTAAGGATGATAATATAAGGATTACTGATATGAAGTATATGTTATGTAATTCATTATGATTGTTATTATCTGATATTTCTTTATCAGATCATGTCCTCTTTTCTTTTTAATGCTCTGCAAACTTCATGGGTTACAGCAGTGATGTGGTTGCTAATAAAAACCAGTTCTACATGGTGATGGGCACCCCAGGCATATGTCCTGATTCCAGGGGAGTAGCTGGGGAGAGGGGGCCTGTGTTCACCCTTTTCTCTGGCAGCCTCTTAGAGTGAGGGAGATAATGAATAAAATAGGGAGGGTGGGGTGGAGCTGGGGCCCCTGAGTGCTCTGAACCCATTCGCTCAATTATAGCTACACCCCTGCCTGAGTCATATATATTTTTAAAAATGCATGAAATGGTCCCCTCTCCACAACTATGTACTGGAAGCAATGAATGAGGCAGGTGTCCCTGGTGATGCCAAATCCTTTCAGATTTGCTTGGTGGAAAAGCAGCCCGTGCTCATATGCTGACTTTGCATCCAGCTGTGGCTGCCTGGGCTCTTCTGCATGTGGATTTTGAAGTGTATTAATTGGGGCTGTGAAACTGGCTTCTCTTGTGAATCGATTCTGTCATATCTTAAGTGTTCCCTATCAACATCAGCAGCCCTAAGGGAGGTAGAGTGCTAGGGTAGAAATTTACCAAGCAGTTGGGCAGATCTGTGTGGGATGTCAATTACATACATGAGTGGCAAGGACATTTGATAGTAATGCCGCTGTTGAAAGACTGCTTCCAGCTGGCAGTCAATTCCTACATTGCAGGGCTGACAAATAAATGCCTTCAGTGCACTTCTATGATAAGTGTATCAGTATTGCCAAGTCACCAGGTAAGGCTGGGAAAGACTCCTGCTTGAAACCTTGGAGCACTGCTGAGAGTCAATGTAGACAGTACTGCGAGAGATGGACCAGTGGTCTGACTTGGTATAAGACAGCATCTTGTGTCCCTGTATTCCGATCTGGAGTTTGTGAAAACTCTACTTTCCCCCTTCAAATAGAAACTCTGGGCCACCCACACCTTAGATAACTCACCTCTAAAGCCAGCTAGCCCTACTACATTGCCTTAATGAAGTTTTGATCATGAGTCCCCACCTAGAGATTCCATCTCACATTACTTTTGTGGCATGAGAGCCATTACTGCACAGCAACTGTCTGCATCACAGCCAATATGTAGGGAGCTTACTCTGCTGCAGCTTCTCACAAATGTTACTTTAGTTTCCTAGAGAGGGTCTAGGGTCACATGTGAAGGAGCCATGCCATGGGCTCCGCAGTAGCTCCCCGGGGAACCGTGGCTGTGTAGATAATGTAAATTATCTGGGTCAAAGAGGCAACTTTTAAAGTGTCTCTCTTCTATTTAGCAGGGAGAGACCACTGTCCCTCTCTAACCCGGTAGCACAGCCAGTGGCTATTTTTGGTGGTCACCTTGTGTGGTGGTGGGTTTTTGTTTGCTTGTTCTGTTTTGTGAGCTCTCTTGGGACAGGGAACCATCACGTTACTTTGGCTATGTTAACCACTTTGAGAATTGAGGATTATTAAGAAGGATAAGGAGATTGCAGAGAAACTGAATGAGTTCTTTGCATCTGTCTTCATGGCGGAGGATACTGACCATATACCCTCTCCAGAATTGAGTTTTTCGGGTTTAGCGGCTAAGGAACTGCGTGAATTTGAGATGATAAGGGAAGATGTTCTAATTATCTTGAAAAGCTAAAAATTAACAAATTGCCAGGGCCAGATGGCATCCACCCAAGAGTTCTGAAGGAACTCAAATGTGAAATTGCTGACCTTCTAGCAAAAATATATAACTTGTCCCTACAATCAGGCTCTGTACCAGAGGACTGGAAGGTAGCCAATGTGACTCCAATTTTCAAGAAGGGATCCAAGGGAGATCCAAGAAATTACAGGCTGGTCAGCTTAACTTTGGTGCTGGATAAATTGATGGAAAGCATACAGGTGAAACTCAAAAAATTAGAATATCGTGCAAAAGTTCATTAATTTCAGTAATGCAAATTAAAAGGTGAAACTGATATATGAGATAGACGCATTACATGCAAAGCGAGATAAGTCAAGCCTTAATTTGTTATAATTGTGATGATCATGGTACAGCTCATGAGAACCCCAAATCCACAATCCCAGAAAATTAGAATATTGTGAAAAGGTTCAACAGTCTAGGCTCCAGGTGTCCCACTCCAATCAGCTAATCAATCCATAACACCTGCAAAGGGTTCCTGAGCCTTTAAATGGTCTCTCAGTCTGGTTCATTAGGAATCACAATCATGGGAAAGACTGCTGACTTGACAGTTGTGCAGAAAACCATCATTGACACCCTCCATAAGGAGGGAAAGCCTCAAAAGGTAATTGCAAAAGAAGTTGGATGTTCCCAAAGTGCTGTATCAAAGCACATTAATAGAAAGTTATGTGGAAGGGAAAAGTGTGGAAGAAAAAGGTGCACAAGCAGCAGGGATGACCACAGCCTGGAGAGGATTGTCAGGAAAAGGCCATTCAAAAGTGTTGGGGACTTTCACAAGGAGTGGACTGAGGCTGGAGTTAGTGCATCAAGAGCCACCACGGATCTTGGACATTGGCTTCAAATGTCGTATTCCTCTTGTCAAGCCGCTCCTGAACAACAAACAACGTCAGAAGCGTCTTACCTGGGCTCAAGAAAAAAAGAACTGGTCTGTTGCTCAGTGGTCCAAAGTCCTCTTTTCTGATGAGAGCAACTTTTGCATCTCATTTGGAAACCAAGGACCCAGAGTCTGGAGGAAGAATGGAGAGGCACACAATGCAAGATGCTTGAAGTCCAGTGTGAAGTTTCCACAGTCTGTGTTGATTTGGGGAGCCATGTCATCTGCTGGTGTTGGTCCACTGTGCTTCATTAAGTCCAGGGTCAACGCAGCTGTCTATCAGGAGATTTTGGAGCACTTCATGCTTCCTTCTGCAGACGAGCTGTATGGGGATGCTGACTTCATTTTCCAGCAGGACTTGGCACCTGCCCACACTGCCAAAAATACCAAAACCTGGTTCAATGACCATGGGATTACTGTGCTTGATTGGCCAGCAAACTCGCCTGACCTGAACCCCATAGAGAATCTATGGGGCATTGCCAAGAGAAGGATGAGAGACATGAGACCAAACAATGCAGAAGAGCTGAAGGCCGCTATTGAAGCATCCTGGTCTTCCATAACACCTCATCAGTGCCACA
This sequence comes from Hemicordylus capensis, assembly GCF_027244095.1. NCBI lineage: Eukaryota > Metazoa > Chordata > Lepidosauria > Squamata > Cordylidae > Hemicordylus > Hemicordylus capensis. Next base: position 246,073,864 of record NC_069660.1, on the reverse strand, counting down.
GGCTGATAGCATCCATGCCACGCCGCATTGAGGCAGTAATTGCTGCAAAAGGGGCCCAAACCAAGTACTGAATACATATGCATGCTTATACTTTTCAGAGGTCCGATATTATTCTATTTACAATCCTTGTTTTATTGGTTTCATGTAATATTCTAATTTTCTGGGATTGTGGATTTGGGGTTCTCATGAGCTGTACGCCATGATCATCACAATTATAACAAATTAAGGCTTGACTTATCTCGCTTTGCATGTAATGCGTCTATCTCATATATCAGTTTCACCTTTTAATTTGCATTACTGAAATTAATGGACTTTTGCACGATATTCTAATTTTTCGAGTTTCACCTGTACTTAAGGACAAAATTGTTAAACATATAGAAGAACAGGCCTTGTTGAAGGAGAACCAGCATGGCTTCTGCAAGGGAAAGGCTTGCCTCACTAACCTTTTGGAGGTTCTTTAAGAGTGTCAACAGGCATGTAGATAAAGGTGATCCAGTTGACATAGTATACGTGGACTTCCAAAACGTTTTTGATAAAGTTCCCCACCAAAGGCTCTTTAAGCTTAGCAGTCATGGAATAAGGGGACAGGTTCATATGTGGACTGGTAACTGGTTGAAGGATAGGAACAGAAACAGAGAGCACGAATAAATGGACAGTTTTCACAATGGAGGTAGGTAGGAAGTGGGGTCCCCCAGGGATTGGTACTGGGACCAGGGCTCTTTCACTTGTTCATAAATGATCTAGAAGTTGGGGTGAACAGCAAAGTGACCAAAATTTGCAGATGACACTAAACTATTTAGGGTAGTGAAATCCACAATGGATTGTAAAGAACTTCAGAAAGATCTCTCCAAATTGGGGAACTGGGTGACAAAATGGCAAATGTGGTTCAATGTAAGCAAGTGTAAAATGATGTACATTGGGGCAAAAAACACCAACTTCGCATAGACGCTTATGGGATCTGAGCTGTTGGTGACTGAGCAGGAGAGAGATCTTGGGGTCGTGGTGGTCAGCTCATTGAAAGTGTCATCTCAGTGTGCAACGGCTGTGAAAAAAGCTAATTCCATGTTAGGAATCATTTGGAGGGGGGTTGAAAATAAAAATGCTAATATTATAATGCCCTTATACAAATCTATGGTGTGGCCACATCTGGAGTATTGCGTACAGCATTGGTCACTGTATCTTAAGAAGGATATTGTAGAACTGGGAAAGGTGCAGTAGAGGGCAATCTATTAGTTTAGGGGCCTGGAGCACCTTTCTTATGAGGCTAGGCCACAGCATCTGGGACTCTTTACCTTGGAAAAGAGACGACTAAGGGGAGACATGAGCGAAATGTATAAAATTATGCATGGAGTGGAGAGGGTAGACAGAGAGAAATTTTTCTCACTGTTTCACAACACTAGAACCAGGGGTCACCCCATGCAACTGAAGGCTGGGAAATTTAGGGCTGACAAGCGGAAGTTCACACAGCGCATAATTAATCTATGGAATTCCTTGCCATGGGATGTGGCGATGGTCATCAGCTTGGATGGCTTTAAAAGGGGTTTAGACAGATTCATGGAGGACAGGTCTCTCAATGGCTACTAGTCTGATGGCTGTGGGCCAGCCTCAGAGGCACGATGCTTCTCAATACTAGTTGCAGGGGAGCAACAGCAGGGGAGAGGGCATGCACATACCTCTTGCCTGTGGACTCCCCAGAGGCAAGTGACCAAGTCATATAAGGTATCAAAGGGATGTCAATGTGTTATGTGTGCACATACAGCATTGGGGTTTCCCACATCTTTCTGATCCACTCACAGAATAATACAGGTGGACAGAATAACCTTATGCATGTTTACATGGGAATCGGTCCGTCCTACACTGGACCTAAGTGTGCATACTTCAGGGACCTAAGTGGACTTAACTGCAGCCCAAAAGACTCCAGCCTTCATCTTTGGATATCTGCTTGTAGAAATGAGTTTAATTAATTGCAAAGCGTCGTATACCCCTTGAGAATGAGTTAGCCACGTCGGGAATAAAAGGTCGTCGCATTTTTAAATATAGTTAACCAGTTGTGCTTGTTGTTTCATGTTAAAAGCCTTACGGGAAGCTGACCAACAAACGGTAAGCTCTTTGTTGCCTTACGTTTTCCTCGTGACCACTACCACTACTAATCATCGCTTTTTGCTCCGCAAATTATGTGGGTAAATGCGCAGCACCCACTACAAAAGACGCGGCTTCCAGACAAAACTTCTTTTACAAACTATTCAACCATCCTCTGGCCAGTTCCACGCACTGTAGCCCTCAAACAAAGTCGTGTGCACGTGTCGATTTCTGTCGCCGCTAGCCTGGGAGCGGTTCCCCTTTAAGAAGGCAGTTCCTCGGGTCCTTTTCTTTATGCCTATTGGAGCAAACATAAGAGCAACGTGTCCCTGTCATGGCAGCCACATGAGGCAGCTCTTCCTTGAGAAGTTGCAGATCGCAGCCGGAAAAAAAGTGCCTTACCAGGGATGGAGAAATGCTCTGACAAATGTATTTAAAGGGTCCTGGAACTGGTGTCGCTTTCTGTTTATTCTACCTGACTTCTTATTTCACCAACAAGGTGAGGCTATGAGGGAGCTATCGCCTACCGGAATCCGTATAAGGTTGCCAATGCTGTGGTTTCCTATATCACTTTTGGATACTCTACTAAGTTTCATGCATAACAACATCAGGGACTGCGTGTGTTTCCTGTCAGTTAACTTTTATTTATCTATCAGACGATGAAAAGCTGCTTAATAACTTTCTGTTTCTTTTGATAACTGACTCCTTTTCCCGCAGCGACTTGCAAATCAGCGCAACACTAACCGTCCTTTCTTCATTCAGATGATCACCCGCAAATCCTGTCTGTCACTGATAACAGGAGGGTGGAAAGAAGAGAAACGAACACACACATACCTGTGAAGGGAGAAGAAAACATATCTGCAGCTAACCACTTACATGAAGTAACAGTATAAACGTCAATCGTCTCCTGTCTCATGGTATAGAGAAAACAGGGAATCATTAAGATCTAGCCTAGGGCATACTAGAAACTGGGGCTATGAGAATCTATACAAAAATCAAAATAACAGAAATTGGGCTCATTTGTACAAAAGGTCACATGGGGTGGGTGGGGTGTAAGGTCCCCTACAGCTTTGTAGTGTATACAGTCAAATGTGCTTTCATATGATAATATGACACATGAAACTGCCACAATTGACTCTGAAACTTAATCCTACTTAAAGACAGCTTATATTATTCCTTCCCTTTAAAACTACTGGATGTCAGACAAGGTTCCCTGAACTTAGGTTTTCTTCATAGTTGCCACTGAAGCTAGGCAGGGAAGGGAGAGAGAATTACAGTCTCTCTCTCAGACTGTAATCCTATACATTCTTACCTGAGAGCAAGACCCATTGAGCTCAGTGGACTTATGTATTATGTTTATGTTATATTTGTAAGGTAAAGTGCCTTACCAAGGCTGTCAAGTCGATTTCAACTCCTGGTGTCCATAGAGCTCTGTGGTTTTCTTTGATAGAATACAGGAGGGGTTTATCATTGCCTTTCAGCATCTTCCTATATCGCTGCTGCCCGATATAGTACCAGCGGGGATTTGAACTGGCACTTCCATCACTTAAGAACATAAGAACAGCCCTGCTGGATCAGGCCCATGGCCCATCTAGTCCAGCATCCTGTTTCACACAGTGGCCCACCAGATGCCGCCGGAAGCAACAGACAGGAGTTGAGGGCGTGCCCTCTCTCCTGCCATTACTCCCCTGCAACTGGAACTCAGAGGCACCCTGCCCTTGAGGCTGGAGGTGGCCCACAGCCCTCTGACTAGTAGCCATTGATAGATCTCTCCTCCATGAAGTCATCCAAACCCCTCTTAAAACCATCCAGGTTGTTGGCTGTCACCACATCCTGTGGCAGAGAGTTCCACAAGTGGATCACACGTTGTGTGAAAAAGTACTTCCGTTTGTTGGTCCTAGACCTCCTGGCAATCAATTTCATGGAGTGACCCCTGGTTCTAGTGTTGTGTGAGAGGGAAAAGAATCTCTCTCTCTCCACTTTCTCCATGCCATGCATGATTTTATAGACCTCTATCATGTCTCCCCGCAGACGTCTTTTTTCTAAACTAAAAAGCCCCAGGTGTTGTAGTCTTGCCTCATAAGAAAGGTGCTCTAGGCCCCTGATCATCTTGGTTGCCCTCTTCTGTACCTTCTCCAGTTCAACAATGTCCTTTTTAAGATGTGGTGACCAGAATTGTACGCAGTACTCCAAGTGTGGTCGCACCATAGTTTTGTATAATACTCATTATGGTATAATACTTGTAAACAAGCATTGGACTAGGCTTCACTTCTACACTCACAACAGTATTTTGCTGAAGCCTTTTAGCTGAAATGCTCTTGTAGTTTGAATTCTCCTGTTGGTGCCTGTTCAGCATAAGATTCAGAGCAGAGAGGGAGAGCGATTTTCTTCCCATTTCTGTGATATGGATTGTTCATCCTTTTTAGGGTCTCTCTGACTCTTTAAAAAAGAGCAAAAAATTTTTTAATTGTCTGATCCCTCACAAAAACCTTGTTCTTTACTACATAATTAGGTAGCAATTTGCATAATTCTGCCAAGACCTGTACCTGCTGGACCCCATGTACCCCTTTTGAAGCAGCTTGTGACACACGCAGAGAGTCAGCAGTGAGAAGTGGCAGAACAGAATTTCTTATGCATGTATAGTCAGCTCTTCTAGGTACACACAAACAAGAGACATTGTCAAAACTATTGATGAGAAGAGCATTTGCTTCAAGTCCTTTATCTGTACCTCCATAGTTTCTAAACATGAAATTGGTTTGAATTATCTTTGTGTGAGAAGTTCTACCCAGTGAACAAGCTCAGGTTGCTTTGCTAGAGTTCAGGATTGGTTGTGAGAGGTCAAGATAAGGTGCTCTAGAAATCTAGAATGCAGCTGGTTGCTTTGGGGATTGTTGGTGCCTTTGAAATTGCAAGTTAAGAAGAGCCTCTGAAATAAGGAGTGGTGGGAAAGCACAGGAAGGTTGTGTTTATATAGATTATATCATTCTTGCATGTGTATGTCTGAGGTAGAGATCATGTATGAATATGAGCATGTACATGTCAGAAATATTAACTCATCCTTTTTTAAAATATAAGACTTTATCTGGAACAGATAAAGTCTTTTACCTATCTTTTACCACACCTGCCATCAATAGGGCTGCCATCTGTTTCCTAAGAGAGATCCTGTGTCTTTAGCAACCACATGACAGGTAAAAATTCAATAGATGCAGATTTATTGGAACTACACCTTCATGCTGGAAAAAGCTGTACCTATTGAATTTCTGCCTCTCATGTGTTCAAGCTATAAGTAACTCAGCAAAACACACACACACACACCGCCCCCAATACTCCAAGACAGTGTCATTTCCTACATGCTAATTGGCCCTTTGACATCTTCCTTGTGAATACTGTGCAAAGAGTACAGGGTACTGCAGCACTATTCTCTACTCCATCCCATGGGCTGAGGTCATATAATACAACCCCTTTGCTGAAACTAAACAGGTCCAGCTGTGGTCAGTGCCTGGATGGATAACCACTTGGGAACCCCATGCAGTATTCCCTCTAACAGGGATTCCCAGAGGTTGTTGACTATGACTCCCATAATCCACAAGCCAAAGCCATCACAGCTGAGGAATATAGGAGTTGTAGTCAACAACCTCTGGGAATCCCTGTTAGAGGGAACACTGACCCCATGTATAGTTAGAATTCCATGATGGAAGAAAGGTGGGATATAAATGTAATGCATAAATAAATGCCTCTCCATAATATGCTTATGAGATGAGCCATTAATACCAGATTCTATATGGAATAGGGCTCGTCTGCTTTTAATAGCGGGATACAAAGCAGTATTTTGGCAGCTGTAGTATCTGTGTAGTGCTATAGTATTTAGAGATATTGCAGCTGAAAACCTTCTTCTTCCTACAGATATAGAATCAGGTAACCCTGTTAATGTTCACATTTTGCAAATGAGGGAAAGAGGCTGAGAGATGCATGATACCTCCCAGTGAGGGTGTTGTGAAGGGATATGGACACTGACATCTTGGTCAAAATTCAACATTCTGATTGCTTTGTGCTACTATTACTGTGTTGTTTTCATTTTTTTAGTCTGCTAACATCTAAAGCTGAAATCATCTCTCCCTTTCCATGATCTTCTTTTCTTTTCTTTTTTCGTGCAATAAAGGGGTGCCCTTTGCAAGACTTCCGGGACTTTCTCCACATCCCTGCATTTTGTACTCATGTTGCCATTCTGACACTATTGTAATGTGACTTCTTTGGACACATTCTGGCTGCATACAAAGTCTGTTGACTGGTCTTTTAAAAATATGTTAAGTAAACTGTGTGTATACACACAGTTTATGTATATAATAAACTCTGTGTGTGTGTGTGTGTGTGTGTATATATATATATATATATATATATATGCACACACACACACACATATATATATATAACTGTATATACACACACACACACACACATACACTGTATGTATGTGTGTGTGTGTGTGTGTGTGTGTGTGTGTATATATATATATATATATATATATATATATATATATATATATATGGCTTTCAGAAATGGAAGACCAGTATATTTAAAGGAGAAGGTTGTCATCAGCCAGGTGGGAGATGGCCAGGGCATGAACCACAGCTTTTGCAGAGGGACAGTTTTTTGCAGTGTTGTAAAGGGGCAACCTAAGTCTGCTGTGTCAACAGATCTTTATAGACTTAAACTGAACAGTCATCATCTGTTAAACTGAACAGAAATCATGCTTATGATTTCTGTAAGAATTTCTTATTATGCTGCCTATGTGATTTGGTGCTTACGTGTGGATCTCACATTATGTAATATCAACTTATTTGGTGTTTGTTTTCCAGTACGTTCTGTCAGTCCTGAAATTCACCTACCCTACACTTTTCCAAGGGTAAGTACATGCTCAAAAGCACATATTCCGAGAAAAGTCTAATCAGTAGGAAGCTGTACAGGCAGAGGTTAATGTTAGTATGTCACATACAGGTAGTTGCTTATTATTCACAAGCTCTTTACTCCTTATCTACAATTTTTTACAATTTACAATTTCTTAGGGCTTTCTTAGGATTTACAATTTCTTAGGATTTACAATTTCTTAGGGCTTTCTAGGGAACAGTAAAAACTATTCTGAAAGTAAGAGCTTACAGAGTATCCAAACACACTCACAGTCAGACTCTTATTGCCCTGCCCCATCTAATGGGGATGTCACATGGCTTCTTGCATGATTTCCGCTGTGCCACCTGTTGGCCAACAATTGTTTTCCACCCCACTCTTTCTCCAAGGAGCCCAGAACATTGTACATGGTTTTGCTTATACAACCCTGTAAGATAGGTTAGGCTGAGAGATAAGTGACTGGCCCAGAATCACCCAGTGATTTTCATGGCTGAATGGGAATTTGTATTTGGGGCTCCCCAGTACTGCAACCACTACACTATGCTGGCTTTAATTACACTAAATTATTTTTCTGGCAAATGTAGTTTAGTCTACCTGCCTCCCAAACACAGCACAGGAAGGAGGCATGGAATTAATGGCTTTAAGATGCAGTGATGTCCACTAGTCTAGAATGCTTTAAAAGGGGATTGCACCCTCATGGAGGATGGGTCTATCAATGGCCATGATAGCTAAATGAAACCTCCATCTTCAGAGGTGGTATGTATGTATGTATGTATGTATTTATTATATTTATATACTGCCCAAAACTTGTGTCTTTGGACAGTATACAATAAAACAATAGAAATTAAAACAAAATTAAAATGTTAAAACATTCATATAAGTTGAAATTTAACACAATGTTAAAAACTGTAAGTCTAATTAAATGCCTGGGTGAACAAATGTGTCTTAACTGCCTTTTAAAAAGTTGTCAGAGATAGGGAGGCTCTTATTTCAGCAGGGAGCGCATTCCCAGGCTTTGGGACAGCATCGGAGAAGGCCCGTCCCTGAGTAGCCACCACACGAGCTGGTGGCAACTGCCGATGAACCTCTCCAGATGATCTCAATGGGTGGTGGGGCTCATGGCAAAGAAGACTATGAGCCCTTTCTCATGACTAGTGAAAAAGAGCTACCCTGTCTCTGGGGTGGAAGCCCAAAAAAGCTCCAGGCTTCCCTGGACGGGCATCAGTTACTGCCAGTGGCTCTGGGGGTCAAAGTGACAGGACAAGTTGTGTTGCCCTGCCCCCAGAAATACCATAATGCACTGCAAAAATGTGCAGTGCATTAAGGGGATTCCGCCCCCCCACTTCCCTGGGCCCCAGAGTCTGGCAGCCACAGCTGCAAGCAGCCGCGGCTGACAGACAATCAAAATAATGGGGTTAGGAGAGCACTCTCTCTCCTAACAAGAGGCGGATTAATGTAGTAGCAAATGTAGCATTTGCTACGGGCCCTGCATTTTCAAGGGCCTCACACGCCCGGCTTCCAACTGGGAATTAAAGTTAAAACTTTACCTGTTTTATTTGGTCCATGATAGATAAAATATCCCTTTCCTGCTAAATGTGCCTTTTAAGAGAAGGCCCAGCACAGCATCTGTCCAGTGGCTGTTGCTAGTGCCTACCACATTTTTCTTTTTCGAGTGTGAGCCCTTTGGACACAGAGAAGCATCTATCCACTCTTTATTTTTCTATGTAAACCACTTTGAGAATTTTGATTGAAAAACGGTATATAAATGTTCACTGTTGTTGTAGTAAGTGTGAGTTTGTGGCTTGGTCTCCCATACTCCAAAATATAGCAAATGAAAAAACTGAATTACTTTACTATGCAAGTAAATAATTTACGTTTTAATATTTATGTGCATTTTTAAAAATTTAGGGCCCCGCTAATATGCTACAGGCCCCGCACTAGCCTAATCCGGCCCTGCTCCTAACCCCGTTTTAGAGGGAGGCTTCACAGGCGGGTTTGCCACTGAATTGCTGCCAGGATCGGCCTGATCCTGGCGGTTCACATGTGCGTGCAAAACCAGGCTGGGCTCTCTTAGCACGGTTTTGCACACGTGTGAATAGCCTCATTCTCTTAAAGATGTTTGGCACTAAATATGACTGGTGTGGCACCAGATACTAGTTGCTGGGCATGGGGGTACTAACAGTGTGGAAAGCAAGAAAACAGGAAGGCAAGAGCTGGTCAGCAGGTGACATAGCAGAAATCATGCTGGGAGTCTGCTGCCCATGTGACATGCCTGTTGAATCCGGGTGGGGGCGGGGGGAGACAATGATAATCTGCAGGAGTGTTTGGATGTGCCATAAGCTTTGTACTTATTCACAAGGTTCTTATTGCTCTGTACCTTTTCAGAGCAATTTTTATTGCCATCTGGAAAAACCCTTTTTGTATAAAACTTGTGTACCTTTTAGAATTGCTATCTTTTTCCTCAGAGAGGCTTTGTGTCAGCTGTATTCAGTAGATGCCAATTTTCTTTAGTGGAGTGTGTTTGTATAACAATGTTTATTAGATAGTTTTTCTTAATATGAAAAACAGCCCAATCCCATGGTCAATCTGCCTCCCAAAAACAGCAAGGGAAGGAAGCATGGAATTAATGACCAAGATGCAGTGATGTTTACAATACTTTAAAAGGGGTCTGCATACACTCATGGAGGATGGATCTCTCAATGGCCATGAGAGCTAAATGAAATCTTCATCTTCAGAGGCCGTATGGCACTAGATACCAGTTGCTGGGAGCAGGGGTCACAGCGGGTGAGGACTATTGCTCTCAGATCCTGTTTGTGGGCTTGCCAGTGGCATTTGGTTGCTCGATTAGGTAGACTTTGAATCTGATCCAACAGTGTTCTTCTTATGTTCTTCTTGATTTCAACTTTCATAAAGCATGTTTATAATTTCCCTACTATAAGAGTATGCCATGGAAGAATTACAGTAGTGTGCCATTCTTATTTCTGCATTCTGATATGCCTTCCGATTTATTTATTTATTTATTTGAAATATCTCTATACTGCCCCAAACTTGCATCTCTGGGTGGTTTAAAATTAAAATCTTTTAAACATTAAAATTACTAACATTAAAATTATTTAAAACCCAACATTACAATTATTAAAACTACAAATCTAATTAAAATCCTGGGTTAATAAATATGTATTCAGTGTAACTTACGCTTGTAGCGCCTGTGAATGTCTCTCTCTTTCTCTGACCCATTCTCTCTCTTATCTCCAGTTCTATTATCCTCATGTTACAGAAGGGGCTAGGGCTGAGTGAGTCTGAAAACTAGTGCCTTGCTTAAGGCCACACAACAGGCTTATGCCTCTGACCGACACCTGCTCATGCCGACTTCTCTAATTGCATGTGCATACTTGCAAAAACTAGATTTTCCATTTCAGTTGCATATGCTGAAAGTCTCTTTTATTCTGCTTATGAACATGGCTTTAGATGAGGAGAGTTCACCTAAGCTGGTCCTGTGGCCTTTAGATTTGTGGGGTCTGATTTGAGTTTGGGACATTTTAGCATTGTGAAAGAGCTGAGCTGTGTGATTTCATAAGATGCTGCTTTTACCATTGTGCCATGTGTTCACTAGCATGACAGCCTCTGAAGTTGTGCATTATTTGTATATTTTTCTTTTGTTTTATACATCAACAACTACCACTAATAAATTAATTTTACTTGAGAAATAGAGAAATATTTATTATTACGGTCATAGATCAGAATATACAGAGCAATCAATCAAAATTAGTAAAATAACAAAATAACAGTACTAAAAAACCATACATGCTGCTTCTAAAATTCTAGACCAATACTAACAAAATCGTGAAGGAACTACCAAGATGCAATGAGCCCTTGTGGCTAAAAATAAATAAAATTTAAAAATGGCTGCCTGATGTGTGACATTAGAATCTAGCTACTAAAAGATACATAACATAGAATTCATCCTGGTGACCAGGAAATTTTTTAAATAAAGGCTAAATCTAGTCTGAAGAGCAAGATAAAATGCACATTGCAAAAGGACATAAGCAATTGACTCAATATCACCAGAGCCACGTAGCCATAGCCATTGGGAAACTTGAATATTACAATACCTGCCCTTTAGAAACGCTGAGGGGAAAGCATTAAGACAGGCTCTAGAAAAGGCCCATTGGTATTTAAAGAAATACCGATTAAATGAGTGTTGATAAATAAATTGCTGGAGATCTCAAGAACTCTCTAAGAGGTCAATATATACTTGAAGTTCAACTTAAATCATTACATAAGAACAGCCCTGCTGGATCAGGCTCAAGGCCCATCTAATCCAGCATCCTGTTTCACACAGTGGCCCATCAGATGCCTCCAAGAAGCTCACAGGCAGGGGATGAGGGCTTGCCCCTCTCCTGCTGTTGCTCCCCTGCAACTGGTATTTAGTGGTATCATGCCTTTTAGGCTGGAGGTGGCCTATATCCACCAGACTAGTAGCCATTGATAGACCTGTCCTCCATGACTTTGTCTCAGCCCCTTTTAAAGCCATTCAGGCTAGTCGCCATCACCACATCCTGTGGCAGAGAATTCCATAAGTTAATTTTGCGCTATGTGAAGAAGTACTTCCTTTTGTCAGTCCTAAATTTCCCGATATTCAGTTTCATGAGATGATCCCTGGTTCTAGTGTTGTGAGAGGGAGAAAAATTTCTCTGTGTCCACTCTCTCTATTCCATGCATAATTTAATACACTGCTATCATGTATCCCCATAGTTGCCTCTTTTCCAAACTAAAGAGCCCCAGATGCTGTAGCCTTGCCTCATAAGGAAACTGCTTCATTCTGGAACTGTTCAATTCTGGAACTCAATAATTTTAAAGTTTTATACTGCCAGTCCAATGAGGCAATGTTCCATGTGATCAGGCTGCTTATAACTCATGGAAGAAACCTCTACTATGAGTAATAAGATTAATAATGTACTTGGGTGGATTCTTCTAAAACAAAGCGAGTTTTTTCATTGCAATTGCAGGTGGCAGACTCTAGTTGGTGGATTTCTTCTACATATTTCCTGGAAGATTGGTTGGGTGGAGATCAGCAGTAGTTCAAGGTACGGTGAAATTGCCACATAAGAATAATCCAGCTGTTGTTAGTATATCATGGTATTCTGATTCATATCTAGTGGGATATGTGTCAGCTTATTACTTATTTGGCTAAGTTTTTCTCTTAAGGTTGCAAAACTGTGAAAAAAGCTTTAAAAATCCATAAATGCTACATTCTCATTCTAACCGGAATGTTTCTTTGTAAGCCTTTCTGCCTGTCTCCAGAAGATAAAAGAGGCCATTGTTGTATCAGTTGTGCATAAATTGCTTTCTCTCCCCATTTCCCCACAATTTTTGTATAACTAGCATGGCAGAACTGGCCTTATATGGTTTATAGATTCCATATCGGGAATGGAACCAATTCTCAGCTCTGTAGTTCATTTAATATCAAATGCAATTTTAATCTATGGTCCACCTTGGATGGCACAGCAACCCTCAGTTACACTCACTTGAGGTTGGCATTCTTTATTTTCCAAATGTGGGAAAATCCCATAACCGCGGTTCCGTTGCCATCTTCAAACCGAGGATTGAATCCTCGGTTTGAGGTTGGGTAGCTTGCTGGAATCGGAATTCTGCTACCCCATTGTGTCGTTCTAATGCAGCAACCTGGGGTTGTGCTCAAGCTGGCACTCACCCCTCTCACATCAGGGCCAATGGTTGCTGGGCAAGTGACACACTCAGCAGAAGAGGAAGGGGCGGGGTTTGCAGGTGGAGGCAATGGAACTGCAGCTGCCAGATCGTCTGGTATTATTCTTGCCTTTCGGGGTTAATCTCAGGCAAGCCTAGCCACTTCACTTGTCATCTGAATGGGCCCCAAGAAACCTTCTTTTGGAATTGAGGTGGAGTGTCTTAAGATTACATGCATGGTCAGTGGTTGACATGATGAGGATGTAGCCTCATTGGGATTACTTTGCATAATTTCCCTCATTTTGTAGGCCAGTTTGTCTACTCCAGTAACTTTTAACAAATTATATACACTGTTCACAATGACTAATTCTGGAATTTTTAAATGTATACGTTAATGATTACATGGGGAAAACATCTAGTCTAAAGTTTAAATGCGTCTTTGACAAGAGAAGTATATCTTAGAAATACATGGCTAATTTCCATAAATTTGAAAACCAAAAACCCTACACTTCTTTAAAATGATCCTACTTTGTCCAGTGTTGCATGGATAGAAGAAAGATGATAAAAGTAATGCCAAGATTTGAACTTTAAAAAGTCTATGCTGATTAACATTAGTACTGAGAACAGGTTGTGGATCAGAGGACAGGCAATTAAGTTGTGGAAATTGAGCCCAAATTGACACTGTGGTAACAATTTAATTTTGTTGTGGTAGCTAACTGAGAGCCATTATAATATTTTGATCCCTGTGTCAGATTAGGACTTGGTTCAAATCCCCACTCAGCATGAAACTCACTGGGTGACCTTGGGCCAGTCACTCTCTCTCAGCCTAACCTACCTTACAGGGTTGTTGTGAGGATACAATGTTGGGAGGGGACCATGTTTGCTGTTCATTGGAAGAAGGGCAGGATAATAAAAAATAATACCAAATAATAATAAAAATGTAATAATACCATTTTCATCACCCTTAATCAACTATATTAAAAACAGATCAACATGGTATCCTCTCAGCTTTAATTGTTTTTTATTTTATTTATTATTTATTACATTTCTATACAACCCTATCCATCCAAACACTTTGGGTGATATACAACACCTAGAAAAACAAACAAACAATTTAAAATAATCAACTTTTTTAAAAAAGAGCAAATTTAAAAACCATTTAAAAATATTTAAGAACAATTTAAAAACTTTGGAAGGCCAGGCCAAATGAGTTTTCAGGGCTTTCCTAAAAGCCGACAATGAGCCAAAACTATGAATTTCTGCCAGGGTGCATTCCACAGCCCAGGAGAAGCTGCAGAGAAGGCCCAGTTCCGAGTTGCCACCAGACATACCGGTGGTAACTGGAGAGGAATCTCTCCAGATGACCTCAATATGGGTGGGGATCATACAGAAGAAGGCACTTTCTAAAATAACCCAGCCATTCAGGGCTTTAAAGGTAAAAAAACAGCACTCTGTATTTGGCCCAGAAACATATTGGCAGCTAATGCAACTGTTTAAGGGCAAGCATAATTTGTTCTCTCTGGGTTACCCCAGAGACCAGTCTGGCTGCTGCATTTTGAACTAACTGAAGTTTCTGAACTACATGCAAAGGAAGCCCCATGAAGAGTGAATTGCAATAGTCAAGCCTAGAGGTTACCAGGCTTTTGAATTAGTATAATTTTGGAATTAAAGACCTCATTCCACTAGATGTCAGTCTAAGCAAGGAAACATAACGTGGAGAAATCTTGACTATGTGCCTTTGATAATGATTAAAAGATAGCATGCTTGTTTTGGGAAGAAGTTTTATAGAGTGTCTGGGGAGTGGATACCCAGACATTACTGGAGGATATGCACTCCCCAGACACTCGAGAGTAGTAGTGTTTGGCTACATAAAGGAAGAGCTCCTAGCTGCAGATCAGGAGTTAGTTTGTAATATGTTGGTAGTGGTTGGAATATGTATAGCAGCAAAACGGAAATACAGTTGACCCCATCTATCCATGCTTATTCTGAGGAAGTTCAAACGTGATGGAATTGACTTATTTAAAAGCATTAAAAGGATCTGGGCAAAATAAATTTGTGGAGAAATGGAGCCTCCTTATAGGCTCCATATTTTATTATTATTGGAATAATATAATGTAGGATGGTCCAGAACCCTTGAAAGGACTCATTGCTGATCCTTGAGACTACCTCTGTGCCCATAATTTTCACATGGTGGTGCAATGATCCTCTCGGGGCCCACTCATATATGAGGTAGCCTCACTCAGAAAGGAGGTAGCCCATGGAGGGCAGATTGCCAAGAGCCTACTGAAACCTGGAGACAGCCCTACTTCTAGAAGTTCAAAGTATCTTCAATCCTGGTGGGATTTCAAGGAGATAGTGACTCATATCTGACACACGCAGTTGCAGAATAGGAAGATGTAATTGGAGCTGGTCCTAACTTTTTCAAGAACCTAGATCTCCAAGTAGAGTGTTGGTATAAACTTGTTCTCTAGGAACCATTTCACTCTGTCTCCCCAGAATAAGCAGACTGGGCTGTGCTCCAAACTATGAGTACATCCACACAACAACCGTACATTGGCTTTAAATGGGCTTAGCTGCTTTGGATTCAACAAATGAAGCCTGGGAGTTGTAGTTTTATGTGGATGCTGAGATTTCTCTCATTGGAATTCTTAACTTCTTCACAGAAGAGCAATCTGCAAAGTGCCTTTTGGGGAGACTATGACATTTAATCCAGTTGAGGTTTGTAGGGTAGGCATGCGTTGGGGACATCTAGTGCTGCTATGTGATGCAGCTCCCCTTCCTACTCATGTAATATGGCATACTTCTTCCTACTTGCCAAGAAATATACAACATAGTGCTCTGAACATAGTCGTTATAGCAGACTCTGAGCCAGACCATTGTATGAATTGGCATGCAAGAGTGGTGATTGCTGTTGAAGCATTTCCTGCAGTGTCAGACATTCATTTCCAGCCCTGAAAAAAGAACAAAAAACAATTCTCTTGGCAACACAGAATTCTGTAGTTACATCATGAGAACACTTCAAATGGCCTTTTCCAGTGCATTTTTTATATCCACATCATAGATGTAAATGTTTCAAGGATTCTTGAAACTTCACATTGTGGTCAATGTTCTCTGTTTTCCACATAGAGATCTTGTTCTCCACAGAGAACAAGCTTGATTTTTTTCCACAGTTATTGCAGCTCATATAGCACATTGCTTGTTTGAAGTAAGCATCTGGCTTGAAGTTACTGACATGTAATTACAGCAGTCACAATTAGATCGGGGCAAGCCTTTCTTTCTTTCTTTCTTTCTTTCTTTCTTTCTTTCTTTCTTTCTTTCTTTCTTTCTTTCTTGTTAAATTTATATACCGCCTTTCATTAAAGCAATCCCAAGGCGGTTTACAGCAAAAATTTAAACACAAGATGGTAAAAAAGACACCATTAAAATATTAAGTGGGGGGAAAATTAAACAAATCTGATTAAAAATTTAAAACAAAAGCATAAAAACAGTACAGACTATAAAGAGCAGCAGCAGAGAATCAAATAAATGCCTGGGCAAAAAGCCAAGATTTTACACTTTTTCTAAAAGCTGTGATGGAGACCGAGGAACGAATAGCCACCGGGAGAGCATTCCAGAGTCTGGGGGCAGCAACAGAGAAGGCCCTGTCCCGCGTGCATGACAACCGAGCCTCTCTCATTGTCAGCACCCAGAGCAGAGCCCCCTCAGATGACCTCGTCAAGCGGGCAGCAACCCTTGGGAGCAGGCGGTCCCTCAAGTATCCCGGGCCCAAACTGTTAAGGGCTTTAAAGGTCAAAACCAGCACCTTGAATTGGACCCGGAAACAAACTGGTAGCCAGCCAGTGCAGCTCTTTCAAAATGGGTGTGATGTGCTCCCACTGGGCAGCTCCAGATAAAACCCTAGCTGCTGCATTTTGCACTATCTGCAGTTTCCAGATATTCTTCAAGGGCAGCCCCACGTAGAGCGTGTTACAGTAATCCAGCCTTGACGTGACTAAGGCATGGGTAACTGTGGCCAGATCTGCCTTCTTGAGAAAGGGACGCAGCTGGAGCACTAGCCGAAGCCATGCAAAGGTACCCCTGGCCACCACCTCCACCTGAGCTTCCAAAAGCAGAGCCATGTCCAGTAATACCCCCAAGCTGCGTACTTGCTCCTTCAAGGGGAGTTCAACCCCATCCAGAACCAGTAAAATCTCCTCATCCCGATTGGCTCTCCTGCTGACCTACATTACCTCCGTTTTCTCCAGATTCAATTTCAGTTTATTAGCCCACATCCAACCCATCATGGCCTCCAGCCCCCGATTCAGGACATCCACCGCCTCCCTTGGATCAGGTGACAAGGAGAGATAGAGCTGTGTCATCCGCATATTGCTGACAACTCAGTCCAAGTCCCTGGATGACCTCTCTCAGCAGTTTCATGTAGATGTCTTACAGTCTACAAAGAATGACCATCCAGTTTGGATAATTCCAGTGGCCCACATGTTGTGCATATATCTGTTGCAGTAAGGGTACTGCATCCCTGCATAGCAGGGCTGCTCTGAGCTCAGCCAATGTCTTGTTGAGCAACATAGCATGTGCAGGATGAAGAAGGATACTCAACAAGCTGTCACTGTGCATGAATGCAGATCCTTTATGGCTGAAGGTAGCTGTGCAATATCCAGGCCAGTGTATATAAAAAGACCAATAAATTCCTGCATTTTTAAAAAAGTATCCTGTTTATTGGAAGTCATAGGGGTATGTGGCTAAACAAAGTAACCTACAAGAAATGAAATTTGTGTCTGTCATCAGAAGTTGAAATTTTTCAATTTAATAGAATGGCTGATGCATTTCTTGATTATAATGTAAATTGAGATACTACACTATAAAAACTAATATACTTCTTGAAAAACCAGGACACTTCATTTTTTAAGGTACCTTTTAGAGGTATGCCATCGCTACGACTGCTCCAAAGAGGTGAAGGAGTTAAGGCATATATTCTTGAGTATCCTCACTTCAGATTTTTGAACACATGGGCAAGCAAACAGCCAGAAAACCACTGCAGGTCTGCACCTGTGCAACATGGAAATAGTTGAGAGGAAGATGTCCATCTTGCAAAGCTCCCAGCTTTCTCTGCCTCATACTTACACCTGATCAAAGGGATACTCTGCATGTATTTTCCTTCACTAAGGTTATCTCCATATGGGGGAAAAACTGAAGGTGGGGTGACCCTGATCTCTTCTGATGTTTGTTGTAACTGCACGCTCAATTGATGTTTTTGCAGGTCTGATGTATTGTCATGGCTTCCAGCTTCAGCACTGTTTGTGGGCATTATTTATTCAGGTTCCAGGGCTTTATCCAGATTGGTAAGATATATGCAAATAGAATCTGAAATGCCATTGTTGGTGTTATAATACTATTTTTTAAAATCACAAATTGCCTGATAAAGTTGAAGTCTAACTTTTGTAAAACACTGAATGCTTTTGTTCACTTCTAAATCTCCTCCAAATAAGAGCTGGTCAAACCATGAGGCACTATGGATTTTCTTCTTGAGGTGCCAAAGTGTCTTGGATCATCTCTGGCTCCAATCTGAATGTCTTCATTATGTGCCCTATGTTCTCTGCCTTTTGTATAATGCATTGTAGTCTAACAATAATGGCCCGCAGAGGTTTCAGAACTGTTAGGCATAGAAGGAGGAGTGGTCATAGCTCACTAGAAGTGTGTCTGCTGTGTTCAGAAGGCTTTATGTTCAACTTCTCTGGCACATTTTAGTTTTGTTGTGGTTGTGTTGCTTTTTAAAGTATCTTGGGTGTTGTTAGGGCTGGGAAATACCTCGGTCTGAGAGCCATTGCCAGTTGTGGTGGGAGACAGAACTGAGCTAAATGGGTTACTGGTCTGACTCAGCAGAAGGCACCTTCCTAAGTTCATGAGAAGAACATTAATATATCCTGTATTATTTTAAGTTTAATATGTCCTGTATTATTTTCAGAGTTGTATTTTTTCTTTTCCCCACCTTCTTTTTCCTGAATGTGGATGATAATGTGATATTTATAGTATTTCTATTTTTTTTTTAAAGTTCATGAAAAGAAAGATCATATTTCTAATATTCTGGGTTTTTATAGATGCTGTGGTCTTTCAACAAATAGGCACCACTGGAGAGTATTATCTTTCCACTCCAGGTCACAAGAAGAGGGCCCTAATGATGCCCCTGGTTCCTACATTATGTTTTGCAGAAGAGGGTGTTACATAGGGTTATTACATGTGAAGCTGAACATTTCAGACCTTACACATGATCAGATGAGTAATTGTCAATGCTCCTGATGACCAACTATGGAAGAGGATGGACAAATTCAGTCAGTGCTGGCCTTCTCACTTTTCCCACATGCAAAAAGAGAGAATTGGAAACTGGATAAATGAGAAATGTATGGCCAGTTACAAAAGTTGAGATGGAATAGAGGCATGTGACATCCTGTTCAACCCTAAACACTGAAAGCTGATATAAGACACCCTGTGCCCCAAATCTTATTATTGTTGTATTTAATCTTTACATGGCTGAAACAAGCAGACATCTGCAGCCCTCTGATGTCTAGTGGAATGGCTCAGATAAGAAGCCGGAAAAACCTCCATGCAACTCATTAGACATGAGAGGTTTTTCCGGCTTCTTATCTGAGCCATTCCACTAGACATCAGAGGGCTGCAGATGTCTGCTTGTTTCAGCCATGTAAAGATTAAATACAACAATAATAAGATTTGATCATCTGATCATGTGTAAGTTCTGAAATGTTCAGCTTCACATGTAATAACCCTATGTAACACCCTCTTCTGCAAAACATAATGTAGGAACCAGGGGCATCATTAGGGGGTGGCCCATGAGGCATGGGTCCTCGATCAATGAATTGCTCAGAGCCCTGTATCTCATTAGCTCCTCCTTCATGACCTCATCAAGAAAGGAAGTGCAGCCGTGGAGGCACCTGTATGGAGCATGTGGGGGGGGGGGAGAGTGGAGAGTGAGTGTGTGTTCCTAGCCTCAACTACTTCCCTGCTGCTTCCACCTTCATAGGTGCTATATTATAATATTGGAGACTTTAGAAAACCTACAGAATTATCCCTGGAGGGTGAGTTTAATTATCAAAAGGGGGGCTGTGGACCTGGGCCCTGGAACTTTGAAGTACTGTATTTACCCAAATAGAAGATGACTCTGAATTTAAGACACACACACCCCTTTAAAAATACAGGTTATATCTGTATTGACCCAAAAGGAAGAGGACTTTGAATTTAAGATGACCCCCCCCCCATTTCTAACATCAAAGAAGTGGGGGGAGACCTAGTCTTGAATCCAGATAAATCTGATACCTAGCAACGCCCCTGGTAGGAACAATGTGTCAGCAAGACTGAATTGTATGTCTCCAGTTAAATATAATGCAAATCTGGTAGTAAATGCTGAAATATGTTGTGATCTACAGATAATCACCCAAACTTTTGGTCCAGCCCTTTGAATAGGCAAGCTGCTTAGCTCATCACAAAAATAGTTTTACTTGCAAAGCTCAACAGAAAACAATAGTGGCAAAACAGCAGAGAATGATCTGGGCAAAACAGCAATTCTTTTCAGCAGCCAGAGTTTGTTCTTTTCCTCTCCTTCCTGTTATCCAAAGAATGAGAACACAGACTACTTAGAACCACTGATAAAGTTCTGGGGAAGTTTTGTCTGTGTGAACCTTTCAGTCTCAGTTGACTTGCGTCTCAAAATGTTTTCCTTTAAAAAAAAAAACAACACAAAAAAAACCTCCCACTTCTGTGAGATCTATTTGTATGATCTGGCTTCAGCTCACTGAATATGTAGCACTGTGTATGACTATGAAAGACACTCCACTATGTCATATGGGGGCAGTTGTAGATTAAAAAATGCTTTATATTTTTCTGTTCATACCATTCCTAATTGAGGGTTGAATTGAAATGACTGTTGTTACTACTGCCATGAGGCATAACTAAGCACAGTTTCATCATCAAATCAGTGGAGCTGTGCTGTGGTGGCGGTGGTTGTGGTTTTTTGTCCTTTTGTTCAGTGGGTGGCCTGAAGTACTTTGTGCTCTAGCCATATATATTATTCTGTAAATAATTATGCACTGACTTATGTAAACATGAGAGCTAGTGCTGGATATGTAGTGGAGGACTGGATTGAAATTCCTATTCTGCCATGAAGTCACTGGATAGCCTTTTACAAGTTACTCACTTTCAGCCTCATCTGTAAAATAGAGATATGAGTTTAAGGGTGTGAAGGCAAATGACATAAGGATGGTGAAACTTGTTGTACACTTAAAATGCTATAGATATTGTTCAGCATGATGCCTACAGAATTGGACCCTACTTAGGGTGCATGTGTCCTGTCTCCCTGCAAATTTTCCTTCGAAGAATCTGGGGCTAGAATTATATGGAGATTGTGGAAGCTTCCTTCAGGTGCTAATAGCAGCTTCAAACGCATGAATTTCATTGGGACTGCAGTGGAATGCACTGATGGGTAAAATGATGGGTACACCCCCTCCCTGTACATAGTGGTCCAGAGAGAGATATATATATGCAAAAATGCATGACCAAATTGTTTAATGTAATGTAGTTAGATGTAATGTAGTTTGGCCCCATTAGTTAGATGGTGGAGTAGGGTAAAATGGGAGTCTGCTTAAGTTGGCTGGCTCAAGATACCGAGCTTCCTCTTATAAGGACCAAAGCCACTAAAAAATATCATCACAGGCAATAAACATCTGGTGAAGGTTAGCTGAGCTGGGCAATCAGGAGCCATTGCTGGCAGCAAAACACATTTCTCTTGGCTCTAGGAAGAGCCAGTGGGTTAAGGGAGGGGAAGGGGTGTGTGTATATGTGTGTGAACTTGGCTGCAGGAAAGGAAGAATGCAAATTCTGGTGTCAGCTTTCCTAGGACAGCATCATTTCTAGTGTTTCCGATTATTGTGCTGTAGCTGAAGAGGCCTGTGCTAGATGGTCTCCTTTTATCTTCTTCGTTCAGCAACACAAATGGCAGTGAGCCCAGCTATGAAACAAGGAATTGTCTGGATTTTGATGTTTGTTTTTAAATCATAGCATAGGCTCCAGCTATCCCTATTTATCAGGGATAGTCCCTATTTTCTGGAATCTGTCCCTGGTAAATAAATATCCCTACTCTGTCCCTGTTTTTGCCTCTTGGCCATGCTTGTTCAGCTTCCCCCCACTTAAGATGCTAGAGTTGTCATTTTTCAGGATTGAGCAGCCACCTCGGAGTCTCTTGAAATTAGATCTCCAGTTTAATGAGTGGGTGGGTGCACTGTGCCTCAAGTGCATCTGCATCTAAATAGGTGCACAACAATAAGGTACACGCAGTGTACAGCATACCATGGCTGGAATCCAATCTTCAGCAATGTGTACTATTTGGTGGGAGAACTGGGCAGTATGAGGATGGAATTTTACAAGTGTGTCCCTGTTTTCATCTGTGAAATGTTGGCGTGAATAGGCTTGGCTCATCTGCTTTGGTCATCTGGAGCAATGTATTTTACATGCTCTTTGTTGCCTGCTTTCCATTTGTGGCCCTCTGTAGTCAGAACTGCAGCCTTCTAGGTTGCTTGCCATGTCAGTGGATCAGACCAAAGGTTCATCTAGTTCAGCACCCTAAATGCCACAGTGGCCAGCCATTTGTCTCCAAGAAGCCCACAAGCCGGGCTTGGAGGCAACAGCCCTCTCCTACTGTTGCACCCTAGCAGTGAGTATTTGTATACTCTCCTTCTGATTCTGAGACACTGCTGTGGGAATGTTGGAAGCTATGGTCAAGGAAGGGCCATAATTCACTTGGAGAGCACTTTCTGTGGATACACAAGATCCTAGAGTCAATCCCTGGCACCGTCTTCAAGAAGGGCTATGAAAGACCCCTCTTGGGAAATCTGCTGCCAGTCAGCATAGACAGTAGTGAGCTAGATGGATAAGGGATTTTATTCGGTATTAGGTATCTTTCTATTTCTATTTTATTCAGTATTAGGTATCTTTCTGTTAGACCTATCTTTCCATGTCTCAGTTGGAAGGCTACTCTGTGAAGAGCAGACACAGCTGAGAAGGTGAGCAAGCTTTTCTAAACATCTAGCCTTTTCCCCTTCAAACAAACTAACAGGAAGAGGGGAGATTTTCAGGGGCTGTTTCTCTTTAAGAGCTAGGTCTTAGTCTCTCTGTGTGTGTGTGTGTGTGTGATTTGCTAGGGTTAGAATTTCCCAGGACTAGGATTTGCTAGGGCTACCAAACTCCAGTGTTTTACTTTGTCCCTACCTGGAGGGGGTGGAGTCAGCTAGGGCTGGGAGAGGCCCCACATTCCTTTGACTCACATCCTGTGTCTCAGTTGGAAGGCTATTCTGTGAAGAGCAGACACAGCTGAGAAGGTGAGCAAGCTTTTCTAAACATCTAGCCATTTCCCCTTCAAACAAACTAATAGGAAGAGGGGAGGTTTTCAGGGGCTGTTTCTCTTTAAGGGGTAGGTCTTAGTCTCTCTCTCTCTCTCTCTCTCTCTCTCTCTCTCTCTCTGTGTCATTTGCTAGGGTTAGAATTTCCCAGGGCTAGGATTTGCTAGGGCTACCAAACTCCAGTGTTTTACTTTGTCCCTATCTGGAGGGGGTGTAGTCAACTAGGGCTGGGAGAGGCTCCACATTCCTTTGACTCACATCCTGTGTCTCAGTTGGAAGGGTACTCTACATAAGAGGTGAAGGCCCGAGAGCATAGCTAATCGAGCATAGCAAACAGGGATAGCAAACAGGATGTAGGAGTTTTGCAGGAATTTAGCGGGTAGTGTGTGTGGGAGCCTGGAACAAGCCCCTGTGATCAGAAGGAGCCTGGTGGAGAAGAGAACGTAAGTACAAATCCCTCCCTCATATCCCTCATATTCTTGGGAATGGCTGTTTGGACAGATAAATAGCTGACCATTACAGCTGAGACCTCTGCTTCTAATAAACTATCTAATAAACAGATGATAAACTACTTCTAATAAACTATCTCTCAATACTGTAAACAGCCAACAAAAACAGTTGTTGATAGAAATAGGAGATAGAAAGTCAGCAGGGGAAGGGGCACTTCCCAGTGTATTGCACAGAGTGCCACATGTATGACTGTTTGCCCCATGGGCAGAAGTCATGGGTATGTGCTCAGTGCAAGGTGCTCCTGGCCCTCAGGCAAGAAATTCGTTCCCTCGAGACCAAGGTGGCGGATCTGGAGAAGCTCAGAGAGACAGAGAGGCATGTGGATGAGACCTTCAGGGATGTGATAGAGGCATCCCACTCCAGGGCTGGTAGCTCCTCTGCTGTCAGGGAGAATGACGGTCTTGGGCAAGGAGGACATGGGTATGAGGAAGAGGGAAATGCTCCTTTAGAAGGGACCCCTTCTATGAATGATGAGCCCATATCCTCTCACATAGGGGATACTCCTCTGGGGGGTGGGGGCCTCCTTGTAGTTGGTGATTCGATC
This sequence comes from Hemicordylus capensis, assembly GCF_027244095.1. Lineage (NCBI taxonomy): Eukaryota > Metazoa > Chordata > Lepidosauria > Squamata > Cordylidae > Hemicordylus > Hemicordylus capensis. The sequence continues at coordinate 246,049,723 of NC_069660.1, read as the reverse complement.
ATTAGAGGTATAGAGAGATGGGTTTGTGACCCATGTGTTGACCGCACGGTGACTTGCCTGCCAGGTGTGAAGGTTGCGGACATCACGCAGCGTCTAGACAGGCTCTTAGGCAGTGCTAGGGAGGAGACAGCTGTTGTGGTGCACGTTGGCACCAACGATGTGGGGAAATGTAGTCAGGAGGTCCTGGAAGCCAAATTTAGGCTGATAGGTAGCATTTTGAAGTCCAGGACCCCCAAGATAGCATTCTCAGAAATGCCACCTGTTCCATGCACAGGTACAGTGAGACAGGCAGAGCTGAGAGGATTAAATGCATGGATGAGACGTTGGTGCTAGGAGGAGAGGTTTAGATTTGTTAGGCACTGGGACACATTTTGGGACAAGCAAGGCCTGTACAAAAGGGATGGGCTGCACTTGAACCAAGATGGAACCAGACTGCTGGCGCTTAAAATCAAAAAGGTTGCAGAGCAGCTTTTAAAACGACACCTGGGGAACAGCCGATGGGAGCTGGGCAGTATCCCGTTTGGCAAACGCCATCCTTTAAAGTGTGAGGCTGCAAAGAATTCAGATAAAACAGAAGGGGACAGAGCAGAACCGCATAAAGAGCAGACGGGAGACTGTGCCAGCAGGTCAAAGAGTCAAAAGAATAGCATACATCAGGGGAGAGAGTCAGCATATAGGTGCTTATATGCCAATGCCAGAAGCCTCCGAGCCAAGATGGGTGAGCTGGAGTGCTTGGTTGCTAATGCAGAAATAAATATAGTGGGCATAACAGAAACATGGTGGAACAGCGAGAACCAGTGGGACACTGTTATCCCTGGGTATAAACTCTATAGAAAGGACAGAGAAGGGCGCCTTGGAGGAGAGGTAGCACTGTATGTTAAAGAAGGGATAGAATCTAACAAGCTAGAAAACCTAGGAGGACTGCTCCACAGAAACCCTGTGGGTGACTATACAAGGCCTGAAAGGGCCATGCTACTGGGGCCATGCTATTGCCCTCCGTGTCAAAATGCCGACTGGGAGTTGCAGGAGGAAATCAGGGAGGCGTCAAGGAGAGGCAGGGCTGTAATTATGGGTGACTTCAATTACCCACACATAGACTGGGTAAATTCACCATCAGGTAAGGACAAAGAGATCAAATTTCTAGATACGCTAAATGACTGTGCCCTAGAACGGTTGGTCTTGGAACCAACCAGAGAGAAGGCAACCTTGGACCTAATTCTGAGTGGCACCCAGGACCTGGTGCGTGATGTCAGTGTCATCAACCCTTTAGGGAACAGTGACCATAGTGCCATCAAATTCAGCATACATGCGGGGAGAGAATCATCAAGGACATCTAACGATTTCAGAAGAGGAAACTTCTCCAAAATGAGGAGTATGGTGAAAAGAAAGCTGAAAGGGGAAATCAGGAGAGTCACTTCGCTCCAGAGTGCATGGAGTTTACTCAAAACCACAATACTAGAAGCCCAGTTAGACTGTATACCCAAAAGGAGGAAAGGTACCACTAAGTCCAGGAGGATGCCAGCATGGCTAATGGGTACCGTCAAGGAAGCCATAAAAGGGAAGAATACTTCCTTCCGAAATTGGCAGTATTAAAGAGATACCTGTCCAAATGAAGAGAACAGAAAGGAACACAAACTGTGGCAAAAGAATTGCAAGGTGACAATAAGGGAGGCAAAAAGAGAGTTTGAGGAACATTTAGCCAAAAGTATCAAGGGGAATAACAAAAACTTCTTTAAATACATCAGAAGCAGGAAACCTGCCAGGGAGGCGGTTGGACCATTAGACAATAAGGGAGTGAAAGGGATTATTAAGGAGGATATGGAGGTTACAGAGAAGCTGAATGAGTTCTTTGCGTCTGTCTTCACGGCAGAGGATACTGAGCATATACCTGTTCCTGAACCAGGCTTTTTAGGGATGGAGGCTAGAGAGCTGAGTCAGATAGAAGTGACAAGAGATGATGTTCTAAACTGTCTGGAAAAACTGAAAGCTAATAAATCACCGGAGCTGGATAGCATCTATCCAAGAGTCCTCAATGAACTCAAATGTGAAATTTCCAACCTCCTTGCAATAATATATAACTTATCCCTGAAATCAGGCTCTGTACCAGAGGACTGGAGAGTAGCAAATGTAACACTGATTTTCAAAAACGGATTCAGGGGCGATCAGGGAAATTACAGGCCGGCTAGCCTAATGTCCGTTCCAGGCAAATTGATGGAAAGCATCCTCAAGGATAAAATTGTAAAGCACCTAGAAGAACAGACCCTGCTGGGAGTGAGGCAGCATGGCTTCCGCAAAGATAAATCTTGCCTCATCAACTTTTTGGAGTTCTTTGAGAGTGTCAACAAGTGTGTGGATCAAAGTGATCCAGTTGACATAGTCTACCTGGACTTCCAAAAAGCTTTTAACAAAGTTCCTCATCAAAGACTCCTGAGGAAACTTAGCAGTCATGGGATAAGGGGGAAAGTACATGTGTGGATTGCTAACTGGTTGAAAGACAGGAAACAGAGGGTAGGTATAAATGGAGAGTTTTCACAATGGAGAGAAGTAAGAAGTGCGGTCCCCCAGGGATCTGTGATGGGACCGGTGCTTTTTAATTTATTCATAAATGATCTAGAAGCAGGGGTAAGCAGCGAGGTGGCCAAATTTGCAGATGATAGCAAACTCTTCCGGGTAGTGAAATCCCAAACGGATTGTGAGGGGCTCCAAAAGGATCTCTCCAGACTGGGGGAGTGGGCGACAAAATGGTAAATACGGTTCAATGTTAGCAAGTGTAAGGTGATGCACATTGGGACGAAAAACCCCAACTTCAAGTATATGCTGATGGGATCTGAGCTGTCAGTGACCGACCAGGAGAGGGACCTTGGGGTTGTGGTGGACAGCTCGTTAAAAGTGTCGACTCAATGTGCGGCAGCTGTGAAAAAGGCCAATTCAATGCTAGGGATCATTAGGAAGGGGACTGAAAATAAAACTCCTAATATTATTATGCCCTTATACAAAACTATGGTGCGACCACACTTGGAGTACTGCGTACAATTCTGGTCTCCACATCTTAAAAAGGACATTGTTGAACTGGAGAAGGTACAGAAGAGGGCAACCAAGATGATCAGAGGCCTAGAGCACCTTTCTTGTGAGGCAAGACTACAACACACCTGGGGCTTTTTAGTTTAGAAAGGAGACTGTGGGGAGACATGACAGAGGTCTATAAAATCATGCATGGCATGGAGAAAGTGGAGAGAGAGAGATTCTTTTCCCTCTCACACAACACTAGAACCAGGGGTCACTCCATGAAATTGATTGCCAGGAGGTCTAGGACTAACAAACGGAAGTACTTTTTCACACAACGTGTGATCCACTTGTGGAACTCTCTGCCACAGGATGTGGTGACGGCCAACAACCTGGATGGCTTTAAGAGGGGTCTGGATGACTTCATGGAGGAGAGGTCTATCAACGGCTACTAGTCGGAGGGCTATAGGCCACCTCCAGCCTCAAAGGCAAGATGCCCTGAGTACCAGTTGCAGGGGAGTAATGGCAGGAGAGAGCGCACGCCCTCAACTCCTGCCTGTGATTTCCAGCGGCATCTGGTGGGCCACTGTGCGAAACAGGATGCTGGACTAGATGGGCCTTGGGCCTGATCCAGCAGGGCTGTTCTTATGTTCTTATGTTTTTATTTTCCTATGTGGTGAGCAGTGGCATACTACTCATAAACCCCTCACCCCTGTGTGGTGAGGGATCTAACTGAAGTGTTCATGTGACAGATTTCTTACTTTACTTACCACCTAATTTCATACCTCCAGGCTTGTGTGAGCTATTCATAAGGGGAACTGATCATGACTTTTGTGGTTCTATGGTATGACTTCTTAGAAATGCCTGGATTTCATGAAACCAAAAGATAAATAAGTGCAGTGGACTAAAGAAGCTAAAGTTGTTGGTCACATTTTTCTTCCTAATCTTGTGGTCACACTTTTCTTCCTTGGCAGCCAATTCCTATCTTTCTTACATTACACAATGCTGCAGAAGTTATAACCTGTGGAATTGAGAAGTTTGTGCAGAAAGAGGTATGGTAAAACTAACTTTCTAGAATGTGATTAGTCTAACAAAGCCTCATAAATAAATTAATACCATATTTTCCTAACTGCACTAAATTGTCTAGTTACTGAACTTCTTTTCCTTGACAAGGGCAATACTTTAGTGGTATTCTCTTGAAAACAGAAGTTAGATTATTTAATTTTGTGTAAGGAAATTTAAGTAAAGGTTTTGGAATATGTAAGGGAGAAGGGAATGACACAATAAGTTGTGTCATTCTAATGAACCATCAATTGTTGAATTTCCATCAGATTAAACTCTGAACATAATAACATTTTTAATTAATAGTGTTTAATCCTTCCCTTTCCCCCAAGCATTGGGAAGTCAAAGGCAGTCTCCTGCACAGTATACTTCCTTTAGAGGAAAGAGAACTGGAAACTTAGTGGGGTTTTTTTTAGTAATCCGTTTACTTACATATGTACAGGTGGAATAGGAAGTAAGAGGTCAAGCATATGCGTATGCGGATAGTACTTTCGCAGTAGCATCAGTCCAGCACCCTGAGATTGAAAAATTTAATCCACAACCACAGCAATTTTCTCAGCCAATTCCAGAATGTTCTCCTTTCTGGGTCTCATAGAGTGTTGGAGATGCAGCTCCTGCTGATAGCATCAACTCTTAGCACCTGCAACCCTACTGACCACTAGGGGTAGAGACAGTGAGCAAGGGAATCCCCTCTCTGATTACACTTTCTCTACTCCCCCTTTGTTAAGGTGATAGTCTCAGGTTTCATTCTCTCACCAGGAGAGAGAGAGAGAGAGACTTTCTTCTTCTCCTTTCCCCTCTTCCTGTGTGTAGCAACCAGGCAGTCATGTAGGCTTAATCTAGCTCCCTGATGGATTTCCTAAATATACTACTTTATTTAGAACTTTAATTCCACGTCTCCAGACAATATTACTTAGCAGTGCTCACCTTACCTGTGCTCTTCTGCTTCAGTTGAGGTAGATCGAGAGCTTGGAAGGGATATTTCTTTAATATAGAGTTCCTGAGCAAACCTGAGACAGGCTCTTGAGAACAGAGGTGCAGTTAGGTAATTTTGGAGCCTGGACCTAAAGGGCCTTTGGAGCCTCCCCTCCCCCCGGTCAGTTAAACATTGTCCTTCTACACACACGGACACACACAAAAACCATGACGCACACAGTATTTCTAACATGTGAGTTCTTGAGGGAACAAACAGCAACTGAACCCACAAAAATGTAAGAATATAAAACAGGTATATTTATGCATATATGCATTAGCAGAAACATATCAACACACAACTTGTATTCCCATTCCATATTTCTTTCCCCATTCCTCCCTCTGTTTCTAAAGCACCTGGGGCAGGTCACAATCACACTCTGCCACTGGTGCAGTTTGGGCCAGTGATTCGGCATGGCGACCACACCACCCAGGACAGAAGAAAGAGGATTTGGAGGCCCCCAGGGGATGTGGAGGCCCTGGACTTTGGCCCAGAAGTCTGGGGTTCAAAGCACTTCTGTTTGGGAAAGACATAGAAAGGACAGAAGCAACTTCAGAAATGAGGAAATAACATCACACCCTCTTCATGTAACATGGGAGAGAGACAAAACATAGGGCTACAATGGGGTTGCTGGGAGGTACAGTTGCTAGACCTTATCAAGACTTGGAACCTGATAGAATTGCCTCACTGCATTCACTGCACGGCCAGAAGCAGCTCTCCCTGCCTTTAAGGCAGGGAAGATCTGCTCCCGGCCACGCTGCGAATGCAGCAATGGCCATTTAACTCCCGAACGAGGCCGCGTGGCCCCTCTCGGGAGCTAAACCAGCCCCCCTGAGTCTGATGTGGGATGTGTGTCGGGGCTGTGACCTGGGTTCTTTGAACCTGGTCGCCCAATAGTGGCTACGTCCCTGCTGCTGAAGGCATTTCTAGATTGTCTAGGCCAAATTGGAAGTCCTGTTCCAGCACTTCTGATTCAAAAACAGATCTGCAGACTACTTAGCCCACATTGCCCCATACCAGTGTATACAGCTGAAATGACTGGGTTCTAGGATGAGAGTCAGCTGTGGGGTCTGCATGGCTGGCTTCCCATGTTGAGCCATGCTGGGTTCCAGAGGTTCTCTTTTCCAAGGACACTTCTTATACACTATACTACACAACTGGGAAGCTGCTGTCTGGATATTCCTTTACAGAAACAAAGCAGGAAAAGGTAATCTCTTTTTATTGAATTATATTTGAATTCATTTCTTGTCCAGGACACACTTTTCAGTCTTTTGTGAAGCTATTTCAAAATAGGTCCCCCATTTCTCCTTATTTGTGTCACAATAAGATAAGTGAAATCAAATCAATCTTTATTATGGTCTTTGACCAGTAGATTACATTAAAGATTAAGTGTGACGTCAAGTCAATTTCAACTCCTGGCGGCCACAGAGCCCTGAGGTTTTCTTTGGCAGAATACAGGAGAGGTTTACCATTGCCATCTCCTGTGCAGTATGAGATGATGCCTTCCAGCATCTTCCTATATCACTGCTGCCCAATCTAGTACCAGCAGGGATTCGAACCTGCAACCTTCTGCTTGTTAGTCAAGCAAGGTTACATTAGAGCAGCATTAAAATGGCATCAAAACAGGCTATGATCGGAACTGTGAGTATTGAGACTAAACTTATAAGTTATTCAGCTACTGTTAAACAATGGTAAACTATCTTAAAAGTACAGTTAAAACACATAGAATTAGTGTAATAAGGGTAAATTGGATGAGACTATATAGAAGCTTCAAGTGTTTAAAATCTTAATAGAAGTTTCATTTGAAACAGTATTGGAAATCTTGATGGATGGTTAAGAATGTAATTTATGTAGTTTGCTACTTTTAAAGTATTTTAAGCATTTTGATTGCATTTTATTTCCCTTCTTACAGCAGACCCCTTTCCTAAAAATCTGTAGGTAAGTTGCTCATTGTGTCTCAAATGTGTAAATTTGTAGAATTCCACCAGGGCTCAATCTTCCTATGTGGCACCAAATTAAGAATTGGTTATCATTATCATCATAAGTTCTGCACAGGATAAGCTTCCAGTGGTTCAACATTGAACCACCTATATGGAAACTATTGTTTCATAGGTTGTCCATAGATCCTGCTTGGCTGATCCCTTGGAAATGTCTTTCTGAAGATTGAGGCCAATCAACTTGTGTTTACTATTAACAAATTTTATTCATTTTAAAATACAGTAGAATTTCATTTCCGAGAATTTCAATAAGGCCTTGGAGATTTGGATTTGTGGAGATTTGGATAAGTGATGTTGGAATAATAGAGTTTCTACTCTGTGTTCATATTTAGAAAAATATAAGAAGTCATTAATTATATAAGCACAGCTGTGTGAAATACTTTAAAATAGGAAACGGATTTTAACTGTGTGTGTAAAATAGCTCAAGTTGAGAAGACCTTTCAGAATTCAGCCTTTGTTTGTGACACAGATATTCATGTGTAGTGTGATTTGTAATTTGTTTTATAAATCTGGAGAAAAATGGAGCACCTGGTGGCCCTTTGTAACACATTCCTAGGGGTCATTGTAGTGGGCTTCTCTCCTTAATGTTCTGCAGGGGTTTTTCAGCACCAGGTGTAGGTAAGGACTTAAAAGACAGGGTGGGAGAGCTATTGGTCCCTGCTCCCCTATTTCCACTTGCCTGGCACATAATGCTACTCTGTCTGCTCTAACATGAATCCCTAGTGAGCATATGTGCTAGTTATCTTACGAAGGACATTGTAGAACTGGTAAAGGTGCAGAAAAAGGCAACCAAGATGATCAGGGGCATGGAGCACCTTCCTTATGAGGCAAGGCTACGACATCCGGGACTTTTTCATTTGGAAAAGAGGCGACTATGGGGAGACATGGTAGAAGTATAAAATTATGCATGGAATAGAGAGAGGGAGGACAGAAATACGTTTTTCTATCTCTCTCACAACACTAGAACCAGGGGTCATCCCATGAAACTGACCAACAAAATTTAGGACCAACAAAAGGAAGTACTTTTTCACACACACACGTAATTAATCTATGTAGTGATGACCACTGGCTTGCATGGCTTTAAAAGGGGCTTAGACAAAGTCCTGGAGGACAGGTCTATTAATGACTGACTACTAGTCTGCTGGCTATAGGCACCTCAGGTGCAAGATGCCTCTAAATAACAGTTGAAAGGGACCAACTGCAGGAAAGAGGGCATGGCCTCCCCTCTTGCCTGTGGGGTTCTCAGAGGCATCTGGTGGGCCACTGTGGGAAATAGGATGCTAGACTAGATAGCCCTTGGGCCTGATCCAGCAGGACTGTTCTTAGGTGTACTTGCTTTTCCCATTTCCCCTCAGACATTTTCAAGAACTTAATAGGTACATTTCCTATTCTGGGAGAAACAGTAGTGTCTGAGATGGGGGAGGGGTGGAGCTGTTGGAATAGAAGGAGGAAGTGGCAAAAACAAATGAGTGTGTGTGTGGGGGGGGAGAGTGATGCATGTATTGTGATGTTTTGCCAAGGGATCATTTCAATGAGTGGCATCCAGGTTAATATTACACTTGCTAAAAAATGTTTCATGTACACAACAGGGGAGAGGGTTTCCCCTTCCCTGAGTGCCTCCTGGAAATATGTCCTGAGGGTTGAGGGGGACCCTTGAGGACATATTTTTGGGAGGCACAGAGATCTGCATAAGGAAGGAGGAGTTAGTGAACATCATCCCTCCTGCATTGCACACATAAAGTGCTTTTCATCACACACAAGGGTCTGCATGTCAACCAATGTTTATATTTATTTATAATGTATTATACAGTGTGCAATATTTATTTATTTTAACATATCTGTATACTGCCAAAATTCAAATCTCTAGGCGGTTTATGCAATAAAATTGTGTAATATAAATATATATTTATAATATAACATTTCTATGCCACTCTTCAGTTTAAAAACTCCCAGGATAACTCACAGCAGTTGTAAAATGATATGAAATAATAAAAAAATACATTGCCAACACAAAACAATAAACATCAGCATCATCCAATAAAACTCCCCAGCAAATTAAATTAAAAGACAATAAAAGATGACTGATTACAGCCACCTAAATGATATAATGAACAGTCTGCGCAAATAAAAAGATCTTTGCCTGGTGTTGGAAAGTCGGGCTAAGCACCAGTGAAGCCTCTCTGCTAAGGGTCTTCCATGAATGCAGTGCCATGACTGATATTTGACTGATTCATATCCCTTTGATCATGACTGTGCCCTAATGTGAAACAAATGTGTAATTCCTCTGAGAATGCTTCACTATGAATTGCAGTCATATTGTTTGGTTTGGTTTTTGTTTTCCTTTTCATGCAGAGTGCTGATCCTTCTGGTAGCAGCAGGGTTCCTTCCTCTATATGACCCACAGGTAGGTTGGCCATTTTCATTACAATACAGATGGACCTCGTTATCTGTGGATTCGTGTATCCTCAGTCGGGGAAAAAGACACCCGACCTCTGCATATGTGGTGGAGAGGGGGGTGGGGGAGACATGCCGACTTTGCGTATCTGCGGGTCGGAGGTGGCTGGAAATGGCCACGGAGATCATTTCTGGCTGCCATTTTCTTCAATGGAGCCACAAAATGGGTCCCGTCTTTGTTAAAAACATAGGGAAAGAAAAATAACCCGCCAATTTTTGGCCGATTTGAGGGTGTAGCACGACTCAGGGGAGCAGCAGAGCATGGTAAGAAGCCCCTCCTCCAATGAAAATTGGCCAATTTTGGGCCATTTTAGGTCGATTTTTGGCTGACCAGGAACCTAAACCTTGTGATCCTATAGCCCCCAATGACTCAATATTCGTGGTTTCCATATCTGCTGCTGCAACCCAGAATGGAACTCCTGCGAATATCAAGGTTCTCCTGCACCAACGTTGACTTTGCTATAAAAGCCCTTTCGTACACCGTGCCTTGCAAAAAACCCTGTACCAAATGGCACAGAGCAGGTGAACATTTGTTTGTTATCATTTAGGCCATTGAGGGAAAAAGTCAAGTCCAGCACTGAACAGTGGGACAGGGGTGGGGGGAGACCAGAGAGGAGGGTATCTCAAAATTTGTTGGGAAACAGCGAATTCATTTCAGGTGTAAGACCCTCCTTCAGAGTTTAAACTGTAAAACCATCTCAGTCGTTAAACTACATGCTGATTTAAACATTTTGTTAGAATTCATGTGCTTCACTCGCAGTCTACTAAATAGCTGTGAGGAGTGGCTGATCTGGATTGGGACTTTGGTATGATAGGAGGGTGGGTCTTTAACATTTTTTCTGCCCTATGGGGAAAGCCCTCCTCTCCCCATAGTCTATAGTGGCCCTCCCCCTTGACTCCTATTTACTAAAGAAAAATTAAGCACTCTAGTGTTAATGATGTGATTAGCATAATGTGTAGTTTGGCTCTGAGAAACAAGGATTTAAAAAGAACATGCTTTGAAATACTCATCAGAGCACGATAGGGTTTTTTCATGTGACATTTTAAAGATCCTTATTTCTGAATCGTTGTCTATATGGATGCTATTAAAAGAATAGTAGTATTATAGCTGAGAACCCGGAAGACATTGCTTACACCCAAAACACACTGGGCGTATTTCACTAAATTGCTTCCTTGTATCTCTTGAGAAAATCTCTTCTCTGGTCCCGCCCCCATTCTAATTATTGCCTATTGTACTACTTTTATATGACACTCAGCCTAAGTCTGTCCATATTTATTTTGAAGTAAGTCTCATTGTGTTCTGTGGAGTTTATTCCTGAATAAATTTGATGTCATCTTAGGAAGTATACTCACCATGTTTAAATGAAAGGACCCTGTACCCAGGACCATCACCTCAAAATGAGGCCTGTCTGTATTCCCACTAAATATTGTTCTTTCTTCAAATGCTATAAAAATGAGGAATATTTTAATATGAATAGGAACATATGCATGTTGCTGTTTTGTTGTTGTTGTCACTCTATCAAAATTTAATTTACTAGTAATTTGATAGTGTACTTTTCTTTCCATTTCGCAACAGAAATGGATACAAACTCAGTCCTTTTAAATATATTTTTGTTCCTAAACTGTAGTTCAGTTCTGAAGCAGCTCTTTATCTATGTGTATTTGATGTTTTTACTTTGCAGTTTGATACAGATGGCTATTTTTGGGCACTCATACATTTGCTTTGTATTGGTAAGTTCTACATAAGTCTGACCTGAGGAAATTAAGCTTCCAGGCATACTTACCTTCTATGCAATTCCCTTTTATTTTAGTAGGGTTTGTACTAAGATTCCTAGTCTGCTCACTATTGTTCCACAATACAATTGCCAGCAGGATCTGGCAATAAATTGCATAAGCAGGATCTCTTTGTATTGCTTTTACTTGGAACAGTAGCTGTAATGTGTTCTTTCTGAATATATAAGAATGGATTCAAGTTTGAATGAAACTGAATGTCACCATGATATATATGGAAGGGTAAATAAATACAGGCATATCAAAGCTCAGAAATGATTTGGAGAGATCAGAGCAGTGAAGATGGAAAACAAGGAAAGAAATTTTTGATCTATGCTAAAACCAAAAATCAAAATAGATACAAATGCAAGCCAAGTCAAAACAGCTGTGTATGCTGCAGAAGGTTTAATTTCTTGCAAGCACAAGTAGACTTAAAAGAATAAAATAAAAAGAGAGAATTCCAAATGTATACAGAATTTGAATGGTACTTCAGCTGTAGCACAATACAAGTTATTGACCAAAATGATCAATGATGCATGATCTATGTTATTTCATTCACAGGGGCTTACAAAGTATATCACAAGTCATGGAGACCTAGTTCTCTAAGGTGATCTTTCCCCCCTTTTCCTCATATATGAGTTGGTGGTTATATAATGAAAGAGGGCTGCAATTACAAAATAAAATATATCATGGAAAAAGAGGCGTATAATAACATAACGGAATACTGATTTAAAATGCATAAGGACAAAAGATTTAATGCATATTTGTATAGAACAGTGATCTTCAGAATTTTTCAAGCAGGAGCCACCCTGGCAAAAAAACCTTAAATGTGAGAGCCATTTCCCATTGTATTGACCTCTGCACAGTATTGCACTTTTCTCCGTGCTGGGAGGGCCCTTTGAGAGAGGAAGCCCTCTCTAGGATGAAAGTACTGTGGAAGGCTATACTAACCCAGCATTCTGTGCACACCTTCCAAGATGGTACAGTGGCTTAAGAGGGCTCCACTTCCCTTAAATAAACTTCCCTCCCAGCACTGGGCAAAGTGCCGAACTGCATGGTGAGCAGAACCGCTCTAACCCCCGGACCTTGGGGCCCTGTTCCGTGGCCTCCAAGGCCTGGGCGGGGGGATCCCCTGCCACCGCTGCGAGCCCTCCTCCTTGATATGCCAGCCGCCCATGTGATGTCATGGGCTTGCGGCGCTGTATTCAAACTGTGCTGGCGCACCGGAGCGCCTCACAGTTCTAAGAGGTCGCTGAGCTGGACGGTCAGGCTCAGTGGCTGTTTGCACTCCGCCCACTGCTGTGGGTGGGGAGGGGGACCTGCTTGCCTCACATTGGTGGCTGGCATATCAGGGAAGAGGGCTCGCGGCAGGGGGGGGGAATGCTCGCACTCAGTTTGCTTGGGTGCACTACTGATGGTGAGAATGACTGTCTCAGCATGGTGCCAGGGGGACTGTGCAGACTATTCAGCTTTGGTCAAGGTTTTGCACAGGCCCAATAAAAATTAATCAGGAGGCCACACTTAGGGTGATGGGGCCTTACAACAAAAACCCTGGTATAGAAAGTCATAACTTAAAGAACATATATTCCTTCACATAAACAAGTTTTGTTGCTGCAACTTAAACCCTCATTATTCTTCTCTCCTCTTCAAAACAAGCAAACAAGTAATTTTCAATGAGTGTGGGATCAATACATTGCCATGTACAATGACCCAAGCCAAAAAGGGGGCTCACAATGTCGTTCCCTGCATATATGCAGAGGATTTGACCGTCCTATAGTCTGATTGTGGCTCCCTTAACATTAGCTGCAGCTGAAAACTGACTTCTTCCTTATCACAAAGGCAAGCTGCTGTGGAACAATTATGGGGAACTTTTTAAAAGTTAACTTGTTTAGATAAGGAAAAGAATGGATGTGTTCTTTGTATCCTGACAGATGAGAGATTAGCAAGGAAAAGGAAGAAGAGTATGTTTCTGACCTTGTGTGAGTGCAGAGGGGCAAATGTGAAAGAGACACCTATGGGAATTATGCTTCCTGTTGCGGGTTTGTAATTTTTACCCCCAGATTAATTAGCAGATCACTAAAGAAGCTACCCACTCCAGTTACAGAGTAGTTTGCATAGTTTAGTTGTTGCAGCTATTTAGAGAAGACTCATGGAGATTCTTGTAGAATAAAATGCTAAGTAAATTTATTGGTGAAGAACAGCTTTGGATAGGAAAGACCTAATCCTTAATCTAAGGAACTACATAATGAATAGGCAGGGAGACAGAGAGATGTTTCCATCTGCCCTCTAAGAGGAATGGAAGGGAATCTGAGTCTTTACAGGAAACACCTGAAGAGTCATATCAGGGGTCATACAGTAGAGACAGGTTGAACAGCTAGGGAGACCCTTATTCACTATCTCTACTCCCAATGCCCCTAGTGGTCATAAGGATAGTCAGTGCAAAAGGTGGTTGCACTGAAACTCCACCCCCAACACTCCCATGTATCCTAATCCAACACTTCTTACTTATACTCTGTTCAGCTCTTGTTTGTCGTGGAGGTGGGGGTACTGTTATTTAGTAGGAGAGCTGATTGGGCTGAAGGGAACAATCTGTTCTGGATGGGGTAGTGTTTCCTCAGAGCACTTGTGCAGCTTGGGGCAGGGCCGTCCCTAGTGGGTTGTGGGGCTGGGGGCGAATCAGCATGTGTGGGGCCTCCTTAACATTTCATATCATTACAGACTCATACTGATTGATGACATACAGTGTAAATAGTATGAGTGAGGTTTTGGACATATCCAACTAGCTAGGACATATAATGCATTTCTAAAGAAATAAAAATAAAAAGCACAACACATGCTTCACAGTTCTCAGACCTTCTGGGTTGCAAATCAACTTGAGCATAGTGCATTCATAAGTAAATAAGTTAGTAAATATTATATATTGTTTGTTCCAGAAGTTTTTGTAATTTTCTGCCATGAAACAAACCACTCATAGGACTTTTTGGATGAATTTAAAAAAACACCCAACAATTTGTCTAATCCAATCCAATTTAAATATACATATTCCTCCCACCCTGCCCTACATCTCTGCTCACTACCCAAGCCTTATGCCAAGTCATTCCAGGACAGATGATCTAAAGGCTGGGACAGACAGTGGGGTGCGTTTTATCCTTTTTTATGAAGGCAAAGGGCAGATTCTTCCATATGGGGGTGGAATGATGGTCTAAGGTGGTGGTGGGGGGGTTCAGTTCCGGACATTTTTGTAATTTTATGCCATGAAACAAGCCACTTTAAGGACTTTTTGGATGGGGTTTTTTAAATTAAAGGGAAAAAACACACACCAACAATTTGTGCAATCCACTTCAATTTAAAGATACATATTCCTCCCACCCTGCCTTACTCAATCTCTACTCAATACCAAAGGCCTATGGCAAGCCAATCCCTAAATATTAGGGGGGGGGGAGAATAACCACAAAAAGGAAATCACATCATACCTCCATTACTAGGGCTGGGCTGGGCAGAGAGTCTGCAGAGAACTCTGGTGCTGGACACTCCCTGCCTGGCTCCTCCTTCCTTCCTCAGCTTCAGCCAGGCCTGCATGGAGGCCTCTCTGGAAGCCCTGCCCACCCACTAAACAGCTGAGAGGTGGGGAAAGACTGAACTCTAGCAGCTTGCCTGGGAGCCTTTCAAGCTGCACACAGACACAAAAGATCGGCTGCAGGAAAAGATAAGTGGCCGGGACTGGGGGAGAGAGGAGGGCAGGCTGCATCGCGGTGTGCCAAGAGCGGGGCCTGTGCTAGTTTGGGGTTTGGGGCAGTTGCCCCGGTCGCCCCGCCCTAAAGGCTGCCCTGGCTTGAGGATTTTCCTAGACCCAGTGCTACATTTGGAGGAACAGCAGGTGGCCAGGAGCACTTTTGCATAGCTTTGGCTTGTTTCTCAAGAAACAAACAAATATTTATATACCGCTTTTCAACAAAAGTTCCCAAGGCGGTTTACACAGAGAACACAATAATAAAGTAATAAGATAGATCCCTGTCCCCAAAGTCTTAAAAGAAACATAAGGTAGACCCAGAGGCGGTCTTACCTCTGGACTTCGGGGCTGAAGTCCAGGGCCTCCACAGCCCCTGGGCCCTCCCCCACCAAATCCTCTTTAGTCTGTCCCAGGTGGTGCGGCCGCCCGGTCAAGCATGATGATGCTTGATTTGCCGGGCAGGGTGGGGGGGTGGGCTCCAAAGGCCTTTAGGTCCAGGTGCCAAAATTACCTAGGTGCACCTCTGAGTAGACACCAGCAGCAGTCACTGGAAGGATGCTGTGCTGGGGCTAGATAGGGCCAGTTGTTCTCCCCCTGCTAAATATAACAGAGTCACCACTTTATAAGGTGCCTCTTTGCTCAGTTAGCAGGGGCACCTTTAGAAGAAGGCAGATCTTGCCAATTATCCATGATGTGTGGAGATGTTATTTTAATACGCCCAGCCAGTAGGCTGTAATATGTCCAACCAGTATCAGCGTTTGCTAGTAGTGATCTTAATTGGAGGCAGAGTCCCTCCCTACTTCCGGCCTGTACTTCTTGTTGAACTTGTATCTTCCTGTAACACAATAAAGAAGCCTTAGGCCATAATGGCTGTCTTCCTCTGAACTCCCATGACATGGTGTCAGAAGTCTAAGTCTTGATCACATCAGAGCTAGATTATTTGTAATGCACTTTACATGAGCTGCCCATGAAAAACTTTTGGAAGCATCAACTAGCTAACTTTTTATAAAAAATTTCCCCATAACTGTTCCCCCAGAGCTTGCCTTTGTGATAAGGAAGAAGTCAGTTGTCAACTGTAGCTAATATTAAGGGAGCCAAATTCAGACCACAGGACAGTCACACCCTCTGCACATATGTGGCCAGACTTGTTGGGGCTGGCATACAATGAGCCCATCACTCCAGTTTGGAAAGAGCCTCACTGGATTCTGATTTGCTTCCAAGTACAATACAAGCTGCTGGTGATCACCCTTAAAGTGACCTAAGTGAGCTCTATATACTTGAAGGCTGGCCTGGTGGAGAATGATTCTGCCCACCTTACAAGATTGTCTGGGGGGGGGGGGCTGCTCTATATGCCAGCTCCTCTAGAAGTAAGGTGGTTGAGTACGTGGTACACGGTCTTCTCTGACCCATGGAACACCCTCTGGTTTAAACTCGTACTGCTTCCTTTCTTCTGTCCTTTCCCAGCAGCTAAAAATGGTGCTATTCACCAGAGTTTTGGGGGTTTAGCTAATAAGCTTGGAGACTAAAATTCCTACCTTTTGCCATTCCTCTTCCTGTTATACTGAAGATTGCAGGCTTTACCTTCTGCTATCATAAATAGACAGACAGATATCTATCTATATATATTTGCTTGGAATAGTTTTTAATGTTTCACTACATCTGTAAAGTGTCTTGAGATAGTTAGAGGAAAGGAGATATATTAAACTAAAATTATAACAACTGTTTTAAACATAAATTATTGGCTGTAGTCTGGTTGAAAATGCTATAATTAGAATTCCCCCCCTCTGAAACAACTTGTTTTCTTCCCTTAGTGACTCTGAGCAACAGTATATAAACTATGCATTCAGGTAAAACTGATTCTGCTCTTTTTTCTACATTTTGACAAAGCAGCATAAATCTGGCATTCTTATTAGCAAAGTAGCACTAATAAAAGGAGAATGGTATAACTATAAGAAACTTTGGAGTGTATTCTAATAAAAATACTAATGTACTCAAATATTAGGTATATTAGCCCTACATGCCAACTCAGGGAAACCAATCATTATAACCAAGGTTGTGTACATTTTGTACCGACTTTACCTTCAGAATCTGAGCTGCCGTGGGGTATTCATAGTCCTGCTCATAACCTGCTCATAACCCTATAGACACCAGGCTAAAAAATGTTATGAGTCAATCATATTCACATTAATTATTCATAGCACTGAGAGTCAACTAAATTTTTTTCTTTAACAAAATGCTGAGGATGGGGGTATTAAAATGATTTTTGTAGGCATTAATGGCTCATTATAGAAAAATAAGTTCGCTTTGAACAGCATATGATGTAATTGTATGCCCCAAAACAATTAAGCTGCAGTCTTGGAACTCTAAACTGAGAAGCAAATTAAATTTTGCTAGAGAAAAAGATGTCTGTTTCTTGCAACAATAAAACATGCAAGGAAAGTGCTTTTGCATTATTGCAAGTGCCTATGTGATGCACAAAAAATATCCATCAGATCTTCAGACAACAGTTCTGATTACTGTGTCATAAAGAGTACTGTCTGTCTTGTGATGGCAGAAATAAAGTGAGGAATAAAATGTTATGTATATAAACTTCTCATTTAACTCAAAACTACAAATGGTCCCAAATATTTAACTTCAACCACCATTTTGTAAGCTGCACAATCAGAAGCATTTTTGTCTGTCTTGGGAAACTAAGACTCATAATATACTCTTTCTTGTTTTAGCATGGTGGTGTTGGCTTTTGCATCCCACCCAACAGGTAAAAAAAAGTTAATCTTATAAGGTTTTATTTTAGAGATTTGGTTTTATTTTCTTAAGCATGCTGTTTAGGAATAGAATCTGCTACATTCTGATCTGTACTCTGATCTGCAGTTGTGTGTGTGCACCCAGGAATAGTTTGCATGTATATATGCAAAATCTAAAATAAGCAGTAGGCTGACACATGTCCAGCCAGCTTTGGAATCTCTGTACACTCCTGATTTTCAATTGAGTGTGAGTAAGCAACCATTTTACCTGGGTATAGCCTGGTCTTTCCCATTCTAAATGTAATTAATTCATAGAAAGGGAGTACTCTCAAGTAGGGATGTGCACAAACCTGTTCAGAAGCCCTTTTATGGGCCTCTGAATAGGTTCGAACACTGGGTGGGTTCGAGTTTCGAAGGTGGGGAGCGTCTTGCTTTAAGGGGGGGAGGGTGCACTTCCCTCTCTCCACTTTCCCCTCGCCGGCGCTTGGTTTTGGTAAAAGCCTTAGGGGCAGCACTGTACCTCCCTGCCGCCCCTTTCTCCTCTTCAGCTGTAAGTGGCCGTAAGTATCGGGTGCTTGTGTGCATATCACACTCACATGTCTGACATGCATGCACACAGGTGTGATGTGTGTGAGTGCTCACGCAGTGTGCGCATGTGCGCCCAATACTTCCAGCCACTTCTGGCCGAAGATGAGGAAGGGGTGGCAGGGAGGTATACTGCCGCCTCGAGGGCTTTTACTAAAATCGAGCACCGGTGGGGGAAAAACAGGGGGAGGAGTAAGTGCACCCTCCCCCGCCCTTAAAGCAAGACCCCCACCCCCTTGAGCCTCCCCCACCTGGTTTCATGCACATCCCTACTCTCAAACAAATGGAAAACCAAATAAAATGAACCAAAGTCTTCATTTATCTTAACTCTAGCCAGCAGGTTGGACTGGTGAAACTTTCTATTACTGTGACATTCCAAATGGTGATCTCTTTTCGGAATATTGTTTTTGTCCTGTTACTTAGGAACATAGGAAACTGCCATATACTGAGCCAGACCATTGGTCTATCTAGCTTAGTATTGTCTTCACAGACTGGCAGCGGCTTCTCCAAGGTTGCAGGCAGGAATCTCTCTCAGCCCTATCTTGGAGAAGCCAGGGAGGGAACTTGGAGCCTAGATGCTCTTCCCAGAGCAGCCCCATCCCCTGAGGGGAATATCTTGCAGTGCTCACACATCAAGTCTCCCATTCATATGCAACCAAGGCAGATCCTGCTTAGCTATTGGGGCCAATCATGCTTGCTACCACAAGACCAGCTCTCCTCTCCATACTTCTTTGAACAGTAGAATGTTTAAAACAGTCTCTGAATTTACAAATACATTTCCATTGCTGGAAAGAGACTGAATCTTCAAGATGCCTTTGCAACAGTCTGTTGATTTACAAATATACATGTTGAACAGACACGGACCAGCACCCAGACCATCGTCCAACATCAGATTCATAGTCCCTCTAAGGCCAGTATCATAGCAGTTAACTATCTTCTAGCTATGCTCACTCAGGTTCTTCCAGACCAACTGGTTTTAACACCCATTCTGGCCTGTGGGTGACTCATATTTCAGGTTCTTAGAACACTCAGCTTCCCATTAGTTCAATTATATTAATAGCATGTCTGCAAATTGAAGAGATTCTCCTTGTAGAATTTCTGCCTGGATGCATCCCTCCCCAGACCAATGTTGAACTAAAAGACATAGGCTGCATTCACACGTAGCGTAAAACTGGAGGTTGCCAAACTAGTGATTTTCAAACTGTGAATCGGATGTCTCCATGGGCCAATGCTCTCTTGAGAGAGTGGTAGAACTAGATGTCATCTCGCATTATTAGCTATTCAGCTCCACACCTCTTCCCCCACAGACGGTTCTTCTCATGAGTTGTAAAGGGGTATCTCCATGGCCTTACACTCTCATGAGTGATGAGCATCCATCTTCATCATAGAGGAGGAATCTCCTCTGTCAGGGTTGGCAATACTGATCCTGCTGCCTGGCCCTTCTCATGAGTAGTCTAGGGACCATACACGTTCCTATTGCCGCCCTGCCATATGGTGCTGCCCCAGCACCCCAATGGGGTTGCCCTGCTTACGTTGCCACCTTGAGTGCATGTGCTTTGAATATATATCTTTGTTGCTTCATTTTCAGAGAGCAAAGCCCTTAGTACCCATCTTGCCATCCTGTTCTCTTTCCCTCCTGATTGCCAGGAGGGGGTGGGGAGCAAAGGACAAAGTGGGAGGAGGGCATGCCCCTGTGTAACTTTGCCGTTTGACAGGCTGACAAGCTTGGGGTGGGACATGGCAGTGTCCATGTTGCCAGGCAACTGCTTTGCTGGACTGGAGACAAGGGGGTGAGGATAGTGTTTGGAGAGCTGGCCAGCAAGAAGCACCACAGGCATGGAGTGGGCACAATCCTGGATGGGTCTGCACTGTCACCTATGATTATGGTTCCAGAAACTGAATGAAACTGCTGTTTTGGTGCCATCCACATTTGAATGTAATGTTGCAGCAGAAAAACCTTGAGTTACGGTGGCGAAACTCACTCTCAACTGAAGGTTCAAATTGAAGTTTGGCAAGGCAAATCTCAGGTCACTTTTGCTGCAAAGCTGCAGTTGCACGCATTTGGATGTTCACCATTTCAAACCTCTGCCCCATTTAACTGTGGT
The DNA here is from genome assembly GCF_027244095.1 of Hemicordylus capensis. Lineage (NCBI taxonomy): Eukaryota > Metazoa > Chordata > Lepidosauria > Squamata > Cordylidae > Hemicordylus > Hemicordylus capensis. Next base: position 246,029,300 of record NC_069660.1, on the reverse strand, counting down.
TTTGTGTTACATGAGAATACGACCTGAGGCAAAGTGTGGATGAACAGAGCTAGTTTGTAAATCCAGCATAATACATGAGACTATACAAAGTCTTTACTGTTTACATGACATAGAAGTTAAGATTACCACATTAACTAGCAATTTCCATGGTTTTTTGGAGCATGAGTGAAAATTGTAAGCATCTTAACTCTCATTTTAAACCAAAGGCTTTAAAAGAAATTAATGTTAACACAGGGATCAGAACTCAGCTGAAAACTGTGTAGTACCTAACGTGAGCTTTGTTCAAGTAGACATGCATTCAGTTTCCTATTCTGTAACCACTTTTTGAACTGATAAGAATGAGTAAAGCTAAAAGTTGTGGGAAAGGATTGTTGTAAAAGCAATGGCAAGCTAAAGAATCCAGAAGCTATGAAAAACCTATTGAAACTAACAGCAATCAGTTAATTGGTGTTTCCATATAGATGGTTAACTGTGTGTACTTTTGCCATTTTCCCCACTGAATCTATTGCTTTGCTTCTCAGGTGATCTTTTCAGTGCCTTAGAGTTTCCACTCCTGTACTTCTACAGCTTTCACAGTAGTTGCTTTGCCAGGTAATCTTACCTTATCCGAATGTGGTTGTATATTTCAGACTATGATAATCTATTAGCTTTGATCCAAAATGTCACTGCCAGACTATTGCCTAGAACTGACTGGATGCAGCCTATGACTCTCGATTCTGTTTGATCTACATTGACTAACTAGCCATTTCTGGGCTTAGTTCAAAGTGTATGTATGGTTTGTGTGTTTTTAGAACTTTAATACCCTACATGGCTTAGAGTCTGAACACCCGAAAGAATGTGTCCTCCCCTATTCTCTCTCTGAATCCAAGTTCTGCACCCTTTTGCTGATTGAGGTGCAGCTGGTAAGTATGAGGAGCAGGGAGTGTTTTATTGTGGTGCCAACACGCCACACGCCAAACACCCTCCTAGGGGGGACCTGTGTGGCCCTTTCATTATATGCCTTCTGGCTTTTGTTGAAGACCTGATTCTTCAAGGAGGCCTTTGGGATGGGAGCCTATCAGAATTATTTTACTGCTGATGAGACAGGGAAGGATTCATTTGACCCATATTGCTAATAGTGTTATTAACTGTGGTGTCAAAACTCTGGTTCAGTGGGTATTCAGGATGGATTGAGCCTTAGGTTCAGTGGGTGTTCAGGACTTGTGGAAGGCTCTCCACTTTCTAGGTTCAAGTATGTTGTAGGAACATAGGAAGCAACCTTATACCGAGTCAGACCATTGGTCCATCTAGCTCAGTATCGTCTACACAGACTGACAGCAGCTTCTCCAAGGCTGCAGGTGGGATTTTCTATCCACCCTATCTTGGAGATGTCCACCCTATCTTGGAACCTTCTGCATGCAAGCACTCTTCCCAGAGCAGCCCCATCCCCAGAGGGGAATATCTTACAGTGCTCACATGTAGTCTTCCATTCAAATGCAAATCAGGGCAGACTCTGCCAGGGGCGTAACAAGGCTGGAGTGGGCCCAGAGACAAAATTTTAAAATGAGCCCCTCGCTGATACACACACACACACACACAACTTGCCTCTGGGGGGCCCCTCGAGGCGTGTGGGACCCCAGGCAGCCGCCTCCCCTTGCCTAATAGTAGTTGTGCCCCTGGACTCTGCTTAGCAAAGGGGACAATTCATGCAGTGGGGAAGTAACTTGCCTAGGGAGCAAGAGGTTGCTGGTTCAAATCCCCGCTGGTATGTTTCCCAGACTATATGGTATGGTATGTTTCCCAGAAACACCTATATCGGGCAGCAGTGATATAGGAAGATGCTGAAAGGCATAATCTCATACTGCGTGGAAGATGGCAATAGTAAACACCTCCCGTATCCTACCAAAGAAAACCACATGGCTCTGTGGTCGCCAGGAATCGACACTGACTCGATGGTGCAACTTAATCTTTTACCACAAGACCAGCTCTCTATGCAATGTCCGAAGTACTCAGTTAGTCCAATTTCTTAGCATATTATTAAGAAAAAATCAGTCCAGTCATATTAATGTGGCATTTAACAAAATGTACTGACATTTCAAAAGATACCAATAATTACAATATTAATAAATTGAGGGATTGTTTCTTACAGCAAAATATTTCAATGTATTATGATTTACAGAACTTATTCAGCCTTAAGTGAATAAGAGGACTATGAACTCAAACCGAGGAAATAAGTTTAATAACCAAATTAAGGAAAAGGTTTAAGATTACAATTATTCCATGAGCAGTCAGGAAGTAGGAATGTAGAGGCTAAACTTGACTAATAAGAAAAAGGTTTCTGATTTCAACTGTAAATATTAATGTACCTCTAAGCTGGATTGAGATGGCCTATCATTACCAACTCTTCTTGTTGGGGTTGGCGATTATTTAGCAAAGTGCCAAGAAAGCTACCACAACAGTTACAGAGTGCAGAGTTTAGTTGTGGCCGCTATTTAGAGAAACACACATGGAGATCACTATAGATTCTAAGTCACTTAACTAGTTTATTGGTGAAGTATGTTTAAGATAGGAAAGACCTATCCTATCTATCAGATACATAATGAATAGGTAGGGAGAGAGATATCTGTCTCTAGGAGGAAAGGAAGAGGACTGACTCACTACAGGAAGTACCTGAGGAGTAAAGGCAGGGGTCATAGCGTAGAAGCAAGCAGGGACAGATAAGGAGACTCTCACTAGCTACCTCTACTCCCAATGCCCCTAGTGGTCTTTAGGATAGTTGGTGCAAAAGATTGATGCACTGGAACTCCATCTCCAACACTTCTAAGCCAGGGAGTCCTCTCATGATAGTAACTAATTGGCTAGTGTTTTGACCCTCCTTCTATTGACTAAATCCACAAACCGGAAGCAGTTTTAAGTCATCCCACAGCTGCCCCATTCAAAATGTGCAGCAGCCACAGCGGGTCCCTACCACCAATATTTTGCTGTGTGAATTGCCGGCTACTGTCTTTTCCCTGGTGCAATAAGCTCTGAAATACTCACTGCTCATCTGTAAATCATGTAATTATTTCTGAAGAAAGCTAATTGAAACCAAGATTTCTCTCTCTTAATGGCATTATCCCTCCACAGTGGTCTTCTGGGATTCCTTCTGACTTTGCACACAATGAAGCTTAAAAGCAGCACATCCTCAGGACATTATGCGGCGTGGAGTCTTCTTGCGAAGGTGAGATGATGAGAGTTTTCTTTGGTTAGGAATATTTGTTTATCATCTAACCCAGGTGTAGGTAGGGATGTGCACAGAACCACAGAAGTGGCGGGCTTGGCACTTTAAGGGCGGGGGGAAGGTGCACTTACGCCTCCCACCGCATTTCCCCCACTGGCATCGTTTATTTCCAAAAACCTTCGGGGCGGCAGCGTACCTCCCTGCTGCCCCGTTGCCCTCATAGGCCGGAAGTGGCAGGAAGTACTGGGCATGCATTCACGCACCTGTCTGCCTTGTATGCACGCGCACACAACGGGCACATGCATGCCTGGTACTTCTGGCTGATGAGGGCAATGGGGCAGCAGGGAGGTATGCTGCCACCCCGAAGGTTTTTGGAAATAAATGACGCCGGCAGGGGAAATGTGGCGTGAGGGGTAACCCTCTCTCACCCTTAAAGTGCCAAGCCTTCAAACCGGCCCTGGCGTTTGAACCTGTTCGGAGGCCTCTAAAATGGCCTCCGAACCAGTTTGTGCACATCTCTAGGGCTAGGCAACCTTGGGTTTCCAGCTGTTGCTGAACGACAGCTCCAATCATCCCCAGATGCAATTTATTGGAGTTGTGATTCAGCAACAACTAGAGAGCCAAGATTGCCTCTTCCTGATCCTAACCCTTAGACCATTTTCAAGATCTGTTGATGGGAATCATTTCCCCCAACTCTTTTTGATATCCATCTCAGTTGTGAGAATAAATTGACAGCCAGACTGGTAAAAGGACAGAGGGCTCCTCTCCTTCAAGGCACTTGCATGTGTTTGTTCTAATCTGCAATGATAATGAAGTCAGAATCAGGCTGTCACAGTAATTCCAGGTAGTTCATACATAATTCGTGTGTGATGTTGTGAATGCCCATGCAGAAACAGCAGAAGTGGGGAAGCCATGGGTATATTATAACCAAAAACACACAACCCAGATATTTCTGGTTTAAATATTAATATATAAATATGAAATGATGGAATTCTACCAGAACTGTGATATACCAGATTTTGAGTACACCTCTGTGTTCAGCAATAATTGTTTCCACAACAACCTCATTTCTGCAACTAGGCTCCAGAGACTCCAGAAACTAGGCTCCAGACCTGTGAATGAAGCTAATCACAAAATGGCCACTGGCATAAATAAGTCCACTGATCCACAACAACTTGTAAGGCTGCACTTCAGTTTGTCTCCAATGACATTGACTGACATCCAGATTAATGGGGTGTGTGCTAAAAATCATTGCATGCTTGCAATGTCTATCTCACCCAGTATCCTGTTTTGCACAGTGGCCCACAGGCAAGAGCTGAGGGCATGCCCTCTCTCCTGCTGTTACTCCTGCTGTTACTCCTGTTACTGCTGGTATTAATGCATGTTTCTATATGTCTTAATAGCAATTAACCTAATAAATATTATTCTTAAATGTTATCTTGGGTATTTGTGTTTCACCTTTCCTTCAAGGTATCCTAAGATTCATTTCCCAGCTCAGCCATAGACTCTGGGCCAAGCTATCCATTATTTGGGAGATTTGTAGCTGGATCTCTCCACATTTTAATTTTCATCTAAAAGAAGCTGTAGCTCTGAATTTGATTGTCCTTGTCCTTGTTTAATTCTTCTACTCTCCTCTAGTGCTGTTTCCCAGATCTAAATAGACATTCGCCTAGATTGCTATTTGTAGAAAGAATGTAGGTACCTATATTTTCCCCTGGGGTAAACAATAGCTTGTAAGAGGAGGACTAGATAATTTAGATCCATACAATTGTCGCCTGCAATTTCTATGGCAATAATTGCATTTTTCACAATTTTCACATTAGGAATTAGTGGGTTTGATTCTGGGAAATAGCGATTCCTACACAACATTGGGAGCAATTACAAGACTGTTGTTGCTGATGATGATGTTATTATTTTAGTGTTGGCTGCATTCCTCCTACCTAAACCACAGCATCCAAAATGCCCTAAAATTCTCATTAGTCCTTTGTAATTCTTGCCTGTTGAATACTGTTTTGGGTAATTGTTACCATCTGACCAACTCACACTGATCATAGTTCTTGTGACTTTTTCCCTGTCTCCATCTACTAAATGTCATAACAAGAAAGGACTCTTATTTTCAGACAGAAAGCTTCCTCTATTGTCTTTTGTAATTAACTCAGAATGCCAGTTTAACTTTTAAAAATCTGTTTAAAAAAACAAACTGGTGCAGTTTTGGAATCTGAAATCTCCAGTTTTTTGTGTATTCTTCAACTTCCTAGAAGATTGTTTCCATGTTAGGCCTCCCTCTTCCACCTTTGCTAAAATCCTCATCCATGGCTTGATTTCATCTTTGGGCTGTGGCAGATATGGTCTACCAAACTCTCAGTAGCTTTTGCAGTATAACATGACTGGGATAAGGAAGTCTTAGTTGTACTTCTGACTTTTATATTGATTCATCCTGTGGCCTTGAACAAGTCTTAGTTTTGCAAACGGATAATACTTAACCGCAGCTTTAAATAGCAAACCTGAATGTTCTCTCTGCCCCACCCCACTTATATGCTTTGTTGTAATGAAGGAACATCAGTAAATTGCAGTGAAGGGTGATGGTTGCATGGGGATGGCTACTACACCTTGGGGTCCCTTTGTACCAGATTATTTTTTTATTGTTGTTATTACTTCCCATCTCCTTTACTCTCTTGATGCCAAACTTGCTGTTGAACATCAGTGCTGCACAGGGGAACTGTAGAAATGTTGTGGACATCCCCCCACCTTTCTCTGCACACCAATCACAGTTCACTTCCAAACATTTGGTACCCTGGGTAGATTTTGCTGAATTTTACTGATGCTACTGACTTTAGCTTTGTTGACTACACTCATAATGTTATTAATCATCTGTTGCTTTATAGAAGCGCAGACATTTCTGGCTCACTATTCATAAGTCGAAACAACAGTTATTATATAGAGGAAACCCTATAACGTCCCTTTCAACTGTCTGAGTTTGAAATTTTGAATAGGACTATTTAGTTCAAAAGTTTTCCCTGTTTCATTCAGTTCTAATTTATTCTTTACTTTTCAGTATCAAAGAAAACTTGAATTATAAATGCTTCTTGAAAGGGAATCTCATTCCTTGCCGATGTTTTTCACCTATCCTTTTGTCTGGAAAAAATGCCATTATCTTTTATTATAGGTCTCCACTTGGAAAACAATAAAGTTGTGCTCTTGAGTCGATGACGACTCCTGGCAACCACGGAGTCATGTGGTTTTCTTTGGTAGACCATAGGAGGGGTTTACCATTGCCTCCTCTCTCGCAGTGTGAGATGATGCCTTTCAGCACCTTCGTATATTACTGCTGCCCGATATAGGTGTTTTCCATATTCTGGGAAACATACCAGCGGGGATTCGAACCAGCAACATCTTGCTTGCTAGCAAGTGATTTCCCGCTGTGCCATTACTTGGGAGTAAAATTGCCTTGTACCATTATATTGAGGCATCTTCAGCAAATAATGATTTTGTTTTGTAAGTTCCATGTATATTTGAACAAGACATTTGTACAGTATATATTCTTTTTCTGTGAATGCCCCTCAGCACAGGTTTAGAATGTAGTCCATGGCTCATTTTAAAAGAGAAATGCTGGGGCTCAAATTTGCCTAAAAGTCAAATCCTCTTAATATGGAAGCTCTAGCCCGGATTCAGAATGTGTGGTTTCTTGGTGGTGGGGGAAATGTATTTTGTAAATGTCCATAGCCACCAGTGTTCCCTACATTAAAAAGGGGATTCTAGGTGGGCTATTATGCTCAATGGAATGGTCACCACAGCTTCTGCAAGTGGGCTTTATTTATTTAGAGAGACACTAACGTTGCATAATATTGTTTAACTGCTTGTTTTACTTGATTTTTAATGTTTTAATATTTTGTACTATTTCAAACATTTAAATTTAATATTTGTTTTGTTTTGAAGTGTGTAATATCTTGATATTGTTTTAAAGATACTGTAAACCGCCTTGGAATTTTTTAAATGAAAGGCAGCATACATATCTGACAAAATAGAGGCATCTTGCCTCTACTCTGTGAGCATCACACTTTTTACTGTGTTGATAGTGCACTTGTATTTCTTCTTTCCCTGATAATTAATGAGTAATTAGGTTTATTTTTATAACATCAGATGTTCCATTCTTAGATACTACCAACTTTGGAATGCAAAATCTAATTTAAAAACTGAATGGGGTGGTGGTGGAATTGAAACTGAGACTTCTTTGTGCAGAAGTCACGTAGTCTAGAAGGTTAGAAAAGATATTGAGGAAGGGGCTTGTGCCTAGGCAGACATGCAGAGATTATACTTTTTTTTAAGTAGTGATAAAAGTGGAACACATGAACAGAAGGTAGTATTGAATGCAGACTGCACAGGCTATTAGTGGTATTACTACCACAAGAAACATAAATATTTACTGATTTGCACATAAATCATCTTTTTCTTAACATTTAGCTTTTCACATTTTAAACTTACTATGATATACAAATCTGAAAGTCTTTGGCAGGTCTTTTTGTCTTCTACACTGATTGTCATTTCAATTGTTGCATGTGTGACATCCTAGAAGAAGCCACTTCCATACTGCTTCTTTTTTTTTTTTAAAGTAAACAAATGAGGAAACAGGCATGGAAGTTTTCTTGTTAATAGACTGCTTTACAAAACTTACTTGCTCACAAAATGCAATGCACAGTTAATCTGCCTGTCTTCTGATAATAATGAGAACACAGTGTCACATTCTTTCTGTCATAGTAAAAAACATTTGTATGGCATTTATTATTATTATTATTAATATTATTATTATTAATTCAATTTCTATACCGCCCTTCCAAAAATGGCTCAGGGCGGTTTAAAAAGAGAGATAACAAACAAATAAGATGGCTCCCTGTCCCCAAAGGGCTCACATTCTAAAAAGAAACATAAGACACACACCAGCAACAGTCACTGGAAGTACTGTGCTGGGGGTGGATAGGGCCAGTTACTCTCCCCCTGCTAAATAAAGAGAATCACCACGGTAAAAGGTGCCTCTTTGCCCAGTTAGCAGGGGTTTCTTATTAGCTTGGCTTCACAGCCCTAACAGTTGTTCGACCCAGGTCATTCATATTGGACCAGAACTCATAGCCCAGTGGGCCAGGCTGAGGCACGTGCTTTTGCCAGCCACTCCATTGAGAGATTCCCTGTTGTAAGGAATCACAGAGCAGAGCTCTGTGTGACCTAGTAATTCTGTAAGGAACAAGCCAAATTGTTTGTGCATTGTTCTTTGGTGATTGCCTTGGGAAGGCAGGAGATAATCCTCCATTTCCTCTAGAAGGATATTTACAATGTTGATGTAACATGTAACACTGTTTGCCTTAATCAGATGCATTGATTACTAGTCTCACACACATATTTTCTTGCTGTTACTTTGGAATGTTTTAGAATTACACACTAGGTAGATTTACACAAGAAGTGATTTAATTGCTGTCTTTACACACATGGCTTAGGCTCTTCCTTCTTAACACCTCGCTCACATCCATTTGGCCATGATGAGATCTGGTAATTTGGCTCTTTCAAGAACCAGCCTGGCCTCCAACTTCCCTCCCCTTTACTAAACCCTGGCGCTCTGCCACTCACCCACCCAAGCAACCCCCTCCCATTTCTCCTTTCCAGTTTCTCTATCTTGTGCTAGTTAGATTAATTATGGAGAACACACGCATGCAACACATGTGATAGTTAGAAACGTGAATGAATTGTTTGATTTATTTGACTAGCATTCGTGCCTTTGTGACCAAGTTGCCTTAATAAAGCCCACTGAAGTTTCAGAGGGTATGGTGTCTTCTTTCTCCCTTCAAATCCAGATCATATATGGCTGCCTTAACAAAGAACTGAGCCAATGTTTGACTAGAGTGAACAAGCCTCCTTTTCATTGCTAGCTCTGGAGCATATGCAGAGTGCGAATCAGGCTTGGCGCACAACACAGTGACCTTACTGTGCGGGTTTGATTCCCTTACCTTTGATGTTGTTACGAATTAAGTTATTCCATTTTCAAAACAATTTTATTATGCGTGACTTTTCAAATAGAAAATGGATAAACTTGCTAGCTAATGTAATGGGAAAAGTAAAATAGCACAATTTCATTTAGTTCAAATGTATTATAAAGGAAGCACATGGAGAAATCTAAGTGTTGTTCAGATGTGACTCTATGGGAGGGCCATTTGTGTAATACCATAGATGTCCTTTTCTATAAAGCAGTCATCAAAGGGCAGAGAAGTCAGATGTGGTTATTAAAGAATAATAATACTTTAAAGCAGACCTTGATCCTTCTTTAGCTTTAATAGATGGCCAGAGAACACTCTGAAGGAAACTAAGCAGGTTTTAGCCTTACAAGCTCTCTGGATTGACACCACCAGGGAGGCATATATCAGTTACTCTGAGCTCCTCATAAGAACAGGATGTAAATATAATAGACAGAGAAAATTTAGTTTTAAAATTTGTATTAGGAATCCTAGGAATCAAGTTCTTGTCATTTCATACTTTTGTACTTGCGCAGCGGGGAAGTGCTTGACTACTAAGCAGAACTTTGCCGGTTCAAATCCCCGCTGGTACTATATTGGGCAGCAGCGATGTAGGAAGATGCTGAAAGGCATCATCTCATACTGTGTGGGAGGAGGCAATGGTAAACCCCTCCTGTATTCTACCAAAGACAACCACAAGGCTCTGTGGGCGCCAGGAGTTGAAATTGACTTGATGGCACACTTTACCTTTATATTCAACATATACTTTTGTATGTTGCATATGCTCTTGAAGGACTCTGATTTACTGGGTCTGTGTGAATTTAGGGTAGCTAAATATCCTGTGATCTTTTCTGTTCTAGTAGTTTACTGCTGTGCTCTGGTTGATCTATAAGACTTGTATCACACACATCTGATTTGCGTTATTTGCAGTGTCCGCTCCAGGGGGTCTGCACATTGCTCCAAAGTCTACCCTTAATATATTGAAAAGTATACTGGAAGATAGTCAGACTTCTCTGCTTCAAGTTTCTGTGTTACAGAACATGTAGCGTTCCCAAGGGTCCTGTATTACGGTATATGGGAAGTCCCCTGTCTGATGCAAATATCTCTTGTCCCAAACAGGGTGCTGTTTTCCCCATGTCATTGGCAGAGCTTGGGGCTCTCCCTCATCCCTCCATGCATTTGCATTGAACCCTTTGAAGCCTGGGTGAAGTCCAAATTATAATGTAAAGGAAACAACAAAGTTCACAAAAGAAGCCCCAGTTGCTCTGCAAACTTGCAGGAACAACTGACTGGTTTTATTTACATCTTGCAGGTTGCTCATTGTTTACGTATCAAATGTAAATAGACCTACAAACTCCTGCTAACCAACTCACCACTTCTGGCAGATAAAAAAGCCTTTCAGTGAGGCTTTCATTGGGGAAGGTGCGGACATGTAGTGTGTGTGTGATCCTGGGAGATTCTCTTAATTTTTCATCTGACGCTTGCTCTGTGTCTACGTGGGATGGTCTGTGTGAACAAGAAGCTATGTGAAATCATGGGGCTCATTTTGTTGTTGTTTTTACAAATGCATTGCTACTCAGGCTTCCAGGATGACCTCACCCACAGATGACTCCACCCCCAAGACACCCCCTCCCACACACATACTTGTGTCCCATATTCAGGCAATGGAATTTGGCAACATTAAGAACGTGTGTGTGTGTGTGTCTGGAAATTCAGTTGTTTTCATTCAGTTTTCTAGTTATCTGATTCAGTTGACCAGACTGAATAAAATTCTTTAATTCAATACATAAGCATCAATGATAATTTCTCTTGGTGTATTTAATTCCAAAACCGACAGTGCAATTTGTGTACCATTTCAGTATCTGAAGAGGATAGAGGGAAAGGACTGATGCAGGTGACTTGTTGCAGTGTTAAGTGTAGGTTTTCTGACAGTTTCCATAGAGACTGCTTGATAATAGTTTTGTAGAATCCAACACTAATTATTACACTGGAGCTGCTGCAAAGTCTTCAAAACAGTCTCCATAACAACACCTTGATGTTGAACATAATCATGAAACTTATTGAGGAAGTGGAATTATGTGCCCTTGGCTACTTAAAAATACAGTATCAATAGGAGCCCTCTTAACAAGAGAGATCCTAGCTAAAATAATTTGAGTGAGATTAAATCAGTTTAAGATTGTACCACACTGCATTTCAAAGTTGGGGTTTTTGTAGAGGCTTTCGTTGAAAAGGCTTTCAGTGAATTGATGGCACACTGTTATCTAAATAGAATTCTCAGGAAGACATTTGGATATTGGCAACTGGATCTTAGCAAATAGGCAAGAACAGAATTATGTGGTATGGTTGCATACACTTAACACAAGTTGTAGTAATAATGGACAATATTTTATTTCATGTTTTTATTATAACTATTTTAACCCCACCTTTCAATAAAGTAAAAAATGAAAACAACCCAGATGAAAATTTTAGACCTTTTAAAGGTGTAAATAAAAGGGAGCAAACACGTTTCAGTGTCCATACATCATTAAAATAAAGTGTGCCATCGAGTTGGTGTCGACTCCTGGCAACCACAGAGCCCTGTGCTTGTCTTTGGTTTACCATTGCCATCTTCTGCGCAGTATGAGATGATGCCTTCCAGCATCATTCTATATTGCTGCTGCCCGATATAGGTGTTTCCCATAGTCTAGAAAACATACCAGCGGGGATTCGAACCGGCAACCTCTGGCTTGCTAATCACGTCATTTCCCTGCTGCGCCTTTAGGTGGCTCCCATACATCATTATCAAAGCTCTATTTTCAGGCAGGTAGAAACACTCAAGATTAAATACAGTAACTGAAACTAAATGACCAATCCAAGGGCAGGAGAAGGCAGTGGGAGGAGATGAGTAGCTCTTCACAATATTAACCCTTTTATAGACCAATAAATTTTATTGCCTCTCTCATTTCCTCCTGTAATAGTTGGCTGTAAGTGTTAAATATCCATAGCTCCCATAAGATTAATCTTACGTTTCACTACATTTCCTTCATTAGCTAGAACAAACACCTTTGTTAGTTCTTCCTTCCTTTATTTATTTATCACATTTTTATACTGCCCAAAACGTGAGTTCTCTGGGCGGTTTACAAAACAATAAAAACCAATTAAAAGATTAACACATTAAAATTTAAAATGTTAAAACTATTAAAACACAATTAAAACACAGTTAAAACAATGTCTAGTTAAAAGCCTGGGTGAACAAATGCGTCTTGACTGCCTTTTTAAAAGTTGTAAGAGATGGGGAGGCTCTTATTTGAGCAGAAAGTGTGTTTCAAAGCCTCAGGGCAGCAATGGAGAAGGCCCGTCGCCAAGTAGCCACCAGACGTGCCGGTGGCAACTGCAGACGAACCTCTCCAGATAATAATAATAATAATAATAATAATTCGATTTCTATACCGCCCTTCCAAAAATGGCTCAGGGCGGTTTACAAAGAGAAATAACAAATAAGATGGCTCCCTGTCCCCAAAGGGCTCACATTCTAAAAAGAAACATAAGACACACACCAGCAACAGTCACTGGAAGTACTGTGCTGGGGGTGGATAGGGCCAGTTACTCTCCCCCTGCTAAATAAAGAGATGATCTCCAGATGATCTCAATGGGCGGTGTAGTTCATAGCAAAGAAGGTGTTCTCTTAAATACCCAGGGCCCAAGCTGTTTAAGGCTTTATAGATTATAACCAAAACCTTGTACTTTGCCCAGAAACTTATTGGCAGCCAGTGTAAATATTTTAAGATGGGAGTGATATGGTCTCTTTGAGATGACCCAGAGATCAGTCTGGCTGCCACATTCTGGACTAACTGCAGCTTCCAGACTACGTACAAAGGCAGCCCCACATATAGCGCAATGCAGTAATCAAGTCTGGAGGTGATCAGCAGATGTACTACTGTTCTGAGGTCATTTATGTCAAGAAATGGACGCAGCTGGCGTATCAGCCGAAGCTGATAAAAGGCACTTCTGACCACTGCCTCAACCTGGGACACCAGGGAGAGGTTTGTGCCCCAAAGCACCCCTAGACTGTTTACCTGTTCGTTCTGGGGAAATGTGACCCCATCCAGAGCAGGCAGATCAAAATCATCTCCAAATCATTCCTGTTTGTCTTTCATATGACTTGTCATCCCATCCCCTTTTCCTGGCGTGGGGCATGAGACACAGTGGAAAGCGGGCATCCCCCAATGTGGCTTTCCCCTTTGACATGCTGTCAAGCTTGGGATTTGGCAACGTGGTGTCCCTGTTGCTGGGCAATGGCTGGATGAGTTTAGAGATTGGTGGGGGAGCAGGACAAGTGCTCTTCGCGGTGGCCAGCGAAAAGTGTGGCAAGCACAAAACCTAGGTTACAGCGGTGGCAGAATTTGGACGACACAGTGTTCACACCTCAGGTTGGAGTAGTGAATCTCACTGCTCACTACTCATTACTTCACACCTCAGGTTGGAGTAATGAATCTCCCTACAAACCAAAGGGAATTATTCTAATTATGGTTTCAGCTCGAAAACCTCAGATCACTTTTGTAATGAAACCACAGTTTCACGCATTCAGACAACCACGAAATGGAAGCTCTGCCCACTTCACCTCTGGTTTGGCATTATATGCGAAGGCAGACTTAGTCTCTGTATGTTTTGTGTGTTTAAGATGAACAGTGATTCATAAATATAATAGTGAATGAAGGGAAAGCATTGGTCTGGAAATAATTTCCATAGTTAATTTGCAAGTACAGATTCCAGATGTGTAGTAGAGGACTAAGCACTGAAGAATAGGCTAATCCATCTCCAACACATTTAGGATATTTCAGAACTACACAACTAAAGTTAGACATTCTCCAGAGAAGTACTGTTTTCATTTTAATACATTGCAACCTATAATTTCTTTCAAGGCTTATGTTCTTCTGGTTTTCTTATTGGCTCTTAAATCTTACCTGAAAATGAACCATAACCTCCTCTTCTCTGTCTCTCAGTACAGTTACAAATGAAGGATTTTGCAAGGATATGTGCAATAATGCATATGGGAAAAGGCAGTAGTGTAAATATCTCTGTGCCTCTTTCTGGTCCTCCCCCTATCCAAGGATAGTCTGATGCTATGCCAATGGGTCTTAAGCTGCTGCTAGTACATGCCAGGCTGGTAAATAGAAAAATAGCTGCCATCCAGAATCTAATCTTGAATGAGCAAGCCATGTATTACCAAGACCAGTATGGATGCAGTGGGGGCTATGTCCATTTGAGTTTTTGGAAAAGCAGCAGCATGGACTTGGTGGGCAGGAAGGAGGGATTGCTGGAGTCTATCACCCTTTAATTAATTAACTAACTAACTAACTAACTAACTAAAGGGTGATAGAAAGGAAATGGAGCAGGCTGTATACCAAGATAATACCCATCCTGTACATTATCTCAGGCCAGGGTATCTGGAGCCATTTTTGGAGGGGCAGTATACTGCCCCTCCAAAAATGGCTCCAGATACCCTGGCCTGAGATAATGTACAGGATGGGTATTATCTTGGTATACAGCCTGCTCCGTTTCCTTTGCTCAGTATTCTGAAATGTCAGGAGAGCAGGAAGTTCAGCTACAGGCAGGGCAATAAGAGGCCCGATCAGGCAGGCTGGACTTTGGATGAATGGGGTGCCATGTTGTCCAATCCTCCATCTGATGCCACCTCACCATACTTCCTTGGTAGGTTGACCCTGCTGGATTAGGAGGTACTATTTGGCAGTGGTTCAAGCCATTTCTTGCTCTCAGAAGGTGATACTGGAAGACTGTAGCTCTGTACTGTGGGCTTTGGTCTATGAGAAACTACAGGGATCCATCTTGTCTCCCATACTATTTAGCATCTAGCTGAAACTATTGGAAGGTGTCATCTGAAGATTTGGGCTATGGTGCCATCAGTATGCAGATATCCAGCTCTATTTTTAATTTCAAAGGTGGCTTACAATTAAAAACATGTGTGATTTCCCATTACAAACATCATCACAGTGATTAAAACTGCTAGATATTTATACAAAACTATTTTAATAACTTCACGACTTGCTCTCTTATGACTTCTCATTTGTTGCCCATATTACTGTATATACTTTATATCCTATAGAGTGAATTCCAAATCCTGACCGAGTCAAAAATGCTAATTATAACAGCTGGTATCGAATGAACCCTGGAAGTCACAGCTTTAGCAGTGAGGTGTTATTCTTGAGTAAATAAAGCAATTCTAATACATTTTCACAGCAATTAGCTTTTGGCCTAGCCAAATGTGCGCTCCCACTAGCTTGCTCTCTCCCAGTGGTGTGTTAAATGTGCATTTTCCCTCATTCAAAGAATTTGTAGATGTGCATGAACTCTGATGTGCAGATTATTATTTTTATTATTTTACATTTATATCCTGCTCTTCCTCCAAGGAGCCCAGAGCGATGTACTACATACTTAAGTTTCTCTTTCACAACAACCCTGTGAAGTAGGTTAGGCTGAGAGAGAAGTGACTGGCCCAGAGTCACCCAGCTAGTTCCATGGCTGAATGGGGATTTGAACATGGGTCTCCCCAGTCCTAGTCCAGCACTCTAACCACTACACCACGCAGGCTCTGTGTATGTGATGGAGCTGCCCTGTCCACAAGAGCATTGTCCTCCTCCATTGAGAAGGACTTGCATGTGTAGATTGGATGCCTTCCATTAAGTTGAAGAGGAGAGCCAACAGTTTTGAGTGATTGTATTTGCATCTCAAGTACACACATGAATCTCTGGATCATAATTCTGTCTTTTCCAGCATGATTTTAGTAAAAATTTTATCAAATTATTTTTGTGTGCTTCACTTCATGAATGTTTAAAATGTTGAATGATCCTAGTTTCACTTCTTTCTGCTCTAATGAGAATTTCAATGTCTTTTCCATGACATTATCAGTGGAGCAGCAGAAAGGCTCTAAAAAGTTGTAGAATGAAGACTTTGGTTGTTTCATTCTTGGGACATTTGGTTAGCAAAGCAGTTTATCATCTCACCTGGGAGCTGTTTGATTTTGATTTATTTTGTCTCAGAGGAGTCATGAGTTGGGAAATGGAAAAGGAAATGGAAAATTAGCATAGAGAAATATTCCCAAAAGTATGGGTGTACTTTTAAGGACAGTAGAGGTCCTAATAGAAAACTTGCTATTTTTGGTGAATTAAAACAAAATTAAAACATTCTAGTTCTATTTCCAGTGCCTACTCTCCTTAAGATTAAGACTGAGAATAAGTATGATAACCATTTCCTATTTTGCAACCGCTGACGGTTGTGAGGGACATTTTGGTGTTTCAGTTGTTTGTACATATTCAATTACACTTTGTCACTGTTTACTTTAGCATAATGAGCATGCCTGGAAAGCTTCTCCTAAGTGATGCAGGGAGAGTCTAAAACTTGATGTACAGCAGATAGAAAAGCAGTTGCCAGTGGCAGAGTAAATCAGACCAGTGCATCATGTCAGGTCTGACACACGGTGGACTCGACATGCCCTCTGTCAGGCATTACTGAAGGGAGATCAATAATGCTGGAACTGTTGATATTGTTGACTGCTGGAATTGTTGGAAGCCCCTCTGTTGTCATTCCAGATCTCTTGGAGATCTGATATGTCTCTCGGATCCCTTGTTGCCCTGCCCTCTTCTCCTTCTCTTCCCTCTCTTTTACCTGGGACCAGATTGGGGCAGGAGACAGGCTGTTTCATGTCCTCCTCTCTCTGAAAGGAGCACTCAAACAGCTGCTTGGGTTAAGCTGGTTTTGTTTAAAAGCGCCCCCCCCCAATTCCCTTTTGGGTCCCCAAATGGCACAAGTGGTTCTGGGTTTTGTAGGTTTTTTTCACCTGAGGCTGCAGAGAGAGAGAGAGAGAGAGAGAGAGAGAGAGAGAGAGAATAAAGACTGAAGGGGAAAGAGCAGCTTGTTAACTGTTTCATGTGAGATGCCAAAGGGATGACTTCCCACCCTGGAGAAGATTTGGGATCCCTCCCAAAGGTTTTGCCAAAGCAAGGGTGAGGAGAGTCAGCAAGATGCCTGCATGACACCAAGTCTGTGGCACTACGTGTGCCCACAGCTATCAAAGGAGAGTATGGGGGTTCCCAGGCAGTCAGGCACAAGGGTTAGCCCACACCAAGCCCATGTAGGGAATGACTCAGCCTCAGATATATCTGTTGGGTTCCACTCTGGAGTCCAGGGCCTCTCAGATAGTCAGGAATAGGGATGGGCCCATAGTAAGTCCATACAGAGAATGACATAACAACTCTGGTTTCCAAGAGTGCCCAAGGCAGTCCAACGCATGTCTCGTTGCAGCAGTCCCACACAAGGAATGCGCAAGGCTAGTGATTTCAGCTCACTACCAATTCTGGACCCTCCAATTTAATATTCCAAAAAGTTATGTCCTCTGCAAAACCCCAAAGGTCAGAAAATTTTAGCCTTCAAGGTGGACCAAAGGGACCAGACTTGAGAAGGGTTGTGCATCTGGTAGTAGCTATTCAGAGGAAGCACAGAACAAAGGGGCTCTGTTGTGCCAAATCTGCATAACAGATTTGGAACCTGATTTAGATTGCATTATGTGGTGTTTGTACAATTCTAGAGGCTCTCCTCATATGCTTCTGCTGTTGTATCACAAGCTCTGGCTTGATCAAGTATACACATGATTCAGTGGGGGTGGGTCATTCTCTGCCAGGCAGCCTTTGCACTGGTTCTATCCCTTCATGACCCCACCACTTTATAAAAGAAGAGGCCAACTTCCTTCGTGGTCTGTCCACACCATGGTTCCATGGCTTTAAGCCAGAGTCTCCCAAAGAGGAAGTGGGGGATAAAGCTGGCAAAACTACCCCTCTCATCAAGTCTCATGTTGTCTATAAATCTAATGAGCATCCCCTTTATTCAAGACATTTATAAAAATGTTGCAGAACCAGGACCATGGCACTCTTCTTGATGCTTCCCTTCAGTCTGATGTGGAGTTATTTAATGAGCATTCATTGGGTAGTGGTATTCAACTAGCAGTAAATTGACATAACAATTCTATCATCTAGCCCACATTTCACCATCTTTTCAACAAGGATATTTATGGGAGAGTTTTGTCAGATGCTTTGATGAAACATTGCTCTATATCCATCATGCATTCCCATATCTGCTTAAACTGTTTAAACTTAAACATCTGGTGGGCCACTGTGCGAAACAGGATGCTGGACTAGATGGGCCTTGGGCCTGATCCAGCAGGGCTGTTCTTATGTTCTTAGTAACTCTATCAAAAGAGATGAGTAGACTGGCATGACCTATTCTGACTCCTATAATCACAAGATGCTTTTCTAAGTGCTCACAGACCAACTGCTTAATAACCTCTTCTAGGATCTTGCCAGGTACTGACATCAAGCTGCCCAGTTCACGGTTTCTTGGCTCCACCTTTTTGCCTTCCTTCAATAACATTTGCTCCTCTCCAGACTTATCCAACACTTTATCCAGGAGTTCTCAAAGATGACACAGAGAGAGACTGAGATCACCTATACAAGTTCCTTCGGAGGATGATAGGAGCATTTGTGCTGGCAGGCACAATGTGAGATGCTTTTGTACAAGGGATTCTGTGCTGCTTTACTGAAGCATTGAAAGCATCAACAGCCCTTCCTTCCTTCCTTCCTTCCTTCCTTTTAATAAAAATGTAATTATATTGGGCTACATATCACAATTTTTAAATAAAGGAGTTGGCTTTTTAAAAAATTTATTTTCTTTATTTTGAATCACTATGTTACCCTAGGCTATGATCTTGAGCTCACTTATTTTGTGAAGCGAGTTCTGTTTAAGATCATGTTTTTCTCCATCTCCCTTATGCTTAGTAAAAATAGAAATGAGATTTTCTTTAACTGGCTGGAGCTTGCAAGGGGGAAAATTATTATGGGGAAATCTGGAACACTGAAAATGAAGATTTGATAGTATTTAAGAGAGTTGTTTTTTTTTAAGGGAAGATTTTCCTTGGCTGTGAATTAATAAATGTTGTCATGCATTCTATCTATCTATCTATCTATCTATCTATCTATCTATCTATCTATCTATCTATCTATCTATCTAATTTGTACACCGGCCCAACTATTGGGTCAAAAGTTAAAGCAACTGCAATATATTTTCATAGCAATTATTTACTCAAGAGCAGTATTTTATCAGTGTTGCTAAGGCTCTGATATCCAGGGCTCATTCAGATACCAGCTGTCAGCATTAGCACATTTGACTCTCCATTGGGTTACTTATTTTAAAAACCAAATAGGTTGGAATGCACTTTATAGGTTAATTCACATCATATGTACAGCTAATAAGAAGGCATGAGAGAGCAAGTAACAAGGTTTATTTTGTGTTTAATGATCATTTGTTTTATGAACTGTTGGGAACTATGAATATTATTTTTGAGCAAGAAACAAGGGTAACTTCAAGTTCAGTTTATTATTTCTTTGGCAAACAGCTGTAACATTATTATTATTAATATTATTTTTAAAAATGCTTTTATTAGTATTACAAGTGGAAACAGAAAGGTTACATCTCTGAGACTCCAAAAAGACCAAATAAGTTTACATAAAAGGTCTTATCCTTCAAAACCAAAACAAAGGAAAAATACAATAGTGTTAGTTGAATCTAAAGGGTCCTAAATTAGGCATCAGACATCAGTAGCAATCAGTAAAGAATCTTGAACCCCACAAGGGGAAATTAGAAAAGAAAAGGTCTGTCCTAGCGTGATTGATCATCCCACTATCAAACGGCCTGAAGAGGAGAGAGCCGACCCAACTATGATGTATAAAGTAGATATGATACAATTATTTTGAACACAGGGCAAGACATCTCAAATACTCTGTGATTTGAGCATCACAAACACGAAAAATGATATTAGGTATTATTGATAAGATTCTGTATTCTATAGGGAGGGGAATATAAGTTCCCTTGCTCTAATTTTGACCCACTTCTGAATTAAGACCTGTATAAGTAATAATAAGAAACAAAACTTATTGAAACTTTCAATAAGTGGGATAACTGAGTCTTGTAACGTATATGTTTAATAAAGTATGTTTTGTAATGTGTTATTCTCCAATACTCAACAAAAGGAAATTTCCTAAAGAAATCATGGATCTTCTAGCCTTTTCCGTCCCATCAACATTAAATGAGAGATATAATGTATTAACTTATATGTTAAGCTGGTGTGCTGAGACAATCTAAAATGATCAAAAGTCATCCATGATTCTAGCCAAACTGAAAATGAATTCAAAGAATTTTAAATTTCTTGTTCTATCCAACCGGATAACCAGTTTACAATAGGAATCACAGCAGCAGACTTCACCAGCAAGATGCTGTACAGTTCTCTTCCACGTGTGTTTCAATGTTATAAATAACAGGTACAGAAATCTAAATAAAAATTGGTCCTACTAATAAGAGCTCAAAAACAGATATGTAATTTTAGGTGTACCTCAGATATACAGGTATGTCTCATATATATTCTAATATACATTATTAAGTACACTTCAGTACTGTTTATAATATTGTAATATCAATACAAAAAAGGGGAAAGATCTCTCAGGCAAGACATATGTTAGTTCTATATGTCTCTGAGTTCAAATCGCACCCTAAATTGCTTTGATCCCTTCATACTGGCTCTCTCCTCCAAAGACCATTCGGCTACCTCCTAAAGAATCCGTAGGAGATTCAAACAGCAATACAGAGAAGGCTTGTTAATGTCTGTAGGCTCGACTAAAAACCTAATCGTCAGAGAGAATAGAGTTTAGAATTCTCACAGAACACTCCTCCTAAATTCAGTTAATTATTGGGCAACTGTATATGCAAAACGGTTTCAACCAAGATTATCCAATGGAGAGAAAAATAAGAGTTAAAAGACGCTAGTTCTGGCATACCAAAAGTAATATCTGTGTTATAAATACAAAGCCACATATCCACCAGTTCATAAAATTCACATCCAATCGCAAACTGGAATACAAAAACCATAGTAAAATAATGAACAGAGATCAGCTAAACCTTTAGTAGTCCCACTCCTCTGTAATGAAAACCAAATAAACATACTGGAGAGATAAATGGAGGGAACTGAATTCAGCCTTGACTGATCTTTATAACCTACAACTGGGAGCAAAAAATGTCAGACAATGGCAATACAATATCCCCTCTATACATGTACCTAATCCTTCACAGTTTGCTTCCAATTGTTTGCATTCAGCTAAACTTCTCAGAGTGTTATTATTGAGTATAATAATAATTATTAATAATTATCAGGTATTCATAATGGGTAATAAAAGCCCATGGGGAGAGAGGAGGGAATAATAAACTGAAACTAATAGAAGAAGCAGAATACCCTTCAGCTGCTTATCATTCTTATCCCTTTAAAACTATAATGTCCTGTGGTAAGGAAAAACCGATAATCCTGTTCCATATATTTGGATATGTTTGCATTGTTGCGTCACTTTGTTTCTAAGAATTAAGTTTGCAAGGATATTCTCAATTCATCCCTAAATCCCCCCTTCTTAATACATTCTCATAATGTCCCTAAAAAAAGGAAAGACAGGAAGATATATGTGACAGTTCCTTAGGTCTATTAAACCATCGGGTCCACAATGCAACTTAATTCCTGATTAGCTTGTTACCCATATTGGACCTTGTTTAGAACTCCCTAAATATTAATGTTTAAAATATGAAGGACAGTTAACACAGGGAAAGCCTTGAGGGACCAAGTATTAAGGCTTGGTATTAAGTTATACTCCGGGTTATAGCTACAAATGAAACCCAAAATAATCACATATAATTCAGTTTCACTCATGCTGATACGTGTTAACTCCTTAGGTTAAGATTTTGAGTGCTGAGGTTGTTTCAATATTAAACCCTGTATGAAGTTCCCTAAATACTGTTTGGTAGGAAAAGGAAGAAAAAAAGGAGGAGAAGCAGTACAGAAATACATTGAAGAAAGTGCATTGAACACCGGGAATACATTGACAAGCCAATTAATGAGGTATAGTATATGCTTATGCTCAAAGTTAAAACCTATAGATAGATAAATAAAACCTTGAATAAATCACATATCTTGAAAAGACAAAGAGAAGGAGAGATGCATCAGAGAAAAAAAGTGGGAGTCAACATATAGAATCTTTGAGGCTTTGAGAATCTACCCGCTCACCCAGCAAAGGGTTAATTTGAGATCTTAGAAACAGTGTCCAGAGACATTTTCTCATACAGGAGAGACCAAACAGTGCCGGGTCTGTAACCTTGAAATACCTAAGAAAAAGTTTCTGCGCAAAGAAATCTCTCCAGTTGAAATCCTTCTGCATAGATCTCACCGCAGCTGAAAGCCAAATAGTTCTATTAATACACACACACAAAGTAAACAGCTGAAGCAAGTAAACTTTCAAATAAAATTAAAACTTTCAGGTTTGTTCTATTAGAGTCTTCTAAATTTATCTCAAAGTAAAACATGTCTCAACTGTCACTCCTCATACCAATAATCCCTCCAAATCTATAACAAGATCAGCTTTCAAACAAACAAACAAACAAACAAATAAACAATAGCTATCTATCTATCTATCTATCTATCTATCTATCTATCTATCTATCTATCTGAAATGGGGAATAAATCTTCATCACTCCAGCTCAGCCAAGTAGGAGTTATGGAATTCTTCAAAGTAAAGTCACAGTCTCAGCAAACTCCTTCCCAACATTTTTGTTTCTGTAGTCAGAGCTTGGGTAGATAGTTAATGACGAAAGGGTGATTATTCAGCCATAAAACACGTTGTCAGCCGTGCAAACAGAAGCAGGGGCGTATCTAGGGTAGGGCGGGTAGGGCAGGCAGGGCACGTGCCCTGGGCGCCACTTGAAGGGGGCGCCATTTTGTAAAATAAAAAATAAAAAATTGCTGCTGAAAACAAAATGGCTACCGTGCATGCTCAAATGGCCTCTGTGAGGCCCTAGGTCATGCCAGGCCTTGCCGAGGCCATTTGAGCATGTGCAGTGGCCATTTTGTTTTTAGTGGCCTTTAAAAAAAAAGATTATTTTTTAAAATGGCTACCGCACATGCTCAAATGGTCCCTGCGAGGCCCTAGAGGCCAGCGGGGTGAGGGGGAACCTTTGCAACCCCTCCAGCCTTTAGGAAGCTCCCCAAAGGGGCTACAGGTAAAAATAAATAATATAATGTAATATAATAGAAGACACTGTACACATATTCTGATTGGCACTATGTACAGAGAATCAGGGCTTGTGAATACTGAGCTGACGCTTATGAGCTAGGATTGTATTCATTTGCTCTTACTTTGCTTCTTGTGATAAGTGAGTTAAATGTGATGTCTTAATAATATGGCTATTAATGGTGAGTTTGTCTTTGAATCAGTGTGAAATCCTTAGTATTAAGGCCCACTGGGAGTTTCTTTCTCTCTTTCTCTCATTTTAACTGTCTTTCTGAAAGACTAGAATATATTCCAAGCTGTGACACAGTTTACTCTGCATATCAATTAATTATTTACAGAGTATCTGGGAAAAGTCAAATTCTCCATTTATTTTTAAAACTTATGTAATGGTGATGCTACAATGCATAGTAGAGAATTAGACAGGCACTTCTGTTTAGTTTTCCAAGTACACCTCCACATAGTATTGGGGTATTTCATGAGTCCCCGCATACTGAAATTAGTAGTTTTTCAGCATTTTTTGGTCTGGCTAAGTCCACTGCTAAATAGTTTTTGAAATATTAAAAGATTAACGAGCTTGACTTGTATTTTTCAGCTGATATTATGGTGAAGTTATCTGAAAGATGGGTGTCAGATGCTTGGACAGGGGGCGCAATTTCAGTGTTTGCTCTAGGCGCTATTTTCCCTAGATACGCCTCTGAACAGAAGGAACTGTAAATGGAACTTTTCAGAGCAGTCAAAGTCAAATCCTCCTAATTTGTCCAAGTAGGGCTTTGTAAGACATACATGAACTGGTTAGATATATGGTTCTGCAAAAACAGTAAAATGAAAAAACCAAATCAAAAGAGAAGAAACGAGCCATTCTTCTATCCAAGCCTGTCTTCTTCTCCATTCCTCTTCTCCATTGCAAATACTTGTCTGCCAGAAAGTTCGAGGTGGGTGAAGGGGAGGTTCATGAAGAGATAGGGAGAAAAGGGGGGGGGACCCCATAATAATCTCCAATGAATGCTGTGAGTAGTTTAAAGTTCAAGAATAAAATAAGAAATAAGTAATTGCTGGGATATCAGACATTTCAAAAAATTCTTCAAGACAAAACTGAGAGCTGTTAGCATTGGAATGCTGAGATCTCCAGCAAAGTAAAAATAGCAAAAACAAAGTAAGAGCTTTCAGTAAAGGAAAAAAACCACCAAAACACAACACTGTAAATCTGCCAAACTCATGGCCGTGGACATCTCAGAGATTTATTAGTAAAGATAAAAGGAAAAGAGCAGGTCGTCGGTGATTAGGCGGTGGAAAGCCTCTCTTCATTCGGTCCGATGATTGCAGGAAGGTCTCTCCAGATGTTCATCTAGGGTTTTCCAGACTTTTCAGGGTCTGAAGACCCCCTAGACTCCCACCTGTAGGAGGAGGACCAAGCCCTGCACACATACTGACATCCATCTGACCAATGGGAGGTGATAAGACCAAACGATTGATGAAAACCCTGACAGGTGGTTTAGTCAGGAATTTTCATTCCCGACGCCATCTTGCTTCTCCCCCTTCTCAAACAGCAGTAACATTAAGGTAATTTTAATATAAACATTTTATGTGTGATATAGGAAATCCAAATAAGAGATCCATATTTGGTTCTTCAACAGAGGGAGCTTCCCCATAGGAAGCAGGCCTTCCTTGGAAGGACTTCTTCCAAGAAAAGGAGGAAGCACCTTCTGATGGAGGAGGGAACATTAGGATCCAACCCATTGTCCTGTGCCACTACTTCCAATTTCAATGGGTTTGACATTAAATTCCATCAATTAAATTATATATATTGTATAAAATATGTTGTTTGGTTTAAGAACTGTGGTTTTGGGAAGTTGCTATAAGTAACTTATTGAACAGTTATGAATAAGCAGAATGTTGAGGTTAAAATGTTGAGAACATTTGTTTTCCTTTACAGTGATTTTGGATCCTTTTTAAAAACTGCAGATTTGTAAGTTTATAGAGACAGAACTATTCTTGCATACCTTCCAGTTGCCCAGTAAATAAATGGGCAGCTCCTTATGTTGTTTATGCACACAAGGAATGAAGAGCTTTGTTCCACATGTCAGCTTTCTGAAAGAAGAGGAGCAGTATGTTTCGCATATACGGTCCCATCCTAACACATTTTTCTGAGATTAACTAGGTTAGGATTGCAGCATTAAACTTCCAGTATACAATTTAGCACTGGGACCAGTAAGGCGTGAACTACTTATAGTAAGGCATTTGCCTCACTACCCCTCGCCCCACAAAGACACACCATTGGTTCCTCTCTCGTGCCATCTTATGCATCTGCGTACCGCTTTAAAGTAGGTCCTCAACCCATTTCTTTAGCAAAGGCTTTCCTGAATAGCTCTCTGTAACTCGCCTCCACTGTTGATCCTCCACTTGCTCTTAGTTGTTAGTCCTGGGCTAGCAAACAAACTCATATATGTAAAGAGTTAATGATCAATTACAAATATATATAAAATGGCTGCATGGTAGTGTCTTTTTAAAGCTCCCCCAGATTCTCTGAGAAGTCTAAACCAACCCCCCACCGCCCGCCCCCACACCAAGCTATTGTTGGGAATTCTCTTGTAAGAGATACCCTTCTATTACAGCAGAGTGCACTGAGGCAAAACACAGCAGATCCTGCCCAGGCATGCGTGTTTGCTGAGAGCAAAAGAAACATGGAGTCAGTTCATAGTTTCAAATCAATATAAGGAGTCTTTATTGGAGAACTCCATTCTAGATAGGAAAGTGGAGAGATAGAATCTCTAATCTAGCTAGCTAGCTGGATGCAGAAAGATGTTGCATGCATCTCTGCACACATGGTGCAGAGAGAGGCGAGTGTGTGTGATAGGGAGAAGAAGAAGGAAGAGAGGGAGAGAGGCAGGCAGGCAGGGAGGAAGTCCCCTGAGAGTAGCAATCTACATATCAAAGGGATAGTGTCAGAGCAGTAGAGAAAAGGGATGACCAATGTTTTGACCCCTCTAGCCCTCTGACTCACTAATCTGTCCCCCTCTGTCATTGAGGCATGAGGCAGCGCAGAGTCCTTGACTTTCAACAGCTATTACACCATCATCCTGCATCACATCAAAAGGTCTTCTGTAACTGATGCAAATAAAATGTAGATCAGTAAGTTGTGTGACTTTAAAAGACAAGGAGCCCATTCATATGGCCAGGAGGGCAGCGGGGCAGGTGCCCTGGGGAACAGATGTGGTAGCTGCTCTTGTTAAAGCAGCCACTAGGCTCAACACGACCACTCCACTGAACTCCATTCCAGCCAAATGGAAATGAGGGGTGGGGAGCTGTTTAACACGGCGGCGATCACCCAGATGATCACTGGCTGAGGTTAAGGTTCACTTATCCTCAGCTAAACGCTGGGTTAAAAACTGGGACTTGGTGTGGGGGCAGTGCTGGGAGCGACCTCGCTCCCCATGCTTCACATGCGCAACCTAACCCAGATCGGGCTGCCTTAGCCTGGGTTAAACTGGGTGTGTTACACACCCTTTTTGAGTGTGTAAATAGGCTCAGGGACTGCGATCTAGGGCAGAAGTTATATCAGTTCACTGGAAACCATGGTTTACAAATTGGAATTCAGCCCAATCAATATTCCTTTCCTCTCTCCTTCCTGTCTTTAGTCATGACTTCATGTGCAGTTATGCAAACCATAATTGATGGAAACCAGGTTATCTTGTAAAACTGTCTGGCTTGCAGATCACTTCGGCCATGGCTACAATCTAAGGTTTGCAAGGGAACTGTGTTGAATTGCTACACACGTAACATAAAATCATGGTTAATGCTGGGGTTGGGGTGAGATAGAACTTGTCCTGGAAAATTAAGGAGGAAAGAGAGAGGGATGTGTGTTAATGAGGCTTGGCAAGCATTATATTTGTACCTGTGTTATGTCTCTATTCCCATATTATTTTATTTTATTTTTTTATTAGAGGCGGGGGCCTCTTTCTCTTACTTGCACTTACACCCACAGCAAGCCATTTTTTTCTAGTCATTTTTCTGCTGCTAGAATTCAGACATTAGAAATGACTGATAGCGCAGTCATCAAGGGAAATGACTTGACTAGCAAGCCAGAGGTTACCAGTTCGAATCCCCGCTGGTATGTTTCCCAGACTATGGGAAACACCCATATCGGGCAGCAGCGATATAGGAAGATGCTGAAAGGCATCATCTCAGACTGCGCGGGAGATGGCAGTGGTAAACCCCTCCTGTATTCTACCAAAAAATACCACGTGGCTCTGTGGTCGCCAGGAGTCAAGACCGACTTGACAGCACACATTACTTTTAAGAAGAAAAAATGGGAGGAAAAAAAGGACTGGGGAGAAAGGGTTGTTGCGGGGGGGGGGAGGAGTTAGGCAGGAAAGGGTTCAGGAACCAGACTTTGGCCAGAGTAACATATTGGCACCATCTTCTTGCACAAGTCCCATTCATTTACATGAGCCTTGCACATGGAAGTTCCTGGCAATTGATTTTGTTTTTAAACTACCTTTTTTGGGGGGGGGGTCATTTAAATAAAAAAAAAGATGCTCAAGATATTTTTAAAAATATCTTGATCAGCAGACAAATTTTCCAATCACCCCAAGTAGCCTGGAAATGGCTAGGCTAGTAAGTGGATAGTTGTGTATATTGCCTTTTGGAAATAAGTATTAAAACACTCCAGGAATGCAGCGGTAAGGTGAATTGGTTCTAATAATTGCCATTCTGTGCTGTTATGTAAGCCAAAACTTACATAAGGTGTCTGCAATTCTGAATAGAATCAAAATATAACAGAAACCACATGAATACTGAGAAGAATCAAAGAAAAAATAAACCTTGCATGCCAATTAGTGGTGTTTATTTTTAAAATGCATTAATGGTGGGGTGGGGGTGGGAATCAGAGCATTCAGCTGTGCAGTTTGCTTAAGGATAAAACTGAAAACACGTCATTCCAAGTCTGAACCTAATTTTTCCACTTTCTAAATTCAAAGGAGGATGGCTGAAGTGTTTTTCATTTGAGCATGGCCTTAGTTTTAATTAATATAATAGGTGTCTATGATATGCTGTGGGACCCTTGAGAAAACAAAAAGAAATAACCTAAGATCTAGTGAAGGGGTGGGCAATCTTGGCTCTTCAGAGGTTGTTGAACAACTTATTGTGGCTGGGGATGATGGGAGTTGTAGTTTAACAGCAGCTGGAGAGCCTAGGTTGCCTACCCCTCGGCTAGTGGAAAGGGTAGAAAAAAGACATGATAGAGTGCAATGTGGTGTTGGACTTGGACTAGGGAAACCTGCTGTGAACTATCTGTACTACTGTCGGGAATTTGTTTGGCAAGTCACTCTCTCAGCCTCAGCCGTACATGGTTCCTCAAG
Organism: Hemicordylus capensis; assembly: GCF_027244095.1. Taxonomy (NCBI): domain Eukaryota; kingdom Metazoa; phylum Chordata; class Lepidosauria; order Squamata; family Cordylidae; genus Hemicordylus; species Hemicordylus capensis. Next base: position 246,000,604 of record NC_069660.1, on the reverse strand, counting down.
CTTGCCTTGTGGTTCTGAAGAGAAATACACTTAAGACTGTGAAGTCCCCTGCACACCCAAACCAGCATATAAGCCAGTGCTTCCCAACAAGGGTGCCTCCAGATCTTGCTGAACTAAAACTCCCATCATCCCCAGCTACAATTTGTTGTGGTTGAGGGTGATGGAAGTTGTAGTTCAGCAACATCTGGAGGAACCCTGGTTGGGAAGCACTGGTGTAAGCATTAATAGTAGTGAAGGGTATTAATTGCCTCAGCTCAATTTGTAATTGGACTTGGATCTCCAAGCTAAAATGTTGGAACACAGTGCTGTTACTTCCAAGCCCAAATACAAGCGCTGGCCTTTTTGGACTCTGTTGTATCCCCACCTCCCAATTTCCTTACCTTATTGCTGTAACTGCAGAGGCAGCAGGGAGTTATTCGCACATGGCTTCATGCTGTGGGGTAAATGTTGAGCGAAGCCAATTCGAAGAACGCTCGCAGCACTGAGGAAAGAGAGTTTCCTTCTTATCATGCTAATGATTCTACTTCAGCGTCTCTCCCCATTTACTCTGGCGTTTTCAGAAAAAGTAGCTTTAAAACCAGCATTTTAAAAACCTGGAAATACCTCAATATAAGCTAGAATTCGCAAGACAACGCCCAACTTGTGTGAGGAGTGGGTCCAAGGATCTTGAAGGGACTTTGGGGTAAGTTTTGACTGGTGTGTGAATGCACACACTCTCCTCCAAAGGAGATTCGGGGTAGAAGCCCTGTGTGTAAAGCCTCCAGGTAGATGGTTTCATTATCTCCCTCCTTCCCTCGGGAAGTACATTTCTTAGATATGTCAGATTGTAGTAGTACAGGATATTTATCACAAATGAGGACATACCTTGGTACTGTCTTTACAAGAACAATCCAGAGATATTCTTATCTAAGTGTCCTTTGCAAAGACTTATTTTTAGGAGGGCTGTCGACCACCCAAACATCAAACAGTTCTTCAGCAGTTTAGTCAGTTAAAGTTAAATGCATCTAGAAGATCAGTAAATCCATCTTTCAAAATATCAATACAGGTCTTTTGGGGGATCTTAAAGGAAGGAGATATTTTCTCTAGAGATAATATAGAGGGCCTCTCTGTGGGCTTCTGATCTTCTGGCCCTTATTAGGGTGGGTAGTAGCCAGAGGCAGCTCAGAAGGTTAACTGGAAGACACACTGTGTGGTAAGGAGTTTTTATTTGGCTTCTACTCTCCATTCTCCTGGGTGGGGGGAAGGGACTAGCTGAGGCCTTGCTATGCTCTTCTCCTCCTTTTTTCAGCCTATTTGCTATCTGAGGCTGAGCTCACTCTAATTGGGTTTTGACATCCTGCACCTGGACCAAGCTGCTTGATTGGTGGAGGTGAGGGCCTCACCAGTTAGGCTTCTGATCTTCTGGCCCTTGTTAGGGTGGGCAGCAGCCAGAGGCGCAGCCGCTGGTTCAGGCTGCCTGCAGGTGGCTGCCAAAGTCGGCCGCTGAAGCCAGCTGCCAAAGTGGGCTGGCCTTTGGTGGCAGCCTTCAGGGATGGGACTGAGGGCTGGGGTTGACTTATTGTCTTGGACTACTGGAAGGAAGACTCCTGCTCACTTCCTAGTTCTTAGTTAGGCCTGGTACAGGTATGTGTCTTGGACTGAACAGAGATGGGCAGGTGGGGGATGATCCTGTGGCAGCTATACCAGTGGTGGTGGGGAATGGGCAAAGCTATAGGATTGGTAGGCCAGCGGGTCGTTACAGGAGAAGGGCATTCAGAAATTTATAATTGCTGTTGCCCCTTCCAGCAGGCCTACCACCTCTTTAACCTTGGAGAGCAATGCCACCCACCCACAGAACCTCACCTTATTACTCTGTAATGCCCGGTTGGTTCAAAATAAATCTGAGGTAATCTATGACTTGATTATGGACGAGGGAGCTGACAGTATGTATCACAGAGACCTGGTCAGGAGAGGCTAGTAGACTGGTTTGGTCCCAGCTTCTCCCAGAGGGTTACTCCATGGTGGAGCAGGTGAGAGGATGTGGTCATATGTACAGTGCAAGGGCAACCCCTGTACATGGGGCCGCCTTTGTACATAGTCCGGAAACTACAATTGGTACAGAATGCGGCAGCCAGATTAGTCTCTGGGACAACATGAAGGGGCCATATAACACCGGTTTTGAAAGAGCTGCACTGGCTACCGATATGTTTCCAGGTGAAATACAAAGTGCTGGATATTATTATTATTATTATTATTATATTTTATTACATTTGTACACCGCCCCAAACTTTCATCTCTGGGCGGTTAACAATAGTATAAAACAAGTTAATATATATATAAAAACTTAAAACAATTTAACAATTTAAAAATCAACCATGAATCAAAATCTTGAAATTTAAAGAACAGAAAAAGCTTGGGTGAAGAGGTGGGTTTTCAAACGCTTTCTAAAAATTGTCAGAGATGGGGAGGATTGTATCTCAGCAGGGAGCGCATTCCACAGTCTCGGGGCAGCAACCAAGAAAGCCCGTCCCCGTGTGGCCACCAGCCGAGCTGGCGGCAGCTGGAGACGGACCTCTCTGGATGACCTCAATGGGCAGTGGGGATCATAATGAAGAAGACATTCTCGTAGATACCCAGGGCCTAAGCCATTTAGGGCTTTATAAGTTATGACAAGCACTTTGTATTTTGCCCGGAAATCTATTGGCAGCCAGTGTAACTTTATCAACAAAGGAGTGATGTGGTCTCTCCGAGATGACCCAGAGACCAACCTGGCCGCCACGTTCTTTACCAACTGAAGCTTCCGGACTACGTACAAAGGCAGCCCCACATACAGCGCATTGCAGAAGTCAAGTCTGGAGGTTACCAACATATGTACCACTGGTTTGAGGTCATTCATCTCAAGAAACGGACGCAGCTGGCGTATCAGCCGAAGCTGATAGCACCCCTGGCCACCGCCTCAACCTGAGAAACCAGGGAGAGGTGTGGATCCAGAAGTACTCCCAGACTGTGAACCTGTTCCTTTTGGGGAAGTGTGACCCCATCCGGAACAGGGAGATCAAAATCGTCTCTAGAGTTCTGACCTCGCACAATAAGTACCTCCGTCTTATCTGGATTCAGTCTCAGTTTATTCTCCCTCATCCAGCCCATTACTGCTTCCAGGCAAGTATTTAGGGAAGTTATGGCATCTCCTGAAGAAGTTGACATGGAGAAGTAGATTTGGGTGTCTTCAGCATACTGATAACACCCCGCTCCAAATCCCCTGATGATCTCTCCCAGTGGTTTCATGTAGATGTTAAAGAGCATTGGAGAAAGTACGGAGCCTTGAGGGACACCATACTTAAGGTCAAATTTTGAAGGGCAACAGTCTCCAATTGACACCATCTGGAATCTATCCGAGAGGTAGGAGCGGAACCACTGTAAAACAGTGCCCCCCACCCCCAGCACCCTCAGATGTTCCAGAAGGATACTATGTTCTATAGTATCGAAAGCCACCGAGAGATCCAAAAGGACCAACAGAGTCGCACTTCCTCTGTCAATTCCCAATTGGACATCATCCATCAGGCTGACCAAGGCAGTCTCCACCCCATAGCCCGCCCGAAAACCAGTTTGAAATGGGTCTAGATAATCAGTTTCCTCCAAGACCGTCTGGAACTGAGAGGCCACCACCTTCTCAATTACCTTCCCCAACCATGGGAGAACAGGCCTATAGTTGCTCAACTCTGAGGGATCTAATGCAGGCTCCTTTAGAAGAGGTCTAATAATTGCCTCCTTAAGATAAGGAGGCATCCTGCCTTCCCCTCAGAGAAGCATTTATGATTTCTACCAGGCCTCCTACAACAGCCTCCCTGCTAGATAGAACAAACCATGTTGGACAAGGGTCAAGAGAACAAGTGGTAGGCCTTTATTTCCTATAAAGTCCTTAACAGCTTGGGTCCAGGCTATTTAAGAGAGTGCCTCCTTTGTCGTAAACCCTGCCGCCTGTTACGATCTTCTGGAGAGGTCCGGTTACAGTTCCCTCCAGCTGGTTTGGTGGTGACCCAGGATGGGGCTTTATCTGTGGCTGCCCCAGGGCTTTGGAATAAAGAGCATCTTCTTCTCTGTTTGTTTTCAGGAAGACCCTCAAGGCTCTCCTGTTCTTTCAAGTTTTTAATTAGAAATAATTTTAATTGCTTTAATCACTGTTTTATACTATTGTTTTTGTGTCTCGGGTATTTCAATCTGTGTTGACTAGAGATGTACATATCAGGTGGTATAAAAATATGATAGGCAAATAAATAAATAATATGGTAATAAACAAAAAATAGCACTCATTGTTGGAAAGAAATACCTGGCAGCATCCAGACTGATGCTGTGCTCACACTGGAATGTTGCCTGTCTGTAACTATTTTTCCTGTGCTCTCCCTCTCTCTGATGTCCCCTGGTGAACCCCTACAACCCTAAAGGACATATTTTCAGGGGGCAGAAGAGGGAAGTGGGGACCCAGGAAAAATTATTGCATCTGGGCAATGTTTTAATTCCAGGCAGCATTAGTCTGGGTGTGACTCGCTTGCTTACATCCAGACTAATGAAGCACTGGTGCTATGGAGGAAGCACTGATGCTTCTGAAGAATTCAACTAGTTCAGCTCTAACACTCGTGAGAATTCTGATAGCCTCTTCTTCCCCCAGAAACACTATGGGTCTCCCAAAATATGTCCTTGAGGATTCTGTGGCCCTCGGGGACATATTTTGAGGTGGCACAGAGTGCTCCGGGGGAAGGAGAGGTCAGTGAAATTTACACAAACCCTCCCATATGCAAACATCAGTGCAGCATTAGTCTGGAACTCTTCAGAACCACTGGTGCTATACAGGTGCTTCTCCCATAGTACAGTTAATCTCTTGGAGAACTGTTGCTAGTCTGGATGTCAGCCTCTATCTTTAAAGTTTTGTATTAAAAGTTGGGGATGTGAACTATTACTATTGTATATTCTGTGCAGCAATTACATACCGGAACCAAAATGTTTTCAAAAATAAGTAGGTTTTGACCCACCACAATAATGAAAGATCCAAGTTTAAAACATGTGCTGGCAATCATTTCAAATGATTGCTGTCAGTTTTGGTTACATGAAGTTCTCCTGGTTAGAAGGAATACCATGACAGTTTCATTGTAAAATTCAAGATATTTACCAGCTTTGGAGAGAAAGCAGAAGGAAATTTGACACAATTCAGAGGGATTAAGAAGGAAGTACATATGTGAGTGGTGCACATGGTACATCCTCTTGAAGACTCAAGTTTCTGCTTGTCTTTAAATTGATTACTCTACTAATTAAATCAGTTAAAGTTTGTGACCCTTCAGGTGTTCTTATTTAATTGCTGCCCCTTCTCCAACAGCTCTTTCAACTTTCATGGATGAGTGTACAGGAAGTTGATATAACAAATTATTATATTTCTTGTTGCTTTTCTAGGTTATCACAGCTGGTCTATCTCCTTTCTTCTTTGAGATTGTGGTGAATGTACCAACAGCTTGTTGGTATGTATTTTGCAAAAAGATTATGGTAATTTTGAATTTCCTGTTGCATTTCCACATTTGGTTCCTCCGTTTTCTCAGTTGGTTTTTAAAAGAACAATTCATTTGCCTAGCAGTTAAGATAGTGCATACCAAGAGTCCTTCCAGAGAGCAATAAATTGCACAAGTTCAAAGCACCACTGTACTGACCGTACACATGCTTCAGTAGGCTTATGCGCTCCTTCCTATCGGGATCTTACTCTCTGGCCACACGCTGAACAGGGGACCTTGCACAATGTCTGCATTTTAAGAAGAAGCAGCAGTCATCATAAATGTAGCATTGAAAAAGGAGCAGGTTCTTTTCAGAATGCAAGCATGGCTGGCCAGCAGTTGTTGCTGCAAAATTTATGTGAGATGTCTGATCATTGTGCGGCCAGAGAGTAAGATCCCAATAGGAAGGAGCACTGACATCTATGGGAGCATATGTACAGTCAGTAAGACAGTAAGACAGTTTAGCTTGCGCTAAAACATTCAGTATCACACAATTTATTACCATCTGGAAGGAGGTATTTAATTGATGCAGCAGAGTAGAGCATGATGATAAAACAAAACAAGCAGTACAGCAGAAGCACTACCTTGAAGGAAGACGTGTAGCTGGTAAAGGAGTGCCAAATACACTTTCAGTGATCTGAGGAAAAACTGTATGCAGAAGCCCATTACATTAGTAAGAGAATGAATAATTAATGCAGGTAGGAAAGAAAATAACGAAGAGAGGATGTGACAGAGGTTCGTAAAATTATGCATGGTGTGGAGAGACTGGAAAGCATGTCTTTTCTCCCTTGCTCATAATACTAAAATTTGAAATGATCCAACTGAACTAGATTTCCAATAGATTTAGGACAGACAAAAGAAGATACATTTTCATGTAACTAATACTGCCAGAAGACATGATAGGCCACTGGTCTATGAGGCTTTAAAGGGGGATGAAAAAGTCACAGAGGATAGGTCTATCAATGGTTATTAGCCATGACGGTTTATGATACTTCTGTGTTCAGAGGCAGTATGCTACTGAATATCACTTGCTGGAGGCAACAGCTAGGGAGAACGATTGTCTTCCTGTGTTGTTTGCAGCCTTTCTGGAAACATCAAGTTGTAGAGTTCCCAACAGTCCCGTATGACAGGGGAAGTCTCGTATCTGAGGCAAAAATCTTTTGTCCTGAACAGGATGCTGTCTTCCCCATGTTATTGGCAGAGCCTGGGGCTCTCCCTCATCCCTCCATGCATTTGCATTGAGCCCTTTGAAGCCTGGGTGAAGTCCAAACTATAATGTAAAAGAAACAATAAAGTTCACAAAAGAAGCCCCAGTTGCTCTGCAAACCTGCCTGGTTTTATTTACATTTTGTAAGTTGCTAATTGTTTACGTATCAAATGTAAATAGATCTACAGACTCCTGCTAACCCACTCACCACTTCTGGCAGATAAAAAAGCCTTTCAGCGGGGAAGGTGCAGGGATGTAGTGTGTGTGTATGTATGTGTGTAAATCTGGGGGATTCTCTTAATTTGTCATCTGACACTTGCTCTGTGTCTACATGGGATGGCCTGTGTGAACAAGCAGCTTTGTGAAATCATGGGGCTTGTTTTGTTGTTGTTTCTACAAATTCATTGCTACTCAGGCTTCTAGGATGACCCCACCCACAGAAGACTTCGCCCCCAAGACCCCTTGGCCACAGTGACCACAGTTTGGCCACTGTGGATAGGAGGAGGATGAACTAGAGGGATCCTAGATCTGATCCAGCAGGGCTCTTCTTATGTTCAGGGGATGAGCATCTGCTTTGCACTCAGAACACCTGATGTTCAGTCCCTGACATTATTCCAGGTAGGACTAGGAAAGTGAAACTCTGGAGAACCACTGCCAGTCAGTATAGACAAATACTGAACTAGATGGGCCAGTGGTCCGACTCAATATAAGGCAGCTTCCTATGTACTCGGTAGAATATTGTCAGGCGAAATTTAGGAAAAGTCCTGAATTTTTGCCCAAGAAAAGGGACATGAGATTTAGAAAAGTGTTCCATATAAGTTGACTATTTGTTTTAAACATTTGCTGAAAGCCAGTATCTTCGCAGTGCTAGCCTGTTAGCTCAGAAATAAGTTCCACTGTGTTCAGTACAGCTTACTCCCAAGTAAGCCTGCACAGGCTGTTTCTAGTGGCTTTTTCCTAGCCCTTCCCATCCAGGCAAATGGTGTCAGTATTTGCAAGCTATCCTCTCCTTAATGTCCTGGGCTTATAATGGTGTCATTATAAAATGGAATCCTCTACAAGATTTATATAAGTAGCAGTCCTTTTCGGGAACAAAGGAACTTGCATGATTTACAAAACAGTTTAGTGGAGCTAAGGGTTTAAGTGTGTGTAATGCTATTAACATCCAGACAGCTTTGTCAGCTTTACATGCTTTCTGTGTAAAAATGCCCTCTTACCAATAAACGGTACAAAAGTTGTGTTTTATTTATAACGTTCATTAAGGAGCTTTGCTGTTTCATAAACTAATCCTTGTGGCTGAAATGCAAGGTTGTAACATTGAATCGTTGTAAAGGAAATAGAGGAGCCAGCATTTTGCTGATTCTTCCTGAATGTGACATGAGAAGAGATTTGGAGACACAACTTCCCTTTGCTCAAGACGAATGAAGTGGGGCCTGACCATTTTAGAAACAAAAGACTGTTTCACTGAGCTGGGCTACCTGAGAAATACTTTGCTCAGGCAGTGTTCCTCGCAAGATTGGTGCCGGGTAGGGAATGTCATTGCTGAAGCGGTGATGGAGGAGCTGGGGACCTGCCTTTGATGAATGTACTGCATTGACCATTGTATGTCATGCCAGACTGTTATATCAATGGGCAATAGGAAATAAAGAGATCCACCCAATCTAAAAAGAGATCCACCCAATCTAAAAGCGTTTGCCCATTGCGAAGATGCCTTCTCAAGCCTTTGGTAAGCATGTTCCCTAAAAAATAAGGGTTTCTACCCTTGGCACAATTCTGTTTTAACTAAAACGAGCTGATCTCGTTTTAGAGATCAGAGCGTGCAGAGCATCTGAGCCCCTAGTTCTCTCTGTCTCTCCTCCCCATCTTCATTTCCCCCCTCCCTTTGGCCCCAGTCCATTCTCCTTCCCCCCTTCCTTCAGCCCCAGTCCGTGCTCCTTTCTCCCCCCTCCCTTCAGCCCCAGTCCGCGCTCCTTTCTCCCCCTTCCCTTTAGCCCAGTCTGTGCTCCTTTCCTCCCCCTCCCAATCCGCTTTCCCTCCTGCTCCACCAGCCTGTCTGGCTCATTCCTTGCCTGCCGGCCTGGCGGGCGGTTTTCTTGCCTGCTGGCCGTCGGCAATAGTTTCCCTCACTGGCTGGCCTGGCTGATGCTTTCCCTGCCCTCCTGCCTGCTGACCCCTTCACCATTTTGTCATCCCAGACCCGTGGCTATCTGGCAGCTGCTTGCAAAGTCTCCCGAGAGCTGCCACGCATGGGATTAGCCATGGGTAAGTTTTAGAGAAATAAATATAAAGAAGAAGATATGCTGAGAAATTCCAAGTACATCCCAAGAGAAACAGCTAGGAGTCAAGCTGGATCGGGGCTAGAATACTGATCTTAGCCTGGGTTCAAATCCCTGCTCAGTCACAAGCCATGCTCGGGGACCTTAGGCCACTCACGATCTCTCAGTCCAACCTTTCGCACTGAGTTGTTGTGAGGATGAAAAGCGGAGGGGCTTTGTATGCTGCCCTGAAATTGTTGGAAGGAGGGTGGGATGAAATGGAATAAATAGTAATAACTTCTGTTAATTGTATATTGAATGGCATTCACACACCTTTCACTTCCTAGAATCATTGCCATGCAAGTCTGTTGCCTGAGCTGTTTATGCAAAAGATGTGTACATATTTCCCGCCCTGAGAGTTGTCCATTCGACAACTACAAAAGCTTTGTGGTTTGGAACCAAGTTACTAAGCATGAAACTAGAACTTTCCTGCCTCCTTCCTGCTGCAGCCCTTTATTCCTCCCTAAAAAGCCACTTCTGAGAGTCAGGGGTTGACATGAGGAGGAAAATTACTCAAAATACAAAGGAATCTAGGAAGCTGCCTTATACCAAATCAGCCCACTGGTTTATCTAGCTCAGTATTGTCTACACAGCAGTTTCTCAGTTTAATTTCAATAGGACTACTTTTCTTCCTCATGTCAGCCAGGAAACTCTCTGGAACGGCATGCACTGCAACATGGGTGGGGTTGGCTGGGCTGGGGCTGCAGCCAGGATGGGGGCAATGAGTAAAAACTCTTTCCCCCCCCTTGCAAGAGCAGATGTTTCCTTCTGCATGGAATCCTTTGAATCCAAGCCACCATGGGTGTGGGCTTACCTTAAACATAAAAGTGCATCATATTTATGTCCACTTTTTGTGTTAATTATGAATGTGTTCATTACCTTATAGGATTAATTGATGTAATTGTTGGCCATTAAATATTTTTAACCAGGCTTTATGATAGAGCAGGAAACATCTGTGTGATGGCAAAGCCTTCTAGGCTCTCTGTTTCTATAGTTTAATTACAGAACATCCATAGTCTATTAGCATGTAAAGTCCCCAATATTCTGCAGTCTGCACTTGGAGTCTGGCTGCTGCAGAAGTGACAAGATCCTCCAAATGCCCTGAAGCAGGGATTCTGGTCCTTTACAAACCATATGACCTTTGGTCAATAAAGTGTTCCTTTCCCCCTCTCAGTGCATCTGTTGTGGCTTAGTTGCTTCATCCTTCCAGAAGGTCTCTGGATGTGTTTCATGCACAGTTGTCCTGAACACTGTTGCTCTCCTCAGTAAGGTACACGGCTAGTGATGGCCTGAGCCACAGTGCTAAGGTAGCCATGAGGCAGGAAACAGCATGCCTGCTAGCATCATCTTAAAGAAATCACCCATGATGGTTATTCCATATCTTAATGGGAGGAGAAGTCGTTCAGCATGAACATTACTGGCTTTTTGGCTATTCCATCCCGATTGTTGATGTTGTGTGGTTGCCTAAGTCATCTTTGTTAATAAGATGCCTACTGTGCTTTCTTTGCAGTCTTTTGCTTGGTGGATTAGCGGAAGTTCTGCTTCTTTACACTGAAAGGACTGGCACATGAACAGAAAGAAAATGAGGAAGACGTATTATCAAACCCTCCCATCAGGAGTCAATTGCCAATGACTGAGAATTCTGAGACCATAAGTGTTTTTTTAAAAAAAGCCCTCCCCCCACCTAAAAAAAAGCTGTAACAATGAAGATATATAGTCAAACAGCAGGTCCCTTACACATCCTCCTTTCTTCTGAGCCATATAATAGGCTGTTAAAAGTGGGAACACCGGGCTCAGTTGTCCTTTATGCCAACTCTGGCAGGCTCTCATGTAAACTGGACCTCTGCAATCTTTGCATTACCTATGCATCCCCTGCTTACAGGTATTGTGCTTATCCTACCAGCCCAGTCTTCCTTTGAGTATCCCACTGTTTAGAATTCAGCAGAAGTTCCTCTATCACAAGGTGGATGATGAGTAGCCATATTCTCAAGCACTGAGCAGAATAATCACGTTCTTTTGATTGTGACACACCGCAGGAAGGGCAGGAATAAGTGGTAGTTCTGTTTAGCCTGGTTCATACAGATCCCAAGTGGCATGACTGCTGCTTTCCTGGACTCTATCCTGCGAAACAGAGTCCAATACAAAGGGGAAACAATACAAAGTAAAGCTTAAATACAAAGAAGTTTATCACGTGGGAGATGCAGAACATGTGGGAGATCAGCCGATCACTACCATCATAATCCGCTGAGATCCAGCACTGTGGACGTGGTGACATCTCATGCCCCTCCCCCATACTTTTGCTGCTTCTTACATCAATGCAGTAGCATGGGTTGGAGCCAAGGGAAAGTTTTGCTTGCTAACGTCTGAACCAGGCTTTCAAATAAACAGAATGATGAAGCTGCTATGAGGATTTGGGGGAGGGATTGATGTGGGCCAATCTTTAAATTGATGTTAAATGCATGAGTGGCCCTGACATGCTTCAAATTTCTTCACAAAATAGCCGTAAGATAATGCCTTCCTCTGAATGAACTGTGACTGTGTGTGTGTGTGCTCTTGTGCATCGGTGCCGCTGGGAAGGGGTGGTTTGTTTTTGTTTTTGTTTTTTTGAGGGTGGGGGCAAATAGCAGCAGCAGGGCCCCGGGTCCATGATGTGAATTGGAACTGTGGTGGTGAATAGCATTAAACCCCACTTTAATCCATGGTGGAATGAATCCAGCTGCTATTTACCAAATAAAATTGAAACATGTGTGACACATGGAACATCATGTGTAGTTTGGCCCTGTGTGAATGCTCCAGTAATGTGTAGGTACAGGCAAGCTAGTGAAGTGGTGAAAACACCATGACATGACTTTCGGAGACCATTTATGTGAATGCCTAACACATCAAAATCAAGTGGTAAGTTCACAAGTTCTGGCCTTCTGGGATTCATCACTTGTCTGTGTCCTATTGGATCACTTACACAAATGGTCAACCTGCTCATCCTGGCAGGACAGGAATATTTCAGTTATCATCAGTTCTTTGTTTGAATGCAGCCTGATAATCTGACTGGCTATGCATGCGGACAGGAGTAGGTTCCCTGTGTTCTTGTTGGGGCAAAGAGAAGCATTGTCATTAAGATTGTTAACTTTCGTGCCTTCGTGTACATGATTATAAGGCATTCTGCTGAGTTTCATAGGAAGCTGCCTTGTACTGCCAGACCATTGGTCTCTCTAGCCCAATACTGTCTACTTTGAATGGCAGTGGCTCTCTGGGGTCTCAGGCAGAGGTCAGGGTCTTGATTTGCTTCCTCTTCACATTGAGGACTGGTACTTATGAGCCTCTGTATGGCCCCATCTAGGGATAGGATTGTAGCTCAGTGGTAGAGCATCTGCTTGTATGCAGAAGGTCCTAGGTTCAATTCCGGGCTTCTCCAGATACAGCTGGGAAAGACTCCTGCCTAAACCCTGGATAAACCACTATCAGTGTAGATAATACTGAGTGAAATGGACTAATGGTCTGACTTGGTATAAGGCAGCTTCCTAATTTCCTGTGAAAGCACAAGAACAATTATTAATAATCCGGACATGCACTGCAAAGGAGTAACAACTCCACTGGTTGTGTAAAAGGCTCTCTTCTGAGGGCATGCAAGTTGTAAGTCCTCTGAGGATGTAAATATCCTCCACTGCTCCATAGGACTAGAGCAGCTATATTGCTTGTGGAAACTTTTTTAAAAAATATGCTTTTTTTAAGAGACCAAGGTCTAAATGACATCACCCACTGTGAAAACATAGGTGCTATCATCAGTAAATCGGACCATAACAATCATAGCTTTGGTTTGCTCTCCACTTAGAGAGAAATAGCACATTCAGTTCTTTGGTCTGCATAAACTGCTTGGAGGTCAGAATCTGACCTGAGTAATTTCAGGCATGGGGCATTTTTCCTGCCATGAATGTCTAAAAACCAGAAAATGTCTAATGCTTTGCAAAAGATGTATAGAAAGTCCAACTAAGATTGTGGAGACAGAAGTCCGAACAAAGCTGTGCTGAATGTAAAGTCAACAAGTAAATCTTATTTACATTTATTCATGTGTCTGTTTTTTTTGTTTTTTGTTTTGGTCTTCACTTTGGTTATTAGTACAAGAAACAGCAAGCATTCATAAACCTTGAATAGCAAGAGGTGCTGAGAGAAATTAATTATAAATATTCTGTCAACGACAGCACTAATCTTCAAAGGAACTGTGATTAGTATGCTGAAAGAGGAAGAGAAGAGAAGAAGAGAAGAAGAAATAAAGGCTTACAATCTGTGCAGCCCTTCCTGTTGTTCTGTTCAAAAGCACACGGGTGCTGGTGGCGGAGACCTGGTGCCTCTGTGCCTACTAAGCATAGCGTCACCACTGTTCCGATGCTGCTTCCCTTGGGAATCATGGGAACAGTGATGATGTGGTGCTTAGGAGGTATGGAGGCACACCCCGCCTCTGCAGCCAGCACCGCGTGCTTTTGAGTAGAATGCTGCAGTGTGTGTGTGCATCTTGCTTAGAAAAATGGTGGACCGCATGCCCAAATTTCCTTTTTATTGTGCTAAGCATATTCACTGTAGATTTGAATGGAAAAGCACACCACATGGTGACCATGGTCTGGCAAAACTAGGCCTGTTGAAGCACATTGACTTAAACCGATTGTGCCTAACCTGCCTGGTGTTGGAGTTTGGCAGATGTCTAATAGTTAGGTCTTGAGGTTTATTTGATTGTATGGGACACCCACATATTTCTTGATTTCTTATTTCAGTTAGTGGCCTTTTAGGCATGTCAAGTCCCCCTCACCCGGCAGCTGAAGTATTGAGAATGCAGGACAGATTTGGTTGTGTCAATGCCTGCCCCAATAAAGAGCACTTGGGAGACATAGTCCTTGAACAAGGATGAGGCTATTGACAGGCTGGATGCGGAATGGGGCAACCCACACTCAGGCCTTCTGAGAGGTTGAGAGACTTGGGGCAATTCCAGCTTTTGAGTCCCCTCGCCATAATAAAACAATGTCCCAAACATTTAAACCAAATTTTCACATTGAATCCGGACCTGTAGCTCACAAAATGGCCAAGCTAGGGCTCAACCAATGAGCCAGTCACCTCTTTTAGTTACTGACTGAAGATAATAATGCGGGACTCTCATACATAGATAATTCCTTAGTCATCTAGATGTAAAAATGTTAAGACATTAACCTGCATCAGTTCTCTACCTTTCAACAAGTACTTGATCCATCACCAGCCACTAGTAGGGGCTTGTTTATATAACCCACTGATCTAAGAGGTTACATTCATCATGGACTAATCTTTTGCCATCAGAAACAACCTATTTTAATTAATATTTATGAACATTTTAAAACTCTTTAATATGACAAAACCTGTATCCGTTAACAAAATACAATGTCTTTTACAAAATCACATCTCTTAGGTTGCTTAGATTTGCTGCTCTAAGCTGAGAGGGTGTGTCAGAGCATCTCCTTCTGAAGAACCTCAAGACACTTCTTTTTTCTCAGGCTTTTAATTAGAAATAATTTTAAAAACGTGTTTTAATAATTATTTTTATTGTTTTTATTATCATGTATTTTAATTTGTGACTTTTAAAATATTTTAAATTTTGTACACTGCCTAGAGATTTATATATCAGGCAATATAAAAAATATGATAGATAGATAAATAAATAAATATTTTGATCTGATATGGATGCACGTAAAAACAAGTTGCAAAACATAAAATGCCAAAAATTCAATGTGTCAAAATTTGAGCCCCCCCCCCACCTTTGAGCATGAGACCCAGGCCAAATGGCTCTCCTGGGCCCCCCCTCTGATTGGCCCTGCTCACACCCTCCATCCATACTATCAACAAGACTGCAGGCGTGAAAGGCCCAGACTGTACCCATTTTGTGCTCATATCTGGTGGTCAAGAAGACTGATCTCTCCCCCCTCCCCAATAATGTGGTACATACTGCATTGTTATATTGAGGTCACTGTAAATGTATGACTTCTGTGCACTGTTTCAAATAGCACAAGCTAATTTGACGGTTGCATAGCCAGTTTTCATTTAATGCTTTTGTATCTGATTTTTTAAAAAGCCATTTGGAGCTTGTGGTGTGGGTCTTTCTGTTTTGCATGAGGCTGAGTAATAGCTGAGTAAAATATATGATTCACTGCTTTTGAGGGCATGAAGAGTGCCAATGACATATCTGAATGCCTTTTAACAAGCAGCTGTCCAGAAGCAAACTGACAGGGGTAGGAGGAAGCAGACAGCCAAAATGTGCTATGGGAACAGCCTGCGTTAACATAAAACAGTGGGCAGAACTTGGAAACCATGCCCAGGGTCAGTATATTTGCTTGTAAATCTGTAGAGTCAGGACAGGATCTCGCATAATGGAGGTTCTGAGAAATAAGGCATGCTCAGCTGCTTTATCCTAAAATTTTGGTCAAAAATTGTGAATCAATTTCCTAACGTTTTAAAGAACTATCTTTAAATAGACACACCTTTTATCAGCTTCTTTCTTTCTCATCTGCTATCATTTGATACAACTCAGAGGGTAGCCTCTGCTTTTACCATCCTCTGCATGCTGCTAGCAGCTTGTTTCCTTGGAACAGGTTTTATCATTTTGAATCATGAGATTGCCTTAGTGTTGGGATGCTGCTATATGTTTCTTTCTGCAGCCGTGAGCATGCTCTCTACTCTTAGCAGTTCATGATCCTAACTTATTCTGCTAGGCAGGAGTATTTGTCATGGAAGCAATCTAACACAGCTATATACTCTGCTCCTAAAGTGATCTACTTGCAAGTAAATGAGCTTGGGCTCATAACTTGCCAACTAAGGTGTGTGGCATGAAAAACCATTAGGAACCGATCTGTGAAATGCAAAGACCAGTCGTTCTCAGAGCCCCATTTGGGCTGAGGGGTTTGTAGAGAAGTCATTGCATTTTTAACAAGCACATTGGATTTCAGCTATACTAAACCTGATTATATCCAGTGAAGCCAAGTCAGTCAGTCAGTATTACTGCTGTTTACTGTTAACAACTAGTAAATGCCTGTCAGTGTGTTGTAGTATCATCTATGAAAATCAATGGGGCCATTCAGTTATAAGGCAAAGGGTGGGGGGAGAATAAGAGCTATAATTAGGGGCACAGTTATGCAGTGGTGGGATCTAGTCCTCCACCCAACATTGGACTCACCATTATCTGAGATACTTACCCACATGGTCCCTGTGATTCTGGGTGTCCAATGTGCTGGGAACTCCCTATATCAGAGCAAGGCCATTGTACCAGATGTGTAACCTCACCAACAGACCAGTATGGACATATGAAGCTGCCTTTTCTGGAGCCATACAATTGGTATTGTTCCACCTAGCTTGGTACTCTGACTAGTGATGCCTCTGTGGGTGGCCTTTCCATGAGGCAGGGTGAGGTGGTTGCTTGAGGTGCCAGTATGGGGAGGGGCACAGAGGTTGGTCAATGCTGGGCCTCTGCCTGCTGTGAACACCCTCACCCTACTGGGGTGGGTGGGTGTTATTCTTCTACCTTTACCTGGTGGGACACAACCGTCCTTCTGCCTCTCCCAGCTTGAGCAAGTAATGTCCCTGCCACCACTGCCTGGCTTAGTGGCATTGTTTGAGAGTGCTAGTGTAACTACTGGTAATCCAGCAGCATGGCCTGAGAATGCTGGGCACCCACCTGCAGATGCCAGGCATGTGTCATATCTGTATGGGAAGAATGGCAGTTCAGTCCCCAAATAGCAGAGCAAAACCAGTTTGGAGAGAAAGCAGCAAAGCAAGAAACTTTGAGACAGTTCTTTAGCATTGAAGAACTACGTGGATTTATTTAAAGAAAAGGTTACAAACAAATGTGAAAAAGCCTGCAGCTTAATTTCAGCGGTAGCTCATGGCTGAAGAGAGAGACCAAAAAAGAACAGCCATCTCTAGAGAGATAAAATGGAGACTAACACTGGGAGAACAAAGAGGGGAGGAGTCCAGCACTTTGATCCATGACCGTAACCTCCCCCCCAGTGGTCAGTATGAGACATTGCAGCTGAGAACGGATGCTGCCAGGGTCCTAGCTCCAACAATATTGTCCTTCACTGCAGGCAGCAAAATGTCTTGGACTGCCCCTAGATGGCTCTCCAGGACTTCAGGCAGATCTCTTTTCCAGTGCTGCTGTTTGAGATCCTTTTAAAACTGGAGACAGAAACATAGGAGCTGTCTTATACCAAGTCAGACCAGTGGTCTATCGAGCTCTGTATACACTGACTGGCAGTGGCTCTCCAAGGTTTCTGTCAGGAGTCTTTCCCAGCCCTACCTGGAAATGCCAGGCAGGGGCTGAACCTAGGTACCCTCTGCAGGTAAGCATGGACTCTGCTGCTGAGCTATGACCCCCCCCTCCCCATATAGAATCTCTTGCATCAGTTGTATCCAAGGAATAAGCCAGCAGCAGAGGGAAATACACTTTCCTAACAAGACTGCTGTGAATGTCCTATTGACAGCTGAGACTTTTTATTAAATTAAATTATTAAAAAATTAATAATATTTTTTTTGGTCAATGTTTGGTTTATATTGCTACTTCCACACATTCAAAATTGGCAGGTCTTCTAAATGATGAATCCTTTTTAAAATCAAAGGGTTGGATACAAATATTGTTATGAGTGGAAGGATGCTTGTGTAAGAGAACTTTCCTGCCCTCTCGCTCCAATCATAGCGTGTGCTTCTGCCTGAGTTCCAGCAATTCCCCCTTCTTCCTGCAGGCCCCCTGCCCCATCCCATCCCATTTTCAAAGACACTTTGAGGGATGCAGCCATGGGAAGAACGTTCCTTTGTATGAGCTTCCTTCTGTTCATGCAATACCCATATCCACCCCAATGAATGATGGAGTGATATCTTTTCAATTAAACTGTACTTTTGTATATCTTGTATATCTCCTGCTTCCTCCAGGATCTCAACAGGATACCTATTTTGGTTTTGGTTTAACTTATATGCAGAAGTAATATAATCTGTTTGAAAGGCAGCTGCTTCAGGAGCTAATAGTTTTCATTGGTCCACAGCCCTTATTACCAATATTTCCTTTAAAAAAAAAAATGTCACAAGACTTCAGGTTAAACCCTTTTCTATAAGAAAAAGACTACAAAATGACTTCAAAAACATGAACACTCAAGTGCCTCTTAATAGCGCAAATGGGCCAGTTCGTAGTTCATGACAGCTGGAATGCCCCATGATGGAAGAGTTCTGGCTTTGCCTCGCAGCTCATTGTCATTCACTCCATGGCATGGGATATGCAAAGCTATCTTAGCTGACTGTGGATGCTTCTTGCTGGTGAAAGGCCTCTTAAACAGAGCACAGAATGCTCAAGAAGTCAAAACAAAGGACCTCTTGCAAAAATGAGTTTTGGACTTCCAAAGTTCTCTTTCAGCTCTGCGATAATGCCACAAAGTGAAGGGGCATAATGCTCTGTAACCACTTTCTGGACTGCAACATCATGCTTCAAAATCTCACCCACAGCTCCGCTATGGCTGTCATTGCATCTACTTAAACATGAAAATTCTCAACCAAGAGGGATGTAAATAAATTAAGGTGAATGCATGGGATTTTAACACATATGATATCATTTGCTTCAATAGAACAGAGTTGCTGAAATGGAACAAAGCTATTTAAACTTGGATACTTCCACTTTTGTTTCAGGAATAATTTATTTTAACAATTTTTTTTTTAAATTCAACCTATATCATTCTAAGGGATATCACCCTTTAGACCTCCTTGGCTTGCTATGATTGTATCTGCAAATTTTGTACAACTCCCATTCTATTTTAGGGACTATCAGTTACAGATTAATACACACAGAAGTCTTACATTTCATTGAAATAATATTTTCCCCTTAATCTCCTCATAAATCTGTGTGTAATTATTTGGGATATGCTATAAAAAGGATTGCTTAAACTTAGCACTTCACAACATTTTTAACCATTCAACAAATGCTGCAACACTGTTGCTTTATGGTTTTACTCTAGCTTCAAAAAGTAACTGCAAAAAAAGAGAGACCACTGAAGACCTGAAGAATTCAAGGTTGTTTTTACAACATACACAAATCCAGCAGTTATAGTTCTTCTGTAATTCCAAGGCGAAAAACTTACAGCAGACCCGTCTAGTTAACATTATGCAATTATTATTTTAAAAGTTAATATTTCAGCATGAGCATGTTCAACCCATAGGGTTTGGCAAGTATCATCTTTCAAACTGGCAAGGAGAATTTTACATATCAAATGCAGATCTGGGATAAAGTTGTCTTGTGTAGTCTCTCAGAAAGCATTGTGATAAGTGGATATCAATCCTACATCAAGATTCCTGTGGTGCAATACAGTCCTTAGGGACATTTGCTTTTAATAATAAATGATAATCTGTAACCAAAGTTCACTTGCGTTGGAAACTGTAATTGGCCCTTCTTACTGGCAGCTAACCATCACTTGAAGGCTTTACCGAGTGTTCAGGGCATAAGATACTCCAATACAAAAAGAGAATTTTTTTACCCCAGACATAAATCGGGCCAGGTTCCAATAAGGTAAAGTGTGCTGTCAAGTCAATTTTGACTCCTGGCGCCCACAGAGCCCTGTGATTTTCTTTGGTAGGGAGGAGGGGTTTACCATTGCCTTCTCCCGCACAGTATGAGATGATGCCTTTCAGCATCTTCCTATATCGCTGCTGCCTGATATAGTAGCAGCAGGGATTCGAACTGGCAACCTTCTGCTTGTTAGTCAAGCATTTCCCCGCTGCACCACTTAAGGTGTAGGGGGTTCCAATACAGTGGGGAAATCCCGAATCACACGTTAAGTGCTCTCTGAAATATTGCACAGGCTTTGGGGTAAATCTGGCCAACATTTGAACGCATACTCACCCTCCCTAAGTAAAGTTGCGGTAAAATCTCCATCTGAAAAAGCTCCAAGGAATTTTCTGTCTTGTGG
The DNA here is from genome assembly GCF_027244095.1 of Hemicordylus capensis. NCBI lineage: Eukaryota > Metazoa > Chordata > Lepidosauria > Squamata > Cordylidae > Hemicordylus > Hemicordylus capensis. The sequence continues at coordinate 245,980,620 of NC_069660.1, read as the reverse complement.
TCTTTTGCTTGGTTACAAGATTTCCGTTTCTCTTATCTCTGCAGACAGTATTTGCTATATAAGCTTCAAACAAAGCCATTTAACATGCTTATAATACTGTACTAAGTTCTCTTGAGAACTGCAGCTGTTTTCTTTCAGTTGCATAGATATTTAAAAATTCTATCTAACTAGCTAACTAACTATCTAGCATGAATGTTGGGGGCAATATGCTAAATCATTGTAAACCGCTTAGAGAGCTCCGGCTATAGAGCAGTATATAAATGTAAGTGCTATTGCTATATGCTGCAGTGCAGGAATGTAAAGGTGACAAGAAACACCAATCATTTAATCTTATGTTTGAACAGCAGTAAACCACCTCTTCCCAATGCAAGCACTACAGTCAAGAATATAAGTGTTACTTGCCTGGGGTATGTGTGTAGTAGGGGAGGAAATAGCTATTCAAAATAATAATCGGTACACTATAGAACATAGTATATTGTCTCCAACCATGAAGAGTAATGGAGTGAATATTTCCCCAAGCTAATTTCTTCTGAACAATTTATTCTTTGTGTCACAGTAGGCAAAAATACTATGTTCCTTTTGTTTACGCTTCATTGCTATTTCTAATGCAATGGTGGAGAAAGAAGTGCTGTAATTTAGACCAGGGATTCTCAACGTGTGGGTCCCCAGATGTAATTGGACTTCAACTCCCATAATTCCCAACCAAAGGCCACTGGGGCTGGGGATTATGAGAGTTGAAGTCCAATAACATCTGGGGACCCACACGTTGAGAAACCCTGGTTTAGACCAGTGTTCCCTCTATCAGGGATTCCCAGATGTTGTTGACTACAACTCCCAGAATCCCCAGCTGCAATGGCTTTTGCTTGGGGATTATGGGTGTCGTAGTCAACAACATCTGGGAATCGCTGTTAGAGGGAACACTGGTCTAGTTTCACCAGAATGCACTTAGTTCTGTGCATTGTCTTGTTCATGTCAACCAGTAAGGTGTCATCTTATGTCCCAAAGTGGGCAGTGCAACAAAACCAAAACCACCAGCAGCTAAACACTTTTGCAAGACCAAACTGGAATTTTCTAACCATCCTGCCCGAATGGTGGATTAGGGCTGGATTTCAAAACACAAGACAGTTGATCTGAGCGTATCACAGTTAAGATTATCACCTCTTGACTTGGCATATGCCCACATGGGAAATACGGAAATGTTGCAAAAGTACCTTTGTACTACATAAACACACACTGAAATACTGGTATGACATTCAGTTTTGGCTCCTGGTAGCCCTAGACAAAAGTTTACCAAGTATCAGCTCCAGGTGCACAGTCCGCTGTTATGCTAGGCAGGTTGTTACACTACATAGCCACCTTGCAAGGGGGACAAGGAAAAGGTAAACTTATTTTGAGCTCTTTATTAATTAATACTAATAACACTACATGCTGAGGTAAGCTGATGTGTCCCAGAGATCTTGCCTGATTCTTTAACAAGTTTCAGGCAAGGGAAGTGTGGGTAGTGTTGTCTCTAGCACTGGCACTAAAAGGAGGCCTTTCAGCTAACATCCTCTCCAGTGTGCTCTAATTAGCAGGAATACTTTTCCACAGCAGATAGGAAAGTGGGTAAATAATCTTCAACAACAGAGGGTGCTCAGGTGATGAGGGGCACATTTTTTGTTTTGCTGAAGAAGAAACAAATACTATTTCTGGTTGGTGCCCATGCTGCCCAGGACACCATGTACTCATTTAGTCTAAAAGTTGCTGTCATTCTTCACTCTGCATTTTGCAATCAAAGAACTGTCTTCCCTGAAAAATGGTAAAGGAGTTAAAATATGTGCAGCCCAATCCTGTGTGTTTACTTATAAGCAAGTTCCACTTTATTCAATGGGTTTCCACGTAAATGTGCACAGGATTGCAGCCCCAGACAGACTCACTGTAAAATGAAATATTTAAAAACCAATCCTTGACCTAGTAGGCCAGTAATACAAATTATATTGGCTAATTGGATGTGCAGTGTGACTGCTCTGTAATGCTGTGCCCTGAAGCTGTTGTGGACTTCTAAAGCAGACCCAACACTGTTCAGAAGCCATGATTGTGGAATCAGCGTTTCCCCATTTACAATAATGGGGAAACCTGCAGAAATGTTGCTTTCTTCATGGCTGCCTTCAAAGTCTGCAGCAGCCCTGGGGTGCCATGTTGAAAAGCTGCAGTGCTAAGCATCATGTTATCCACTAATCTTTGAGGTAGGCCGGTTTTTCTGTCTTGGGGCCATGAAGAATATATATTTTTCTTCAGCTATGGATAAGTGATTCTGCTTAAAGTGTAAGCCTCTTACATTTCAAATGTGATTTTTTCCTGCTCTCAGCAAGTTGAAAACTACGTATATTCTGAATTCTTCAGTCCTACCTACCAAAACATCAGTGTGCAGCAAGTGTGCTTTAGTAATTCTGTTTATTTTAGCTCTCTCTAAAGGCTGCAATATTCACTACATTTTTAGTGTGTGATCCTATGAGCTCAAAATGTAACAAATGGCTGACAGTATATATATGCACACACCCACACACATCCACTTGATATGGATTACACGCTGCAAGGGTCTCCTAGTTGACTATGGATCCCTGTGGTGTGTAGCCCTGCTATAAGATTTGTGGCTTCTTCAGCAATTGTATCATGCAGCTAGAGAGTCCAGTTGAGAAAATTGCACATTTATGCATAAATAACTGAATGTTAGTTTCAAGGGAATGATCTGATACAGACAAACCTCATTATTTGCAAAGGTTCTGTTCCTTGCCTACTACTATGAGTAACAAAACCACAAGTAATGAGATAGAATGCCCTTGGGGAAAGGGGGGTTAGGTTCCTGGGTTGAATAAAAAGTGCAAGAAATGTCACCCAAAAGGTGAAAAAACAACTGTACCTTGCTCTGTGGGCTCTCTTTGCAGACTCCTTGTGCCCAGCAATGCCCCCCCCCGCCGCAAGCAGAAAAATGCCCCACTAAACCACAAATAATGCCCCTTTAAAACAGTAATGATCCACAAAATGGTTCCTGCTTACATGCTGCTTAGAAACACCTACAAAATGATGGCAGGAAGTGACCTCATGGTAACTTCTGGCCTCTAGGAACCATGGATACATGGGCGTTAACCTTTTAGAATCCATGGATAGTATCCAAAGAATACAAAAAAGAAGTCAATATGTGCTTTATTGACTACAGAAAAGCCCTCAATCAACCATGTCCTTAGGAAAGTGGGCATCCCAGAACATCTCATTGTTCTCATGAGAAACCTATACACAGGACAGGAAGCCACAGTCCAGATGGAACACGGAGAAACAGGCTGGTTAGGAACATAGGAAACTGCCATATACTGAGTCAGACCATTGGTCTTTCTAGCTCAGTATTGTCTTCACAGACTGGCAGTGGCTTCTCCAAGATTGCAGGCAGGAATCTCTCTCAGCCCTATCTTGGAGAAGCCAGGGAGGGAACTTGAAACCTTCTGCTCTTCCGAGAGTGGCTACATCCCGAGGGGAATATCTTGCAGTGCTCACACATCAAGTCTCCCATTCATATGAAACCAGGGCAGACCCTGCTTAGCTATGGGGACAAGTCATGCTTGCTACCACAAGACCAGCAGTCCTCTCCTGGTTCCAGATCTGCAAAGGAGTAAGACAAGGCTGTATACTTTCTTCATATTTATTCAATTTATATACTGAGAGAAGCTGGATTGGAAGAAGATGAGCGTGGTTTAAAGTTGGAGGAAGAAACATCAATAACCTGTGCTACGCAGATGACACTGAGAATGTCAGTAGGTATGCTGAGAATGCAGATGATCTGCAAGCTTTACTAATGAAAATCAAGGAACACAGTGAAAAAATGGAACTAAATGTAAAAAAGACTAAACTAATGTCAACGGGTACAAGTAAACAGTTTCAGAATTGATAATGAAGACATTGAAGTGGTGGGTAGCTTCTGCCTTTTTGGATCGACCATCAACAGTAAAGGATCCAGCAGTCAAGAAATACGCCACACACTAGCATTTGGTAGGGTTGCAATTGGAAAGGATATTTAGAAGCCATGACATGTCTATACCTACAAAGATTAGAATCGTTCGGAAAATGGTTTTTCCCGTGACAATCTATGGATGCAAAAGCTGGACTTTGAAGAAGCAAGATAGAAAAAGTATTGATGCTTTTGAACTTTGGTGCTGGAGAAGACTTTTGAGGATATCATGGACAGCCAGGAAAACAAACCAATGGATCATAGAACAAATCAATCCAGAATTTTCACTCAAGGAACAAATTACCAGGCTCAAACTATCATACTTCTGACACATTATGCGAAAACCCAGCTCCCTTGAGAAGTCCATAATGCTGGGAAAGGTTGAACGAAAGAGAACAAGAGGCCGAGTTGAAGACAGAAGAGATAATCTATGTGGTTGCTAAGAGTCGACACCGACGTGACGGCACTTAATCAAAATAAATCAATCCACGGATAATGAAATCAAGTGTCAGACACCTGTGGCTATGCACGGAGAGTGAGTCCGCAAATAGCGAGGTTTCCCTGTACTGGGATAATTAGTGGCTGACGTCTAGACCAGGGATTCTCAAACTTGGGTCCTCAGGTGTTATTGGACTTCAACTCCCATAATCCCCAGCCTCAGTGGCCTTTGGTTCGGGATTATGGGAGTTGAAGTCCAATAACACCTGAGGACCCAAGTTTGAGAATCACTGGTCTAGACTAACCCAGCATTGGTACTCTAATGCTGTGCGGGTGCTAAGAGGACGAGATAATTTTGTTGATTTCTCCTTCACTCTGAAGGCCACACTGCCTGCTGAAAATACGTCCCTGAGGGTCATGCAGCGAGTTCTAGAGCAAAAGGAAGATGGACAAAAATCATCCCTCCTCCCTAGGACAAGCACAGCATTAGAGCACCAGCACTGGGTTTAGTCTAGATGTCAACTAGTGTATAGAACCAGGAAAAAGACAATTCAGCTATAGCAATAAAGTGGCAATTCCTTCTAAATTTTACAGGTATTACCTGTAATTTCCAGTACGTCACTAATAACTGTTTTACTGGTGCAGAGAGAATAAAGATAGCAATAACATTTTCTTGTTGACACACCTGTGGTTCAATTAATTTGTATTACACTACAGCAGTAAAGTACTTGACTTTATTGACATTGTAGATCCAGCCATGGACTGTGTCAAGTGAATCAGCACTGGAAAAAGTGAGACATTTACGTTAACTATATATAAAAATAGTAATTTAATTTTTTAATGCATGTTCTCTAGCATATTGGCAAGCACATCCAGCTATTTAGAAAATAGGATACACAGAGAGATTCCATTTGTATTTTTTGCTTTCCCAGCCCAGACTCTATAATGTACTAACTCAATTAAGGTACTATAAGATTCTAGAGTAGTGAAATATCTGAGAAGAATGAAAAATGTAGCAATTTCAGTGCCCCTCCCATTTGATTTTGTACAGTCAATTCTATTTAAAAACAACAACTTAACAAAAAATACGCACATTGAAGTGTGTGCCTGCTTGAGGTGCGTGCCTTGAGATCCTAGGCTGCCAATTCTTCTCCTCAGCTGTACAAGCCGGTTCTATAAAACATTGTTTAATGTACAGCACAATCAATGTGCTCAGAATGCACTCTAACATAGAGCACAAAATACAAACACTACAGAGTGCAGGTCTGACCATCTCCACAGAGGGAAAAGTGCAGAGGTTAGAAATACGCATGTGGCTTAAAACAAGATGCTCGCAAAATGACATCTTTTTTCCATACTAAACGTTTGAACAGCACCACATAACAAGAGTGAAAACATATGGGTCTCGGCTTCTCATTTGTAGGTGTAGTAATTTTCTTAGCAGTGCAATTGTAAGAAAAATAAAAGAAGCTGGGGGGTGGAAATCAGGGATTACAAAATATCATCCCAGGTTATGCAAATGACCCCCCCCCCCAAACCGCTTCCTTCTCAGTAGTTATGTTTAAGCAAACAGAGAAAGGTTGTTGCCTGGTCTTTAGTAAACAATTAGCAGTGATCCAAAGCAGCCACCTGGTTTCTAACAGGGTTCAGCGTCTCACTCACCACTAAACATTCCACCCACCCAAAAGAAAAAGTGCACTTTTGATAACAGATACAAAAATAGATTGGCACGCTGTTGACACAGTGAAGATATCTATCACAACCTGTCGTTGCTTTAGGAATCCTTTTGTAAGTTGGAAATGCTTGTAGGAAAGCTGATGAGGTTCACAAGAAGGAGATGGTTTCATTAGGAAACAAAAGTGTGAGTGTGGCTGCTGTTCATTCTTGTTCTCGCAGGAATATGGGCAACTCAAGGAAGTAAGTTCTCTTTTGGTCCACGTGGTAAGAATCTGGTCCACTCACTGTTCACTCACATGCAACTCGTTCATCACTCACTCTGAATAGTTAACAGTTCATCTAGCCTGAGAGTCCTAAGCAGTTCAGTGCTTTATTCCTATTATCTGGTAGGAAAACTGCACTGAAAAGAGAAAAGGGGGGTTGGGGCATCTGTGCCCCATTTTTGCATTTCCAGTAGTAACTGCTACTCCTTTGAGCTCAAGAGAAAACAGTCTTTAAACCCCTCCTCCTTCCTGGAAGGGTAGCCTGTGCTAGGAATTCTGGATCAAACGTCTATAATGTGGCATCACTTCGTGTTCAGGGAGGTGAAGAGCAAACTCCAAGGCCACTAACACGGGGAATTCGTAGGCAATCAGCTCTCGCCTGTTCAACCGGAACTTTTCTTCCAGTTTCTGTAACAAAGCCAAATAGATACATTTTAGTGCAATGATCTTCACTATTTTTCTGGGCCGGGGGTGGGGGGCACTTGGGCAAAAAACATTCAGTGTGAAACCCGTTGCTCACCACACGATCCTGTGCTTTTACCAGTGCTAGGGGAGGCCTTTAGAAGAAACCAAACCTTTTTGAGCCCCAGCACCATCTTGGAAGGTGCTTGGAGAAGAGCAGTCCTTCCCAGTGCCTTCCAGCACCACTCTATGGGGAAAGCGCTGGGAAGCAGTGCTGCCTCTAACAGGGATTCCCAGATGTTGTTGACTACAACTCCCAGCATCCCCAGCTGCAATGGCCTTTGGCTGGGGATTCTGGGAGTTGTAGTCAACAACATCTGGGAATTCCTGTTAGAGGGAACACTGCTGGGAAGGACCACACTTTCCAGCGCTTCTCATGCAACTTCCAAGATGGTGCTGGGGTTCAAAGCGGCTCAATTTCCCTTAAGGGAGCCCCATCAGTGCTGGGCAAAGCACAGTACTGCATAGAGGAAATGGTCTCCTCTGTGTGGTGCCGTGTAACTTTGAAAAAAACCCATCCAGTATTTCTCAGTCATCAGCCTCTGATGTCCCCATAACAACAGGCTAAAAAAAACAAAGGGTGCAGATTAGCTATTTTGCCCCCTGAGCATTCTGAAGCCAGAGTTGGGAGGGGTAAGTCCTGGAGAGCAACTTCCTGGTTCGGAACTTAGTGGCTTTTAAAAGGTGGGTCAGGGAGCACTTCCTTTTCCTTTGATGGGCTTTTGTTTTCGCTCTCCTTTGAGGCAGCAGCAAGGTGGTAGGGGACCATACAAGGGCACACAAGGAGGAAGGTGAGGTGGCTGGGGGCCTGGCAAGGGAATGTGAGGGGGCAGCAAGGTGGTGGAGAGACATGCCAGTTGCTGGGGGGGCCTTATGAGGGCAAGTGAGGAAGTGGTAGTGTGGTGAATGGCACTGTGAGAGAATATAAAGTGGTGGCACGGTGGCTAATGGACTTGCAAGGGAATGCAAGGTAGCATAAGGTGGCAAATGGACATGAGAGAATGCGAGGCTATATCTAGATGGCAGGGGCATGAAGGGGGTGGGAAGGTGGTAAATGGACTTATGAGGGTTGTGGGGGGCCTTGCGAGGACATGCAAAGGGGTGGTGGACTGTCTTTGAACACAGAGGTTCTACGTATGGAATTTCTACATCAGAGGTGTCCGGCTCCCTATGAGCACCTAGACCTCTCTGTTTGAACATGAACATTCTACATCTTTGCCTATGAATGTAGAGATTCCACTAAGTCAGTCTGGGTAACCATTTCATTTCCCACAGTATCCAGTCAGGTGTTTCTTTTTAAGAAGCCTGGGTATTCAGAAATCCAAAAACTTCAGTTTAAGATGAGAGTTAAAGGTGCTTTAAATGTTCATGTGTGTTCTAAAAATTGCAAAGTAAGGTGAGGTATTTTAACTTCCACACTGCATAAATTGTAAAGTCTTTGTATAATCTCATATATTATGTTGGCTTTAGAAATGAGGCTCCATGCAGCCACTCTTTGATGTGGTCAAAGTGTAGGTGCATGGAGCCCCATTTCTAAAGCCAGCATAATATACCAGACTGCACAAAGTGTTACACCTTTATATGGCATGTAAGTGAAGATGGGCACTTCAACTTGCAGTTTCCATGCTTTTTAGAGCAGATATAAAAATTAACATCTTAACCTTAACTCTCATCTTAAACTGAAGGTTTTTGGATTACTGAATCATAATTAGTCAGGGAGCTGCACTTACCGAGTTCATGGGAGCCACCACTGGCTCACAAGTCTTGCAAGGAAGAACATGGTCTTAGTGCATTCAAGTAAAGTAAAGTTGTGTTGTCTAGTTGGTGTCGAATCCTGGCAACCACAGAGCCATGTGGTTGTCTTTGGTAGAATACAGGAGCAGTTTACCACTGACCATCTCCCATGCAGTATGAGATGATGCCTTTCAGCATCTTCCTACATTGCTGCTGCCTGATATAGGTGTTTCCCATAGTCTGGGAAACATACCAGCGGGGATTTGAACCGGCAACCTCTTGCTCCCTAGGTAAGTTACTTCCTTGCTGTGCCATTGTGTGCTAGTGCCTTGAAATAACTTCTCCCACATATTATTTACATGTTAAAATAGGTCTTTTTAATCCCCTTAATTCCTTATCAAGCAAAAAGCCAATAAACTGTATGATGGGGAAAATGGCAATTTAGTCCTTTCATCACAGCCACGGCTACATCCATTCTTTTTCACTTTTACCTATTTTTGACAAAGGTTGGTGGTCTAGAGATACTTACATCAATAAGATGTTTGACTTCGTGCTTTTTGAGGTCACTGCCAATTTTGGCAGCTAGCAGGACACATGCGCCGGCACAGAGCTTTCTGTTCTGCTTGTTTAGCTTCCCCTTGAGAGCAAGCTTCTCAAAATAGACAAAGGCCATGGCCACAGTGGGTTCCTCAAAACCACAATCTTCTTGAGCTAGTTTGCGCATCTCTCGCTTCAGGCTGAAAGCATACAGTGCCAAATAATTCAAAAGATTATAACAACAATAACTGTCACAGAGTGCTTATACAAGCCCACAGTGTGCACTCTAGTTAATTAACTGTCATGTCTATGCTACATTTTGCTTTACTGTTGGTGTATAAAATTGTAATATGTCTCCTGAATTTCTGAACACTGAAACATCCCTGTCAAAAGTCACAGCATTGTTCACAACTTCAGCATGTTCCTTGAGTACCAAATCTGCAGTTAACATTAGCCCGATTCAGACATTATGCTGCACAAGTGTACAGATGTCTGTACACTTGTACATATGTTTGTGTGAATGGCTGTACCTGTGTTCATTTTAAAAGTGAATTTGGATACAGGCTCCTTAAATGCATGGTATGGATAGGAAGTGTACTTCTGTACCTGTGCTCAACATAACATGTGAATGACTGTACTTGTGTATAGATCTGTACCTGTGAACACTGTACACTCATAAAAGTGTTGAACATAATGTATGAACGGGTCTGTTGTGACGGACATTAGGGTAGGTTATCAGGCATATAGACAGGAACTATACAGGGCATTTTTTAATTTGAGGGGCTAGAACAGGCCTGCTCAACTTCGGCCCTCCTGCAGATGTTGGCCTACAACTCCCATAATCCCTGGCTATTGGCTACTGTGGCTGGGGATTATGGGAGTTTTAGTCCAAAAACAGCTGGGGCCCCCCAAGGCTGAGCAGAGCTGGACTAGATAAAGGGGAGAAAAGCTTGCCTTCTCCCGCAAGACTTCTCAACAAGTAGAGGTTCTGGTAAAATGACAGTTCTTCCATTATTCCTCCTGATCCCTGCCCTACCTTGGAGAACCTTTCCTCTTTGCTTTTCAATCTGTGCTGTTGGAGCACTGATGAACTAGACACAGTTAAGTATAGTCTTGCTAAGGTGACTTTGGCTGTTGCCCTTCAAATGCAGTGCCGAGATTGGCTGGGTGTACAAGCAGCACATCTGCAGATTTCCCCATTGTCCCAAAAGGGGAAATCTGTGGAAGCACTGCTTGCACAACTGCATGCTTTGCACACCCCAACACTGCCACTGAAAAGCACAGCAGCCCCACAGCGCAGTGTCACAGAGATCAACAGGTGGCTTACCTGTAACTCTGGTTCTTCTAGTGGTCATCTGTCCTTTTACACAAATGAGCTGTGTGCACATGCAGAGATGATGTCTGGAAGCTTCTAGGCTTCTGTTTTGGCGGAAACCCAACCCTACAACCACTATATGCGGCTGCAGCACTCCTCATCCCCTCAGCCTAGGAGTCTGCCTTCAGGAGAACCTTGTGGGAAGGATGGGAGGGCATGTAAAAGAACAGATGACCACTACAACCACTGAAGTTACAGGTAATCTGCCTGTTGTTCTTTGATATGTTCTTCTCTGTCTTTTACACAAATGAGTGCATGACAAGCTGACTTAGCTAGATCCATCTTACTTAGATGGATCTAGTAAAAAATGGAATGAAGAACAGCTCTGCCAAAGTGGTGTGCCTGGGCATCAATGGCATAGTGCTGGATAAAGGAATCTGGCGATGCCCAAGGAGCCACCAGGCAGATGGTTTCAATCTGCACTGCCCTATCAAAGTCAATTAAGGAAGCCGTTGTCCTTGTAGAACGTGCTTTGATAGAAAGAGGGAGCTGCTTATGTGCGAACTTTACCATTGCAAAAGACCAGAGAGGGTGCCCCCACTTGCAAGGCGTGTAGCTCACTCTCATCATGCAGAAATTATGGCAATCAAAAATGAAACCTTCCAAGTCAGAAGTCCAGGGTCCACCGTGGCCAGGGATTTGAATGGGGGGCTTAATAGGCAAGCCAAAACCAAGACCAAGGAAAGGTCCCAAGTTGGGGCCATTATCAAGAGCCGAAATTAGCCCTTGAGAAACTGTTTTACAGTTACATTTTTGAACCAGAACTGTCCAGCTTGTGATGTGTGGGCCATGATTACAGCTAGGTGAACCTTTAAGGAGGATAACTTTAAGCCTGACTGTTTCAGGTACAACATATATAAACAAACTTGTTGAATATTTAAGGAACATACATTAAACTTGTGTTGCACTGCAAATTTGCAGAATCTTTTCCATTTGTGACCATAAGACTTCGTTGTTGCAGTTTTGCTAGATGTTTAAGGACTTCCTGCAGTTCTAAGGGGAAGGAGTCAAGATCCTCTAAGGCTAAGCCATCAGATTTCATATCCAGATGTAGAATCTTGCTGGCCATCTGAGACAGAAGGTATGTTCGGAGACATGTACATATTCTGCAGCCATGTTGTGTATCAGCTGTGGAAACCATGGCCTCCTTGGCGCTTACAGAATGCAATTCACCCCTTCCCTTCTGATTTTCAGAAGGATTCTCAGTAGCAGCAAAATCAGTGGAAACAGGTAAGGTTTGATGCTCCTTGAATGCAGACTGTTTGCTGAAGCAATATCGCTGAGGGCAAAAGGAACGATCTGATAAGGTCTGTTGGGAGGAGAAGCTTCAAGACTGATAACGTGGCCATTTATTTTGCTTTGGCATCCAAAATGTATTGGACTGGCATGTCATAGAAAGTGCTGTGCTCTGCTCATCATCTTTTGAACTATTTGGAGGGTCTCGGAGGACCTGCCCTTTAAAGGGAAGGTGCTCAGTCCTCAATCATACGTGAGCCCTGATTACTTTAGCCACACATGTTTGCAAACCACTACAGAGGATGCCATTACCTTGGCAGCACATTTCACTGAGTACCTAACAGAGTATAACTCTTGCTTGGCCAGCTATGAAGCTTCTTTAAGGAAAATATTTGCTGGGTCTCTCTTGTCTGGAGACAGCTGATCAAAGAAGGGTGACACCTTATCCCAAAGAAAGTAATTGTACCTCTCACTAAATGCTTGATAATTGGCATTTTACAGGTGCAAAGCCACTGCTGAATAAAGATGCATTCCAAATGTGTCTAATTTCTTGCCCTCTCTGTCTCCGGGGTTTGAGGTTGATGTCCTTGTTTTTGTCAATACCGCTTCTACAACTATTATGACGATGGCTTCTTCCAATACCCCTTCACTATTTCAAGTAAGGCCACATTCATAGGCAAGGAAGCTGGAATGCGGGTGTCCGCATCTATAAGTTTGAACAAGGGTCTGAATAAGTCACTCTTTTGTTGTTGGTCCAAGTCTACCACCAGTGCAACAGACATCCTTCAGAATGCGATGACTGGACTTCCTCCTCCAACTTTTCTTCTTGGTTAGAATCCGAGCATTCAGACTCAGTGGGTTCCATCTCTTTTGGGGCTGTCAGTCCTCTGGGTGGCTCTGCTGGAACCTATGGAAACTGATAAGATGGTGTCTCCTCATTCCTAGGTTTCAAAGGAGCCGTCTTTCTCATGAGCTGTGTTGGTTTCGATGGATGTTGGTCTTGTCTGCTTGCTGTGACACAGGCTGGTTCTGCTTTCCAAAGAGAGAGATTGGGACCGAGAGTGGATCTGATGCAGTCCCTCAAAACGGCCCATTCAGTTCTGGCCATAGGAACAGTGCTCCATATCATTATAAGAGTCTTACATAGGAACATAGGAAGCTGCCATATACTGAGTCAGCAAACCAGGGTTGGGCTTAAAAGAGCGTTAGATGCCTTAGCACTATACTGCAGAGAGGAGCATCTACAGATCAATTATGACAAATCTAAAATTATGTGCTTCACCAATAAAGTAAAAAAATTTGTATGGATGCTAGATGGACATCGACTAGAACAGGTAAATCAAATAAAATATTTGGGGGTAATTTTTCAACAAAATGCTGGGAAATCAGCACATATAAGTATGGTCACAGAGTCAGCAAAACATAGCACAGCAGCAATCTTAAGATTTTTTAGAACTCAGGGTGCAGGCTTCATTCCAGCTGCTTTAAAGCTCTATATTGCAAAGGTCATTCCGCAATTATTGTATGGTATTCAATTAGGTCCATACTCAAGGTTTCACATTCTGGAAAGAAGCCAATCAGGGTTCTTGAGGAACTTGTTTGGCACTCCAAAATGTACAGCGAATGTGACTTTAAGGACAGAGGATGGCTTTATAAAAATTGAATCTCGGGCCTGGCTTCTAATTATCTATTTTTGGTTGAAAATACATCTGCGACCAGTTGGTTTAATTCCTGAGTTTCTCTCAGCTAGTCCCCAGTCACTATGGTGTGCTACAGTAAGTAATAAACTCACCTTTCTAGGCTTAGATCCAGCTCAATTGCTGGAACTGGGTCTAGCGAATGCGAAAAGAGTAGTGAGACAACGCCTTGTTGATATTGAGATCCAAGAAAACTGGGCTGTACTTCCAAAGTTTTATAGAGTAATAAGAACTAAGATGGACCTTTCCCCCGCAAAATATCTGTCGACAATCACTTTCTCTAATTTTCGATGGATATTTATGAGAGTAAGGGTTAACTCCTTTCCATCTGCACTTCTAGCTTGGAGGTTTCAGGGTGTGCCTTTAGAAGAACGACACTGTAGTTGTGGGTCAGGAGATACAGAAACTGTTGCATACATTCTTCTCCATTGTAAATTCCATTTATATCCTAGGGAACGTCTTATTGCTCCTTTAATATGTAAACTGGTAGATCAATCCGATGATAATCTTGTAAAACATCTGCTTTCAGATAAAGATGCTTCAATCTCTATTTCTGTAGCTAAGTTTAGTTATATTGCTTTTAAGAGGTATAATGGGACATCATCCTAATTCTAAACTATGTGTGTATATGTATGTATGTATGTATGTATGTATATGTATACACACACACACACACACACACACACACACACACACACACAGAGTTTAGAATTAGGATGATGTGTTAAAATGTGTATATATATAAAATGTGTACACACACACACACACACACACACACTTTAATGTCTATTGGTTTTTACTCTCTGTTTGGTCAATGACTGTAAATAAACTTACAATTACAATACTGAGTCAGACCATTGGTCTATCTAGCTCAGTATTGTCTTCAAAGACTGGCAGCAGCTTCTCCAAGGTTGAAGGAAGGACTCTCTCTCAGCCCTATCTTGGAGAAGCCAGGGAGGGAACTTGAAACCTTTTGCTCTTCCCAGAGCGGCTTCATCCCGAGGGGAATATCTTGCAGTGCTCACACATCAAGTCTCCCATTCATATGCAACCAGGGCAGACCCTGCTTAGCTATGGGGACAAGTCATGCTTGCTACCACAAGACCAGCTCTCCAAGTCTTCCTAGTACTGTGCAGACGTGCTGTGCAATAACTTTGTCAGCACAAGTCACGTAGTTCCCTTGGACCATAGGTGCTTCTGCAATGGTCATAGGCATGGTAGCCGGGCTCCCATCCGTGATGAGATCCATCCCCATGGTCCTCAGAATAGAAAGAGCCTAGGAGAGATTGGTCCCTTCTGCGATCCCTGGAGCAATATTGGCTTTTATGATGGTAAGTGTGTCTGATGTGTCCCGGTTTTGACAGGCTAGGTCCTTGGGTTATAGTCTCGGTGGCAGCCATGGCCTTGGTGACTCACAGTCCCAATCCTCTGTATTGTAGTAATCGCTTGTGTCTGAGTAGGGGTATTCCGGGTCTTCCTGGTCCAGAGAATGAGACCAAGTCGGTCTAAAGTCTGGAGAGTTCTCTGCATCTAGGGTATTCATTGAAACCGGTGGCAATTTATTCCTCAGGATGGGATTCTCCAGTGTGCTAGGGTCCAGAACATTTTCCTTCGAAGATGACAGACATGCCAGTGTAGGCTTAGAGCCATTCAGATTTTCCTTTTCCTTTTTTTGGCTTTGCCGGAATGGCTTCAGAGTCCAGTGGTTGCTTCTTTTTAGGAATATGTGGCAAGTGTTGGTCTGCTGGTAAGGGAGATTGTGTCTGTAACCCCTTCTTCTTCTTCATGGGCAACACCGGTTCTGTGTCTGAGCAGTTCGTCAGGCCCAAAGGCCGAGGTATCGACCCCAATGGCATAGATGTCGACGGCAGAGTAGCTGAGGATGTAGATAGAATGTTTAGTGTGGGGTCCATGAGTTCCTTTGGCACTGGTGCTGTCGGTACCAACAGGAATTTAGGCAAGAGAGGTGTCGCCTTTTCAGTGTCCGATGTCGTGGCTGTAGTGGGCAGCCAGCCAGCACTGGTAGAGTTAATTGGAAAAGCAGTTGACCTTGATGACAGACTGGAGACCCTAGGTCATGAACCAATAAACTGACCAGGTGGGCGGGCTTGAGGGGGCTCCTGGTGGCAGCTGGGAAGAAGAAGGTGCGTAGCCCAGGTGAGAAAGGAGCAATGGAGACAAGATTTCAGGGGGCTTGGTTAAGTCCAAGGGATGGGAAGCCAAGGTTTGTGGCTTCAGAAGTCTTCAAAAGTTTAGTAAGAACTTGCATTAGAATTTATTTTTCTTTGAGTGTTTTGCTTTGCATATCCCTGATAATGTTCGGTTATTGCTTATCTGCAACTGTAACTAAAATAAGGAACACCAGCCTACGCACAAACTACCTAGGGCGTTGCAAAAGACTCTGTAACCAAACTAAGCCATTTCAAGTGCATTTATCAAGCTAAAGCCTCAGATGGACCAGTCTGTAGTAACTGAATAAAAGGGTTTTTCTCTGTTCTTTTCTTTTTACAAGCCTCCCAGAGCTGGTTATTAACTCAGCTAGAGAAAGCGGGGCAGAAGGGGGAGTCTCTAGTGCAAAGCATCTCCAAGAGCTCAGCAAACTATCATTGTTTTCTCACCACGTGCAGGCATACACATGGAAGGTTTTTATATTTGCAAGATATAAAGAGAAGTCTAGGCTGTGGCACTCCAGGCCAGTCTGTGATAAGAGAGTGTCTGGCAGTATTTTAATCTACTGAAGTTCTAAAGTAAGAAGTTTAAAAAGGGAAGCCCACCCAGGCAGCTCAGAGGGGATGGCTCAACACTCTTTCCCCTCATGTGAGCTGCCTCTGAGTCAAAGGCTTAATTCCTTATAGTGGCAACAGAGTTTATTCTCACCAGTAGTGACCAAGTTCTGCAAGGAGCACAAGGCCTGATCCCACAATGCAGAACACAGGCAAGAAGCTCTGTTCTTCCTAGCCTGCTTGGTGAATTTTGACAATGTGTGATTGACCCAGGCAGAATAAACATTTAATGTGGGTATATGAAGATGGTAATTTTGCCCCATAAAAAAATTAAAGCAGTAACTGCCTGAATAATAAAAATAATAAATCAGAGATAGAAACAGGAGATAGCTAAGAAATAACCCCCCCACCACTTAAACTTGCAGAAAGAAGCTCAGAAGTGCCTAATGATGTCAACTGAAGTGCAGACAACAAAAGACTGAGGTAATGAGGAGTGGCACAGCTGCATATAGCAGCTGGGGGTGGGGTTCCTGCCAAAACAGGAGAAAAGACCCTTGGAAGGTTCCCAGTGTGGTCTTCGTGCGTGTGCAAAGCCCATTTGTGTAAATGACAGAGACAATATAATGCCGATGATATATGCATACTCCCCTACTCCAGACAAGATTTAAGACCTCTTTCAATGCATAGATAAAACAAAGCAGAAAAGCACTTGTTCTATTACTAATAACTGTTAAAAGATACACATTTTTTCTGACAAGATACATGAAATGTAAAGTACATGACGCAATATATGTAGTGGCCAAAGCTTCTGCAATAACTCTTTTTCAGTGCAACACTAAAAAGGACAACCTTACATCGATTAAAACGGACTCACATTTGATAAGTACATGGTTACATCAACTATTACTAATATGAGAAATTGTCAGTCTCTCCTGGGAATGAGGAGATTTTTCCACCTGACCTTAACAACAGTACAGGAAAAAAATCGCCATTCGTGGCCTCGACAGCCACAGCTCTGCATATCTGTATTTGGGCAATTGAAACCTGACTTCTGTATACGTGGGGGGAAAGGGAGTTAAAATTTAGTGTAGCTGCAGTTTTGGGGTGGCCAGAAATGACTTCAGAACCATTTTGCAGCACAGAGCCATTTTGTTGCTCTCTTCTGAGAAGAATTTAACTGTTTTCACCTTTTTTGAGCCTTTTTTTTTTTTTTTTTGCCCTGCAGGAACCTAACCCCAAAATTGCCATAGACCTAATGCCTTGTTATCTGCGGTTTCGTTACCCATGGAAATCGGTGGAACAGAACCCCTGAAGTTCTGTTCCAAAAGCCCTTACTTTTCAGTGGCTTTAGATAAATGTTTTAAAGCATCACAGGCCAGTAATTAGGCCCATGTGATTTCTATCTTATTTACACAACTTCCTGATCAAAGAAAGGAGCTGGTTTGTTCTGTATGTTTGAAGGGCATTGTCTCACTTTTATTGGGACATATACGAGATGGTAGTTGCATGGTGCTGGTACCTTCTTATTTTACTGAGTGTCAACTTGATGTGAGGGAACTTCTCCTTGAAAGTCTCATTCATATCCTTCTTAAGGTCTGATGGCTTCACGTAGTCAATCACTGTCGTCTATAACAGATAAGGCAAGAGAATTTTTATATCCATTTAAATAGAAATTAGCAAAATTAGAAGTCGGCAAAAATAACATTTTGGTTTTAAGAAATTAAAGTGAAACGTCTCAGTATTAGTAATGAGCAAAATGCTCTACTTAGAATCTAATTCATTGAATCTTCTATCAAAGTGTTTGGTAGTTTGACCTTGACTAGGCAGGCTGCTAGACCAATGGCGGCTGGGGATCACAGGGGCTGGGGGGGGCAGGGCACAGAGTGTAGGACAGCATGGAATACTCTCTGTCCATGTTCAGAGGCACTCTTTCTGCTCCATTATTCACATATGCTCCAGAATAAGATACAGAGACCTCAACCTTCAGCTTATCTCTTCTGCCCACCTCACCCACATTGCCACCGCAATCTGATGCCAGGCTCACAATGACATACAACCTATCTGTGCTCAGAGGCCTTCTTACCTCTTGTTGAAAACAGATTCAGAATTCTTGAAGACTTTTACACTGACAGTTTTCAAAAGCTCTCTCTATGTTGAATATGCCACTTACTGTTTCAGGTTTAGTATAACAGTTGCTTCTAAGGGACAGGCAGAGAAGTGTGCAAACTGTATGAAATAAAACCTTGGATTTATAAACATGCTCTGTGTACAAAACTTGCTCTCAGATAACTATTCAGTACCAACACAGTCTCAGCCAGACTCTGCAAAGTCCACCACTGTCAAGGGGACAGAGGAATCACCCCATAGCACCATGAGAAAAAAAAAGGGAGAGGGACGATGAGGCTATGGAAGGCAAGATCACATATTTGGGAAGTGACAGTAATGCCAAACCCAGCAACACTGCTGCTTACAGACACAGGACCCTTAAAGACCAGCTGATCATGTTCTAGACCCTCCACAACACACATTTCTTGACTTATATATTCTTGGCTAATTTCCTCTTGCAGCTTGCCTCTTGCTGTGTCTCACTCTTGCTTCCATTAATGTTGCTGAACTATTTACTCACTGTTCTACGAAGTTACTTAAACTGCTTAGCTTGAAAAATACACATATTTTGGATGGCAGGAACGTTGTGTGGCAAGACAATGCTCACCATTCCCAGTTTGGCCATGATCTGTTGACCCTTTCTAACTACTGTCAAAATCCAAGTACACAGTTCTGGTTTTCCAAAAACACAAAGCTACAAACATTGTAGTGATATGTTTTTAGAAAAAGGCATGCCTGGTATTCTCCAGCCGTTTGCTTGCTTAAACAGCCTATTAGAGTAGCTTTGTTATTATACATGCTATATTTTGTGTAAGCACCAAAAAAAGAGATGAGCTGAACAGTGCAAAATCTACAGTGGAAATCTACAAAAGCTCTATATTGACTTATAAACTGGCTCAGGTACAATTCAAACATTCAGGCAGGGAAATGTACAACCCCAGATAAACATGGGATAATGGTGCCTGTCACTTGTTTGAAAGTGCCCCATGTCAAAAAGCTCCCTTTCACATACAATACTAAAGTAGCACATTTGGAATCATGATGAATTTCCATCGCTTATCACTGGACCACCCTCCCGCCCTTAGTGTATTAGTTCCATTATTTCTGATCTGTCGGATAACTATTAGAACTTGGTACTGAACTCAAAAGGCCACTCACACCCTTGTTCTCAAGGAAGCATTAAAATTTCTGTATTTTAAATGGCAAAAATTCTATGAAGGAAACAATTTTTCTTTTACATTCCAACCACTCAAAGCACAATGATCTCCACATTTAGAATATAGATGACAAGAAACTGGCCCAGTGACCAATCCAGAATGTTAAGTCCCTAAAGTAACTCAAATATATTAACATGGCAGACTGTTTTTCTTTTGAGGACATGAAATATGTTGTTAGCACTTAAACTCAGAGAAAAGCTGGCACGAGTCTGCTGGAACTGGTAGCTATTTATCTGGGCAGTCATTCAACTGCAGCCAGACACAGCAAGTGCAGCAGTGACCTGCCATTCCCTTCAGCAGAGCAACAACTAAACACGGGCTGCTCCCCTGTGGCGTGTGTTAAGCCAGTGTTGAGATTCTGCCATGGCCCACCATTGAGACAAGTTACTGTGGAGACCTTCTGGACTATGAAAGCAATTTTAAGTACTTTGCAAAGTTTTCCAACATCCAGCCAAGTTAGCAGCAAGCTAAAGCAAAACTCCAGCAGTGGATATCCAGTCCTAGACTGTATTTCTACAAATCTCTGCCAAACTGCAAAGCCAGCAAAAGATGAAGCTGTTCATATCACTTAACTGTTTGGAACTACAGTATTGCATTTACAGACCTCACTAGGCTCCCCCGAAGTCTTTGTAATGCACATTTTTCAAAGTATAGTGTAGTGGTTAGAGTGTTAGATTAGGACCAGGAAGACCTGAGTTTGAATCCCCATTCAACCATGGAACTCACTAGGTAACTCTGGGCCAGTCATGTATCTCTCAGCCTAACCTACCTCACAGGGTTGTTGTGAGGATCAAAATAACCATGTACCAGCTCCACCCCTTGGTATGATGGCAGTACAATCACTCTGAGCTCCTCGGAGGCAAAGCGGGATACAAGTGTTAAAATAAAATATAAAATAAAATATAAAATAAAAGTGTGTGTCTACACTGCTGGCCCCAGGGTGGGAACCAAAGTCATTGCACCAATTGTGCCATTCAAGCAGAAATGCTCTTGCTGTGGGAAATCCTGCTGCAAACATGACTTTCAGTGCCAGTATTGCAGCAGCAACAAATATTTATATATCGCTTTTCATCAAAAGTTTCCAAAGCGGTTTACATAGAGAAATAATACATAAATAAGATGGATCCCTGTCCCCAAAGTGCTCACAATCTAAAAAGAAATGTAAGACAGACACCAGCAAAAGTCACTGGAGGTACTGTGCTGAGGGTGGATAGGGCCAGTGTTCTCTCTAATATTTTTCATCTGTGTGTGGAATGAGTTTTGTTCTGTGCGGCAGTGTCAAGGCAGTGTGTGTGTGCACATGCATTCATAGTGGGGCCTTCCTGTTTCAACCTTAGCAGGATCTAAAATTAACTGAGCGGACATAAAAAAACATCCGAGTGTGTGCATGTGCGCATGCCTTAGAGGGAACACTGGATCGGGCCAGTTAATCTCTCCCCCTGCTAAATAAAGACAATCAACATGTTAAAAAGGTGCCTCTTTGCCCAGTTAGCAGGGGTAGATAATGTTGGTATACGCACTGCAATTACACACTGAGCTGCACCCATCAGTATGATGGCAGTACAATCACTCTTCTAGGGTCTATAAAGCTTTAGGCACTGCAACAATATTGGGGTGTCCAACATTGTAACTTCCTTCATTTTTCAAAACACATTAAGTAACACAACCCTTCCTGCGAGTAGCCTTTTCAAACTGGGAGAAAGTGAATTATGTACAGTATATGCATTTGCTATGGCAGTGTGTTCACTACTGAAGTCCAAACCCACAGCTCTCCATACTAAAGAAGAGAAGGCCTCGACACTGTGGCACAGCTATAATTTGCTACTCGGGTGTTTAACAAGGACAGCTGCTATCCAACTCAACCAAGCAGCAAACTATAAGTAATGCAATGCAATTTTCAAGTAATATAATGAACCAATGCTGGAGTAGCCTGCTCCTGTGTTCTCCTGAACAGCTGTGGCTCTCTGCTTCATGGAAATAATGAATAGTTTATGTGCCTAAGGTCTGCGACAGAATTTTAAATATGATCTTGGGGATTCCTTTTATCACCACTAGAAGAAGAAGAAGATCACTGTAAAAGGCAACCTGAATAATTTATATCTGCTTTACTGTGGAAACAAACAAACATTTGGTGGCTCCACATGACATTCGTTAATAAAGTGATCACCAGTTTCTACTTTTTAAAGTATTCTCAATAAATCAACACCACATATGTTTGTGTTCTCTTGGGCATTCCAGATAGGAGTCTGTATTATCATCCAGAAGATGCATAACGTTCGGCAGTTAATCTTCCTGAAAATGGCCTGTCTCCACCAATCACATTGTTTATTGCATTTTGGAAATGACAGGAGAAAAGAAAAACTGCACAAGCTATTGATTTTTTTAAAAAATTCTATTGCTTCCACATTTTTTGTTTTTATGATGTTTTATGATGACTAGTTACTGATCTGCTTTAGTTTGAGAGGAATATTAGACCTATTGCATTTCTGCCTCCTGTGCAGGTGTCAAAGGCACAGAGATCCTGTCAGGGGGAAAATGGTGGCAACCCCAGGGAAGCTAGGCGGCAATTCAACTTACTTATTTTTGGCGTTTAACTCAGAGCACATTTTGGAAAAAAATTTTGGCAAATGTAGTCACAGCTACTAGCTGCCTTCTGGCTAGGGCTATAAGGTGGGGGAGGCTCTGTGCACACTCAGCTGTGCATAATCACTTCTACACCACTTCTGTCAGTGGGCATAATGGCAGTAGCAGCACAGTAGAGATTATGCATAGAGCCTCCCCCGCCTTTGTTAGAAGCAAGGATGGGCTCTTGGCCGGCTTGCAAGCCATATGTATGTGTCCCTCTTCAATGGGTGGTGCGCTATCACCGCAGTTGCGAATTCTCTTTTAAGCATTTCAAAATAATGGTCATTCTCTTTTAAACATTTTATAGTAATGGTTTCAATGTACAGCTTATGCATTCCATAGACTCTTGAATATTTATTCTTTCTCTTTTCTTTCTTGTGGAGGAGATAAACAGGTTGCTCACCTATAACTGATGATCTGGTAGAGATCCGTCGACATACATAAGAAGTGGGGTACTGCGCCTGCGCAGGGACCATGCGGTAGCTATGCCGAAGCTTGCCGAGGTGTCCTGGCCATGCCCCCACGCTCTGCGTGTGCTATTTAAGGGCGGCCAGGACACACCTCCCTCAGTTCTTGGACGACCGCCGCCAAGATGAGGACCATTCAGGTGAGTTTGTGAAGGGTTTTTTTAAAAAGACACATATGTTTCCTTATGGAAACAAATGCTGCACACCTGGCACACTACCGCAGAGGGGTAGGAAGGGAGGGTCTTATGGATGTCGACGGATCTCTACCAGATCATCAGTTACAGGTGAGCAACCTGTTTATCTGGGTCGAGATCCAT
Source organism: Hemicordylus capensis (assembly GCF_027244095.1). Classification (NCBI taxonomy): domain Eukaryota; kingdom Metazoa; phylum Chordata; class Lepidosauria; order Squamata; family Cordylidae; genus Hemicordylus; species Hemicordylus capensis. Next base: position 245,957,767 of record NC_069660.1, on the reverse strand, counting down.
AAGAAGTGGGTGTTTGGCAAGCTCCAAAAAGGAGGAGGGTGCAGTAGCAATTAGGGTAATACCCTTTTTAAAACACTCCTCCCAAAGTTAGCCTCTGCAGCAGAGTGAACGTCTATGGCATAATGTTTCATGAAGGTAGTCTCGGAGGACCAGGCTGCTGCTTTGCAGATGTCCATGAAGGTCACTCTGGAGAGGTGTGCAGCCGAGGAAGCGTGGGCCCTGGTAGAATGGGATTTGATTGCTTCTGGAGGGGTTCGATTCTGAAGTTTATATGTAAACAGTATCAGGTCCACCAGCCATCTGGATAAACGTTGACGAGAGATGCAGGTGCCCCTGGAGGAGCCTGCATAGGCCACAAACAACTGTACGGTGTTGCGAAATGTCTTTGTCCGTGCCAGGTAAAATAGGAGAGCTCTGCGTACATCGAGAGAGTGCATGGATCTTTCCAGAGCTGGATAGGTTCCTAAAGAAAGTCAGGAGGACAATGTCCTGGTTCAGATGGAAACCCGAGACTATCTTAGGTCGAAAGGTAGGGTCCATGCGCATCAGTACCTTATCCTGGTAGAATAGAGTGTATGGGGGGTCGCTCCTTAGAGCCACGAGCTCACTAACCGGTCTGGCCGACGTGATGGCGACCAAGAAAGCGGTCTTCCAGGAGACTAGCTTCACAGGCGCTGTTGCCATGGGTTCGAATGGCGATTCAGTGAGTGTGGAGAGAACCAAGGAGAGACTCCAAGATTCCACAGGCGGTTTAACTGGAGGATAGACGTTAGCCAAGCCCTTCAAAAAAGCCTTACTTTCTGGGTGAGAAAAGAGGGTCGTGCCATCCGAACCAGGGTGACGTGAGGACAAGGCAGCCAGGTGTACTTTTAAAGAAACATTAGCCAGGCCTTGGACTTTTAAGGAGGAGAGGTAAAGTAATACTTGCTTTACAGACGCATGCTGGGGCAAAAACCCCCTGGTTCTTGCGTAGTTTCGGAAACGGAACCATTTACTAGCATAATTTCACCTGGTGGGCTCCTTCCTGCGATTCAAGAGGATTTCTTTCAAAATCCTACGCGCCACACGGTCACTTTCAGGGTGTGTATGTCTGGGTGGAGAATGAGGCCATCGTCTTGAGATAGCAGATCTGGTACCTGTGGAAGGCGTTGATACCTATTCCTGGACAGTCTGCGTAGCTGCGGAAACCAAGGTTGCCTTGGTCACCATGGCATCACTAGGATACAAGGGATGGGAGTTGCTAGCAGACGAGCCACTACTCTGGCAATTATCGGCTGAGGGGGGAACATGTACGGTAATTCTTGTGTCCAGTCCAATTGGAAGGCATCCCCCAAGGACAGTGGGTCGTGTCCTGCTCTGGAACAGAAGCGGGCACACTTCGTATTCAAGGCTGTTGCAAATAAGTCCACCGTCGGTTGAAGCCAACGGTCGAAAATGGGAGTGATATACTCTGGTTTGAGTTCCCATTCGTGGGTCTTGTCCTGGAGGAAAACTCGGCTGAGGTCGTCTGCTAGGACATTGTCCATCCCCTTGATGTGGACAGCCACAGGTGAGACTCGGTGCCGGAGGCACCAATTCCATATTTGAACAGCAAGGGAACACAGGCTGCGAGACACCGTCCCTCCCTGGTGGTTGATGTAAGCCAGAGCTGTCGTGTTGTCCCGTTGAATTTGCACGGACGAGCCCTGGAGGAGCGGTTGGAAGGCTTGTAGTGCAAGAAAAACCACCAGCAATTCAAGAAAATTGATGTGCAATTTGGCTTGCTTCGGAGTCCACTTCCCGAGTCCAGTGGCGGCCACAATGTGCTCCCCATCCCTGAAGAGAGGCATCTGTCGTCAGCCAGACTGATGGAATCGGGGTTTGGAAGGGTACATCTTTGCGGAGATTCCTTCTTTCCATCCACCAGGTGACTGAGTTCAGGACCAGGGACGGGGTCTCTAAATGTTTTCGTTGGCTGTGTCTGGTCATGTGGAAGACCGACAGAAACCACAGTTACAGTTTCCTCATTTTCAAGCACGCAAAGCGGATTACGGTGTTGCAAGAGGCCATTAGGCCCAGAAGGTGTTGTACTGTGTGAGCCGTTTGAACAGGGGATCGTTGGCATAGACCTACTAGGTCCCGAATGCATAGATACGCTCTTCTGGCAAGTATGCCCTTTGGCTGTTTGTGTCCAAGACTGCGCCTATGTATGTGGCTACTGGGACCGGGTCCAAGTGAGACTTCATCCAGTTCACCTGGATGCCCAGGTCATGAAGTAGGTCCAATACACAGCGGATGTGCGAAAGTAACTCGCCTTTGCTCTTTGAGGTCAAGAGCCAATTGTCTAAGTACAGATAAATCGAAATCCCCAGTGTCCGTAGGTGGGCAATCACTGGGGTCATGCACTTTGTAAAGACCCTTGGGGCTGTGGACAGTCCGAAGGGTAATACCTTGTATTGGAACACTTGGGTTCCTACGGGTTCCTCTGGTGTTGATGTGGAAGTAGGCGTCTTTGAGATCCAGCGTCGCAAGCCACCTTTCTCCTTGTAGGAGAGGAAGAATTTGTTGCAACGCCATCATGCGAAACTTTTGGACGCGTACAAACTTGTTTAAATGGCGGAGGTCCATAATGGGACGAATTCCCCATCTCGCTTGGGGATTTGAAAGTAGCGGGAATAGAAGCCGCTCCGCCTGTCTGCCCACGACACTGGGGCTATTGCTCTTTTTTGAAGTAGCTTGTTTACCTCTTCCTGTAAGGCACACGTTGGGGGAGTGAACCTTATTCCTGTGAACCGTGGTATTGTCCTGAATTTGATGGCATACCCTGAGGATATGATCTTCAGGACCCAGCGGTCTGATGTTATGCGGTGCCATGCGGGGGCATGGCTTGCCAGTCTGATGTAATGTGGCGGTGCAGATGATGGTTGAACCCCCGCAGGCAGGGAAGGGGAAAGAGGAGGTGTCAGTGGGCGGACAGATGGTTCAGGGATGCTTCTGGGCATCGGTGGATTTGCGCTGAGCTTGGCCAGATTTTGATTTGGCCTGATAGTTTTTCCTTTGGTACTGGGTGTATGGTTTGCGGTAATCTCGGCGATCCTGTCGATGGTATGGTGGTCTCTGCCTCTGGAAGGAGGAGCAGAACCGTGGTTGGTAGGACGTTGAAGTGGAAGCTTGATTTGTAAAAGTTTTCACCGTAAGTTAGTTGTCCCATTGTCGAGTTGGTTGTCTCGCTCAAAAGGCCACTGCTATCAAAGGCCAACCCTTCTATTTTTTCTCTCATATCGGGCTGTAAATTGGTGGAGCGCAGCCAGGCATGTCTGCGAAGAGTGATTGCTGCTGTCATTGCCCGGGACTCACTTTCTGCCAAGTGTTTGGCGATGCTAAGGAGATGTCTGGTCAGGTCGCCGGATCATTCCAAAGTGCAGCAGAATTTCTTTCTAAATTCATCTGGGGGCAAAATGTCCAAGTCTGTAAGTAAGGTTTCCCAGATGCTGTGGCTATATTTAGCTGTACAGGAGGAGTAGTTAACCACCTAGATAGAAAGACAGGAGGTTGAGTAAACCTTCCTGCCCAAGAGATCCAATTTTCAACTCTCCTTGTCAGGTGGCACTGTGTAGCGCTTTCCAGTTTTAGATGTAGAGGCACAATCAATTACCAGACTATTTGGTGCAGGATGTTTGAGGAGATAGGTATTATCCTTGTCCTGGATGAGATACAAGTTTTCCAGGCATTTAGACGTTGGGGTGGAGGTGTGAAGCACCTCCCAGGTGCACTTGGCGGCCCGCGTTATAACAGGAAGCATTGGCAAAGCAACGGGTGCTGTTGATTGGGTCTTAAGCATGAAATTATAGACAAGGTCATCTATGGTGGCTAGTTCTGAGCGAAGATCCAGTCCTAACGCCTCAGCCATAGCCCGCACATGTTTGTGATACGTCTTGAGCTCTTCATTTGGTGACACATAGGTGGCAGGGGCCACATCAGTTGGCGGCTCTACAACAACTTCTTCTTCCTTCTCCTGGTCTGATACGAAATCAGAAGAACCACAGTGGTCAGAGTGAGAGGTAGACAGTGAGGCAGGTATTATGGTCTGGGTTACTGCAGCAGTCCCTTGATGGACAGAGGCATCCGTCTGGGTGGACACTGAGCGCGTTCCAACAGATCTAGTCTGTGAGGCTTGGTGTGTCAGAGGAGCGGTATTAGTCTGCGTGGAGACTGTGGTGCGTTTTGGACGTGTAATCACAGGCAACGTTTCAGGCAGAGGAAGTTGAGAGACAGGTTTCCACGGTCTGGCTGTATCACACACGTAGGCAGCCGCCCGTGAGGATGAACCAAGACCCTGGATAGACTCTGTGTGGGTGAAACCGCATGTGTGCCATGAGAGAGGGCTCTGCAGGTGGGCTGCTGTCAGTGTAGATGATGGACGAGCGAGCGAGGATGCAGGCTCTGGATGCTCCGTTTCTGGAAGAAAACCCCAAAATATCGACGTCGATGGAGTGTTCGATGTCGAGTCCAGCACGGTAAGGAGTGCATTCGACTCCGTCGGAGCAAGAGATGCTGTGGGATCGACACTTTCTCCAGCATTGATGTTGAAGGTCAGTGGCGGTGGTTGGTACTGAGGAGAGACTTGTCTGGATACAGAGACCACTGGCGTATGAAGTGTTGAGAGAGGAAGGGCCATCGTCCTCGGCGTGGATGGAGGAGAAGAGGCGATCGGCGTCAGAGCCGGTGAAAGGGAAAGGGCTCTCGGAACAGTAGCAGTCGGCTTCAGAATCGTGTGTGTAGATTGCTGCACTGGGATCGAAGCCTCAGCGTCGATGGAAGACTGTGTCGCGCAGGTGGTGCAGTCAGGCCCTGGTGGGGGGGGATGAATTTGCACAGTCGAGGATGACGGAGTATGTTCGACCGTCAGGTCGATAAGCCTTTGACGCTTCCCATTCGGTGTCGAGGGGTCGGTGCTCTTGCGCTTTGGCGATGTTGGTATCGAGGGGAGAGCAGCCTTCTATCCCGAGGTCGATGTCGACGAGCGGTCCTCCTTGTGCATCGATGTGGATTTCCCGCTAGATGTTGAAGGGGTTTTTGGCATTGAAGGAGGTGTCGAGCTTCGCTTCTAGGGTTTACTCGGAACCACCTTGGAAGGACGTTCAGGACTCGAATTCGAGGCTCTTCGGGTGCGCGATTTAGGTTTGTGCGAGGTCGACGTTGACGGAGGAGCCGAGGAGGACTTAGGAGGGGTCCTCCTTCCTGATGTCGAAGGGCAGGGCGTCCCCGGCGTCGAGGGGCTCAGCATGTCGTCATATATAGCAGCGCGAAGATGTAGTGCACGGTTTTTCCGGGTCTTCTTGGGAAAAGACAGGTATATCTTACACATGATAACGTTATGCTGTTCTCCCAAGCAGATGAGACACAAGTCATGCAAATCCTTAGAGGGGAGTTTTGCTTTACAGCGTTCGCACCTCTTAAAGGATTTCTTTTCGTCAGCAATCTCGCAGTACGAGAGTCGAAGGATCGTCAGCCAGTCAATAAGTTAGGAGAGCCAGAAGAGTCCGTCAGCCAGTCAGATTTCAAAAATGAGGGAGAGAGTACGTCAGCCGGTCTGAGTCAAGGAGGAAAGCGTGGATCGTCAGCCAGTCCAAGTAAAAAAACCGAATAAACAAGTCCGTGGAGAAAAAACGAGTCACAAACTCCTAGAGAAATATGAGGAACTTCCCGACTAGCGGCAGACCGAGGTCCTATCACAACGGCAGTCGGAAAAGAACTGAGGAAGGTGCGTCCTGGCCGCCCTTAAATAGCACACGCAGAGCGTGGGGGCGTGGCCAGGACACCTCGACAAGCTTCGGCATAGCTACCGCATGGTCCCTGCGCAGGCGCAGTACCCCACTTCTTATTGATCTCGACCCAGATCTACCCTTGTGGTATCAAACATGACTTGTCCCCTTAGCTAAGCAGGGTCCACCCTGGTTGCATATGAAAGGGAGACTAGAAGTGTGAGCACTGTAAGGTATTCCCCTCTGGGGATGGAGCTGCTCTGGGAAGAGCATCTAGGTTCCAAGTTCCTTCCCTGGCATCTCCAAGATAGGGCTGGGAGAGATTCCTTCCTACAACCTTGGAGAAGCTGCTGCCAGTCTGTGTAGACAATACTGAGCTAGATGGACCAATGGTCTGACTCAGTATATGGCAGCTTCCTATGTTCCTTTACCTCATAAATAGTTGTAAGTCCTTGCCCACTAAGGATAACACTTCATGCATCTGATGAAGTGGGTTCCCTTCCACAAAAGTTTGTACCAAAATAAGTGTGTTAGTCTTTAAGGCATCACAAGATTTTTTGTTGTTTTCTCTGCAATAGTATAGCTACACCTCTGGCAGTTTAAACAGTTGTGAACTTGAAGGAATTGTTTTTATTTCTCCTTTGGAGAAGAAAACTAAAGAGAGTATTTGATGTAAACATGGCTACAACTCAGCACCATTCAACTCAATGGGAGTGTTGATATTCCTCTCAAAAAGGTATGGATTATACTAATCTTCAAATATTTGAAAGAGACAGAAGGGGTCAATTGCTCTGTGCTGTCACACATAGTAAGACAGGAAATGAGTTGATCTAAGTGGCAGGATACTAGCTCTGTAGCACAATCCTCTGCCAGTCTATTCAGAAGTAAATCCTACTTGTTCAGTGGGACTTTCTCCCAGGTAAATATACACAGGATTTTAGCTTTGGATTGAATATTGAAATAAACAAACAAAAACTTCCCAACTCAAAACATGACATACATTAAGTACATTACAGAACTAACATATTTGGTTTTAAGAAGAAGCTGAATGAACCAGGCAGAACAAGCTATAGCATAGATCATCCTGCTTCTTCATAAAGAACTTCAGGTTACTTAGCTGTAACTGGGGTTCTCTAGTAGTCATCTGTCCAGTCACGCAGATGGGCTTCGCGCTAATGTGAAGAAACATTGAGAAAACTTCACAAGCTATCTATCCAGCTAACTATCCAGCTACGTATCCATCCATCCACCCACACACACATATATGGTACTAGGCCCCTCCCATCTATACCTAGGTCACATACTCCGCACCCTCCTCCTCAGTTCTTAAGTCTGCTGCTACACAGCTCTGCAGTGGGGATGGATGTGTGTGTGTGACTGGACAGATGACCACTAGAAGAAGTCCAGTTACAGGTAAAGACCCTGGAAGTGCACACCCCATCCTTCCTCCAAGGCGTCTGTAGTAATATGGGCCGGAGGACTTGTCTGGTGTAGATTGAGAGAAATCCACAAAGACAAGTTGGTCTGGACTCGAGCTGGTACTTCTAACAATCTCGAATTGTGATGCTTCATTGGATGGAAGATGTCCTGGAATGAGCACTGCAGAAGTCTCATGTGTAGTCTTGCTGTTGACAGGACAGTGGTGGTGGAGGCCAAAAGCCCCAACATGCGTTGAATCTGCCACATGGTGTGGGTAGCTGAGTTGCACAAAAAGAGGGCTAGATCTAAAATCTGTTGAATATGAACCCCTGGTAGACTCACCGCAGCTGTGGTAGAATCAAACATCACACCCAAGAATTGTATCCTGTGTGTAGGAGTCAGTTGCAATTTTTGGTAATTGACCTTCAGACCAAGCTGATCCGATAGAGTAATGGTCTCTCGAAGGTCCCTTCAAAGAGACATTGGAGACCTCGCTGCCAGCAGCCAGTTATCAAAATATAGGGCAATCTGAATTCCCCTTTCTTGCAAGTGTCCCACCATGCACTTTGAGAATACCCTTGGGGCCGAGGACAGACTGAAGGGAATGGCCTTGAACTGAAACACATCTGTGCCAATCTGGAAACACAAGTACTTTCTGTGCTGAGTATACAAATTGACATATGGTAGTATGCGTCCATTAGGTCTATGGAAACGAACCACATCCCTTTAAAGAGAAGCACCATGATGTCGGTGACTGTCAGCATCCTGAAGTGTTTGTACTCTAAGAAGGAGTTGAACAGTCTGAGGTCTAAGATGGGACGTAGGCCCCCGTCCCTTTTTGGCACTGTGAAATAGGGGGAGAATAAACCATCTCCTAAGTGGGGAGGAACCGGCTCTATAGCTCCCTTCCGAAGCAAAGTTTCTACTTCCCTCTGTAGGACAGAATCCAGGGGTGTGACTCTTCTCCCACCATTTTGTGGTCATTTCATAAACTCTATAGCATATCCCAGGCGAATGATGGAAAACACCCAGGCGTCTGATGTTATCTGCTCCCATCTTTCAGATGTGTCCTGACCTAAGAACAGTCAGGTTCTTTTGTGAAAGGAAGCAGTCTTGGACTTCTGCTGCTTAGACTTGGGGTTTGAGAATGGCCGCTTCTTATACTGTGTATTGTACTGTGAGTACTGGGACTGGCGAAAAGGCTAGTTGTAGCTCGACGCTGTTGGAGGTTGTGACGAAGATGATTTATGTGAATGAAAAAGCCTACTGAACTTCAAACTTGTCAAGGAAGAAAAACTCATAGATTTTCTTGTCTTCCTCATCTTTTGCACCCACTCCATTGTCTCATCTGTTTGGTTTCTGAAGAGAGCTGACCCATCAAAAAGGCAGGTCTTCTATGTGCGTCCTGGCCTCAGGATTCAGGCCCGAGGAGTGTAACCATGTGTGGCGATGGAGGGAGACTGAACCTGCCCATGCTCTTGCAGCACAGTCTGTGGAGTGACGCAAAGTATGCAACAACTGCTTACTCAACTTATAAATTTCTCACTGTAAAGCAAGAATAGTGCTCTTTCCCGCTGATGGCAAAGTTTCCAGGTATTGTGTGAGTTTCTCCCAAAACAGATGATTGTGGCACGACATACACGCCTGGTAGTTTGCTATCTTGATTTGTAAGGTCGAACTGGAATACAGTCACCTATAGTGTCAGTTTCATGGCCCTCTCTTTCCATAGGAATACACAACATTCTGTTTCTGGATTTAGATTGCGCTGCTTCCACCACAATCGAGTGAGGTGTTTATGCAAAAAACATCTTCACCTTATAGAAGTTTTCCACTTTAATAGAAGTGGGAGGGACTGATGATGGCTTCTCCCAAAAACCTTGTGTAATCTCTAAAAGAGCCTAGTTCATGGGTAGTGTAACCAATTTCTGAGAGTCCCCTTCAATAACATTGAAGAAAGGGTTAGATGACGTTTTAGTCTTTTCCTGGAGTTTCAACCCCAAGGCTGCAGCCTTCTTGGTTACCTGAGTAGAAAAAGATTTCAGGTCCTCCGAGGGAGATGGCAGCTTAGCTACCAGATCTTGGTGCATAGAGCCAGAAGTATCACCCTGAGAGGCGGTAGTATCTGACTCTTCCTCTGAACTCGAGTCAGAGTCTGAGGACTCCAAAAAAACTTCTGGTGGTACAGGAGTTACTTTTTCGATGGGTGGTACACTTTCCCCAAAGGTGCTGCCGGGAGATCCAGAGGTGGAGGTTTCACCAACGGCTACATTTGGGGAGGCCCCAACAGGTGTTCTAGTCGAGGTGCACAAGGTACTGGGTCCATACTCATGGAAGCTGAGTTGCGCGAGACCTCATGTTTCTCCAACAAAACAGGATGTTCACAGCATTGATGTCTCCTGTGAGCTGGTGAAGGGGACCATCTACTGTGAGTTCTAGCAGTATATGCCCTTCATGGAGATCTAGATCTATAGGAAATACTACTACTACGGGCCCAGCGGTTATCATAGTCACAACCCTTTCTTCCATAATCAAGAAATACACCATGGTGATTATCTGTCATAGTCATAATAATCTCTGCTATCCTCACCCTCTGGGTCTGGAAATTCATAGTCCTCCTATGTCGGCTGCATGTGAGGTGTGTACTGCATCAATCTCAAATGGAGCATTTGCACCTGCATGGCCGTCAAGGAATCAGAGTTTTTTGGTGCCTGGTCAGGCTTTAGCGCCTTCCTCTTTTCAGCTGGGGCACTGCCACCACCGGTAATTTTGATTTCTTTTTCTTCTGTTGAAAGTGCTGGGGCAGCGCCCCGGTATTGGGCCCTGGGCTCCTGCCCAAATCAGGGCTCTCCGCAGAAGAAACCCTTGTCACTGAGGTAGATGACCCCTGAGGTGGTAGTGTGGTTGGAAATGCTGGAGCGGTTGGCAACACATTTATGGAGGCAGAGGGAGTTGATGTTAGAGTCCCAGGCCCTCCCAGTGGGTTAGAACCTGCTTCAGAAGCTGCATTCATGTTCCCCTGAGCAGCAGCAGAGGCAGTAAATTGCTCCATTACAGCAGGAACTGACAGGGCTCGTTCCCGGAGAGACAGTTGAAGTCTGCAGGCCCTGTTCTTCATAGCCTAATGTGTGATATGTTGACAGTGCACACAGAAGGAGACCAAATGAGTTTCTCCCAGACAAATAAGTCAAAGGCTATGCCTGTCAGAAGAGGGTATGGATGATTGGCAACAAGAGCAATGTTTAAATGTCACTTTACCAGCCATATATTTGTGTGGGAAAATCTTCCCCTTCCCCTTCCCCTGTAGGGGAACTAAAAAAGGGGAGAGAAATGGACAGAAAACGTGATTTAAAAACAAATAAATGCAAAACTCATAGACAGAAAATTTAAAAGGAGAGAAAGAGACAGAATAAAATACAAATTCAAATTCTTTGCAGTTTCTTTCAGAAAGCTAGCAAAGTTTCACTTGAGGATGATTCTTCTTTGGTGGACGAAAAAGAACTGAGGAGGAGGGCGTGGAGCATGTGAACTAGGTTTAGAGGGGAGGAGCCTAGTACCATATATATAGGGGGGAAAGCTTGTGAGGTTTTCCAAATGTTTCTTCACACAAGTGTGAAGCCAATCTGTGTGAGGGACAGAGACCATTCAGAAGAACTGGGTATGGCAAAGAGGTTCTGAATCTATCATACTAGCACTTCAACAGGTTAGAAAAATAATACTTTAGATGTTGCCAGTGGAATCAAGAGAAATACCTGATAGCACCGATTTCTGGCCAGGGCAAAGTAAAAGGCAGAGAGACCAGTGAGGCCTTAACAGAATTACAACATGCTTGTAGGACCCTACAGTGCCAATGGAGAGAACAAGAAGATAAAAGGCAACTCTTAAGAAAGCAGTTGTTAATTAGTTTAATAAACTCAAAGGAAAGAGCAGCTCAGGATGAGAAATATGTTCTCATTATTTAAGGCTTATTTATCGTTCCAAAACATGTGCAAAATTAGTTTTAAAATCTGCAAACATTTATTTGACTAGACTTTATAATCCTGATTTGCATATTCCTTGGGATAGTTCCAAGGATATAACCCTACAATCATTCCACATTCCTTTTTATGCAATTTTGAACCATGTTGTTGATGTACAGTCTCTCTCTATGCCTTTTTATTGCCAAACTGGAATGAATAAAGTAATGCAATTCTATTCTATTTTATAAATATTTCCACCCCTGAAATTCTTCAAGTCTAGCATTATATTTGTTTTTATCAGTGAGAGCAGAGTGTGCATCTGTGATGTCAGCTTGAAACACTGCTTTATGATGCAGTCCAGTCACATGGTCTCTCTCTTTTAACCTCGAAAGCCAGGCTGCAAGGTTTTGTACTTTTCTCATGACTTTCACAAGCTGAAAAATGATAACCACATTAGGACATTTGTCAGCAACAGACAATGACAGAACACTGGGTAATAGACACATTTGCCTATCAAATAACACAGCCCTTAAGATAGTCATTGGAGTAAGTGTTTCCTCTAACAGGGATTCCCGGATGTCGTGGGCTACAACTCCCAGAATCCCCAGCTGCACAGGCTTTTCGGGGGTATTATGGGAATTGTAGTCAACAACATCTGGGAATTCCTGTTAGAGGGAACACTGGGGTGGGTTGGAGATTTATTCTGACTTTACATTGTAATGAAAATTCAATATGAAAATGTGTCTCTATAGACCCTATAGATTTCAGCAAGTTGCCTTCTACAGAGGCACAAAGGAAATTTCTCCCAATGGCATGAATTCAACAAATTTGGACTGCCTCTTGCCAGGCTATCTCAATTTGCTGTGGTCCATGCCACTGGAAGACATTCCCATTGTATTCCATGAAAAGTTTTACACACACACACACACACACACACACACACCTTTTTTGCAACACACTTGTCCCCCTTCTTCTTTGCCTTCAGCAGTAGCAACAACAGCAGCTGTTGCTGGCCTCCTCAAAGTCAGATATAATTATTTGAGCAAGAAGAAATTGGAAAACACACCCACTATTTACATGTTTTCTGCAGCTTCGTCTCCTGTTCAAATTGTGCTCAATAAAGAATAGCAAGTACTCAGTGTCGCTTAGGATAACAAAGCCAAATGTAAACATTTTGCTGTAAAAAGCATAACCCCCAAAGCAATTTAAAAGTTTGTGTCTCCATCTTGTGTCAGATTTTGCAGCCCTTATTTGGTCAGTCTAATCTGCCAAAATGACTCTAATCAAAATCCTAAAGTAGCAAAAACAACAATGGTTTACTGTTGCTGTATTTTGAATATAATGGCAAAAAGCTGATTTACATGACTAATAATCTTTACATTTTTCCTCGTGTGTTTCTGTTTCCCTCTCTCTCACTTCATTCACTTAATAATTTCTGCCCATATCTAAAAGGGAAAATAATTTCTACAGGGCTGCAGCTGCCAAGCTCTAATGACAAAAGCCTGCCAACTAATGAAAGCTTAATTGCAAACCGGAGTTCAACACAAAGAGAACAAAATGTTCCATGCTGACACAAGGGCCACTCTCAGCTCTGCCCACTGGTGAACTGTAATAATTAAAGCTGTATTCTGTTCTAGCCTGGGCTTTTTTCACACAGGGCTTTTAAAGTGCTTTAGCTTGCATCTCCTCCGGAATGGAAGGTGTGCGTTCACATATCGGGCAGATTTACCACAAAGTCCCTGTGAACTATTGCGGAGCACTTCACACACAATTCAGGTTTTTCAGTGAGCGTTAGAGTGTAGCCCAATTTATATCTGGGGTTAAAAAATCCACTTTTGGGGGGACAGCTTCGAATTCGCAGTAAAGCCTTACAGTAAACTTACGGTAAAGCCTGCTGTGTGAAGAATTCACTGCAGACCTATATGTTACTATCTATAGTTGCTTTAAGGGTCCAACTATGTGACGGCGGTCATATTTGTATTTGTGTATCGGCCCCGGTCATGTAGAAAATCTTATTTATTATTTTATTTTTCTATGTAAACTGCTTGTCACAGTCTGTTGATAAGAGGTATATAAATATTAGATAGTCAGAAAAAACCCTGCCAGTTAAGGCTATATCATTTTGGTTCAAACTCCACAAATTGGAACCTAACGCTGATGCCTTAATAGATGTGTCATGTGATCAGTAACGATGTTGTGCAAGGTTACAAACTGTACCCGCTTACAACTTATCACACACACACACACACACACTCTTCCTTAGTCTTTGAGGCCAAAATCAAAATGGGGAGGATGGAGTGCCTAGCACCAGCAAAGATGCCCCCATGTTGTCCTGGACCTATACTGCCTTATGAAGCACCTGAGCCTTACTGCAGGGATTTCTCAATACTGGGTTGCCAGATGTTTTTGGACTACAACTACCACCATCCCAAGTCATTGTGGCTTCAGATGATGGGAGTTGTAGCCCAACAACATCTGACAACGCAAGTTTGAAAACCCCTGCATTCAACAGGAAAGCCCATTACGTTACATTCCCAGATCTGAGTAAGAAACTCAAACTCTCACATCTTTCAGCAGGGGAGCTCCTATGGCTGGGCATAGGAGTCAGCCTCTAGAGTGCCAAGTCTCCCTGCCTGGGGTACCACATGATTCACTTCACCTGTCTTTCTCCTCTTCCTCCAGTGCTCTGTGCATCAGCTTAGGTTTTAAAGGCAGAACTGAAAGGGATTTGAGACTGTAGAACACACCAGTGATTCTAGCATCTTCTATAGTCTATGGTCCCCGACAGAAGAGAGGCAAGCCAGTGACAGAGGGCCATCAATAATCTTTCTCCCACTTGCGAAACAGCGCAGCAATAGTCCGGACTGCAGCACTGCTGCCCCAGTGCAGTTTTAGTCTGGATGTAAACTGCTATGTCCTCCATGAATCTTCTTACTATGTCACACTTCTCATGCAAGTAGACTGGTTATGTGAGCAGTTATTGCCTGAGTAAGCCAGCACACAAAACATCGCACATCTCCTTAAAGATATAGCGAAAATCAGGGTTTCTAGATGACACAGACCTGCCTCACTCAACCATGTTTACACTGGAGAGTTTATAAAATAATAATCAGCAAGATTGCTATTTATTTGAAATACAAGTCCACTGATTTTGATGAAACTTAATTCCAGTTGAGTGTACTTGGGGCAGTCTTAGAAGAAAATTATTGTTGCCCTTTTCACCTTTCACCCTTTTCACCTTTCTTCTGAAAAGCACTAACAATAATTTGATATCATTGTACAGAGGATCCAACGCCACCTATGCCATCTCTGGAAACACAATTTAACCAGATTTTTTGCAGTGATTTCCAATACACTACCTAATCACCATTCTAAAATTCCTGCACAAATAATTTGTGATATATTTAAATTATTCTAGATGATTTTGAGGTGGGGCAGACAATGAGATATTTGCATATTCATAAAAATGAACTCTTAAAAATATAAGTATGGAGTGAACACACTTCATGTTCTCTCTCTCTAGCTGTTAAAATGTCAACAGAGTCTAACATTCTCATTTTTTGACTGAGTCTGAGATGTCCTACCAAGAATGAAATGAGATGGCAGTCAAGTGACTCATGGAAGATGTGGTATCAGTAATTAAATTTTAAAATGGGTTTTTCAAAATTTGTGGAAACTAGCTGTTATAAAGGGAACATACACTTTGGACATGTTCAGAAACACTCTTCTAGTTCATGAGAGTCACAGCAGCACACAATGCCAATTGTATTTCTTTCACTGCAAATGCAGTTATGCCCAATTGCAGCTCCAAGACAGCAGAGGCAGACAGTGCCAACAAACCTAATTCACATAGGTTGGCTTGGCAGTCAGGTGATATTCACTGATCAAGTCAGAATTATTTAATTGATTAAAGGAAGCTAATTAATGCTGCAGTCCAAGTTTCCACACAAGTTCATGATCCAGCGTGATGTAGCAGTTAGAATGCTGGACTAGGACCGGGGAGACCCGAGTTCAAATCCCCATTCAGCCATGATACTAGCTGGGTGACTCTGGGCTAGTCATGTCTCTCTCAGCCTAACCTACTTCACAGGGTTGTTGTGAGGAGAAAACGCAAGTATGTAGTACACCGCTCTGGGCTCCTTGGAGGAAAAGCGGGATATAAATGTAATAATAATAATGATGATGATGTATAGATACATTTTTGTAGGTTCATACAGGTTGGGAATCCTTTATCTGGACTTCTGAAATCTGGAAAACTTCAAAATCTGGGCACCACGCAGAGAGAGAGAGAGAGAGAGAGAGAGAGAGAGAAATGCTTGTAGCTTCTATCTCCTCCAGTTTGCAGGAGCGATAGGGCCCTTGATTCCTCAGCTCATTAGCGATCCTTATCTCTTCCCCTCATGCTTTGCTATCTGCCTTTTGTTTACTGCCTTCTCAAGCTTTGCTCCCAGCGGAAGGGAAGGGAAGGGGGGGGAAGGGGAAGACGAAAGAAGGTTTGTTTTTTTAAAAGGTATACATACATAAGAGTTTAGGGGATAACAGGGGCACACAGATGAGTAAAGATCTAGCAGAATAAACACAAACAAACAGGAATAGATGAGAAGAGAAAGAGAGAAACGCTGGCTTCAGCAGCCGAGAAGAGCCCTCCTTGTGGCAGAGCCAAGCCAGTTTTGTGAATGGGATCACACCACGCTACACACATGCTTCTCAAGCCGGTCTGAGAGAGGGGAAGGAGAAGTATAGTATATTAAATAAAACCTTAAAAAAACCAAAAAGCAGTAACCTTTCATGCCCAAGATATCTCATTTATGAAAATATTCCGAAATCTAGAAAAATTCAAAATCCGGAACACCTCTGGTCCCAAGCAGTCCAGACAAAGGATTCTCGACCTGTATTATCATTGTTTTCTAATTCTCTTTTGGCTATGCTATTTATATGCTGTTAAACAAATGAACTTTTTTCTCCCATGAGGAAACCCTTCCTGCTAATAAATGAATTCAAAATTACACAGTATCAGTTTGATACTTTTAAAAAAGTTGCTGAGACATTTATCTTTTGAACATAAGATACTGAGAGAAGCAGGAAGTAAATAAAGACAGAATTGTGAGCTTAAATTGTTACAGCTTCATAAATTATGAAAAATGTATAGCCTGTATTGATGGTTTTCTTACTGTGAGAAGGCAAAGAGCAACTGGTTGTAACAGCCTGCACACAACAGGAATTTTATGAAGAACATTCCAGAGTCTAAATAGCTGTTCTTCTGTCTAAATAGTACTATGGTGTGCAGGGGGGCTTTTCCAAACAGCAATTTTATGGTGCTTCCCTACATTTTGGGTTGGGGTGCATTCATACGAAGCAGGAATTTACAGTGACTTCAAGTACGGCATACCATGGACAGCCAGGAAAACAAACAAATGGATCACGAACAAATCAATCCAGAATTTTCACTTGAGGCACAAATTACCAGGCTCAAACTATCATAATCTGGACACATTATGCGAAGATTCAGCTCCCTTGAGAAGTTCATAAAGCTGGGGAAGTTGAAGGAAAGAGAAGAGGATCACCAGCAGCAAGGTGGATAGACTCGATTACGACAGCAATGAATGCATTACTGAGAGACCTTAAAGGCCAAGTTGAAGACAGATCATCCTGGAGAGAATCTATTTATGTGATCTTTAAGAGTCGACACCGACTTTATGGCACTTAATCAATCAATAAATCAGTACGGCAATAGCCATCATACATTCATACAGCCAGCAGCATTATTCTGCATTTTTCTTGGCGATTTACTCTTAACGCATGGTAAATGAGTCCTAAAAAAGTTGCACTTTTAAAAACCGTTCCGTGGGATACTATGTCATTTCTGCCTGACATGGACAGGTGCCCACTCACTGCCTTAGTCTTCCCTGCTTCTGCCTGCTGCTCTTCCTGCTTCCTATCCAGCCTTTATTTCCTACCTCCACCAGCTTGCCAAGCTGGATGGAGTGGTTCCTTTCACTCTTGCACATGCAAGGGGAAAAAAGGAGCTTGCTCCAGCATCTTGCCACCTTGTTGGGCTAGCATAGTTCCTTTCTCTTGCACATGAGTGAGATAAGAGGCTGGAGGGGGCTCCTTCTTAATTTGCATGCAAGAAAAACTGCTCTGCTCTATTAGCTGGCTTGCCAGCGGGAGGTTGGATGGGCACCCACTCGCTTGGCAGGCGCTGGGCAGCAGAGGCAGGAAGAGAGGTGGAGGGAAGGAGAAGATAGTAGAGGTGCGGCGGCAGCAGCAATGTGAATGACTCAGAGTTACTTCTATTTTTGTTTATTTACACTTAATCTGTGCATAAAGGTGGTTTATATAGTCTTGTCCTAACTCATACTAAATTAAGCCACTTCCTGCCACAGTAAAGCTTGCCAGTTGAAAAGCCCCAGCTGTGTACAAAACTATGATTTTTCCTAGTTTTCTAGAATGGGGGTGGCAGCAGCATACTGAAGCTGAAAAACCACGTGCCATAGACAGGAGGAGTTAGCTTTTTTGAAGAAGAGAAAAATAATAAATGCATAAACATTTGACATTCACATTCAATGTCAATGAGATACAGAAATATAAAGACATATACCCTTCCATATACCCACATTGAGTGACTTTTACATCTTCCCAAAGACAAATCTGACAGTTAAGATATGAATTCCACTTGTTATTCTCAGCAGACATAACAGCAATCAGTCTGGCCAAATGAGACTGCACTGCTACAGTCAGTCTACAACTAAAAATTGATACTTTTGTCATATTATCATAACATTACTCACCATATATGAAGGGAATATTAACACCCGCTTGTGCTTCCCGCATGGCCACTGAGGATCATCTAAAAGATTAGGGTCATATTCAACATAATCTCCCAAGTCACTGCCTATGAAGATCAATGCAAACAAGCAAACGTGTAAGGTAATGTTTGAGATATAAAGTAACAACAGACAAATTCATTCATTCTTTCATAAGTTTATACCCCACCCAAACTTACGTCTCTGGGCAGCTAACAACAGTTACATAGCATTGCTTTTAGCAATAGCAATAGCAATAGCACTTACATTTATATACCGTTCTATAGCTGGAAGCTCTCTAAGAGGTTAACAATGATTTAGCATATTTAGCATACATAGCATTGCTTTTGCCTTTCATGTCTGAAGTACATATCCAAGACTGGGAGGGTGAGGTATGAAAGGGAGGCCAAGGTGGCCTCAAGCACGGAAGCAAAAAGGATCCTATTTAATTGAGCAAATTAAATTAGCTAGAAGATGTAAATGGGATAGAACAGCAGAATTCTTATCTGAATGATTATAACATACCTATGTATTTCAAACCAGTTCTAATAACAAATATCAGTGCAAGTGGTTTGAAATATTTTTTCATTGAGACAAGAGGTATATGGAAAGTTCTCTCTATACTGGAGATAGATCTGAAACTTTTGTTGAAAAGTGGTATGTAAATATTTGTTTTTGAATTAACTAAAGAGCCTGATCTACAAATGGCTTTCCTGCACTGAGCAAGTCTTGTGCATGACCGGACTAAGGCTGTGCACGGTCCACAGGTAATGCAACAAATGCCAACAATGCTTGCTGCTGGTCTATACAACAGCCTCACGTCACCTTCTGGTCATGAGCTACTGGAACATCTCCCTTCAGTATTAGCAGGGTCAGCAGCTGCCCATAGGTCATGTGATAGCAAGATTTCACAGGTTGGAAAGCAGGAGCACAGTGCAGCCCATTTGCAGAACATACCTAAAGCTATATTACTTCACAAAGGGCCATTTAGGCCATGAGTTCAATTGTGCACATTTAGGTTACCTGTATCAATGCTCCCTTGAGTGCTGTTGGCCCTTCCCAATGAAAGGCTACGATGGCTTGCATTGCGAAATTGTGACAAGGATGAGGTGGAGTCTATGGTGTTTCTCCGCACTCCCAAGGCATTGGTTGGAAAGAGAAACTGGGTGTAAGAAACAGTCTAGACAAAACAAAACAAAAAACAGAAAAATGTGTGTCTCACTGTTTCACAACATTAGAAATTAATGGAAAGTCCATTTATCAAATACGTTTGCTTTAAACATGTATTTATGAGTTGCATATTGTGATTTTGAATTTGTTGTTTAGAAGTCAGTGTTTCCTAGAAGATTTGGAGTATACTCGTGGATATTGCATTTCTCCTGGGAAGCTAACCTAAATGTGAATTTGGATGAGGCACTTATATTTTGGTAGATTAAGTACCCTTACCTTCCCATTAGCTCCTAATTCCACACCTTCAAGGCCAACAATATCTTTCAAGCAAACTCCTACAGCAGAATGACACTGCCGCCCACCTTCTGTTTTCATATCTCTGGGGAGCAGAAGCCAGTAGTTAATACACTTTGAGGGAATGTATAGAACAAACAGTATTTCCACAAGGTTTCACACAAACACAAATAAGAAAATAATGTTAATTGTATGGAAAAGACCTCTTTTGCAAAATACTGAAGACTACTACTTAACCTTCAGACTTGTTTCTGATATTTCACTTGCAAGCAGGTTTGAGGGGAAAACATCATGGGTTGACCTGTTGCACAGTGAAATTTCTATGAACACCTAAAGAAAACAGTGTTCTTGTGCAAACACTTAAGTGGGAATGATCACATTTCCATGACACTACTTTCAGTATTTGCAATATAAGCGGTGCTGCAGAAGTATGATCACAGAAGTTTAAGTATGCACACAGGAACACTCTTGTGCAAGTGAGTTAGTGTTATCTTTAGGTGCTTGCAGTGGTGCAGGTGGTTCACTGAACATGTTGGCTATTTTCACTTATTTGGCACAAGAGCAAAACGGAGGAAAACAAAGGCTAACATACTGTACAATGCCTTGGAATGAATGTAGCACAACTCTGCTTCCCTCCTACTCACTTGATGGCAGTCATGCAAAGCCACCCTATGTTTGGAGTTAAACATGACTCTGGAACATTAGTGAGAATAGAAGCAGCTAGAGGGGGTGGGGGTGTTTTAAGGGGGATGTCACCAGCAAAGGAAAGTTTAAGCACTTCCTTCATTTCCCCAGTGCAAATTAAAGGGCACTTTTGCAAGAACACTTTGCCACTGGGGGCCATTGGGGATTCATTACAAGTGGTTATAGTGTAACATGTTTGACCCTCATCAAGTTCCTGTTAGAATAAGATAGCAATACATTTATCTCTTGATGAAATATATAAAGTTATCTGAGAAATTGTAATTAAAAATTTGCCTCTTTTGTTCTGAAAAGGCCTATTTAAATCATATAACATGTTTCTAGATTTTAAATGTGAAGTACCATAACTCAAAAACACCATCAAGGTGAAAGCTGCAAAAGCAACAGAAGGAAACCATAATGTATGATAACATCTAATCTGAAAAGCAATTGCTTGCTTGCTAGACCTGTTTTTCTGAAGAGTGGAAAATAAAAACAAATAAGATACAATAAAATAAGAAAATAAAACAAACTGATTCCTGTTCAACATATACTGCATGCACTCTAAGTGTCCTCAGGTTATCATTATTATTTTTAGACTTTTTGATTTAATGGATGTACGTTTCCCTTTTCAGGGAATATAACTGTGAAACAGCAAACAATACACTAATCTTAGTTATTTATCTTCTCTTGAAACAGAAATAACTTAACTGGGCCACACTAAAAGTTCTCAGGCGTATATTTTTAAATATGAAAAGGGATCTTTTGTAGCTGGGACCTGAAATGTTCCCCCAAAGGTACTCCAAAGTGTATCTTGAAAGATATGTTGGAGAGAGCAGCTGCTGTTGCAATTTTCTGGCTCCGGTTTGCTGCCTGCCATCCAAACAATGCAGATGCAGACTGATAAAATAGGAGTTTTTGTGTTTTTATTTTTGATGAAAGTTAAACTCCAATAAAAACAATTATCAAGGGAAGAATTATTTTGATAATGCAATAAACAAGGCCCAGAGTAGCACTCCCATGCTTGCTTGCAGATGTCAGCATTTATGTTCTCTATAATTAAACAATTCTAGTTTAAAATTGCAGAAAACATGCAGACCTAGTATTTTGTTTTCTGACAGCAAAAGGAAGCAGCACTTGCTAGCTTTATCCTTGTTTACCTCTGAACATTTCCCAGAAGTACTACTTGGGATCAGGGTGATAACTGCTAACAGAACAAAGAGGCACTTTTTAAAAAGTGGTGATTCTCTTTATTTAGCAGGAAGAGAGCAACTGGCCCTATCCATCCCCAGCACAGCATCCCTCCAGCGGCTGCTGCTAGTGCCTGCATTGAGTGAGCTAATGCTTTAGAAAACAGAATCAAGATTCTGTCTGACCAGGCTTGAATATTGGGCCAGAACCGACAAGTTGTTCAACAGAGACAAAGGTAAAGTCCTGCATTTGGGTAAGAAAAATAAAATGCACAATGGGAGAGACTTGGCTTGGCAGCAGTACATGTGAAGATGATCTAGCTGTGTTAGTTGACCACAAATTGAGCAAGTGTAGCATGTTGCAGCATCCACAGTTCCAATCCAAATCAAGCTGCCCCGTGGCTGCTTTTAAGCAAAGGAAAAACAATGAGAGATCTGATCAGAGATCTCCCACATGTCTAGCTTAATCCTAACAGACTGTTACAAAAGAATATGATCTGTTGGTTGTGAATCTTCTCTGTGCCTTTTACGGGAAGGCATAGTATTATTCTGTTTTTTCCTGGTGCAGTTTTCCTATTTAAAAGTGAAACACATTGAACGTATTGGTTACATCTACAGTATAGATTTCTGTACTGCTTATACAGAAAAACAAACCAAAATCAGAACGATCTTCCTTAAAGAGGGATTTCCAACACCACGGTTTCAATAAGAATGACATTTATTGGATTATTTGAATATGGGTGTAAATGTATTTTTGAAAACCTATGCAGGAGTTTGCTAGGCATTTGTTCTTTAAGAGAAAACAATAGCTGAAGACTTTAGAATGTGAATAATTTAACAGACAATTAAATATTAACCAGACATTTTTTTAAAACCTGAAAATAAAATGAGAAGCCAAATCTCCCTGCAGCACCAGAAGCCTAACACAATGTTATTTGGAAAGTCAATCCATGGAATGGTACATATATTTGTAGAACAAAATATGGCTTGTTGCAGACAGATGTTTTGTCTGAAAATATTTCATCTTCACTGAAACTCAGACTAAGGTATATTTTGCACAAAAGGACTCCTTTTTGATTGCCTATCTTACACTGTTTTACCAAACCTTTCACTCAAGCTATCCATCGAACTGTACCTTTGTACTTACCTTCCATTCTTGGAACTTGGGCAAGTATTGTTCCCACCAACCATTTTTCGCACTATGGCAACTCAAAAGCTGCTATGACCCTTCAGAGCAATTATAATCTGGCAAAGAGCAGTGAGGTAGGATGTCCTGTAGCAGCCCATGTTCTTGGGGAGGTAGATCCCCTGCTGCCCTGCCAAGTCTTCCGCTCCCTACCATTTTTATTTGGAGGCTGGCACTAGAGCTGCCCCTGCCTTGCTGCTACATCCTCTGGCCGCCTCTGTGTCCTACTGCTGCTGCCACCATGATTTCTCCATTGGCAGTTGTGGGGGAGAACAAGTAGATGAACTGTTTCCTTTCCCACATGTGAGAGAAAACAGTCCATCTATTTACTCTCCACTGCAAGAGCCGGCTGGGAAATGTGGACACACATACAACCAAATGCTGGCAACAGGGCGCATGCACCACCACCACCACCACCTCCAGTTGGGTAGTCGCGGTGGGGAGTGCACAGATAGGCTGTTTTCTCGTTTGCTCACAAGGGAGAGGACACAGTCTGCCGTAACTGCTGGTGAGGAGATGATGGCGGAGGTGGGGGCAACAGCAGGAGTTGGAGGAGGCAGCAGAGAAGATAGGTGAGGTTGCAGAGGTTGCAGGAGGTGTTGGAAAGGCAGAGGGTGGTGCTGAAGGGCTAGAGCTGGCTCCCACATGAAAACAGTGGGCAGCAGAGGGGCTGGCAGGTCATTCATTCGATTTCTATACTGCCCTTCCAAAAATGGCCAAGGGCGGTTTACACAGAACTAACAAATAAATAAGATGGATTCCTGTCCCCAAAGAGCTCACAATCTAAAGGTCGATAGGTGAGGGTGGCCTCTCTTTTTGGAGGTTCCTTGGTGGCTCTTGTTCTTTTACAACATCTGCCCAATTACAGTTACGCCTGTGGCAAGGAGTCTTGGCAGCCACTTATATCACAATGACAGTGACTAAAAACACATTCAATCTAGGCCCAAATTATTTCATAGGAAGGAACAATTTTGTTTTATAAGGATTGGTGAATCCAGGACATTACTGAGCTCTACCTTGCTGACTCCCCCGCCCCTCTATGATTTCCACCCGCCCCTTGCCAATTCATCCTTCATACAAAGTTTTGGCTTCTCCTGAAACATCTAACATCAAACATTCGTTCTGGAAGATCTTCTTTTGAGGCTAAACATAAATAAAGGTTTGGCTGCAGAGAACCTGCTGAAATGTATGTATTTATGTCCCATATTTTTGCTCAAGTAAGGGGTTTTTTTTAATGGGAAACGTGTTGCATAGATTAAGTTTTCTTGTTTTGCCACATTACTCTATTAGTTCATAGATTACATTTATTGGTTGTGTAATTTTCTTGTGATGGCTAAAGCTCAATGAATAAAGTCTGGATGACTGACAATAAGGCAAAGCTCTTTATTATGTTGCCCTTATTAACAGAATCTCCCAATTATCTGGATATGCTGTGCATCTAACCGAAAAATCCATGTTGATGCAGTTCTATATAAAACGTTTTTATGGTAACACACAATAAAACTGAACTTTTCACATAAGATAACTGAGTGCCTGCTCTAGCTCTGATAATGCCGCATGTTATTTTACATATGTGTAAAATAACATATGGAATGTATGCAGCTTTGTCAGTTTCCTGAAACACTAGACCAGAAAAATCTTCGGATTTATTGCTCAGTTTAAGCCCTTCCAATTTCTCACACAAAATAGCACTGAACATATCCAAAACAACTACATAATTCATGCATGAAGTCACATAAAATTTATGAATAAATACATTCTTATTGGAGAAGTGCTCTATGATCACATAACTTTTCACAAAGCTATTAAGATATTTCTTAGTGTTTGTATGTTGGGTTGGGTCAGTACAGAGAAGCATGGGATATGCACTCTGCTGAAAGGGTAATGGCCGTGGAGATCATGTAGGTCATCCCTTCAAACAGCCAAATTTCATGTTGACTATGTGGTAATTGTAAAGAGTTACCCTGCTATGGGATAGAAATAGTTGTCTG
The DNA here is from genome assembly GCF_027244095.1 of Hemicordylus capensis. NCBI lineage: Eukaryota > Metazoa > Chordata > Lepidosauria > Squamata > Cordylidae > Hemicordylus > Hemicordylus capensis. The sequence goes on along the minus strand of NC_069660.1, from coordinate 245,933,330 downwards.
AACCGATCATTTCATGACATGCTGGAATTTTCATACATTATCTCCTCACCGCATCCCTTAAACACACCATGCAACCTGATTAGAGGCAAATCGGAAGTGCCGCAGTGGGACAGGATTGTACCAGTGCTAGCTCCAATATGTGACACTGCAGCAGCACTCTGATCCTGAAAGAATGGTTTAAGGCACCTTTTTAACAAGGTGATTATCTTTATTTAGCAGTGGAAGAGTAACTGGACCTATCCACCCTCAGTACATTACCTCCAGTGACTGCTGCTAGTGTATATCATGTTTTGGTGGTATTTTTAAGATTGTGAGCCCTTTGGGGAGAGGGATCCATCTTATTTATTTATTATGTCTCTATGTAAGCCGCTTTGGAAACTTTTGTTGAAAAGCAGTATATAAATATTTGTTGTTGTTGTTGTTGTTAAAACACAAGGAAGTGAGAAGCCATTTACAAGGTTCCACAGAAGGATCCACCATTATGATGAGTGGATTAAATACACAATCTTAGATGAAGTAAAACTCCTTTTTACAGCACATGTTTATTCAGATTCTCCACATTATTTATCCATAATGAAGGCCCAGGTGATGCAAGTTTTAGTCCCATATCAGATCAGGCATCCCTTCTAGTCAGAAAAAACACTGGCTGACATCTAGACTAATGAAGCATCAGTAGGAAAAGCACTTCTGAAGAGTTCACATAACTCAGCTCCACCACTCACGGAGGTGGTGCACACAGAAATTTTGACAACTTCCTTTTCCCCAGAAGCACTCTTTGCCACCCAAAAATATGTCCCCTGAGGGTTGTATGGCCCTCCGTACATATTTTTGGGTGTTTCAGAGTACTTCTGGAGGAAGCAGAGGTTGTCAAAACCCACTCCTCCCCAACACACATATCAATGCAGCATTAGTCTGGAACTCTAGTACTGGTGCTACACTGGTGCTTCTCGTGTAGCACCAGTGCTGTGTGTGCATGTGCAAATGCTGCGTAAGTGCTTTTTTAGTCTAGATGTCAGTCATCTTTCTTTGTGACAAAGGCAATTCATTTTTAGGAAGAGCATACCAGTATTCCTTGATCGGTTTAGAATATGCCACATTCTGATAAGGTAAATTGCAGGTCTCAAATGCTTCAGAGTAACTACAGCTTACATTAACTTACACTAGTGGGCCCAGGCACAGAGCATCTGTGCCTCTAATTGGGCCCAGCTCACCTTCGCCACTGTCGTCCTGGGTCAGGCCCCCGCCCTCGCGGCCGGGCCCCCCGCTGCCGCTGCCTCGCTGGGCCCGCTGCTTCGCTGGGCCCCGCCGCCTCGCCCCGCGGCCGGGCCCGCCGCCGCCTTGCTGGGCCCCGCCGCCGTGCCTCCGCAGCCGCCCAGCCAGTGAATTCTCCTGGGTGTGCGCCAGGACCAATCAGGTGCCCCCGCAGCCCAGCCAATCAGCTGGGCTGCTGGGACGCATTTTTCCTGGGCACACCCAGGAGAATTATATATATAGATAGATAGGAACTGCAGATACAGATATTCTGTCATAGATGAACATTTTCTAAATAAGTAAAAATAACAGTTGTATTCCTACTATGTATATTCATTCATTCATTCGATTTCTATACTGCCCTTCCAAAAATGGCTCAGGGTGGTTTACACAGAGAAATAATAAATAAATAAGATGAATCCCTGTCCCCAAAGGGCTCACTATCTAAAAATAAACACAAGATAGACACCAGCAACAGTCACTGGAGGTTCTGTGCTGGGGGTGGATAGGGCCAGTTACACTCCCCCTGCTAAATAAAAGAGAATCGCCACGTTAAAAGGTGCCTCCATAATGTATATCCAGGAAATCTTGGTGGTATGAAAAAAATATACATACCCGACATGGCTACAGTCCCGATATGGTAACACTGAAAATATGCTACAGAAAGATCTTCTGCCACTAATAAGGACTATTCTAGAAAACAAAATAAAACAAAGGCTATGATATAAGATAGGAAATGCAGCAATTAAGTTCAGTTCAAATTTACATTCCTGATAGGCAAAATCTTATCACCCCCTCTGATGTACACTAAGGATTTCTTTCATGCCATGATTTACCCACAATTCATACATCCAGGCACTATGAACAAATATAGCACACAGGCTGCCAACATTTTGTCTTAAACCAGGTGGCCAATGATTTGAAAGAGCACTAATCATATCTTCAGTGGGAAGAAGTGAAAGAGCCTTCTATGTGCTGCATGAGGAGCTCTGGATTTGGGCCAACGCATATCCACAATTGCTTCAGTTTTCATGCTATAAACAGCCTCAGTCCATGATGCATATAATGAGGCTATTCACATGAGCGTGCAAAACTGGGCTAAGGGAGCCCAAACCGGTTTTGCACACTTGTGTGAACCACCGGGATCAGGCTTGATCCCAGTGTCTACTCGGCAACAAACCTGCCTATTGACCCACCCAGTTAAACGAGGTTAAGGTTTTTTAATCGTTTGCATCTGTGGCTGTTACACTCGGAGGCGGGGGGTATCCCAGTAATACCCCACAGACTCATGTGCTACATTATTCTGATTCGGAGAGGGGGGTGGGCAGGACGACATGAGGCAGAGTGTCCCAGCAGCTCGACCCTGGGAGCTGCAGCAGGAACCGCTGCTCGTCTGGGCGGGTGATCTACCCGCCCAGGGACTACAAGTCAATCATTTACAGGGAAGGTACATTTAAGCCTCCTTCCCCACAGAACACCCCCGTTAGCTCTTCTCAGAGATCATAAGAGCTCTAATACATGGAAATATACATTTTAGGGGGGAAATGACAATAAATTTTAATTGAAATTAGTTTTCAACTGTTTGTTTTTATCTCATGGAATTTCTTTTTTTACTTTTTAATTATGTGAAATTGTTTTAATTGTCTCTACTCTGTTTTAAGTTTGTTGTTTTAAATTGTGTATAGGTAGACATATCATGTATTATATGTATATAAATAAGTAAATAAAATGTGACAAAACCAAAACAAAAGCAGGAGCAGCATCACTTCTTTCTTCGCCCCTCACCCGTTTCCACCAAGCTGAAGCATCTTCTTCCATTCTGGCTCCTGCCTCTCATGTCTCCGAACCAATGGGCTCAAATCAGCTCTGAATGATTGGACAATCATTCTAGTCAATAATCTGCCTGCCTCCACATCTCAATGTACCATGTACTTTAGAATCTAAGTGCAAGCTGTTCCTGACTTTGCCAGCAAGAAAACTGTTTCCTGCTTCCTGCCAAGACAAGTGACAGAATTTGTACTAATTACAAGGGTTCCTGTCAGGGAATTGGACTATATTGAATGTATGTTCCTACATCTGGAGACCAAGGATAGACTGGGACTTCTGTTGGTGTACCGTTCACCTCACTGCCTAACAGAGTCCCTAACTGAGCTGGCTGACTTGGCTGCAGAGCTGGTGTTGGAGTCTCCCAAACTGGTAGTTCTGGGGGGCTTTAATGTTTAATTTGGAACGAATTTGTCAGGATCAGCTCAGAAGAACATAGCAGCCATGACAACTATGTGCCTATCCCAGGTGGTCTCGGGACCAATGCACATTCTGGTCAAACTCTCGATTTGGTTTTTTGCTCTGATAAGGAAGGTGTTCCGTGGGTGGGGGACTCCTGTGATTTCCCCATTGTCATGGACGGACCACCATCTGGTTAAGGTTGGACTTACAGCCTCAACCCTACTCTGCAGGGGTGAAGGAGCTATTAGGACAATCCGCCCAAAAAGGCTATTGGATCTCATAGGCTTCCAAGAAGCCTTTGGGGATGGTTCTGCCAGCGATTCTGTTGATGCCCTGGTTCAGCCTTGGAATAATGAACTCACCAGGGCAATAGACATGAATGCTCCTAAGCTCCCTCTCTGAACTGCTTCTAAATTAGCCCCTTGGTATATGCAAGAACTACAGGGGCAGAAGTGGCAAGGTAGACAGCTTGAGTGCAAGTGGAGAAAGACTCAGTTCGAATCTAACAGATTACAACATAGAGCATATTTGAAGATCTATGCTCTGGCAATGCGTGCAGCAAAGAAACAGTTCTTTTCTGCCCACATTGCTTCTGCAAGCTCACATCCAGCGATGTCTAGGGTTGTGAGAGGGCTAGTACATGCCCTTCCTCCCCGAATCAGTATTTGGATCCAGTGATCAGTTACCCATTGTGACATTTTTAATGATTTTTTTGCAGATAAAATCTCTTGTATTTGAGCTGAACTAGACTCTACACTTACTGCAGTCTATTGTGGAGGTGTCCAGCAGCTCCTCTTGTGTAGTTAAATTGGATCAATTTCAGTTTGTGACTCCCAAGGATGTGGGCAAGATACTTGGGACACTGTGCCTCACCTTGACCCTTGCCCAACATGACTTATACTATCTAGCAGAGAGCTTATTTGAGAGGGCCTTGTTAAGATCATTAATGCTTTTCTGATGGAGGGCAGGAAGCCTCCTTGTCTCAAGGAGGCAATTAGACCACTCCTGAAGAGGCCTGCATTGGATCCCTCTGAATTTGGCAATTATAGGCATGTCTACAACCTCCCATGGTAGGGCAAGCTGATCGAGAGGGTGGTGGCATCTCAGCTCCAGGCAGTCTTGGAGGAAGCGGATTATCTGGACCCATTTCAAACTGGCTTTAGAGCAGGCTATGGGGTTGAGACGGCTTTGGTCAACCTGTTGGATGATCTCCAATTAGGAATTGATGGGGGGGAGTGTGACTCTATTTCTTTCCTTCCTGAAATCCACTAGGGAAGGATGCAAGATCGTAGCCTCTGAACACAGAGCAGTGTCTTTTTTGTGTTGAAAAGTAAGAACTACTCTGTGCTGCTGGCTTAGGTAACTCCCCACCCCATGTCCCAAATTTGAAGTTAAAAAGTCTTTCACGGGCATCCACAAGTGTGACAGGGATTTTTAACTCCCACAGTGTAGGAAAATGACTGAAATGCTGGGGTCAACTACCTCAACCCCAGTCCTAGTTTTAACCCTGGGACCTTTTTTTTACCAAGGTAGGAACAGGGACGTCTGTAGATCAGGACTGTGGGAAGGAGGAAAAGTTAAAGTCCCTCTACACATGTTGGACCAAATCATGGTGACTCTGGTCTGGTTTTCTTATAGCTAAGAAAAACCAAGCCTGTAGGGGCTAATACAAGTCACGTGTAGTTTGATCCTTAACCTGGTGGAGATAAAAACAAAATTGGGAATTTTATTATGTTTGTTCAAATAGAAGTAATGCATGTATTGGACAATGCATGCATCATTATCTAGAAAAAGACTGTTAAATTTGAGGAGTAAACACAACAGGCATCATACAGACCAAGTTAGTTATGGCTGTCTCCCTGAAATTAATGAGACTTGAGTTAATCATGACTGATGCTGCTCAATATCTTGAATAAAACTGAGAAAGAGAAAAAAATATCTCGCTTTGATCATTTTAATTTGCACAATGGCATACTTCTTCCAGAAAAAAAAAATTCTTTGTCATATTTTTAAAGTATCTCCGACAAGGCAGTCCTGTCAAAAATATCTCTGACAAGGCAGCAAGGGGAAACGACCAATGGGTCAGACAGCTGATGTCACTGTTTGATGCTCTGCCAAAGATGGTTAAAAAATAGATGGGTCCTCTAGACAGAGTTCATAAATGCAACAACTGTAGCCTGCTGATCAGATGACAATCCAACCAATTATACACTAACAAGTTTTAACATCAAAGACGGCTTCATTCTGTTGTGTTTTCACACAAAAGTTAAACTAACTGCTACAATTCATAGTAATAATTAAGTTTTTCAAACGATATGATAGTCTTTTCAGAACATGTATTCTGTGTCATTTGGCGATAGGGATGTGCACGAACCGGTTCGGAGGCCATGTTAGAGGCCTCCGAACCGGTCCGGAACCAGTCCGGCACTGAGGGGGGGTCTACCTTTAAGGGCGGCGGGGGGGTAGTACTTACATATATACGATGCATGCTCGTATATATTCGACTTCCGGGCAACAATGGGGGCAGGGGCGGCAGGGAGGAACGCTGCCGCCCCCAAAACCTTGATCTTAAATGCAGCGCTGGAGGGGGAAGAGCGGCGGGAGGGGTAAGTACTACCCCCCGCCCTTAAAGGTAGACCCCCCTCAGTGCCGGACCGCGCTGCAGCGGTTCCATGCACACCACTATTTGGCGACACATTTGGTGAATTTGGTGACAGATGCTCAAAGCCTCCAACTGGAAATACAGATGGAATTCTGGACAATATGCTATGCAGGATGTCTTCTGTGTTCAATGCTGATGTACTAGGGATGCTCTTTTAAACAGCAGGCAGCACACAGGCACTGAACATTAAGAAGCACTTAGCCTAAACCCTCCCCCTAGAAGTTTAGCATGAACTTCTAACTATTTCTAAGTAGAATTGCATTGCCCTACTACAAATGAAGGGTGGGGGCACAAAACACAACATCAGAAGCTGACTGGCCATTTCTCTTGAATTAGAAGGCCTTCTTACTTGTGATGAAATTGAAAGCCTTATTTAAACTGCAAAACAAATCAAATATTTAATTAGCCTAGTTATGCCAGATAAGTTAAGCTCCAAAGGCATTTCTAAGCATATTTAGTGGCATTTATGGGGCAAAAGATCTTCAAGACTAAATAATGGGATCATTTAAAAAGCTTAACCCAGTGTACTATAGTATAAGCCAGAACCAATGCTCCCAGTCCCCAAAATGAGAACTATCTGGACAACCTCTAATATTGATCATGTTGATTGTATTTTGTTTTATTGTATTTTAGTATTGATTATTGATCGTTGTATTAGACGTATTTGCTACCTCTATTCTTGCTGGCCAATGGCTGTAATAAAATTGATAATGATGATCATGTTGAGAAATGGGAAAGGGCAGAGGTTTATCTTGCTGCTGAAGCAGTAGCAGCATTTGGAGGGAATTAGGACAAGGTGACAGGTAGAGATGTGCAAATTGATTCAAGTCTAATTGATTCAAGCTCAAATTGGGGTGAACTCTGCCCTCAATATTTGGGGAAAAACCTGGTACGTAGCAGAGGATTTCGGCCACTATTATGAGTTACATTGGCGGGGTGGGGGTGGGGATGTCAAAGAAGCCAAAGTTTCTGTTCACCAAAATGAAACGGATCTGGACACCGTTGGAGGATTTCCCCTGACAACCACTGATGACATTCTGCCTCTACCTCCTGAACAGAGTTCTTTGCCTGTAAAATACCTGCCATTCCTTGTGTCATTCTGCCGCATGTTCTTGATGAAATGAACCTTCTTAAAGGTCTTTGGTCTGGGTGAGCCTGACAGAGTCCGGCATCTGAAAAATAAAGCAGTTGAAACCATTAACTTCTCTGCTGTATAGCAGAAAAATCTCAATACAAAGGCAGGAAGGAAAGAACAGACACATTATACAAGTCACCCCTTCCCTCTCCAAATTAGGAGTCTAAGCAAAAATGAAAACAATTACACTTAGAAGCCAGATAACATTAAAATTAAGTTGAGAGAGAGAGAGAGAGAGAGAGAGAGAGAGAGAGAGAGAATATCCCCGATGCTGAAAGGCATCATCTCATACTGTGAGGGAGAAGGCAATGGTAAATCCCTCCTGTATTCTACCAAAGAAAACCGCAGGGCTCTGTGGGTGCCAAGAGTTGAAATAGACTTGATGGCACACTTTAAAAGCAGCACAGAAATGACACAGTCCCTATATCTAAGTAATTTGAACAGGGCCAAGGGGAAGAAAGATTGAGGGCATGCAACAGAAAAGTGTGTTTGAAAATAAGAAAAGAACTGTTCCCTAGGTGAATTATATAGAGGACAGTGTATAATATTGTGTATTTTATCTCCAATTTGATTAGCTTGATCTATGTAAAGGTGAGTAGTAACTGGCCTTTGAAGAAATCTCCAAAGATATTCTGTAGACATAGTTTGGAATCAGAACTGAGTAAAGTCATATTTAACAGAAAAAAAGATTAGTTATTGCAAACAGGTTGCCCTTTTATGATCATATTTGATTTTTCAATACCAATATTAACTCTTAGTGCTTATTATGTGATCAAGATCTGTCTTAGCATCCACAGCAAAGACTATATAAAATCTCTAGAAGAGATGTATATATATCCACATATACACTGAGCTGTCTGTGACTGACCAAGAGAAAGATCTTGGGGTCACTGTGGACAGCTCATTGAAAGTGTCAACTCAGTGTGTGGCAAATTCTGCCACAGGATGTGGTGACAGCCATTAGCCTGGATGGCTTAAAAAGGGGTTTAGACAAATTCACGGAGGACAGGTCTATCAATGGCTACTAGTCAGAAGGAATGTGGCCAAAACCTCTGTACTGCAATTGCTTTATTTACTCCCAATGTTAAAGAAATGTGCAGGGGTCAGAAGCTCACAGCTCCTGTTCTACAGTTTGGTTTTTTGGGGTGGTGGGTGGCGAGAATTGTACTGGTTTAATTTTGGAGAGAACAAAGGTTTGATTTGATTTGATATGTTTACAAATAATGGAGTGAACTGGAGTTTTGATTGGTTTGTTTGAAAAAAACAAATGGAGGGGGAAAGTAGAATGAAGGAACAGTCTGGGATCATACCCCTAGAACCGGGAAGGAAGAACAGGACCTGAGGCTGAGCAAGGGACAAGCCAGGCTTGCTGCAGAAGCTGACTAAGGGTGATTGCAAGCGGTCTCTTGGTAAGGACTCTGAGTTAGGGCCCAGTATTAGTGCAGGATAGATTGGATGCATTTTTCTCACATTTTATTTATTCCTTGTGCTCATATGGTTGCTGTTTTGTACTAAATTTTCCAAAAGAACTATTGTTTAAAATTGAACTATTTTAAAGTAAAGTTTTCTTGTTTTGAAGTTAAAAAATTGTAGCTTCTATCTGTTTCCCCTCCCCACACTTAGAAGCATTTCCACCCTACCTAACTTTGAATGAGAGCTCTGGAAGGGTGTTGAGGCCAGGCTGTGACACATGGTAGCAGCATGGTGGGATCCGTGACAGCCACTAAATACCAGTTGCAGGGAAGCAACAGCAGGAGGAGGAGGATATGCTCTCACTTCTTGTGCCTGTGGGCTTCTCGGAGGCATCTGGTGAGCCACTGTGGGAAATAGGATGCTAGACTGGATAGGCCTTAACTGGCAGGGCTGTTCTTATGTTCACTCTCTCAGCATAAATCTTTTTCTGGACTTCCAGACCAGGGTGATTGGTGGGGAAAATACGGCAGTGAGAGATGGTGAAGAGATAGGGTCCACATACAACTCACTACTGTAAAAAGATGCAGTTATTTTCACCCAACTGAATTAACACATTTTTTAAAACCCTTTGGTTTAAGATAAGAGTTAAGGTGCTTGCAATTTCCACTTGTACTCTAAAAAGCACAGAAATGCTAAGTTAAGATGGTCACCTTAACTTCCAAGCCGTGTAAGGCAGTGAAGACTTTGTACAGTCTCATATATCCTGGCTTTACAAATTAGGTTCCACAAACCCATACTTTGCCTTGGTCTTTCAGCTCAACTTCGGGATGGGGAGGGATCTTAAAGAGTGTAATTTTATATATAGTGGCCAACATTCCACACAGTGGAACACTGACAATTATGGACATGCATTTTTATATATAAGAACAATCTAATTTTAATTAAATCACTTATTTTTATCCTGGTTAAGCAGACTTTCTCGATTCCTTTGCTGAGGCTGCTTTCGGTTAGAAGACAAAATGTCAGAGAAAAGATTAGCACTGCATGCAACATGTAGTTTGGCCCCAAGGCAGATATCAGGCTTATAAAGATTAAGTGTGCCATCGAGTAGGGGGTCAACTCCTGGTGACCACAGAGCCCTGTGGTCTTCTTTGGTAGAATATAGGAGGGGTTTACCATTACCTCCTCCTGAGCAGTATGAGTTGATGCTTTTCAGCATCTTCCTATATCGCTGCTGCCTGATATAGTCTGGGAAACATACCAGCGGGGATTCGAACCGGCAACCTTCCACGTGTTAGTCAAGCATTTCCCTGCTGTGATACCTCACCAATTAAACTAGAGGGATTGACTACCATCTGCCCAGAATTACAGAGGAACAACAACTTCTTTGTGGAGGCCTAATTCCCCTGGGTATGTCCATTTCTCCCCTTAAGCACACTCCCATTGTAATACCTTCCTATCAACAGCCACAATGGGTTCCAATTAAAAGAAACCCCACTGTAGACATATCTCCACTGGAAAGTCAGCCTCAAGTAAACCATCTGAAATATTAAACACAATTTCTTTTGGCAATTATAGCTGTATTTGAATAATTTATGAGGGTACTTCATAATTTTCTCATGAATTCTGTGTTACAAACTGTATAAAAACAACACAGTATTGTTAATAGGAAAACTGATGCAAATTCTGCCATTCTTCTTCTCACCCCTAAGGAGATGGGGGAAAGACAACCAATTTCTGTTTCATTTAACAAGAATGAACTCATTTAAAAAATGAATCAGTGAATTTTAGTAGCAAATTAAGACTAATAACCTAAATTACTGGGCCTTGATGAACAAAGAACTTAATAAAGCTTCTGTTTAGCGTAGGGGTTGAACAACAGGCAAAATATACAGGATGGAGAAGCTTTTACAAATGCTAGCCTTTAAGCACATTCTCTTTCATATATTTTTAGTATATTAAAATTTGCAGTATTTGGGAGTTGAGGAGAATTCTTATGATTTTTATAGACTGTGTATTTCTATTTTGATTTATGGATATTCATAGAATGGAAGACAATTTTGGGTATGGCATGTATCTGGCTCCATTAAGGATCTTTTGGAGTTATTTAAAACAAGAAGTAGTTTGAAACAACTAAGACTACAGAAAAGCCTTCGATTGCATTGGCCATGTCAAGTTGTGGAATATCCTTAGGAAAATGGGCATCCCAGAATATCTCATTGTTCTCATGAGAAACCTATACACAGGACAGGAAGTCACAGTCCAGATGGAACATCATGGTGAAACAGACTGGTTCCAGATTTGCAAAGGAATAAGACAAGGCTGTATATTTTCTCTTTATTTATTCAATTTATATGCTGAACATATACTGAGAGAAGCTGGATTGGAAGAAGAAGAGTGTGGTTTTAAAGTTGGAGGAAGAAACATCAATAACCTGTGCTACGCTGATGACACCACTCTGATAGCTGAGAATGTGGATGATCGGCAAGCTCTAGTAATGAAAGTCAAGAAGCACAGTGAAAAAAATGGGACTATGACTAATGTAAAGAAGACTAAACTAATGACAATGGGTACAGCAACCAGCCTCAGAATTGATAATGAAGACACTGAAGTGGTAGATAGCTTCTGCATTTTAGGATTGACCATCAACAGTAAAGGATCCAACAGGCAAGAAATACACTGCAGACTAGCACATGATTCCAAGCCAATGAAGGCCTTGGAAAGGATATTTAGATGCCGTGATGTGTCTACACCTACAAAGATTAGGATTGATGGTTTTCCCCTTGACACTCTATGGATGCAAAAGCTGGACTTTGAAGAAGCAAGATAGAAAAAGTACTGATGCTTCTGAACTTTGGTGCTGGAGAAGACTCTTGAGGATACCATGGACAACCAGGAAAACAAACAAATGGATCATAGAACAAACAAATCAACCCAGAATGTTCACTTGAGGCACAAATTACCAGGCTCAAACTATCATACTTCGGACACATTATGCAGAGATCCAGCAGCCTTGAGAAGTCCATAATGCTGGGAAAGGTTGAAGGAAAGAGAAGAAGAGGATGACCAGCAGCAAGGTGGATGGACTCGATTACAACAGCAATGAATACACGACTGAGAGACCTTAAAGGCCAAGTTGAAGACAGATCATCGTGGAGAGAATCTATCTATGTGGTCGCTAAGAGTGAGCACCAACTTGACAGCACTTAATCAACCAGTGTATTTATAGAGTGCTGAAAAAATTAAAGTGGAAGAAACCAACTACTCTCTTTAGATGCAGGAGTATTCAAAGTAGGATCTACCCAGATAGGGCTGCATTAGCCTGGATAGACCTGGCTGTGAGAAGACCTACTGCCTTATTCTATAAGCTTATATTGGTTTTCTTTAGAAGTTTCACCTATAACAACTGATCCCCTATTCCTGGTTAACACAAATGCTTTGATGAAACATAAGAACAGCCCTGCTGGATCAGGCCCAAGGCCCATCAAGTCCAGCATTCTGTTTCACACAGTGGCCCACCAGATGCCACTGGAAGGTTACAGGCAAGAGTTGAGGGCATGCCCTCTCTCCTGCTGTTACTAACCTGCAACTGGTATTTAAAGCCATCCAGGTTGTTGACTGTCACAATAACTTGTGACAGATTCCACAAGTGGATTATGCATTGTGTGAAAAACTTCCGTTTGTTGGTCCTAAATTTCCTGGCAATCAATTGCATGGGATGACCTCTGGTTCTAGTGTAGTACTATCCTGAAATGGCAAATAGATCATTTAAATTTCATATTAGAGTAGGCTGCACTAGTCAAGTACTATAGATTGTACTGGTTTGTGGGGGCTGGTTAATCAACTTTACAGATGAACAAACCTTTATAAAACACCTTGTGTTTTGTTTCAATGAATACTTTTGACATAAAGCTAAGTTTCAGATGCTGAAGAATAAACAACTTTTACAAAGTTTTGCATTGGGCATGGGGCTGTGGTTATACAAGCATATCCACACTGGCTCAAGAGCCACAGAAGTAGTTCATGTGCAGCCCCTAAAGCAGGGGTGGGCAACATGTGGCTCTCTAGATGTTGTTCAACTACAAGTCCTATCTTCCCCAGCTGTAGTAACATGTGGCTGGTGATGACGGGAGTTGGGAGTTCAGCAAAATGGAGAGCCGCAAGTTGCCTACCCCTGCCCTAAAGAGTCCCGGAAAGAGAGCTGCCACTAGCTTAAGAGAGAAGCAGTCTGGTAGCAAATGGAAGCAGCATTATATATACACACACACACACACACACACACACACACACTAGATCAGCAACTTATGTAATTGTGGGTAGGGCTGTGGTAGGGAAGGAATAAGCCTACAAGAATTCTGACTGGTCGCTAGCAGTAATTACCCACAACCAACCAAGTGGTGCCCCTAATTTGCAGGTCATTCCCCAGCATTAGTCCAGCTCTTAAAAAAATAAATTAAGGGGGTATGCTCTTTAGTCAGGCCAGACCACAAAGAATGTATCTAGTGGACCACAGAAGCGTTATCACAGCAAGAGATTTTCCTAAAATGTTTTTTTTTAAAAATATCTCTGCTCTATCTATACATGCCTAGCTGGTTATGTCACACCCATGCCTTCTATTATAAAACAGAGTATATACAAACAATGGCTGTCTTTGCCTTCTACTACTAATTTCCACTAAGAACTCCGAAGCATTGTCCAACTCTAGCAACAGCCCATATCTCCACAGTCTTTCTGAACACTCTATACACCAACCAGTCAACAATACTGCTTATCGACTAGGCTTGACTTTAAATTTTTAGCATTGGCTGATACATTTGGTGAACTGAATAAGTTTGCCTGGTTCAGTAGAAGAGGAAGAGGATCAGGAGCAGCAGCCACCTGTAGACCAGATTTGTTTCACAGAAGTAATCATAGTTCCTGAATACTTGAACCTTCCTGTGCATTTAGGAAATGCAGACATCATGGCTACCTGTACTGGACACAAACTGCCATAGAATTCCTATTGCACAGATGAGCGAATGGCAGAACCATGCTGCATTTCCATTCCAGAAACATGAAGAAACTATATGTAGTTACCTCCGTAATGGAGCATTTTCTTCAATGTCTTCCAAAGTCTCCAGTGAAGACCTCTGGGAAATCAGCCGGCGTCTGCAGAGGAAAGAAACAATTACAACTAAATTAAATACTAAGGATTTATGAAATAAATACATAAAGTAAGATAAATATTTTTGAAAATCTCTAGAATCTCTAGAAAAGAAATGTTCTTTTTTATGGCTCTGGAATCTAATACAGCAGCAGCAAGCAACCACTGGACCAAACTGTCAGATGCATGGCTTGTTGCCACCTGGCTCATCAGTCATCAATCCATATCTTGTTCTCTTTTCTGCATCACTTCTTCCCTACCTTACAGTTCTGATTAGCTTTTAAGCAATAACTGCAGAAAAAGGAATGAAAGGAGAAAATGAAATGTTGGGGGTGGTGGTGGTGGATATTACAGGGATGGACAGGAAGAGAGAGAAGGAGAAGCAGTGGTGCTAAGTGCGGGAGGATGCAAATGGTCCCATTTGGAACTGTTGTCCCTAATTCCTCAATAATCTTAAAAACATTTTTTAATTAAAAGATCCCATTAAAACTGCAACAGAGGATAAACACCATAAAACAAATGTCGTACAATGGGTAGTATCCAAAGAAATTTAGTCACAGCTTTGTCTAATTTATTTCAGTCATGTTTGGTCATTATTAACTTTCTTTGGATAACTCGATACTCTACAATATATAATATAATATAATATAATATAATATAATATAATACAATACATAAAATAAAAAAGCAAATCATATTGTCTTGAAGAAACAGCAAGATTTCAAGCCAGTAAAATGCAAAAGTGTAATGACACGAACAACAACAGCCTACATCCAGTCTTAGGATATAGGAAAGGAGTTTTCACAAGGTATTTGTGCAAAGAAATAAGTGTCTGTTCCAAGCAAGTTCTTGTGCTAGCAGATGATGTTGACAAGCTGCACAGAATGTACCACAACTGGTTATTCAACCTTGTAATAATACTTTGTATGTGTCCTGGAGAAGGTCTTCCATTAGCAGTTGTGCAACATCATGGAGCATCAGTTTTGCACAGCTCTACAAACATCTTAAATGCAAACAGTTTCTTATATGCTCAATAAAACTTGATCATGACAAATGGCTACTGACAATGCTCTCCTCCCTGCAGGGTTGGTGTCAGCATATGGAACATTAGGGCAGTTGCCAGGAGCAATCACACTTTGGGGTCCCAAGGGAGGACTAGATTCCGCTAGTAGACTGCTGCTGTCATTGCTTCTGGCCCACTACTATGAGAGGTAGCAGTGACAAGAATGTCCTCAGACTGGTCTGTCACCAGCCAAGGTACAATGCTGACTTTTTGCTTAGCAGGGTGCAGGGGATGAAATTTGGTGATAGTGCTAAGCTTTGCATGCAGAAGACCCTAGGTTCACACCCTGGCATCTCCAAAGACCCTAGGTTCATCACCCTGGCAAAGACATCTGTCTGAAACCTCAGAAACTCTTCCAGTCAGTGTAGGCAACACTAGATGGATCAATGGCCTGCAGGGCTCAGGAAATTCAACTAGTCTGTGACAAGTGAAAAAATGATGACTGATGAGCAGAAAAAGTCCTGACAAGTAATGCACCAATATAACTCAAGGAACCATCTTGATGAGTAAAATATTTTTGTCTGGTTGGTGAACTGAGTCAACATTTCTTGACCCCTTACTGTCTGATTTGGTATAGGGCAGCTTCCTATGTTGGTGCAAAAATGAAGGCAAACAAGTATTTATTTATATTTAGTAGACTTGTTTTGCTTTTTTATATTTTAAAAATAGTTTTAAATGGTTTGTGCTTTCATTTGTTTTATGTTTGTTACATAAACGCCCAGAGACGGCATTTGGGGTGGTGTACATAATATACTAAATAAAATAAAATAAATAAGTCTCATGTTTAGATCTACTGATATTTTCAGTATAGTTTTGACTGTATTCTTTTCAAAATACTGGAAACTTGTTTTGTGAAAATAAAAGGGTAAATATTCTTTTTCTTGAGAACACATCTCAATGTTCTAATCAGCAGTGAAGACTTAAAATTACATTCAGTAGTAAGTGGTGATGCAGCACTTGTGGAGTGATAGCCTTGCTGGAGTCATAAAACAAAGGAAGGTTACATGTTCTAACTGTTGGAAGTTCTCTCCACAGGGAGTCTGAGTGTAAATGAAATTTATAAAGGGCAAGATGAACAGTTTCTTGGTAATGCTCAAGAATCAGGATGTGTCAAAGTGAATTTAATTATATCTAAGAGAGAATTAGATTACTACATTACCTATGCAACAGTTTAACTATGGTCCCAAGAGAATAGCAAGCTTAAATTCTGTTGGGTTATACATTATTTGTTTTGATCTTTTGCTCCTCGTAAGTAGCTGTACTAAATGTCATATCTTCTGGTGTTTTGTTTTGTTTTAAAAACTGAACATCAAATGAAATATTTTTATTTTGGTCAGCGACCAGCATGAAATTAAAACAAATGTAGAAGATAAGACAATCAAACTTCTACTACAAACAAAAAAACCAAATAAATTTTAAAAAGTCCTCCTGAACATAGATCAAGGTACTGAAAATACTACTAAAAATACATAACTAAGAATAAAAGGAGACAGCAATATTTCATACTTATGAGACTATTACACACAAATCAAAACTCAAACAGTTGCCTTCCCGACTCCTGAGTCTGAGAGGGGTTAAACAATTGAGGAGCTTGGGAAAATTTAGTTGTTAGACTGACTGATGATATACAAGTGATCCCAATACCTGCGTGCCCACCTGCAGTTAGCCACATTGTAGCTACAAAAGTTGCTCTGGCCTTAAATCCATCACCTATTTTCCTGTTATTAAGCTCTTACGCAAATAGAGGGCTGCGCTACAAAATCTAGCTACCTGTCTGGTGGTACTGGAATTACTTCCTTCCAACAGCCTGCCAATCATCTGAAGAGAATCAAGACCTGGGCATTTAGCTGTCAAAGGGTAAATGAGATCCTGACGCAGGTCTCTATAGAACAAACATTCCAATAGCACATGGGTGACTGTTCCCACTTGACCCTCCCCACATGGGCAGAGCCTCTCCCCATAGGGAGTCCCTCTATATCTGCCCTCTAGGAGGGCTGAAGGCAGGGCATTGCATCTTGCCAGGGTAAAAACTCTTCTAAGTGGGGGCACCTCCAAGATAGTGAAATATGATGCTGGGGCCAAACTATACCTGACTGATTCCTGGCTCTGAAAGTCAGGTGCCCTCGCTATATCCGTTTGTCTCTCAATATCCTCTATTCTCTGTATTCCTAGCTATCTCCAAACTTTGCATAAATAAGGCAGACTGATCGAGGCCCAAGGCAGTCATCTTTTGGTTCAGAGCACACTTCCAGGTTGACTGACAGGAATCCTCTAATACTAAGCGGCTCAGCCCTGTGTCAGAGGAAAAAACCCTCAGCTAATAAAACAGCGCCATTTGCCAGCATCTGGCCTCAACTCTAATGAGACCCGTTTCCAATCTGAGTCTCGCATTAGAGGTGCATTTGGGTGTCGGAAATATTGCTCTCAAGAATTTAGACTGCACCACTTCTAGGGGGGACAGTTCTGGGTAAGGACCCAATTGGGCACCATACAGTAACTGTGCCAATGATTTTGCTTGAAAAGGTTTTAAGGCCGTGGGGATAAAATGCCCGCCTCTGGTTCTAAAGAACTGCAAAATAGCTTGGGCACTGTTTTGGGCAGTCTGGGTCACATGAGAGGCATGGGTCCATCTTGATCCCTATGAATGAACAGTTACCCCCAAGCATACAAAATTTTGGACCTGCTCTATCCTTTGTCCATTGATCTTCCATACCTGTCTCTTAGGTCTCCTAGCAAAGGAGAGCACCTTCGTTTTCTGATAATTAATACTCAGCTGTTCTCTCTTACAATAAACAGCCAATGCCCCCAAGGCCCTCCTTAGACCAACCGGGGTTCCAGCCAGAATGGCGGCATCATCTGCATACAGCAACACCGAGATACTTCTTCCAGCTAGCTTGGGAGAATGGAAATCACTGCTATCAAGATGGGTCACCATATTATTGACAAAAAAATTAAACAGCAAGGGCACCAGCACACATCCTTGTCAGACCACCTTTCCAATTGGAATAGCTCTGGTAAATCCTCCCTATGAATTGCACCTAACCCTCATGGTTGGCGATACATGTAAGGTTCTAATTAGAGCTAAGAGTCGCCGATCAATGGAGGAGGCTCTCAGTTTATCTCAGAGCCTATCCTGTGGGATGAGTCAAAGGCAAACCTAAGATCTACAAAGGCAACATGCAAGGATTGAGCATATTTCTGTGCTAGATGATGCAGAACAAAACAATGGTCAACAGTAGACCTCCCTTCTTTGAACCCTGCTTGCTCTTCTTCATAGCTCCTCCATCAATGAACACTTGCTTCAGCTGAGATAATACTATCACCACCATAAACTCTAAATGATGTTAAGTCAGCAGATTTTCTAGCATAATTATTACAGGTTTCGTGCATAGATATTTTCCTGCCCTACACAAAATAAATGTATTCTGAGAGTCTGGTACCAGGAATCTTGCATTAACCGAAATACAAGTGAAATGCATATTTAAAAACAGGAATGCTTATGGAAAGGTAGTCTAGGATAGCTAAGCTTCTGTAAAGGTGATCTGACTCCTCCACAGGCAATGAGGAGTCTTTGGAGCATTATTATTATTTAACATTTCCAATACTGAACAGACATTTAAAAAACACTGTTCTTGCCTACAAACTCATAAACTAAGACAAGAAACATATTAGGGAGAAAAGGAAAGGAACATAAGAGAGAAGACTCTCTTAATTATATTACCTATATCAGGCAGCAGTGATATTGGAAGATGCTGAAAGGCATCATCTCATACTTCATGGGAAAAGGCAGTGGTAAACCCCTGCTGTATTCAACCAAAGACAAGGCTGAATCGACACCAACTTGACAGCACACTTTACTTAATACACATAATTACTATTTTTAATTTTTCCATATTTGTTAAGTAAAGACTTACAATGTGTACTTCTCAACTGAAAGATGGAGCTACATAATCAAGGGTATTTAGCCAAATGTGCAAAATGTTTGGTCATATTCATGTTAACTTTGTCCCAACTTAAGAGAAATTCATTACTTATACAGGAATCACTGAAGTCCTGAGATAAGCCAGATAGTAATATAGTCTGCAAAAACAGCTTATTTCATACTATTCAGAAAATGTTCTGGACATCAATAAGGTGATGGAACTACCAGAGAACAAAGAATTGCCAACTAGTGCAAGACATAGAGTGTGATGTTATTATAACTGAACCATTAGCATCCAATTGGAATCGAGCCAGTTCAAGTGTGAACCGGTTCAGTTTGAAGGCTTGACTTCAATCCAAACCGGGTTTGGACAAGCTTGATGCTCTACTGGTGAAGGCGAATCTGATGAGCGGAGTGTGTGGGGTGCCTAAACGTAGAGGGGAATACCCCTGCTAACTGAGCAAAAAAAATGGTGATTCTCTTATATTTAGTACAGGGAGAGCAACTGGCCCTATCCATCCCCATCACAGCATCGACTTGAAGCCCTGCCAGTAAAGGGCTTCAAGTTGATCCAAACCAGCTTGATTCAAGCTTGAACCGGAGGCTGGTTCGGAGGGAGCAAAACCAAACCAAGGAAACCAGCTTTGTGTGCACCTCCAATCCATGCAGGTTTTCATGGTGGGCAGTTAAAAAAAAAATGTACATGTACAAATAGGAGACACAAAATCATGATACTGCAGATTTATTGCATTTCCACAATTAATAATTACTTGCCAGCTACAACATGTATTGCAACATCTTATGCAGTGTACAGTCATTTTCAGATGCAAGTTCACCTGTGAAATAAACATAACCAGCAATGCTAGTATCTGAAATATTTTGATGCTGCAAATTTGTCTTGAACTCTAAGGTCTGTAGCGTTTTAAAACCAACTGGATATAGGATTTCTCTGTATTTCTTGGCACTATGATGGCACTATGATGCAGGGTTTTAACATATTAAAAACTCCATCTATCACTAATTTAGTTGTGATATAATATGTCTTCCGAAAATCCCTCGTACTGCTTTGTATTAGCAGCAAATCAGTCATGAAAGAACAAATCAGTGAAGAAAAAAGCAAGAAATGTAGTCACCATAAAGTTAAGGTGATCCAAAGTGCACTGAAATAAATACAAAAACTCTAAAGTTCTTTAGTAATTATTATGTGGCAACTTGTATTTGTTATTGAAGAATGAGTTGCTTCATATCATCATCATCAGGGGTGTGCCCGAACCGGTCTGGTGGCCATTCTAAAGAATGGCCGAACTGCCGGACCGGTTCGGCCCTGGCTGGTCCGGGTCCGGGTGGGGGGTATGTCTTTAAGGGCGGGAGGGCTTGCTTACCCCTCCCGCCTCTTTGCCCCCTCCAGCACCCGTATTTAACAGAATAACGGGGCGCTGGAAACCAGCCGCCCCCCCCCCGCCTCGAGCAGATTTAGCCGAAGAACTACCAATACCACTGCCCCCGCCATCGCCCGCCAGCCCTCCCTCCCTCCCAGCCGCCCGCCCGCCCGAGTCCTCACCCGATGCTTTGTAAATAATGAGAGGAGCTCCTGAACAGAGCTCCTCTCGCTAGGAAATCCTTCAGCATACTGAAGCTTTGCGCGCGCGCATGCGCGCACCACAAAGGACACTGATCGCCAGAGGCCCGGTCTACCCGCCGGGAAAAGGCCGGTTAGACCGGGCCTCCGGCGCATCGGGTGAGGACTCGGGCGGGCGGGCGGGCGGCTGGGAGGGAGGGAGGGCTGGTGGGCAACGGCGGGGGCAGTGGTATTGGTAGTTTTTCGGCTAAATCTGCTCGCGGCGGGGGGCGGCTGGTTTCCAGCGCCCCTTTATTCTGTTAAATACGGGCGCTGAGAGGCAAAGAGGCGGGAGGGGTAAGCAAGCCCTCCCCGCCCTAAAAGGAAGGCCCCCCTTCGATGCCGGTCCGGACTGCTCCGGACCGTGCACATGTCTAATCATCATCATCATCTTCTTATTCTTAGGGCCTATCCCAATTAGTTTCTGAACCAACTCATATTGCCGGCCAAACACTCAATTTGGTCTTTTGTTCAGATCAGGGGGGTGTTCCGTGAGTGGGGGAATCTGGTGGTTTCCCCATTGTTATGGATGGACCACTACCTGGTTAAGGTTGGTTTCACAGCCACGACCCAGCCCTGCAGGGATGATGGACCTTTAGGATGATCGGCCCAAAAAGGCTGCTGGACCCAGTAGGTGTTCAAAAGGCATTGGAGGATTTTGAAGTTGGTGAGGCCAGTGATGGTCAATGACTTGGTGGGAACATGGAATAGGGAACTCATCAGGGCAGTAGACATTATTGTTCCTAAGCGTCCCTCCCAACCTGCTTCACAAATGGCTCCATGGTATACCAAGGAGTTGCGAGTGCTGAAGTAGTTGGGTAGGTGACTGGAATGCAAGTGGAGAAGAACTCAGCTCAAGTTTGACAGGATGCAGCATAGGACCCATTTGAAAGCTTATGTGGTAGCAGTGCATGCGGCAAAGAAGGGATTTCAGTCAGTGTGCAATGTATCTGTGGGTTCGCGTTCAACAGAGCTATCCTGGGTTGAGAGGAGTTTCAATCTGCTCCCTTTGCTTCAAAACAGTTCCCAGAGGTGTTCTGCTGTGACTCATTTAATGGGTTCTTTGCGGACAAAATCTCCATTATTTCTGCAGGGTCTGTGAAGGAGGTGTCCAGCAATCCCTCTTGCAGTGTTAGATGGGATCAGTTTCAATCTGTGACTCCTGAGGATGTGGACAAGCTGTTTGGGGCAGTGCGGCCTACCACTTGTTCTCTGGATCCTTGCCCAACTTGCCTGCTTCTATCTAGCAGGGAGATTGTTGGAGGTGGCCTAGTTATTAATATCATAAAGGAATAACTGAGGGAGGATAGGATGCCTCCATGTTTGAAGAAGGCAATGGTTAGATCTCTTCTTAAGAAGACTTCACTGGATCCCTTAGTGATGGATACTTATAGGCCAATCTCCCTTGGTTGGGCAAGGTGATCGAGAGGGTGATGACCAACCAGCTCCAGGTAGTTTTGGAGGAAACTGATTATCTAGACCCATTGCAAACTGGCTTTAGAGCTGGCTATGGGTTGAGACAGCCTTGGTCGGCCTGATGGATAACTTCTACTGGAGAATCGATGGAGAGAGTGTGACTGTTGGTTCTTTTAGATCTCTCAGCGGCATTCGATACCATCAACCATGGTATCCTTCTGGATCACCTGGGGAAGTTGGGAATAAGGGGCACTGCTTTGCAGTGGTTCCGCTCCTATCTCTTGGGTAGATTCCAGATGGTGGAGTTTGGTGACAGTTGCTCCTCAAAACAGGAGCTGTTATATGGAGTCCCTCAGGGCTCCATTCTGTCACCAATGCATTTTAATATCTACATGAAACCGCTGGGTGAGGTCATCAGGAGATTTGGTGCTGGGTGTTATCAGTATGCTGATGACACCCAAATCTACTTCTCCTTTTCATCTGCATCATCAGGAAATGGCATTCATTCCCTAAATGCCCCGCCTACAGGCAGTAACGCGGTGGATGAGGTATAACAAATTGAGATTGAATCCAAGCAAGATTGAGGTGCTCATTGTGGAAGCTCAAAATCTGTGGGATGACTTAGATCTCCCTGTGCTGGATAGGGTTACACTTCCCCGGAAGGAGCAGGTGCACAGCTTGGGAGTACTCCTAGACCCAGGCCTCATCCTGGTATCTCAGGTGGAAGCTATGGCCAGGAGTGCTTTCTATCAGCTTCGGCTGATTCGACAGCTGCATCCATTCCTTGAGGAGGAGTGCTGCACCAGCTGGTAACCTCCAGGCAATGCGCTCTATGTGGGGCTGCTTTTGTAGGTAGTTCGGAAACTTCAGTTTAGTTCAAAATGCAGCAGCCAGATTGGTCTCTCGGGCAACCCAGAGACACCATATTATGCCTGTTTTGAAAAAGTTGCACTGGCTGCCAATATGTTTCTGGGCAAAATACAAAATGCTGGTTATTACCTTTAAAGCCCTGAAAGGTTTAAGCCCAGGTTACCTCAGAGAGCGCCTTCTTCTGCGTGATCCCCACCACACGTTAAGGTCATATGAAGACATCCATCTCCAGTTACCACCGGTGCATCTGGTGGGAACTCAGAGGCGGGCCTTCTCTGTAGCCACTCCTGGATTGTGGAATGCACTCCCTGCAGAAATCCGCAATCTGAATTCTTTATTGGCCTTCGGGAGAGTCATTAAAACCTATCTGTTTGGCCTAACCTTGCAGGGTTTTTAAATTCTTACAAATGGTTTTACTACTGTAGCCTGGTTTTTCAGGGTTTTTAAATTGTTCCTATTGTTTAATTGTTGTTTGATGATGTTTTAATTGTTAATTGTTGTTTTATGCTGTTTTATAATTTCTGTTTTAATTGTTAAATGATTTTATCCTATTTCATCCTATTTACAGTCTTATTTACTCAATGTCATTTTTCTCATACAACAGAAATTCCTGTTTTCTTACATCATGGATTGTCGTGCTGTTTATAAAGTAGAGCTTTGGAAAAAGAATGTGTTAGTCTGCATTATGTAAAGAGCTAACATACTGATAAACCACAATTTAAAAGATACATTTTATAGAAGTCATGCTGTCTGCAGCTGCTTTTTCACTTGAAATGGTCTACTGTATAACATCACTAAGAGTTAGGAGCCCACAAGACAAATCCCAGGTAAATCAGAGCTAAATGAGGTGATTTGGAGAAGTCACTGCCCTGTGCATTTGTAAGCAATAAAAAGTAAAAATAATATGTACTAACCTCACAGAAATTGTGAGATTTAGGGCCTAGTTACATGGCCACTGGTGAATGGTAGATGTTAAAAATTGCTTGAAAATACTGGGGATGGAATAGATCTGAGCAATGAGGAGGAGTCTGGATATAAATGCATGGGATGGGTCGGGGAGGGGAATAGAAAGTTAAATCAAATGTGCACAGAACCTATACATGCAGTCCTGAGGAAATTCTTTCAGAGTGTATCCTCCATTGTAAAAGGGAAATGCCTATCACAGCAGCAGGCCATAAAAGAAACCCCATTTGGGAATATTCTAATGAAGTACCTGTACCTGTGGGTAAGAAAGGCATGCATGCAAAATGCAAACAGGGCAACAATGAAATAGAGGGCCTCGTTGCCCGAATCAAACAGCACTAGGAGAAGTATGTACCTGTTATAGTGTGTACCTACCTCCTAAAAATGAAACCTACATCTGTCTCTAAATACGTTTAAGGTTAACACACTTCCACTCATCCAGCATGCCCTTCCTTCATATGTATAGACCACAGCTTGTACAGTTCCCATTGAAGCCATACGAAGCCAATAACTGACATTGAAACCAGTTTTGTTTTTTAACCTGTAACATCTAGTGGATGGTTTTTATATTTGTGTAATAAAGAGGTCTTGGTAGAAAAAGTGTTAGGAGTCAATATGTGCTTAGCATTGCCAACTTATCAATTGTATTAAGGTTATATTAGACAACAAGAATGTACTTCTATAGAAAATGATGATTAAATAGAGTCTTCCTGACTAGTAATTTAAATCCTGATTTAAATAATTAAAATTGTGTGAAGTGATTTAAATCATGATTTAAATCAAGTTGACCCTGTGTATAACTATTCTGCTGTACCTTTACTGTACATTATTTCACATGTGAAAGAGTTGCCTTTTTAGACTCTCTCTCTCTGATCACCTGACCTGTGTTTATTTCATGGGCTAGCCTAAAGCTGAAAAAGCTGAAAAAGAAGCACTTGTTTTCTGACTAAATGGACTGCATTACATGAATTACACAAAGGGCAAGAGGTTCATTAAAATGTTTCAGAAAACACTTCAAGGGCTCTTTCATCACATGTATGGAAGCTTTGCTGTAAGGTGGGGGGAGTGTGTGTAAAAGAATATCAGCACTATTTACTAGAATTATGCCTACAAAGCATAGCTTCATCTGTGCATTTGCCTTATCATACCAAAGGGATGATTCACGGACCCCAAACACCAACATAATCCTACAGAAGTCAATGAGATTAAAGTGCTGCATGAAATATAAGCTGGAGCTCTAGCTTTACCAGAAACATTTAATTTAAAAAAAAAAGATAATCAGAGGCCATTTCTTTAAATTAAATTTCTTTAATTGCCTTCCAATATGCTATAAATTCTATCCAACCTTTCCCCTTAACGATCACACTTTCTGATGAAACTAACAAAATTTTATGTCTTTGTTTGTGGGAACACATAGAATTGAATAGTATTCCCTTATAACCAATGGTGTTTTTTCACCTGTTTACAGTAAGTCTATTAATTCCATTGCAGCTATAATTACAACAAAAATAACTCCAGCAGTGCTTGGTCATGCAAACAACTCCCAATCAAAGTGGCTAACATCAGTGTTGACAGTAATGATATGTGTCCAATATAATCAGATATGTCGAATCCTCAATTATTGGGGATTGGAAGAGCCTGTTACTGATTTATCACCCAAACTTGGAGATTAACCTAAAGCATTAAAATAAAATGTTGAATAGAGCAGCTATCCTTTGTGCCTTAGTTACTGCGATTATCAAAACATCCCAGCACTGTATTTCACACAAGGCCAAATTTATGAATATTTATATACTGCCTGATATGTGTATCAACATTATGCTACATTGTTTAGATTCTTAAAACATTTCTCACTGTAATAACATTTGTCTGCCAACATGCTTCAAGAAATTCTGCAGAGTTCTGCAGACAGCTTACTTAAGCAAGTATTAGGAAATGTCAACAGAGAAAAAATGTGATTTTAAGTCAGTCATATACCTCTAATTATGCTATATTATTGAGCTGAACATAGAAGATAAAGAAAGGCTTCTATTAGAAAGGGACAAAGGATATGCACATTGATCTCTGGTTTGTGTTGTTGCCATTCTATCTATCTATGTAAACCACTTTAGGAACTTTTGATAAAAAGCAGTATATAAATATTCATTGTATATAAATATTCATTGTTGTATTCATTGTATATATGCCAAATGAATCTTGGTCCACGATGTGCAGTACTCTCCATTCAACAGATATTATAAGTCAAGCTACTTTACCAGTGGCGGCTGGTAAAGTTTGAAGGTGGTGCGGCCAATTTGGGCTTTTCGTCACACCATTACAACCACACATACTTTTGTGGGGGGCATATGCTTTTGGATAATCACTGTATGCCAATGATATGCCCTTAAAGATTCAAAGGGTAGTAGTATAGCTTCTGCATGAACTTAGTAGGTAGCCAACTGATATCGTTTAACTCCATTGCCGCAACTAACCTGGTTATCACGGTTTATGAAATTGTATCTGAAATACTTTTAACACTCAGAAACTAATATGAATACTATTATTCACCATACTGAACACCAGTTCCCATATTTCCCAAAGACAATCTCTCCTATGTACACACAAATATAATAAAATGGATATATCACTAGACAAATTCTTTGAAAATGTGAATATGCAGAAGCTTCCAACCTCCCCTTGCAGCTGCTCTTAATCCTCACAGTACGCCAATCTTCATTTATAACAAAATTTTGCCCTTCTTGTTACAGGAGCCAGGCAGGCGCTTCACCTGGGTAAATACTGTGAAAAACATTGGGTGTGTGTGTGGAAATCCTGCAGGAATAGCGTCAGTAGGAGTTGCCAAGCCTATCTGGAACACAGATTTGAAAATAAAGGCCTAGGTCTACTTACCTTGAATTCCATCCAGTGAAGCTAGGCCCTTCTGCTGTGTCTAGAAACAGCAAAGCGAATGGGGAGGAAAATGATCTGTTCTTTAGAACTGTGCCTCTTCTTCCCTATATGCCAATTAATCTCTGTGTGCATGGCCCAGTTCTCAAAGTGGAAAGTTGATCAATCAGAGCGAAGTATCTGAAGGGCCGATCCTGCCCAAGATTTCTTTATGCCATTGTGCTTTATCTGATTGGCTAAAAATTCCTACTGGCTGATCATTTGTCAACTCACCAGTTTCCAGGGAACTTTTCCTGCCAAGAGGGGCCCAAGACCCTGGGAGTAGTTCTTAACACAGGCCTCTCTCTGGTTTCTCAGGTTGAGGCAGTGGCCAGGGGTGATTAGGCTGATACGCCAGCTATGGCCATTCTTGGAGGAGAATGACCTAAACACAGTGGTACATTGGCTGGTAACGTCCAGACTTGACTACTGCAATGTGCTCTACGTGGGGCTGCTTTTGTACGTAGTCCAGAAACTGCAGTTGATACAAGATGCAGCAGCCAGGTTGGTCTCTAAGGCAACCCAAAGAGACCACATTACCCTATTTATTTATTTAGATTTATATACCACCCTTCCAAAAAACGGCTCAGGGTGGTTTACATCAAAACAATAACAATTAAAATAAAAACTAAATTAAACAATTAAAGAGAGCTAGCGTGGTGTAGTGGTTAGAGTGCTGGACTAGGACCGGGGAGACCTGAGTTCAAATCCCCATTCAGCCATAAAAACTAGCTAGGTGACTCTGGGCCAGTCACTTCTCTCTCAGCCTAACCTACTTCACAGGGTTGTTGTGAAAGAGAAACTCAAGTATGTAGTACACCACTCTGGGCTCCTTGGAGGAAGAGCGGGTTATAAATGTAATAATAATAACAACAACAACCCCCAGTGAGGCACTACCTTGGCGTGGTTGTGGGGCTTGCGTGCTCTGAGGAAGGTGAGAGCTATGCCAGAGGTCCAACCATACTGGACAGGTCTCACCAGAGGAGCCAGACAAAGAGTGCCTCTCCCATCAACAATATGGTGAGACGTAACTTTAATAAATCTATACCGGATCGGTCGTCGCCCGGGTCAACAAGGACCGCGCCAGGTGCTGGAGTCCCTGGACATCTGGTGGCAAGTGGGCAACAGGACTCAGGATCTTCAGTTGAGCAACCAGGGCTGAAGACAGCAAAGTTACTGGAAGAAACGTCGCTTAACCGAAAAAAATATACGAAAAATGCCAACAAGGAAATAATGATCTGCTATTACAAGTCTAGTCCAACTAGAAGAAGTTATTTAAAAAGAATGTACCAAATTTGGAAAGAGAAGCATCCAGACACAGAAACAACAGAACAAAGGCTAGCAAACCAGAGAAGATTCATAATAAGAAATAAAGTATTCACAGAAGTTGAGCTGGAAGAACTATTACCACCAACTTAAGCAATTGCTCAGGCACAGGTGGAGGAGGTGTTGGAAATAGAGGATGCCACTGTTGCTGAACTGTTTCAAAATCAAAACCAGGCAACCTCCCCTTTGCCTTCACCTCAAAAACCCAAATGCCGTTTAACAGAAAAGCAACAAGAACTAAAGCAAAAAATAACTGAGCACATGAACCAAACCACCACCAGGGTTCGACTTCCAGCTCTAAAAACAGTTGCCAAAAAACAAGGCATTAAAAGTATTGCCAAAAGCTCAGGTATTAAAAGATTGCCAGTTGCCAAAAGCTCAGGTATTAAAAGATGTCAATGCTGCACTTGCAGAAATAACAACCAATAATTTGCAAGAAACAAACCAACTAATATACAGTGCAGCAACAATAACAACACAAGAGCTCGGATATAAGATCAATGGACCTGTAAAAAAGAAAGTAGTACATCACCTAAATGGAAGATTAGATTAGAAAATAAAATCTCCAGTCTTAGATCAGATGCTAGTAAATTGAAAGATATGAAAGACAAGAAGCTGAAGAATGAAAACACCAAACAGTATCTGATCCAAAAATACCACCTAGATTCAAGGAGAATTAGAGAAGTCCTGGAAATAATAAAGCAGCAAATAACAGCAGTGTCAAAGAAGATCAGCAGATATGAAGCCAGAACTACACAACACAGGCAGAATCTCCAATTCCAGTCGAATCAGAGACGTTTCTACCAAAGCATAGAAGGAGAAACTGCAAGAAACATAGAAACACCAAATAAAGAAGAAACAGTGCAATTCTGGGGGAAATTCTGGGACAATCCAATAGATTATAATAAAAAAGCAGGCTGGGTGAAAGAGGTCAAAAAATGTAACCAACAAATGCAAGATCTAATAATAACACCAGAATTAATAAGTGAAAGAGCAAAGAAAATTAAAAATTGGACTGCGCCAGGCGACGATGAACTGCATGGCTTTTGGCTTAAACACCTAACAAGCCTTCATAAACAACTATCAAAACAGTTCAATCACATTTTGCAAGTCGGTGATACTGAACAATGGCTAACAACTGGGAAAACTCATCTCATCATGAAAGACCCAGCAAAAGGTGCAGTTCCAAGTAATTATAGACCGATCACCTGCCTGCCAACCATGTTCAAATTATTAACTGGAATAATAGCAGATGAAGTCATGCAACACTTATTAACTAACAAACAGCTTCCTGTTGAACAGAAAGGAAATTGCCCGAACACCAGAGGCACAAAAGACAAGCTGCTGATTGACAAAAGGATTTTAGAAAACTGCAAGAGAAGAAAAACCAATCTAAGTGTTGCATGGATTGACTACAAGAAAGCCTTCGATTCATTGCCTCACACATGGATACTAAAATGTTTAGAAACAACTGGTGTCAGCAAAAACATTCAGATATTTATTTAAAAAGCAATGAGCATGTGGAGTACACAGTTAACAATCAATGGCGAGACACTTGGACAGCTTAGCATTAGAAGAGGCATTTTCCAAGGGGACTCACTATCCCCTCTGTTGTTTGTAATCGCCATGACCCCACTTTCACAAATACTAAACAAAACTGGCCTCGGATACCAAACATCTAAAACACCAACTAAAATCAACCATCTGCTGTACATGGACGATCTGAAGTTGTATGGAAAGTCCAAGTCAGAAATCGAATCACTGCTAAACACTGTCCGTATATTCAGAAGCGATATAGCAATGGAGTTTGGACTAGACAAGTGTGCTGCATTAATAATGAACAGAGGGAAAATAACAAAAACAGTAGGAATAGAACTGCCCAATGGAAGAAACATCAAGAACCTGGAAGAGAAAGAACCTTACAAATACTTGGGCATTCTCCAGGCTGATAACATCGCACACACTGAAGTTAAAAGAAAAATTGGAAGTGAATACATCAGGAGAGTTAGAAAAATCCTCAAGTCCAAACTCAATGGTGGGAACACCATACAAGCCATCAACACCTGGGCTATACCTGTTATCAGATACAGTGCAGGAATAATAGACTGGACCCAGGCAGAGCTAGAGATGCTAGATCGTAAGACCAGGAAAATAATGACCATCAATCATGCTCTGCACCCCCGCAGTGATGTCGATAGGCTCTACCTCCCTCGCAGCTCAGGTGGAAGAGGAATGCTGCAAGTCCATCAAACAGTAGAGGAGGAGAAAAGAGGCCTTGAAGAATATATCAAGGCCAGTGAAGAAGATGCACTTCAAATGGTCAATAACGCGAAACTATTCAACACCAATGAAACAAAGCAGGCCTACAAGAAAGAACAAGTCAAGAACTGAGCAGAAAAATGGAAAAATAAGCCCCTGCATGGCCAATATTTGCACAATATAAGTGGAAAATCAGACATCACCAAGACCTGGCAATGGCTTAAGAATGGTTACTTGAAGAAAGAAACAGAGGGTTTAATACTGGCTGCGCAAGAGCAGGCACTAAGAACAAATGCAATAAGAGCAAAAGTCGAAAAATCTACCACAAACAGCAAGTGCCGCCTTTGTAAAGAAGCAGATGAAACCGTGGACCACCTAATTAGCTGTTGTAAAAAGATTGCACAGACTGACTACAAACAAAGGCATGACAAGGTAGCAGGGATGATACACTGGAACATCTGCAAAAAATACAAGCTACCTGTAGCCAAGAATTGGTGGGACCATAAAATTGAAAAAGTTGAAGAAAATGAAGATGTAAAAATATTATGGGACTTCCGACTACAGACAAACATCTGCCACACAATACACCAGATATCACTGTAGTCGAGAAGAAAGAAAAACAAGTGAAAATAATCAACATAGCAATACCAGGGGATAGCAGAATAGAAGAAAAAGAAATAGAAAAAATCACCAAATACAAAGATCTACAAATTGAAATTGAAAGGCTGTGGCAGAAAAAGACCGAAATAATCCCAGTGGTAATTGGCGCCCTGGGTGCAGTTCCAAAAGACCTTGAAGAGCACCTCCACACCATAGGGGTCACAGAAATCACCATCAGCCAATTACAAAAAGCAGCTTTATTGGGAACAGCCTATATTCTGTGACAATATCTATAACAATTGACAATAAAATTCAGCCATCCCAGGTCCTTGGGAAGGACTTGATGTCTGGATAAAACAAACCAGTCAATAACACCTGTCTGACTGTGTAAACAAGAAATAATTTAAACATTAAACATTAAAATAATTTAAGACCAACATTAAAAAATTAAAACCATAAATCTAATTAAAAGCCTGGGTGAATAAATGTGTCTTCAGTGTCTTTTTAAAGGTTGCAAGAGATGGGGAGACTCTTATTTCAACAGGGAGTGCATTTCAAAGACCAGAGGCAGCAACGCAGAAGGCCTATTCCCGAGTAGCCACCAAATGAGTTGGCAGCAACCACAGACGAACCTCTCCAGATTATTTTAACAGGCAGTGGGTCTCATAGTGAAGAAAATGTTCTCTTAAATACCCAGGGCCTAAGCTATTTATAAGAGCCCCTGGTGGCACAGTGGTAAAACTGCCGCCCTGTAACCAGAAGGTTACAAGTTCGATCCTGACCAGGGGCTCAAGGTTGACTCAGCCTTCCATCCTTCCGAGGTCGGTAAAATGAGTACCCAGAATGTTGGGGGCAATATGCTAAAAATCATTGTAAACCGCTTAGAGAGCTTCCAGCTATAGAGCGGTATATAAATGTAAGTGCTATTGCTATTGCTATTTAGGGCTTTATAGGTAATAACCAGCACCTTGTATTTTTCCCAGAAACATAGTGGCAGCAAGTGTAGTTCTTTCAACACAGGAGTAATATGGTCTTTCCTAGATGACCCAGAGACCATCCTGGCTGCCGCATTCTGAACCAAATACAGTTTCCGGACTACATACAAAGGCAGCCTCACACAGAGCACATTGCTGTAATCCAGCCTAGAGGTTACCAGCATATGTACCACCGTTTTGAGGTCGTTCATCTCAAGAAACTTTAAAAGCATTACACTGTCTGCTGATCTGTTTCCAGCCAAACTATAAAGTGCTGGTGGTTACCTAAAAAACCCTAAACAGCTTCGGTCCAGGGCATTTTTAATCTGTACACTGCCTACAGATTTCTATATTAGGCAGTATAGAAATAAAATAAATAAAATAAAATAAAAATTTAAGAGAGTACTTTCTGCTTCAAGACCCCACCGCTTATTAAGATATTCAAGAAAGGTCCACCTTCGGCTGCCCCCAGCTCATCTGGTGTCAACTTAGGATAGGGCCTTTTCTATAGTTGCCCCGAGGATCTGGAACAAGCTCCCTGTTGTAAGAATTTCCCCATCTCCAGCAAGTTTTAAAGGAGTGCTCAAGATGCATTTATTCCATCAAGTCTTCAGTCAGCTGTAAGTTGGTTTTTATGGTTGTAGTTACTCCTTTTTAATTTGTTGTTTGAATGTTTTGTTTTTATAATTTTTTAAACTGTTATGTTTGTTTTTATTATTTGTAAATCACCATGAGACATTTGTATGAGGTGATATATAAATGTAATAAATGAATAATATTGTCTTTAGAGTTAACCTTTAAAATATACAGTTTGTCTAGAGCTGGGTGTTATAGGCTTTGACTGGGCTATGTCAGGAAATCTCAAACTGGACAATTTTAGGGTTTGTTGGAGCCACATCTGAGTCTAGTTAGTGACTCTGCACCAGCCTTCATTTGTTAGCAACCTATCTAGAGCCTACCTAAAGTGGAATCAGAGCATCTCTCTACCAAGAGTGTAACCTAGAGAAATGTAATAATCCTCCAGTCTGTCACAAAGTTAAAGACTGAAATGAAGTGGCTCAGTGCTCTAACACTCCTTTAGAAATGTTATGGCTTCCTACAAGCATGGCAGTTCCAGTCATGCAGTTTCTGAGCTGCCCAGAAGCTTAGAGTGCCTCAGATGATGGTTAGCAGCCTGTATTAGAATAAATGGAGAACCCTGGGATGGGTATGTCACAAGCTGATCAATACAGGCAGGTATCCCACTGGAAGTCTAATTTTGGCATATTATAAGGGAAAGTTTTGCCAATGCTTAATACAACTACTGCAAGCCATTTTTAATCCTGAAAAATAGAAGAAAAATCTGCCCTTATGACATGTTTAAAAACTGCTTTGTTATGGAGGAGCTGCTTACAAGGATGTTAGCACTAGCCTTTCATGCCAACATGAAAGCATGTCACTGAAAGATAAACCACTGAAAAAATGAAAGTTTTCAGAGGAATCTGATGGGCAAAAAAAGGGCACAAGGGTAAC
This sequence comes from Hemicordylus capensis, assembly GCF_027244095.1. Lineage (NCBI taxonomy): Eukaryota > Metazoa > Chordata > Lepidosauria > Squamata > Cordylidae > Hemicordylus > Hemicordylus capensis. The sequence continues at coordinate 245,900,052 of NC_069660.1, read as the reverse complement.
TTGTTGGAATTATCATCAATTCATTTTTGTTCTTTGAAGCAGACAAAGGTTTTGAAAACTGTTTCCAGTTTCTCTGTTGCAGTTAGCAATTTTTCTGTATCTACTAAACATTAAAACTACCTCCAAGCCCTGTTTTTGCTTTAATGGAAGAGATTAAACAAAAATACAAAGTTAAGAAAGTCCTCCCAAAAATACGGCTGAAAGGAAAGCAGCCATATGGCTGTGGTAACCAAATCAATCCATCTGCACAAGTTTTATTCACATTATAAAGGTTGAATTGTACTGGTTCTTTCATTCTTTTTACCGGGAAATAACTTTTTTATTTACCCTTTTTGATTGTTTATTTATGTTCTGTAAGAACAGAACAGAACCTGCTAACTGGGCAAAGAGGCACCTTTTAACGTGGTAATTCTCTTTATTTAGCAGGGGGAGAGTAGCTGGCCCTGTCCACCCCCAGCACAGTACCTCCAGTGACTGTTGCTGTAGATTGTGAGCCCTTTGGGGACAGGGTTCCATCTTATTTGTTTGTTATTTCTTTGTGTGCCATTTTTGGAAGGGCGGTATAGAAATTGAATGAATGAATGAAGCAAGCAGCAGCTGCTGTATATTTGGGTGACACAGAGGGCATCTGGGGGAAGAGGGCACTTAAATTTCCTATGCCCACACGCTAGCATCCATGCAGGACTAATTTGGAACTCTTCAGAAACACTGGTGCTACACTGCTGCTTCTCCTGATGCAATGGTGCTTCATTAGTCAGGATCAGGGCTGCCGAGAGTGGGTTCAGGCCCCAGTGAAGAAGAAAAAATTCAGGCCCCCACAGCAAGGCCCCCCTTGCCGCAGCTGTGAAACTACCTGCTGCTGCCACCACAAGGCCGAACCGCCAATCTTTAAAATAATTCTAGCTGCCATGTGTGTGACTGGAGGATGGGGCCACCCCCATGGCAGCAAGTGGAGTAGGAGCGGTCGCTGAGCCTGTCTGTCTGGCCCAGAGGCCTTTGAGAACTGTGAGGCACTCCAGTGTGCCTGTGCAGTTTGAATCGAGCGTTGACGGTGGAGAGCCTCGCAGTTCTCAAGGGCTGCTGGGTGGGTGCGGGGCACGTGGGGGAAACAAAAACATATGCAACATAGTCAGGGCCCGGCCCCCTTCTGAACAGTCAGGCCCCAGTAATTTGTACTACCTCCCCCCCCCCCCTCACCTCATTGGCCCTGGTCAGGATGTTGGTCATTGTTTATTAAATCCTGGAGAGAAGGAAATAGGGACTGCTGTCTAAGACAGTGATGACAATATTTACATCAGTGCCAGGATGTGCTTGTGTTTCTAAATCAGGAGCAAAGAATATCAAAACAATCCTGCATATAGACCTGAGTGTAACAGATGCAAGGTTATCTGACGTTTTGGATATTATATCCCATCAGCATAACTAAATGAGAGCATGGCTTAGTCAGATCTAAAGTTTAAACTGAGGTTGCCGATCTGGAAGGAAAAGAGATTAACAGCCCCTGAACTTGCTTCAACCTGGGGTTTGTATACACAGCCTGGGGCAACCCTCAGGCTGTAGCAAGTTCAAAGTGTGATCTTCTTGGGATGAAGAGATCAAGGGTTATTCATACTGCAGTTCATCAAGAGGAAAATGAATAGAAAACAATAGAGCTGTTCTCTCTGGAAAATGAAGTTTGCATTTCCACAGAAAAAAATAAACCCTTGTGTCACTGAAATACAAGGGCAGGGAGGTGAGGTGCAAGGCATCCTCCTCCACATACAGATAACATCCAATGTAAACTGAACCCACCACATGATCATACAGAGTCCAAGTGGGTCTCTGTGTGATCGGGTTCCCGTGCAGAGGCCTGCTCCTCAAAGGGCCCAAACAAGACCATATATGCCTCTGTTGCAGAGGTTAGCAACCTTTCAGAAGTGGTGTCCCGTCTTCAGGGGTAACTTGAGGAGAGGTGCCGTTTGAAGCAAAGCTGGCATCCTCACAGGGTTGATTTTAAAAAAATCAATGATTTCTTTTTAAAATAAAAACCGGATTTTAAAATTTAAATCAGATTTTTTTTAAGCTTGGTCAAATATATCATCATGAATGTTACTCATAGCTTCTAATTATATTCTATGAACATGTTAGCAGCAGTATATGGGGATGAGAGATAACAGACTTGATCAATCCTATTCTGCAGGTGGGGTACATGCAGCGTACGCACACAGACACACATAGTCAAGCCCTTGCCCCCCCCCCAAGTGCAAAGACATTAGGCCCATTCACACATTATGTTCAACACTTATCTGACGAGTGTAAGTGTACACAAGTACAGTCACTGACATGTTATGTGAACAAAATAGATAAGAATTAATCTTCTTCTGAACTTAAGAAAATAAGAAGGTTCAGAAGTACACTTCTTATCTGTACCTTGCATTTGAAGGGCCTGTATCCAGGTTCATTTTTAAAATGAGCACAGGTACAATCATTCACATAAACATGAGTACAAGTGTACAGACATCTGTATACTTGTACAGCATAGTGTCTGAACCGAGCTAAAGAAGGCTAATGGATGAACAGGAACGAAGGAGTAGCTCTCAGCAAGGAGGAGGAGTCTGGATGTAAATGCAAGGGATAGGGGAGGGGAATAGAAAGTGAAAACACATTCATACAGTCCTAAGGAAACATTTTCGGAGTGTATCCTCCATTTTAAATGGGAAGCACGTATCATGGCAGAAGGCAGTAAAAAGAGGCCCCATTAAGAAATATTTTAATGAAGTTCCTGTAGCTGTGGGTACAGGCATGCATGAAGTTCCTGTTCCTGTGGGTACAGGCATGCATGTGAAATGAAAACAGTGCAACAAAGAAATGCAAAGTCTAGATATGAGATGTTTGTACCTATAATAATGTGTACCTACCTTCTAAAAATGAAACTTACATCTATCCTAGAATATGTATTAATGTTATATTATAACATGCACATACTTTTACTAGAAAAATGATAATTAAATAGAATCTTTCTGACTAATGATTTAAATTATTAAAATAGAGTCCTTCTTTGAAGCAATTTATATTAAATCATTTGATGTAAATCAAATCAACCCTGCATCTTCACCTCACTAGCCCTACCCCGTCCCCAGAATCAGTTAGGCTGTAATGCTGTCTCACCTCCCATGTCACTGGACATAGCTCCGTCAAGCTGGAAGCTCCATGCTGATAGCAGACGCTTTCCCCGCCAGGAGTGTTCAGCACTGTTCTCCAACCTGTATTAAGCAGCACTGGCTGGTCTGGCTCCCCATTTTTCAGAAAACTTTATTAGAACAAGGACCAGCTTCAGTATCAGTTTCCCAGAATTCAACAATGTCAAACATAGTCTCAAATTAAAACTACTTCCCTTTTCCACAAGGTGCCACATCATTTCCAGATTTCAGCACTCTCCCTGAACAGAGCTTCACATGATGTGAGTGCCCTTTATTGTATAAGGGGCTGTTCACAACAAATGAAAACTAAATGGAACTAAATGGGTATCATAAGTGTTTTTAATCTGAGATAATCTGTGACTGACATCCTGACTACCAAAATATATGGGTAATGAGGGACTATGGGGATGCAACTGGGGTTCGAGCAGAATTCCCCCAATTCCTGTTGAGCAAGCAGGCGAAGCGTCCCCACACTGCTGAGTTCTATGTGAGCCACAGTCGCATCCTCACAGTCTCTTGTTACCTGTGTGCTTCAGTAGTCAGGATATCAGCCCCTGCCTTTATGGTGAAGACATTTCAAGATGTTTGGTTGGTGCTGACTGTCCTAGTTCACTGTCATACATTTATTATAACAGTGTCTCCCTGCATGGTTTAGCCTTTCTGACAGCACACATCAGGTCCTCATGTCTATGGAACTGGGACAGAGCTTTCCAGTAAGCTAGAGATCCATACATCTAATTTATTTATTATTTCTCTGTGTAAACCGCCCAGAGCCATTTTTGGAAAGGCAGTATAGAAATAAAAAATAATAAATAAATAAATGCAAGCCTGGACCCTGTCATTTTGGAAAATAATCTCCAAAAAGGATTCTTTAATTGCATGCTCTTAAATCATTCAAGTAACATTTGTTTTTCTCTCTTTTCCTTTTCTCCATTATTATTGGTATTTGCTTCCTAGGTTACATTTTCCTTACTGGTGGAATGCGACAGAAATCAAGATTTGGCTCACTTCTACTATTTTGTTTACAAAACTTGTTTCCCTCAGGCAACACATTGAGCCCTTTCTCACAATCAGTGAGAAAGGGCTAGAAGGCATATGTGGGGAAGAGGGCTTGAAAGCTTATCTCCCCACCAACAATTGTTGGTCTGGGTATAGACATCATGAGCCCAGATGTGCAGCGGCCACCTCTAGCAGTGCGGTCGGGGGCCAGGACATGTCATCCCGACCCTTGGAACTCCCACAATGCACCACTCAAGTGTACAGTACATTGTATCTCCCCAGCAATGGGTGGGAGCCCCATAGTCTCCCATCCCCGGCTGCAAGCAGCTGATGCTAACAGACGATTTATAAACCAGGGCTAAGGGTGCGCTCGCTCTGTTTAAGAGGCTGGCCTCTTTGGTGAGTTTGCCACCACGGCTCCTGGCAGTTCTTACAATCAGCCAAGATCAGGCTTGGCTTTCTTAGCTTGTTTTTGGCTGATCGTAAGAACAGCCTCATTGTGAATGATACTGACTCAGAGTATTATCAACCCTGAAGCACATTAGTAGAGAAGAAATCTATAGTTGGTAGCTTCATTGCTGTCACAATACGCAATCAATAATGTGAGATTATACTCTCTGAAATACTTTCTGACTAAACAGACCTAGACTTGCATTTTTTAATTATATTGAATGAGAGGACAAAAGATAACCTGAAATGTGTGCGAAGAAATTTTTCCGCTACCTAAATTTAAATACTTTGAAAGATCACACAGTCAGAACCTTTCCTTAGTATTTAACTCTGATAGTTCAAATTTTACTCAGTCCTTTCACAACAGACTCTCTACTGCATATAACAGAGCTGGGAATTATTTGTTGACAAAGATCCTCTAAATGCTAGACAGGTAATAGGATTTAATTTCTTCTAGAACACTAGCAGAAAGCAAGTTTCTTTATTTTGGAATAATGACATTGCTACAGTAGGATTTCAAATATTTAGATTCATGAAGGTGGAAGAGATACAGACACCTTACTTAACATTATCTCTTGCTATTTATTTAAAAACTGTATGCTATCTTTCTGCTACAAACAGCATTCAAGGCGGCATTCAATTTTCCCTTTCTGGAGCTTTCAAACAGAGGGTGGCCATATTGTAGCAGACTGCTGCACTGAGAAGGGAGTTGGACTTTGAGACCTCCAAGGGCTCTTCCAGCTCTAAAATTATATTATTCCAAACTCAATGTTATGTATGAAAATATCAATACAATCACAGCAAACATAAGAGAGCAGGTGAAATGGAAAAAACCATGATATGATAAAAATTTATATATCTCTGTATCGATAGATAGAGACAGTGTATATAATCCAAGTTACAACAATTAAAACACTTCCACAGAATAAGAATTAAGAACAACAGAACAAAACAGTTTAAAATTAGTTTTAATTAAAAGCCTGAGAAAACAATATAAATGAATATAATATAAACAACAACAAAATAAATGAAATGCCAAGATGCAGAGCAAACTCTAATCACTGATCAAATTATTCACCATCCGCACCAAATCAGCTATGACATCCTATGCAGCAGGCCAAGTTTTGCACTTGAGTTCCTGGAGTGGAGGTATTCCAGATTTGCAACAAATAACCAAAACTACCATCTGCCCTTGCTGTGTGAAAAACATGCCTTCCAAATTATCAGACAGTGTGCTGATCAACTTCTAGATCATGAGGATGCTAATTTCAGAAATTCCAGTCTCAGATAAAGAGTCATGACACACATAATGGAAATAAATGGGAGACCAGTGTACTCTCCAATTTTTTTCATCTGTGCATGGAATGAGGTATGTTCTTGGCGACTGTATCAAGGCAGTGTGTGCATTCAGTGTGGGGCCTGAGCAGGATCTAAAATTAACTGAGCAGACATAAAAAAAATTGTGAGCGCATGCACGCCTTAGAGGAAACACCGCTGGAGACCAGTGGAAACTACCTCTTAGGATGATTAGTCCTGCCTAACCAACTGCAACATGTATCACCATATATCACATTCTGCACCTGGTGCAGAGAGCCTAAATATCTGCCAAACCATATCTGGGTTGCCAATGCCAATTTGGAAACTCTTCACAACAGAAGCAGTGTTTCCCTCTAACAGGGATCCCCAGATGTTGTAGACTACAACTCCCATAATCCCTAGCCAAAGACCACTGCACCTGGGGGTGCTGGGAGTTGTAGGCCATAACATCTGGAGATCCCTGTTAGAGGGAACACTGAACAGAAGCCAGTGCCATGGCTGCCACTACATGTTCAAGTCATGAGAGGGTTACGTCATCATGCAGAGACCATTTTCAGCAGATTCCACATGGTGTTTTAGATGAGTGCACCATTATTCAAAATAGTTATTTGGCTAGACAAGGTAATTAGGAAGTTATTGCAGATTGTTAGTTTTTAACCAAAAAGGAAAATTCTGAATGTCATATTGCTTATGAATGTTAAAGAATGTGAGAGAAATGGGACTAGAAAAAAAGATCTCATGTCCAATGGTCACTAGGTATGTGCACAGCCGCCATGGAGGTTCTCCACAAGATTGGTCCTATCCATGTGGTAAGCAAATTGCAAGTGTTGTGGAGCTGTGCATGGATTTACTGCCACACATCAGAATTTTTCAGGATGTCCATGAGGAACCCATAACATGCAGTCTTTAATTGCAGTAGTTAAGGCTTCAGCGACTTGGCAGCAACTATACTGTAAATTATGTGGATGCTTCAAGAATTTCCTGTGTACCTTGATTAACCTTTAACCAGACTCTTTATCAGAGGCTGGAATTATCTGAAACTAGCATCCTCATGATCTAGAAGATGATCCACACACTGTCTGATAATAACCCAACTGAGATTACTGGTGCTGTTAGATAAACTGAGTTTGATATAGGAAATTTCACCAGCTATAGCCTAGTTCTCACTGTGGTAAAACTGTGCCTGGGGTACATCACTCAGGGGTGTTGAGAGCATTTGGCCACTGGGGCACATATCCCAGATCAATTCTTTAGTGCCCCAATCCTCTGCGCAGCCTGACAAGCTGGGTGTGCTGCTACTCCTAACAGTCCCATGCCATGCACACTGAACTGCATCTGCACTCTCTGAAAGCACTTCACCCCATGGTGCGATGATAGCAGTCAGCAGCCTCCTCACGGTGCAATACATGCACATCAAGCTCCAGCCAGAAGTGCCTGTGTGCAATGCCGAGTTCAGACAGTGCCTTCTTCACCTGCCCTCTCCCACCACCATGAGGCAAGTGGTAGCTTGAAGAAACTTGCTGAGCTTGCTGCTACTGGCTTTCAGTATCACTGGTTTGAAAAGTACAGGCGGTTGGATATTCTGTTCAACAAAATGGATTCTTTGTTTTGCATTTCAAAACTCTGGGCCAGAACACAACAGCTACAAGGAGGAAGCATTGCTGATTAAGGCTTCAAAAACTGGAAGAGATTGTTGGATTCCTTAAGCATGAAAAGGTTTAATTATTAACATGGGGAGGAGTTGGGCCTAAGCTAGGCCCTGTGGTCCAGATTTTTAAAGTACCTAACAATGCCCCTGGCAGATAAGGACTCACATGTTCCTCGATAAAAGCAATTTTTTAAATCCCTGCATATAGAAACTTAGATGTCATGCAGAAACTAGACCTAAAGCTTTGACACACGGGTGTGTTTCTATGAAGATGTATAAAATTGTGAGAGCTAACACCCACCATCTGAAGTGGCACAATCCTGATACAGGTTTACAGACTCACTGAGAAGAAGGCTTACGATTCCTTTAAATCTCTTCTGTTTTTGTAGCAGATAACATGCTTGAGCATCTAGCTTGATACTCAAACATGAGTATCTTTCTCTTAAGGATATAGTATAGAAAAATACAATAGAAATATAAACAGCGCAATTATCTGATCATATAGAGCCCCTGGTGGTGCAGTGGTAAAACTGCCGCCCTGTAACCAGAAGGTTGCAAATTCGATCCTGACCAGGGGCTCAAGGTTGACTCAGCCTTCCACCCTTCCGAGGTCGGTAAAATGAGTACCCAGAATGTTGGGGGCAATATGCTAAATCATTGTAAACCGCTTAGAGAGCTCCGGCTATAAAGCAGTATATAAATGTAAGTGCTATTGCTATATACATCTTCAGCTATTAATTGTATGTGGTTTAGTTGATTTCCATGAATTCTCATATTAATAGGGCTGATAAAATCGATTTAAAAAAATAAAAAAATATTTTAAAATTTAAATTGGATTTTAATTTTAAAAAATAAAAAAGAACCTAGGTCACAGATATCACAATTAATATTAATCATTACTTCTAGTTATGTTCTATGAACATGTTAAGAGCAGTATATGGGGATGACAGATAACAGACCTGATCAATCCTATTCTGCAGGTGGTGTACATGCAGAATACACAAACTCCCCCCATCCCGCCCCACAAAGCCCAAAGACAAAGGTGGTCAACAAATGGACAAATGGTGGGGAGTAGACCTGAGCAATGAGGAGTCTGGATATAAATGCAAGGGATAGGGGAAGGGAATAGAAAGTGAGAAAAAAAGCAAACAAAACCTATTCATGTAATCCTGAGGAAACTTTTTCGGAGTATATGCAGCAGGGAAACGACTTGATTAGCAAGTCAGAGGTTGCCAGTTCAAATCCCCGCTGGTATGTTTCCCAGATTATGGGAAACACCTATATTGGGCAGCAGCGATTTAGGAAGATGCTGAAAGGCATCATCTCATACTGCACGGGAGGAGGCAGTCTGGTAAACCACCCCTGTATTCTACCAAAGACAATCACAGGGCTCTGTGGTCGCCAGGAGTCGACACTGACTAGATGCCACACTTTACCTTTATCCTCCATTGTAGAAGGGAAACATCTATCATGGCTGCAGGCTGTAAAGGGACCCCATCTGGAATATTTTAATTAAATCCCTATAACTGTGGGAAAGAGGAACGCGTGCAAAATGCAAACACTGCAACCACAAAATGCAGGGCCTCGTTGCCCAAATGAAAGAGTATTATGAGAAGTGTGTACCTACCTTATAAAAATGAACCTACATCTCTCTCTGAATAGGTATTAAGGTTATATTAGACAAGAATGTACTTTTACCAGAAAATGTTAATCTTCCTGATTAGTTATTTAAATTATAAAAATCAAGTCCTTCTGTGAAGCAATCTAAATCATGATTTAAATTGTGATTTAAATCAAATTAACCCAAGCAAATATTTCCAAAGGAGGAAAAAGGCTACTTGGAAGTAAGTTTTGCTGTTTCCAATGAAGTTCACTCCAAAGGATATCTGCAGAACTGTTAACTTTATACCTGTTCAGAAGTGCCCAGTGACATGTCTTGTCTTGCATTCTTGGTGGTCTAGGTTGATGATAGTCCTTTTTCCTTGCTAAGCCACCTCCTTCAAAAGACGAGGAAAGAACTAGCAACGGTGCCAGGACATGTGAGTTCCAAGTTTTACTGCCCATATTATGGGCATCCAGTGGGGCAGGTGGGGGGGAGAGGGGGCAGTTGCCCCCACTGGATTGAGCCAGATCCCACTGAATTCAATTGGGGCATACTCCCAGGGAGGGGGGGTACTGGATTGCTGGCTTTGACCCCATACCCCAGGCCACTGGAGAAAGTCCTGCGGACACCCATGGCCCATTTCGAACTCCTTCTCCCCACCCTGTCATCCAAGTGGAAGGAGTGGAGAAACAGCAAGCACTAGAGGGAAGAGAAAGAGATACCAGGGAAATATGTCCTCTAAAATAGTGTCTTATTAATTGGGGATGCTTTTTAAAACATGGATAATCTTTAATCAATTAAACAGTGCAACCCTAATTTACATATATTATAAGATTTTCATCCATAGTATTAAAGTAATCTTTAATTTAATCTGGCAACATTCAAGGGAGAAACACTTTTGCAGATAGGAGAATTGAAGAATAGGTGATGGCCTTCATCAGACACTTGAGAAGTCATAATAGCAAACAGAGCCAGAGAGAGAGAGAGAGAGAGAGAGAGAAATAGAACACACAAGCTGACATCCAGATAACAATGCATGTGTGCAGCAAAGGAAGCACTCATGCAGCATGCTGTGTTCCAGACTTAAGCAGAGCGGATGCTCACAGGGGGCAGTTTTTACATGGCCCTCAGGGACATATTTTGGGGTGCCACATAATGCTTCAGACGTAAAAGGATAGTGTTGAAAGTTCCCCTCCGCACACAAGTGCCTTTGCTACTTTAGTCTGGAATGCAGCACACCACATGCACACTTCATTAGTCTGGATGTCATCCAGTATCTGAAATCCTAGACTGTAAATTTTTTTTTAAAATGTGAATTAATCATCATCATCATCGGTCTAAAGTTTCCAAACTATTATTATGTGCTTCAATATCAAGCACTTCTTTCCTAACTAAGAAAGCCACCAACTGGCACTTCCAAAAATTCAAGGAACTGATCCTTCTGAACTGACAAAAAGTTATGAAAGCAGCTGCCAATAAATATTCCTTAGACCACAACAACTTCATAGGCTAATCTCTGTAGGAAATATGTACTTGAAATCTATGTCAAACTTCTATGCAATCACAAAAGGTTTTGATTTTTCCCCATCTGCTCAAGCCTGACTGAAAGTCATACCTTCTAACTTGGAAATCTCTCTCATAAACCCAGGTCTTGACAAATCCCAGGTACTAGGGAGCCATAGCAACTAGAAAATTAACCATGATGTCTAGATTGGGATATTTAGAGGTGGAGTTATTTAATAAAATATTTAAGTTGTCCCAAGCAGCCATGTTTCTGTTCTGTTACTTGTAAAGGGAACATTTACAAGAAAAGTCCATTTACTGCCCCCAACATCATGCCAGTCACTAAGTCCAGATAAGTTATCCATGTCAAGAGTCTACCAATACAAATATTGAGATTTATATACCGCTTTTCAACAAAAGTTCTCAAAGGGGTTTACATTAAAATAAATAGTAAACAAACAAGATGGTTCCCTGTCACAATCTAACAGCTCACAATCTAAAAAGAAATATAAGGCAGACACCAACAACAACTGCTGGAGGGATGCTGTGCTGGGGTTGGATAGGATCAGTTGCTCTTCCCTTGCTAAATATAAGAGAAGAGAACCAGCAGTTTAAAAAAGGTATCTCTATTCAGTTATCAGGGGACCATTTGCAGGCTCCTAGATCCAAAGAAAATTTGTAAGGCCTGAATAATTTCATATGTGCAGATAGGTGTGGCTGCTCAGCAGTGAAATGAAGGCTCTCTGGATATTATAAGAGAACTGACAAACAGCTCAGAATTAAGCCCTAGCAAGTGTCAGAAGCAATGAAATATACATCCTGTATCCACAGTTCCAAGTATCTAGAAGCACTAATTGACATGAAAACCCATCTCTTCTTCATACATAAAGTGACGTATCAGCACATGAACAGCTAGAAGCTCCGTGGTGGTAGTTTGGGGTGTGTGTGTGTGTGTGTGTTTTTTTTTTGCTACAGTTTATTTCTTCTGAATACATGCACAACCCAAACCACATTAATGATAACCTTGTAAAATATAATGTAGTATGTAATTACCTAAACTGCTAACACAAACAGAAAAGTCAAGGAACTCTGATTATAGGTTCACAGCAGCTTCAAAAAGCTTTGTGAAAACAAAAATGTGTAGTGCAATACATTTTGTGTGATGTGGTAACAGAAAGCCACTGTATTACTTCATTTATAACAGATGGCACAAATCCAACCAGAGATAGTTATTCTTTCAACTGTAGCTTCAAATTGTAGAAACAGCACAAGGTCCAAAAGTCTCCGACATAACACACAACTAAAGAAAAACCTAATCCTCTTCTTTTAATGCTCCACTTCTTATAATCCTCACATGGCTCCTCTTTGATAATGTCTGTCTTATGACTAACCTTGAACTGAGCTAATGTCTTTCACAAGTAATTTCAGTGCTGCACCTTCTCATCTTGCTGATAAGGCATTTCTGTCAACTGCATCTCCATATATGGTGGGCAGGGGGGGGCAGTCACACTTAAGTAGTCCTTGGGTTTATAAATACTTACAATTCACCTTATATCTGCGTCACTTTGAAAACTGAACCTCAGTAAAATATAATGTGAAAGTGCATAATAATAATTAGGACTGAAAAGTTATATACTAACTTTAATACTCTATCAAGGAGGAACTTCCAATTAACTGGGCAGCTAATTTCCAAACAATATATTTAAACAAACTACATTTTAATATAGGTACTGCCCCACCACAGTCCCCAAGTCCTGCTATGCTGCCTCATCATGGTGGTGGTGGGGTTCCTGGGAGGGATAAGCGAAGTATGCCAGGAGGTATACTCCCAGTAGGGTCACCCAAAGCGCGAAGGTCATCCCAGCTAAAGCAAGCAGGCAACTATATTGGGCAGCAGTGATACAGGAAGGTGCTGGAGGCGGAAAATCACTTCAGTGACGACAAAGGCATAATTTCATGCTGCGTGGGAGAAGGCAATGGTAAACTACTCCTGTATTTTACCAAGAAAACCACATGGATCAACAAAATAGAATGATTGTCAATGTAGTGCCGGATGATGGGCCCCTCAGGTTAGATGGTACTCAGCATGCTACTGAGGAAGAGCTGAGGATCTCTCAAGAGTACCAATGGTGTTTATGACGCAGTTAGACTAACGCCTTTTAGACATCTAGCAGCTGATGTTGTCATAGAGGAAAAGAAAATCCAAAGCTTCAAAGACAGAATTACAATGGGAATGTGGAACATAAGAAGCATGAATATGGGAAGCTCAACACAGTGAAAGATGAAACTAATTGACTACAGATTAATCTTGGGCATCAGCGAATAGGAAGGACTGGAATAGGACACTTTCCGTCAGAAAATCATAGTGTTTACTACTCAGGACACGAAAAACAAAGAAGGAATGGTGTTGCTTTCACAGTCAGGAAGGATATAGCAATGACAGTACTTGGGTACAATGCAGCCAGTGACTGACTAATATCAATTAGATTTCGTGGACAACCCTTTAACATGACAATTCTTCAAGTCTATGCCCCAACGACTGATGTAGAAGAAGAGGAAATTGATGAGTTTTATGCTCAAGTTCAGTCTGAAGCTGACGGAACATTCAAGCAAGATGTGATGCTGGTGGTTGGAGACTGGAATGCCAAAGTTGGAAATGGTAAAGAAGAAAACACAGTTGGCCTATATGGCCTAGGAAACAGAAACTAAGCAGGAGAACGACTTACTAGTTTCTGCCAAGCCAATTATAACCAGGGAGGATTTGATTTAAATAAAATAGATTAAAATCAAATCATGATGGGGGACTACATGTGTGAGCACTGTATGATATTTCCCTTAGGGGATGGAGCCACTCTGGGAAGAGGATCTGCATGCAGAAGGTTCCAAGATCCCTCCCTGGCATCTCCAAGATAGGGCTGAGACTCTTGTCTGTAACCTTGAAGAAGCCTCTGCCAGTCTGTGTAGATAATACTGAGCGAGATGGGTCAATGGTCTGATTCGGTATATGGCAGCTTCCTATGTTCTTGTCAGTCAGGCCTAAGCAGCTTTATTTTATGGACATACATACACATCTTAGCTGATATCCAGGGAGGCATACACAGGCCAAGCTCATCTACCCACATTACTGTGGACTCACAGTGAAGAACTGGTGGTCTTGCGCTTTTATGAAAGAGCACAAATACTTGGATTAGGACACCTTTGCTTCAGAAGCACTATATAGAAACATATTGCTTGACTGTAAGCAACGTGTTTCCAATCTGGCTAGCACTTCCAGAGCGTGGGCACACTAACTGAAATTTTTGTAAAGTGGAAGACTGCTAGAGCTCCACTTGTGAGCAGCACTGCCAGAATTATGCAGCACTGGATGTTGATCAACAACAATAAAATTGCATACAAAACAGCAGATAAGAGGTGCATTAAAATGAATATAACAATTCTAAGATTTAAAATTCTGGGAAAAGTTGTCATGTGGTGCTAAAATGACATCAAAGTGGGCACCAGGTAAACCTCACCGGGAGAGTATTCTACAAACAGGGTGTCACCCTTTTCCGTCTTTTCTCCTCACCTCAAATGAAAATTCAGAGGAGGGCTTCAGAAGATATGAATAGCAGTGGCCAGTCTATGTCCAGGAGGGTCTGCAGCTGAAAAAGGGCACCTGGACCTTAACAGACAATGCTGGATCTAAGAACACTGATTATTTATTTATTTTATATACCACCCTTCCAAAAATGGCTCAGGGTGGTTTACATCAAAATAAAAACAATTAAAATCAATTAAAATCAAAACTATAAAAATAGAATAAAACCAATTAACAGTTAAAACATTTAAACAGTTAAAAACCCTAGAGAACCAGGCTGAACAGATAGGTTTTAAGGGCTCTCCTGAAGGCCAATAATGAACTCAGATTACGCATTCCACAGCCCAGGAGCAGCTACAGAGAAGGCCTCATTTAGTCCAACACTGATTAAGTCTGCTGTCTCATCTAAGACAGGTATCAGATGAGAACTAGGTGGTATCAGAATCAGCATGTTGATGACACCGCCATGTAGATACGAAAAAGCAAAGGAGGCAGGATGTGATGCTGCAGGACCCCATGACATGTGCCATGAGGCTAAACAGTAGCCCCATTGCACCCCTTTAAACTAGTATTTAAACCATGAAATTGGGAGTGGCTAGACATTCCAGCCCCTTGCACAATACTGACTCAAGCCTTTCATCATATCATTCAGCAGGTCAAGCAGGTGGCATCTTTTGATCCGGCCTAATCAAAACTGGTGGTTGTTATAGTTCTTTCTTTGCAATCCTAATATTGAATTGAATGCAATAAAGCATTAATATCTGATAACCTATACTCTCACTGCTCAAGAGATCGAGATCCCCTGCTAACTGGGCAAAGAGGCACCTTTTACAGTGGTGATTCTCTTTATTTAGCAGGGGGAGAGTAACTGGCCCTATCGACCCACCAGCACAGTACCTCCAGTGACTGTTGCTGGTGTCTATCTTGTGTTTTTTTTTAGAATGTGAGCCCTTTGGGGACAGGGAGCCATCTTATTTATTATTTCTCTGTGTAAACCACCCTGAACCATTTTTGGAAGAGCAGTATAGAAATCGAATTAATAATAATAATAATTATTATTATATTTTATTTGCATTTAGTCATCACCAGTGGCATCATTAGGGAACCCCAGGGGGTATGGGGCCCCCAGTGTTTTTGGGGTGTGTGCCCTGGACCATGGCTGTACTTGTGGAGAAGTGCTGCAATTTGAAGCCTACTTCCAGTGGAGTGAAAAGCGTAGGTGCGTGAGCTTGGCCTCACCCCTTGAGCTGCTCCTTTGCTGCTGCAAGAATGGTGGCAGAGGAGCTAAACAGTGTGCCGCCAGCATGTGAAAAGTGAGCAGGGAATTGGTGGCAGGTGCACATGCTCCACTTCCTGGCTGGCTTTTCGCATGTGGGGCAGTGGCATGCTCTTCCGCTGTTGCCATTGAGGTGGAGGCGAGCAGTGGCAGTGGAGAAGGCTGCCCTCACCTTGGAGGAACCTTAAAAAATATATATTTTTTAAAGTCTCACATCCTTTGCAGGCATAGCAATGTCCCTGCATCATACCATTGAAATTGAGGGTGGGGCTGTAGCTCAGTGAAAAAGCATCTGCTTTACATGCAGAAGGTCCCAGGTTCACTCCCTGGCATCTCCAGGTAGAGCTGGGAGAGACCCCTGCCTGAAACCTTGGAGAACTGCTGCCACTCAGTGTAGGCAACACTGAGCTAGATGGACCAATGGTCTGACTTGGTATAAGGCAGCTTCCTATGTTCACCAAAGCTTTAAAAAATCCAAACAAAAATACTCTATTTCTCTTACCTGTCCCCTCTGCAACATGTTTGAATTATGAACTACAGATCAGAATGTAATCTAGGGCAGAATGTGTCTCTCAGTGACTATGAAATATTTATTGCTTTTTAAAACCATGAGATACATACAACATGGTGACAGGGAGTAAAAGTAGCTTTCATACTGTGTACCTTCACCTTTCCTGATATTTGTATACCTATGGGCAATTATGGTGTCACTTGATTGAATAAATCTTTTGAAGACTACTACTACGAGCATAAATCAGTTATTTGCAGTGAGAGTACACACATTTTGTTTGGCTATAGTAGCCATACAAGGTTTATGGTCACCAATGTAATGTCAAGAACATACCCTTTATCCTTTTCCTTCCTAGCTGGGGAGAGGCAGGATCTTTTCTCTGACGTCATACTTAACTTTGGAGAATCTAAGGAAACAGTGAGATTGTTTTGCTGCTTTCCAGGTGGCTCTGAAGCTTAGTATAGCTGCAGAAACAAGCATCCATCCTTCTCTCTGTTCTCATCAGATCAAAATACAGGGAAAGCTCATTATCCTGCGGATTCATATATTCGCATTCAGGTAAAAGACATCCAACCTCGGCATATGCAGGGGGAGGGACTTGTCGACCTCATTTATCTGCAGGTCGGAGGTGGCTGGAAATAACTGCAGAGGTCATTTCTGGCCAATATTTTATTTCTTGGAGCCACAAAATGGCTTCCGTTTATTTAAAAAAAGAGAAAAAAAATTTAAGAGAAAAGAATACAATCATGTAGCCTGATTATAGGGACAAGTTACATATTTTTGCTAGGAGACCAGCAGTTTCACATTCAAGTTCTTTCAGAACTCTTGGGTGGATGCCATCTGGCCCTCGCTATTTGTTAATTTTTAGTTTTTCACGACAGTTTAGAACATCCTTTCTTGGCACCTCTAATTGGCTCAGTTCTTCAGCCTCCACGCCTGAGAAGATCTGTTCTGGAGTGCGTATATGGTCAGTATCCTCCGCCGTGAAAACAAATGCAAAGAACTCATTCAGCTTCTCTGCAATCTCATTATCCTCCTTAAAAATCCTTTTCACACCCTCATCATCTAAGGGTACAGCCGCCTCCCCGGCAGGTTTTCTGCTTTTGATATATTTAAAGAAGCTTTTGTTATTCCCCTTGACACTTCTAGCTATATGCTCCTCAAACACTTTTTCCATCCCTTATTGTCTCCTTGCATGTTTTTTGCCAGAGTTTACATTCCTTCCTGTTTTCATTTGGGCAGAACTTCCATTTTCTGAAATAAGTATTTTTCCCTTTTATAGATTTCCTGACTTGACTTGTTAGCCATGATGGCATCCTCTTAAGTTGGTGGAACCTTTCCTCCTTCTTGGTATACATTCCAACTGAGGTTCTATTGTTGTGGTTTTAAATAAGCTCCATGCTTGCTGGAGTGGTTCAACCCTGTTGCCAGCACAGCCTTTCTGCAGGCTTCCAGAAGCCTCTCTGCTCATGTCTAGGACTTCAGGCTTGTAGTTCCCACTCTTAACATGCTCAAACCCTCATGGGATCATCATTTGTTGATACATGGACAATTAACTTAGCAGGCAGTGGGACAATTACCCTCAAGTTTGCCAGCTATCTTGTGAATCGAAAGAGGATTTGATTTGAGCCTTTTCCTCCATCCAGACCCGAATTAACGTCAAGGTCTCTCTGCCCAAAGACCGACCCTATTATTCCACCCTTCTTTTATTGCCTCAAACAACGAAAACTAATCATGTCAGCAGGAAAGCAGATAAGGCATTGCAAGTGAACGAATGCCACTCCCCTCCCCAATGCCACTCCCCTCCCCAACGTCACTCCCCTCCCCAACAAAAGAGGACAATGGCCAAAGAAACTCAGGAGATGTGCTCATTAAGAAAAACCTGGTAGATTTACTGGGTCTTTTTGACCTGACAGATAAGCCCTTGGACATCCATTTACATACAGGTTGTTCTTGACCTTTCCACACCATTGTCCTTACTTAACACAACCAACAAAGACAATTGGTGATTCAGAGGAATTCCCCTCCTCAGGCAGGAAGAGCGGTCAGCACTTTGCCCCAGGGCACATTTTAGGCTATAACTGGCCCTAGTTTCATGAGCTTCCTTTGGTCTCTACACCTTGGAGCCACCTGCTGTCTGGGCAATTGAACTGACACCCACCATAATATCAGGCTGTGTCTTGCACTTTGTACTATTCCCACTCTCAGCTGGCCCAATCTGGGCAACACACCTTGCTGCTACAAGAAGCAACTTCTCTGCAATCTTCCCTACATGGGACCAGATCTCTTTTGAATTTACCCCTGCTGCCTAACCCCCGAATGGTGTTCAGTTCTTCACTGCTGACTCCCAGCCCCATTCCTGAGGTCCTTTAGTTGCATCCGAGCCATAAGGGTCCAATCGCCACTAAAAGGAAGGAGCAAAATAGTATAACCACCACTGTGCCCCCCATCCTGGGCTCCTCCCTATCCCTGTTCTTTCCTCAATCCAAAAACCCGTTTCTCTAAAGCCCTCTTCCTCTAGCCAGCCTGATTCAGACACCAAGGTAAATTGCCTCTTTGCAAACTACCTGATTAATTTCTGTGGCATATTTCAGTGATAATATTGCCATAAGCAACTTTTTCCACTGTACCCCTAAACCCTTGAATAAACCGAATGCATTCATGAATCTCAACCAACTCTTGGTTCATTTCCCGGACCAGAACTTTGCACAAGTTTATTCTGATGTGGGACTCCTCCATTCTAGTTTGCTAATTTCCCCACACAATCCTGCCCAAATGCAGTTAGGGGTATTCACCAGTCACCCCGAAGAAGTTCCATTAACAACCTTCCTGACTTTCCCTTTCAGCTTCCTTTTTACCACTCTCATTTTTGAGAAGTTTCCTCATCTGAAGTCCAACGCATCTGTGTTCGACCTCCTTTACAATGCTTCATTCACGGAATTAGATCGCATTATGGTCACTGTTCCCCAACAATTCTACAATTCTGACATCCCACACCAGATCCTGGGCACCACTCAGAATTAAGTCCAAGGTTTCCTTCTCTCTGGTTGGTTTCATGAGTTCTAAGGAACAAACATTTAGCATGTCTAGAAATGTGGCCTCTCATCACCTGAATGTGAATTTGCCCAGTCTATGAGTGGGTAGTTGAAGTCACCCATTATTATCGCTCTGTCTCTCTGACACCGCTTTGATTTGCTTCTCCAACTCCTGGTCACTCTCAGTGTTTTGATCTGGAGGGCGATAGCACTAGTAACACATTTCCTTTCAGTCCTCGTAATGATTCTGTGGAGGACTCTGGTTCTCCTAGGTTATCTAGCTTGTTGGAATCTCCACCCTGCTATCATCTGCTCCCTGTCCCTTATGTAGAGTTTGTATACAGGAATAACATTGTCCCAGTGGTTCTCACCATTCCACCAGCTTTCCATTATGCCCACTACATCTAGGATTTCATCTGTAACCAAGCACTCCAGCTCATCCATCTTTGCTTGGAGGCTTCTGGCATTAGTATATAGACACCTATACACCTAGGCTCTTACCTAGTGTTGGTGCATGCTCTCTCCCTTAGCATTATTTGACCTTTTTGACTAGCTGTCATGTTTCTTTTTGCTCTACTCCTGGTTCTACTCTGCCCCTTCTGGTTTATCCAAAATATTTGCACCCTTACAACTTAGGGAATTTTGCTCACCAAACCAGATACCATCCAGTTCCCGTCTGCAAGCCCCCAGGTGTCATTTTAAAAGCTGCTCTGCTACCTTTTTGATTTTAAGTGCCAGCAGTCTGATTCCATCTTGATTCAAGTGGAGCTCACCCCTCACTTGTGTACCTCCCCACCGAGTTCTGCTACACTATGACAAAATGCCTGCAAAATTCTCCCGATACCAGTTTGTAAAGCTCCTCTGGTCTCTGATTTGTCTTCAAGATCTGCTAGCAAATTGAGTCACCTCCGGAATGTGGTCCCTCCCACAAGGTGAGTCACTCACCTGGAGCTAATCCCCCACTAAGACTAACTGCTCTGGCAAAAAAACCCACTTCCAGCCAGCCAGAAATCAAACCTTAGAAAGGAAACCTGTGAAGGGTTCTTTTTCCCTGTAACTGGAGCTCATCAGTATGGAATTAGTCCCTGAGCATGCTCCAGACAGGTTGGAAATGAAGGCCACAGCCTTAGCCATTTTATTGATGCCCAGTCTTAATTTGGGATTTCCTGGGGGCACTAAAGGGGCCAATTGCTTAGCCCATTAAATGGAAGCCCTGGCAAAAATTGAGTTAGCTGTGGCTGCCCAATATCCGTGGAAGAGGCCTCAAGGGCCTTTTAAAGCAATAAGTCACATTTTCTGTCCTCTGTAGACCTGTGTCGCTCCTGGCTCTCAATATTCAGGAGAGTCCCTGAAACCATTTGAACAATGGCGGCGGCGGCAGGTTTCCACCTGGGGCATAGCCAGCAAGGAAGTCACCTCAGGTGATAACATATAATGCTTCCTAGGGCAGGAACCAATAGGCCTAGAGGATGATGGGTTTTGCCATTCTGTCAGTAAAACCTGTTTAAACAAAGATGGAAAGGGCACAGAAGCCGAGGGCCCTGAAGAGAAAGGGAACAGATTCTGATCTACTTCTGAAGGTTGTACCATGTCCACCGGTGATACATTATTAATTGCCTGTTTAGCTTTGGATAAGAGGACATCAAAGTCAGCCAATGAAAACAGGCGAGAGGAGATAGGTACCACAGGAGTGGTTTCTTCCTCTAAGAGATATGCCTCCTCCCTATTGGAGTCATGGTGATGCACAGGAATGGGTGACGGGATCAGAAGCAGAATGAATGAGGGGAAGGGGGGCGGGGAACGAGGGGTTGGGCAGGAGGAGGCCGAATAGGCAGAAGCACTGGGCCCACCTGGTTTTCTGGGGGCATTTTGCAGCCCTCAGATCAGCCTCAGAGCCAGAAGATGACACAGAATGATGTATTTGCGTCTTAAGCCCGAGTGGCTTGGGGGCAAACCGTCCGCACTCCATTAGAGGAATCGCCTCCCTCCTTGGGCTGGAATCTGGGAGGATGATGAAAGGCGTCTGTTCGGTCGTACAGGCCAATCAGAACCAACAGGCGCCACCAGAGGGGGGCAGTAAGGGCACAAGGGAGCTAGAGCAGCCCATGGTTGGGGCTGAGCAATAAGTAGCAGGCACCCCCTTGAAAAATATCTCCCCCCCCATCGGAGAGGGTCCCCCCCCGGCCTGAAGCAGGTCCGATGGCATGGCACCAACCAGAGTGAGATCCCTCTGTTCTTCCAAGCCCGAAGGCTCCTTTGGCACTCTGTTTTTTGTCAGCCGGTTTGAGTGGTATGCGAGGGGACTGTGCGGATCAGCCAGTTCCCCCTCAACAACCACCACAGGGGAAGTGCTAGTAGACACCAATGGCTCACCCACCGGGTGATGGTCATCCTTCCCCTTTTTTGCTTTCTGCTCCTTGGACCGCTTGCATACCTCTTGAATGAGTAAATGCTCACTGAGGAGTACTGAGTCTGAAAGCTTTTTAGCTTTCTTACCTTTGCTCCTATTCTCTTCTTTATTGTGCCTGGTTCTTTTGGCTGCCTTGCGAGACAAAGAGAGATAGCTCGGAACAAGCACCACCGCCGGGGCAGGGGTGGCTGGAGCAGTAAAAGGAGCTGCCAGGGCAGATTTTGCAGGGATGGGCTGCAATGCCACCATCACCTGCCCAGGGGTGAGTGATCCCTCTGAGAGAGAGCCTCAAAATAGATCCTCAGCATGGGCAAGCTCCATAATGGAGGCAGCACGCCCAGCAGTCGCCAATGCAAAAACAAAAATACAATAAAAGAAGAGTTAATTAAAAAACATCAGCTGAATTTAGAAAGAAAACACAGTTTTGGAATGGTTGAAAAAGAAGTAGAACTGGCCTAAGGCAAGCTCCTTCCTGCCCTTGCACACTTTAAGAAAGGAAAAACAGGGTAGGGAAAGAGAATTTCTAAGAAAAAACAAGTTCCAGCAGAGCAAACACTCTCAGCGTGCAAGCCTCAAGCAGACAGGACCAGAACTGGGGATGGCACCCTCTGGTGAGAGGAACTACTGTTCAGTTATTTCTGGCCTGTCTCAAGCATGCTCAGTGACTAATCCCATACTGATGAGCTCCAGTACAAAGAGAAAAATACTAGTCTTATCAAGCTTATCTTGTCCTTTCCCCTTTGTTTTCTTATTAATTGATTGATTGATTGATTTCCTTGTCTTCTTTAGGAGAGAAATACAAAGTTTGCTGCCTCCTCTGTCTTCAAGAGTACAATCATACATAAGCAAAGGAGAATACTGTACATATTTGCTTTCATGTGCCTCTGCTCCTGATGTTTTATTGTCTTATTATACCCTCCACTCAATTCAGATCAGCCTGACAGCTAGCATAGCCCAGGCACATATCATTTCAACTGTAATGCCTAAATTGTCCTGCAGCAGCTAAATGCTCACTCTTCTGTTAAAGATTTCCATTATTAAGGTCTGATCATGTTCAAAGCATTTAAGGGAGAGTTCCTGCAATCTGTGCATTGTCAGTTAAAGTCTGTTATTTTTTCATTAATCTTTGCCTACAAGACAGCATTTTTTGATCTTTTAAACAGGTAAACAGAATGCTTACACTTTAAACAAACATGCTGTAGAAGCTTCCCATTAAATAGAGATCAATGCTGCGCTTCAGAATGCAAGTGAAGGTGGTGCCTCAGTTCATGAGTAATGCATGATAACAACAGAGAATAAAATGAAGGGATTAAGATATCAGATTCAGAGACAGATCACAGTCAAAGAAGATACTAGTGATTAAAAGACACAAATTATTTCATATCATAGACTGTTAGTTTTACCACCTGGACACTGCAAAAATCAGCTTCTAATTATTTTTGCTATAATCCTCTGGAATGAGCACCTTATTCAAAGAGAAGTTTACAGATCTCTTTATAATATGCTAAAACTCACCTTGACAGCTTATCAGAGCCATCAGAAGGGCAAAGGGGAAGGGAAGAGAATGAAGTTATCGAAGCTATTCTTTGCTATTTCTTTCATGATTTGCAAGAGAGTTGGCCAGGGCGGGCTCCTTTGCAGAGTGCAGCAACACAGCATTCTATAATACTTACTTGTCATCAAAAACCAACTTCTTGGTTCTTGGCAAAAGATGGGATTTGTGGGGAGGTGGGAAGAAAGAGAGAGAAATGGTTTGTTAGGACTTTGTATGTTACTGACAGACCAAACTATCAAAAGCTGGGTGGAAGGGGATGGAAGGCTGGACTCTGACCATCTGGTTGTGGCACTAAAAGCATTTTAATTACAACAGAGGAACATTCAGGAAAGTCCAGATGAAGAACAAACATTTCCCAAGTTATTCATTTAAAAACACATGCATTTGTATGTCTTCAAACCAAAACAAGTCAAGCTAATGTCATGCTTGACAACATTAGAGTGTCAAGCTAATGCCATGCCATGCGGCAAAAGAGGGTTGCTGGTGACCTTGCGCTGAACAGGTCACAGTGTGATCTTTACTCCAGGTCCTGTCAAATTTTCTTTGGATCTAGGGACCAGCCCCAAAACTTGGGAGCTACACAATCAGCCCTTGACAAAGCTACTGGAGTTAGTGAAAGACACTGTGGAGCTGGAGGATAAATGGGCTTCATCTGGACCCTCTTTACAAGTAACATACTTAGAACAGAAACAGGGCACCTGGGGCAAACAAAAATATTATTAAATAACTTTGAATATCCTTGTCTAGGTTCCAAAGTTAAATTTCTAGGAACCATGGATTCCTGGCACCTGGGATTTGTCAAGCCCTGTCTTGCTCTTGCACGAGAAGATATTATTGGGGCCCCAGTTCTTCCGGGTGTTTTTGGCTTGACATATTTTTTTAAAGCTTGCAACATTACCAAAATAGTCTAAAGAGCAAATATAAAATATGTCACTAAAATGTGGTTAGCATGGGGGGTGGGGAGGAGATACCAACATCCTCAAGTCTACATTTCCATTTCAAAAAGCCTGTTATAAAATCGAAAAAAGGTGCATAAAAGGGCCACTAAAATGATCTGGTGGTGGGAGCACCTTCCTTATCAGGATGGCTAACAATTGTTTTTTTTTTTTAAATGGGTAAGGAAGGAGATAAGAGATTTATATAATTATGCATGTTGTAAAGAAAGTAGATAGCGGTTTTCTTCCTCTTAATACTAGAACTTGGGGTCATCCAATAAAACTGATTGCAAGTAGACTCAAGATAAGCAAAAGAAAGTGTTTCTTTACATAATGCATAATTTAAGGAATAGACTGCCATGCTGTTGTGATGGCCACCGACTTAGTTGTCTTTCAAAGGGGATTAGAAGAATTTGTAGGAGAGAGGTCTATCACAGGTTACTATTATAGTAAAATAGTAAGGAGGTGCACAACAATATAGTAATGAAATACAATAAAACTAATTGACATTTTCCTATGCTTTTTAGAGGCAGCTACACATAGAGTGCACTGCTGTAATCAAGCCTTGGTGCGACCAAGGCAAGAGTGATTGTGGTCAGATCTGCTGTCTCAAAAAACACAAGACTACCAGTTGCTGGGGAGCAACAGCAGAACAGAGCTCTTGCCTTCAAACACTCCTTGTGGGCTTCTCAGAGACCTTTGGCCTAATCTAGCAGTGTTCTTATATGCTATAAGTTTTCAAGAACTTGCCTAAACAGAAAAAGTCTTACAACACTTCACAAATATTTATTATTTATTTATTTATCAAATTTGTACACCGCCCCAAACTTAACTCTGGGCAGTTAACAATAGCATAAAACAAGTTAAAAACATATAAGAACATAAGACAGCCCTGCTGGATCAGGCCCAAGGCCCATCTAGACCAGCATCCTGTTTCGCACAGTGGCCCACCAGATGCTGCTGGAAGCCACAGGCAGGAGTTGAGGGCATGCCCTCTCTCCTGCTGTTACTCCCCTGCAACTGGTACTCAGAGGCATCCTGCCTTTGAGGCTGGAGGTGGCCCACAGCCCTCCGACGAGGCTGGAGGTGGCCTGAGTTATATACAAATTAAGTTATATACAAGAATAACTTAAAACAACTTAATTTAAAAAGAAAGCAGAACATAAAGATATGTTCCAACTCTGGCTTTGACTGGCTATTAGATGGTAGGAGTTCTAAAATGATGGGGCCAAACATGCAAAGCATATCTAAAAGTGTGATTCAAAGCTGGTACATAAGTGGTATTGGTAACTGCACTCACAAACATCTATAGTGGGGGGGGGGGAGAATCTCAAACCTAGATATTCCAAATCAAGTCCTGATACTTGGCCAGTCTATGAAGGTGCCCTCATAGCATCAATACAATACAGCGTGCCCTTTTCTAAATGTTGCCAGATTTACACTGGGAACATATGGCACTCCCACATGGGAGCACAAGGTGCAGCAACTTATATTACATGAACAAAGAAGAGTGATAAAGGTGGGTGCCACCTAATGGAGCAGTGAGGAAGTAACTTGCCTAGGGAGCAAGAGGTTGCTGTTTCGAAGCCCCACTGGTGTGTTTCCCACCTATATTGGGCAGCAGCGGTATAGGAAGATGCTGAAAGGCATCAGCTCATACTGCACGGGAGGAGGCAACAGTAATCCCCCCCCCACACATATTCAAACAACAAAAACCACATGGCTCTGTGGTCACCAGTAGTCGACACTGACTCGACCACACAACTTTAAATGCTCCAATTATTTGACAAAATAAAACAAAGTTTGTATATAACTTTGGAACTTTATTTTAAAAAAAATACGTTTTCAATTTTTTGAAAAGGAGGATTACTTGTTTTATGTTAAGTGGACACAAATAAACCCCAGTTTCTTTGGGAAAACAGAAGCATTCTTTGTCAAAAATATTTCTAATATATTAGCTTCATGACAGGCATTTGCTTACCACCTGAAGAGCACTGATTGATTTATGTCTTTTTCAGATCATACCTTGCTCCCGAACATTCTAAGCATTTAAGGAGTTTTCATTTCCAAACATTCAAAAATGTGAAAACATTGTGAAGTTAAGCAAATCAGTTTCAAAGTAAGTTAGACAGGCACTGCCAACCAAAGAGGCACAGTTAGCAGGTAAATTCCAGGATTAGGTTTAGTACTATAGTCTACTATTTAACATTCATATATTGCTAGTATGCTAGATGATGTGAAGAACATAGTCTGATCCCTGCTCAGGGAATTTACAGTCAACATTAAAGAGGCTCTACAAGTGGTTCACAGAATAGTACACTTCATACATTCAAGCAACACATCTCACATAGATATCTCACATTTGGATTCAGAGTTCATCTGGAATAAATCCCATCTAGTTCTATTATAAATCATCTTGATCTATGCCTGGTCTTATGCATAAAAAGGTGTGCCTACACCGGGTAGCAGCAATATAGGAAGATGATGAAAGGCATCATCTCAGACTCTGAGGGAGGAGGCAATGGTAAACCCCTCCTGTATTCTACCAAAAGAAAACCACAGGGCTCTGTGGGCGACAGGAGTCGAAATTGACTTGACGGCACACTTTACCTTTAAACCAAATAAAATAAATGGGTTTGGGTGCACCTAGATTTGCAAAAGAGAGAGCTACATAATGGAATAGATTTCTCACTCAACCTGTAGACTTGCACTGACAAGGTGGGGGGAAACCAACCTTTTAACAATCTTGACTGTTAGTAAGGCAAAGTGTGCCATCAAGTCAATTTCGATTCCTGGAGACCACAGAGCCCTGTGGTTTTCTTTTGGAAGAATACAGGAGGGGTTTACCACTGCCTCCACCTGCACAGTCTGAGATGATGTCTTTATATTGCTGCTGCCCTATTTATTTAATCAATCAGATTTGTACACCGCCCCAAACTTTCATCTCTGGGTGGTTAATAATAGCATAAAATAAATTAAAAACATATACAAAAACCAAAAACAATTTAACAAACTAAAAACAATTTAACAATATAGTACCGGCAGAGATTTGAACCGCCAACCTTCTGCTTGTTAGTCAAGCATTTCCCTGCTGTGCCACTTAGTAGAGCAATGTTAATGAAGGGTTGGTTATTGATAACTAATTCTCATTATAGAATATTGATAATGCGTTATCCCAGGCTCTTTCCCCAGAGCATAATGAGAGCCAATGCTGACTGGAGTTCAGCTTTATAGAAGACCCTTTGCTGGGTCTCAGGAGTCCTAGTCAGTGCCTGAATGTCTGTAAAAATACAAAACATTTTTGAGTGTGCACTGCGCACTGTACTGAGTGACTTTCCCCTCACCATTAGATTAGGCCAACTGACACCTCTGGGATTAGTGGTAAACTTCCTCAAGCTCCTCTGGAACATCTCATTTTAGAAATTAAGGTCTACTACTACTACATTTCTATACCGCTCGTCAACCAAAGTTCTCAAAGTGGTTTACAAAGAAAAATAATACAAGGTCTGCAATAGTTTGAAATCTACGTTGGCCAGAGGGTTTAATCTGAGGCAATGCATAAGTGAGCACCATGAGTATCAGCCCTGGAACAGCTGAAGAAGAATAAAGAAACAAATTCCTCTGAACATGTGCAGAGTGGCTTTACGTCACCACCAAGTACCCACGACCTGTCCCCTGCACCTCATGGCTTAGGAGGCTTCTAGATCAGAGGCCGCGGGCCCTCTGCCTCTCTCTTTAGACATGTGGTCCGGAGGCCCCATACCCAAGGGCCTTCCGGACGGCACGTGGAAGAGGGTCTCCATCTCACTTACCGGGACCTCTGGAGCTCGAAGGCGCTGGTGCCCACCTGGCCCTGTTCTAGGCAGCAGTAGTTCTGCGGGACGGCTCTGGCGAAGGAGACGGGCAGGATTCCCTGAGTGAAAGAGTTGAGGCGACCCCTGGCGCCGCCCGCAGAGGGGGTCCCGGAGGAGCCCAGGAAGGCGGCGGCGGAGGCGGCCGCCACTGGCACCTGCACGCTGGCAAAGGCATCTTCGTCCTCATCCACCTCAGCGTCATCTTGCTGCTGCTGCGGGCCAGCCGCTCCCAGGGGGCTCATGAGCCTGGCGCTGCTGCTGCAGGCGCTGGGGTAAGCCCCGTGCTGCTGCGGCGGGGCGGGCGACTGGAAAGCAGCACTCAGGCTGTGGCGAGTCCTGGTGGTGCCGCTGCTGTTGCAGGCTGCCGAGGCAGCAGCAGCAGCCCTCGCTGGTGCTGGCACGGCTACAGCGCCAACGCCGCTCTCCTCGCCGCTGCTCCCGTCGTCCTGCAGTGCCGGTGGCCGTCCGTCTAGCGAGATATTGGTGAGGAAGGAGAGCGCTGCCTGCCTGCGCCGGGGGTCCATGCGCGGCGGCGGCGGCTGCTGCGGCGACGACGGCTGTTTCCTCAGGCAGGGCTCCAGCTGCTGATGGAATGCGCCCCCGCCACTGTTGGCGCTACCAGGGCTGCCGCTGCGGCTGGTGGTGGCGGCGGCGGCAGCAAGAGCAGCCGCCGCCGCCGCCATTGTCTCTGGCGCGCCCGCTCTCTCCCGCCCGCCCTCGGAGTGGGCAAGAATGATAATCCTCGCGGCGGCGGCGACCAAAACTCTCAGGCTGCAGCAGCAGGCGGAGGGTTAGGAGTGGGCAGCGAAGCGAGGGCGCAGCAGTAGCAGCAGCTGGGTGAAGAAGGGGAGTTTGGGCTGGCATGGCATGTTTCCCTCCTTCCTCTTGGCTGCCTGCAGGGATCGCGCGCCCGACTTTCTACACCCCCTCCCCGCCTTCCTCCGTTCCTTCCTGCCTTCCCCTCCTCTTGCTCCTGCCGTGCTTCCCACCCCGTTCTCCTCTCCTGGGCCAAAGTTATTAGCATTTATAGGTGCACTCTCCCCGCCAAGCCCTCAGTGCAACAACACAGCAATCACGTGTGGGAAATAGAGAGCTGGGGAGAAAAACAAAAGCTCCAGCCAGCAGGAGGAAGAGGAGGATAAAAGGGGAGGAGGAAGATGAAGAAGCAGCGGGCGGGGAGGAGTCTGGGTCTAAGGAAGCTCCTGCAACCTTCCTATTTTTTCCTCCTTTTTCCTGTGTGCTTGGTAGGAGGGGAACTGTGGAAGGAGGAGTCTGTGTTGTGTTGTGCATTGCACAAGCACATGGTCCGCCTGAGGAGGTTACATAAAAAGGCAGGCTCGGGCTCCTAGAAGTTAATGGGGTGTGTGGAACTCATGGTTTCTTGCCAAACCCTTGATCCCGTCATAACAACAATGTGCCTAAATCACTGGGGCGTATCGCATGCTGTACTTTCGTCGGCTGGATTCCTGCGCTGCCAGTTTGAAGACCCTTCTTGCGGTTAATCGTTACCCGCTCTAGAAGGTCATGGGTGTCTTCTCTTCAGAATAAGTACAGTATGGCTGTATTAAAACTCATAGAGAACTCCAAACTGCTCGTTGTTCCTTGAAACAAGGAGCAACCATTGCTCAATATTTTTGAAAGGTTTAACCAGTGGCTGCTAAGGGCTACCTCTCAACATAATTAAAGCCTACAGGAGGACTAAGTCACTTTTGTGCCGAGAAGTGCAAAACAGGCAGGAGGAATGCATGAAAACAGAAAGACTTGCAAGTGCTCTTGTAGGTTTTTTGCATTAGCTCTGGCCTGGTTCTGATAGACTTCTGTGCTCTATTCTTAAGGGTACGTAGGAGATCAGGGAACAAATAGCTAAAGATGCAAAAAAAAAAATCCTAGTTGCAGACTAATTGATTGGATACAATTCAGACATACAAAATGAGCAGACCATTTTAAAGACAGTCTCACACTTCATTTGAAAGCCATGACACGTGCTATTAGAAAGATAGCATTGGCTAATTTTCTTCAAACTTCATCTGAAGGGAAAGCACCATTGGAACCTAACCTGAATCTCTCTGATCAAAGGCTGCAGCTCAACAGATCATATGCTTTGTATGAAGAAAGCCCCAAGTTCAATCTCCTTGACTCCCCTTTGAAGGATCTCAGTTCATGGGGTTGGAAAGACCCTGTCTGAGACCTTGGGAAGTTGATGGCAGTCAGAGTAGATAATATTGAGCTACATGGACCAATGGCCTGATTTGGTAAAAGGCAGTTTCATAAGTTCCTTCTTCCCTATGGCGTCAGAATTAGGAGTGATTGCAAGAATATGGCACTCTCTTTTGTGCAGAAAGCATTGCGGAGTGCTTAATAATAAACTATTTAGTAATAATAAACTTAGCACAAGTTTCTTACCCACGGACTTGTTAAGATGCTTCAGTGAGGAGTGATCACCAGTGCCAAATGGTACCTTTCAGTTGTGTGGCAGATCATCACATGTGTGATAGCATTCACACATTACATAAGTGGTGTGATTTCTGTTCATTTCCTTATAGGAGATTTGTGCTCCTTACTATATCATAGAAACAAGATCTCAGTTTCACTTCTCTCATATGCAAATCAACCATGTTCCAATTTCTAACAATATGAGGGTGGTTGTTGAGAGCTCCGGGCAGACTGTCAAGTGTTCGGTAACTTAATGTGTATTTCAGACATTCCTGCTTGCCTCCTTCAGCCTCCCACACTTTCCAGTAGACATCCTTTTACTAAAAAAATTAATGGATTAACTTCATTTTTTTCAGGTGTAATTCCTTGCATTTACCACTTATATGAGGCATCTAGCATGAAGAACGTTCCAAGGATGACAATTCCTGTTGAACTTTAGAATATGCTGAAGTCTTTTGATATTTTAGCATACAGCTTTGAAGGTATCTGTGAACCAAAAGTGACCAATAAGCTGCTTTGTCTTCCAGTCCTATGTTCTATCTGTGCCGTATGTCAAAATTGTAAGGGGGGAGGGGCAAAAACAACAACGCCTGAACAGATTCAATGCAGGGGAAACAAGAAGCATGACAAAAATAATCTCTTGAAGTCTAATTTTTGACCTTGCATTGCCTCAGGCAATGACCCCACTGGGACAAACAGCCAAACAATGAAACACATAAGATTACTAGACAGAATACAACAGTTCCCTTCTTCCCATGCTACCATTGCAGTAATCCCAGACTACTGTGATCCCAGTTCCTCACTGCTTCTTCATAGGGGAGGAGACCTGGTCTTGTGGTAGCAAGCATGACTTGTCCCTTTAGCTAAGCAGGGTCCACCCTGGTTGCATATGAATGGGAGACTTGATGTGTAAGCGATGTAAGATACTCCCCTCAAGGGATAGAGCCGCTCTGGGAAGAGCAGAAGGTTTCAAGTTCCCTCCCTAGCTTCTCCAAGATAGGACAAGATTTTATTTTATTTTTTAAAATAGGACAAGATTTTTTTTTGAACCAACAAACTACCAAAGCATACAGTACGTTATCAAAGCACAATTATGTACAAAGTGGTTGTTTGTACATCATATATCTACAAAGATTTACACACAAGGATTTGGTAACCCACAGGGTTATAAAGTATATGCAGGCAATACTATAACTCTGGGGGTGGGATTTCAAGGCACATCAGGTAATCTGGGGGGTTACGTCCAACAACCATTTCCACAATTTGTCCCATTGCTGTTTAGAAGAGATACACTTGTCTTTTTGCACATAACCATACACACTTTTCCAGAATAAATTTACGGTCTCATCCACGTGAACCTTTTGGTCGCGTCTTCCCTCCCTATTCCTATGCAGGAGCATTGCATAAATGACATACAGGTTTACTAACCTGATTACGAGAAGGGGGCGTTCCAGTTCCCTAGTATGAGGGCACCCGTTCCGTCTCGTTTCCTTGAAAGTTTCTTTCTGGGACCTCAAAAAGAAGTTCTATTGCTCAAACCCAAGGTTAGTTCTTCCCAAGTCTGTTTTTCCAAATCAGGCCACTCTAACAACTTGCTTACTCCCTGCTATACTCTTTTGGCTACCACACACTCTTTTAAGAAATGTGAGTGGGTTTCCCTGAATGTCTTGCCTAGCTCACTAGCTTTCTGTTTGCAGGTGATTTTAGGACACTCTTGCTGGTCCTCTGGGAGCCATGGTTTAGCCGCATTAAGCAGCAGTACTTGGTGGTATAAACGCTACCTCGTTTCCCATAAATGGGAACTTTTTCTCCTTAGAGAGTGATAGGGTGATCGGGTTGCAACAAGTACTGTGAAGTGTGGTGTTTGTAGCGTTTATGTTCTAAATCAGGTTTTAAGAAACCCACTTCTAGAATCTCTCCATAAATTGTTTTCCTTAGCTGCTTAACTGAGGAGGATCCTTTAAATAAATCCGGTTCAACCTTCCATTTTTTTAGCGTGAATAACAAATCTCTCAAGTAGTCCAGGAGGTCTCTTTTCAATATTTGTGTGATATTACCATTGAAAGAACCTTTCCCCCACCACGCTATGCCCCATGTTGACTTTCGCCAACGTAGAGCGAAAAGCGAAACCCAGGTTTTTTGCAGGCGGTTGGACATGTTATGGACATTCACGAAAATCCAATTTCCAAAATTGTGGGACATGAATTCAGTTACAAAATAGGGTTGCAGGGCTGGTAGAGCTAGGCCTCCCCGCTCAACCTCCTTAAATGCTACCACACGGGCCAAAGGGAAGGACGCCATGTGCCATACTAGACGGAAGACCTGGCTTTCAACTCTCCGAAGGAGATCGAGTGGAGGAGGGTAGACTACCGCCAGGTTGTGCACCGGGGGTATCAGGTAAATCCGGATGTAAACTGCTTTCTGGTACATGGCAAGGCTCCATTTTTTCCACATGGTGATTTTAGGCATTACTTTTTCTTTTCTTCCCCCCAGATTTTGTCCTTAATCCCATATTTAATCCCCAAAATATTTACTGTATCTACCCACTTCAGTTTGGACTCTGGGGCCTCTTTGCTTTTATATTCAGAGATGGGTAGGGATTCCTACCTGCAGCCTTGGAGAAACCACTGCCAGTCTGTGAAGACAATACCGAGCTAGATAGACCAATGGTCTGACTCAGCATATGGCAGCTTCCTATGCTTCTATTGCCATCACAACAATCTACCTTCTTAACTCTTTCTAGCAAAGCTATGGCAAGTATCTGGGTAAAGATGTGCTGCCTCTTGAATACAAAACTGAAACCTTTGCAATTGTTTTATCACACACAGACTTCAAAATCAAGCTGTAATATACTCTCTTTTGAACTAGAGATTACATTTATTTGGTATTCCACTGGTCACTATAATTTATCTCTCCCAAATATAACAATAGCATTATTACTCTACTGTAGTTTGGCTATACATATGGTTTTAGGAGCATATCTCCTCTCTAGGGCAGCTGACTTGCCTAAAATGGTTTGCTTACTCTAAGAAGCTTAAAAAGAATGTTTCCATGGTTGATTAAAATTTAACATCAAAAACCAAAGCAAGGCAAGCAACTCACAGAGGTTTAATATAAATCTCACTATGCAAATCTGCAGTTATAAATTGTGTTGAATTGGACTGAGAAAGAACAACTTGACACTACATGGAGCATTCTACCTCACAACGGAAAATTTTGGTTGTCATAATGGCTGCTCACCCAATGGGCAACTACATAGATAAGACAATACTGAGTGTGGCTAAGTAGTAGCTGGTTTCCACTCTCAATTACTGCTCCATGTGTAACACACTAACACATACCCCAACCTCATTTGTCTTATCAGCTGATTTCAAAGTACTTTGGCTTGGCACAGAGATTGGTCGCTGTACTGTGCCCAGAGAAAAAGAGAAACAAGTTGTTCTGGTAAGAAGTAATCTGCCTACTTTCATTACCATCCTCACAAGTTAGCCCACTTCAGCCTTAAACGTTCATACTTCTGCCATCTTGGAGTGGATGACATCATCACAGACTACGCCATTGAGTTGTCCCTATGTATCACTCATTACAACTGTAGCAAATTTGGTTCAAATCGGTTAGGTGGTTCACAAGTTAGCCCACTTGTGCCAGTTACGCATCTTCCACCTTGAATTGGGATGGATTACATCATTACAAACTATGCAGTTGAGGCATCCCTATGTGTCCCTACCGTGGTAGCAAATTTTGTTCAAATCAAATTTTGTTCAGATTTGGTTCACAAGTTAGCCCACTTGCACCTCAAACATTCATGCTTCTGCTGTCTTGAATTGGGATGGATGTCGTCATCACAGACTACACCGATGAAGTGTCCCTATGTGTCACTCACTACAATTGTTCCAAATTTTGCTCAAATTGTTTAGACGGTTCACAAGTTAGCCCACTTGCACCTCAAACATTTACGCGTCTGCCATCTTGAACTGGGGTGGATGATGTCATCACTAACTATTGCCAATGAGATGCCCCTATGTATCCCTGAATATGTACCCATTTTGGTTCATATTGGTCCAGGCATTGTGAAGTTGATAGGGACACACACACATGCACACACACACACTGCTGGGTGATCTCATAAGCTTGCTTTCCATAAGGCACGAAGGCTAACAAAATAGTTAAGTTAATCAGGCAGTGCCCTGCCCTCTTGTTAGAATGGTTTCTGTTGGCATAGAACAGTAGTGAGCTGACTTCACTCTTGCTTGGTATACTTGTGTTTTTTATTGTTTACTAAAAAGTACATTGTCAAGATACTCTTAACAATAGAGGCATAACTTGTCAGTGTTAAGTGATCTTAAATATACACTGTTACTTAAGAACATTAGATCATCGTCCAACATTCTTTACTGGAGTCCAAACAGCCTGCAGGCATGATCCACCAGAAATTGGCCTGCGGTACATGATCTGCCCATCTTTGGTATAGAAGTACGCAAGATGGTATAGGTATCTGAGTTTTCTGAGTTGTTAAAATGATGTGTTAAGTTCCTCCAGGTAAATTGTGTCTTTTTAAATTTGAAACTGAAGTGGGGGGAAAACCATAAACTGAAATTATGTCTCAATTTTGGTGCTCAATTGGAAAGGTCATCATGATAACCCATACAACCTGGAAGGAATATTTATCATAGTGTACCTTGTTTGCCTTTCAAGGAATGCACCCATGCTGCACACACCCTGTTGCATCATCCAAACCTTACATAAGTAATTGATGAAATCCTAAACAAAAATATTTGCTCTGTGTAGAGTCAAATATCAAATTATAAAACACATTACCTCAATAAGATATTATCTGTGTACATGATTAGTACATAATTAGTGAGATGTGTAGTCCCTTTTTTTGTTCACAGGAGGCTACTCTAGAAGATGTATAGACAAAGCACACAGAATTAAGATTTCCTTTAATATAATCATTGAAATAATAATATCCCAGTTCCATATATACAGAGTAAGGCTGCCAGGGAAGTGGTGATACAAAATACTCTTATTATTACAGTACTGTTTTCTCTGGGGATGAAATCAGCAAATGCTGTTAGCTTGTATTATGCAAACAGAACACTTAGCACAGCATTGCCACAAAGCATTACACCTTACAATGAATGGGCCACATTTGAAATTGTTGTCTAAGGCCAAGCAGGATAGAAATCTCATCACCCTCACATATCTAACAGATATATGTGCTTATCCTGCTGCAGTTGAAGCTTATACTGGTTTGATGAACTGGTTGAAGATTGCACTTCAGGTTAAAGAAGTATTTTTTAAAAAAAATTGATTGATTGATTGCATTTTTATATCACCAAATCAAAAATGTCTCTGGGTAGTTGACAGCTAAAAAACATACCCTTAAAATAAAACAAATAATTAATTTTGAAAAACAAACAAACCTCAATGTCTAGCTTTTAAAAAAGTGTTTTTAAGGACGTCTTGAAGGCTGCTGGAGATATTAAGCCTTGTATTTCTTCAGGAAGTGCATTTTTGTGTGGACACATTTTTTGTGGGTAGGCGGGGTGGTATTTGTATAGAATTTTTCAGCACGATCCTATCCTTGACTTAATAGGATTGATCTTGTCACTTGGTGCCAGTGGAGGCCACAGATACACTGGCAGAGGGATATATTGGTATACTGCCATTGTTATGCCAATGGTATCCATTGCTGGTGAAATAAGACCAGCTCAGGAGGAGAACTGGGCTGAGATGGAACATGAAGAGACTAGGGGAAGTCTGAGGACCCTGTGCTTGCTCATCACCCATTCCTTCCTTCAACAGCATAATATCACCTCTGTAGAAGGGTTGATGTCTTGAACATTCCCACTGGAGTGAAGGAAGAAGCCATAGGGAGGTTGTACCCCCTACCTCCCAGAAAGAGAGCACCATGTCAAGGGGAAGATCAGACTGGCACCTGTTGTTGGCCAGAGAAGGAGCAGCTGCAGGAAGTTTTTCCCCTCCTCCCTGCCTGAAAGATCTCTGCTCCAGCTGCTGGTCATCTGGGGACTAGAGAAGTGAAAGAAAGTACATTCTGGCTTCTGTCATCAGCCAGAGGACAAAGGGGCTGTTTTGCATTGTTATTTGCAAAA
The DNA here is from genome assembly GCF_027244095.1 of Hemicordylus capensis. Classification (NCBI taxonomy): domain Eukaryota; kingdom Metazoa; phylum Chordata; class Lepidosauria; order Squamata; family Cordylidae; genus Hemicordylus; species Hemicordylus capensis. The sequence goes on along the minus strand of NC_069660.1, from coordinate 245,863,651 downwards.
TAACAATTTTGCACATTATTTCCACAAGACGCATTGGGGGGTCATAGTGATCCAAAGGTAGGGTATACATCTTCATAACAAGCCAATTGAGACTGTCAAGGCTGTCTTTTAAGGACAACTAAGCTGTTCTCACAAGCAGCCACGCCCAGGCTTAAGCAGCTAACTGGGCTTGGCTGCCTGTGAGAAGCACCAGGATCCGCACAAATGCACCCTTAATCTGGCTCCTGGTATTGCTGACACAGAGACAGGCGCCTAGAGGGGTCGTCCGCTGGGTTGCACTTTGGGAATCTCAGAGGCCAGGACAATGAGTCCTGCCTCTGTTTACCCACGGTGCCCGGATGACTATCCACGCTGCTCCTGGAAGCACTGGTCATGTGAGTGTGCAGCTTGCGTGCTGCTGGGACTCTGAGTCGACATCTAGAGGAAGATAGGTTGAACCCGGCCTCCCCTAGCCCCGCCCTCCCAATCGCATGTGAAGTCATGTGACTAGCCCCATTGTCCCGTCTGATATTGTTTTGCTTTCTTCTTTGCAGCTGAGTATAGGGTTTAAACTAGAGCCCTTCCCAGGGTGGCCAGAACCTAAGGGGTATACTCGTGGGTCAAATGGGCCATAAGCCAGAATTTGCCTTTTAAAAAGCCAAATCTGGCCACTTAGCTTCAGACATCATGTTGTACAGGAGTCTGTACACAATTACATGCTTTTGTGTGAATGATTGTACATGCATCCTTTAAAAAATGGATCTGGATACAGGCCTCCTGAAATGCAGGGTACATGGAGTAAGTGTTGAACATAATATATGAAAAACTGTACATGTGTATAGAATTGTATGCACATACACTGTATACAGATTACATATAACATGTGATTAGGGCTTGGTTACACCAGCATTAGGCTTGGTATAGTGACCAGAATCATTGGCTTACCCGGCCTGAGTGTTCCAAGCCACTTCACATATCATCTGAGTAATCCTTACACCCCTCTAAGATAGGCCAATACTGTTATATTGCACATAGGGGTCTGAAGCTGAAGCCCTACTCAAACAAAACCTTCCATGAATATACTCAGTTTGGATCTTATGCTGTATGAGTGTACAGATGTCTGTAGACACTCGTACAAGTTTTTGTGTCAATGAAAAAAAGTGCTCTTTTAAAAAGGGAACCTGGGTACAGGCCCCTCAAATGCATGGTACAGATAGGAAGTGTACTGCTTTACGTAAGGTGTGACAAACTACCTGTGTATAAATCTGTTCCTGTGAACACTGTACAGTCATCGTACAAGTGTTCAATATAGTCTGAATAGGGCTAATGCGGGGAGGGGGACACATCTGCTGCAGGGGCGTAGCAAGGTTGGAGTGGGCCCAGAGACAAGATTTTAAAATGGGCCCCTTGCTGATATACACACACAAACACACTTCACAATATATAGTGCACTCACACTCACATCCCCATTATGAATACGGTGAATATCTAGTTCACATTGAATCTGTTTTTTAACTCTCTGCTACTGCCAATCTCCAAGAGACTCAACATAATTCATAGGCAGTGCAACACAGGTGGGTGGGGAGACATGTGACGTGCCTCTGGGGGTCCCTTGAGGCAGTGGGGCCCCAAGACGACTGTCTCCCCTTGCCTAATGGTAGTTACGCCCCGATCTGCTGGCCACACCCCCAGCATTCAGGGGGATATTGCAAGGAGAGCTGGTCTTGTGGTAGCAAGCATGACGTGTCCCCTTAGCTAAGCAGGGTCTGCCCTGGTTGCATATAAATGGGAGACTTGATGTGTGAGCACTGTAAGATATGGGATGGAGCCACTCTGGGAAGAGCATCTAGGTTCCAAGTTCCCTCTGGCAGTGTTCCCTCTAACAGGAATTCCCAGATGTTGTCTCCAACTCCCAGAATCCCCAAGCAAAAGCAATTGCAGCTGGGAATTCTGGGAACTGTAGTCAACAGTGCCTGGGAACACCTGTTAGAGGGAACACTGCTCCCTGCCATCTCCAAGATAGGGCTGAAAGAGATTCCTGCCCGCAACCTTGGAGAAGCCAGTGCCAGTCTGTGTAGACAATTTTTATACCGCATTTTATACTGCCCCAACCCAAGGTCTCAGGATGGTTCACAACAAACAAAAACAAAACATTAAAATCAATTAAATACTAAAAACAGTTTAAAACAAATAATAAACAATCCAAAGTTTAAAAAGTTAAAAAGCTAAAAGGCCTGGGTAAAAAGATGAGTCTTTAGACACTTTTTAAAAGCCACTAGAGATGGGGAGACTCTTATTCCCACGGGAAGCACGTTCCAAAGTCTCGGGGTGACAACAGAGAAGGCCTGTCCCTGGGTGGCCACCAGACGACATGAAGGTAGCCACAGACGAGCCTCCTCCGATATACGCAGTGGACGATGGGGATCATGGAGAAGAAGATGCTCTCAAGTACCATGGGCCTAAGCTGTTTAGGGCTTTATAGGTTATAACCAGCACTTTGTATTTTGTCCGGAAACTTATTGGCAGCCAGTGCAACTCCTGTAATATAGGAGTAATATGGTTCTATATTTTATTCATTCATTCATTCATTCGATTTCTATACCGCCCTTCCAAAAATGGCTCAGGGTGGTTTACACAGAGAAATAACAAACAAATAAGATGGCTCCCTGTCCCCAAACGACTCACAATCTAAAAAGAAACATAAGATAGACATCAGCAACAGTCACTGGAGGTACTATGCAGGGGGTGGATAGGGCCAGTTACTCTCCCCCTGCTAAATAAAGAGAATCGCCACGTAAAAAGGTGCCTCTTTGCCAAGTTAGCCGGGGTTCCAAGTTAGCAGGGGTATGGCAGCTTCCTTTGTTCCTATGTGGTGGAGTGGCCTAAATTATTGCGGCACCTGAGAAGATGAGCTGCCTTGCCCCACACCTTCGGTGGGGATCATCAGCGCCCTTTCAAAACCAATCCTTACAAGCTTTGCCATGATAAGGGAATGCAGAACAGGGAAGGCTACCAGCAGCCTCCTGTGCCTCTTGCAATCTTTGCAAGGAGCTGAAGGAAAGGAAGGCAGCCTTTTCCCTGCACTCCTTATAAAACTTGCAAGGGTCAGATCAGGCCAGAAGAGCTGTTCTGGTGGTGGTGGAGGAATCTTGCCATTCTGCTGCACCCAATAATCTGCTGCCTGAGGCAAATGCCTCACCTCATGAAAGGTCTGTCCCTGAAAGAGAAGCTTATGTATGTTCAGCTGCATGTGCATATGGGCTTCCCAGTCGTGCAACCCATGGTATATACAGCTATGCACACATAGGCCCCTTTAATACAGTCCACTGAAAGTGCCGATGTCAGGAGTTGGGCCAGCAGCTAGGGCTCCCCACCAGCACCACTAAGTATATACATCAAAGGGTTTGTTTGAATAGGACTGTATAAGGTGGCTCGTGTAAAGTCACATAATCAATTTTTTAAAAATTTGTTTTGCTTTATTTATTTAATATATTTCTATACTGCCCCAAACTTATGTCTATGGGCGGTTTACAATTAAAATCATTTAAAACATTAAATCAACTAACAATTTAAAATCATTAAAAAAATTTAAAACCCAACATAAAAAATTTAAAAACATAAATCTAATTAAAAGCCTGGGTGAAAAAAAATGTGTCTTCGGTGCCTTTTTAAAAGTTGCCAGAGATGGGGAAGCTCTTGTTTCAACAGGGAGCGCATTCCAAAGACCAGGGCCAGCCACAGAGGCGGCCAGAGGCACGTACAACTGATGTCAGTTTTGAACAAGGGCCTTGCAGCTCACACTTTTAGCCATGACACTGTACAAGTTGAGGTGGAGAGCCGGTCTTGCGATAGCAAGCATGCATTTGTCCCCTTTGATAATCAGGGTCCACCCTGGTTTGCATTGGGATGGATGGCTACCTGTGAGCACAGCCTGATGCCAAATATTCCCCTTCGGGGATGGGGAGCATCTGCTTGCATGCAGAAGGTCTCAGGTTTCATCCCTGGCATCCCTAGGTGGGACTGGGAGAGACCTCTGCCTGAAACGCCAGAGAGCCACTGTGAGTCAGTGCAGACATACTGAGCTAGGCCAATGGTCTGACTCGGTATAAAGCAACTTCCTTTGTAAGTTCAGTGAGTTGGAGGGAAGCTGAATGCACTTTTATCCTCTGTTTATAATCAGGTTCTTAGGACTGATTCCCACATATATAGGGAAAGTAGATGCGAGAAGAGCTGGTCTGTGGGAGGAGAGCTGGTCTTGTGGTAAAAAGCATGACTGGTCCCCTTTGCTAAGCAGGGTCCACCCTGCTTTACATTTGAATGGGAGACCAAATGTGAGCACTGCAGGATATTCTCCTCAGGGGTTGGGGCCATTCTGGGAAGAGCCTCTGCATGCTTGCATGCAAAATGTTCCAAGTTCCCTCCCTGGCATCTTCAGATGGGGCTGAGAGAGACTCCTGCTTGCAACCTTAAAGAAGCTGCTGCCGGTTTGTGCAGACAAGTGGGGGACATGATAGAAGTCTATAAAAGCATGCATGGTGTGGAGAAAGTAGATAGAGAGAAATTTCCCCCCCTCTCACATAACACTAGAACCAGGGGTTATCCCATGAAATGGATTGCCACGAAATTTAGGACCAACGAATGGAAGTACTTTTTAACACAATGCATAATCAACTTGTGTAATTCTCTGCTACAAGATGTGGTGACAGCCAACAACCTGGATGGCTTTAAGAGGGGCTTGGATAACTTCATGGAGGAGAGGTCTATCAACGGCTACTAGTCGGAGGGCTATAGGTCACCTCCAGACTCAGAGTCAGGATGGCTCTGAATACCAGTTGCAGGGGAGTAACAGCAGGAGAGAGGGCATGCCCTCAACTCCCGCAGCATCTGGTGGGCCACTGTGTGAAAAAGGATGCTGGACAAGCGTGATGCAGTGGTCAGAGTGCTGGACTAGGACCGGGGAGACCCGAGTTCAAATCCCCATTCAGCCATGATACTAGCTGGGTGACTCTGGGCCAGTCACTTCTCTCTTAGCTTAACCTACTTCACAAGGTTGTTGTTTAGAGAAACTTAAGTATGCAGTACACCGCTCTGGGCTCCTTGGAGGAAGAGCGGGATATAAAAAATGTGTTAAAACACACACACACACACCCCTAGATGGGCCTTGGGCCTGGTCCAGCAGGGCTGTTCTTATGTTATGTCCTCAAAATACTGAGCTAGATGGACAAATGGTCTGACTCGCTTCCTAAGAAGCATGAATTGACTGGTGCCTCTCCTCTATTTCTGTAATGCAAGAAGCAGGACTTGGGGGGAATCTTACTTACTGCAGAAGTAATCTGGGGCTCACAGTGGATGCTCAGTGTTCTAAATATTTCTATACTGCATTACAGCTTTTTGTGTTGTGTTCACTTTTACCCTATCAGTGATGGTTTTAGACAGTAGTTAAATATGTTTAAACATATTTTGCAGAGCTCTGCCAGGAGCAATTAGACAGTGAGTGGCACATTCTTTATTAGTGTGGATCACTGAAGATAATGTTGGAATTTAAAGCATGAACTACTCAATAGATCTGCAGTGAAGACAGATGTTATACTGCATATAGAGTTCTTGGCTATAAATTAAATCCTTAGGATAGCTTCATGAAAAATAATATAGTATATATTTGAAGTCTGTGAGATGTGGTTGCGGCTGTATGCTGATTCATTCTAGTGTATGACAGAGTTGCATTGAATTTTAAAAATATAAATAGAAAGGATATATGAACAATTATGATGCACAGTGTAGATTTTAGATATCCCTATGCAAAAGGCCCACTTTGTCCTCTGCTCCAGAAATCTGGACATACAGAGCGATGAACTAGAAGCACTAAGAAAAGCAAGAGGCTCTTTTCATTCATCCAGCAGATTTTAAAATGCAGACAAGGAACAGATTATACAGAAAACACAAAATCAGAACTGTCAGATACAGCAGCCTCTATTGATCTCAAGTGGTAATTATCACTATGGTATCACTATGGCACAATTCCTCTGCAGTCACTTGTGGAACATTTGGTCTCATCATGTGCTGTGCAGTGCAGAGGCAACTAAAACAAGTCCAGTTCACATAGACATACAGAAAGTGAGGGACAGTTCCTCTCTTTAAAAATGTGTTATATGTGAGAGAAGAATGAAAGGAATTGTGTCTTTTACTTAAAAGCTGATCTTTATTCTTAGAGGTTGTTTGCACAAATAATGTTGAGATATATTATTATTATTATTGTTGTTTATACAGTCAGACTGGTGTTATTCACTGGTTTGTTTTATCCAGACATCGAGTCCTTCCCAAGGACCTGGGATAGCTGAATTTGATTATCAGTGTTGCTGTTATTATTATAGATTTTGTCACAGAATATAGGCTGTTCCCAGAAATGTTGCTTTTTGTAATTGGCTGATGGTGATTTCTGTGGCCCCTATGGTGTTGAGGTGATCTTCAAGTTGTTTTGGAATTGCACCTAGGGCGCCAATTACCACTGGGATTATTTTGCGAGGGTGCGTTGCGCGTATGCATATTCAGGTGTGCGTCTATGCGTGTGCATATGTGCGTGTGCATGTGCATATGCCTGTGTGCTTGCGCATATTCGTGTGTGCGTGTGTGCATATGCATGTGTGTGCATATGCACGTCCACGTGTGCATGTTCGCGTGTGGGTGTGCACACACGAGTGTGCGTGTGCATATGTAAGTGTGCTTGTGTGTGTGCATATGCGTGTTTGCATATGCACGTGTGTGTAGATATGTGCATTTGCATATTCATGTGCGCGTGTGCGTCTGTATATGCATGTGTGCGTGTGCACATGTGCATATATGTATATACGCATGTGCATTCTTTCATACGCACATGTGTGCGTGGGCGTGTGCACGTGTGCTTATGCATGTCTGTTTTTGCATATGCACGTGTGCATGTGCATATGCCCGTATTCGCACGTGTGTGTTAGTTTGTGCGTGTGCCCGTGCATATGCGCGTGCGCCTCTGCATATGTATGTGTGCATATGTGCATATTTATGTGTATATTCACATGCGCGTGTGCATCTGCATATGCACGTGTGCATGCGCATGCACATATGTGCATGTGTTATTGCATATGCGCTTGTGGGTGTGCATTTGCACGTGTGCATTTTTGCATATGCATGTGTGGATGTGCATATGTGTGTTTGTGTGCATATGCGCATGTGTGTCTCCATATCTCTGTGTGCGTGTGCTTGTGCATATGCGTGTGCATATGCGCAAGTGCACTTCCATGTGCATTTCCTGCATCTATAATCATATGTTAAACCTGCACCAGCTACAATTTTTAAATGAGCTAAACTAAAGCAACCATCAGTCAACTCCTATTGCGTGAAGAACTACTACTATGGACTACTACGCATTTTTAATATACCGCTCTTCAACCAAACTTCTCAAAGCGGTTTACATAGAAAAATAAACAATACATAAATAAGATGGCCCCCTGTCCCCAAAGGGCTCACAGTCTAAAAAGAAACATAAGGTTGATATCAGAAACAGCCACTGGAGGAATGGTGTTCTGGGGTTGGATAGGGCAAATTGCTCTCTCCCTGCTAAAAGTCACATTTTAATGTGGTGATTCTCTTTATTTAGCAGGGGGAGAGTAACTGGCCCTATCCACCCCCAGCACAGTACCTCCAGTGACTGTTGCTGGTGTCTATCTTACGTTTCTTTTAGATTGTGAGCTCTTTGGGGACAGGGATCCATCTTTAAAAAAAAAAAAATATTGGTTTTTTACAATATCTTAACAATCCTGTTACATCTAATTAAGTAAATATAGACTTCCCGCTCATCAATCTGCGCGATTCATTAACTGTACAAGTCAACCATTGCTATAGTAATTCAAAACATATATCCTACACATTGCAAACTCGATTTTGCTCTACCCAACCTGCTATTATTACTAAATTTCAAACCCTGCTGAAAGGTCCATATTAGAAAAATAGTTCTTTAAGTATAGTAAGAATGGTTTCCAATCTTCTTTAAAAGAGTCCAAGTTTTCATCCCTTATCAGTACTGTAAGTTTTGCCATTTCAGCATATTCCAAAATTTTTATCAACCAATCTTCTTTTGAGGGCATTTCATTATCCTTCCATTTCTGCTCATATACTATTCTGGCTGCCGTGGTTGCGTACATAAAAAATGTTAAGTTTATTCTGGAAAAATCTTCTTGCGTTATTCCCAGCAGGAAGGATTCTGGCCTCTTAGGAAATGTCATTTAAAAAATTTTCTTCAACTCATTATATATCATATCCCAAAAGGCCTTTGCCTTCCCACAAGACCACCACATATGAAAAAAAGTTCCTTCACGATGTCCACATTTCCAACATTTGTTTGGAACATTTTTATACATTAATGCTAATTTTTTGGGTGTCAAGTACCACCTGTACATCATCTTATAATAATTTTCTTTTAAACTATAACATGCAGTGAACTTTTAATCCATTTTCCATAATTTTTCCCAAGCTGCCATATCTATATTATGACCCACATCTTGAGCCCATTTTATGTCATTTTAACCACTTCATCTCTTGTCTCCTCCAAAAGCAACAACTTATACATCTTAGAAACTAATTTTTCATCGTTTTCACACAGCTCCTTCTCAAATCTCGACATTTAATCCTCAAATCCAACTTTAAGATCCTTCTTATAGATTTCATTTAACTGATGGTAGTGAACCTTTCTATCTTATCACCACCAGTTAAATTTTTCCCACGGTTCAATAATCCGCCTTCTTGCTCTAATTGGTGCACTTCATGATAGACATATTCAACAGCAAACAGCAAATCACTTGTTCGTTGAGTTAAACCCTCTCAGAAGGTACTGGAAAAAGAAATAATTCCAACTGCTTTGCTTTTTTAAGTTTTAGAACTTTTACCCATCAGTTCAGTTTTTAAATTCCAGCATTTAGTATACAGATTGAATACCCATCCTTAATTTATAGTTGGCAGACTTACAACAACTTCACAGCATCGGCTTGAGATTTGTCCAATCTTTGCAGCAAAAGCAGGTAGAATTCCAGCAATTTATCACTAATCACGCTGAGAGGTGAGCTTCTTGAACTTCAACCATTAATTATAATCCAAACCAAAAGAGAATGGACACCAGACTGGCTTCTGTCCATTGGATTTCCAATGAAGGAGTGTAGCTTGATGAATCCCAGCCCCCACCGCCCAACTTAAATCAAAGCTGTACTTTCCAGCGCAGCCTTGAGATAAGGAGCAGGCTCCGGGGGATCCAATGGTCAATCTTGATCCAACCCTTTAATCCAGGGTGGTGAGGGAGGGGTTGTGAAGACTCAAAAAATCCCAAAATAACTCCTCCTCGGTCTCCCCTGTCGGGAAGCATGCAGCCTCGTTAGCAGTCCAACCGGAAGTCTGGGACAGGGATCCATCTTTCTTATTTATTTATTTATTTATTTATTTATTTATTTATTTATTTATTATTTCTCTATGTAAACCACCAGTTGTACAGTTAATGAGCCATTTTTGGAAGGGCGGTATAGAAATAAAATCAAATAAATAAAACAATTAAATAATAAATAAATAACTATAACAGAATCACCACTTTAAAAGGTGCTTCTTTGCTCAGTTAGCAGGGGTTAGCAAGAAGTGCTCAGTCCTGTGGTTGGTTCTGGAAGCATGTCTGCACATTCCAGGTGGAGACCAGCGAGATCATAGGCATTCTTTAAGAGCTTAGTCAAGGGTGTACTGCCTTTCTATCTAAGGCTTTCTATATAGTATATACTCTGGTCTCTATAGAAGTGGTGGAGGCTACCAGCCAGCATGTGCAACTTAGCAGTGCCTATCTCCGAAATGTACAGCTAATGTGATTTTAAGGATGGAGGCTGGCTTGTTAAAAATCAAATCTTGGGCTTGGCTTTTAATTATCTATTTTTGGTTGAAAATACATCTGCGACCAGTTGGTTTAATTCCTGAGTTTCTCTCAGCTAATCCCCGGTCACTGTGGTGTGTTACAGTAAGTAATAAACTCATCTTTCCAGGTTTAGATCCAACTCAATTGCTGGAACTGGGTCTAGCGAATGTGAAAAGAGTAGTGAGACAACACCTTGTTGATACTGAGATCCAAGAGAACTGGGCTGTACTTCCAGAGTTTTATAGAGTAATAAGAACTAAGATGGACCCCCGCAAAATATCTGTCAACTATCACTTTTTCTAAGTTTCAATGGATATTTACGAGAGTAAGGGCTAATTCCTTTCAATCTGCACTTTTAGCTGGGAGGTTTCAGGGTATGCCTTTAGAAGAAAGACACTGTGGTTGCAGGTCAGGAGATACAGAAACTGTTGCCCATATTCTTCTTCACTGTGCATTCCATTTATACCCTAGGGAATGTCTTATTGCTCCTTTAATATGTAAACTGGTAGATCAATCAGATGGAAATCTTGCAAAACATCTGCTCTCAGATAAAGATGCCTCAATTTCTATTTCTGTAGCTAAGTTTAGTTATATTGCTTTTAACCCCTGCTAACTGGGCAAAGAGGCACCTTTTACCGTGGTGATTCTCTTTATTTAGCAGGGGGAGAGTAATTGGCCCTATCCACCCCCAGCACAGTACTTCCAGTGACTGTTGCTGGTGTGTGTCTTATGTTCCTTTTTAGAATGTGAGCCCTTTGGGGACAGGGAGCCATCTTATTTGTTATTTCTCTTTGTAATGTAAGGGCGGTAATGTAAGGGCGGTTATTTCTCTTTGTAATGTAAGGGCGGTATAGAAATCGAATTATTATTATTATTATTATTATTATTATTATTATTATTATTTAAGAGGTATAATGGGACATCATCCTAATTGTAAACTCTGTGTGTGTGTGTGTGTGTTTACTAGTTTTTATTCTCTGTTTGATCTAATGGCCGTAAATAAAATTACAATTACAATTAGCATTGCCTATATGCATGCACACTTGCCCTTACAGATACACCCATGATTTTGAAACACCAATGCTTCTGTGTTGTCATAGCATCCTGACTATATGCTTTGAACTAATCTGAGCAGTATATGCCTAGAAATATAAAGAACCTGCACATATTTTGTTTTGAAAATACAGCTTTTAAGCGTAGGCTTTGTGAATTCCTCAACCCACTGTCTTTAGTGAACTGGAAAGCTTTGTGTATTGAGGTGAGGTCAGGTGGAAGCATGAGTGGAAAAACAAGTTCTGATTGTCTCAGTCTCCTTGCCTCAAGCTTCAAAATTCAGAGATCTTCTTAATCGGCACTGAAATGTCTCACCTGTATTCTCTAGACCCTTATCGTTCTAAATCCCTTTCCGCCTATGAGCAGTAACATCTGGCCACCTCTGAGTTTTGTTTGTTAGACATCCTAATTAGTTAATTAAGTATTTCCTGTATCTTTTAATTAGTATCTCAGCAGACCTGTTTACAGTTCTGTGCATCATTAAAAAATGGTCAGAGATTCTGATCCTCTTCAGGTCAATGCCTATATGACACAGATAATAAATATAGATACATAAACATAGAATGGCAATGGTGAAAATGTGGCAATTCAAATTTATTAAGTGCAGATATTTTCAGCTATGCAGATATTTTCCTATGTACATAGGAAGTTGCCTTATACTGTGTCCATGTCAAACCATTGTTCCAAATAGCTCAGTATTATCTGAGCTATTTGGACTCTTCATGGTTTCTCTCCATGGTGACTCTCCATGGTTTCAGAAAGAGATCTATCCTAGCCCTACCTGGAGATACCAGGGATTGACCCTGAGACCTTCTAAGCACGTGTTTGACCTACAGGCCTTCCCCTAAAATTTCCTTCATTCTTGGAGGCTGGACTCTCCTGAGCGAAGCTGTTTATGGCCCAGAATTAATGTCATTGCACACATATACCCCTCTGAACAAGTGTATTTTGGGAAGCCAAACCTCCAGGTTGAAGAACCTGGCAAGAAACCCTCCTAAGCAGAAAGCAGAAGTAGCTCCAGAGGCCAATATAGCAATAGGCTCCTATTTTTTACTGGGAAAGGTGAAAAACAGTGCCATATACTTCCAACCTAACACAGGGACTATTGATGCAGGGGGTGAATATTATCAGTGGTGTCCAAGATCTCCTTGTGCCTAAGCAGGGTGCTAAATGCTTCCTCTTTGTGCTTAAGGCAGGGGGCCCTCTCCCCCCCCCAAGCGATGGCATCAATAACTACTTAATTTCATAAGCACACATTCATGCCTACCATCTCCTCCTCCACCTTCGCAGAGCAATACCTGCTACCTCTACAGAGCATCTCTGTAGAAATGCCCTTTCTTTATTTCCTCTTGTACTTACTTCCCCTTCTCATTATCAGGCCAGTGGCAAATGAGAGAGGAGGGAACAGAAGCGAGGAGGAGGAGAGGTGGAGGAGGTGGTGGTAGAGGTGTGGTATGGTGTGAAGCAGCTCTTTGCTGAGCAGTGCCTGTGACACCACTTGGCAAAGAGCTGCTGAGATGGTGGGAGGAAAATAAAGGTAGATGATGTTCCAAGGGAACCAGCTGCCATCTCACAAAGAATGCCATAGACTCTTTGGGTTCTGCAGAGCCAACTGGAAAACACTCAGACCTTATGAGTTCTTCTCTTCCCCATAGCAAAAGAAAAACAGCCACACTGAGATAATTATGTTCTTTTAATTCTCACTATATGCTTGTTTTTTAATAGTACAGAACAAGTTACAGAATTAGTTACAAATCTATTTCTAACACCAACCTTTACAAGTTGACACTTCTTGATTGTCTGAATGGAGATACATCTGGAAACACTGATATCCACTGGGGATAAATGATAGTTACTGATGTTTTGTAGAAGTCTTAGTTTATTTCTTAGTTCTTATCCTTCACCCCTCCCATTACATTCAAGCTGTCATGTTGCATAATAGATGCCATCAGTGATTATTTTGTTACATCAGAAGCTAGCAGACTTAAGAAGCTGACAGACTTAAGAAACAAAATGCAGATTCTGTTACTTAGATGGAATAAATTTGATTTCCAACTTTTCAAACATACAGCAACACTGGGCAAAGAATGGTGCCTCTAACATTCTTTTCTGCCTTAAAAATATGATGCAGAGAAACATTTTTAAAAGGGCAATTTAAATTGCAATGTTTAAATATTGTTTTAGGATTTGAGAATAATTTTTAAGCTTTTCTGGTTTATTTTGTTGATTAAAAATAATAATAACATTTATTTATTAATGTATTGATTTTAAAACAATGGATCCATAGTTTCTGCTTACATTTTTTGTGTTCCAAGTGTTTAGATCCTCCCTATAAGTAGAAACTCCTCATGTAAGGTGATTGAGAGGGTGGCGGCTGACCAGCTCTAGGCAGTTTTGGAGGAAACTGATTCTCTAGACGCATTTCAAATGGGCTTTAGAGCTGGCTTTACCAGGGAATCGACAGAGGGAGTGTGACTCTGCTAGTTCTTCTGGATCTCTCGGCAGCATTTGATACCATCGACCGTGGTATCCTTCTGGATTGCCTGGGGGAGTTGGGGATAGGGGGCACTGCTTTGCAGTGGTTCCGTTCCTATCTCTCGGGTAGATTCCAGATGGTGGAGCTTGGTGACAGTTGCTCTTCAAAACGGGGGCTGTTATATGGAGTCCCTCAGGGCTCCATTCTGTCACCAATGCTTTTCAATATCTACATGAAACTGCTGGGTGAGGTCATCAGGAGATTTGGTGCTGGGTGTTATCCCGCTCTGGGAAGAGCAGAAGGTTTCAAGTTCCCTCTCTGGCTTCTCCAAGATAGGGCTGAGAGAGATTCCTGCCTGCAACCTTGGAGAAGCCACTGCCAGTCTGTGAAGACAATACTGAGCTAGATAGACCAATGCTCTGACTCAGTATATGGCAGTTTCCTATGTTCCTATGTTACTTCTCCTTTTCATCTTCAGGAAATGGCACTCATTCCCTAAATGCCTGCCTAAAGGCAGTAATGGGATGGATGTGACTGAATCCAATTGAGACTGAATACAAGCAAGACGGAGGTGCTCATTGTGGGGGCTCAGAATCTGAGGTGTGAGTTAGTTCTTCCTGTATTGGATGGGGTTACATTCCCCCGGAAGGAGCAGGTGAGCAGCTTGGGAGTACTCCTGGACCCAGGCCTCACCCTCAGTATCTCAGGTGGAGGCCATGTACAGGCATGCTTTCTATATCAGGTGGAGGCCATGGCCAGGAGTGCTTTCTATCAGCTTTGGCTGATTTGACAGTTGCACCCATTCTTTGAAGAGGATGACCTCAAAACAGTGGTGCATCAGTTACTAACCTCCCGGCTCAACTACTGCAATGCGCTCTATGTGGGGCTGCCTTTGTACATAGTTTGCAAACTTCAATTAGTTCAAAATGTGGCAGCCAGATTGATCTCCGGGGCAACCTGGAGAGACCATATTATGCCTGTCTTGAAACAGTTACACTGGCTGCCAATATGTTTCCAGGCAAAATACAAAGTGCTGGTTATTACCTTTAAAGCCCTGAACGGCTTAGGTCCGAGTTATCTTAGAGACTGCCTTCTTCTGCATGATCCCCACTGCATGTTAAGGTCATCTGAGGAGGTACCATCTCCAGTTACCACCGGTTCGTCTGGTGGTGACTCAGAGGCGGGCCTTCTCTGTAGCTGTTCCTGGGCTATGGAATGCACTTCCGGCAGAAATCTGTAATTTGAGTTCATTACTGTCTTTCAGGAGAGCCCTTAAACCCTATCTGTTTGGCCTGGCCTTCCAAGTAGTTTTTAAACTACTGTCAACTGTTTTAAATTGTTTTAAATGGTTGCCCTGGATTTCCAGGGTTTTTAGCTGTTTGAATGTATAATTGGTTTTATTCTGTTTTTATAGTTTTGATTTTAATTGTTAACTGGTTTTAATTGTTTTTTCCTGTTGTAAACTGCCCTGAGCCATTTTGGAAGGGTGGTATATAAATCAAATAAACAAATAAACGAACTAACAAATATGGACTCTAACAGGCTAGTCAAATGCTCTGTGGAATAATAAAAGTGGAATATGGGATCATGTATTAGGTTCCAGATGGTGGCATAAAGGACACGCATCTTCTTTTTCTAGTGCTCCAGTCCAGTTGCTCCCTCTGTATTGGAGTGGTGCAGCTGTTCCTTTGGGTGGATATGGGGTTAGAGAGCAAGCTGGCCAACAGCCATTTGTTGCACATCCTATAGGCTACCAGTGAATTCCCCCTTGCATGAAAATATGAAGCAAAACGCTGCATGTAGGATTATTTAAGGTGAGACTACATCTCTGTACCACACATGCCTTGCATAAATGTCACTTTAGCTTGACAGATAGGATCCAGTTGTTTGAGGATATATCCACATTCAACAAGTGAAAGGACTATTCCCAGTCAATATATTTGACAGGAATCTTCATAGCAAGGATAGGCAACTGGCAGCCTGAGAATTTAGTAATCTAGTCCCCAGCAGAGTGCTTGAACCCAGGACCTCAGCCACTTTCTCCCATGTAATCTCAGACAAAAACAAATGGCTATTTTCCCCTTGTCCCCAGTGTGAGTGTCAGCAGTGACGTAAGCCTGGACTTACTCTTTGCACTCCATTGTCCCTTGTGATGGTTTGCTGTAGTGTAGCAAGCCTTTGAGCCTGTGGGTTTTGGACAGGCTCCACTCATGAGGGCATGCATTGCTCTTGCTACAACAGGAACAGTACAAGAAGCTTCTGTCAGAAGCAAGTGTTGCAAGATCTTTTTGATCCTGGAACAGTGCACTGGCCATTTTTGCTGTTACTGATTGCTTTCCCTGATCCATGGCTAGTTCCTAACCTCTGGCTTGCTGAGTGGCCCCTGGCCCCTTGTTCATCTGCTTGGCTTGCCCCTTGGCTTGTTGCTGACCTTTGACTTGCTTCCTGACTCTGGGTGTGTCTGCTTGAGTTGACCCTTGGCTTACTGCTAACATGGCTTTGACCCTTGGCTTACTCCTAACATGGCTTTGAGCCATGTGCCACCTATAGGTAGCTGGCCATAGTTCAGCCTGACAGTGAGTTATACAGTGCCGCTTCTGTATAACCCACTGTAACTTGTTCCCATTTGCCCATGCCTTGGCTTCTGAGATCAATGAGGGGATCAACTTCTGAGATCAATGAGGGGATAACTCTCCCCAACCCTCTGCTCATGTTCACACTGAGGAAGAGGGGATTCAACATCCTTTGCATGTTTCTTAGCTCACCAGTAATTGAGTCAATAGGCAAAGATTTGAGTCCATGATGTTGGCCTCTTTGCCTTTGCTCCCCCATAAAAGGCTAGCTGCAGCGTCAGATCATCATCATCAGCGTGATCACCATCATGTTTGGGGGAGAAACCCAGCCCTTGAGACAGGAAGCTGGAATACAAATAAGCAGCACCACTGCAGGTTCCTAATACTGTAGATTTTGTGAAGAATGCCACTCATGTCATGTGTCATTCAGCCTGGTCCTATTTATTCATAAGGAAGTCGCACTGAGCAAAACAGAGCTTACACCCAAGTATGTAGGATTACAGTCTTCGTGACCAAATAATCCTAATTGCCTGTGCTATGTTCCTGGGTGAAAGTTATCTGTAGACAGTATGATGCTTTTGTATCGGGTGTAGAGCTTTGGAGTTAGGCAGCCATCTTGGTTGCTGGCTTAGCTCCACCCTCTCTAGACAGTTTCATATTCATGTCTAAAGACAAATTTTTAAAAATATAAATGAATCCAGACTTGTGATTATTTCATTGAAAAAAACAAAAAACAACCAACAGCAGGTTACTGGCATGAAACTCAATGGCTGACACGGTGCACAAGTCTAAGATGGAATGAATACAGCAGCACTGCTGTTTCCAACCAGCGGTTGTGCAAGCAGTACCACTGCAGTTTCCCCCATTCACCAAAATGGGGGAAATCATGGGAAAGCTGATTGCGCAACTGCTGGTCAGAAACAGTGGCACCACTGCTTCTGTGTCAGCAGCAGTGCTGCCATTGATATCTTCCATCCACCTTAGACTTGAACATCTTGAACACATTGATATCTTCGATCCACCTTAGACTTGAACATTGTCAAATCCAGAGACAAGCATTTTGGTATGCAAGGACAAGACAGTGAAGTTGAATCAGGAATATTAACAGTTTAATGAGATGGAAACTATTTGCAGAGAGGCAAGTTCAGTTAGCCTTCAGTGCTGTTGGTGCTGGCTGTTTGTTAGCCCCTCCTCTACTCCAGGACTGGAATAAAAGTAATTAAAGCACCATTCAAAAGCTGGCCTAGATCAATTAATGGATTGACCTAAAACATCACAAACATTATGTCAGCCACTCGAAGTCAAGGGTTCTCAACTCTGGGTCCCCAGACAACTTCCATCATTTCCAGCTCAATCTTCATTTACCTTCACATGGGTCAGGTGAACTGAATCAGCATGTCTGTCACTTAGACTCTCAGTCTGGAAGTGTCCTTATTTAAAAACTGGAAAGTTTGTCCTACTTATGCTGTCCAGTGATTGATTGATTGATTGATTGATTGATTAAGTGCCGTCAAGTCGGTGTCGACTCTTAGCAACCACATAGATAGATTCTCTCCAGGATGATCTGTCTTCAGCTTGGCCTTTAAGGTCTCTCAGTGGTACATTCATTGCTGTCGTAATCGAGTCCATCCACCTTGCTGCTGGTCATCCTCTTCTTCTCTTTCCTTCAACTTTTCCCAGCATTATGGACTCCTCAAGGGAGCTGGATCTTCGCATAATGTGTCCAAAGTATGATAGTTTGAGCCTGGTCATTTGTGCCTCAAGTGAAAATTCTGGATTGATTTGTTCTATGATCCATTGGTTTGTTTTCCTGGCTGTCCATGGTATCCTCAAAAGTCTTCTCCAACACCAAAGTTCAAAAGCGACAATGCTTTTTCTATCTTGTTTCTTTAAAGTCCAGCTTTCGCATCCATAGAGTATCACAGGGAAGACCATTGTCTGAACAATTCTAATCTTTGTAGGTGTAGACACGTCACGACATCTAAATATCCTTTCCAAGGCCTTCATTGCAACCCTACCAAGTGCTAGTTTGTGGTGTATTTCTTGACTGCTGGATCCTTTACTGTTGATGGTTGATCCTCCCACTTCAATGTCTTCATTGTCAATTCTGAGGCTGGTTGCTGTACCTGTTGTCATTAGTTTAGTCTTCTTTAAATTTAATTGTAGTCCAGTTTTTTCGCTCCTTGACTTTCATTACTAGAACTTGCAGATCACTCACATTCTCAGCTATCAGAGTGGTGTCATCAGCTTAGAGTGGGTTATTGATGTTTCTTCCTCCAACTTTAAAACCACGCTCATCTTCTTCCAATTCAGCTTCTCTCAATATATGTTCAGCATAAAAATGGAATAAAGAAGGAGAAAGTAGACAGCCTTGCCTTACTCCTTTGCAGATCTGAAACCAGTCTTTTTCACCATGTTCTGTCTGGACTGTGGCTTCCTGCCCTTTATATAAGTTTCTCATGAGAACAATGAGATGTTCTGGGATGCCCATTTTCCTAAGGATATTCCAGAACTTGACATGGTTGACGCAATCAACGGCATATTTTGCAAATTGTTTTGTTGGGTTTTAGGGGAAAAAACCCATCATTTGGTACATATATCTTGGAGTGGATTCAGATGACAGTTTCGGTTGTCTGTTAATCTGCTGCACTATATTACATGTGTCCTTAATGTTCTTCTGCAGCAGAGACATGAGTGCAGGAGAAGGAGAGGAAGGCAGTGAGGGGCCCATTTTAAAATCTTGTCTCTGGGCCCACTCCAACCACCCTGACCCCGGAGCTGTGCTAGAGGGAGCCCTGAGCTAGAGGGCCCGGTAAAAACCCAGGTACAAACATTGGGCTTGCCACAGAGACAGCTGCATACGAGCAGCCTTTCCCTGGGTAGGGCTGCTCATGTGCACAGCCTCAATATGTAACATAAGTGCAGCACCTCCTCTCGGCTCTGAAACCCAGCAAACACATGAGTATGGTTGGCAAGTGCTCCATTCCAGAACTCGGTAGTTGCAAGCCCCGCCCCTCCATGCAAAGTCCTCCAAGGGTGTGTATGCCTTCCCAGTATGCTTTGCACTGCCAGCAGCCTAGAAAAGCTTCATGACATCAGCAGCTACCCTCATATAGGGGTGTGCACGGAACCACCAAACTGCGGTGGGGGGTGGCTTTAAGAGCGGGGGGAGGGTTTACTTACCCCTCCCGCCGCTTTCCCGCTCTGGCGCCGTAATTTCAGTAGTAATTGGGGCGGCAGGATACCTCCCTGCCGCCCCTTCCCCGCTGTCGCTATGAAAAACTTCCCAGGAGTCCTGTGCATGCATGCACATCGTGCGCATGCTTCACGTCTCTGTGACATGCACGTGCAAAGGACTCCTGGGAGTTTTTCATAGCAACAGCGGGGAAGGGGCATCAGGGAGGTATCCTGCCGCGCCAATTACTACTGAAATTATGATGCCAGATCAGGAAAGCGGCGGGAGGGGTAAGTAAACCCTCCCCCCGCTCTTAAAGGCACCCCGCACCCGAACTGGACCACCCAGGTCTGGACCGGTCCAGAGGCCTTTATAATGGCCTCCGGACCGGTCCGGGCCCATCCCTACCCTCATATTGGCTATGAAGGAACAGGAGGTGGTTGCAGCCTTGCCAAAGCTGCTCCAGCCTCAGGATAATAGGGTGTGCTTTGAGGGCTAGCATGTCCACTTCAAAGCAGTCACTGTATGCATGGCTCTTTATGGTTTTAACATGGGGATGGGCGCGGGGTGCCAGGTGCCAGTGGCTGGGTAGAAGAGGTGCAAGGGTTCACATGTCTGGAAAATCAGGGTAGGAGAGCTCTCCTCTCCTCCATCCTCTGTTATACACTACACTGGGTACCGAAGCTGGGTACCAGCTCTGCATGGAGCAGCCTGGGCAGAAGGGAAATGTGTGAGTTCTGAACAATCATGCAAATCTGGGTAGCCCACCTCCTACCCTGACTTTAATGCTCATGTGAACCAACCTATGGTCTAGTTACATAGAACATAGGAAGCTGCCATATACTGAGTCAGACCATTGCTCTATCTAGCTCAGTATTGTCTACATAGACTGGCAGCGGCTTCTCCAAGGTTGCAGGCAGGAATCTCACTCAACCCTATCTTGGAGATGCCAGGGAGGGAACTTGGAACCTAGACACTCTTCCCAGAGTGGCTCCATCCCCTAAGGGGAATATCTTACAGTGCTCACACTTCTAGTCTCCCTTTCATATGCAACCAGGGTGGATCCTGCTTAGCTAAGAGGACAAGTCATGCTTGCTACCATAAGATCAGCTCTCTTCCTCTATATAGAGAAAAAGATGTGTGGAGATTAGCTCTGGGTGCTTCCATTTACTCTGACTAACTGCAGGTTCACCCATTGTGTGAGCAAGCCCTCTGTCAGGAATATACCTAATTATACTTTTATTTAAGCATAACTGCAAAATATGTTCAGCATAAATGCTGAAATGGCAGATTGGTTTTGCACAGGCGGAAAGACAATTGGGTCAAATTAAATGTTCTATCAAGTCAACTTGAAAGTTGTACAAGAGCTCTAAAATTTGTCATCTGTAGTTAACTATCATTGTTCATTTACTAACAGGAAGAAGAGTATGAAGGAGAGCACACCAGATAAAAGTACCTAATCCAGTCAAAATTAAGCACTTCTAAGTCACATTGACTTTAGGTTAAGAACATGTTTAACTTTTTCACTTAAATACAGTGGGTATTGGAAAGAATCACCCCCTTTGATAGACCTTAAATTCTGGTTCCCTTACATCCTGAAATGAAAACACAAAGAAAATTCCCTTCACCAGCTGTACTTATCCAATGCAACCTATAACATCCAACTGAAAAACATCACAATTACAGTCCAGAAAAAGTGTCAGAAATAAAAAACAAGAATTACTGAGATTGAAAAAGGATCACCCCCCCAATGTCAATATTTTGTTGAACCACCTTTTGCTTTAATAACAGCCTTGAGTCTGTTGGGATACTTCTCTATCAACCTTGCACATCTAGACGGAGCAATATTTGCCCACTCCTTCATACAGAACTGTTCAAGTTCGGTCACATTGGATGGTAGGTGTTGGTGGACTGCTATCTTCAAATCTCCCCACAGATTTTCTATGGGATTTAGGTCTGGGCTCTGACTGGGCCACATGAGGACGTTCACTTTTTTCTCCTTCAGCCACTGTGTGGTCAATTTTGCTGTGTGCTTCGGATCGTTGTCATGTTGAAAGGTGAATCTTCTGCCCATCCTCAACTGTCTGGCAGAGGGTAGCAGGTTTTCTTCCAGAACCTGACGGTATTTTGCCCCATCCATTTTTCCTTCTACCCTAACAAGAGCCCCAGTCCCTGAGGCAGAGAAACACCCCCACAACAGGATGCTGCCAACTCCATGCTTCACTGTAGGTATGGTGTGTTGTGGATGGTGAGCTGCGTTGGATTTATGCCAGGTGTACTGTTTGGTGTTGAGGCCAAATAGTTCAATCTTGGTCTCATCTGACCATAAGACCTTTTTCCATTTGGCATCAGAATCTTCAAGGTGCCTTCTGGCAAAGCTCAAACGAGCTTTAATGTGGTCATTCTTGAGAAGTGGCTTTTTCCTTGCGACCCTCCCGAACAAGCCACATCTGTGGAGCGCTCGTGAAATTGTTGTCACATGCACAGAACAACCACTCTTTGCCATGAAGTCCTTTAACTCCTTCAGTGGCCATTGGCCTCTTGGTAACCTCTCTTACCAGTTTCCTCCTTGCTCTTCCATCCAGTTTGGAGGGCCGACCGGATCCAGGGAGGATAGTAGTCCACCAACAACTACCATCCAATGTGACCGAACTTGAACAGTTCTGTATGAAGGAGTGGGCAAATATTGCTCCGTCTAGATGTGCAAGGTTGATAGAGAAGTATCCCAACAGACTCAAGGCTGTTATTAAAGCAAAAGGTGGTTCGACAAAATATTGACATGGGGCGGAGGGTGATCCTTTTTCAATCTCAGTAATTTTTGTTTTTTGTTTCTGACACTTTTTCTGGACTGTAATTGTGATGTTTTTCAGTTGGATGTTATAGGTTGCATTGGATAAGTACAGCTGGTGAAGGGAATTTTCTTTGTGTTTTCATTTCAGGATGTAAGGGAACCAGAATTTAAGGTCTATCAAAGGGGGTGATTCTTTCCAATACCCACTGTAAATGGGACAAAATGTTTTTTGTAAGGATCATGTCCATTATTTCCTTTTAAAAGTAGAATTGTGTCCTGAACAAGCCTAGTAAGTTCCATGCTCACTCTTTTTGGAAGTTGGAAAAATGATAAACACATTTCCGATTTCACAAATTA
Organism: Hemicordylus capensis; assembly: GCF_027244095.1. Lineage (NCBI taxonomy): Eukaryota > Metazoa > Chordata > Lepidosauria > Squamata > Cordylidae > Hemicordylus > Hemicordylus capensis. The sequence goes on along the minus strand of NC_069660.1, from coordinate 245,841,334 downwards.
AACCAAAGGCTTCTCCCTGCTAAGAAAAGAATAATACCCAAACCTTACAACGGCAATAAAAAGAAAATGGCAAGAGGGCATTGTGAAAGTGAATATAGTTATTGTTATATAGTTATTGTTCTGTCTGCTACTGGAGTGTTTCTTCCCTAGGCCAATGAAGGAAAATCCAAGAGAAGACATTCCTATCTATCTTTCTCCCCAACAACTATAATGAGCTGTTGTGCTTTTTACATGTGTATTGCAGATAAGAAATGTCTGTGAACGTTTCTTGAATACTTGATGACCAAAGACAAAGAAAGAGAAAACAGCCACATATATTAATACGGCAAATATTTATATACCGCTTTTCAACAAAAGTTCCCAAAGTGGTTTACACAGATATAAACAAACAAACAAACAAACAAACAAAAATGGCTCCCTGTCCCCAATGGGCTCGCACTCTAAAAAAAGAAACATAAGATAGACCCCAGCAAAATCCATCCACTGAAGGGATGCTGTGCTGGAAATGGATAGGGCCTGTTGCTCTCCCCCTGCAAAATAAAGAGAATCACCATTTTTAAAATGTGCCTCATTGCTCAGTTAGCAGGGGAGGATGAGCTATAGGATGAGGAGTTATGCCCATCATATGCAATCAGCATCCAATGTATGCTTTTGCTAGAGGAAAAAGCAAAGCACTTTGGCTGACCTACCATGCAAGGGTACATCAGCCCAGTACGGTTGCATGCACTCAAGTCTTAGTGCCCTGAACGTAAACACTAGCATTAACTCCAGTTACTCAATATTTAAGGGAATCTCACATGGTAGTGTGTTTTACCTCTTCCCTGCCCACCCTTGAAAATAAGGGGAAGCTGTCAAGCTAAAGGTCAACCTTGAAACCTAGAAGTGTGCCTCAAATGTGGACACCAGTGTTCATTCCAATGTCTTATTCTTCAAGGGAAATGCTGTATTGTAATATATGATAATATAATTTACCTTTTCCTCTCTTCTCTTTGAAAGCTGAGTGGTATTTGCCTCTAAAACTTACAGCTGTGTCCTGAAAATATATAGTCCATTTCATGTTGACATGTCACTATTTAACTGAGTTATCATGTTACAAACAAATGGAATGCCAAACAAGTGAATTAAACCTAAGGCTTCACATTGACTAATAAAGAATAATATTTGTTCACCGCTAGCTGGCATTTAGCATGCTGTACAAACAATGAAGCATTTACAAAGCTTAACCCTGCCCTTGCAAATTCCTATAGCCCAGAAATTTCTCCCTAACCAAACTAGAGCCCAGCTGGCGAAGAACTAGTAGATTTAAGAATAGCAGGTGGTGGTGGTGGTGGGGTGGCTTTTGCAGGACAGAACTGAGGGGCATGGAAGGGTTAAGCAACTTCTTCCACTGCCAGTTCTCTCCTATGAATGCCTGCCATGCATGGGTATAACAGGGGGTTGGTAACGCCATGTTTGCCCACTGGAATGTAGTTTTACGCTCAGTTATACGAAATGATTCAGTAATCCAAAAACCTTTGTTTTAAGATGAGAGTTAAGATGCATTACATTGTCATGCTCTAAAAAAAAAATGGAAATTACAAGTTAAGATGCCCATCTTAACTTCTGTGCCTTATAAGCTGTAGAGACTTTGTACAGTCTGGTATATGATGATAGCTTTAGAAATGAAGCTCCATGCACACACATGGGCAATCTCATTTAAATTAAAAGGACATTAGGCATTCTTTTACATGTTCTTTTAATTTCAGTAATATTTCTTTGAGTAATGTCCCTTATTATGTCAGTCACTGCCTCCCCACCCCCCACCGCATTAAAGTTAAAAAAGGAAAGCCTTTTTAAGCTAGGAGGTCCCCTGTACTTGTAAAGGGGAATCCTAGCCAGATTCCCTTTTACAAATCCCGCCCCAGTGGTTTGGTTTGAACCTGGACTGGCACACACACACCCTTTGGGGGCTGGGCTGGTTTGACCTTGGACCACCCAAACTGTTCTCACATCCCTAGTGGGGGTAAGAACAAGGAGGCAGAGGGAGAAAACAAATGCCCATGAAAGGAAAGGGAGGGGGAGGCTGGTTGTTTAACAATAAAAGTGCCAGAGTGCTCACAAACTGTTATTATAAGACACCTATGTTCAGAACCAGGAAGCCACTCGCTACCGAGTGCCAGGACTTGCCCCTCCCAACTTCGGCTTCAGAATTCTTAGTGGGCAGACTCAGTTATGCTCTTACCTAACATTCCCTTAGTTATTTTTCCTGTTATTATGGGAATTTCAAAATCATTAGATTGGTATTTTTCAAACCAGCAAAAGGCACCAGTCCAGTATGGAACTAGATTTTTGGGGAATGCTAAAAAACATTTTTAAAAATTAAGAATATACACTGAGGCTATTCCCACGATCCCTGGAGAGCGGGCTAAGGGAGCTAAGCCCGCTTTCCAGGGATTGTGGGAACCACCAGGCTCGCAGGCACCACCAGGCTGGTGGCGCAGTGGTAAAACTGCCGCCCTGTAACCAGAAGGTTACAAGTTTGATCCTGACCAGGGGCTCAAGGTTGACTCAGCCTTCCATCCTTCCGAGGTCGGTAAAATGAGTACCCAGAATGTTGGGGGCAATATGCTAAATCATTGTAAACCGCTTAGAGAGCTCTGGCTATAGAGCGGTATATAAATGTAAGTGCTATTGCTATTGCTATTGCTATTGCTATGGTGCTCCCAAGGCAGCTAGCCAACCTAATTCCCCCTCCCCTTAAATGAGGTTAAAGGAGGGAGCACTCTGTTAAACCTCATTTCTTTGCTCATGTCTCGCGGTGGTGACACATGAGTAGACCCCCAACCAGGAGGCTGCAAGCAGCCTCCCAGGCTCAGGGGTCTTTCCAGGATGCCCTGCGCACTCGCATGGGGCATCCTGGAACTTCCGGGGGCCACACGGCACCCACCAATCCCCACAGCCCCCATTGGCTTCATGATGGAACCAGCAGTTGTGTGGGCGGACGATCTGGCCGCTCAGGGCTGCCTTTTGATCATCTGCGATCAAAAGCTAAGCCCGCTCTCCCCGCAGACCCAGAAGAAGTTCTTCTCACTGATCGTGAGAAGAGCTTAACTATCTGTGGTGAAAAAATGTCGACAACACTTTGAACCTTCTTCTTAGGAGTTAAAAACTTAAACTACTGTATCTCCACCAATTTGCAATGGATTTGCACCAAATTTGGAGGAGTGGTGTCCCCCATCCCCTAGTTGATGTGTGCATAATTACATGGGGATTGGATGGATACTTTTGACCTTATAAGCAATAGAATGTGCAGGGTTTATAATGATGGAATGCTGAAAACGATCCTCATCTTAACTATGTTGCTATGACTGTGCCAGTATAATGGAGCCAGAAGAGTGGGAAATTTATCCTGGCCTCATGGCAGCAAAATAGGACTGAAGCCAAACAAAAATCTTAGCAGCAAAAGCAGGAAGGGGATTACTAGCTGTCCAGCTCATAAACATTATTTCAGATAAATCTTTCCATAAAAAAGACTACATTTAAAACAGTCTCCTGCCACTGGTTTTTAAAGAGAGTGGTTTTAAAAGCTGTGGTCTTAATAACATTTTATGCACAGAATATAGATCTCCCCCGCCTGCCAAGTGCTTTCTCTGCCAGTAAATTTCTACCTAACTTATGCCCTACTGAAAAAGGAAGTGTCACTCCACAAGCTTCATACAATCACAGTCAAAGAAACAAGACAGCTTTAATGTGACAAGTTATATGGTCTCTGCCAGCTTTCCTCAGTTAGAAGTGAGCAGAGCTGTCTTTCATATGGACAGAGATGAAACACTGTCACTTTGCAATGGAGTAAGAGCTAGGATTCAACTGGGAAATCTTGCCAAATGTGAACAATGTGAATTGCAGCCTCTGAATGCCCCCTCTTCCTAATAAGAGGCTATCTGCCTACAGTGTGCTGACATTCTCCACAAATTAATCCGTTGTCCTTGTAAATGTCACTGTCTGCCTGATATCCCAGTTTTCTGTGACCAGAGATCTGTGGTGCGTGAAATGTTTAGTCTGGGGTATGTTTTTGCATAATCTTGCAAAAATTTTGTTTAGATTTTGAGAATTACTCCCCAAAACATCCCTTCCATTCTGTATTCTATCCTTGACAGGAAAGACTTCAAGAAGTGTCACTTTCTCAGCTTCTATAAAGTGTGTTACCTTTTTTATTTTTGCCTGCCATAAGGAAGTTAAAGGGCCCTGAAGTCTCTTCTCATGTAATGGCAACCTTACATATAGAAAAGGATGATTTATAAGGATGAACATCACCACCACTATTTTTCATGTTTTCATATCCTAGGACAGGTATTTAAATTATTTCCGTATATAATTAAAACAAAATATTTTCAGAGAGTTACATTGGTATCTTTCTTATCAGAGTTGTAATATCTACACCCATTATGTAACTCCAGGTCTCAGGTCTCTAGTTCATGTTACTTGTACATTGCTGTAAATCATTCATTAGGCTGGTTCAGAACAGAAGGTCAAGTAATTCTTTGAGTAGCTTTTATGACTGACTTTTTGCCCTCCAAGAGGACAGGAGTGCTGGGAAGTTCCTGGGTATTACTGAGCAGCACATGCTCTCTGTATCATCATTTGCTCTCTGATGAGTACTGGTAGTTGCATATCCTTTGCAATGTTTGCAGGCTAATTGAGATGGTAAACAAAGGTCTGCTCATTTCCCCTTTGAAATCAGACACAAAGCTCAACAAACGAAGCTAGTCAGCTTGTTCTTCGCCTGTAGAAATTCCTCCTCTGTTTTTCCTTTTAATGATGTTCGCCTGTAGAAATTCCTCCTCTGTTTTTCCTTTTAATGATGTTTGCAACAGTGCTTTTCACTGGTTACCTATGTAATGCCTGCTGCATTTTTTGCTTGCATAATTTCTATCCAGAAATCATAGGTAGCCATGTATGTCCATTAGGAAACAAGCCAAACGTTAAAACAGATAATATCTCTATTCGGGTCAACTAAAATATAAAAGAGTAGTCAGCAAGGTTTCAAATTCTCCAGAACCCTTGTTCAGACCAGATGTTGGGCAAAAAAGCAGGGAAGGGGTGGTGGTGGTGGAGGGGCGGTGGCACTCTGGATATGATTGAAGAGCCCCAATGTCTGCTGTTTGTAACGGTTTTAAAATGAGAGCTGGAGGTTTCATGCACACTTAATGTGATTAGACTGTGAGACAGATTTCAGTTTGCATTGATGGCTGCTGTGACAAAGAAGCAAAAATGGTTTTATGCTCTCTGCCTTGCCAAGGAACCTGTGCATTCTGATTGGTGCTGGACACAGATTCAAGCAACTGCTAAATATTATGCATTTGTTAGAGAGAGAGAGAGAGAGAGAGAGAGAACGAGAACCCCTTTTCTTTTGTTTTTATCCCAGTTGCCTTCACAGTTTTAGGGGAAAGGGGAGATACTCTTGCTAGGAGAGTGACAGACGAACTCACCTAATGTAATAAGGAATAGAGTATACTAGTGTTGCAGACTCTCTCTAGTTCTGTACTTTTAAAACCAGAAACTGTTCATATTATTCTTGTTGCAGGAAATCCTCTGGAACCTTTGCCCTCCTGTCTGATTCAGTCACTTGCTTTCATTCTTCCATCAATATTTGATGGGGAATGGGGCATCTTACTGAACCAGAAAGGATTAGACCAGGTTCCCACATTTTGAACTTGTTGCCTGCCAGAATTGAGTCAAATACAACGAGAGTGCCGAGGCTAAGCAGTGGCTAGCTTATATAGATTCTAAAAAGCAAGCAAATCAGTAAATCCTACAATACATGTCTTTGTGTATAAACAGATGTATTCATGGGGTGCCAACTAACCTTGAACATGAGCCACTGTCTGGCCTATCCGCCCTCCCTACTCCTTATCTTCTGGTATCTTTGGGTGCCAGCTTTGTTCCTCCTTCTGCTGAGTGGAGAATTGTCACCGGCCCTTGGCTTCATACAGTGTCTGATGTTAGGCTCTGGTATCTTGCTATCTCTTGGCAGAGAGAGAGAGACTTTACATTCTTAAACAATCTTGTTCAGGCTTTCTGGACATACATTCTGTTAGAAGTCTGAAAACAGTCTTGTTCAGGCCTTCTGGCCATTCATTCTGTTAGAAGCCTGAACCAACTTTACACTTATTGATTATTGATGAGCCTGTATTAAACATTTCCATATCATTCTGACCAAACCTTAGCCATCGTGACCAACAGAGGCTTAGCTCATTGTGAGTGCCTTCTATCAACATGTATTTTGCAGGAGGTTGAAATACTAGTAACCTGTAATTAAACAGGATTCATTAAAAAAAAATATTAGAACTTTCCAGTCCACCACCTCCCTCCTTTGAAAACCCTTGGCTGTAAAAGCACAGTTGGCAGGTAAGGCAAAATGGTTCGGTCTCTTTTCTCAGACCGTCGGCTGTTCAAAGTTCACAGAGGTCTAGGTAGGAGAACTGGTGAGCTAATGACTGTTCTGTTTTAGACAACAAGAGCAGCTTATTCCTATCTTCTTGTGAAATAATAATTATGAAAAAGGAACATTAATTACTACAAGTGCTTGTGTTATTGACCAGACTCCTGCTTCAGGCTAAACTCTGGTCCTTTTCATTCTAGTGCATACACATGCTGTCTGTGCAGGTTGAAAGTAGGCTTACTGTGTTGATCAAGTTTACTCTTAGGTACAGGAATTCAGCTTTAGAGGCATTCAGTGTTATGGAGTGAGAAGAATAGAAGCTTACACCAATTTCAGGTTTGTAACCTGATTTTTATGCTATTTCTAACAGAATGGAAATATTCTGTTGTGGAAATGGGGTGGGAAACATAGGAAGCTGCCTTCTACCAAGTCAGACCTTGGTCCACCTAGCTCAGTATTGTCCATACAGACTGCCAGTGGCTTCTCCAGGGTTGCAGGCAGGAGTCTTTCTCAGCCCTATCTTGGAGATGCCAGGGAGGGACCTGGGAACCTTCTGCATGCAAGCAGGCAGGTGCTCTACCCAGAGAGGCCCCATCCCCTAAGGGACCTTACTGTGCTCACATGTCATCTGTGCTATGAACCCCCAGTATTCCTGGCTATTCTTCCATTCTGTTATATTGTACCCCTGCTTCTTAGGGCCTTTTCTGTTATAATTACTTGGCTAATCATTGCACTTTTGCAGTCCTTGGCTATGCGTGTCAAAGGAAAACAGCAAACTACTGTATCAACAGCAACTACAGAAAAGGAAAAACCACATCAAGGTTGCCAGACACTGAACGTGCTGGTTTATAAATAGCCTTGTTGGGTGAAACTGCAATGAGAATCGTAGATTAGAAGAGCCCCAGATATCTTGTTAGTGACTTTTATGTATTAGCCTCACCCATAGACCAAGAAATAATGAACTTTTAATTCTGTAACCTTGTACTTATGATATATGTATTACTGCATTCTGTTCAAGGCACCTGGCATTAGGGGTGTGCATGGAACTGGCAGGAGCTGTTTCGAAGGCGGGGGGATAGCTTTAAGGGTGGGGGGAGGTGCTCACTAAAAAACTGGTCCGGCAGGGCAGCTGCACACCTTCCTACCACCCCGTCCACTCCTCGGAGTGGAAGTAACCCGTGCACGTGTGCATGTCAGTCCGTGCACACACGTTGCACACCAGAGGTACATATGAGTGAGCCTGACGTGCGCCCACATGCAGGGGAAATGCAGCATGTGTGTAAGTGCACCCTCCCCCACCCTTAAAGTTATCCCCCCCACCTTTGAACCACCAAGTGTTTGAACCTGTCAGAGGGCCGTAAAAGGGCCTCTGAACAGGTACGTGCACATCCCTACCTGGCATCTGTATTCTATATAGCAATTTAGCATAATTGTAATCTTGTTCCTGTCCCCTTCCCTCAAATTCCGTGTTTTGAAAGCCTGACAAAGACGTTGTGACCAAAGGACTAGAAAAGAAATATGATGACTGCTGAATAAATTGGTGCCTAACCACCAAGGCTGAAGACTTGAATTAAGAGAAAAGTGTAAACAACTTATTTTGTATGTCTGGGCATGCAGAAGATAAGAAACGGTGTATGATGAAAGGAGAACATCTGAAGACCCAAGCCCAGGCAGGTGGCAGAGTTGTCATTACCAGTGATCTCTCTAATTTTTTCCATCTCTGTGAGGAATGATTGTTGTTCTGGGCAGCAGTATCAAGGCAGTGCACATGTGCATTCAGAGTGAGGGCTTCCTGATACAACCGGAGTAGAATCTAAAATTAACTGAGTGGACCTCAAAAAACCAGTGAGCACATGCACACAAGCAAGCCTTAGAGGGAACACTGGGTATAACTATAAGTTTTGATGGACATGAGGGGCTGATCCCAAGATGACCGGAAGACTCTAGACCCAACATTCAGAGGGCAGGTCCAGAAGATGCATCTTCTCCCTCTCCATCGCTGCAATGTCCCCATATCCCAGCATCATGCACTCCATCTTCTGATCAAACCTTAGCATCTTTAATCACCAGGAGAGAACTTAAAACTGGCCATTTAAGGTTTCCCTTTACCTTGGTAATAAACTTTATCTATTCCCCATCTCCCTCCCCCTTCCACTACTAGATAAACTGCTTGTATTAGAGTTAAGCAAATTAGCTTTGCTTGCTAGGACCTTACATCTATTGTACCTCTCTAAATCTATTTCCTTAAGTAAAAATTCATAAAAGACAATCCCTGTTTGATTGCTTGTGTCTCCTCACACATCTACAGATTGAACCTATGCTAAAAGGTTTTAGGTAACTACCGAGAGTATATAAGATTCAGGGTGCATGAGTACACTGGTCTGACATGGCACTGGCACATAGGCCGGGTAGGTAGGACAGTAGCATAGCCAACAGGGATAGCAAACAGGGGATTGGAGTTTAGCGGGAAGTGTGCGGGGGAGCCTGGAAAAAGTCCCTGTGATCACAAGGAGCCCGGTGGAGAAGAGAAGGTAAGTACTGATTCCTTCTTCATATTCTTGAGAAAGGCAGTTTAGATAGTTAAATAGCTGTCCAATACAGCTGAGACCTATCCTTCTAAAAATCTCTAAATACTGTAAACTGCAAACAAAACCAGTTATGAAGATAGAAAGCTAGCAGGGGAGGGGGCATTTCCCAGTGTATTGCACAGGGTGTCACATGTATGACTAAAGGGAGCCAGCATGGTATAGCGGTTAGAGTGCTGGACTAGGATCGGGGAGACCCGAGTTCAAATCCCCATTCAGCCATGAGACTTGCTGGGTGACTCTGGACCAGTCACTTCTCTCTCAGCCTAACCTACTTCACAGGGTTGTTGTGAGGAGAAATTTAAGTATGTAGTACACCGCTCTGGGCTCCTTGGAGGAAGCGTGGGATATAAATGTAAAATAAATAATAATAATAATAATTAAGAATAATAAATTTGCTCCATGGGCAGAAGTCATGGTGTGTGCTCGGTGCAAGGAGCTCCTAGCTCTCAGGGAACAAGTTCATTCCCTCGAGCCCAAGGTGGTGGATCTGGAGAAGCTCAGAGACAGAGAGGCATGTGGACAAGACCTTCAGGGATATGGTAGAGGCATCCCACTCCAGGACTGATAGCTCCTTTGCTGTCAGGGAGAATGAAGGTCTTGGGGAAGGAGGACATCGGTCTGAGGAAGAGGGAAACCCTTTTAGAAGGGACCCCTTCCATGGAAGATGAACCCATATCCTCTCACACCGGGGATACTCCTCCGGAGGGTGGGGGCCTTTTTGTAATGGGCAATTCAATCAGAGGTATAGAGACATGGATTTGTGATGCGTGTGTTGACCGCACGGTGACTTGCCTGCCTGGTGAGAAGGTTGAGGACATCACACAGCATCTAGATAGACTATTAGGCAGTGCTGGGGAGGAGACAGCTGTTGTGGTGCATGTTGGCACCAACTATGTGGGGAAGTATAGTCGGGAGGTCCTGGAAGCCAAATTTAGGCTGATAGCTAGCATATTGAAGTCCAGGACCCCCAAGGTAGCATTCTCAGAAATGCTACCTGTTCCATGCACAGGTACAGTAGGACAGGCAGAACTGAGGGATTTCAATATGTGGATGAGATGTTGGTGCTAGGAGGAGGGGTTTAGATTTGTTAGGCACTGAGATACATTTTGGGGCAAGCAAGGCCTGTACAAAAGGGATGGGCTGCACTTGAACCAAGATGGAACCAGACTGCTGGCACTTAAAATCAAAAAGGTCACAGAGCAGCTTTTAAAATGACACCTGGGGAATAGCCAACAGAAGCTGGGCAGTATCCAGTTTGGCAAATGCCATCCTTTAAAGTGCAAGGGTGCAAAGGATTCAGATAAAACAGAAGGGAACAGTGTAGAACACATAAAGAGCAGACAGAAAGCTATGCCAGCTGGTCAAAGAGTCAAAGGAAAGATAGCACACACCACATGAGAGATTCAGCGTATAGGTGCTTATATGCCAATGCCAGAAACCTCTGAGTCAGGATGGGTGAGCTGGAGTGCTTGGTTGCTAACACAGAAATAGATATAGTGGGCATAACAGAAACATGGTAGAACAGTGAGAACTAGTGGGACGCTGTTATCCCTGGATATAATCTCTATAGAAAGGACAGGGAGGGGCACCTTGGAGGTGGAGTAGCACTGTATGTTAAAGAAGGGATAGAATCTAACAAAGTAGAAAACCTAGGAGGACCAGAGTCCTCCATAGAAACCCTGTGAGTGACAATACAAGGCCTGAAAGGAAATGTGCTACTGGGGACATACTATCGCCCTCCAGATCAGAATGCTGACAGTGACTGGGAGTTGCAGGAGGACATCAGGGAGGCTTCAAGGAGAGGCAGGGCAGTAATAATGGGTGACTTCAATTACCCACACATAGACTGGGTAAATTCACATTCAGGTAAGGACAAAGAGGTCAAATTTCTAGATACGCTGAATGACTATGCCCTAGAACAATCGGTCTTGGAACCAACCAGAGAGAAGGCAACCTTGGACTTAATCCTGAATGGCATCCAGGACCTGGTGCGGGATGTCAGTGTCAATGACCCTTTAGGGAACAGTGACCATAATGCGATCAAATTCAGCATACATGTGGGGAGAGAATCACCAAGGAAGACTAACCCAAAAGGAGGAAAGGTACCACTAAGTCCAGGAGGAAGGTGCCAGCATGGCTAACAGGTAACGTCAAGGAAACCATAAAAGGGAAGAAGACTTCCTTCCAAAATTGGAAGGCCTTTCCAAATGAAGAGAACAAAAAAGAACACAAACTATGGCAGAAGAAATGCAAGGTGAAAATAAGGGAGGCAAAAAGAGAGTTTGAAGAACATTTAGCTAAAAGCATCAAGGGGAATAACAAAAATTTCTTTAAATACACCAGAAGCAGGAAACTTGCCAGGCAGGCGGTTGGACCATTAGACAATGAGGGAGTGAAAAGGATTTTTAAGGAGAATATGGAGGTTGCAGAGAAGCTAAATGAGTTCTTTGTGTCTTTCTTCACAGCAGAGGATTCTGAGCATATACCTGTTCCTGAAACAGGCTTCTTGGGGATGGAGGCTAAAGAACTGACTCAGATAGAAATGAGAAGAAATGATGATGTTCTAAACTGTCTAGAAAAACTGAAAACTAGCAAATCACCAGGCTGGATGGCATCCATCCAAGAGTCCTCAAATAACTCAAATGTGAAATTGCCGACCTCCTTGATAAAATATATAACTTATCCTTGCAATCAAGCTCTGTATGAAGGACTGGAAAGTAGCAAAGGTGACACCTATTTTCAAAGAGGGATCAGGGGCGATCTAGGAAATTACAGGCCAGTTAGCATAACGTCTGTTCCAGGCAAATTGATGGAAAGCATTATCATGGAGAACAGGTCCTGCTGGGGGAGAACCAGCATGGCTTCTGCAAAGGTAAATCTTGCCTCACAAACCTTTTGGAGTTCTTTGAGAGTATGGATCAAGGTGATCCAGTTGACACAGTATACCTGGACTTCCAAAAAGCTTTCAACAAAGTTCCTCATCAAAGACTCTTGAGAAAACCTAGCAGTCATGGGATAAGGGGACAAGTACATTGCTAACTGTGGATTGCTAACTGGTTGAAGGACAGGAAACAGAGGGTAGATATAAATGGACAGTTTTCACAATGGAGGGAAGTAAGAGGTGGGGTCCCCCTGGGATCTGTACTGGGACAAGTGCTTTTTAATCCTCTATAATAAAACCCTTGAGTGTGCGACCGTGCTGCCCGTGTCTTTTTCGGCAGTTCCAGGCATGCGCGGAGCGCATGCCCAGAACCGCCGAAAAAGATATGGCCGCCCAGACATGGGCGGCCATGTTGACCAAATTATCCAAATTGCCCCAAATGATTCCCGCTGCGGCCGCCACTGCGGCCGCCGCCCTCCCACCCTCCCAGCTGCCCGAGTCCTCTCCCGGCCCCACGGGCGGCCATGGTGGCCAAATTGTTTTCCCGATTGCTCCTAAAAATTGCTGCTGCGGCCACCGCCACCAACCGCCCGCCCTCCCAGCTGCCCGAGTCCTCCTTACCTGTTTAGCCCCGCGTCAGTTGGGCGATGAAAGTCCATATTTTGAGAAGGAGAGAGGAGCTCGCAAACAGAGCTCCTCTCTGCGCAGGCTCTGCCCGAACTGGCGCTATCGATGCAAAGGACGCAATAGGCGTCCTTTGCGCCCAAAGCGCCAGTTCGGGAAGAGGCTTTGCAGAGAGAGGAGCTCTGCTTGCGAGCTCCTCTCTCCTTCTCAAAATATGGACTTTCATCGCCCGACTGACGCGGGCCGGGGCTGAGGAGGACTTGGCAGTTGGGAGGGTGGTTGGTCGGTGGCGGCGGCCGCAGCGGAAATTGCATGGACCGATTAAGGCCTTAATCATGGGGGGGGGGGGGGCGGAGAGGAGGAATCGGGCAGCTGGGAGGCCGGCATTTTTTGGAACGATCGGGACAACAATTTGGCCAAAATGGCTGCCCATGGGGCTGGGAGAGGAGGGAACGGGAGCTAAGGGGGGGGGGGGGGAACGCTAGCGCCTGTTATTGTAACGGGCTAAAAAACACTAGTTTATTCATAAATCAGCTAGAAGCAGGAGTAAGCAGTGAGGTGGCCAGATTTGCAGATGATACCAAACCCTTTTGGGTAGTGAAATCCAAAACAGATTGTGAGGAGCTCCAAAAGGAATTCTCCAAAATGGGTGAGTGGGCAACAAAATGGCAAATATGGTTCAGTGTTGGCAAGTGTAAAGTGATGCACATTGGGACAACCCCCCCCCAACTTCAAGTATACGTTGAATGGATCTGAGCTGTCGGTGACTGACCAGGAGAGGGATCTTGGGGTTGTGGTGGACAGCTCGTTGAAAGTGTCGACTCAATGTGCGGCAGCTGTGAAAAAGGCCAATTCCATGCTAGGGATCATTAGGAAGAGGATTGAAAATAAAACTGCTAATATTATAATGCCCTTATACAAAACTATGGTGGAGCCACACCTGGAGTACTGCATATAATTCTGGTCACATCTAAAAAAGGACATTGTAGAACTGGAAAAGGTGCAGAAGAGGGCAACCAAGATGATCAGATATTTTACACAATCTCAGCCAGCATATTAAGAGGCAGGGAAGATATGGGTTTGGGGAGCATATTATAGAAATCAAAATAAATAAATATTATTGATTAAGTATGTCCCTGAGTGAGCTGTTTTTACTGGATCCTAGTAAGACAGATGAAGAGTCTTTGAATGGTAAAAATGAATGAATAGATGAAGAATATTCATTCTTCATAGAATAACTTACTGTTTTATCACATTTCCTTCATTGTTTGGGGTGTGTGTTTGTGCTCTCCCCACTCCATTCCATTCTTCAGACAACCCCCACCCAGTGTTCTCACTAATTTTTTCCATCTGTGTCGGAATGAGTTTTATTCTGGGCAGCAGTATCAAGGCAGTCTGTGAGCACTGTATATTATTTAGAGTGGGACCTTCCTAATTCAGTCTTAGCGGGATCTAAAATTAACTGAGTGGGCATCAAAAAATGTTTGTGTGTGCGCGCGCGCACACACACACACACACCCCTACCTTAGAGGGAACACTGCCCCCACCCTCACATTACAGGAGGGTAGGATTTCCTTGGAAAATTCTATCAGAGAACTGTGACTCACATGAAATCCACATGCATGCTAAAGACAACAGAAAAAAATGGGACTATCCTTGTACAGCTGAAATTACCCTTCATTCCAGGGCAAAAGTAACATTGTTTTAGAGAAAGATGACCTGGTAGCATCCCAGAGGAATACTCGCTACATTTTAGTGTAGCAATGGCACAAAGCATGAACAAGAGAGACACAAACATACTTTTCTGCTCAGACTAAGAGCAAAAAAGAAGGTTCATTGGAAAATATCACCCTGGTGACAAGGAAGAATAGTTTTAAGCCATAATTGTGATTATTCAAGAATCACGTGTTAGCAGACTCGTTCTGCATCAGGATAATTGTGCTGATAAGGCAAGGACTACATTTAATACTTTTGTATTCTTCTCCCATTTGAGCTCAAGTTCCTGTTTTAGTTTTTTCTAATTTGTTTAAGCAATATGGAAAAAACCAAAATAAATCCAACCAACCAACTGTCCCACTCCTCGAAATGAATTCAAGCTTTAATCATTGGTTTGTTAGGGAAGATTTAAGACTGTGGCATAGGATTAAGACAGCATCCATGTGAACCACAGAGGATTACACAGCTGTAATAACACAGCTAGATTTTTTAAAAAGTCTCCTAGTTAGGGATCGCTACTGAAATCCAGAAAAGGAAAAAAAATTGAGAAGAATTGATGCGAAGAGTCCAAATTTAGAAAACATGTTTATTTCTTAAACAATTTTTACAAAAAACAAAAGTGATTACACATTCTTTAAGTTATCCATTGCAAAATGGAAGCACCTTCTAAAGTTCCACTTAAAATTCACGGAAATCTTCTAGACCTGAAATGAGAAGTTGCAACTTTGCTACTGCTAGACCCCCAAAAAGTCACATCAAGTTACATCAAGATTGAATATAACCAGCAGAGATCTGAACTACAGCAACAGGTCCTCCATACTAAAAGGTGCAAAATCTTTATTTACACATATACAAAGGTGCAAAATATTTATTTACACATATACACGTATTTTGGAATCATGATTTTCTAATTATTTTTAAGAGGGAAGTTAATCCCTTATTTTCATATTATTATTAGGGGTGAAAATACCCGCCATTTTACAGTAATTTTATTCTCCTTTCCCACTGGTTATACAAAGTATTTGCTGCTCAATTTTTATTTTATTTCTCAGTTATATTTTTTGTTCTTTAACTTTTGGAGAAAACATCACATTATAAGGCTTCCTTCTTTTAGGTCGTGGGCAGGGAGCGAGATCCTCTTTTATATAGCCTGAACAAAAATAAAAAGCAACAAGTTTCACCACATATTTTGTGTCAGAGAAAGCATTGATATATTGTATTGGGAGGAAGTCCTTCTTACTTTGAAATCTATTGGTTTATTTTTGTTACATTTAGAGGCCATAAAAGGCCTTTGTGTAAAAAGTCAAATGTTAAAAGCAGTGGCTGACATCTAGGCTAAACTATTCCTGAGTAGTCCTATTGAAATTAAGTAGTTCTACTGAATACCTTAGTCTGGATGTCAGCCAATATAATTATTACTGTTTCCTAAACATAATGGAGATCGAATATGTTAAGATGTTAGAAATATTTTGAAAATTAATTAAATGTTGCACTAGCTTCCCCCTTCAGGGTTCATATATACTGAAATGGAAATACTCTAGTCCAATTCAGACATTATGCTGCTGTATGAGTGTACAGATATCTGTACACTCGTACATGTGTTTGTGTGAATGACTGTACCTGTGTTCGTTTTAAAAGTGAACCTAGATTCAGGCCCTTCAAATGCATGGTACAGACAGGAAGTATACTTCTGTACCTGCATTCAAGATAACATGTGAATGACTGCATGTGTGTAAACATGTGTGCCTGTGTACACTATACACTCATTGTACAAGTGTCGAACATAACATGTGAATGGGCCTCCTCTCTCCAAACACATTGTCAGAGATGGCTGACATCCTGACTTATGCTGAGGAGACAATGCATGCAAAGCCCTTCCACATCCAGAGTTCTGCTGCATGGATGCTCATGTGCATGTGTGCGTGCATGGGGGACAATTTTCACTGATCGCTTCTTCCCCAGGAGGTGCTCTTTAACATGAGAAAACACGTTCCCGAGGGTCGTACAGCATTAGTCAGGATGTTGGCCAATAAGTTCATAACGTTATTTACAAGCCTGCACAATTTCTCTGCTTATAAATGTAGCAATTTCTTTCCAAAGATTGTACTTGAAATAAAAATGTGATCCAGTATGTCAGAATCAAAAATTAATATGTTGAATATCAGCTAGAACTGAGTGAGAAGTGTGTGCATATAAAATGATTACAACATAATGAAGCTATATTCATGACTGATAAGAGTGGGCAGGCAGGGTTTCACCTCT
This sequence comes from Hemicordylus capensis, assembly GCF_027244095.1. Taxonomy (NCBI): domain Eukaryota; kingdom Metazoa; phylum Chordata; class Lepidosauria; order Squamata; family Cordylidae; genus Hemicordylus; species Hemicordylus capensis. The sequence goes on along the minus strand of NC_069660.1, from coordinate 245,824,842 downwards.
CTTCCCCCAAGATGATCGAAAATTGCTGCTGGGAGTGTGGACTGCCCTCCCATACGATCTGCACTGCTGCATGCAGCACAGCTCTCCAGAGGCCAGGACAATGTGTCCCAGCCTCCGGGTATTCTACAATGCACTGCGCGACAAGCATGGTGCATTGGGGAATAACCCCATAGGACGGGCGCTCTAGGTGCTCATCTCTGTGTGCGCTTGGGCTGCAAGCAGCCTGAGCTCACACATGATCTTGGCAGCTGGGTTAAGGGCATGCTTTGTGCCATTAACCTCGGCTAATGGCTGGGCTTGGAAGTTGGGTTTGGCTGGGCGGGAGCACCGGGATCCGCATGGAGCTCACTGCTCGGGAGAACAGCCTTAATGCCTGTGGTCAAACAAACAGGAAGCTACCAAACAAACAGGAAGCTGTGCTATTTGCTAGTTTAAGTTTCTTAATAGCCACGATGAGATGGCGTATATTCCTAGATATAATATCCATTTTGTGTGTGCAAGCAAGGAAACACGTTTTGATGCTGCTACTACTACGAATATTTATATACTGCTTTTCAACAGACGTTTTCAAAGCATTTTCTCACTTTCCAAGAAGTTTAGGAAACTTTGCTAGAACAGCACAGTAGTTACAAGAATGAAGCCAAGAATTCCCTGGTTCACATGTTCACCTCAGTCTTGAACACACTGATCTATGTTAGACAAGTTACTGTCTCTCAGCCTCAATCCTGCATTTGTAACAGGGAGATTGTAGCACTGGCTTCTCAAACAGCGTTGTTCTAAGAATTACTGAGAATGCTTGTGAAGCACTTCTAGCATTTAGAAATTGCTACAATAAATACTATTAGTGATGATGAGTACTAGGGAGAAAACTGGAGAAGATGCATGCTTAATGTGTGTAAGACACTGATCTATTTCTATAAGATATTGAAAGGACATAAAGCTGAAAGCACAATCTGCATCCGACTTAATGGTCAAGTTCCTATTTATTTTAACAGCCCTGGCTTGCACCCTTTGTGAAGCTTCTATCTCTCTGAATATATATATTTCAACAATTAGAGGAGACTGACAACAATCAAACAGAGGGATTTAAGGTCTGAATGTTCCAGCTTCCACCTTCATTTATATATTTGGCACTAAGTCATAGCAATTGTACAGCAAATGAAAATATGGTGTGGTTTCCCATCAGCCATGCTCCATAAGCAATGAATAGGCTGGAGAAATTGTTCTTAGCAGCAGCTTGCCACATTAGGCATCTTTTGAGGATGCCTTAAATAAAGTATTTCTTGTCTTAGGGCTGGAGACTGAATGTGGGATTATCTTCAACACACTGATTCTGCCTCCCCCCCGCCCAACTATTAAAAACTTGTGAATAATAGGCATATTTCCTCCACCAGCAAAATTCAGGTGAACCAATACTGAGAGGTATCCTGCTGGCTGGTCTCTTTACTAAGGATGGGAAAGCCTATGCCATTTCAGTTCCCCATGAAGGCTTGATCATTCAAGGGACAATGGTGGTGTGCCAATGACATCAGAAGCCCACCTTAGTCTGCTTTTGGGTGGATAAGAGGAGGAGACTCTTCCCATCCAAGTCAAGCCATGACCAGGGGTGTAGCCAGGGGAAAGGGGGCCTGTGTTTGCCCCTCTCCCCAGCAGCCTCTCGGAGTGAGGAAGATAATGAAGAAAACAGAGGGGTGGAGCTGGGGTGCTCGGGTTTTTGAACCCATCCACTCAATTATAGCTGCACCTCCGACCCTGACTGAGCAACCTCCATTCTTCCTGCTTGTTACTCAGATGACCTGAGCTCAAGATTGGCAGCTGTGGCAGGGACTAGCTCTCTCAGATTGCATCTTCTTACAAAGAAAGGGTACCAAGGGAGTTAGTCCTCACTGTGTAGTCATACCGGAAGCTCAGAGTGACAGAAGTTAGGAACTGCCCAGATTATATTAAAATACTGTACATCCGTTTAGTTAATGGCATTCTGTCTCTTAGTAACTATTGCTCCTTCATGCTTGATTAGGCACTTTTCTGCCAGGAGTGTCCTTCGTGAAAGACTTAAACTAAGCAAAATGTATTTTATGGGGAAGCTGACTATCCCATGTACTACTCAAAAGAGAAAGGGGATGCTGTAGTTTTCTCATGGTTTCCTATGTATGGAAACAGTACTAATCTCCTGGGAGCTTGTCTTGTTCCTGAAACAGACATAGATAAAGCAGAATTGATTTCATACAGTTTAAGCATTTATGTACTGCAGCAAGTAGACAAAAGAAGAGCACACAGGTTCTGACAAGAATTATAGAGCTGAATATTTGCATTACCTATACAACACTGATTAAACAGAGCTCTGTATCTGTTAGTTCACTGTAGCACTACTTTATATATTTACCTCTTTCAACACACATTTGGGTGGAAGGGAAGCCAACTTCCCAGAAATTTTCAGGCGTGTCAGGAGGAACGTAGCGAGATCGGTGCCTTGAACAGGCAGCTAACTTCTTTTCTCTCTCTCCTTCTGGCAAATCTGCATAATACTAGGAGACATTGTAGAATCTTTGTATTAAGAAATAACATTTGAGCACTAGAGCACCAAAGCAGCACTAGAATTGCCCCCCTCAAGAATACATGCCAATATGCAATTGGACACAAGAGTTGAACTGCACCAGCATATTTTTAACTCCTTGCCCTAGGGTTGCTTTGCATCTTATATTTTTTAGATACAGAATTAATCCCATGAACCACTTCTGTGCCTACATGCAAACATATTTTCTGAATGAGTAATATATATTGCTGGCTCTAAAACTAACACATGGACTTTAGAGCCACCTCTGGAATATTGCAGTCTTGCAGATATGTTTTGCATGTGTATAGTAGTATCAGAGTGGTTTGTGGGAGTCATCCTCTGTCTGAAAAATATAACAGGAGAGTGGCTCAGAGTAATCTGAATGCATAAAGGCACTGTGCAGACAATGTTCCAAGTCCCCTAAAGATGGTTAGGTTCAGGACAGGAGCAGATCAAAAGCTCACAACTTCCCCTTTCCACACTTCTCATGTGTGAATCTCTTCCCCCTTCCCTTTCAAGGGCTAACAGTATTGCAGAGTTGCATCTACCAGTGCTAACACTAACAGTACAGTGGTCCCTCGACTTACGTATTTAATCCATTCCGAACGCACGTTCGGAGGTCAAAATTTTCGTAAGTTGAAGAGCGCACCACGGAAGTCTGGAAACATTCGTAAGTCGAGGAAACCGCATCTAAAAATTCGTAGGTCGAGTAAGCTGAATCTAAACCGGCAACTACTTCCGGTCTTTTTTGTCGCTCGTAACTCGAAAACATCGGATGTCGAGTAGTTCGTAGGTCGAGGGATTACTGTAGTTAGCTTTAACCATTTCACTGATTGACTGACTAGGACTGGAGAGACCCGAACTCAAATCCCCATTCAGCTATGAAAGTCACTGGGTGACTCTGAGCCAGTCACTTATCTCTCAACCTAACCTACCACACAGAGTCATTGCTGCAAGATAAACACAACCATGTATACTGCTCTGAGCTCCTTGGAGGAAGAGCAGGATATAAATAAACAATCTAGGTTAGCTCCAGAAAATGAAGCGAAAAGTGAGTAGGGGGAATATATGAACAACAGGGGAGGAAGCCTTGCATCTGCTCCCAATCTCTTACCATACATAGAGGACCAGACACATTATGTCTACACCAAACCACAGAAAGGGATTATTTCCTTAATATTATCCTTATTACAATAAGAGTGCATTTTATTTTCCATTGAATCATTTAAATACTAGTAAGTGGAGTTAGACTCTAGTCTGACACACTCAGAAAGCAGTTTGTACAATTCCTAAAACTTCATATCTCATGGATTCCTATTCAGGATAGTTGATATTGGACCATTGCACTTTGTAGCTACATCCAATAGCATTTTCATGCTCATTTGTAGTTCTAATGAGTGCTCCCACTGATTGAACATCTAAGAAGTCTGTCAACAAGATACATGCTTATGTACAGAAAAATAAACAATGTGTTTGCAAGATCAGATCTCAGGTAGAAACAGAGGATTCAATATAAAATTTTCATTTGTTGAACTATCATTCATTTGTTAAAATATTTGTATGCGGAGTTTCTCCTCAACAAGACATTCAATGCTAAGAAAAACAGGTTGCTCACCTGTAACTGATGATCTGGTAGTGATCCGTTGATATCCATTAGAATGAGTTCTGTGCCTGCGTGGAAGCCTCTCGGTGTTGAGTTTTACAGCTCCTCTTCGGCGCCTGCGCTCCACCCCACGTGACCACGTGGCTATTTAAGGCAGGAGGAAGTGCAGGCACTTCAGTTCCTTGGAGACCATCGGAGCAGTCACGTAAGCAGGTAAGTTCTACTATAGTGAGGTAAGTACTACTGCGGAGGTTCGGTTCGGGAGGGTCTAATCATGGATATCAATGGATCACTACCAGATCATCAGTTACCGGTGAGCAACCTGTTTATCTGGTTCGTGATCCGTTGAATCCATTAGAATGGATGTTTAGTAAGCTCCATAAGGAGGAGGGAGCAGTAGAGTTATTGCAACACCCTTTTGAGGACACCTCTCCCAAAATTCGCCTCTGCAGCAGACCGTAAGTCTATAGCATAGTGCTTTACAAATGGTTGTTCAGAAGACCATGTAGCGGCCTTACAGATGTCTTGAAACGATATGCCAGACAGGTGAGCAGCTGACGCGCCATAAGCTCTTGTAGAATGCGCCCTGATGGTCTTTGGTGGCTGAACTTACTGTAGAGTACGCCAGACGAATGGCTTCGATGATCCAGTGTGATAGTCTTTGAAAGGTAATAGAGAAGCACCCTTCGCACATCTAGGGAATGTAGGGCCTTTTCCAATGGAGTGGTCGGTGACTTAAAGAAGGTAGGAAGCACTACGTCTTGATTGTTGTGGAAATCTGACACAATCTTCGGCAGAAAGGTGATATCCGGCCGGAGAAGAACCTTATCCGGGTAGAACTGGGCATAAGGGACATCCATGCAAAGGGCTGTGAGTTCACTCACTTTGCGAGCCGTGGTGATAGACGCTAAAAAAGCTGTTTTCAGGGATGCCAGCTTCACCGTTGTGGAATGCATGGGTTCAAAGGGTGGTTCAATTAGTGCAGAGAGGACCAGCGAGATACTCCACTGTTCAAGAGGTTTCCTGATGGGAGGATACAGATTAGTGAGGCCTTTCAGGAAGCTCTTGCATGAGGGATGGGAGAACACTGTTTTTCCATCCCAGCCTAGATGCTGAGATGAAAGTGCAGCCAAGTGTACCTTGATTGACACGTTTGATAGCTTTGCTGATTTCAGTGAGGTCAGATAGAGCAGGATATCACGGACAGAAGCCTCCTTAGGGCGGAAAGCATAGTGAGAAGTATAGATAGCAAATCTTTTCCATTTGCTAGCGTAGTTTTTTCTTGTAGATGGCTTACGCTGATTTAGCATGATTTGCTTCAGCAGTTGATTTTCCACTCTGTTAGTTGCAGGGTGAGCACTTCCGAATGTAGAAGGCACCTGTTTTCCTGAAGCAGGAGGTCTAGGTGGTTCGGAAGTCTCTGATAAGTCGAACCTAGTTTGAGTAGATGTGGAAACCATGCTTGGCGGGGTCACCAAGGCGTGATCAGGATGCACTTCACATGGCCTATTAGTAGACGTGCTACGACTCTGCTCACCAGAGGCAAAAGGGGGAACATGTACGTCCACTCTGCTGATCAGTCCATCTGGAAAGCATCTCCCAAAGACTGGGGGTCGTGGCCCGCTCTCAAGCAGAACAGCCTGCATTTTGTGTTCCACGCTGTAGCAAATAAGTCGAGCTCCGGGTGACCCCAGAGTAGGAATATCTTGTGCAGGTACGTGTCGTTCAGTTCCCATTCGTGTCGCGTCTCCGTGGAGAATGAATGACTGAGACCATCCACCAGTATGCTGTCTGTGCCCTTGATGTGGATGGCTATTGGGGTGATGCTGTTCTTGATACACCAATGCCAGATTTGAATGCTCAGGGCACACAGCAACCTGGAGACCATTCCTCCCTGTCTGTTCAGGTAGGCAATGGCAGTAGTGTTGTCCAAGTGTAGTTGTACTACCCTGCCCCTTAGCATTGGGAGGAAGGCTTTCATGGCTTGGAACACCACCAGTAGCTCCAGGAAGTTTATGTGGGACTGGCGCTGGAGTTGGGTCCAGAGACCTTGTGCTACTGTGGTACTGCATTGACCACCCCAACCCTGTAGTGAAGCAACTGTCGTAACCCACACAGACGGGGCCTGTGTCTGAAACGGTATTCTTATGTTGAGCCACCTCATCCACCAAGAGAGGGATCGTAGGATTGGTAGAGGCAGACGTAGTTGCATTGCTAGGCTGTCTCTGTTTAGGCAAAAAGAGGACAGGAACCACAGCTGAAGCTTCCGCATTTTCAGTCAGGTGTAGCGTACAGTTGACTTGCAGGAGGCCATCAGGCCTAGCAAATGTTGTATTTGACACGCTGTTTGCAAGGGATTTGCAAGGGATTGTGTTGAAACTCTTGAACCATTAGTGCTAAGGTCTGGTAGTGTTCTTCTGGCATCCAGTATTGCACCAATGTAGGATATGGTGGACACTGGGGTCAGGTGAGACTTCTTCCAGTTGGTTTGTATTCCTAGATCTCGGAGAAGGCCTAACATGTACTGAATCTGCAAAAGCAACTGGATGTCAGGAGCCAGTCGTCAAGCTAGAGGAACAGCTTCAGGCCTTTTGTCCTTAAGTGAGCTACTACCACCGCCATGCATTTGGTAAATACATGCAGGGCCGTGCAGAGATCGAACGGGAGGACTTGATATTGATATACTGATGTTCCTACCATGAACCCCAGGTACTTCTGGTGGGACGGTCGAATCCCTATATGAAAGTAGCATCCTTTAAGTCTAACATCACAAGCTACCGCTCCCGATGTAGCAGCGGTAGGATGTCTTGTAACGTCGTCATTCGATACCTCTTCACTTGGACGAACTTGTTGAGATGCCTGAGGTCCATGATTGGTCTTATCCCGCCATCTTTCTTCGGGATTTGGAAATAGCAGGAGTAAAATCCCTCCCGACGTTGTGCCCATCGCATTGGGACTATTGCTCTCTTGTGCAGGAGTTCCTTCACTTCTTGTAGAAAGGTACGTGTTGCTTTTGTAAAGCGAAGGCCCCTGAATAGCGGGCGTTTTTTTAACTCTATCGCATAGCCCGACGTGACAATCTTTAAGACCCACTGGTCTGATGTTATGTGGCGCCATGCTTGCACATGACTTGCCAATCTTATGTTGTTGTTGGCTAGTAGAACCGGCTGGTTGATGGAGTGGGCCGGGTGGTTGACCTCCTTGTTGTTCTGGGAGGGAGAATGAGGTTGAGGGAGCAATAGAGATGGACAGTGCGATGTGCTGTCCTGTAGGGAGAGGAGAGCTGGTCTTGTGGTAGCAAGCATGACATGTCCCCATAGCTAAGCAGGGTGGGCCCTGGTTGCATATGAATGGGAGACTTGATGTGTGAGCACTGCAAGATATTCCCCTCAGGGGATGAAGCCGCTCTGGGAAGAGCAGAAGGTTTCAAGTTCCCTCCCTGGCTTCTCCAAGATAGGGCTGAGAGAGATTCCTGCCTGCAACCTTGGAGAAGCCGCTGCCAGTCTGTGAAGACAATACTGAGCTAGATAGACCAATGGTCTGACTCAGTATATGGCAGCTTCCTATGTATCTCAGGGCCGTTGTTTGTTGCCCCTCTGCTTGTTTCCTATATTGTGTAGGGGTATATCTACCTTTCTGTTGTCCGGGGCGTTTATTGTAAGGCTGGTAATTTTTTCGGAAGTCCCAGCATTCCTGTGGTCTGTAGGATGCATGGGGGCGGTAGTAGGATCTTTGCTTGTTAGGGTACGAAGTTGAAGCCGAAGACATGAATGTATTGGCCGTGAATTTTGACTTCTTCATTTTTTCCATTGTAGAATCTGTCTCCCCTAAGAACAGGCCTTTTCCATCGAATGGTTGACCTTCTATCTTATCTTTCATGTCCTGGTGCAGGGATGAGGACCGTAACCAGGCGTGACGGTGGAGAGTAATTGCAGTGGTGATGGACCTAGACTCCGACTCTGCTAAGTGTTTTGCAGTGCTCAATTGCTGACATGTGAGGTCCCCCGCTTCCTGTAACGTTTTATGAAACCGCACGTTGAGCTCTTCAGGAGACAATGTATCAATGTCCTTTTCTAGATTTTCCCAAATGCAGTAGCTGTATTTTGCCATACAAGCTGAGTAATTAGCCACTTTGACTGAAAGGCAAGAGGTGAAGTATAACGTCCTCCCCATGACATCTAGTTTTCTGCCCTCTTTATCCGCCGGGGTGGTGTGCCTCCGACCTGACCTGGATGTGGTCGCACAGTCAATGACCAACGAGTTTGGTGCAGGGTGTTTGAATAGGTAGGTATTATCTTGTTCTTGAACCCTGTAGAGACCCTCCATCCTTTTGGACGTTGGCGTGGATGTGTGAGGAACCTGCCAAGCGCATTGAACAGCATTCGAGATGATGGGTAGCAGTGGTAGAGCTACCGGTTGTGCTGACTGTGACCAGGCCATGAAGTTGTAGACAGAGTCATCAATGGTCTTGACTTGTGAGGACAAATCTAGACCCAAGGCCGTAGCCATATGTTTTACGTGAGAGTGGTAAGCCTTTAATTCTTCCATCAGTGAGACGTGGGCCGGTGTGGCCACGTCGGGCGAGGGGTCAGCTTCCACAGTCTCTGCGTCAGACTTAAAATCGGAAGAGCCATGATGGCTGTCATCTGACGCAACCTCATAGGGAGAATGGTGTGACGGACTGCCGCCCGGTGACTCTATACACGGGGGGGGGGGTGTTGACAGAGGTGGGTCCTCTGTCTGGACCGCCACTGTAGCGATGTGCTGTGTGGTTTGTGTTGACCTTGTAAATGTAGGTAGCAAAGTTTGTGCGGATGCGTTGGAAACCACCGGTTTTGTTGCAAGTGGGGCACCCCCTTTACAGAGTGGACGGATTGGCAGGGTGGTAGTAGCTTGAGAAACGGCGGCTGAAGACGCGGCTTGCTGCCAAACTTGGTCCTACTCATAGTCATAGGCCAGTCCTGGCAAGGATGTGCCAGGTAACGCGGTCTCAGCAGATGGGGATGCTCTGTGACTGAACCTGCAAGTGTGCCATGGCGCTGTGGTGGATAGTTGTGTAGCGGATAGTAGTTGAGAGTTGGAAGGTGGAGCTTCTTCTTCCGAGTGCGGAAAACCCTGGAAGGTAGACGGTGTGTTAGCCGCAGAGTTCAACATTGTCAGAAGAGACTGTGTTGCTCCCGGGTCCAAAGCCGTGCCCCCCGTATCTGAAAAGTCTGCTTCTTCCACAGCAAATGTCAGCGGAGCCCGAAATTGAGGTGTTACAGAGGTAATATTAGTTGGAGTGTTCAATGCTGAAGGCTGTGCTCCATTCCCCGATGTCGAAGGGGACTGTATTTGGGTCGGCGTTGGCTGCAAATCCCATAGGCTCGGTATCGGCTGAGTCAGAATCGGAGTAGAAGGCAGTTCTTCTATAGTCGATGCCAGTGCCTTTGTCAATGTCGAGATCGATGTTGACGGGACATTAGGAGCGCTCGATGTCGAAGTTTCCCTCAGTGTTGAGCTTTGCTTCGGTGTCGACAGCGTGGCTTGCTGTGGTGCCATCGATGTCGACAAGGTAGTCGATGTCGAGTGTCTAGTTTGTTGAGTTGCTGTCGATGCCAATGGGGTGGTAGACGTTGAGGGCTTCGACATCGACACAAATTCCACCTCCTGAGTGGACTTCGGCGACAGCGTCGAGCCCGACGTTGACAGCTTCCGCATTTTCGCAGCAGGTGCAATAGCTGCCATTTTCTCACTCGACCTTCTTGAGGTTTTATGGGTTTTCACGGAGGGCAATGGGGTTTTAGACTGGGTGGAAGCCAGGGCCCCCGAGCCATGCGCCTGAGGTGATTTTTTTGATGTAGATGAAGCTGCTGCCAAAACATCCTCATATATAGCGGCCCGCAAACGGAGTTCTCGATTTCTTCGAGTTTGTTTCGAGAACGATTGGCAAATATTACAGGAGGACGTAACGTGTGCCTTACCCAGACAGAGCAAGCACAAATTATGAGCATCTTGGGAAGGCAATTTAGCCTTGCATTTTTCACAGCGTTTAAAAGTCTTTTTCTCCTTCAGGGTATCCATAACGTTACTCACAAATACGTGGTCAGTAGACAATCCGAGGTCAAAGCCAGGCAGCAGTCCAATCAGTCCATCAAACAAAATTGGTTTAAGAGTAGGCAGAAAACGCTAAGCAATCCAGGGTCTTATGTTCGAAAAAACAGTCTGATCAGGTGGCACAATAAAATCACAAGGCAGAATGCTTAACCAGAGGTCCAAGGTCAGAAGCCAGAAAAGACGAAGAATAGCAGAACTTTTTAAGAGAAATAAGGAACTAGAACGAGGAGCCGTAGAAACCGAGTGAACTGATCTCCACGGCGGTCGCAAAGGAACTGAGGTGCCTGCACTTCCTCCCGCCTTAAATAGCCACGTGGTCATGTGGGGTAGGGTGCAGGCGCTGAAGAGGAGCTGTAAAACTCGACACAGAGAGGCTTCCACGCAGGCGCAGAACCCATTCTAATGGATTCAATGGATCACAAACCAGATTAACTCATTAATATGATATTAAACTATATCATGTCCTAATTTATAACCTACTGAGGTTTCCGATACATTATTTACCAGTTTGGAAATAACACTCTTCAGGGAGATCTGAAAAGGCACATGCAAAAAAACATGTGTCATGTTTCCCATGTAAAAGAAAGCAATTGGAAGGTGGCTCATGGCAAAGAAAAGAGTAGTTGATGCCATACTGTTGTACTAATAAGATTAATGTAAGCAAGTGGACCTTGTGCATAGGAAGGGCAGAGGTTTAGGTCTGATTCATATGTTAATTTCTTAATGAGGGTACAGATGTAAGGGAGTACTAATTCCTCCCTCAGTGCTTATATGGGCCTTGGATTCTGACAGAATAACACATGAACCCACCCTTAGAACCTTTGCTTCTTGCCCCATTTTCATTATTATCCATGTATAATTTACACAGCACTTCTAAATGTACAAAAGTGCTTTATACTCTTATTTTCCTAAGAAATGTTTGGATACAAAGACCCCTGCTGCAGGGCATTGGGTCTACGTGGTCTTCAGTTCCTTTACAGCTTGACAGTTCAATGCTTTGAAAATAATGTGCAATCTTTTCCTGCTGACCTGAATCAAAGTTGAAAACACACACAGTTCACTACAGAGGCTCCCGAGTACATTAAGCAAGGAAAGAATGTTAATCCTCTTCACTGATGTCTGCTAGGATATGTTGTACTTCTAGCCACAGTTCTGCCAGAACTGTACAATACAGACATTATATAGTACCATAGTGTTTATGTATCCAGAAATGTTTCCCTCAAGGTTAAATTCTTTTTTCAGTTTAACTCAAAATATGACAGGCTTGCAAGATCCAAAGAGTGATGGATCATAAAAAAGGGGGCTAACAGATTGTGACAGATTATTTTTATCAAGACAGAAAATGCAAAACTAAAACCCTGTTCCAGTCCAGCAGAAAATCAGTCCCTGCAGCAGAACAGTTAAACATTCATGGAGTATTTAGGACTGGTTAACATGTGCATGGTCACCTTAAGTGGGGCAGCGGGGAAATGCTTGACTAACAAGCAGAAGGTTGCTGGTTTGAATCCCCGCTGGTACTATATCCAGCAGCAGCAATATAGGAAAAAGCTGAAAGGCATAATCTCATACTGTGCGGGAGGAGGCAATAGTAAACCCCTCCTGTATCCTACCAAAAGAAAACCACAGGGCTCTGTGGGTGCCAGGAATCGAAATCTATTTGATGGCACACTTTACCTTTTATCATGTACATGACATGTGCATCAAAACATCTGATGACTGTTCAGGGCTGGAATGCATGTGTGAATGAGTACATTCAGAACAGTCACTACTGTGTTTTTGAATAAAGCCCATTCACAGATTCAGCTGTAAGTCGTCAAACACAAAATAATATGAATGTGTAAATCTCCCTAGTGTAGTCCTTTTTATTATTAGGGCATGGTTAGAAGGAAATGAAAAAATAAAAGGGAATCTTGGACTATATTTGAGGGATAGCAGAGAAGGGAAATGTTTACTTACTGAAAATTCTTGTGGGTTTTTTTGGTTGTTTTTGTTTTTTAAATCAGTACAGTCTCTCATGCAGACTAGCAACTCCTCCTGGGGGAGGGGTCAATTTTTCACCTCACCAGGAGAAGCACTCTGCCTTCCAAGACTAGAATTGGCCAACCAGGAAACCCTTTTCCCTATCAGGATCAAACATGGTAGCCAGGAAAAAAGGCAAAACCATCACTACATAAAACTAAAAACCTGTAACAAATGAAAAAGACTGATGAAAAAGATACAGAACATCTGTTAGGCCCTTGTGTGGTGATAGGCAGGGCCAATGAGTGCGGGTCAGTTACAACACAATCCGAGTGGGCAGATTGGCCTCTATACTCCAAAGGATGTGGGTGTACAGTAAACAAACATTCCCTTTCTTCCCTCCAAGTGCCAGTCTCTAAATCCAAGATGTAGAAAAGTAGTCCTCTGCAGATTGTGTGTAGCCGCACCTTAAGGGAATGGGAACAAGGGGATCCCAGTGTCCCAGCAGATCAGGTCTCACACTGTTCCAACTATAGGGATAGGCAACATAAGCAGCCTGTATCTCCTTTTCCAGTTCCAAATGGGGGTGGGAAGGGAGCCAGGTTACCTTAATAACAGTTGACCTCTCAATCTTCTCTAAGCCACAGCAGGATTAAACTGCTGCATCTTTTCCTGCCTCCCAGCAGCGTTGGGGAGGAATCAGGCAGCAACAGCAGTCACTACTGAGAGGAGAGCTAGGCTTGTGGTAGCAAGCATGAATTGTCTCCTTTGTTAAGCAGGGTCTGCCCTGGTTTGCATTTGAATGGGAGACATGTGAGCGCTGTAAGATATTCCCCTTAGAGGATTTATTTATTTTTATTTATTTAATCGATTTCTATACTGCCCTTCCAAAAATGGCTCAGGGCGGTTTACACAGAGAAATAATAAACAAACAAGATGGATCCCTGTCCCCAAAGGGCTCACATTCTAAAAAGAAACATCAGATAGATACCAGCAACAGTCACTGGAGGTTCTGTGCTGGGGGTGGATAGGGCCAGTTACTCCCCCCTGCTCAATAATGAGAATCAGCACGTTAAAAGGTGCCTCTTTGCCAAGTTAGCAGGGGTTCATCTACATGTAATTGCCACATTCACATGTAATTGCCACATTATTTCTATGCTAGAGTCAGAGAGAGCATCACCTTCATATGTTAGCAAATTTCCAGAGGCACCTCTCTGGCTGCTTTTGGAAACCAAATGCTGGAGTAAATGGACCTTCGTCTGATTCAGTAAGATTTATTGCATTTGGAATAAATACATCAACAGAACTTCTCATTTCCATGTAATCCAAAGATGTTTCTTGATGCTTTGAAGTCTACACTTGAAAATCATAAATGCTAATTAAGACCTCATATTCTAATTTATCCACATGAACTTTCTCATCTAGCTTTAACTCTATTTAAATGGCTTCTGCTCCCTATCCCATCATTTTGGTACAATGTAATTGTAGACATCCCACATGCTTTCTTCTTCTTCTGGGACTGTTTATACTAAAAGCTCCTTTCCACAAACATTTTAAGATCCTGCTCTTGTTGTTAATATTTTTTCATGATAACAAAGGTCTTCCAAGTGTTTCCAATCTCACAGTAACTACTATGATTAACTCACCAAAATGTAAAAAAACTGAGTTCCTGGAGAGGAGAAGCCTGCACTGTGTAGAGACAGGAAATTAAAATTGTTCACACACAACCCTTGGCACAAGACACAGAGCTGTGTTTATGTCCTGTTTTTATTCAAGGCGTCTACATTTCACATATTTTGGAACAGAAAATTTAGTTCCACAGTGGGTAATAAATTAAGTTATGTGTAATGCAGAAAAGTCTAGCAAAGATTTATTAAGCTCCTCATTTTGGTTCAATTTCAGAAACATATTAATGTGCTTTTTTTAGCAGAAGAAATTGAATAAGAAAAAAAGGTTAAAAATGGAAATTAAACTGTAAACATCAGTGCATCTTCCAAGTATCTTTTCTAGTATAAGATTGATCTAAAACAAATTGCAAAGTATATTTATTGATAAATTACACATGCTCTTAATATTAGGTTATTTGATGTAGTGCAATAATTTAAGATGGAGGGAAAAATACTTAAATTTAGAAAAGCAGCATATTATATATTATTCACATGCACTATTAGCCTAATGATGAAATGCAATTGCTATGGGACAAACTGTCAATCTAATCACAGCAAGCTGACTTTTGAGAGATCCCAAATGCTTTTGAGGCTCCTTTCCTACTGTAGCCCTCACATCACAAACAACAACTCTCAGCGTCAGGGAACCCTATGGAACAGTAGTGTAAGAAAATGCAATCAGGAAGTAAAGTTGTAGAAAGTCCTGAGCATATGTAGAAGTACTTGGGAATATTCACAGGAATCTTGAGATCCCAGCCAGAATATATACACTCCATTTCTGCACAGATCAAAACCCAGGATGTTTTTTACTGCAATGGCTGCAGATATATCCATGTTTCACTCTCTATAAGACCCATAGGTCGTTTGGTGGCTACACAGAGACAGGCCTTCTCAGTTGCTGCCCTGATCTGGCAATTTTCGAAAAACACTTGAAAACTCATCTTTTTGCCCAAGCTTTCTCAGCTTCCTAAATTTTTAGGTTTTAATTTCTGGTTTATTTTTAAATTGTTAAATTGTTTTTAGTTTTTGTATATGTTTTTAAACTTGTTTTATGCTATTGTTAACTGCCCAGAGATGAAAGTTTGGGGCGGTGTACAAATCTGATAAATCAATCAATAGGTAAAACGGTGCAAGACTTTTCATAGATACGTAGGTAAAATACATGGTTCCATGCACTTTTTGGTTAAAATATCATACCATCTCATCAGCTAATACTACAAATATTTTTCTTTGCTCTTGAGATTTAAGACCTAGCTAAATTATTCTACAAGAAAAAGGCCCATAGCACCAAGGGAAATAAATGTACTTACTATTTTACATTCTTTACAAGCATGGCCAGGTAATTTTCTTCTTTCTTCTCTCTTACGGACAACCTCAATATGAGGAAAATCTAATATAGTATGCTTCCTGGGAAAGTAAACAGAGAATTACAAGGAATCAAACTTGATGCTGCCAATATTTGCTTTTCAATTAGGACACTAAGTTTGTGTAATGCTTCATTTAGTTAAGAAATAAATAAATAAATAAATAAATAAATAAATAAATAAATAAATAAATAAACTATAACCACAACAGGGTTCTACCAGAAGCTATAGCAATAGAAATTTGGCTTTGTTAATGTTTCGTCTTTTATATCTCACCCTTGAAAAAAGTAGGATCATGCCATCATTCATGGCAGTTAGTCCAGTATCGTTCTTCTGAACAAGTTGCCATTTTTTATGTTTGTTGCTATTAGGAGTAATACACAGCAACAGAAAACCACTGTAATAATTATCACTCACATTCTATTGTCTTCAGCAGGACTTGTCTATGATAATTTAAAAAAATTAACAATGACAACAGTTTTCTAAAGGTAAAATGGGCAGAAGCACTACATATCAATACAACCCACTAAATGCTACTACTGTTTAATCTCAATTAATTTTTTAAAGCTGTTAAATAAAGGCTATTGAAATGAACAGAGATTGAGAAGCAACAGTACACACAAGCAGCATCATGTGTTAACACAACTGATGGTAGTGGTTGGTGCATTTATTTGTTTGCCTTTCACCTTCCTCATGCTCTTGAAACTGGAGATGGGCTTGGTATATGCATAAATTATAATCCAGTAAAAGCAGTAGTTAGGGGACACTATGACAATTACTGATAATAATTAAAAGTAGAAAGACAGTACAATACAGAATAGATATTGGGTGTTCTTTTACCACCTGTGTATAGAAAATGATAAAGTGACACATTCATTTTAATATAATATTTTATATCTCTAACTAATATTACTGGAATAATATGTATTTTACAAAAGGAAATAGGCTGGAATATTGAGAGCCAGTGTGGTGTAGAGGTTAGAGTTTTGGGCTTGGACTGGGGAAAACCCAGGTTCAAATCCCTGTGATCTTGGGCCAGTCTCTCTCTCTCTTTCCCCCCCTAACCTACCCCACAGGGTTATCAGGAGGATAAAAGTGGGGGAGAACCATGTACGCTACCCTGAGCCCTTTGGAGGAAGGGTGGGATACAAAATGTCATTAAAAAACAATAACTAAATGGACATGGAAAATGAGAGAACCAAATTTTCTTCATATGAAATTGTACTTCCACCCCCAATTTACATTCTTTAGAAATCATTCAAAAGTTTGATTCCCACCCCCAAAGTTTAGACTTCTGATTTTGTTATGCAACCACGATTGCACAGAAAAAACTGTAAATAGTTTTATAACATACCTTTCATCATTTTTACAATATGGTTCCACAAAAGCCTTCTGTTTGGTTTTATCTTGTTTGTCTACATGTCCTGAAAGCAGATAACTTGTTATAATGGAAATCCTCTAGAGAAAGCACAAAGTTGCTATAAATCTAAGTGAAGAAACTTGGCCACAGACATACATAGATGTCTTAGTGTTTGAGAACTATCTTTCCCCCCAGCAGTAAGAAAACTACAGCTTGAAAAAGGTACTCTCCTTTGTGCATTCAAAATAAAATTGTTATTCACCCTCACCCCATGTACACAAAGTGGGTTACAAATCTAAAAACAAACCAATACTGTACATACTCTCTATGTTTTTCTTTACTGTTGACTGTTCCTTATTTTCCCCCTGTTCTTCCTGAGGGGACTCCCGATTGTCATCTTCTAAATAGGATTCATATTCTTCATGTGATGTTCGATCAAATATTTCTGCTAAGGTATCATGCTTACTTCTCTCTCCTTCTGCAAACATAAAATTAAAAGACAGTAGCAGTGTAGCTCAAACCAACCAACCACATAGCTGCCGTAAAAGCTTGGTGGGAAAGAAAAATTTTCAATAACCATTTACAAGTGAAAACTGAGTGGGCCTGTTCAATCTCATTGGGGATGGGGGACATTCTACAACCTAGATCATCAAATGATGTGGCAAATGAATAATTCACAAGATTATCTCAATTCCACAAGAGCATATGTGAAAAACAGGCACTCTCTAAAGTATCCCAGACTTCTATAGGCTAAGAATAGCACTTTGAATTCTGCCTGGAAATGAAATGGTAACCAGTGAAGACAGTAAAGAATTAGGGTTATACATATCCAGCTATAAAATGCTGCATTCTGCACCAGTTGGTTTCCAAATAGTCTTCAAGGGTAGCCCCATTTACAGTGCAGTATTCCAGTCAAAAAGCTGCCAGTGTGCAGGACAACAAGTGGGGCACACAGTGGGGCACAACTAGCAAAATCAGCCAAAGCTTCAAAAGTGAACTCCAGGTCATGGCTGTTAGAAACGGTGGGCTCAGACACCCTTAGGGAATCAAGTTACCAAATATGACTGGATTGTAAGTCCAGGGCCTATTTACAGACCCATCTTAGGGATTTTAGTACCGTGAGCTTCTGCTTTCCACATTGGACTTCTTGGGTCTAGCAGTTTCTTCTTACCCACTCTGGACTGACTTCATGACTTGGTGATGAGCTACAATGTAGAATCCATCACTCTACTTTCACTAAGCTGCTTGTGCCCTGCTGGATGCCCTTATGCCTTCCTTTGATCTCTTCCGCAAGCCCCAAGTCCCGTCTCGATAGACCTGTTTTAGGCAGCTTATGCATTCCCATCACCCTCTGTTACCATAGGCTGCCACTTTGATGCATCTAGTGGTAGGGTTGTTCCTGCCTGTACGCATGGGAGTTACTGGTTGTTCTATCAGCAAAGCTAATATCATATGTTATTATCTACTTCTATTACTAAAATAAGCAAACAAAAACTTACTTGGACTGTTTGCTTCTTTCTGTTCTTGATTTTTCATTCTCAACAGAATGCTATCACTGATGTATGTATAGTCCATGTCCACAGTGTCTGCTGCAGTTCTTGATTGGGTGCTTTCCTTTTACGTTACAAGGCAATTATAGGAAGTACATTTTTTAAAGATTACAATCAAATGCATCATTTTTATCTCATAGCAGATGCCCATTTAACAGAAATATAAAATGTTTAGATTTGATTTCATTATTGAATTCTGAAAGAATCTCAAGTTTTTCAGGGGTGGCTCTCACATATTCTTTTGGTAGTTTTCTATACTCGTGAGTAATCTACTTGTATAAGCAATTTAACATGCGGGCATCGATCTTTCTGCCACAACAAATTCCATTATTTCCAAAGCCTGAAAATGTATCTTCTGTATTTAAATAGGATAAAGTTGAAAATCAACTTGTGAGAGCACATATAGCCCACAAGATGACAGTTAAGAATGCTGTTTTATTCCATATTTAAACAGTTATAGGGCTGAGATTTATAGCTCATACAGTTCACCAATCATATGAGCAGCCAACTTACAGGAGTGAAAAGAGCAGTCAAAAAAGATCTGAACTGGATCTCACCTTTTTAAAAAATGAAGTTTAAAAACAATACGCCAGTGTAAATGATTTCTACTAGTATACTTTAAAGCCCAGTCTCAAATATGAAAGAAGTAGAAAAGCAGGAAATGATTCCTTTCTACCTTTGTTTAATTTCATCTTATGAATGAAGGTTTCTTGACACCAAGACCGTGCTTAGCAGACAGTTAAGGCATGGCAGACAAGTTCATACACAATTATCAGGTTTCTAGTAAAGCCCTCAGGATAGATTACTGATTACGCTCTATACAATCACACTTTAAAGCATTTCCCTCTGTGTAGTAGGCCTAACTCTTCAGTGTACATTTAGTATGAATAGAGATACAAAAGTTCATTGCTGACAGTTGGCATTGGCCATAAAGCCTGCTTGAATTTTACTTTGAAAAATTATGATTGTTAGTAGCAGAAAATTGTTTGTAGTGCCGAGGTGGCGCAGTCAATGACCAGGGAGTTAGGAGCAGGATGCTTTAGTAGGTAGGTATTGCCCTTTTCCTGGCTGTGATATAAACTTCCTAAATGTTTGGAGGTTGGGGTTGATGTATGAACAACCTCCCACATGCACTTTGCTGCCCTGGAGATTACTTGGAGAACAGGAAGAGCCACAGGTTGGGTCATTTGTGACTTGGCCATAAAATTATAGACAGGATTGTCTATGGTTGCTAGTTCGGATATCAGGTCCAAGCCCAGAGCCTCTGCCATCTCTCTAACATGTTTATGGTAGGATTTCAATTCTTTGTTAGGGGGAACATAGGTAGAGGGTGGCACATCAGTAGGGTGATCCACCAAACTGTCTGGATTGTCCAGATCCAATTCGAAAACGATAATCAAAACGTAGTTGAAAGTCCGTTCTGAGGGTCAAATAATGCAAATGTTGTCCCGAAGCCAAGAAAACAAGTCAAATAACTGAAATAAAAGTTGGTTTTTGGTTGTTCTTGTTTTAAAATGAACTCATGAAGCAGAAAAACTTTCTGAAGAACTTTAACTGACATGGAGCAACAGACCAAGGTCCGAACGCAATGGCGGTCAGAAAAGAACTGAGGAACATGGCGCCGACCTGCCTTTAAATAGCACTCTGGGGCATGGAGGTGGGGCTCAGTCACCACAATGAGCTGCGGCATTCTACCGCGAGGGTCCTGCGCAGGCACAGAACCCATTCTTATGGATATCGACAGATCTCTATCCAGATCACCACCAGGAGAACATTCTTCAAATTGTCCTTCAGAACTAGGATATTCCAAAGAGTAATAATCTATCACATCAAATGTTATTAGCAGATGTCCCAAGTTCGTTTTATATTAGAAAATAAACTATTATATTTGAGGGTGGCAATGAAACAACCAGCCAGGCCAAAATTTAAAAATATATTCACTAAGCCAGTTACAATCAACTGAAGTAAAATACTCCCTCTGTGAGAGCAGAGGGACCAAGGCATGTGTAGGAAATTCTCTTGAATGAGAAGCAGGATAATGGGAGTACCTTTTCCCTGATATACAGTATTATCTTTCCATGGGCAGAGAGATTTTGATGTCAAGGCACTTTCAAACAATGCAGTCATACAGCTGCACAAGAAGACTGCCACATGCCAGAAATTGTATGTTGGAATGGGTGTCATCTGTCTGTATGACCAGTTAGCAAGTTTATGCTGATTCCTACCATTTTCTAAAGTACAATTCATGTAAAATACATATCATGTTGCTTTATCTTGAGTCAAGCTTAAAAGATTAATAGCCATAATACATGCTTATTTCATAAGCTGTGGATCACACTTGAAGATTGCTTACTTTTGTGTCTATCAGTGTAACGTCCATTTTGTACTGGGAAAGCTCTGCTCCCGGGTCTATACTCCAATGCACACTTTCTAAGGATGGTTCATCTTCAAAAGAAGAGAGTTGTAAAAGTTCTAAATTCTAAATATAGTTCTAAATTCTATAATTTAGAAGACACAGAATTTTAAAGATATGGAAACAGAAAATGACCTAAATAGTATCCATTGCCTATCCAAAGCCTGAGATGACATAAAGGGGGCAAGCTGAAAATGGGAATTTGAAATAAATAAAACTAGCTGGACTGGGCACATAACTTCTGCACCTCTAGTTCTCCCCCCCCGCCGCCATTTTCTCCCCCACCCTCCGCCACAGTTTTGTTGCCCACCACGGCCACTGCTTTTCTTTCCCCCTGCTGGCAGCTCATTTGCAAACTCTTGTGAGAGCTGCCACGCATGAGATTAGCGATGGCTACACCTTAGAGAAATATCTATATAGATATAGATAAATAGATAGATCTCAAGCAAAGAGAATGTGTGAGAAATGGTCTGTAATTAGAGGCATATTTAGAGGATGGTAATACCAATAAAAAGGGAAGAACAGGATACACAATGATGCTCCTACCCTTTTGTAAGTAAAAGACAGTAAAGATACCTTGTTTATTGAATTGTGTGTGTTTTGTCACTCTGCAAGGATTTGGTTGCAGCACAGAAGCTGGTTCGCCCACTTCAAGTCCTGTTCTT
Organism: Hemicordylus capensis; assembly: GCF_027244095.1. Lineage (NCBI taxonomy): Eukaryota > Metazoa > Chordata > Lepidosauria > Squamata > Cordylidae > Hemicordylus > Hemicordylus capensis. Next base: position 245,803,611 of record NC_069660.1, on the reverse strand, counting down.
ATTTTACTTGACGGATCATGGATACCACCAACCTATCAACACAGTTATATTTTAAACAACTTTCAGGACTAACCTTGAAATATTTTATTACCTATTTTGCTCACAATTCACATTAACCACTTGCATAGATATCCTGATGTCCAACCCTATGTGCATAAGTAAGCAGCTGGAAAATGTTTGATTACCTTCACACAAGATAGATCTTTGCAAGGTCTTTGACAGGGAAACCAGGAGAAACGCCAGCCTCCCTGGAAACCACAGGCGATTATTAAGCTAGGTAAAAAAAGCTTTGACCAGCAACTTACCTTCATGTCTTCAGAGAGGTATGATTCCAGGATATAATTTTGCAATGGGGGATTACAAAAGTCAGCGACTTCTTTTATTTGTACTGAAGTTTTTCTCTCTGGGGATGCTTTGCTGAGAGATTTCAGGATTGCTTCCTGTACACAGGGTTCTTCTTGTGAATCGTTGCTCATTAAGTAACCACTACTGATAGTTTTACTATCTTTCATTAGTGGTTGGAAAACATCGTGGAGAGTTGCCTGTTTCAGCCTGGTTTTGGAAGTCTCTGCATTCATGTGGCTTTTCTCTTGAGAGTGAAAATCAGAAAAGCGATCGGATAGGTCTAAAGGCTTATCAGTTGAATTATCCCTATTGATAGCATTAGGAATATCTGCTTCGGAAGGGAGAGCGTTTTCTTTTTCACAGCTAATGACATGACCACTCCTCTCCTCAAACTTCTTCCTTTTAGGACATCTGTTTCCTAGTGGTTTATGTGAAGCAAGAAGGAAGTCACTTTTGATTATCTCTTCTTTATCTGAAAGTGTGTTAGTTACACATGTTATGAGCTCATCTGCATTCTGTTTCAGAGCTACTTGCCTACTAGCAGGAGCCTGACTGATTACAGAGGTGATTTCAGTCCCAAGATTAAGTGGTACAACAAAAGCAACATCTTCAGATTTTGATCTCACTTTCTCTGATCCAATACGGGAAGAATTGTTGATGGGGTTGATCTTCAGATTTGACTTCCGTCCTGTTGCTAATACCGAAGGTGAAAGACTTGTATTCAGGCCTAAGGCGGTCTTCACATTTGCAGATGCTCCAAAAACAGGAGAAGGTACTTTAGAATCCAAATCTATAGATGGAGGAGTGTTCTCAGATGGATCTGATAAACTGAACACAGTTAAAAGTTTTAGAAAACAGCAACACCCCAAACTTTATTGCACTGATGGGAAACATTTCTTTAAAAACCAATCAATGAGCATAAGGCAGTATTGTACTATTAAAAAAGGCAGCGAGGCTATTCACATAAGCAGCCCAAGCCAGGCTAGGGCAGCCCAGCCTGGATTGGGCTACTCTTGTGCAGCAATGGGATCGTTCCCAATCCCAGTGCTTCCCCCCCTGCTAGCCCAGCCCTTAACCAGGGTTAGAGGGTGTCAGCGCACCTTCGACTACAGTTTTGGGATTATGTGTGTGGTTGGGCTGCATGCAACCTAACTGCACACAGAGTCAGGCACCTAGAGTGCCCAACTCATGGGGAAATACACCAATGCACTGTGCTCGGCACACAATGCATTATGGGATTCATGGAGGCTGGGACTCATTTCCCCAGCCTCCAGCGATCTGTGCTGCTGGGATGTTGCACCGAATAGGAGCTCCTTGCTCATCTAGGGGGAGGAAGGTAGGTTCAACCCTGCCTCTTGCTGCCACCTGCCCTCTCCACTCCTATTATGGTTGTGAGAACAACCCCAATACATACGGAACGATCACTGCCTTCAAAATTACTAAACTTCAATATAAGTAGGATTTGGGATACTCCCTAATATGGCATACTTCCTAATTCAAAACCCTAATTTTGAAGAGAGATATGCTATAGTGGATCAATAGAAGTAAAGACTCAGCAGCATTCTTGGAGGTAGAAGCACCACTACTTATCAGCTACATTTTTAAAATGATGTATCAAAGTCATCTTTGGCCATTATATTTCTGCTTGCTACGTATGTTAAACCAGTAATTATCTTGGAAGTTTTCCAGTGAATACTTCTATTCAGATTATTTTTTTAAAAAACCCCACACTTTCAAAAACGTTTTTACAGGCCATATATAATTTTCTTTTACAATGTCTGAATTTTGGACCACACTGTTTTCTGACTGAAAAAAACTAAACATTTGACCTGAAAATTGGGACTATTCTACAACTTAACACATTAGTAAGATACCAGATTCTACAAAAAAATTTGTAGAATTTTTTAATTACAAAAATTGAATAAAATTATGGTATGCAAGTCATTTAATATTTGTAGGCCAATCCTTCGAGGTTTTTCATTTCAAAACTCACCCTAAATTGTCACTATTGCTCCTTGGTAATTCATGGACAAGCTGTTTTCTGGAATTTCCCTGTTTGTTCTGAAGCACCTATGACACAAATGGATCGTTTCACAAAAAATTAAAACATTTTTGGTCTCTTTCTTTGCTGCAGTGGTTTCATAAGCAAAATGCATATGTTCTCTTCAGTCCAACAAAGCAAGCCTGGAGAAGCCAAGGCTTTAGGCACAAAAACATTGTTTAAAAGCTAAAATTCCTCCAATTTGCCCTTGGGAGGGAGCAGGTTCTGCACTCATAGTCCTGGTTGCTGTTTGGAGAGGGGTTAAGTTGCATATGTAGTCCCCCACATCTATCTTGAGATACACATTGGGGGTGCTACACTACAACACAGGGAGATTCAAGAAAGTCAAACTTCTATTGATCAAGAACAGCCAGCAGAGGCCTGAATTATCACACTCACTCAAGTCTTTAGCACAACTGCCTTAAAGTCTGCCATTCCCTTCCTTTCTCCAGACCTCCACTTGCTTTCTCTTAAAGGGTCAGTAATCGTCAATAACAGCAAAGTTTAAGGCAAACTCTAAATTAACAGAAGATTATGGAAGACTAATTACATGTCACAAAAGCCTGCTTCCATGAGCATAGTGACTATAGCTGGATCAGGACATTTGTACTTGGGTTCTTCTAAAATCTAATTATGTTCTGAAGCTAAAACCAAGAGATCCCATTTAAATAAAATTACAGCTGTACACAGAGAGTTGTATTTCATTAATAAATGTGTGCATGCCAGTAATACCACAGAATTTTACACTGAGTTCTAGCAATTTGCTTTCCAATGAACTTTGCCAAGAAAGTAGTTGAGAGTTATTTTCTAAAAAATGTTAATCATGTAAGTATGGTATAAACCTTTTCTTTAAAAATAGAAGTTGTTTCTGCTAATGCAAATTTACAAGCAGGAATGTTTCATTTTCAGCATATCAATTTCCTTCCATTCTCACAATGACTTAGATAAGCAATTATTGCAGGTGCAATATTTACTATTCAAAGCCAGTTGCTTTACATGCTGCCATTAAGAGCTGGCAGTCCTTTTCTTGCTGAATCGTAAGATGAAATAAGCAGGATGAGAGACTACTTTTTTCTATGAAGATAAATTTTCCTGAACCATACTGGACATTGTGACAGATCAAGGAACATACTTACAGGTTCATGAAGTCCTAGTGTTTCTGCAACAACTGCAGCCAAATTAAAAGGTGATGTTGTAGCAGGGCACTCTCCAGTCCTTTCTTCATCTACACAGAAAAACAATACACAATAATAATAATACCATTGAATCATACTACTCTTGTTTGCCGGCAGCCCAAACTGAACTAGTGCTAAAAGAAGTTCATGAACTGGGAACTTGAAATAATAGAATTATTATTTCTTCATTGATAAATTATTTAATTTTTGAATCCTTAACAAAAGGGAGAGTTGTACACACACCCTTGCCACTCATCTACTCTCCTTAACCAGAATGCACTACACATCCCAAAAAGGAACACTGAGTGATAGTTACTGTGAAGCGTACTTCTTAACATCCAGATATCCATTCAGAGCAAGTTAACTCATACTACTAATTCTGGAGGGCAACATAATCCCGTCTCCAGTTAATCAAGGATTGAAGAGCCCCGTGAAGGAGATTCTGTCCCACTTTTCAGGATGTACTGTAGTCTGAGATTTGTGTGAGCCTCGAACTTGGAGGTTTTATGTATGTTTGTTACTAAAGTTCTCTCTCATATGAGGTGAGAGTAAGAGAAGAAAGCACCACAAAGAGTACCCCGGAATCTGTCAGTTGCCTTCTGACATGTTGAGTCAGGGTTACCTAAAGAGCAGCAAAGCAGTCCTGGACCTCTGGCTGGTTGATTGATTGATTAAATGCCGTCAAGTCGGTGTCGACTCTTAGCAACCACACAGATAGATTCTCTCCAGGATGATCTGTCTTCAGCTTGGCCTTTAAGGTCAAGCTCAACCTCTTAAGCTCAACCTCTGGCTGAGGCTGGGCATAACCAACAAGACATCATATTTATGTTTCAGAAGCAAACATGCCCAGTGCAGAGTGTCTGATGAAATTGAAGCTAGAGGACCATGTTGCTGCTCTGCAGATTTTGGGAGGGGGGGGGAGGGAAAGGTGTTAGAACAAAAGAACAGCCCTGCTGGATCAGGCCCAAGGCCGATCTAGTCCAGCATCCTGTTTCACACAGAGGCCCACTAGATGCCCTTGGGAAGCTCACAGGCAAGAGCTGAGAGAATGCCCTGTCCTCTGCTGTTACTCCGCTGCAACTGGTATTTAGAGGCATCCTGCCTCTGAGGCTGGAGGTGACCTATGGCCCTCAGATTAGCAGCCATTGATATACCTGTCCTCTATGAACCTAAACCCCTCTTAAAGTCATCCAGGTTATTTACTGTCACAACATCATGTGGCAGAGAATTCCATAGGTTAATTATGCATTGTGTGAAAATGTACTTTGTCAGTCCTAAATTTCTTGGCAATCAGTTTCATAGGACAACCCCTGGTTCTAGTGCTATGCGAGAGCAAGAAACATTTATCCCTCTCACATAACATGAATGGTGGTGAAAGCCACAGCGCTATTCTGGTGGAGCATACCATGATGCCAGCAGGAATTTGGAGGTATTGGACTTTGCAGGCAAGCACAATGGAAGCCTCGAGTCATCTGGTGAATATAGACTTGGACACATTTATACACATGATGTAAAGGTGAAAGGAGACAAATACCTTGCTGTTTTTTCTGAAGGTGGCAGTGTGTCTGATTAATTCATACACATGTCAATCTTGTGTCCCTCTGAGAGCCACACAACCTGGCTAATTTCTTGGCAGGTTTACAATAAGGACATAGACATTACAAATCATACATATTCCCAAGAGATTTCCATTGGCAAGCATATTGCTAAAAGATTCATCTTTGCAACTGCCAAATCTTTGCAGAAGGAAGACATGGAAAGCGTCTGGGACCTGTGGAAGCAAGAATTCTCCTTTGGAAGATGAGTCAGTACAGAAAATGACTGCTTTCTTTTGGATGATGCAGAAATGGTCTCTGATGGATTGTGCACTTAGCTCAGAAACCCTTCTAGTGGATGTAATGCCTTGTTCAAGGATTGTCACCTTGAACAATATAAACTACAGTGGTGGTGTTTTCAGAAGCCCCAAAATTTGTTGTTGTTTTTTTAAATAGAGGAGATGCACTTTGTGGAGATCCCAGAAGGTGCATCTATGGAATGTTAAGGGACTAAGTAGGATGGCGCCACACAAGAACCAGCGCAGATGTGAGTGAGATCCCAGTGGTTTCTGTCAGTGTCTACTGATAATAGAGCTACTGATCGTCTCTGGAGAAGTTCTTGATTGAAATCTGTTTGAAGAAAGGAGATAAGTTCTCATATGTGATAAAACACAGATTTTTTCCTGTGAAAAAACACATCTGAGGAAGGCTTTCCATGCTACTTCATATATTAGTTGTAGATTTCATCATGATATAGATTTCATCATGATATCCAGGAATACCTGCATTGTCATGTGTTCAGCTTCCAGGTGGCAAGCTGGAACCACACTGGATCTAGGTGAAGGAAGAGGCACCGAATTAGTAGATCATGTGGTTGTGAGAGGATCCAAGGTGGCTGGGGATGCCATGTGAACCAAGTCCAAGAACCAGGGCTACCATGACCAGGACAGAGCCACTATTATTAGGCTTGTTTTCTACGCATACTTTCTTGAAGACCTTGGACAGAAGTGGGGTGGGGAGAAAGGTGTAGAGGAGGTTCAGGGGCCACAAGATTGCCAAGGCCATCAATTGTTCTACCCCCTCCAATAAAAATAGTAAAGAATCAGTGTAGCTTGTGGTTTGTCAGGGAGGTGAAAAGTTATACTGTAGGTGGTCTGAAGCATCTCCAAATCATTGCAAATATAGACGGGCTCAAGCTCCACTCAGAGGAATTGAGGTCTTGTTGGCCTAGCCAATCTGCTTTGGTATTGTGGATTCTGCTGATATGGTAGGCAATCAGGAGGAGTGCTTCTACCTATTGCAGGAACAATATTGATTCTAGATGGAGCAAACAAGACCTGGTATTACTCTTATCGGTTTACAAGCTGTAGTATTGTCCATCCTGAGTAGGAAATCTCTCTACTGGATGAGTTATGGGCTAATCTGATGACTTGGAATTCCAACTATTTGATGCTCTGCAGTGACTCAGTTGATGGTCACTTGCCTTGGGTGGTGTGGTCCAGGCAATGGGTTTCCCAGCTGGTGAGACTCACGTCTGTGGTCACTAGAATCTTGTTGGGAGTTTTGGAATCGGATGCCCTTAGTTAAGTTGCTGCGATCTGTCCATCTGGTCATGGAGGCCATTACTTGGAAAGGAAGGTGTCTGCTGATATAATGATGGTGAGCAATCACATCCTTGTACAGTTACTGCAGACAGAGCTCTCATGAGAAGTTTTGTCCCAAGCACCTGTTGATGCAGGCTACCATCAATCCCAGGGAGTATGCTTTGAAGACTGGACAGAGTGTGTTGATTATTTTGTCCACACAATCTTGTGGAAGGTGCACAAGTCTCAGACTAGTGTATATTAGTGATCCTAGGTGTGGGAGTTTCTAAGTCGGGCATAGATGACTTTTCTGAATGTTGATAGTCCCTCAGAGAATCCAAGGTTGTTTGAGTATCCTGAAAGCCCTGATTGTAGGATGGTGAATGTAGTAGCAGGTCATTGAGGTGAAGGTAAATATGAACACCGATCAGGCAGAAATGAGCAGTATGGACAAGTACAGCCCTAAATAATGTTTGTATGATCTCAGTAAGATTCCCTAACATTGCTACCACACACAACCTAATTTCCTGGGAGCACTGTTCCCCTAAGGCGTGTGCACGTGCTCACAAGTTTTCTGATGTCTGCTTAGTTAATTTTAGATCCCACTCAGGTCGAATTAGGAAGGCCCCACTCTGAATGAATGTGCACACAGTGCCTTGATTCTGCTGCCCAGAACAAAATTCATTCCGCAAAGAGATGAAAAAAATTAGAGCGACCACTGCCTGGGAGGTTTACTATTGGCATATAGATATTAGAAATCATACACATTCCTGAGAGATTCCTATTGGGATATGAAATGGCTCACATATTTCTAAAATATTCATCTCCACAAACACAAAATATTTGTGTAAATATAAAACGAAATATATAAATATATCTTCTAATAGGACACTGAAGGGAATTCCAAAGGTGAAGAGAGGCAAACAAAAATGCTCTTTTGAGTGCCATCAGTATTAGTGCTTACTGCATAGTGGACAACCCAAGAGGCTGCCCAGAGTAAATTGACTCAAGATATTATTATTTATACTTATACCCCACTTTTCAGCCAAAATTGCACACCCCCACAAGCTAACAACAATTAAAATGCTACAGATACATGGCCGGGGGTGGGGGGGTGGGGCATGGAGAGGTAGAGCAGGAAAGATGTTTGCAGCTCAGAGATCTAGCTTCAGAATTTATTTATTGTTGTTTTGGCCAAAGGAGCCCATCCTGATTATTTATTTATTTAACATATTTTTATGCCGCCCAAAACTTGCATCTCTGGACAGTTTACAACACAAAACAACAGAAAAGTTAAAACATTATTTAAAAAAAATAAATGACAACAAAAATTAAAACACTGGTTAAAATAAATGACAGCAAAAAGTTAAAATATTACAATTTAAAATTTTAAAACAATGTTAAAACTATTAAAACAGTATTCAATTAAAAGTCTGGGTGAACAGATGTGTCTTTAAAGATTTTTTTAAAATTGTCAGAGATGGGGAGGCTCTTATTTCAGCAGGGAGTGTGTTCCAAAGCTTTGGGGCAGCAGCTGAGAAGGCCTGTCCCTGAGTAGCCACCATACGAGCCAGTGGCAACTGCAGACGGTACTCTTCTGATTATCTCAATAGGCAGTGGGGTTCATGAGGAAGAAGACGTTCTCTTAAATACCCAGGGCCTAAGCCATTTAGGGCTTTATAGGTTATAACCAGCGCCTTGTATTTTGCCCGGAAACTTATCGGCAGCCTGTGTAGATCTTTCAATATGGGAATAATATGGTCTCTTCAAGATGACCTAGAGAACAACCTGGCTGCCGCATTCTGAACCAGCTGTAGTTTCCGGATTACACACAAAGCCAGCCCCACATACAGCGCATTGCAGTAATCCAGCCTGAAGGTTACCAGCATATGTACCACTGTTTTGAGGTAGTTTGTCTCAAGAAATGGATGCAGCTGGTGTATCGGCTGAAGCTGATAGAAGGCACCTCTGGCCACTGCCTAAAACTGGGATACCAGGGAGAGGCTTGGATCCAGAAGCACCCCCAGACTGCGTACCTGTTCCTTCTATGGAAGTGTGACCCCATCCAGAACAGGCAGATCAAACTCATCTCCCGGGTTTCGACCCCGCACAATGAGTACCTTTGTCTTATCTGGATTCAGATAATTAGATTATACCATCTATATGCCAACTGGCCTGTCTGAAAGGTGTAACTTAATACTTTCCCCATCAAGTTTCACAAGCTTGATAATTAGAAGCATTGAAAGACCCCTTTCTTACTTCATCCAAGTAGGTCCATTTTTTTTAATTGTATGTCAAAACATACCTCTCATTTTTAATACTAATTCCCCAAAGTGAAGAATAGCCACCAGTTATAACAAGTATGGGCACCAAAAGTTTTTATGTTAAAACTTTTACAGTTTAGTTACTTGCATTGCCATATGCTTCCACATTTTATTAAATCCACCCTGCACCAGTCAACACATTTCTAGCCCAATATCAAATGGGTTGATTATTTTTAGCTTCCAATCTGGTAGTTAATCTATAAAAAAACAGTATAAATATAATTGGCACATTGCCCTCTCTTATCACTCCAGAAGCAATCCTGCAATTGGTCATTGCTTTCTCTCTGGTCAACACACCCAAACCAAAAAAGATCTGTCTGCAGAGTGATTTCTAAGTACATCTGGCTGTGTTCCTTCCCACTGTATTAAATATATTATGGAAAAGGCTATATTTACTTGACACTGGTGATGACAGTTGTGGATCACAGGTATCCGCCACCAATATTTCTTCCCTGGAACAGACATGCTTTTGAGTGGATGACAGTGTAACTTTCCCAAGCTCTAGAAAGAAAAGATAAAGCCAGAATCAGGTACAGCATCTCTTTATGATTATATTTAAATGCAGTTTATAACCTTGGATTTGCATTTTTAAAATATCTGATGTTCTGATCCTACGGAATATACTTGTCCCATGTGCACAGGGATTCTCACTTGCTTCAGTGGAGATTAGTGATTCCTTGTGCATATATTTAGCAGGGGGAGAGTAACTGGCCCTATCCCGCCCCAGCACAGTACCTCCAGTGACTGTTGCTGGTGTCTATCTGATGTTTCTTTTTAGATTGTGAGCCCTTTGGGGACAGGGACCCATCTCATTTATTTATTATATCTCTGTGTAAACCGCCCTGAGCCATTTTTTGGATGGGCGGTATAGAAGTCGAATTAATAATAATAATAATAATAATAATAATAATAATAATAATAATAAGTAGCCAAAAATTGGTGGGACCATAAAATTGAAAAAGTGGTAGAAAATTAAGATGCAAAAATATTAAGGGACTTCCGATTACAAACAGACTAACATCTGCCACACAATACACCAGATGTAGTCGAGAAGAAAGAAAAACAAGTGAAAATAATTGACATAGCAATAGCAGGGGATAGCAGAATAGAAGAAAAAGAAATAGAAAAAATCACAAAATACAAAGATCTACAAATTAAAATTGAAAGACTGTGGCAGAAAAAGACCAAAGTAGTCCCAGTGGTAATTGGTGCCCTAGATGCAATTCCAGAACAACTTGAAGAGCACCTCAACACCATAGGGGCCACAGAAATCATCACCGGCCAATTACAAAAAGCAACTTTACTGGGAACAGCCTATTTTCTGCGATGATATCTATAATAACAGCAGCAACATCGACAATAAAATTCTGGCATCCCAGGTCCTTGGGAAGGACTCGATGCCTGGATAAAACAAACCAGTCAATAACACCTGTCTGACTGTGTAAACAAGAAATAATATGAGAACCATAGTGGCAGAGCACAAGCAAGATAGCCCCTGATTCAAATCTTACATCAAGTCACCAGCTCACTGGGCAACCTTAGGCAAGCCATTATTCTCCCTGTGACATGGGAAGAGTATTACTTGCCCATCTTACAGGGCTATTGGGATAACTAGGAACATTTATGAGGCACTTTGAACACTTGCAGATGCCCCACAGCAGTGGAACTCTTGTTCCCTTAAAGAGGGAAAGTCTGACTCAGGACTGGGTTTAAGTTATCAGGCATAAGCAGGTAGAATTAATTTTAATGTTTCCATAATTAATTAAACAAAAACAAACAAACAAACAAACATATATCAAATACCCCAAACTCATGTCTCTGGGTATATGATATTGGGCTTTAAAATTGTTGTGTGCCTAAACATTAGGAATGGTTTCGGCTAGAAACAAACAATATCACATCAAGCAGAAGCATTTAAATACAACCAGTATGTATATGTGGAACAGCTTGAAAAACTAGAGCACACTCCATGGATTTAGGTCAGGGATATTCACTAAAATCCTGAGGAAAGATGACAGCATAATGAAGATTGCTGGTCTTGAAATAACCATGTATGGGGCTTCATTATATAATGAAGTCCTTACACACTGTTATTAGATCTGGTTCAGGATAAAACATGTAGTACAGCGCTTCAGTCACTCAACAATAACTATACAAGATAAAGTTATACAAGATATACAATAACAGAGTTTACAAGATATAGATTTTTAAACAAGCATGCAAGGTTTCTCTTTAAAAACAGTTTAGCACTTTGAGCAAATTGCAGCGATACTTGCTGGGTTTTAAGAGATGAATATATCAAAAACGTCTCAGAGGTATCTCAAACCAACATTTATTGGCCAACATCCTGCACACAGCAACCTCAGTGACATCGAGCCGCCAGGGCTGCTGCATATGTAAACAGCCATGCAAAACTCCTTAAAACAGTGGGCAGGCACTTGTTTTGCACAGCTTGCTTGTATTAGAAGCAGCCTGCTTCTGCAACAGCCCCAGCTGGGCTGCCTTTTATTTGCGCAGCAGCCCCAGTGACTTGCTAACTCCGAGGTTGCAGTGTTTAGAAAGCTGACCCCTGACTTTTAAAATGTGCCAAACTGGTTCAGCTATATTAATAAATTTAACCTGTCTCATATCTATATACACAAAGGCAACAGAAATACATAGTGGAATGAAAAGTTAGAAAGACAGGACATGATCCATCCCCCAAAGATGCAACTGACTCCATGGAAGCACAGGGCTCAATAGAGTGCTCTTCCTTTCCCCTGCTAGCCCTTGAACAGACGCGAGTGCACCACAGTGTATCTACTAGTGAGGCCCATGCACACCATCCATGCTGTACTCTATACTCTCCCCCCTCATTTCCTATTTTGGCTAGGTTTGTTGTGTGTTCCAAGGATGAGTAAGGGGTGGAGGGGACTTACAGCTACACATAGGAGACGTGCACAGATGCTCCTGGCAGTAGGGTGGCAGGAGAGAGGAACAAGACCTATCATTATTAAGCCCTATAATTATTTCCTCTTGTGCATGCAGCTAATGCTTAAAGAGTGCCGTCTTCTGCATGATCCCTACCAGATGTTAAGGTCATCGGAGGAAGTCCATCTCCAGTTACCACCGGTATGTCTGGTGGCAAAGGCGGGCCTTCTTTATAGCTGCTCCTGGGCTGTGGAATGTACTCCCGGCAGAAATCCATAGCCTGAGTTCATTGTTGGCCTTCAGGAGAGCTCTTAAAACCTATCTGATTGGTTTGGCCTTCCAGGGTTTTTAAACTATTTTAAATGTTCTAATTGTTAATGGTTTTAAACTGTTTTAAAATTGTTTTGTAATGATTGTTTTTAAAGGACTAATTTGCAGGTTTTATTTTTGCTGCTGTGCACCACCCAGTGCTGTTTGGATGGGGTGGTATATAAATGAAATGAAATAAATTTTCTATTGTGCACCTTTAGGAGGGTAGAATGTTCCCGTAGTTCCTTCTCCAAAATTTTATCCAATTTTTATTGAAATTTGACAGCATTCTCTGTGTAACCTTTTAAGCTAGAATTTGCAAAAGTTTTGTTAATTGCAATATTTTCATTAATTGGTACAAAGCATGTTATGTTTGCGATAGCTTTGTTTTAAATGCAGTGGATTGCATCCTAAGGTTTCCTTACACTGAAAGGAGGACTCCTTTTTCATAAAGAAATATTCAATATTTGTGGATTGAGATCAGAAGTAGCAGCAGCCACCATACCTGCACTATACACATGCAAAGTAAACCACCCAGAGATGTGCGTTTTGGGTGGTATAAAAATATGCTTGCTAGCTAGCTAGCTAGCTAAATAAATAAATAGCCAAAGAGGTGAAAGAAAGACTTTTGCATATCCCTGCTGGAATAAGAGTGGCCTTTAGGAAGGCCTTAAAAGCATACCTGTTTAAGCAGCCATTTGATTGATGTTTTAACAATTAAAACACTTAAAAACAGTTATTTGTAAACTGTCATGAGAGTCTGGCAGTATAGAAATGTAATTAATACAACAAACAAACCAAAACAAAACATCAGTTTAGAGACTAGATGTCAAATTTAAGTTTCCTTTACATATGAGGATATGCATAAGACAGGATTTAAATCCTTCAATTGTCCACTAGGTGGAGGTATGAGAATATTCAAACATGAATGCACAGATAGGTACAATAATTCAGAAACTTGTTTCTTAATTAATTAATTTTTAAAAGAAAAGTAGGTTTTCATACAGTATATGGGTACACATTGGTAACCAAGAGGCATCCACTTATCAGAATGTATATATACATTATCTATATAATGTATACTGTATCTCTTTAAAGTATGGATATTGAAAGTGGACTATTGCCTAGTGCTGATGCTGAAGTTTAAAATAAAATATTATGTTAGTTTAAACAGGCCAAATTAAAATACCAAAAAAGTTACTAATTCCTGTCTTTGAAATTGTAATTAGCAGTATTCCTCATCATTTCAAAAAGAAAGATTTTCAAATAGCCTACCATTAGTTCTTCCCATCTGTTCCGAACTTGTACACCTTTGTTCCGTGTAACGGACATGTCTATTCTCTCGTTTTCGACGTATTCGATTAATAAGCGAAAATGGAAGCGGCTGAACTGGTGAATCTGGAATAAACGTTTCTGTATGTTGCTCTTGCTCTCTAAGAAAACAAAACAAAACTAATGTTAAGTTAAAGGAGGGTGAGATAGAAAATTTTCACACACACACACACAGACACACACACACCCTTCTGAACCCCGCCCCCTGTAGCAGTTTTATCCCATAGGTTTAACAAGATCCTGTATTCGAATAAATGTAGCCTCTCACAGTTCATTTGTTCATTCATTCCCTACATCTGCCAGGCCCTTTGTTCAGCAGTTCAGGTCATACTCATGGCCCCGCCACTGACTGAGATTCAGCTGGGGAGTAGAGACAGGGCCTTTTCAGTTTTGGCCCCTCAGTTTTGTAATGTCCTCCCAAAGGAGTTTTACCATGCAACCTCTCTCAGGATCTTCAAAAAGTACTTGAAGATCCATCTTTTTAGAGAGACATGTTAGTGGTTTTTTTAAAAAATCTATGGTCTTTATCTGGTAAGTTTTTAATTTTTTAAATGATTAATGTTTTAAACTTTTAAGGTTGGCTTTAATTGGGTCCTGTGTTTATCTAACTTTTACAATTTTAGTATGTTTATTTGTTTTATTGTCTTATTTATTATTTTATTATTCCTATAAGCTGCCCTGAACAGAGTGGGAGGGCTAGAAATATTTTTAAACAAATATATAAAACACTGAGACCCATCCCCCTTTCCAGCAGTTTTTATCACACAGTCTCAGTGGGATCCTGTATTCAAATAAATGTTGCACCTCATAGTGAAACAGGTTGCTTACCTGTAACTGATAATCTGATAGTGATCCATTGCCATTCATAAGGATTGGGTACTGCACCTGCGCAGGGACCTTGCAGAAGGATTAGCTAGCTCCTCACAGTGCCCTCTCTGACTTGCATGTGATGTGTGTTTCCGTTGGTATCGGCAGTCTGGGCGCCATTTTTCCTCTGTTCACTGATGACCGCCATGAAGCGACAATCAGTCACTGTGTTCCACTTTGAGATAGGTGCCATTCCTCCTTTCTTTCTGATCTTTTATTTAAAAAGTATAGATGGCTACTGCAGCGGGGTGGCAATGGAAGGGTCTTATGAATGGCAACGGATCACTACCAGATCATCAGTTACAGGTACGCAACCTGTTTATCTGGATTGTGATCCATTGCCCTTCATAAATCAGGGGATTTGGCGCGGGGTGTTATCAGTATGCTGATGACACCCAGATCTACTTCTCCATGTCAACTTCTTCAGGAGATGGCATAACTTCCCTAAATGCTTGCCTGAAAGCAGTAATGGGCTGGATGAGGGAGAATACACTGAGACTGAATCCAGATAAGACGGAGGTACTTATTGTGCGGGGTCAGAACTCCAGAGATGATTTTGATCTCCCTGTTATGGATAGGGTCACACTTCCCCAAAAGGAACAGGTTCACAGTCTGGGAATACTTCTAGATCCACACCTCTCCCTGGTATCTCAGGTTGAGGCAGTGGCCAAAGGGGCTTTCTATCAGCTTTGGCTGATACACCAGCTGCGTCTGTTTCTTGAGATGAACAACCTCAGAACAGTGGTACATATGTTGGTAGCCTCCAGACTGGACTTCTGCAATGCGCTCTATGTGGGGCTGCCTTTGTACGTAGTCTAGAAGCTTCATTTGGTACAGAATGCGGCGGCCAGGTTGGTCTCTGGGTCATCTCGGAGAGACCACATCACTCCTGTGTTGATAGAGTTACACTGGCTGCCAGTAGGTTTCTGGGCAAAATACAAAGTGCTGGTTATAACTTATAAAGCCTTAAATGGCTTAGGCCCTGGGTATCAAAGAGAACGTCTTGTCTTCTTCATTATGAGCCCCACCGCTCATTGAGGTCGTCTGGAGAGATCCATCTCCAGTTGCCACCAGCTCGGCTGGTGGCCACATGGGGACGGGCTTTCTCAGTTGCTGCCCCGAGACTGTGGAATGCGCTCCCTACTGAGATACCATTCTCCCCATCTCTGACAATTTTTAAAAAGCATTGAAAACCCACCTTTTCACCCAAGCTTTTTCAGTTTTTAAATTTTTTTTAAGGTTTTAATTTGTAGGTGATTTTAAATTGTGAAATTGTTTTAAGTTTTTGTATATATTTTAACTTGTTTTATGCTATTGTTAACCACCCAGAGATGAAAGTTTGGGGTGGTGTACAAATTAGATAGATAGATAGATAGATAGATAGATAGATAGATAGATAGATAGATAGATAGATGATTGGGTGACTAGCTAGCTTCTCCTTCAGGAGGTAGGTGCAGTAGATCCAGAAGCCTCTATTGCAGCATCCACTTCAAAACACTTCTCTCAAAATTAGCCTGCACTGCATTACAGAAATCTATAGCATAAAGTTGGATAAACAGTTGCTGACAAGACCATGTTGCAGCTGCACAAATGTCTTGTATCCTAATCCCTGATGGGTGCGCTGCCGAGGAGGCATAAGCCCTGATGGAATGGGCTTTGATAGTCCATGGTGGTTGAACATTCTTCAGTTGATAGTGAGCAGGATCAACTCCACCAGCCAGTGTGATAGTCGTTGAAGGGATATAGCCTGTCCTTTCATTATGCCTTTGTAGGCAACAAAGAGAATATTGGACTTTCTGAACCCTCTCGTCCCTTGCAGGTATTAGAGGAGATATCTCCGCATATTCAAGGAATGAAGAGATTTTTTCAGTGGTGTGGACAGACTGCAGAAAGAAGATTAGGAAGTATAACAGCTTGGTTCAAGTGGAAGTCCGTTACGATTTTAGGCCTAAAGTCAGGGTATGAGCTCATGACAACCGTATCAGGGTAAAACTGTGTATAGGGAGCAGTGTTCCCCCTAACAGGGATTCCCAGATGTTGTTGACTGCAACTCCCATAATCCCTAGCTAAAGGGCATTGCAGCTGGGGATGCTTGGAGTTGTAGTCAACAACATCTGGGAATCCCTGTTAGAGGCAACACTGATAGGGAGTATCAGTTCTCAGCGCTGTCAATTCACTAACCCTTTTTGCGGTCATAATTGCAATTAAGAATGCAGTCTTCAGTGTCAGATATTTGAGAGTAGAGTCCCTTAATGGCTCAAAGGAGGCTTCAGTCAGAGTTGAGAGTACCTTTGTTCAACAGGCCACCTTACGGGGGAGTAGAGATTATTGATCCCCCTTAAAAAGTGTTCACAGTCAGGGTGCAAAAATGCTATGGAGCCATCCCTTGTGCTTTGGCCACCAGATGCACCTTTAAGGACACATTAGCCAAACCGGATGCCTTTAAAGATGAGCCCCTGGTGGCGCAGTGGTAAAACTGCTGCCCTGTAACTAGAAGGTTACAAGTTCGATCCTGACCAGGGGTTCAAGGTTGACTCAGCCTTCCATCCTTCCGAGGTCGGTAAAATGAGCACCCAGAATGTTGGGGGCAATATGCTAAATCATTGTAAACCGCTTAGAGAGCTCCAGCTATAGAGCGGTATATAAATGTTATTGCTATTGCTATTGCTATATATAGCAGCACTTGATTTAAAGCTGCCCGCTTCGGTAAGAAGCCACATGCTTTGGCATAAACCTGAAAATGTTTCCACTTTCTGTTATAGTTCTTACATATGCAAGGCTTCCTATTGTTGAGCATTTTCTTTCTTAGTAGCCGACTCTCCAGGCTGTCAGCCTGAGGATCCGTGGGTCAGGATGGAGATCCGCTCCCTTGTCTCTTGACAGTAGGTCTGGGTGCTGGGGGACACGATAAAAAAGTCCGTTGGGATAATCTGAGTAGTAGCAAACCATGGCTGGTGTGGCCACCATGGTGTGACTAGGATTGCTGTCGCTCTGTCCGGTATCAGATGCGCCAGTACCCTGCTGATCAATGGTTGCGGTGGGTACATGTACAGGAGGCCTTTCCCCCAATGGTGTTGAAAAACATCCCCCAGAGAGGCTTTCCCTAGCCCTGCCCATGAGCAATAGCAAGGGCATTTCCTGTTTTTTGCTGTTGCGAACATATCTACGTCCCCACATGTGCCCCCACATCTGAACATTGGAGTCAGGTACCGATGGTTGACTTCCCATTCATGATGATAATTCAGGAGGCTCTTGCAACTGAGACAATCTGTTTGCACATTGCCCACTCCCCTTATTGTATGAACAAGGGGTATATCTTGTGCAGTAAGCACCAGTTCCATATCTGCATGCTTAGCGCGCACAATGATCGGGACACAGTTCCACCCTGCTTGTTGACATACACCATGGCAGGCGCATTGTTGAGCTGAAATGGCACAACTCTGCCCTGCAGAAGAGGTTGGAAAGCCTTCAGAGCCAGGAACACTGCCAGCAGCTCCAGGAAACTGATACGCAACGTCTGCTGATGGTGGGTCCACACTCTCTGGACTTGATGCCCCCCCCCCGAAGTGGGCATCCCAGCCTGTTAAGGAGTCATCTGTAGTTACCCACTTAGTGGGCTCCAGAGGTTGGAAGGGTACCCCTCCCAACAGATTCCTCTCTAGCAACCACCAGTGGAGAGAGTGGAGCGCAGGTTTGGGAATGATCAGTAGCATATTTTGGCTGTCCAAATTGGGACGAAAAGTCCCGAAGTACCACATCTGAAGTTCGCGCATCCTCAGTCATGCATAGGTGATAGTTGTATTGCAGGACACCATCAAGCTCATCAGGGTTGAATATGATATGCTCTCTGAACCAGGTTGGCCAAAAACTGAGTAATCAGGGCACTGATATGCAGATACCTTTCTATTGGCAAGAATGCCCATTTGGTTTGGACATCCAACACTGCTCCAATGTAGGCAATCTGCTTTCTGGGTTGCAGATGAGATTTCTCTACGTTGACCTGCACACCGAGTTCCCTCAGGAGATCCAACACATAATGGACTTGTGAAAGTAACTCTTCTCTGATTTGTCCTGCAAGGAGCCAATCACCCAGTTATGAGAAGCCCACGAGGCACTGAGTCTGAAGATGAGCGACAATTGCTGCCATACATTTTGTGAAGACTTTTGGGGCTGTAGCCAGGCCAATGGGGAGCACTTTGCATTGGAATATCCGGTCTCCGACTGTGAGCCGCTGGTACTTCCAGTGGTTTTTCTGGATCCCTATAAGGAAGTACACATCTCTTAAATCTAATGTTGCCGACCATTCTCCCTGGTTAGGAGGGGCAGTATGCTCTGGAATGTCATCATCCTGAATTTATGTACATCTATAAAAAGATTCAGGTTTCTCAGATCTATAATTGCCCTTATTCCGCTGTCCTTCTTCGGGATTTGGAAATAACGGGAATAAAAGCCCTGCATTCTCTGTGCCCACTGCACCGGAGCAATAGCTCCTTTTTTCAACAGAACCTGTACTTCCTCCTGCAAAACAGGAGTTGCTGGGGTAAAATGCTGGGTATTTTCATGCCTGAAAATGGAGGCATAACTTTGAATTCTATGGAATAACCAGTGGATTCTATCTGGAGTACCCACCGGTTCGATGTCATGTTGTGCCATGCTTGGGCATGGCTTGCCAGTTTGGTGATATTGGCACCTTTGGAATGTAGAAATGTAGACGTTCTGATTGGTTCTGCTGCTGATACTTTCACAGTGGATGCAGCACACAATCAAAGAGACTGCTTGGAAGATTATTTCAGGGATTCATCCCTTGGTTTATCTGTTTCTGTACAAACCCCCTCAATCTTTGGTAAGGCTGTGCATTGATGCCTGAAATCCTGTTTGTCTTGATGCTTGTAAGTACCATGTTGGCGGCCGAATGATCTATTCCATGACGTCGAGCAAGTGGATGTAGAGGTAGTGATGAAAGTTTTGGCAGTATATTTAGACTTCTTTAATCGTCGAATCATTATTTTAGCTAAACTGGCCTTTTCCATCAAACCCCAGGGATTCTATACACTCTTTCATTTCCTGCTGCAAAGTGGTCGACTGCAACCAAGCACGTCGCCAAATAGCAACTGCCGTAGCCATTGCTCAAGATTCTGTCTCTGCTAAGTGTTTATATGTGCTCAGGTGCTGTCTAGTGAGAGCTGTCAACTTAACATAAGTGTCCTAAAAGTTACTAAGAAATTGTTCAGGTGCTGTATCAGCTTAGAAGAGATTTGTTGAAGAGTATCCCATAACAAGTGATTGTATTTTGCTTTACAAGCAGCATAGTTTGCGATCCTGATTGCTAAACCGGCCATGGAATATATCTTTCTACCCAGCACATCCAATTTTCTTCCTTCCTTCTCAGTTGGAGTCATATGTTTGTGACCCGACTTCAAAAATGATGCACAATCTATTACAAATGAGTTTGGTGATGGGTGCTTGAGTAGGTAGGAATTGTCCTCTTCCGGGATCCTCAGGCATTCAGAAGTTGGGGTGGATGTCTGGAGCACCTCCCATGCCGATTGAGCAGCGTAGGAGATGACCGGTAACATTGGAAGAGCCACAGGCTGAGAAGACTTTGCCGCAGCCATCATTGCTGTCCTTGACCTCTGTGTTTGGGAGCTTGATTTAGAGGCCCAAAGCCTCTGCCATCTCAGTCAGATGTATGTGTTAGGCCTTCATTTCTTCCCTGGGCAAAATAGAAGGCCTGGTTGGAACATCTGATGGGGTCAGAGGGGTCAAACGTTGTGGTCAATTCTTCCTCAGAGTCCATGGCTTTATTATTGTCCCCTGATGGTGGCACAATTGGGACCAAACTCTCCTTTGGCTATTTCTGGGGGGTCACCTTTAGACTTTGCAACCGCCTTCTTGGGTTTAGCTGGAGGTTCAGCCTGCTTGGATTTCGTCATTGTCACAGTAGGCAAAACATTCTGTGGTAGAACAGCCTATGGGAGTGCCAGCAGTTGAGCCTCTGGAGGTTGCTGTAGCACAGAAACCATTCGTGGCTGCAGGTTTGCCAACTGTTGGCCAGCAGAAGTAGTCTGTGCCACGTGAGGCGGGTGATGCACCTGCACATGCTGAGCAGCTCTCTGTGCTTTCCATAGTTGGAACTCGGCATAATCATCTGGTAGAGTCGCAGCTGACGCATGTCGAAATCCACATGTATGTGTCATTTCCCTCTGGCCTGATAGGCCTTGTTTATTAATGTACTGTAATGGCCACCTCCAGGTCAATGGGGCATAGGAGGTCGTCGATACTGACACTGGTAGAGTAGACACTAGCTCTACTCTTGATAGAGTAGACACTAGCTCTGCTCTTGATACTGCAGTCTGCTGGGAGGTGAAATGCACTGGTGACATCGATGGTGTTTTTGGTATTGGTGCAGGAACCTCTTCGACATCAGGCTCGATGTTGAAACCTCTACTGAGGAAACCATGAAACGTCGACCCCAACAGGGTGCTCGATGTCAACTCCAAAGTTGAGAGCAGTGTGCTTGCGGTATTGGGATCCAGAGATGGCTCTTCCCCCAATACGTGCTCAGTTTTGAAGAATGAGTGCCTTGGAATCAGGTTGCCGAGGCGTTTCTTCCCTCTGCGTCGAGGGGCATTGCAGTGGCATGTGCGCAGGCGAAAACTGTAAGGGTCAATGTGGAGGCACAGCCCGGAAAGGGAACCTCAAAACCATCGACACCGTTGCCATAGTCGCAACGGTGAGTCCTGGAACTGCAGGCTCTGGTGTCGGGTCCTCTATCACTATCAGAGAGGCTTGACAAGGGAATTACAGCCCTGAGGGGGATGGTGTTCTTTCCCTAGATACAAACTGCGTCTTCGATTTGTGCTTTTTCGGAGGCACTGTCGACTCCTCTTCAGCCGATCTTCTTTTCTTTTGTTCTTTATGCTTCTCTTCTCTGGATATATCCTCTGAGTGCTTAAAAAATGTTGAGTGCTTAAGAAACGGTGATTCCATCGTCATTGGGCACTCTGACATCAAGTGTGACATTGACCCCGACGGGTAGGTAGGTCTCAGTGTCGGTGGACAAAGTGCGTCCTCAAACAACGTGGCCCGTAGTCTGAGGGCTCAGTTTTTTTAAAGTTTGTTTTTAAAAGGAGCAACAGATTTTGCAAGCCAAAGGGACATGTTGCTCACCCGAACATATTAAGCAAGAATCATGGCCGTCTGTAGATGGTAAGGTCACTCTACACTGGATACAGTGCTTAAAAGTTTTCTTCTTTTCCATAGCTGACATCTATTAGACAAAGAGTAATCAAGGCCACTCCGAAGTCCATTCTCACACCAAAAACAAAGTCCAAATAGAGTAGTCAGAATGCAGTCCAAAGTCCAATAACCAAATAACAAATCTTTTCTCTTCACTTTTTTCAATAGTTCCAAACTGACTCCGAGGAACTCCGTAATGATGTTCTGATGCCTTGGCGGTCAGAAAGGAAGTGAGGAAAATGGCACCCAGATTGCCAATACCAGCGGAAGCATACACCATGTGCAAGGCAGAAAGGCACCGCGAGAAGCTAGCTAATCCTTTCGCAAGGTCCCTGCGCAGGTGCAGAACCCAATCCTTATGAAGGGCAATGGATCACAATCCAGATCATTTGTTCACTTGTTCCCTTGGTGGGGAACGATGGGTATGGCAGGGTAGGATGTCAGGGAGCTAACAGAGAAGAGATTCTTTAGATTTGAGAAAGCTGCAAAGGAAGAACAAAAAGCACTGTGGAAAAATAAAAGTAAAGGAAAAAAGGGTGGGTGGGTTTACAGAGGTATCAGAGTGCATTAGGGGTGTAGCTGGGAAGGAATATGTTAGAGAAGTTGCCCGTGGAGCTAGAAGTGAGGAAAGATTGTGTCTTTCCTGAGTTTGGAAAGTGAGTTAAAGAGCAATTTTGAAGGATCTGGAACAGATGTGGAGGGGCTGAGGAAGCTGGGCAGAAGACCTTGATAAAAAGAAGCGTGGTGGGTTGGAAGGAACAAAGGCTGGCAGGCTGGGAGCCACAGCGGGTGGCTAGGATGTTGGCAGCAGAAATATATATATAGAAGAAGAAAACAGATTAGAGAGTAAACAGGACCATAAAGAAGTCACTGGGAACAACAACTTTATTTGGACATTATCGGGATTCCACTGATGCCTCCTCTTCCTTCTCTCCCAGGTGCTAGGATAGAAGGGGAAAGGAAGGATCACTCGTCATAGCTGGACTTTGGAACAGGTAGAATCATTGAGCCTCTCCTGCACTTTTTCTGCCAGCTTCCAAGTTCAGCAGCACAATATGAGAAACCTTCCTTTCTCCCCATTTGGGAAAAGGGAAAAGTTTCTCATAATGTTCTGCGATTTTGAGCTAGTTGATGGACAGCAGCACTTCTTAAGAAATCCCTACTCCAATCTGGGAGAGGGAAGAATGAGCTCTCTCAAATTTCACTAAGTGAGGGCCCTCACCTATTATGGAGGCTTCATCATCATAGCTGTTATCATCAATCACTTCCAGCATGAAGATATATTTATATCTATTAGCACACATAAAGAGAGAAAATAATATTTACTTTATCTTTTGCTGCATCTGCTGAAGTTGTTCAGAAATCATTTTATTTTCATCTTGTAAGTTGTTTCTTTCATTCACTAAAATATGTAAGAAAATGAAAATACATGGTAATTTTCAGTTGTATTTCATTTCTTCATCAGTCCTTTTAACAAGCTCATTAGATGAGACAATAACTATTAGAAACTTGCATGAACTTGTACTTCAATACCTTTAATTCAAAATAAAGTATTTTAGTCAGTCACTAAGAACCCTGTTTCATAAAGCAATTTGCTGCTTAATTATATCAAGCTGATTAATTGTGAAATCCAGTAACAAATTACTTACTAATTCATTTTTTGCATCACATGAAAATATTTCTTCATTGCAAAAATGATTTAGGGAAATTGACATGGGGGAAGGGGAGAATTGTGGCCAGGGTGATTGTCCTATGTAAATTTGACAAGGATTCAAGTCCCTATTCCTTGCCACTTCTTGACTAGTGGAACACAAGACAAAACACCTACTGCCAACTTTACTGCTGGGATACTCCATTCACAAGAATAAGTCCTTCAACTGGGTGCTCTTGCTTCACTAATCTCATTAAAATAGGGCAAGAAGGTAAAATAAATTCCTACTGCTAGATTTAGTACTCTTCCAACCTATGAGCAAGGTAGCAAAATCTAATCTGGAAAAACAGATCTAAGCAGAAAAATTAGAGTTTCAGTTAACCCAACAGAAAATATAGTCCAATCTGATTATCGACAGATTACCAAAGAGCTAAGTCAAGCAAGTCAAGAGCTCAGTTCCCCTGCTAACTGAGCAAAAAGGCACCTGTTAAAAGTGGCGATTCTCTTTATTGAGCGGGGGAGAGCAACCTGCCCTATCCACCCACAGAACAGCATCCCTCCAGTGATGACAGGGAGGGGACAGGGATCCATTTTATTTATTTTATGTCTATGTAAACCGCTCTGGGAACTTTTTTGAAAAGTACTATATAAACATTAGTTGTTGTCAAGCACAGAAAAGACCTTCCCACTCCCTGTCCACCCTGCAAGTCATAGTTATTAGACAAATCTAGCCTGGATTTGGGTTGCAATGTCCCCCCATAAGTAGGACTCTTTGTGAGAGCAGAGATCTATCACAGACTTGATAAAATGTAACAACAAAGTATATGTAAAGATGTCACAAAAATTAGGCAATGGCTCAAGAAAAAGGAAGATAAAACTCACTCAGTTCAGTTATCAGTTTAAGGTTCTGTTGCCGAATATTCTCAAATTCCTGCTGTTTCTTCTTCATATGCTCTTCAGTTACTGCACAACGATCACACAATCCTGCTCTTAAACTATGGGAATTAGAAGATTTGTTAAAATCAGTATAATAAAAATACAGTCCTAGATAATTCAGAGTACACCAAGAAGGTCTTCCAACATTTAAAAGCAATTCAGCATAAGTATATTAAAAGATAACTGGAATAGATATAGATATTAAAGCATTAACATCAATTTCTAGTTTATTACTGAGTGCTAAAAATCACATTTGTGGGAGACCAACGTTTCCCCCCTCATAAGAACAGCCCTGCTGGATCAGGCCCAAGGCCCATCTAGGCCAGCATCCTATTTCGCACAGTGGCTTACCAGATGCCGCTGGAAGCCACAGGCAGGAGTTGAGGGCGTGCCCATTCTCCTGCTGTTACTCCCCTGCAACTGGTACTCAGAGGCATCCTGCCTTTGAGGCTGGAGGTGGCCTTTAGTCCTCTAACTAGTAGCTGATGATAGGCCTCTCCTCCATGAAGTTATCCAAATCCTTCTTAAAGCCATCTAGGTTGTTGGCTGTCACCACATCTTTTGGCAGAGAATTCCACAAGTTGATTATGCATTGTATGAAAAAGTACTTCCATTTGTTAGTCTTAGATTTCCTGGCAATCAATTTCATGGGATGACCCCTGATTCTAGTGTTATGTGAGAGGGAGAAAAATTTATCTTTATCTACTTTCTCTACACCACGTATGATTTTATAGTCTCCCCGCAGTTGTCTTTTTTCTAAACTAAAAAGCCCCAGGTGTTGTAGCCTTGCCTCATAAGAAAGGTGCTCTAGGCCTCTGATCATGCATATCCTAACCACAGGAGCCTCTGAAAAATGTGGTGTTGGCTACCATTTGGAGCAGGCTTACTGACAAACTGAACCATTTTGTTTGTGACCATTTTCAGTTCTTAAGCCAGTCCTCTGAAGGAAAACCCCTATACAATTCTTAACTAGTCAAAAATCCAGCTGAAAGGCCAAATGATGTTGGCACAAGGGACTAGTTTCCAACCTGCTCAGAGTATCCAGAATCACTGCCAGGCAGTATTCAGGAGGAAACACTGGCAGATTTGCAGTGATGCTGGACCCAGCACTAGTGCAAAGGGCCATTTTATTATTATTATTATTATTACATTTATATCCCGCTCTTCCTCCAAGGAGCCCAGAGCAGTGTACTACATACTTGAGTTTCTCTTTCACAACAACCCTGTGAAGTAGGTTAGACTGAGAGAGAAGTGACTGGTCCAGAGTCACCCAGCTAGTTTTATGGCTGAATGGGGATTTGAACTT
The DNA here is from genome assembly GCF_027244095.1 of Hemicordylus capensis. NCBI lineage: Eukaryota > Metazoa > Chordata > Lepidosauria > Squamata > Cordylidae > Hemicordylus > Hemicordylus capensis. Next base: position 245,778,058 of record NC_069660.1, on the reverse strand, counting down.
GGGTCTCCTCAGTCCTAGTCCAGCACTCTAACCACTACACCACGCTGGGTCTTTTGTGTTGGCAGCAAGACCTCATATCAGATCCTATGAGCCATGGTGTCAGCTCACATCACAGGAGCAGGCTGTTAGAGCTACTGCAGTCACAGATATATATTTAGCTGAAAGTAATTTACCATTAAATATTCTTTTAAATGGAAAAAAATTAAGCTGCAAAAAAACCCCAACAAAATCAGTACACCAGAGAACATTAAAAGTCATATAAAACTTAGGCTTGTAAACTTTCAGCAATCAACTGAATTTTTAGGATATACATGAAATGCTGATTATGAACGATATCTTGAATTTTAAGATGTTAGCTAACATTAAGCCTTCTTACATAATATATATGAGTAATACTGGGTTTTGGCATGTAACAAAATCAGAATTGTGGTTTTAATATCAAAGTCCTTGCAGATAAATCAGTCTGAAATCTTCCTAGCTCTACAGAACAAAAGAGATTTCTTCTAGACAATTAAGTCAGAACATGTTTATTTGAACTATTGTTTCTTTAGTCTCCCCTACAATGTTATATATTCTTCACATCACTGGCTGGATTTACATGCATGTCTTTAACAATACAGAGCGTTTAGAGAGCGCCTTCTTCTGCATGATCCCCACCGCATGTTAAGGTCATCTGAGGAGGTCCATCTCCAGTTACCACCGGCTCGTTTGGTGGTGACTCAGAGGCGGGCCTTCTCTGTAGCTGCTCCTGGGCTGTGGAATGCACTCCCAGCAGAAATTCATAATCTTAATTCTTTACTGTCTTTCAGGAGAGCCCTTAAAACCTATCTATTTGGCCTGGCCTTCCAGGGTTTCTTAACTACTGTAAACTGTTTTAAATTGTTTTAAATGGTTACCCTGGTTTTCCAGGGTTTTTAGCTGTTTGCATGTTTAATTGGTTTTATTCTGTTTTTATAGTTTTGATTTTAATTGTTAACTGGTTTTAATTATTTTTATCCTGTTGTAAACCGCCCTGAGCCATTTTGGAAGGGTGGTATATAATTCGAATAAATACATAAATAATAAATCAAGTTCCAGAACAAATCATAAGGCTTCTGTATTGATATAAAACTTGAACCAGTTGGAGACAACATTATCCACAGAGGTGCTCATGAAAATGAATGGCCGCAAGGCATTTTCCCGGTACCCTCACTGCAGCCAACAGAATCGCCCGAAAAATCATTCTAGATGGTCAAGGGATCCTCAGCAACAGTGCTGGCTGTGACATGATTGACTGCAGGTGGAGTGGGAAATGCTCAGAAACTGGCTCATGGAAGGTGTCACCACTCAGTTTCCAACTTTCCAGAACAGTTTTTCAGGAGGCTCTGGTGGCTACATTGAGGGTAAGGGGGCAGGTAGAATGGCATGCCAAGTGCCACTGTGGATGCTAGCCCATGAGTTTTGTATACCAGTAGCAAATAAATTAAATCACAGCAGACAGGACCTCCAAAGGTAGGAAAGGGTGGGGAAAGTGTTAGATTTGGGGAGGTTTGACTGAGACCACACTTTCAGTTAAAGCAAATCTGAATTTGACTCCTGCTTCTCTTTCCCTAGTTTCTCTGGGAAGGCAAAAACACAAGGCAACCCAGGAAAGCCTGTTTGCAAAGTCCCCCTTCTAGGATTAAACACACAACTATCTTCCTCAACACCTCCAAGTCTGAAATCACTTCTTAGAGAAGCAGCTCTGGGAGATGTATGTACACTGTTCTAAAATTGTCTTACCAGGAAGCGAGATAGATTATTAGTCAGTCTATCCAGGCAAGCATTACCTGCTGCTAGTTACAGCTTGTAACTTTTCTTGCTTTTGTTTCCCCTAAACTTTGGATTGCTATTAATTTCTTTTTGTTGAATCCATGCATTCATCATATACAACATTTAAAACCATATTTTTAAAAATGCTGTTAGATAAGCTATGATTATTTTGTGAATAAGGTTGCACCTCCATGCTTCACAGCATCCCCTTAAATGCCACAGCTCAAAACTAAAGAAAAACAGTGGCTAACCTTACAGACAAAAAGGGATCTATCCTACTTACCGGTCTTCTAAAACTGTAATAGTATCACACAGTGCTTTCTGTTGCTCTCTAAGTTGCTGGTTTTTGGTATAAAACTCTTCAAGCCTCTCAGCATCCCTAAATGCAAGTAGAAATTCATTGACAAACAGAAAATTGTAAATATGACAATTGCATTTTCATTATCCAGGAGCCATATTAACTCAAGCTAACAAATAAATGTGCTTTCTTATTATTGATTGTTATATCAAATGTCTATGTCTTAGAAAACAGATTACTAATATTGCTAACACACATTTATTTGGCACCCAAAGTATATAATCATTACAATGCATAAAAAGTGACCTGAAAAGGTAGCATAGCACAACACAAGTAAATCTAGTGAGGGGTGTAGGGGGGGGGAGGGGGGGAGAGAGAGCGAGAGAGACTTTGTTCAGATTGTTCCTCAACACCCGCTATTAAAGCAAAGGCAACCAGCTGAATAAATCAGAATGGAAAGACTGATCTAAGGCACATAAGGTAATAGCATGAGTGGAAGTAAGGTGGGCTCTGTAGAGCAGGGAGAACAAAGCAAAGCAAGGTCATGAACAGTATTTAAACATGGAACTTCATCAATCATTGAGAAAGAGGGGAGAGTCCTATTCCAACACCACAAAGAGTAATAGTCTTTGTGGTAAGAGGTAAGGAATACAGAATCCTCATATGCCCGCTCTACACAGGAGGATTCTGAACCAGTGTTCCCTGTAGGAGGGTTTCTCAGAAGTTGTGTCCTCCAACTCTCAGAAATCCCAGCTGCAATGGCCTTTACAACAACATCTGGAAATACCTCTTACAGGGAACACTGCTCCCCACCTGCATTCCCACATGTAACTCTATGCAGCTCCTATTCTCAAGTTGCTCAAGGCTACTTCCTGTTTGCCAAATCTAATACAAATTATTGAATGAGAGAAGGTATGTTACTACCAATAACTGCAAATATGATAGCATAATACTGAAGTCAAGACTGACAAATTGCAGTAGTTATGATATCTTCTTTTAAGCAGTGGAGCAGACAAGCCTTGAGTACAATGAATGCTAAATGAAGCAATACTGGTACCCCAGACAAAAGTAGAGTATCAAGTAGTTTTCCAAACTTTCTTCTGGTATTCCTTCAAAAGCTGTTGAATCTTAGTGATCTTACCTCCCAGATCAGCTATGGATTCATGAGGAGCCCCTAGGCAAAACACTATTTTTTTCCTTTCACCTGTAATAACTGCTGATAGAAGCCTGCCTACCCTACAGGGATGTTGTACTGACATTGTACAAATAATGAAATGTGCTATACATATACTAAATAAGAGTGCCACCCTTAATTCACAGAAATTAAGAAATAAAGCTTTTACCACTGTAACAGAAAAAAGGTTACTACATCAGGATCCCCCAAACAACTTAGTGATTCACCACACCTACTGTAGTCCAGCCATCAATAATGGTCCATCCTATTATGTTACCACTTCAGTCTGTCATCTTATTATTCTCCATTTGTCTAGTTCATCATGGTACATATGGTGGCATGTACAGCTGGTCAGTATCCATATTACTTCTGTGTATATTGTACTGTATGTAGACTACTTCAGATGGGGGCTTAATAAGTCTGCTGGTCTTGTGGTAGAAAGCATGAATTGCTAAGCAGGGTCTGCCCTGGTTTGCATTTGAATGAAAGGCTATATGTCAGCACTGTGAGATATTCCCCTTGGGTGAAGGGGCCACTCTGGGAAGGGGCCACTCTGGGAAGAGCATCTGCATGATTACAAGCAGAAGGATCCAAGCTCCCTCTCTGGCAGCTCCAAGATAAGGCTGAAAGAGACTTCTGCTCGCAACCTGGGAGAAGCTCTGCCAGTCTGTGTAGACAATACTGAGCTAGTTGGACCAATGACTCAGCATATGGCAGCTTCCTATGTTCCTATGTAATGCAAAAAACAAAAACAAAAACAAAAACCACCATGGGAGTTGTCAAACATCTGGCAGGCTGAAATACATTCCCAGTGAGCTGTGCTCAATTTGTTGGGTCACAACCTGTGAAGGGCCATAATAGATCATTCTTTAATCTAGCAATATGAGTCAAAACCTGTCATATATGAAGAGTACAAAGCTGCTCAAATCTTTTCTTCTAAAGCTAGCCAGCAGTGAACTCAGTGGGACTTCTTAGCAAACCAGCTGGCAATCAGGCAGCATGGTTAGAGTCTTACACTCACTCGCCAGGAACAACCACCATCTAGTTCATGTGTATACAAGAGCTTTCGAGTGTTCAAAAATGCCTCACATGTATTATCTTCTTGTAATCCTTACAACAATCTTTAAGGTGAGTAACTGAAATGATACACCATGCCAGAGCTGCCCAAGCAGTGCTGCACAACTGCAGGAGCAGAGTTCTAAGTAGCTGCGCAACTGCCTGCTTGACGTGCAGCAATGCAGGCTGATGGGCAAGGTCAAAGCTGCATTGCGCATCATGTCGGCCAGTACTATTATCCCTACTGTGCGGCGGGGGGGGGGGGGGGAGAGCTGAGAGAAAGCGGCTTGCCTTGGGCTACTGAGTGACTGCATGGCAGAAGTGAGATTTCCTGAATTGTACCCCAGTCTCTTAAATCCAGTTTGGATTAAAGCTTGGCTTTGTGTGCTGCCACTCCGCCTTGGGAGCATGCACTCCCCACTTGCACACCCAGGACCCAATAATGACTGGCACATAAGACTGGAAGAACTAGGACCACTTTTATTAATTACATTTACAAATAACCTGCAATGAGGAACATACCAAATAGAGTGCAGGTACCACCCATGTGGGTCAGCCTCATAAGGAGGACTGCCCACCGCAGGGCAAAGGACTGAATGTTGAGTCTTCCCAGTTCCAGGTCCAGACAGCCTCATCACCAGGAGGTTTTATCCCCGCTGAGGAGAGGCCAGCGAGCCCCACCCCACCCAGGCTGCAAGACACTGAATAGTGGGCCCAGCCAGCCTCTGGGTAGGGGCAGATCCCAGCCCAGGGACCGCAAAATCTGCAAGGGCTGTTTCTCAGCTTCCCGCTCGCCTTAATTGGTCCTCCAGTCAAACACCAATACGAGACAACCTACCTCAACCCGCACTCACCTGCAAAATGGCCGCGATCATCCCAAACAATGAAACCCTACCAGGAGAATCGGTGAGAAGTAGGCAAAAAAAGGCCAGCCCCCAAGCCAACTGAGTGTGACCCAAAAATTCCTAATTGGACCCCAAAGGGCAACCAGATAACCCTCACTGAAATGGGATGGGCGGGCAGGTGCCCCAGAGCAACTTGCCCCAGAGCAACTGAGCTAGAGCGAAGGGAGCCGGCTGCTTATGCAGCCACTCCCCCGCTCCCATTGGCCAGCCACCATCATGTGCCGGGGTAGCCCCTGTGCCCGTCAATGGGGCTGGGCACACAACTCCACACTCTGCTTTGCCGCAACGTGCGGCAGTGAGAAACGGTCTTCCCTTCACAAGCAAACCTTGAAGGTATTCTACTTCCTACTACGGTTAGAAACAAAACAGGATTGATCATGACATCCAAACTGAATGATCCTGGCTTTTTCCAGCCAGAGTTCTTGAAACAAACCATGATCTGAACCAGAGGTTTGAAGTCAGGTACAGTTTATTTCAAGAGCTCTAGTTAGAACAGGCCAGGATCAGTCTATTTGGACATCACAACCAGTCCTCACATGTTTCTAACCACAATCAGAAGTAGACTACTGAAGCTCAGAACAGTAGATGTTATGAGGCTCATGAACACGAGGGAGGGAGAAATGCATGCTTCTCAGGGCTAAGAGATGGTGTGTGAAGCCAAGGTTTAAGCTCGGCTCAGTGTGACATTTGAACCAACCCTTGGTCATTACGTTAAACCAGCTATAAATATGTTTCATTGAACAGATGATTACACATGATTAGAATCAGTTGGCTGTAAGGGCATTCATATTCTTAGAGCAAGATGTGAAGAACTGGAGAAAAGAGTTTATGAGGGTTGTGGTGCCACTTGACAAACTGACTGGCTTCTTGGCTATGAAAATAGTCTTCCTAATGAATGGTCCCTGACCCTGCATTTACAAGACCATTAGATTTAGTGCTGAACCTGGGTGCAGCATAAGAAGCTCATTGTCTGGCTGTTTATCAGCTCTGAAATACTAAACCTCAGGTATTCAAGAAGAGTTAGAGAGAACAAGAACTCCTATAGAAGACTATTGTATCTACAATGCAGTACTTGTAGGATGATTCCAGCAAATAATAATTAAACCATTTAGCTTAGTATGTATTAAGTCACAACAAAATGTCATCAATAATACCCATCTCCCACTGACTCTGAGCTAACCACGGATGGAAGCTTTTGAACAGAATAAAACAAGCAAGAATATACTACCGTAAGTCATGACAAATATCACCTGACAATCCCAAAGTTTAAATGAAAGTTACAAGACAAAAATGTTTTGCTAACTGGTATACAGGCAGAAACTGATATAGCAGAGATCAAATTTTTCCTGATCCTATTTACTTAGAAGGAAATTCAACAGAGTTCAATAGGGCTTATTCCCAAGATATGCATGGCATTGTAGCTTTAATGCAAATTACTAATAGATGCAGCAAGAATATTTTATTGCAAAAGTAGAAACAGTAAAATTTAAAATATGTAAACTAAACAAACTACTTTTTAAGTAACACAAGATGATTAACTATGTTCATGAAACTGACAACATTTTCAGCTGCATATTTTCCCTGGGACACCTGTTGTTTCAATACAAATTTCTTTCATTACATCTTATAAAAAGATACTGCATTATCTCAGCTTGCTGGTGCCTTCAGAATTGCAGAAAGCATCAAAATACACTAAAATACTAGAATTTCCTACACCATTCTCCTATGGACGGCACCTTTGAATTTTTCTGCTATTTAGCAACTAGGATTTGGACTTTCTCAACAAGACCCTATTATCTTTCCTTACTGAATCTCCAAAAACATCTAACAGCTAAGAAGAATTGGGAAATGTAATATAATCCCGGGTACAGCCTGAGCCATTTCCAGCACATTGTTTCAATACTGCTGAACTGCCTTACAGAGCCACGAAATGTCCATAGCCACAGAGTCTGCATCTGGGGCCTGGCAACACCAACATTGACTGGATGCCATTTGGTACATTCTTTGTAATGCATGTGATTTATAACACCACAGATGTAAAGCTTTATAAATGTTTTCTTTTACTGCCACAATGGCAGAGCCTGCAGCCCAGTTTGAACAAAACTGTCTCCACTGGGGTATTGAAATATGAATTTTCAAATACTATCCCCATAGTTTATGGCCTTTGTTTAGTGGGTAAGAATTAATCTGCAGTTTGTGCATCTTTGCCAGGAGACATAGAAAAACATATTATTTCATACAGTGAAAGCCCTATAATAATTTTTTTAAAAACAACAATTGTCACAAACTCTGTTGTTGCCCATAATGAAGTGTTTAAATTCTAGAAAGAGACATGCCATTGCAAAACCACTTTCTGATCTGGAAGTCCTTTCCACCACCACCCTCCCTCCCAATTTATGGGAACTCTCTGTAGATATTCAGTGATAAGGGCAATTTACTCAGCACCCACTCATTTCATTTCTGCTTCACAGAATACAGGATTATGGCCTGGCCCTGAAAACTGATGTAAGGCTGAGATCTGGTGAGTTCTGGCACAAAAGAAAACCCTGTCTCAATAGTTTTATTTAGATTTTAGTGCAGTATCCAGTAGGGTGTTTAAGGCATCCTAATCTGTAAGAGCCAAATGGCTTGAATACAAAGTGCATGCGAGGAAATTCTGCTGTTTGCTATCTGGAGCAAATACTTAGAACTAGAGTCAAGAATGGTAATGAAAAGTAACAATAAAATAATAAAACAAGAAAGAGCATAGAGATAGATCTATCAACATTTAACGCTCCCTACAAATTATGAAAGGAAGACAAAAATAAATAGTGGTAGAAATACCCAGAGAAAAAGAAAAGGTAAAGGTAAAGTGTGCCATCAAGTCGATTTTGACTCCTGGTGCCCACAAAGTCCTGTGGTTTTCTTTGGTAGAATACAGGAGGAGTTTACCATTGCCTCCTCCCGCGCAGTATGAGATGATGCCTTTCAGCATCTTCCTATATCGCTGCTGCCCAGTATAGTACCAGCAGGGATTCGAAGCGGCAACCTTCTGCTTATTAGCATTTCCCCACTGCGCCACTTAAGGTGACAACACGAACAAGGAAGATCTACTATTAAGTATAATTCATCAGGCACAAATTTCAGTATAAGCAGAAATCTGAAAATAACTAAAACAGAAAGTCGCATATAAGCTGAGTCAGTTTGATCTGACAGAGCTAAAGACATACGATAGAGAGCTCATCCTTGTTTGGTATGCCCAAAATGAATTAACTGACTGACACTGTGTTAATTCTGACAAGGAAGATCTGTGTAGGATAGTATCTGGAGAGTCTTTGAAAAGAAGCGGGAGAAATGACAACACAGAAGTAATTGCAGATATCAGCTCTACAAGCCGAAATCTGGCTCACTTGTATATACTGAGACCTTGGGTTAGGGCGGTATAAAAATGCACTAAATAAAATAAAATAAAATAAAATAAAATAAATTGCATTGTAGAGACCAGGTTCAGAAAATATAGCCAGGTCAAAATAAACTAGCTTTCAACTGAATATTTGAACTGGGACTGAGTAATAGTCTGTCAAACAAAAAAACAGTCAAAACAAGAACTTGAATATGCAACAACAATATCACAACCTTGAAGGAATTCCACAAGAATCTTCAGATGCACAACAATGGAGATAAATGCACTTGTATTTGCAGGCTCAGGAATTAGCAAATTTAACTATTTTCCTCTAACAAAGAATAATTATTTCATGAGTCCATACTTACAAGCACCTTTCTGTTTTCAATTTGGAGATCTTTGACTGTAATCCTAAAGCAGGAAAAACAGAAAATCAAGGTTTTACACTTCTAAATTCTCTTTACCTGCACAAATTAGTGAAGAACTAGCTGACCCTTGACAGAGCATCTGTGCGGTCTTGCACTGAGCCTGTGGCATTCCACCTCCACAATGCCCCACCGCCCCCCGCAACTCCCCCGCCCGCCCCCGCCGCCCCCCACAACGCTCTCGCCCGCCCCCGCCACCCCCGCAATGCTCTCACCCGCTCTCACCGCCCCCTGCAACGCTCTCACCACCACCCGCAAATCTCTCGCCGCCCCCGCAACTCTCTCTCACCCACTCTCTCCCCCTCCACAAGTTTCTTGCTCGCGCTCTCTGTCCTCCATCTTTCTATCTCTGTCTTGCAGTCCTTGCTTCCCACTGCCAGGGACTGTCGCCCACTCACCTGACTGCCTCCGAGCACCCTGCTGCTTCACGGCGCAACTCAGCCAACCGCCCGCAGCCCCCAGAGCCAACTGTCCAGCTCCCAAAGCCGCCCCCAGCCTCCGAGCTCCCTGCTGCTTCACAGCGCCCCTGAGCCAACTGTCAAACTGCATTCTAGCCACCCCACAAAACTCCCTGCTGCTCCGGAACTCTCTCTCCCTCTGTCAGCCAATCACCTCCTTCCTATCACGTCTCCACACATGGCCCGTATTGGAGAATTAATAATATAGATGTCATTGTACAGATGTGTGGAAACTGGAACAAACTACCCTTGCATTTTTTTAGGGCTAAATTACAGTTTTGTTTTGTTTTTAAGAACAAAAATATAACTTGCTTTTCAATTATTTGAATTCATAAAGCAGGCAAAAAGTAGTAAATTCATAAATATGCAATAAAAATTTAAGAAATAAATCAGACCACACAAACACACAAATGTAAAATCAAAACAAACTCCCCAATTTCACCTACAGACCAAAACACTTGTTTAAAATGAAATGTATTTATAGCTCTCCTGAAAGCAGATAGGACTGCCATACCTGGGATGGAATAAAGTTCCATAGATAGGAAGCCACCACTAAAAAAGCACTGTTTGCTGTAAAGATCAATTTTACCTCTGATCATAGTGGCACTTGCAAAAAGGTTGGGTCACGAGACTCTGATGCATGGGGAGATATATCTGAGAAAATGTCTTCTCTCTTGTACCTCAGACCGAGGCTCTATTGGACTTGAAATCAAAACCACACTTTGAATTTAACTTCGAAACAAACTGGCAGAAAGTGAACCTTGTGCAGTGTTCAAGGTATATGCCCTCACAACTAGCACTGTTTACCTACTAGGCTGTCATATTTTGGATCAGCTGAAGTTTCTGAGCTTCTTTCAAAGGTAATCCCATATTACAATAATCCAACGTGCATTACCATCGTCCAGTCGAGAGAATTCCAGGGTACGTACATACAGCAGTAGTTATATCCTTTTCCATGAATGGATACAGCAGTCCTGGCCACAGTCTCTACCCAGGAATCCAAAAGGAGACCTGGATCTGGAAGCACTCCCAAAGTGTGAATCTGTTTCTTTGGGGTGAGTGTGACTCCATCGAGGACAGATATATTCACTACTGCCCTAGTCAAAAGACCACACCTTAGGAGACCCTGTCTTATATGGATTGTGTCAGTTTTTTCACCTGTGACTGAGTCACAGTTTCTTTAAACAGTCAAGGCTAAGATCACAACACTTGTTTCAGATGAAAAGGAAAAACAGAATTTGATATAATCAGTATAATGAAGGCACCTCACTCCAAAAATCTCTCTTAGGCGTTTTGTTCAGATGTTAAAAGGCATAGGAGATAAGATTGTCCCTGCAGAATCCCAAAGGTCAATTCCATATGGGAGAGGAGAAATATCTCAGAATCTTCTAGAATTCTACTCCTATTTAGAACCACCCAATGCAGGATTCTCTACTCTCAACCGATGCAGTCAGTCTAGAAGGATATAACAGTCCTTGTTATTAAAAGCTACTAAGAGTGCTAGAAAAATCAACAGAGTCACACACCGTCTGTCTCTCTCCTAGCGCAGGTTGTCAACAAAGGCCCAAGTCAGAATGAAATAGGTTCAGATATAAATTTGTTTCATCCATAAGCACCTGGCCATTTAATATGTCTGGTTTGTCTCTAAGTAAATGCATTAGAGTTCAGGTTTTTGTTTGGAAAGCAAGTCACGCCAAAGATGAATGTCATAGAACAGGGGTTCCCAACCCGTAGAACTCCAGATGTTGCTGAACTACAACCTCCCATCATCCCCAGCCACATATTGTAGCTGGGATGATGGGAGTTGTAGTTCAGCAATATCTGGAGAACTATAGGTTGGAATAGATGATTACAAAAGAAAGAGAAAATAAAAAATGAATAAAATGACTGAAAATAACTTCAAAAGACATTTCAGACGCTAACTTTCCTGCCACCAGCATACAACACCAGAAAGGCATTATGCTTGGTTATGCAGAGAAGCTGAGAAAGCTTTCCAAATGTGGCTGCTATTTGACAAATCAGTTCGATCTCTCCAGTTAAGACCCTTATACAGTGCTCCACTTTAATCCTTCTCCACACCCATCAGAAGGAATGAGGCTGCAAAACAATGAAGCTCCTGTAAGAACAGGTCGTCTGTTTGGCAAAGTATTTGCTACTGTAACACTAGCAACTTGAGCTACTACTGAAGAAGCAGGGCTTAAAAGGTCACACTATATGCAAGACTACTTTACCTGAATTCAGGAAAAACTAAACTTACTAGAACATTTCAAAAGATTTTCTTTAAATGAGAATTCTGGTGTGTATTTGTTATGACCTGAAAATGTGCTTTTACTCATGTTACAAAAATTGCTTTGCAGAGGACTAGGTAGTTTATCCTTAGGTAGTTATCCTTTACTTGTCTTCAGTAAAAAAGACAAGATGCATCATTATTACATTTCTGCAAGCTCACTAAGCTCGCAAATTTTCATTTTGGTAAACTGAATTATAGCTTAAACCTTTTTGGTTCAAACAGAACAAGACTTTCAATTGTTCTGTTCACTTTTGTTTCTGCAAAGGACAGATCTCTGTTACTTCAGCAAAAATGTGTTTGCTGATCAAAAACCTAAGGCAGACATTTAGAGGAGGAGGAGGAACTGGACAGCAGGGTATGCTTAACATTTTCCCCAATCTGTCAATTCTTCTCCAGAGCACTTTTTTCCACTCAACCTGGGTTATTTTAGGTCTCAGAGTTGGATGGGGAGAGAAAGAGAAGGAAAGAGGAAGGATTGCGGGGGAATGTCCTACCAATTCTTCCCTACAAATATCCCTGCTATTTTATTTACTCTCTGCCTTGGAGAGTGACTGAGGAGACAGGACCAGCACTGAAACCAGCATCAAGCCCCGGCACCGTAGCAGAACATGAGAGAACCCCAGAGCATGGCTCCCGAAACAGCAACCACCCTCATTGGCAACCACAGATCCTGAATCCCCTGAGGAGTCAGCTCCTCCCACACAGCTGCACTGCCCAATATCTGCATGCCAGTGCTGGCAACAGGCTGGGCAGGATTAGACAGAGAGAGGAGACGTGCCAAACTCCAAGCCAGAAGACTGTCTTTAAAAGCTTCCACCCTCTGGGCAGGGAGGCAGAGCTCAGGAGGGGTAGCCAGAGCTCAGAGATATTTAAGAGCTCAGTCTACCACTGACTGCTGTCAGGACAACATATTTATGGTGCTGCAACCTACCTTCAGGTTCTCAATCCAGAATTTTCACTCGAGGCACAAATGGCTAGGCTCAAACTATCATACCTTGGACACATTATGTGAAGACCCAGCTCCCTTGAGAAGTCCATAATACTGGGAAAAGTTGAAGGAAAGAGAAGAAGAGGACAACCAGCAGCAAGGTGGATGGACTCAATTATGACAACAATGAATGCACCACTGAGAGACCTTAAAGGCCAAGTTGAAGACAGATCATCCTGGAGATAATCTATTCATGTGGTCGCTAAGAGTCAACACCAAATGGACAGCACTTAATCAATCAAGCTGCCTTCCCTTGCCTTGCTAACCTCATGGGCTTTCGTCTACAGGAGAGGATAGCTACATTAGGATTACAGAGGCAAATTTATAATTACACCCTAAACATAACTTGGAAGTTATTTATATACTTCCCCTACAAGATCTCTGGCCAGTTTACAATTAAAACCTTAAATCCTATAAAACAAATTAAAATAACCATCAATGAAGCTTTAAAACATCATAAACTAAAAGCCTGATAAAACAGGTATGTTTTCAAAAACTTACTAAATCATTGGGTAAGTAATTGGGTTTGTTCATCTCCACACAAATAATTTCTCTAATCAAAACTATAGACATGAACTGAAGCAGGAAGAAAAATATGTGACCATTTTCACACCTGAAATGAAGCTTGGATTTGAATTTAGAAGCAAGTACAAAGCCTACCTAACACACTATTTACTAACTCAGATTTTCCTGGCCACATCCTATTCAAACCTTCAAAAATGTACAAGACATAAAATATCATCCTCTGTTTGCTTTCTTGGCAGCATAAGGATGATGGGGCACTTATCAGACACAGCACAACCAGAAACAAGTGTTTGTTAGGCATTATATAAGATGTATTTTGCTGACATCTAAAATTAAAAAGTCATGAATCAGCTTTAATTCTTATTTATAGAATTCAGAAACAAGCAAAGTCCAGGCAAGTCTGTGTTTGATGTGTCTGAAATACCAGGTTCTTCTGGGGGATCCTGAGCTTTTGCAAAAAATTAACTAACCTTCAGGCACGTCTTTGATGTATAACATAGGATCTAATCTGACTAAGCATTACGTTGAACACGGTAACAAAGGTCTAGGCATGAAACAAAAAAGTCTGCCTGATGGCAAGACTGCATTGACACATCTACTGCCAATCCAAATGGGGCTTACTCAGAAGTAAGTCTCATGCAGTAAATTCCATTGAAATCAAAGGATACGTATGCTTAGGATACAGCCCTGCTGTGTATTTCAACAATCACTCATTATTTTTTGTTTTTCAAAGTCCCAAATTATTTTAGAGTTCTGTGCTAAACATTACAAAAAGCAAGTTGACAGTTTATTCTTCTATTATTTAGCTTCATAACATATACAGACTCCTAGAGTGGCCAAATTCTGTTCTTGGAGAGTTCAGCATATTCTGTTGATGACATCCCAATTACTGTAAAAAACCCAGTGAAGAAAGAACTGAGTCAAGAAGAGTAGAGGTTACGTTCTTTTCAGTTTTAACTATTATAAGGCTGATAAATTTAGTAAGAGCAATAAACTTAACTTGTGGTCTATGGTATATAACATGTATTCTGAAGACGTTTCCCGATGCTCTCCTAATTAAAGAAAAACTGAAGCAAAGCAGAGTAAGTGACTATGCCTCACACACTCAATTTGAATATACTAGAGTTCCTTTTCAGCTCCCAGCAGTGGGGCCTTTCCTGCCCCTTTCATCCCAATATTATCTTTCGGTATTGATGGTACTCCTGGACAAAACCCAGTGGTTTTCTCAGCATTCAGGAACACAACTGCACCAGGCTCCTAGCTGATGCTTCTGTTGTGTGCCTGTTGCATATCCCCTTCAACTTTGAGACTGGCTCTCTAACCTACCTCACAGTGTTGTTGTAAGGATAAACATAACTATGTGCTCCTCAGAGAAAAAGAGGGATATAAATGTAAAAATAAAACAAATAATTAATGTGGACAAGTCACTGGGATGGGCTTCATCAAGGTTCATTCATGGAGCACAAATAACTACTGTAACTGGCTACTAATCTTGATGGCTTTCTGTTACCGCTAGGCTGAGAGGCAGCATGCCTTTGAATACCAGTTGCAGGGGAGCAATGGAAGGAAAGAAAGTGTGCCTTCATCTTGTTTGTAGGCTTCCCAGAGGCATCTGGCTGGTGGAAACAGGATGTTGGACTAGATAGGCTTTTGGTCTGATAGTAAAATAAGATACCAAGTCAGACCACTGGTCCATCTAGCTCAGTATTGTCTACATTGGCAGTGGCTCTCCAAGGTTTCAGGCAGGAGTCTTTCTCAGCCCTATTTGGAGATGTCAGGGATTGAAGCTCAAACCTTCTGCATACAAGCAGATGCTCTATCACTGAACTATGATCCCATCTCCTGAGGAGAATACCTTACAGCAGACAGTGCTCACATGTAGTCACCCATCCAAATGCAAATGAAGCAAACTCAGTTTAGCAAAGGAGACAATTCATGCTTGCTACCACAAGACAGGCTCTCCACCCCAGCAGTGCTCTTATGTTCTTAAGGTCCCTGTCACAGAAGTCTCTTGTGATTCCAATGTCATTTATATGCTCTAAGCATGAACAACAGCCAGAAAAATATAATGGTAAGACATATTTACACTCCTAGTGCACCCCATCTGCTTAACCTCTGAAGCACAGGGATTCTTAAGATGCTTTAGATTTGAAAAGTTATAGCATTACTTCATCACTACACAAAATATTAACTCCACTTGGTAGGCTTATGGTAAAGCTTTGGGCAAGGAAAAGATCGACTGAGTAATTTAGATGAACCCCGCAAAAGTTCTAATTGCCATGGGGTTGAATACTTTTACATGACTCAATGTGAAAAGTTCTACTTAAGTGACCAAACACTGAAAAGATTAGGATTATTCAAACAAGATCAGCCAACATTCATCTGGAACGCACATCCACACCCTTCTGCCACCTTGCTATATTTGTTTATTATTTATTTATTCTATTTCTACACCACGCCAAACTTCCATCTCTGGGCAGTTTACAGTTGTCACCACATGGCTGCTGAATAAACAAGCAACAAAAACCAGCAGATCAGGAGCCAATTTTTGGAACAGTTGTTTCGTAAACACACACCAGCCTATTATGCAGCATTAATATCTTGAGTGCAGATCAAACAAACAAGTTCTGCAGACAAAAAGAGCTGGTGAAATGAAAAAAACTTGTATAACTTTCTTGACGAGACTACTATAGTTTGTTTCTAATATATGCATGGTTTCCTAAGTTCTTGACATTGTTCTGTCAATTGCTAGGTATACAGATCAACCACCACAGTTACCTTTGACTTCTTTATCATGACATTCCTTTAGTTTGGACCACAGTTCCTTGAAATAGTCAGTAGTAGGTTCTGCAGAACTGGGACTTCCACAGTTTCCTCCAGAAGCATTCATCTCGTCTTTCCTGTTTTTCCCTTGTTCTGCAGTAGTTGCTCTGTGACACACTTTTAGGTTTACATTACAGTTATGACGTTTTTCTAGACTCCTGGATTCCTGCAATGACAGGTTGACAATATTTACAGAGTGTTTATCACTTACTTGCAGCAGCAGATAAATATATATCACTTTTTATTTGCTATTATAAGGTTTTATGAGCCAGGCTAAACATTGTTCCACTTAATTCCCCCCTCCCTGCAACTTTAAAAACAAAAAGCAGTTGCTTGAGACCACTCAGTATTGCTCCTCAAGCTGTTTCACCCAGCAGGGACACACCATGCATGGATATAAAGAAACATATCCCACCGGTGTGGTCGCCACCGAAGGGGTGACACCAAAGGGGGTTGCCCCTTTGGGGGAGCCACTTTGGGGAGCAATGAGGGTGAGGGCCTGGTGAATTTTTTTTGCTTCTGCTGTTTTTGGATCCTGGGTGTTTCAGATGTGTCTTGGTTTGTCTGGGGATGGGGAGACAGGGAGTGTGTCCACTGACTGTAGGATGGCTATTTCGGCGGTGGTGGGGAATAGAGGAAGTAAAGCTGGCAGGTCGGCGCGTTGTTACAGGGGAAGGGAAGTCAGAAATCTATTAGCTGTTCCCACTTGCGGCTGCCCTGCCAGCTCTTTGACCTTGGGGAGCAGTGCCAACCTCTCACAGACTCTCACCTTGCTCCTCTAATGTCAGATCTGTCCAGAATGAGTCAGAAACTATCCATGATTTGATTCTTGATGAAGGGGGCAGACCTGATATGTATTACAGAGACTTGGTTGGGGGAGGCTGGTGGCCCAGTCTGGTCCCACCTTCTCCCTCCAGGGTATTCTGTTGAGGAGCGGGGACATGGGCAGGGAGGTGGAGTGGTTGTAGTCTATAACAATAACCTTTCCCTGACCTGGATCCCTGTGGAAGTGTCTGAACATATTGAATGTGTGTACCTAAGTTTGGGGACCAGGGATAGAATGGGGTTTCTGTTGGTGTACCGATTGCCCCGCTGCCCAGTGGAGTCCCTAACTGAGCTGACGGACTTGGTCTCGGGTTTGGCGTTGGAGTCTCCCAGGCTTGTGGTGCTGGGGGACTTCAATGTCCACTATGGGACTAATTTGTCTGGGGCAGCTCAGGAGTTCACAGCGGCCATGACAACTATGGGCCTATCCCAAAGGGTCTCGGGACTGACGCACATTGCAGGTCACACACTTGATCTGGTCTTGCACTCCAATCAGGGTGGTATTCCATGGGTGGGGACTCCTGTGATTTCCCCATTGTTATGGACGGATCACCATCTGGTTAAGGCTAGATTCACAGTCACACCCCACCTCTGCAGGGGCGAGGGGCCCATTAGAATGGTCCGCCCGAGAAGGTTATTGGATCCAATAGGGTTCCAAGAAGCCTTGGAGGGATTTAGTGTTGGCTCTACCAGTGATCCTGTTGATGCCCTGGTGGAGAACTGGAACAGCAAGCTCACCAGGGCAGTAGACATGATCGCACCTAAGTGTCCTCTCCGACCTGCTTCAAAATTGGCCCCTTGGTATACGGAAGAACTATGGGGGCTGAAGTGGCGAGGTAGATGACTGGAGCACAAATGGAGGAAGACTTGACTCGAATCTGACAGATTACAACATAGAGCACATTTGAAGATCTATGCTTGGGCAATATGGGCAGCAAAGAAGTGATTCTTTTTGGCCTGTATTGCATCCTCAAGTTCACGTCCGGCGGAGTTGTCCAGGGTTGTGAGAGGGCTAGTGAGAGCCCCTCCTCCCTTGAATCAGAATTTGGAACCATCTATTACCGCCATGATATGTTTAATGATTTCTTTGTGGCTAAAATCTCTCATATTCGGGCTGACATGGATTTAAACTCCACAATTACTTCAATGTCTGAATCGGAGGTGTTCAGCAACTCCTCTTATGTGGTTAGGCTGGATCAGTTTCAGTTTGTGACTCATCACAAGCTGCTTGGAGAGATCCAGCCTACCACCTGTTCTCTTGACCCTTGCCTGAAGTGGCTAATACTATCTAGCAGGGAGGTTGTTGTAGAAGGCCTGGTAGAAATCATAAATGCTTCTCTGAGGGAGGGCAGGATACCTCCTTGTCTTAAGGAGGAAATTTTTAGACCACTTCTGAAGAAGCCTGCCCTGGATTCCTCAGATTTGAGGAACTATAGGCCTGTCTCCAACCTTCCGTGGCTAGGCAAGGTAATTCAGAGGGTGGTGGCCTCCCAACTCCAGGCAGTCCTGGAGGAAACTGATTATCTAGACCCATTTCAGACTGGCTTTGGGGTGGGCTATGGGGTGGAGACTGCCTTGGTCGGCCTGATGGATGATCTCCAATTGGGAATTAACAGAGGAAGTGTGACTCTGTTGGTCCTTTTGGACCTCTCAGCGGCTTTTGATACTATCAACCGTAGTATCCTTCTGGAGCGTCTGAGGGGGTTGGGGGTGGAAGGCACTGCTTTGCGGTGGTTCCACTCCTATCTCTCGGGCAGATTCCAGATGGTGTCCCTTGGGGACTGTTGTTCTTAAAAAACGGAACTTCGGTATGGTGTCCTTCAGGGCTCCATATTGTCTTCGATGTTGTTTAGCATCTACATGAAACCGCTGGGAGAGATCATCAGGAGATTTGGTGCAGGGTGTTATCAGTATGCTGATGACACCCAAATCTATTTCTCCATTTCAACATCATCAGGAGAAGGCATAACTTCCCTAAATGCCTGCCTGGAGGCAGTGATGGCGTGGATGAGAGGTAATAAGCTGAGACTGAATCCAGATAAGACGGAGGTGCTTATTGTGCGGGGTCGGAATTCGGGAGATAAGTTTGATCTGTCTGTTCTGGATGGGGTCACACTTCCCCAGAACGAACAAGTATGCAGTCTGGGGGTGCTTCTGGACACAAACCTCTTCCTGGTGTCCCAGGTTGAGGCAGTGGCCAGAGGTGCCTTTTATCAGCTTCGTCTGATATGCCAGCTGCGTCCATTTCTTGAGATAAATGACCTCAGAACAGTAGTACATCTATTGGTCACTCAGACTTGACTACTGCAATGCGGTCTATGTGGGGCTGCCTTTGTACGTAGACTGGAAACTGCAGTTAGTCCAGAATGCGGCGGCCAGATTGGTCTCTGGGTCATCTTGGAGAGACCATATCACTCCTATCTTAAAACATCTACACTGGCTGCCGGTAAGTTTCTGGGCAGAGTACAAGGTTTTGGTTATAACCTATAAAGCCCTAAACAGCTTGGGCCCTGCATATTTAAGAGAATGTCTTCTTCGTTATGAACCACACCGCCCATTGAGATCATCTGGAGAGGTTCGTCTGCAGTTGCCACCGGCTTGTCTGGTGGCTACTCGGGGATGGGCCTTCTCCATTGCTGCCCCGAAGTTTTGGAACACACTTCCTGCTGAAATAAGAGCCTCCCCATCTCTTACAACTTTTAAAAGTGCAGTCAAGATGCATTTGTTCACCCAGGCTTTTAATTAGATACAGTTTTAACTGCGTTTTAATAGTTTTAACTTTTTAATTTTAATTGTTGAAATGTTTTAATCTTTTATTGGCTGTTTTTATTGTTTGTAAACCGCCCAGAGAACTTGCATTTTGGGTGGTATAGAAATGTATTAAACAAACATATCTATCTATCTATATCTGTAGCTTAAATACACATGCGCCCAAGCCCAGGACTGACCTGTTCCCTGCCCCCACATCCTGTAAGGTAAAGCACAGGACAAGCAACACGAGTTACTAGTTGTGATGCCAGTGCAGGACATGCAATTTCTTTCACAGTTATTGATACCCTGGATTGGTGGGTATCAATCACAAGGTGGCACCCTCAGACAGTTGCAGTGTTCTCAGGCAGCTGTTAGCACTCTGGGACTACTTACCAACCTGACCTGACCTGCACTAGACTTCCCTGCCTGATTGCCACTGTGCTAAACCAGGAAGTTAGAAGAGCATGCTGTGCCCCTAAATTCAGGAACACCTACCAGCTCTGCACAGCTGCGTGGGTGGTCCCGTGGAAACGAGGCAATCTCAGCTGTCCTGTGCATATACATACATCACTGTATTTTACATTTGACAAGTCGACATTAGCCCAGTTGATACATACTGTTCAGTGGCAATCAGATATCAGTACATACCTTCATGGTAGACATTCCCGACTTCTACTATAAATATTTGTGGAACACACTATCCAGTGACATTATAAATTTATCTAAGACACTTCTTGTAATAGTATATGAGTACAACTTATGGCTACTTAACGAATAGACCAGATATTTCATGCAGCTAATGCTGTTTAGCCCTAAATTTGAATCTTTAGTGCTAGATTTCTTCCCTATGTAAGGGTGCATATTTGAGATTTAAAAACACGTAAACACTACTATTAACAAAAATGACTTTTATCTTTTAATACACATCCTTTAAACACCTTGCCATAATCCCAATCAGAGTGCTTACAGAGTGATAAAAGATTTGGATGACTTGTTTCCCACCTTTTATCTGGCAAAGCTCTTGCATCTTTAATAGAATTGCGGGGGTAGGGCGAAGTAGTGTTAGTCTTACAGATTTAGGGTGACAAGATGACTTTCTGATTTTGCACACCACCCCCACCCCCTGATAAATACTGTATGTACAAAGTATTAAACCTTTTGGTCAGAATAACTGAACATTTATGTATGGTCCTATTCTATTAGCTTTCTTGCTTTTTTCTTTTTAGGAACAATGTCAATATCGTGTTTAAATGGCCTATGCATTCTATATTTCAAAGTCCACAATTAATACCTCTTGATCCTTGCCCAACATAGCTTATACTATCTGGCAGAGAGGCTGTTGTAGAGGGCCTGGTAGAGATTATACATGCTTCTCTGAGAAAGGGCAGGATGCCTCCTTGTCTTAAGGAGATGATCATTAGATTGCTTCTGAAGATGCCTGCATTGGATCCCTCAGAATTAAGCAACTACAGACCTGCCCCCAAGCTTCCATGCCTGGGCAAGGTGATTGAGAAGGTGGTGGCCTCCCAGCTCCAGGTGGTCTTGGAGGAAACTGATTATCTATTATCTAAACGTATTTCAAACTGGCCTCTGGGCAGGCTATGGGGTGGAGACTGCCTTGGTCAGCCTGATCTCCAATTGGGAACTGACAGAGAGAGTGTGATTCTGTTGGTCCTTTTGGATCTCTTGGCAGCCTTCGATACTATTGACCATAGTAGCCGTCTGGAACGTCTGAGGGGATTGGAGTTAAGAGGCAATGCTTTGCAGTGGTTTCGCCCCTACTTCATGGGCAGATGCCAGATGGTGTCTCTTGGAGACTGTTCTTCAAAATCTGGACTTTCCTGTGGTGTCCCTCAGGGCTCCATATTGTTTTGATGTTGTTTAATATCTACATGAAACCGCTGGGAGATATCATCAGGAGATTTGTTGCAGGGTGTTATCAATATGCTGATGACACTCAAATTTATTTTTCCATGTCAGCATTATCAGGAGAAGGCATAACCTGCCTGCCTGGAGGCAGTAATGGGCTGGTTGAGGGATAACAAATTGAGGCTGAGACCAGACGAGACGGAGGTACTTATTGTGCAGAGTTGGAACTCGGGAGACAATTTTGATCTACCGGTTCTGGATTGGGTCATGCTCCCCCGGAAGGAATAGGTATGCAGTCTTGGGGTGCTTCTGGATCTGAACCTATCCTGGGTGTCCCAGGTTGAGGGGGTGGCCAAAGGTGCTTTATATCAGCTTTTGCTGATACACCAATTACATCCGTTCCTTGAAATGAACGACCTCAGAACAGTGGTGCATATGCTGGTAACCTCCAGGCTCGACTACTGCAATTATCTCTATGTGGGGCTGCCTTTTTACATAGTCTGGAAACTGCGCTTGGTACAGAATGCGGTGGCCAGGTTGAAGGTCATCTTGAAGAGACCATATTATTCCTGTGCTGAAATAACTATACGGGCTGCTGATAAGTTTTTGGGCAAAATACAAGGTGCTGCTGATTACCTATAAAGCCCTAAACAGCTTAGGCCCTTGGTATCTAAGAGATCATCATCTTCATCATGAGCCCCATCGCTCATTAGGATTGTCTGGAGAGGCTCATCTGTGGTTGCCACCAGTTCGTCTGGCAGCTACTCGGGGATGGGCCTTCTCCATTGCTGCCTCTGGTCTTTGGAATGTGCTCCCTGTTGAAATAAGAACCTCCTCATCTCAGGCAATATTTTTAAAGGCACTGAAGACATATTTATTCACCCAGGCCTTTAATTAGATTTATAGTTTTAATACTTTTAATGTTGGGGTTTAAAATATGTTAATGTTAACAATTTTAATTGATTGATTTTAATGTTTTAAATGATTTTAATTGTAAACCACTCAAAGATGCAAGTTTGGGGCAGTATAGAAATATATTAAATAAATAAATAAATAAATAAATAATACTACAACCAATATGATGCTACTAAACTGTGCCTTTGTCAAATCAGCCGAAGCTGATAGAAAGCACTCCTGGCCATGGCCTCCACCTGAGATACCAGGGTGAGGCCTGGGTCCAGGAATTCTCCCAAGCTGTGCACCTGCTCCTTTTAGGGGAGTGTAACCCCATCCAGCACAGGGAGATCTAACTCATCCCTCAGATTCTGATCCCCCACAATGAGCACTGCCGTCTTGCTTGGATTCAGCTTCAATTTGTTGTCCCTCATCCAGCCCATTACTGCCTGTAGGCAGGCATTTAGAGAATGAGTGCCATTTCCTGAAGATAAAAAGGAAAAGTAGATTTGGGTGTCATCAGCATACTGATAACACCCAGCACAAAATCTCCTGATGACCTCACCCAGCAGTTTCATGTAGATATTAAAAAGCATTGGTGACAGAATGGAGCCCTGGGGGACTCCAAAAGGCAGCTCCCATTTTGAGGAGCAACTGTCACCAAACTCCACCATCTGGAATCTACCCGAGAGATAGGAGCGGAACCACTGCAAAGCAGTGCCCCCTATCCCCAATTCCCCCAGGCAATCCAGTAGGATACCATGGTTGATGGTATCAAACACCGCCGAGAGATCCAGAAGAACCAGCAAAGTCACACTCCCTCTGTCGATTCCCCTGTAAAGGTCAACCATCAGGCCGACCAAGGCTGTCTCAACCCCATAGCCAGCCCTAAAGCCAGTTCTCTCTATTCACTTTCTCCACACCATGCATGATTTTATAGGCCTCTATCATGTCTCCCTGATAGATTAGATTTTTTTCTAAACCAAAAAGCCCCCTTGCCTCTTAAGAAAGCTGCTCTAGGCCCCTGATCATCTTGGTTGCCCTCTTCTGTACCTTTTCCAGTTCTACAATGTCCTTTTAAAGATGTGGTGACCAGAATTGTACACAGTATTCCAGGTGTGACCTCACCATTGTTTTGTATAAGGGCATGATAATATTAGCAGTTTTGTTTTCAATCACCTTCCTAATTATCCCTACCATGGAATTGGCCTTTTTCACAGCTGCCACACACTGAGTTGACATTTTCAACTTGACATACAAATTGACATAATCTGATAAAAAGAGAAATCCATACACTCAGCAACCACTTCCTATATGCAGAACCAATATATTATGTATATCCTATTCCATTCATTCTGTTTTCCTACTTTTCAGAAAATAGAGACTGGATCATTCCATGTAGTCCTGTATTCTGTTGCCAATAGTGCAAGTGCAACACATGTAAGAATCTGTCTCTGCACATGGAAGGAATCTGTAAGGTGGAATTTGTGAGCAATGCATATTCTGGCTGTATTCGCATCTACTAAGCTCCAACAGCTTCACCGCTTTGAGCTGTACTGAGGCAACTGCTTCAGAACCAATAACAGAACCTGGGGGCACCCTTTGCCTTGCTAGGAAAATATTCA
This sequence comes from Hemicordylus capensis, assembly GCF_027244095.1. Taxonomy (NCBI): domain Eukaryota; kingdom Metazoa; phylum Chordata; class Lepidosauria; order Squamata; family Cordylidae; genus Hemicordylus; species Hemicordylus capensis. The sequence goes on along the minus strand of NC_069660.1, from coordinate 245,753,979 downwards.
AGAAGTTTCACTTTAAAATTAAATTAATAGCTATAAACATCACTTTGTACAAGTGAATGTTCGATAGCATGTCACATAGGAACTATACATCTCTCTGAACTACAAGTCTTAGAATTAGCTGTACAAAGCAAGCACACTCTATACTATAGTCTATGCCCCTGGGAAAGCAAGTGAGTGAACACTGCTACTGATTTGCTCCACCAGCCAATGTCACACACCCAATTTTGATAAAAAATAAATATGCATGAGAAGGTGAATTATTTACAGCGATCATTTGCACAATGGGTTGGAAGTCTAAAACTGTTGCAACTAAGGCATTGGCTACATTACACTCTTCAAACTCGTTTTGAAATGAAATCAATTTGAAAGGATTCTGGGAATTGTAGTTCTCTGGCAGTGGGCTAGGAATTTTCAGCACAAGTTCAGCAAGTTCCCAGAATTCTTTCAAACCAGTTCAGCCTCAAAACTGTTTTAAAGAGTCCAGTGTGGTGGCTAAAGCCTGTATGTCAGCAGCGAATGCCATTAAGAATGCATGTGCAACCAAAAATAGTTTCTAAGATAATACTTAACAAATAAATGTTATTTTATTTATACTAATTGTACAGTTAGAGGCATGTGTACTGTGATATGTGAAGAAGCTAACAAATAAAGGAGTCACAGTCACCTTAAGTGGCACAGTGGGGAAATGCTTGACTAACAAGCAGAAGGTTGCCAGTTTGAATTCCTGCTGGTATGTTTCCCAGACTATGGGACACACCTATATCGGGCAGCAGCGATATAGGAAGATGCTGAATGGCATAATCTCATACTGCATGGGAGGAGGCAATGGTAAACCCCTCCTGTATTCTACCAAAAGAAAACAACAGGGCTCTGTGGGCACCAGGAGTCTAAATTGACTTGACGGTTTACCTTTAATTAAAACAAGTTATCGCTGTCACTGTAATGGTTAACTTTTCAAGATTATGGCTGGGATCCTGACAAGTTAATCTTCATGATGGGTCTGCTCGAAGTAGGACTAAGTCAGGAACTCAACCTATGTTTTTCAAATGATTTAATAAACTAGGAAAGAAATGTCCCTACACCACACTCCGAGTCAAACACACAATACTCTAGCTCCCCATTGCCTGAGCCAGGTAAGGGCTCCTTAAGGCTTCCTGGGCCTTGGAGAGCCTGCTCACACTCACCTCTCTGCTTCTGCCCTGCATTAGGCTAGGCTGCTGCCCTGACACTGTGCACTCTCTGTCTAGTACTGTGAAGGCCTAGTCCAGGGCTCTTCAACTTCAGCCCTCCTGCAGATGTTGGCCTACAGCTCCCACAATCCATGATTATTGGCCACTGTGGCTGGGGATTATGGGAGTTGTAGTCTAAAAACAGCTGGGGGCCAAAGTTGAGCAGGCCTGGCCTAGTCACCCCTGCTGTGTTACCCCACCTCCAGAGGCTGGCTGAGCTTTGCAGGGTGAGATAATTGTTTCCTCACTGCATTACAGCAGTGTGTTCCCCACCTTTCCTTCTTCCAATGAAAACCCCCAAGGTTTGGCAACTCCTCTCTCACCCATCAAGATATGTGTTGACACCTATTGGGTCTAGTTCCTATCTTATCTCTGCATTTCCTGTCTTCCTGTAATCATCTTCCTGTTTGTATTCCTGCTGCAATTTTGGGTGCTGGATTAATCCTCTTTCTCTAAACATCTTCCTATTTCATTTTACAGTTACATTTAATTCTCATTGTACTGTGTTTGCACAGTAAATGCCGTTTGATACAGGTACCAAATATGTCTTACATTGTCCCCTGCCTCTTATTGTCATCATAGGAGCACTGCAGGCATGCTAATGGTGCTTATCAAGCACGCACATACTCACACACACGCCCAAGGCAACAGCGACAATAGTGGATGTGGAGGCTGCAGTATGTTGACTCTGCAATTTAAATTTTTTTGCTATTTTCCCTTGTTTCTTCAGGGCACTGAGCATGTACTGGAATTCCTCTGACTTGAAAGTGAGACACCTCATCTATTATATTTGTTATTATATTCATATTTCCTTTGCCCCATACCAGCCCCTTTTGGATGTCCAAGTTGTATTTCTAAAAGCTGAAGTTCTAGGTTACTGAAATGTTAGAAATTTGAGAAATAAAAGAAAATGTCATTTGGGAAGGAAGAATTTTCATTTGCTGAGGCATTGCCTCTCTTTTATAACACTCTTGGGAGAGGGATTTTGCTTTTTAGGACTGATGATCCAGCTATTCTTTTTAATCTGGGGGATGGGCTGGATATATCTGCCTTTCTTTTGGTCTCTGAGTGGTGGCGTACTTTTACCCGTTTGGCTTTTTAAGAGCAGATTTGGGCCAAAAAAGCAATTTAACCAGTCTGTCTCAGAGTTTGCTAAGCAGGATACACACATGCCTATACCAACACCACACTTCTTTGGTATGGGAACGTTTCACTTTGTTTTCTCCAGAATTTGGGGGAGCTTTCAGTTTTTTTAACATTGCACAAAGAATTAGCATTTTCCAAAAGGAGCAAATATTTTGGCCAGTGCTGGTTCCCACCCACCCCAACATCTTTCATGGTTTATTGTAGAAGGTTGGACGCTGAGTGGTGCTGCTGACTAGTTTTGTTTGTTTTTTGCTGTAAATCAAATGTTGGGTTTTCTAAGGCATCAAATATTTGGGGCAGAATTTGGTTTGAGAGGCTTTGGCACATCCAAAAGAAATATTCATGTTATGGAGAGGAAAGCATGGTGTAGTGGCTAGAGTGCTGGACTAGGACTGGGGAGACCCGAGTTCAAATCCCCATTCAGCCATGATACTAGCTGGGTGACTCTGGGCCAGTCACCTCTCTCTCAACCTAACCTACTTCACAGGGTTGTTGTGCAGAGAAACCTAAGTATGTAGTACACTGCTCTGGGCTCCTTGGAGGAAGAGTGGGAAATAAAATGTAAAAATAAAAATGAATAAAAATAAAACACAAAGATGGGGTTTAAAAGCAAAAAACCAAAAAGGGAAAAGAAAGAAAAAGCTGATATTAGGTGCTGGGAAAAACAAAAACAAAGCTGATCTATTCAAGGTGGATATGAGTAGTCAGAAAGACCTTGCTGCAGGTCTTTCTACCCCGCTGACTGTGACATCAGACAAGAGGAACACAAGATCAAATAAACTGGGCCAGCAATAGTAGCACATCTTGTGATCCAGAGCCAGTCTGCTATAATACAGTACAACAACAATCTGGAAGAAAAAGGGAGATTGTGGAATGAAGGTGTCTGGAATGCTTCAATTTGTTCAGTGAGGCACACAGAAACACAGGTCTAGTCTACAAATACTTTCTAACACTTTACACTGCTCTGGTGGCACGTGAGAAGTTTGTCAACTCTCAAATGTATAAAGAACAGGCTGACGAGGACTTCATATCGGACCAGATTTTTGGGAACACATTCCCAGACCGTATCAAGACTTTCTATGCAGACAGCCTCTTGGGACTTGGGCAGTTTCAGTTGGATTTCAAATATCGTGGGCGAGAGAGGCTTTTCAAGGCCTATGGAGACAGTTTGGGCGGCGGGCAAGGGAGTAACACCGGTGTATCTCAGGTCTCTTTCTTTGCAAGACGGCCAGCGCGTCATGAGTCAGTCACTCGACAAAGAGGCTATTTCAGTTCACCACCAGTCTGCCCGGCCGGCCTCCAGAAAGCACAGAAGACTCCTTCGGCGTTTAAAAAGAGCGGGCTTTTTTTTTCTTCTTCAAAAGAGTGAAGGGAAGAGGAGTATGCCGGGCTTTCCGCTCAGGAGCAACAGAAGGGCGCGCTCCCCCTGCCTCCCTGAAAAAGGGGTGGACGTGGACCAGCCCCTAAAGCAAAGTCGGAGCCGTGTTTGTTTTTGCGAGGTGTGCAGCAGACGGAGAGCACGTTTTGCCGCAGGGGGATTACTTTGGCATGCCTTATGGTTGCGGAGGGACACACACAACTCGCTAACCTAGACACTCACGAGTCCGGGGGGGGGGGGGACAAAGGAAGGGCCAGAAGAAGTCCTGAGCTAACGCCTCCGGGGTCTGCGGCTGGGGAGGGACTGCGTAGGAGGACGGGTGGGGAAGGCAGAGGCTAATTACCTGGCAGAGGCCGGATGGTCTTCTTTCCGCTAACTCTGTTCAGGCAGCGACTGGAAAGAGAAACAGAAAGTGAGAGAAACAGGAGACTTTGTTGCTCTCCAGCCCGAGAAGCGGGATGCTTCTAGCTGCCAGTGACCCGAGAGGCAACAGCCCGGTTTGAGTCGGACAGATCTGCCCCTGGTGGCCGGAGGCTGTGGCGACTACTAGTTTCCATCGCCAAGAAGGGAGATTTCCCCACTCCGTCCTGCTGGGATTTCCCTCCACGTCTCCGTCTCCGTCGCCTTCTGGCTGGCTGCTAGCAAAGTTTGAGCCAGCGCCTCATGTCAGTGTCTGGGCTCAGCTCTGTCTGGAGGATCATACGAAGTAATAAAGGAGCGAGTGCTACAGAGCATATGCAAAGAGTGCCTTTTCCTCCTCGGCTATTGAGGAATTACAGTCAGCCCCCACACATCTGTGAATGACACACAGACTTCCGGATCAAAAGATTACGCCTCGGGCGAGCATAAGACTTCTTGTTTTCTATCCTCGCACTGCTTTGGAAACCAGGCATTTTACGTTGTTGCGAGTCCTGCCCTTTAAACAGATAGTTATAGATCTATCTCGACTCAAGTGAGGCTATTGGTTTATAAAACAGTGCATTTTTAAAGAACGATTCCGCATCGTAAGTGCAGATCTGATGGACGTTCGAAATCCATGAATCTGACTGAGTGAAACTCCCTCATTAAAGTCACGAGATTTCTATTTACTTATGAACAAAGAAACTAAACATGTGCTATCTAAAGGCTTAAGACCACCGTATACCAGTCCATATATAGTCTGGGGCACAGCAAATGGCATTGCAGTTAAAATGAAAACACACACACACAACTTCCAATGTCTTATTTGCATGGAAGTGATTCTTCTTTGCCACAAGCCCTGCTAATTGAGCAGAGAGGCACCTTTAAAGTGGCGGTTCTATATTTAGCAGAGGGAGAGCAACAGTTACTATATCCAAACCCAGTACAGCATCCCTCTGGTGGTGGTTGCTGGTGTTTACCTTAGGTTTCTTTTTAGATTGTGAGCCCTTTGAGGACAGAGATCTTTCTTTATTTTTTCTGTGTAAACTGCTTTGAGAACATTTGTCGAAAAGCAGTATATAAATATTTGTAATCATCATAGGCTACCAAGCAAGAAGTGATTTACTGCTTCTTACTTCTTCTGACTTGAGCACCAGAGTAGTGTGCTTAGTGCTGTGAAGAACACAGAAGTGTTCATAAGGCCTATTGTCTACATCAGGGATTCTCAATGTTTGGTCCCCAGATGTTACTGGACTTCAATTCCCATAATCCCCAGCCCCAGTGGCCTTTAGTTGGGGATATGGGAGTTGAAGTCCAATAACATCTGGGACCCAACGCTGAGAATCTCTGGTCTACATTATAGGGAGGAGAGAAGCTGGGATTCCATTGCCTTACTGTAGAGGAAATTCTTCCACTAATATGCCCAGAAGAGGTGCATCTAGGTAATTTTGGAGCCTGGACCTAAAAGCCTTTGGAGCCGCCACCCCCCGCCCCAAATTAAGCATCATCATACTCCATTGGGTGACTAAACCACCCAGGACAGACTAAGAGGATTGGGGGGTCCTCACGGCTGAGGAGGCCCTGGACTTTGGCCCCGAAGTCCAGGGGTAAGTATGCCTCTGATGCCCTGTTATTAAATTATACTGTAGAGTTGGTCTGGAAGCTATACTGTATAACCTTCAAGTCGCTACCTTGATCCCTTGGGAGGGAATTAGTGGGCAGGGGAGTAGCAGTTGGGAAACAAGAAGGTAGAAAGTTATTGTGTATTACTTCCCCCCTCCCCCATTTCCCTTGAGGGCTGTGGGGATGTTCTTGATAATAGTCATATTTATACTGCACTCTTTCTGAGTGCTGAAAGCATTTCACATAGATTGTATCAATACATCATCTAGCAGCCATAGAAAGTGAGCCAGTGCTATTGTCTTTGTACAGAAGTGGCAAGCTGCAATCAAGTGATCCTCTGGACCCTCACTTCTTTAATATGTCACAAACACAGTGCAGCTGTGAGTTCTCCTGCTCTACTTCTCCCCCAATTCCTTTGTCTGCTTAGCCATGGGGCAAAATAAATCCATGCTTTAAAAGGTAAATGTTTTCTGCTATGTATTGCTTGTAGCCAAATTAGGGAAACTGCAAGACACATTTCTCATATCAAGAATTATATACTTTAATCAGAAAAGGTATATATATATTCACCACCACTTCACTAGATCACTCTTAAAAAGCTGCTCTGAAAATGATTGTATGCATTGTTATACTCAGATTTCTAAAGAGTGCAAGTTAATGTTCTGTTTATGCTAAAGGTTAGTAAATACATGCTTTTCACTGTTCAGGTTTCAAAAAATCTGTTAGTTTGGGGAAATATAGTAGTATGCATATGACCAGGGGCATCACAAAGGTCCTATTAGGACTGGGTCCCTGGCCCACACTAAAGGTAAAATGTTCCATTGAGTCGATGTGGAATGTAGGAGGGGTTTACCATTGCCATCTCCCATGCAGTATGAGATGATGCCTTTCAGCATCTTCCTGTATTGCTACTGCCCGATATAGGTACCAGCAGGGATTCAAACTGGCAACCTCATACTTGCTAGGCAAGTCATTTCCCGCTGCACCATTAGGTGGCTTGGCCCACAGTACTTGCGTTATTTACAAATTTCCTTGCTCTTTTTAAACACTTTTTGTGGCAACCTTATTAATACATAGTGGCTACACTATATTGAGAGATATTATACCTAGCTCATTGGAGGTGATGGAAACTACTTAAAAGAATGTTCTGAATGCATCCAAAGTAGATAAAGTTTACTACAGTATATGTCATTTGTCTAGGAGGAGTAAACATCCACACCTAGATAATAAAACTGTGGGAAAAGAACTAGCATTATTGCATTTGAGGGCAGTTAAGCATCTCCATGAGGTCATGGCCAAATTGTAATGCAATACTTAACACATTAATGGTGGTGGGGGAATAACAACAGGGCCAGACTGGGGGCACTGAGAGGGATGTGGAATGTATGTGGGGAGGGTGTCGGGTTTTGAGCCAAATGGGTACTTAAGGGTGGGAGTATTCATTGCTGCTGAGTGTGAAAGGGCACGGGGCGCCCTGTGGGTGGGGTGCACCGGGAATATGCCCTGTTGCCCTGTGGGCCAGTCCGAGCCTGATACAATAACTATACTGGTCTCATTTTTTACATTTGCAATTTATGAAGATTTTATTTTTCAGTTATAGTTAACCCAGTATTTAGTTACTGTATAAGTGGTGTTAGCAGCAGAGATGGCTGGTCAGTAAAGGTAGGAGGGGCTCCACCCATCCATCAACCAAACAAACAACTAATATGAATGTGAATCCTCCAAGGTAGGGAGCTTCCTCCAGGGGTGGGGAATCAACAAAGATATGGTGTTGGTAGATCAGCCGACTGTTACAGGAAATCAGAAACTTAATAGCTGTTTCTCCTTCCTACTGGCCTATCAGCAGGAGCTGACCTGCTATGCATTATGGAGACCTGTTCGGGGGAGGCTAACAGTCCAGTCTGGTCTCAGCAGGATACTCCGTGGTAAAGCAGGTCAGAAGATGTAGGGCAGGGAGGTGGAGTGGCTGTGGTCTAAGGACACTGTCTCCCTTACCAGGATCCCTGTCAGGGAATTGGCACATATCAAGTGTCTGTACCGAAGCCTAGGGACCAAGGATAGATTGGGACTACTGTTGCTGTACAGATCACCCTGTTTTTCAGTGGAGTCCCGAGCTGCCAGACCTGTTTGCTGGCACTGGAGTTGTCCAGATTGTTGGTGGTGGGGGACTTCAGTGTTCACTATGGGACTGGTTTATCAGTAGGGATGTGGGTACTGGTTCGGAGGTTCGGGTTAGAACCCACCCCTCCCCCGGTCCAGCCAGACTGAACTGAACCCCCCTCCCCAGTTTGCAATTTTTTTTAAATTAGAAAAAATATATTAACCTGTAGCGCCTTCAGGGGGGCTTCCTAAAGGTCATGGTGGGGGTCTGCAAAGGTTCACTTCCCTTCACCAGCCTCTGAAGTCACCGCTGCAGCCCGTCCTGGGCTGCCTCTGTGAGTCCTGGCAAGGCCTAAGGCCTTGCAGGGTGGCCATTTTGTTTTCGGCAGCCATATATATATATATATATATATATATATATATATATATATATTTAAAGAAATGGCTGCCCCACATGCTCAAATGGTCCCTGCGAGGCCCTAGGGCTTGCCAGGGCTTGCAGAGGCCATTTGAACATGTGTGGTGGCCTCCAAAATGGCCACTGCACCGCTTTTTGCAGCCCTGAATGGGCCAAAAATCAGCCCGGGGGGAGGGGGAGACAGGTTAGACCAAAGGGGCTACAGGTTAATTTTTTAAAAATATTTTTTTAAAAATCGCAAACCCCCTTGGACCGAACTGGGAGGAGGGGTTTGGGGGGTGCTGGACCGAACTGGCCTGGTCAGGTTCGGGTGCAGTTCGCACCTGAACCGGGCCAGCCGGTTCCATGTGCATCCCTAGTTATCAGGAGCTGCTCAAGAGTTCATAATGACCATCACAACTATGGGCCTATCCCAGGTGTTCTCTGGTCTAGGGATGTGCATAAACCCTGACCGATGGTTCAGCAGTGGGGGTGGGGTTACCAGGGTCTGTGAGGGTGCTTTTACCCCTCCCCCCACATTTCCCCCACTGACGCTGCACCCAAAATTGCTGTGTAGGGCGACAGCATACCTTTTTGCCGCCCCAGTCAGCATCAGACTTGAATTTGCTGGTGCGTGTGCACATAACATGCATGTGCAGCACTGGCCACTTTTGGTCTGACGCTGACCAGGAGTCTGGTCTTGACGCTGGCAAGATGGTACGCTGCCACCATGCGCACACACACCGGCCACTTCTGGTCTGACGCTGACCGGGGTGGCAAGAAGGTAAGCTGCTGCCCTGCACAGTGATTTTGGGCACAGCACCAGCAGTGGAAAAGAGCACCCACCCTGTCCCATAAAGGTAACACCCCCCCCCCACTGCCGCACCATCTGAACTGCCGGACCTCCGAACTGGTTTGGTGGTCCAGAAAAGGATGTGCCCGAACCGGTTGGTTCAGTACCCTGGACTGAATCATATTGAATCACACTTTCTATGTGGTCCTACTCTTATTAGGGTGGTGGGGACTCCTGTTATTTTCCCATTGTCATGGACGGACCACCATCTGGTTAAGGTAGGACTTGCAATCACTACCCACCTCTGTAGGGATGCAGGACCCATTAGGTTGATCCACTTGAGAAGGTTATTGGATTCAATGGGATTCCAAGAAGCCTTGAAAGGTTTTGAGTTGGCTCTGCCGATGATTATGTTGATGCTCTGATACAAATAATGAACTCACTAGGGCAGGAAACACATTCGCTCCTAAGCATCCTCTCCAACTTGCTTCAAAATTAGTATTGTGGTGTTCAGAAGAATTATGGGAACTGAAATAGTGAGGTAGATGACTAGAGTGCAAATGGAGAAAGACTTGATTCGAATTTGACAGGAGTCAACATAGAGCACATCTGAAGATCTATGCTCTGACAATACACGCTGCAAAGAAGCAATTCTTTACTGCTGTATTGCATCCACAAGTTCATGTGCAGCAGAGTTGTCTAGGGTTGTGAGAGGGCCAACACCAGCCCCCTCCTCCTTGAATCCGAATTTAGAACCATCAGTTACCTGCTGTGATACTTTTAATGATTGTTTTTCACAGACAAAATCTCTCTTATTCGGGCCAAACTGGATTCTACAATTAGGGCAGAGTCTATTATAGAGGTATCCAAGAACTCCTCTTAGGTAGTCAGACTGGATCACTTTATTTATTTATCTATCTATCTATCTATCTATCTATCTATCTATCTATCTATCTATCTATCTATCTATCTATTTATTTATAGAGTTATATACCTCCTTTCATTAAAGCAATCCCAAGGTGGTTTACAGTAAAAAAAACTTTTTAACACAAGATGGTAAAAAAAAAGACACAATTAAAATATTAAGTGGGGAAAAAATTAAACAAATATGATTAAAAATTTAAAACAAAAGCATAAAGGCAATACAGACTATAAAGAGCAGCAGCAGAGAATAAAAAAAATGCCTGGGCAAAAAGCCACACTTTTTCTAAAAGCTGCAATGGAGACCAAGGAGCGAATAGCCACCGGGAGAGCATTCCGGAGTCTGGAGGAAGCAACAGAGAAGGCCCTGTCCCACGTGCACGACAACCGAGCCTCCCTCATTGTCGGCACCCGGAGCAGAGCCCCCTCAGATGACCTCGTTGAGTGGGCAGCAACCCTTGGGAGCAGGCGGTCCCTCAGATATCCCGGGCCCAAACGTTAAGGGCTTTAAAGGTCAAAACCAGCACCTTGAATTGGACCCGGAAACAAATTGGTAGCCAGTGCAGCTCTTTCAAAATGGGTGTGATGTGCTCCCACCGGGCAGCTCCAGATAAAACCCTAGCTGCCGCATTTTGCACTAGCTGCAGTTTCCAGATATTCTTCAAGAGCAGCCCCACGTAGAGCGCGTTACAGTAATCCAGCCTTGACGTGACTAAGGCATGGGTAACTGTGGCCAGATCTGCCTTCTCGAGAAAGGGACGCAGCTGGCGCACTAGCCAAAGCTGTGCAAAGGTAGCCCTCACCACTGCTTCCACCTGAGCTTCTAAAAGCAGAGCCGGGTCCAGTAATACCCCCAAGCTGGGTACTTGCTCCTTCAAGGGGAGTGCAACCCCATCCAGAACTGGTAAAATCTCCTCATCCCGATTGGCTCTCCTACTGACCATGACCAACATTACCTCTGTCTTGTCCGGATTCAATTTCAGTTTATTAGCCCACATCCAACCCATTACGGCCGCCAGCCCCCAATCAGTTTGTGACTCCTGAAAATGTAGACAAGCTGATTTTGACTGTGCACACTACCACCTGCTCTCTTACCCAACTTGGCTTATTTTATCTAACAGTGATTGTTGGAGAGGGTCTGGTGAACATAATAAATGCTTTTCTGAGGAAGGGCAGGATGCCTCTTTGCCTTAAGGAGGCTATCTTTAGACCAGACTTGAAAAAACCTATATTAGATTCCTTAGAGTTAGTCAGCTATAGGCCCATACCTGTTCCCACACTGCACTTCTTTTCCCTATCCAGCAACCTAAAAACCTGTTTTCCATATGCACAATGCCTCATTATTCATGGTTTTGTTACTCGCAGTAGTAGGTGAGGAATGGAACACCTGTGAGTAACAAGGTTTGCCTGTAGTTTGGAAACTACAACTGGGACAGAATGCGACAGAACTAGGTTGGGACGGAATGTGACAGAACTAGGTTGGTCTCTGGGACAACATGAAGGGACTGTATGGCACTGATTCTGAAATAATTGCTCTGGCTGCTGATTTGTACTGGGGCAAAATACAAAGTGCTGGTCATTACCTATAAAGCCCTGAATGGCTTAGGTCCAGGGTATATAAGAGATCAGCTTTTTTGTCATGAACCCTGCTGCCTATTAAGATCATCTGGGGAGGTCCAGTTATGGTTGCCACTGGCTTGTCTGGAGGCAACTTGGGGCCAGGCCTTCTCTGTGGCTGCCCCAGGGCTTTGGAATGCACTCCATGTCAAAATAAAAGTTTCTCCATCTCTCATTGCTTTTAAAAAGGCCCTTAAGACACATCTGTTTTCTCAGACTTTTAAATAAAATTAATTTTAAATTGTTTTTATCCTGTGAAATTATCTTAATGGTTTCACTCTGTGTATTGTTTTTGTTCTGTGGAGGTGTTTATCTTTATTTTTATATTGTAATTTGGATTGTGTACACCACCCAGAGATGTATATATCAGGCAAAATGTAAATATGGTAAGTAAAGCTTTCCCATCGCTAGATTTGCCCCCTAAGCCTATAAAAACAAAAAACCCACCACCCTACAAAAAGACTCACTCCCCCTTGGATTAACAGGATTAACTAGGAGAGGAACAAAATTGGATTGGGAAGTACTGGCTGTTAGGAGCTCTGATTGAGCTGTCTTTGAGCCAGTGTGGTGTAGTGGTTAGAGTGCTGGACTAGGACCGGGGAGACCCGAGTTCAAATTCCCATTCAGCCATAATACTAGCTGGGTGACTCTGGGCCAGTCACTTCTCTCTCAGCCTAACCTACTTCACAGGGTTGTTGTGAAAGAGAAAATCAAGGATGTAGTACACCGCTCTGGGCTCCTTGGAGGAAGAGCGGGATATAAATGTAAAATAATAATAATAATAATAATAATTCTCTAGGCCTGCTTCCTTGGGAGCTGAGTGGCATGCACTATTAGCTACTAGGGATGTGCACAGAACCTTTTCTGGAGCCCCGAATCTGTTTAAAGGTCCAACGTTGGAGCTGGTTCGGAGGGCAGGGGGTCACTTTAAGGGGAAGGGAAGGTGCTTCCTATCTGCTCACCCCTGCCCTGCTTTTCCTCCCCTGACTGGGGCTCTCCTAAACAGCGTGGGTGTGGGGCTGCCGTGTTCCTGCCTGCAGCCCTGCTCAGTGTCACCACATGTGTGTGCCATGCATGTGCGTGCCAGCCATGAGCGTGGTGATGCTGAACGAGGCTGCAAGCAGGAATGCCAAGTATCACTTTGCCCCCACCCCATATTCAGTTAAAATTATATTCTGTATGTTACATGTGAGTGAGTGTGCCAAAGTCATACTTTGCCTAAGGCATCAAAAACTCTTGAGCCAGGCCTGTAATTGCAGGGTCTTATCTTATGTTTCAGCTGTCTGAGGAAGCCAGGACTCCTTGAGTGGACAAACCTAGAGAGATCCACCTGAAGTGAGCTTGCTTTGTGAGTCTAATACTTGCAGGCGAGACTGCCCAGGCCCCTTGGTGCTCTCCGAAATTCCTGTGAGCTTGTACAGAGCTGCAGTATTGTGAGTGGCACTCACACCCTCCGCCTATCCATGCCCTTTGCTGGAAATACCTAAAGAGGGACTTTAAGCATCTCTAAGGCATTACACATGGAGTTCTCCACACAGCAGCCTTTACCACAAGTTTTCTGCAAGACATTACTGGGAACTCAAAGTTATCACCCAAACCTGATGCAAAAAGTGGATTTTTAAAACCCCGGATATAAAACCCGAATTGTGTGTGAAATACTCCCAGATAGCTCGCAGGGACTTTGGGGTAAATCTGCCTGATTTACGTACACCCTCCATTCTGGAGGAGATGCCAGCTAAAGTGTTTTAAAAGCCCTGTGTGAAAAACTCTCATGAGATCAGCAGAACAGGAAAGGTATGTAGTCTGTCTTTTTTACCTCAAACTCTGTGCTCTCTATATTATATCCCCACTCCTCACTCCTTCCCCATGGAATTTCTCCCCCTCTCTTTTGGTTGCTCACTTAGTTGTTCCTAATTGTATCCCAGTCCTTAATTATTTTGCCAGCAGAACCGGTCAGAGTTTTGGTTCTGGTTGCCAAATACTTCCATTTTGCATTTTGCTCCTGTTGTTTCAATAAACTTTATTCCTGTTTTTCACAAGCCTTTTCTCCATGTCTCTTGCTCCTCTAGGAGTACTCTAACATTGGTTTACCTTTTTCCAGACTAACTTTCCTATCCTACTCTTGCAAATTGGTTTCATAATGAATTCCTCCAGCTCAAGCAAAGGGAGAGGAGAGCGGTCTTGTGGTAGCAAGCATGACTTGTCCCCTTAGCTAAGGAGGGAATGGTCTGCCCTGGTTGCATATGAAAGGGAGACTAGAAGTATATGAGCACTGTAAAATATTCCCCTTAGGGGATGGAGCCACTCTGGGAAGAGCATCTAGGTTCCAAGTTCCCTCCCTGGCATCTCCAAGACAGGGCTGAGAGAGATCCTGCCTGCAACCTTGAAGAAGCCGCTGCCAGTCTGTGTGGACAATACTGAGCTAGATGGACCAAGGTCTGACTCGGTATATGACAGCTTCCTATGTTCCTAAAAGCATAGTCACAGTTTGTGGTAGTTAGCATGTGTCTGAGCAAGTGTGTAACGGTGAACAAACTTACTAAGTTATTTATTAAACTGATTACTAAATTGCAGTTATAAGGATTCCCAGGAGCATATTGCTATATAAGAGATTTAGTTGTTTCTTGATCCTTGAGTTGTCTCCAGGATTTTTTAATAAAAGTACCTATAATTCTACATATATTTGAAATAAAAGCATTCAGTTAGTTTATAATAAAATCTATAATAAATTCCAGTATAGACAGACATGGAAATTATCATCATACCAGTCTTCACTTGACATAATACTGAAAAACTCAGAATATATTGTAAGATGTGGACCAGGATTGATATCACATTGCTATATTAAATTTTAGGATAGCAAAACTGGGGGTGGGGGTGGGAATGAGATAACTGAAAGTGCTTCAGCAGACTGGGTCCAGTTAACGGTCCCAGCAATTAAACAGTACTGAATATTTTTGGAACTGAAACTTTTCGTTAACACTGTACACAAACAGCTTCTCTTAATCATGAGTTGCATACACAGCTCATGGATGGGCAGATTCCTTGTAGCCAGCTGCTCTTCTAGGAAGCAGTTCACTTATCTTTCTAATCAAAAAGAGACATGTGCTTTGAAAGTGATGTGTGCTGTACTGTATGGAGTAATAGCTTTCTATTATAAAATATGATCATTGTGGAGTATATTTGTATTATAATTGTTCCTCCTGAGAATTTGCATTCTCAGTTGCTTCTCCTGAGATGTTCAGTTCTCAATAAAATCATTCTCTTGAACAATCTTGCTGCCTGCCTGAATTTTTGCTCTGTCTATCTGTTTTCATGAAGACTGAACCCTAGATATTTGCTTGGAAGCCTGTACCTCAAAGACAAAAAGGTTTGTGTGCATGTGCATGCCTGCCAGCCACATAGACTGCTCAAGTGCCATTGAAATAAATGGAAGTTTAGCAATCTGTGTGTAGGTTTTAGAGCACTAGATAGTGGTAACCATAGGCTCTGCTCTGCTCTGCACTACTCAAAGAAAATAGTCCAGTGGTGGGTAATATTTGCCCTCCAGCTGTTGTTGAACTACAGTGCCCCTCACCCCCAAGCCACAATTTTGTGGATGATGGGAGTTGTAGCTTATCAACAGCTGGAAGGCCAAGATTGCCCATTCCTGGAATAGTCTTTGTAACTACATGGGGAGTTATGCAATTTCCACTTGAACTGGGTTGTGCTCTCTTAAGTCAGCTTCTGCTTAGACTTCTAAATTCAGAAGCACTGAAAGAATTAGCTAGGAATAGTAGTAACTTGGGTCAGGGCTACTTCTTAAATATACCACCACTTCTCCCTTGCATATGCATATTCCAGGGAAAGATTGCATAATTTCCAACTCTGAGGCATTGGCAGCCCAACAGACAGGGCTGGCAGGGGTGGTGCAGGTGCAGCTTGTTCACACTTGTCTCGCCCTGCCCTGGCTGCCTCACTGTCTCTTGCCCCACCACATTGTTAACCCCAGGTGTATAGGCTGGTATTCGCCATGTTGGAAATAACCCAGTGAATACCAGCCTGCAGGCCTGCAGTTAACACCATGGTGGGGCAAGGTGAGAGGCAAAGAGGTGGCCAGGATTAGGAGAGACGAGTGTGAATGAGCTGTACCGGCTGTTCGTTTTCCTCCTCCCAGCCCGCCCATTCCGGCCATGACTGCTCTGAGATACCTAGCCAGGCTCTGCAATTGAGGTCATTCCCACAGAGTGTGATATGCGACAGTTGCCTTCCTCCACCTCAGTATTCTCAGCCCTGACCCATCCCTGTTCCCACATTGCACTAAGCATGCTGATTTTCCACCCACCCCTTGCTGATTTAGCCCATCCCTCTTCTCCCCAGCCTTGCCTAATATCTACCCCCTGCCCCTCCTGTTCCCCATCCCTGTGGTAACCATAGGCTCTTCCCACCTTGCTGCATACCAGTTCTGTCACCCAGAGATGCTCTTACCCCTGGATTTCTGGGCCAAAGTCCTGGGCCTCCACACTCCCTTGGGGCCCCCAAATCCTTTTTAGTCTGTCCTGGGTGGTGTGGTTGCATTAAAAATGTGTTAAATACTGAGTAGGTGGGTGGGATCTCCAAAAGTCTTTAGGTCCAGGTTCCAAAATTACCTAGGTGCACCTCTGCTGTCACCCAGGGTATTGCAGTGCCTAAGGTGAGGTGCCAAATGCTATGCTGGTCCATACCCCTGATGGGAGCCTTTCTCTTCCAAAATTAAGCTTTGAAAGTGGGTTAGGTTGCCAGCAGCCTACTCTTCTCTCCTTGTGCTTCTTGCAGACTTTGCAAGCAGTGTGAGGAGAGGTGCTCCTTGTTAAACTTGAAAGGATCAGATCTGTCCAGAAGAGCTGCTCTGATGGCAGTGGCAGGGAGCATCTTGTCATCCTGCTGCCACTCCCGTAATTGCTGCCTGAGGTGACTTATGAAAGGGCTGTCCTTGCCCCACATGATCTCCACTCCCAATACTTTCCCTCACAGCCTGATGGTGGTAGTACTAACAGCTGCCATTCCTCCTCCCCACTGTGCCTTTTCAAAAGGCAAAGGACAGGCAATGGGACAGCAGAAGTGGTTTGAAGATAGGCTGGGGTGAGGGTGGTGGTGGTTTGAAGTGGTTTGAAGATAGGCTGGGGTGAGGGTGGTGGTGGTTGGCACATGCCAGGAGAAGTTTGAGGGAGGTGGCAGGGTCCACTAAAGGAGCAGCTGGTGGGCAATCCACTGCCTCCACCACTTGAGGTCTCACCCAGCTTCATTAGTGGGGCAGCTGTTTACCTATCCATAATAAATCTCTGTTGCCAGATTTCCATTGGGAGAACAGCTGGGGATGTTTTTAAAAACACTCTTAGTGTGAGTTGCTAGAGCACCATTTGTCAGACGTACTCCCTCTCCCAGGTCTCTCCGAAAGAGGAGAGCTGGTCTTGTGGTAGCAAGCATGACTTGTCCCCATAGCTAAGCAGGGTCTGCCCTGGTTGCATTTGAATGGGAGACTTGATGTGTGAGCACTGCAAGATATTCCCCTCATGGGATGAAGCCGCTCTGGGAAGAACATCTAGGCTCCAAGTTCCCTTCCTGGTTTCTCCAAGATAGGGCTGAGAGAAATTCCTGCCTGCAACCTTGGAGAAGCCGCTGCCAGTCTGCGAAGACAATACTGAGCTAGATAGACCAATGGTCTGACTCAGTATATGGCAGTTTCCTATGTTCCCTATGTTCCCTATGTTCCTATGAATTAAGAACCTAAGTGAAAGTGAGCAGATACATCTTATCTGAAGTACATATGAACACAAAGGTACTATGTAGCTCATTGCCTGCTGTTTCACATAATGCAGCTGGTGAAGTTTATTTTCAATTTCTGATAGCATATTATGAGACAATTAATTTTTTTTTAAACCTGGGCAAAAACCTATTTGGAAGGTAATGATGGGAAGCTGTATTTCAGGGAATTCTTAGTGATCTTGTTGAAGAACCCCAATAAGTTTCCCAGGAACCTCAGGTTTCCTGGAACACAGTTTGAAAACAACTTTAGCAGATAATCTTTTAGCAAATTCCTATGATTATTGTGGGAGGCATTCATGGATGTAAATCCCTAACGTCCCATGTTACCAGAGTCTAGGGTCAGTTATCCAATAGATTTTATTTTGATCAGTAATGTTAATGTTAAACAAGCCTTTTATTTTTGGCCTTTCTTGGAGTAATCAATCCCTCTTCCTTGGTGATTGGACATTATTTTGGTAAGCTGGCTCTATGCTGCTGTTCTCATTCTCAAGAACATTAAATAGCATTTTGCTTTTGGCTTACTTACTATATGGAACAATGCTATAGTAAATGTGGAGATACATTGGTTTACAATGTTGTTCTCAATATAATAGAACTGTATAAACCATTATGGCTGCTATGAAGAATACAAGATATAGACCACCATCTAAAGAGCTTCTTCTGGTGCATCCAAAGTTCTATGCATTTCAGGGAGGGACAACATTTTTCTTTGAACAACCCCTTGCTCTCCACATATCATGCTGCAACTAACTTTAAAAAGTCTCTTGGACTTCAAAAGCAATTTGCCATGTGGTATGGGAACTAGTGTTCTTTTTATAAAAACCAAATGGGTGCACAGATATGATTGCATGGCTTTCTGCCCATATTGTTGAAATTAGTGTTGAGTTGACAGTTTGGCTCACAAGGACTGACATTTTGACATATGAGGCAGAAAATCCAAAGTATCCAACTGTTTTATGTTGCACATGTCACCTTAACACACACAAAGTCGGTTTTTTAAAAGTCAGATATTGCAGAACAGAGAGTGAGAGCACATGCGTCAGATCATTTTAAAAACTTAGCTGTAAAATATAATTAGTAAGGTAACTGGCAATTTGCTGCTTTTTAATAGTACCCAAATCTGCTACCTAAAGCAACCATTTCACTTTTTATGCTAGGGACAGGGGTGTAGCTATAATTGAGCGGATGGGTTCAAAGAACCTGGGTCCCCCCAGGTCCTGAGGGTGCCCGAGCTCCACCCCCCATTTCCTTCATTATCTCCCTCACTCCGAGGGGCCACCTGGGAGAGGGCTGAACACGGGCCCCCTCTCCCCTAGCTACGCCCCTGGTTAGCGGACGAATGGCCTCAAATGGTTATTCACCAATATTCATTAACTGAACATTCTCTCCAAAGAGTTACTTGGCTGCAATTTTATGCACATTTATCTGGGAGTAAGCTGTACAGAACTCCGTGGGACTTCTTAGTGAACATGCATAGGATTGTGTTGCATGTCAACATTTTATGTGTAGAGAGATTTAATTGAAGAAACTGGAGCATTCAGGGCTGCACTGAAGACATTTTCCACTTTGAGCACTGTGAATCATACCCCTGTATGCTGAATGACTTGCATTATCTTGCAGTGTGTGCCAGTGCAAGGGCAGGGTATTCTTGGCTCAGGAATCTTGCTTTTTCTGCCTGTTTTCTTGGAAGCAGTAGAAAATTCAGGAGATCAGAACTGTGCATCATAACTTTTTGGCATGCACATGAACATACAAATCCACTTGCCAAGAGAAGATATGTTAATTAAACCAAGTCATAAAATATGACATAAGCAATTTTATGAACAAGATATCAAAATCCGGAATTTCCCCTTTACCATATTTTTCTCCCAATGGTGAAAGAAATGAATAAGTCCAGTTGGTTTGGAACCAATAGAACACATTACTTGTGTAACTCTGTTGCCATTAATGGAATTTAATAAACTAACTTCATATGGATAAAGAATATTCAATACTACACACTCTTACTTGGGAGTGAGTCCATTTATTTCAGAGGGATTTACTTCCAAATTAACATACATATGATTGAACTGTTTCTAAAATTAAATAATTGATTTTTAATATTATTAGTTATTACTATTTAACAATGAGACACCTCACATAAAAGAAAATGTTACTTAATTTTGCCTTGTACATTAAATAAAAACTTCTTAGATCTGCCATTCAGTGTTATTTCAGTTCAAGAAATCTATTTGGCTTTCTTCCAAGGAATAATAAAGATAATTGCTCATGCTCATCAGCTAGGATTTCCACTCACCAAGCTAAGACTTCCTCTTGTGAAATTATGTTGATCTCACATAATGTACTGAGCTCTTAAACCACCTTAAAATATAGCTCAGTAGGTACCAATATTTAACTTACCTTATAATTAAAAGAGCTCCTAATTATTTTCTCTAAAATCCATTAAAACACACTTCCTGAGGAAGGGAAACCACTATAGGATGTATTTCAGTTAGAGGATAAGAAGAGTCACATTTACTTTAAACAAAAGTTATTTTGTCCTAAGAGGCATGACAAAACCTGTCTTCATTCCTTTCTATTCAGCTCAGCCAGTACACTATTACTTAGCTGTAGTTAATCAGTTACCAGATTCCATAGCCTTTGCTTTTAACTGTCTAATTCTTATTTGATACTGTTCCTAGGAATGTACTAAGATCCATAACCCCAAAAGCAACTGACTTTTGATGCATCATGAAGGTGGGGTTATAATTCTGATGGATCCATCTAACTTTAGATACTGAATCAGGGAAACTTTTTTTATTTATTATGTAAAATAAAGTGGGAATTAAAGTTTTAACATGCAATGTGTCACTTATAGCTATGCTGTGTCAAGTTTTGTTAAAAAAAATTACTCTGTGAAATCATTTATTTCCCTTTATCATATTGCCATTGTGTCTTAGTATATATTCTACAGACAGAAGCTAAGACAGAAGAGTTAAGTGACTTGCCAAACAAGTAGTCAGTGGCAATCCTGAGTAACATTAAGCTGCCCCCCACCCACACATATATGTTTCTTCCATGCACTGGGCTATAGTTCTAAAGAGGCACTTGATGGAAATCACAAAATGATGACATGAGTAGCCATGTATGATGCAGGAACATGGTCATACATAAAGAAAACAGAAGGAAAAAACAGTATAGCTGTACTGCATGACAATATTAAATGTATCTGATGATATTTTAAAACAAGCTATCTTTTAAGGGAGATTGGAAAAGCTTACCTGTTGGTTTTAATTGTGCAAGGTTTGTCTGCCCTTGATCAGCAGTGTTGACGTTCCCTGAGCCTATAAACATCAAGCTTATATAGGATGAGGAAGCCACTGTGGACCACACTAGAGAGTGCTGAGAGGAGTTGTGCTGCACCTAAGATATATACAATGTGCAATGGATAACCCAATATGTCTTTCATTTAACTGGCTGGGCAGGTTTCTGCATTCTCTGGAACATGGAATCATACCAGAATTTGTTGGCATAACAGGCCAGTCAAACTGGTTCCTTGGTATAGCAGGAACCTGTTCAACCAGTCTGCATCAAAGGGCAGCTCAACATGCTGCGGCTCAACTCAGCTCTGAAGCCGCGTAAGTGGTGAATTATTCACGCCTCCACCAACTCCCAACATAGAATGTTGTAGCCTCCAGCAAAATAATTTACCAAAGGGTTGGGGAGTGCTGTATCCATATCAAATACAAGACTATCCTATTGTTGCAAAGTCTTCATTATTATATATCTGGATCTGGTGATTGATAGATTGGCATTTTGTTAATAAACAGGGATGTCAGGAAACATACACTTAGAAACAAAGCAGAAAAGGTTATTGCAATTATATGGCATGGAAACCTTATTACAAATGCTACTATAAACAAAATCTTAAGCTCGGGCCTGAACTGATTTTTTTAAAAGAAGTGAAAGAAGAATTGTTCCGTTGGATGTGGGGGGAAAGTTTAGGTCGTACAAAAATGCTGCCCTTTTTGGAGCTGTGCTCATTATTACCTGCTTTGGTACAGAAGGTTTATGCAGGAGAAGCAGGTCAGAAGAGACATATGTTGGTGCATGTAACACCAAATAGCAAAACTTGTTGAAACATTGCTGTATGCTAATAGTAAGATCTCCCTAACTCCCAACCTGTTGCAGCCTATTGTGGGCTTTTACAGGCAGTTACATTTTTATTCAATAATCCAAAAACCTTTGGTTTAAGATGACAATTAAGATGCTTTACATTTTCACTCAAGCTCTAAAAAGAATGGAAATAGCAAGCTGAGATGCCCATCTTAACTTCTGCGCCATATGATATGTAAAGACTTGGTAGAGTCTGGTATATGATGATGGTTTTAGAAATGAGGCTGGAGATGTCCAGCCTCATTTCTAATGGCTTTAGAAATGAGCTGCAGAGACACACTGCAGGTAAACACACACACCACACACACTGCTGCCACCCTCCCTCCCACTGACACACTGCTGCCACACACAGACATACACTGCAGCCAGACACGCAAACACACATGCACACAGCCCTTATCTGGTGCAGTGCGTGCCTCACCCGGCCAGCGAGCATTCCCCACTTGCTGCCCTGCCCCCAGGGCTCAGATGGCCTCCATGCATGTATGGAATCCACATATGCGTGGAGGCCATCTGAGAGCTAGGAGCAGGGCAGCTGGCAGTGAACACCAGCTTGCCAGGGTGAGAAATGCTCCCAACTGAGGGAGGCACTCCATGCTGGACCAGGGCAGGCGCTCTGCACCAGGCAGCAGCAGCAGCAGCAGCAGCAGCAGCAGCAGTGGGCTGTGGCCGGTGAGAAAGCTGCCGCTTCCTTGACAAAACTGTGTGCTGCAAGACCACCATACTGGTTGTGGGCAATGCTGTGGGCACTGCGGCTTCAAAGGTCTACTGCACAAACTCTTTCAGCCCGGAAAATGCATGTTCCCGCCTCTTAAAACACAACTTAGAAGATCAATTGTGAAATAACCATCACTTGAGTCCCAGAGAGCTATATAAAAGGCACTTTTCTGGCAGGCAGTCTGAAGGCGGAAACTATGGAAATGGTCTACAAAATCATTTAAATACCTCTTCCTCAGTCCAGAAAAATGTTACATAGGAAACTGCCATATACTGAGTTTATCTAGCTCAGTATTGTCTTCACAGACTGGAAGCGGCTTCTCCAAGGTTGCAGACAGGAAAAAAATGGAGCCTTGCCATGTACCAGAAAGCGGTTTACATCCGGACTTACCTGATACCTCCAGTGCATAACCTGGCTGTAGTCTATCCTCCCCCGCTCTATCTCCTTCGGAGAGTTGAAAGCCAGATCTTCCATCTAGTATGGCACACAGCGTCCTTCCCTTTGGCCCGTGCGGTAGCATTTAAGGAGGTTGAGCGAGGAGGCCTAGCCCTACCTGCCCTGCAACCCTATTTTGTAACTGAATTCATGTCCTACAATTTTGGAAACTGGATTTTCGTGAATGTCCAAAATATGTCCAACCTCCTGCAAAAAACCTGGGTCTCACTTTTCGCTCTGCGTTGGCGCAAGTCAGCATGGGGCATAGCATAGTGGGGGAAAGGATCTTTCAATGGTAATATCACACAAATATTGAAAAGAGACCTCCTGGACTACTTGAGAGATTTGTTATTCACACTTTAAAAATGGAAGGTTGAACCGGATCTATTTAAAGGATCCTTCTCAGTTAAGCAGCTAAGGAAAACAATTTATGGAGAGATTCTAGAAGTGGGTTTCTTAAAACCTGATTTAGAATGTAAATGCTACAAACACTGCACTTCACAGTACTTGTTGCAACCCGATCACCCTATCGCTCTCTTGAAGGAGAAAAAAGTCCCTTTCCATTTATGGGAAACAAGGTGGCGCTTATACCACCAAGTACTACCACTTAATGCAGCTAAGCCATGGCTCCCAGAGGACAAGCAAGAGTGTCCTAAAATCACCTGCAAACAGAAAGCTAGTGAGCTAGGTAAAACATTCAGGGAAACCCACTCACATTTCTTAAAAGAATGTGTGGTAGCCAAAAGAGTGTGGCAGGGAGTAAGCAAGCTGTTAGAGTGGCCTGATTTGGAAAAACAGACTTGGGAAGAACTAACCTCGGGTTTGAGCGACAGAACCTCTTTTCGAGGTCCCAGAAAGAAACCTTCAAGGAAACGGGACCGAACGGGTGCCCTCATACTAGGGAATTGGAACATTCCCCTTCTCGTAATCAGGTTAGTAAACCTGTATGTCATTTATGCAATGCTCCTGCATAGGAATAGGGAGGGAAGACACGACTAAGAGGTTCACACAGATGAAACAGTAAATCTCTTCTGGAAAAATTTGTATGGTTATGTGCAAAAAGACAAGAGTATCTCTTCTAAACAGCAATGGGACAAATTGTGGAAATGGACGTTGGACGTAAACCCCCCCCCCCCGATTACCTGATGTGCCTTGTAATCCCCCATCCCCGAGTTACAGTACTACCTGCATATACTTCATAACCTTGTGGGTTTCCAAATCCTTGTGTGTAAATCTTTGTAGATATATGATGTACAAACAACCACTTTGTATATAATTGTGCTTTGGCAATGTACTGTATGCTTTGGTAGTTTGTTGGTTCAATAAAAAAAATCTTGTCCTATTAAAAAAAATAAATCTTGTCCTATCTTGGAGAAGCCAGGGAGGGAACTTGAAACCTTCTGCTCTTCCCAGAGCGGCTTCTTCCCCTGAGGGGAATATCTTGCAGTGCTCACACATCAAGTCTCCCATTCATATGCAACCAGGGCAGACCCTGCTTAGCCAAGGGGACAAGTCATGCTTGCTACCACAAGACCAGCTCTCCTCTCTTCAAATGTTGCCAACCCTTTAAACCCCTATTCAAAAGAGAACAACTTTGAAGTGTTCTATCCAAGCCATTTCTTAGGGGTTGTTGCGAGGATAAAGATAACTATGTACTCTGGGCTCCTCAGTGGAAGAGTGGGATGTAAATGTAAAAAATAAAATAAATAAATATTTCTTAATGGAACCCCGCCAAATTTGCAGGGGAAGTGTCTCTTGTCACCTAGTGAATGTGTGCTGATGGACAGGCAGATTTGACAAATGGTTTTGATTTTATAAGCAATAGAATGTTCAGGGCTTATTATGGTGGAACGTTGAAAACACTCTTCATCTTAACTCACTATTGTGCTAGTATAATGACATTTGTATGGAAATACCCTTTAACACAGTCTTGTCCATAACAAAATTCTGCTTTCCCATTAACCTATGAGATCAGTATTGTTCACAGTGTGGAAGCAAGATTTAAATGATTCCATGATAATTTTAATAAATCCCCCATTTATTTGCCTCCAGCCATTGTTTCTTTTCAGATTATCAGTTTAGCAAGCAACCAATGCACTATAATAGATGTTTGTTATGTAGTATCCAGAAGCTTACATTTAGATTTCAAATGACATGTGAGAGAAATTTTCCTACTAACATAATTTATGAAAATATGTCCTAAGAGAATTGCAAACTCTACTTACTTTAATGTGTTTATTGGATTCTTTGACCTAGAAAACATTTGGTCAGGCACCAAGATTCCCTTTGTGCCATACTTAGAAGAGAGGGCTCCATGAATGTAGCTGCATGCTGTGTCACTCATTGGAAATGATGAGTGTTAGGTCACACAACTCCATGCATGGAGCCCTTGCCACTGAGTGTCGCTGCTCTGCAGCACAGCCTCCTTGCTGTGGTCCACCAGATGCCTCTGGGGAGCCCAAAGGCAAGAAGGTCTAATTGTATATGTAACTATGAGGTCACTGGGGAAGAAATGCACTAATTTAGCTAAGTGGCTTTATTATAATAGCAATTATGCAATATTAAAAACCAAGCTGTTGATACCATCAATATGATACATTCACAGTCAATTTAGCTATAGCTTACTCGATTAATTGCCTTGTCTAATTAATATGTAGGATCTTCATATGCCATATTTTGAAATTGTGTTGTGGTGACAGTAGTTATTTTATAAGGGAAAGTGCTTATAAAATCATTTCAAATAAAGTTAAAGGTCTTGTGCTTGTTTTGTAGAAATGCAAACACCACATTTTTTTAATAAAAAGTTTGAATAATTATAAAATATTTAGCTTTATGTATTAAATCCATGGATACAGTTCTGTGATGAAGCTATGTTTCTTAGATGCTCCATTTTATGTAAATCCAAAAACCTGTCTTAAGTTGAAAGGACTTAGAGTTTCACAATCTAAAAGAAAGAGGAGCTAGTGGCACAGGTGTGGACCTGTTTCCATAGTAAAGGTATGCAGAAACATTCATATATACAAGTATTCATTATAGGAAGTTTACAACATACCTACTTATAGATATCATAAATTGCCCAATATTTTTATGAACAAACTATGGAAAAGACCCAAACACCTAAGCAGAGTAGTAGACATATTGTGTGAATAGGGCTTATGTCATCGGTTGTGTGCCAGGGGCCAGATGAAACTGCCATATGTACACCCATGTGTCTTTAATCTTTGTTGGATTTTCATGTTTGTAAGGTGCTTTACCACCTAATGGTGCAGCGGAGAAGTAACTTGCCTAAGGAGCAAGAGGTTGCTGGTTCAAATCCGCACTGGTATGTTTCCCAGACTATGGGAAGTGCCTACATTGGGCAGCAGTGATGTAGGAAGGTGCTGAAAGGCATCATCTCACACTGTGCAGGAGATGGCAATGGTAAACCCCTCCTGTATTCTACCAAAGAAAACCACAGGGCTCTGTGGTTGCCAGGAGTCGACACCGACTCAATGGGACAACTTTACTTTAAGTTGGTTTTAGAGCCCAATATGAGTTTAAAATGAGTTATAAATATTTAAAAAATGAATGAATGCATTACTGTGGTTGTCTTATGGGTACATCTTAAGATGCTGCTTGTTATCCTTAAAGCTTAAATGATTTGGGGCCAGGATCTCAGAGAACAGCTCCCATATGAACCCTGGCCTGTCCCATATGCTCAGATCTGCTGACTGGACCCTGCCCTGAGTATCTCAGCATTTGGAAGCTAAGCTTCCAGAGAATCTGAGGTGCAAGGCTGCCTTGGTTGGAGCACCTGTTCTCTGAAATGTCCTCTTTAGGGAGGCTACACAGTCCCACTCTTTGCTGGCTTCCATGTGCTTTATGTCAAAGAGCCTTTTATATATTGAATGTGCTGCTGAAGGACTTGCTATATTACTGTCTTTCTCTTTTATGGCTGGATTCCTGTAATCAGGAATCAATCTAGAAAAGGCATCACCCATAATTACTATACTTGATAATGATTTCAGCAGGTCTTAACCAATGTTAACCAGATACAAGAGAAGACAACATAGCATTGATTGTCTTCCATGATGTATGTCCCTGGAATGTGGACTTCAGACTTTTTGTAGACGAAACGTGTAGATAAGCTAATTCCGTTCAGTATAGGAAGTAGTAATTTGTGCCATATTTGCACATGCATGAATAGATTTGGATTAGCATTATCAATTTAGTACCACTTTTGATTTTATTGTGTCTTTTGATGTCTGTTTAGTTAGGTGAAACTATCTTGTCATAAATTCAATGCTATTATCTAGTCTGTTAGACAGCAAAAATGGTGTGTATCTCTACTTCTAATTGGTCTTGTAAATATCACTCATGTTCAGTTTAAAATGTATGAGTCATTTAGAATCCAATGGAATCTGGATCAATTTAAATGTTCACAGGCTACCTATTACATGCTTGGAAAATGCTCTCTGCAGCCTATTAGGAGGGCCCTTGAACAAAATTCCCTCAGTGGCAGATCTTCTCTCCTTGCTGCTGCTACCAGCGTTCTCTCTCTCTCTTTCTCTGTGCCTGAAGAAGGAGATCAAGAAGTGTCTGCAGCATCTTTTGCTCCTTATTGCTTGCCCATCTGACCACCCAACCTCAGAGGAAGAGGGCATGCAGGTGGTGATGGCAAGGGGGAACAGCGGGGCCAGGGAACTCTAGCAGTCAGTGGTAGACTCCCTTTTTGGGACATTGATTTCAGCAGATACCCAAGACTACCAATTCTGATGCCAATCCTTAACATGAATGTGAAAGCTGTGCTCTTGAGCAATTCCTATGCTGTACAATAGGAAGATTGCCTTTGTGCAGTTTTTGGTGAATTGTGCCTTATGGGTATTAATAACTAAACATCTTCCACTTTTGTTTTCAGATAAGAAATTGTGTTTATCTGAATTTTGGTAGCAATAAACACTGTTTTTAAATGTTGTTATTTAATTTTAAAGATCTGTATCCTGCATTTCCTTGTTAAAACAAGCCAAATGTGGCGAACAGTTAAACAAACAAACCAAAACCAGCAACTGTCAACCAGTAGACGTTCAACATCTTCACTAAAGCTACTTTATCCTTCCCATGTTCCTTGAAATAATTTGAGCCTGGGCACATATTTTGGCTTGGTGATCTCCTATTATTTTCCTTCCACAGCCAGCTTCACATACCAATTAAGCACCTGCAATGCTATTGAGCTGGAAAGCAAAGCAATAAAAGCTTCATCGGAAATTAGATTCCCTTACCTGCAATGTAATTAAATAAAACTAGATAGAAATGGTGCATCTGGGTGTTTCTAATCTGTGCACAGGATGTGGAACACTGACTTTCATGAGAAGTACAAGAATGACACTTAGTGTTGGATCAACAGTTTAGCTTTGCTAAATCTAAGTTCATGAACTTACAAACCAGCATTTGATTTTTACCCCCCTCCCCTCCACTGAGTGACTGCTCAAATTACTGGGCAAACCACATTATTGTCAGGAGGAAAGACAGGCTTGCCAGGGCAAAGCAGACACACAAAACGTGAGGTCTTCCGAGAACACCAAGCTCAGATGAATTTCCCTGCACATGAAAGCTTAGCTAGCCACACATTATACTCATTTCTCTTATGAGTTGCAGAGCAAGGAGTAGAATAAACATGTCCTCCTACTAAGGGGTTCTTAGGGACAAATTAGCTCTGACATAGAAGTTCCATTTTTTTGAGCTCCCAAAGTTTCTTTTAGAGAAAGAAGCTGCGAGACCCCCTGGCCTAGATTAGGATCAGGGTGGTGGGTGGGGAGATGGTTTTACCCTTTGTCCTCATGCCACTCTCCACTGAATGCCCCCCCCCCCGCCTCCAATAGCTACTATTATTTGCCCTGATTGAACAAACTTCTGGCAGGGAGCACAGATCATTGTCTTAATTGGGCACCTGACCTATTGCATACTTAGGGAATTCAACCCAGCAGAATACTTGCCTTGTATTCTATGCTGAATACTTGCCTTGCATTCTATGCTGAGCATGCAGATCAGACCTAGGCAGTTGATGAGGTGTTTCCACAGCCTCTTTTTTCATTTAGGAATGAAGGGTATGCAACAAAATGTTCCAGACTGATGATGGCCTTGCCAAAAGCTGTGCCTGGGAAGTTGCCTACCATGTTTGCAGAGAACTACATGGAGAGAAGCTTTGGCAGTGAAATTATCTTTGGGCTGGACCCATTTTCATTATGTGACGAGGAGGGATCCAGGGACAGGTATAAGAGTGATGGCCAGGGATGTGCTCAAGGGGGCTCTGGTGCTATTTTTCCCCAAACAGCAGCTCCTCATGCAGCATGGCAAGCAACTTCTGAAACTGGAGACATGAGAAACTTTTTTTCCAGGGTGAATAGCACACACATGGCAAAGGCGGGGCAGACATGATCTGGATTGGGACCATGGCCAGGTTAGTGTTAAAGTCCTCCTACCTTCCCACAGAGTCCCAATCCAGATCCCTCCTAATGTATGCTATTTACAGGGGGGGAAAGCAAGCATGCCTGGTCAAGGGGTCCAACATGGTTGCAAGATAGCATAGGAACCCACTGCCACAAGGGAAAAAAAGTAAATGAAATAAAAGAAAATATCAGTAACCATATTGGTTACCAACTGCTCATGCCTAAAATAACATATTTACCTGAACAGAAGACAACTCTGAATTTAAGACTATCCCCTTAAAAAGCAGGGGTTAAATACAGGTTGTACTTGTATTTACTTGAAAGGAAGAGGACTCTGAATTTAAAATGACCTCCTGATTTCTAATATCAAAAAACTTGAAGGGTGGGGGGGAAACCTAGTCTTGGATTCAGATAAATACACTAGCAGTTTGGATTCTGACCTTAGCTTCCAGAATGCATGCTTTCCATGAAAGTTTATAATTTTATTTTGACAGTAATCAGATAAGAGATATCTAGAATATAGCTTGTGGGCAAATATTCATGCATATAAATGGGTTCAAACAGTGTAGTTACAAGAAATCTGGATATAATTATCACCACAGCTACAAGCACCATATGTGTGTTCTTTTCATTGAATGAAAATTGTCAACTTATAAAACAAAAGTTCCAAGACTGAGACTCTAGGGCAAGTCCAGATGCTGTTGGACTACAGATCCCATTATCCTTTGGCTACTATGGCTGGGATGATGTGAGCTGTAGTCCCACAACATCTGGGAACCCCAGGGTGGCAACCCCAGCTCTAAAGTATTTTGAAATATATATTTAATTACATACCTCAGGACTGGGAACAGGCAGAGGCGTTCTTACCCTCGGACCTTGGGGCCCTGGTCCTTTGCCTCCAAGGTCCAGGGAAGCTCCAAAGGCGGGGGGGGGCCCTCTGCAAGCCCCTACTGTTGTGAGCCCCCGCCGCCGTGAGGCCAAACCACCAATCTTGCCAGTAATTTTATTTATTATTGAAAATTTTATACTGCCCTTCCAAAAGGCTCAGGCAATTCTAGTTGCCATGTGTGCAGCCGGGGGTGGGGGGTGAGTTAAGCAGACATCCCCTCACCGTGGCAGCGGGTGAAGCAGGAGCGTCCACTGGGCCTGGCCATTCGGCCCAGCAGCTCTTGAGAACTGCAAGGCACTCCAGCACACCTATGCAGTTTGAATAGAGCTATTCAAACTGTGCAGGTGTGCTGGAGCGCCTCACAGTTCTCAAGGGCTGCTGGGCTGAATGGCCAGGCCCAGTGGCCGCTCCCGCTCCACCTGCTGCCGCCACCACGGGGAAGGGGGTGATGCCTGCTCAACTCACCCCTCACACACATGGCAGGTAGAATTACTGGCAGGAGTGGCAGTTTGGCCTTGTGGTGGTAGCGGAGAGGGCTTGCAGTGGTGGGGGGCTTGTGGCCAGGGCCGACGAGAGGATGCGGGGAAAGCCGGTACAAATTACCAGTGTCTGGCAGTTTGGAATGGGGCCCGGGGTATGCATATTTTGTTGCTTCGCACTCGCTGCTTGGGCGCCCCACCTGCGCCCGAGACTGAGGGAGACTCACTGCAGCCACCTTTTCCCAGGCCAGTCCACCACTGATTGCTGTGCTGCCGAGTGAGCTCAGCTTACAGTGGGCGGTGGGCTGCTGTGGCCACAGGCACTCACCCTCCTGCCCGCTCACCGTCGCCATCATCATCATGATCCTGAGGGTGCCTGCTGAGCCCGTGTCACTCCCCCGCCTGCCTGCGCCGGCCCAAAGGAGCAGCAGAGAAGGCAGGAAGGAGCGGAGATGGAGGTGCCGGCGGGAATGTTTATTTTACTTCTTCTTTTTCTTCTTTAAGCACTCGCTTTATAGGTAAAGTTAAGAAGGGCTGAGGGGTGGGGGAGGAGTGGAGAGAACAATTTTCTTAAAAAAACCTCAAACAGCTAGGTGAGTCAGTCAGCCCTTGAGGGGAAAAAGAGGTGGGGGGGGAGCCTCCCACTTGGCATACTGGCCTGCTCTCTCTTCTCCTTGTTCCCTCCATTTTGTTGGGAATTCTCTCTGGTAAGAGAATCCCTTTTCCATTATAGCAGAGTGCACAGAGGCACAACACAGCGGAATTTGCTTAGGCATGCGTGCATGCTGAGAGTAAAGTAACTAGGAGCCAGTTCATAGTTTCAAATCAATATAAATGATATTTATTAGAGAACTCCATTCTGGATAGGAAAGTGAGGAGTTAGGATCTCTAATCTATCTATCTAGCTGGATGCAGATGGATTCTGCATCTCTGCACACATGGTGCAGGGGAGAGGAGCTTGCATGTTGCAAGGTAGAAGGAACAGGAAGAGAAGGGAGAGAGGAAGGAAGTGGCTGGAAGGAAGGGAGTCCCTGAGATTAGCAATCTACATTCCAAAGGGATAGTGTCAGAGCAGTAGAGAAGGGATGACCAATGTCTTGACCCTCTAGCCCTCTGACTCATTAGTCTGTCCTCCACAGTCTTTGAGACAAGAGACAGCGTATAGTCCTTCACTTCCAACCAGAGGCGTATCTAGGGAAAATAGCGCCTAGGGCAAACACTGAAATTGCGCCCCCTGTCCAAGCATCTGACACCCATCTTTCAGATAACTTTACCATAATATCAGCTGAAAAATACAAGTCAAGCTCGTTAATCTTTTAATATTGCAAAAACTATTTAGCAGTGGACTTAGCCAGACCAAAAAATGCTGGAAAACTACAAATTTCAGTATGTGGGGGCTCATGAAATACCCAAATACTATGTGGAGATGTACTTGGAAAACTAAACAGAAGTGCCTGTCTAATTCTCTACTATGCATTGTAGCATCACCATTACATAAGTTTTAAAAATTAATGGAGAATTTGACTTTTCCCACATACTCTGTAAATAATTAAAGGATATGCAGAGTAAACTGTGTCACAGCTTGGAATATATTCTAGTCTTTCAGAAAGACAGTTAAAATGAGAGAAAGAGAGCAAGAAACTCCCAGTGGGCCTTAATATTAAGGGTTTCACACTGATTCAAAGATAAACTCACCATTAATAGCCATATTAGCAAGACATCACATTTAACTCACTTATCACAAGAAGCAAAGTAAGAGCAAATGAATACAATCCTAGCTCTTAAGCGTCAGCTCAGTATTCACAAGCCCTGATTCTCTGTACATAGTGCCAATCTGAATATGTGTACAGTGTCTTATATTATATTTTTATTATTATTATTTTTACCCGTAGCCCCTTTGGGGGGCTTCCTAAAGGCTGGGGGGTGGGGTTTTTTTTGCAAAGATTCCCCCTC
Source organism: Hemicordylus capensis (assembly GCF_027244095.1). Taxonomy (NCBI): domain Eukaryota; kingdom Metazoa; phylum Chordata; class Lepidosauria; order Squamata; family Cordylidae; genus Hemicordylus; species Hemicordylus capensis. Next base: position 245,721,538 of record NC_069660.1, on the reverse strand, counting down.
ACCCCGCTGGCCTCTAGGGCCTTGCAGGGAGCATTTGAGCATGTGCAGTGGCAGTTTTTAAAAATAATCTTCTTTTTTTTTAAGGTGACTGAAAACAAAATGGCCACCACACATACTCAAATGGCCTCTGCAAAGCCTGGCATGACCTAGAGCCTCACAGAGGCCATTTGAGCATGCACGGTGGCCATTTTGTTTTTGGCAGCCTTTTAAAAAAAATTAAAAATTTTACAAAATGGCGCCCCCTTCAAGTGGCACCCAGGGCACGTGCCCTGCCTGCCCTACCCCTAGATACGCCCCTGCTTCCAACACATTTCAGGATCCCCCCCCCTCCAAACATTATTTAAAAGAAAGGGAAATAGGCAGTAAAACAAGAAGGGGTGAAAAGGATACCACAGCAGGAGACTAGCACTGTGTGAAGGAGCAGGGGTGGGGGAGGGAATTAAGAGCCAAGTGGAGAAGGAGAAAGCCAAGCCAAAACATTTGGCATTACTGGAAAACTCCGAATGGACATGCTCTTTAGCCTCTAGCTAAATAATAGTGGTCATCATTCCAAAACAATAAAATAATAAGCCTTCCGGTGCTGCCGCCTGGCAAAAGCTTATGCTGCACTGCATTACATATGTATTACAAACAAATTCAACATATACAGTTTTTACCAGGATGGAGATGCTGTGAGGGGGAAGCTGGATCAGTTGAATTTCTGCAACTTGTGCAAGCTATTACCAGTACAGTGCCTCCATCAGGGCAAAAAGAGCTGGCAAATGGCTTATTTAAAAATGACAATCTAGCTATGAACAAGATTGTGACAAAGCTTTCTAACTAAATGGGATTATTCAAACATCACAGTTTACTTTCTTTAATTTGTAACCAAGGAGCTTCTATAATTATTAAGCCTTGTTCCAGTATTATATAGAATTTCAGCAGAAATTGCCTATAATCTAACTGTATTTTCTCTTAGTTTTCAAATAAATAAGATCTCATGTCCAAAAGATAAAAATGTAAAAATTTAACCTTTTTGTGAAAAACAAAAAGCAGTTGCATTTTGCTAGTTAATTTTAAATAGGTTGCATTATACGAGTGTTGCAATTTGCGAAAAGTTGCAATTTGTGAGGCTGCATCTTGTGAGTATTTACTGCAATTTGAATAATGTTGATATATTACATGTGATTTTGATGTAAGTTTTTAAAAATATGTTCTTTAAGAATACATGTTTTCTTTTCCTATTCCATGTTTCATTTGTATACCAGGCAGGACATATTTGTTGTTGGGTTTGTGTGTGTTTTTGAACATCAATACTAATCCTGTGTAAAGATTTTTAGCCACTCCACCCTTGCTGGGCCCCCCAAAAAATATTTTTCACTGGGGCCTGAAAAAGCTCGCAGCGGCAGGGGATCCTCGCGGCAGGGGTGGTCCGGGCACCCAAACCACCTAGGTGCGCCACTGAGAACAGGAAGAGAGCAAAATCTAGGTGTGGAGATTCAGCCTGTTTTGAATGCAGTTGTACTCCCTCTGAAGGACCAGTGCCCCCAATGATACTCCTGAATCTAGCTTTGTTCCTGGAAAATTGGATAGTGGCTGTGGCCAGGAGTGCCTTTACACAGCTTTGGTTGGTTGGTGTGCCATCTACAGCCCTTACTGCAAAAAGCTGATCTGGCTGAAGTCATGCACGCCTTTGTAATATCTCAGTTAGACTATTGCAGTGAGGGTTTGTAATATCTCAGTTAGACTATTGTAGTGAGGGTTGCCCTTGAAAAGCATCCAGAAACTAAAATGGGTGCAAAATGCTGCAGCCAGAATGTTGTGGGGGACTCCAGATCAGAGCATATTGCTCTTATTCTATTTGAACTGCCTTGGATTCCCATCTGCTTCCAGATTCAATTCAAGGTACTGGTCATTAGCTTTAAAGCCCTTACACTTTAGACCCTAGATACCTGAAGGACCACCTACTGCCAGATGATTCTGCCTGCCCATTGAGCCCCACTGCTAACTGGACTAAGAGGCATCTTCCAAAGTGCTGTGTTTCTTATATAAAATAGGGAGAGAGTAATTGTCTCTATTCAGCCCAGCATAGGATCTTTTCAGAGGGTGTTGCTGATATATCCTTTGTGGTTTATTTTTAGATTGTGACAGGGAACAATGTTCTCATTCTTTTTGCTATAAAAACTGCTTTGAGAATCTCTTGTTGAAAAGCAGTATTCAGTATACGTCGTCACCACCACCACTACCACCTGGATGGCCTCTGTTATACACTTGACCTCATTGATTGAAGCTCAGTTGGTGTGCATGATGGACAGAGCCTTTTGAGTGGCAGCCTCCTGGCCAGTGATGTAGTTACCAATTCAGAAGTGCAAGTGCTCTCCATGACAGCCCATGCCCACCCCAACAGGCAGAGACGCCGAGAAGTACCAGCGCTCTGCCCTGGCATGTTCCCCCCTCCACTATATCCCTGCTCCCAGCTCTGGAACTCTATTGGCAGCCTTCAATAAAACATTAAACACGTACATGTTTTGACAAGTCTTTGATGGGAGGAAGCCTCTGTAGATGTGGCTTTAAATGTTTTTAAACATTTACATGTTTTAAATATAACACATTTCCTTTCTGATCCAGTTTAAAAGTCACACCTGAGCTTCCCTATGTGAAAGTGGAATAGCGAATTTTGCTAGGACACCTTCCTGTGTCACTGGGTAGGTGACTTTTCTTTTGTTTTCACCCACCACAGTAAGAATAATATAGTGGTCTTTTGCACAGCACACTATGCTGCAGACTTGCTTGGTAGAAAGATCAGGGCAACAGCACCAAAGCTGCTACTGAAGGTCACACACTGATGAAATGTTCAAGAGGAGAACAGCTAAAATAAAATGTCAATTTCATTTTTTTTTTAAAGTGAAAATTCTCAGGGAGCTCCTGCACAGTAAGGAGGCAGACATCTCCTTTTACAAGTGTTGTTGAAACTTAAGCTGAATGCGTTCTGGAAGTAGAGTGTTGCTGCTTATTATCAGGCTTTATAGAGAAACACATCACATATACAGGACTTCTGTGCAAAATTCAAATGCTTTAGAATCAGTTTTAAAATTACACTTCAGGTTAACACTCTCTCTCCCTCTCCCTCTCCCCCCCCCCCCGTGAATAAGAGCAGTGGTTTAAAATTAAAAGCCACGATTGGCTTTCACACTCGCTGTACAGACCACCCAACAGAGTTAAACAATTAATTTTGCTTTACAAGGAAAGAATTATCATCCTTAGCCAAAACTAATTTGATGACAATCACTCTACTTAATTGGCATCAAAACAAGATCTTCTCAGTTTTCATAGCTAAGGTGACTCATACCTAAAAAGCATGCCTTTTATAAATAGGGACCAGTGGACCATCTAATATATGCCAGTGACTGAGTCCTGATAAAAACCATGAACAACTTTTAAAAACCATGAGCAACTTTTAAAAACCTCTTTAAGCAACTTTTACAGATGTAGGTAATAAAAAAATACCCCAATGCAAGTGTTCTTCTTTCTCTAAGTTTGAACATTTAATGATGGAAGGATTCTACATAATTACCTCTAACGCATAAGCATGAAGGCACATTAAAACCATTATTAGGCACAATAACATCACAACATTTTAAATTTTGATGTGCACTCCAGTGTTTCCAGATGCAGATATTTCAAGCATGACATCCTGAAATAAAAGATCAAGAACTTGATATGACAGAAGTAGATGATTTATGGTTCAGTGCAATTGTATGAAAGATTACTTAGCAGGAAAAGTAAAAAGAGTTAAAATGTGATTTTTAATTTTTTTTAGGCATGATTACGTTGCTGAAGCCTTGCTTGCCTGGCTGGTTCTCATTAGGGCAATGGTGTTGGTGACTTATTTATTTATTTAACCTATTTGTATACTGCCCACTACCGAAGTCTCTAGGAGGTTTACAACAATACAGCAAACAAGAAATTTTAACAATTAAGACATATTTAAAAATAATATTAAAATACCCACAAAAACTTCCAAGTAGCTAAACATCTTGGCTGAAGAGATGTTTCTTTAGTTGTTTCCTAGAAGCCAACAGGGATGGAGCAGCTCTAATCTCAGCAGGAAGTGCATTCCACAGCTCTGGAGCAACTACAGAGAAGACTTGCCTTTGAGACATCACCAGATGAACCGGTGGCACTCTCAGACGAACCTCTCCTGAAGATCTTAATAGGCGGTGGGGCTCATAACAAAGAAAGGCGTTCTCTTAAATACCCTGGGCCCAAGCTGTTAAGGGCTTTATAGGTAATAACCAGCACTTTGTATTTTGGCCGGAAACCTATTGGTAGTGTAGTTCTTTTAAAACCAAGTGATATGGTCTCTTTGGAACGTTCTGGAGACCAATCTGGTAGCAGCATTCTGCACCAATTGCAGTTTCCAGACTATGTGTAAAGGCAGCCCCATGAAGAGTGCATTGTAGTAGTCAAGCCTGGAGGTTACCAGCATATGCACCACTGTTTTAAAGTCACTCACTTCCAGGAAAGGGCGCAGATGGTGAATCAGCCAAAGCTGATAGAAAGCACGCCTAGCCACCGCCTCCACCTGAGGTATCAGAGAGAGAGAGTTGGGTCCAGAAGTACTCCCAAAGTGTGAACATGTTCCTTCCGGAACCCCGACAGATCTATCCCATTTCCCGAACTATGGCTTCCTACAATCAGCACCTCCGTCTTATTTGGATTCAGTCTCAGTTTGTTATCCCTTCTTATTATTCTTATTATTCTTATTATTTCTTGTTTACACAGTCAGACAGGTGTTATTGACTGGTTTGTTTTACCCAGACATCGAGTCCTTCCCAAGGACCTGGGATGCCAGAATTTTATTGTCAATGGTTATAGATATCGTCGCAGAATATAGGCTGTTCCCAGTAAAGCTGCTTTTTGTAATTGGCTGATGGTGATTTCTGTGGCCCCTATGGTGTTGAGGTGCTCTTCAAGGTCTTTTGGAACTGCACCCAGGGCGTCAATTACCACTGGGATTATTTTGGTCTTCTTCTGCCACAGCCTTTCAATTTCAATTTGTAGATCTTTGTATTTGGTGATTTTTTTTCTATTTCTTTTTCTTCTATTCTGCTATCCCCTGGTATTGCTATGTCGATTATTTTGACTTGTTTTTCTTTCTTCTCGACTACAGTGATATCTGGTGTATTGTGTGGCAGATGTTTGTCTGTTTGTAGTCGGAAGTCCCATAATATTTTTACATCTTCATTTTCTTCAACTTTTTCAATTTTATGATCCCACCAATTCTTGGCTACAGGTAGCTTGTATTTTTTGCAGATGTTCCAGTGTATCATCCCTGCTACCTTGTCATGCCTTTGTTTGTAGTCAGTCTGTGCGATCTTCTTACAACAGCTGATTAGGTGGTCCACGGTTTCATCTGCTTCTTTACAAAGGCGGCACTGCTGTTTGTGGTTGATTTTTCGACTTTTGCTCTTATTGCATTTGTTCTTAGTGCCTGTTCTTGTGCAGCCAGTATTAAACCCTCTGTTTCTTTCTTCAAGTTGCCATTCTTAAGCCATTGCCAGGTCTTGGTGATGTCTGATTTTCCACTTATATTGTGTAAATATTGACCATGCAGGGGCTTATTTCTCCATTTTTCTGCTCGGTTCTTGACTTGTTCTTTCTTGTAGGCCTGTTTTGTTTCATTGGTGTTGAATAGTTTCGCGTTCTTGACCGTTTGAAGTGCATCTTCTTCACTGTCCCTTATATATTCTTCAAGGCCTCTTTTCTCCTCCTCTACTGTTTGATGGACTTGCAGCATTCCTCTTCCACCTGAGCTGCGAGGGAGGTAGAGCCTATCTACATCACTGCGGGGGTGCAGAACATGATTGATGGTCATGATTTTCCAGGTCTTACGATCTAGCTTCTCTAGCTCTGCCTGGGTCCAGTCTATTATTCCTGCAGTGTATCTAATAACAGGTATAGCCCAGGTGTTTATGGCTTGTATGATGTTCCCGCCATTGAGTTTGGACTTGAGGATTTTTCTGACTCTCCTGATGTATTCACTTCCAATTTTTCTTTTAACTTCAGTGTGTGCGATGTTATCAGCCTGGAGAATGCCCAAGTATTTGTAAGGTTCTTTCTCTTCCAGGTTCTTGATCTTGCTTCCATTGGGCAGTTCTGTTCCTTCTGTTTTTCTTATTTTCCCTCTGTTCATTATTAATGCAGCACAATTGTCTAGTCCAAACTCCATTGCTATATCGCTACTGAATATACGGACAGTGTTTAGCAGTGATTCGATTTCTGACTGGGACTTTCCATACAACTTCAGATCATCCATTATTATTATTATTATTATTATTACATTTATATCCCGCTCTTCCTCCATGGAGCCCAGAGCGGTGTACTACATACTTGAGTTTCTCTTTCACAACAACCCTGTGAAGTAGGCTAGGCTGAGAGAGAAGTGACTGGCCCAGAGTCACCCAGCTAGTTTCATGGCTGAATGGGGATTTGAACTTGGGTCTCCCTGGTCCTAGTCCAGCACTCTAACCACTATACCACGCTGGCTCATACAGCCCATTACTGCGTCAAGGCAGGCATTTAGGGAAGTTATGCCATTGCCTGGTGAAGCTGACATGGAAAAATAGATTTAGGTGACATCAGCGTACTGATAACACCCTGCACCAAATCCCCTGATGATCTCTCCCAGTGGTTTCATGTAGATGTTAAAAAGCGTTGGAGACAAGATGGAGCCCTGAGGGACACCATACAAAAGCTCTTGCTTTGTAGAGCAGCAGTTTCCAAGTAATACCTTCTGAAATCTACCTGAGAGGTATGAGTGGAACCACTGCAAAGTGCCCCCTACACTCAGTCCTTCCCAGGTGATCCAGAAGGATACCATGATTGATGGTATCAAAAGTCACTGAGAGATTCAAAAGAACCAACAGAGTCACACTTGGACAAAAGACTCCACCCTCATAAACACACCTCTGTTCAGGAGCTCCTTAGCTAAGCTTCTGCCTCCACTGATGTCTGTGTGATGTGAATGAAGGGGCCTGTCTTTGTCCTTGCTCACATTGCAGTGGTGGCAGCAGCAACTTTGGTGAAGAACTGCTTTGTGTGCTGGGGGTATGGGAGGGGGAAAACTGTAAAAAAAAAAAAACCCCAACTTTTTAAAAAACCTTCGCCCACTCTCTGCAAAGTGGGTGAAGGCAGAATAGGTACCTAACTTGCTCACCCCTTCTGTGGTCCACTATAGTGATCAGCCACCCCTTCCCCTAAAGAGTTAACTGGAAATGAACCCTGTCCTGTCTGACAGCTGGTGAATTCCAGGGCTCAGCCAATCAGTACACCAGGTGAGTGGGACCTGGTGAGCTGTTGGGAGGAAGAAGGCAGTTCTTTGTTAGAAAAGGACATGTGGCCAGGAAGGATGGCTGCAGGAAAATGACTCTGCAGATCCTTGAAAGATAGGAGGGCAGCAAGCTTGAACTCTCCTTTGGAGTTTGGTGAGTTCAAGAAAAGGAAGCCTAGGAACATAAGAACATAGAAAGCTGCCATATACTGAGTCAGATCATTGGTCTATCTTGCTCACTATTGTCTTCACAGACTGGCAGTAGCTTCTCTAAGGTTGCAGGCAGGAATCTCTCTCAGCCCTATCTTAGTGATGCCAGAGAAGGAACTTGGAACCTAGGTGCCCTTCCCAGAGCGGCTCCATCCCCTAAGGGGAATATCTTACAGTGCAAATACTTCTAGTCTCCCTTTTGTATGCAACCAGGGTGGACTCTGCTTAGTTTAAGGGGACAAGTCATGCTTGCTACCACAAGACCAGCTCTCTTCCTGGGCTTTCACTTTGGGAAGTTTATGGAAAAGTTTTAGTCAGACTTTGCATTAGAAGTTATATTCCTTGTGTGAGTGTGTTTTGCATATTCCTGATACTGTTCGATTATAGTTTACCTACAACGTAATTGAAATAAGAAACATTTTCCTACATAACTGTTTTTTTGCAACTGGGTAACCGAGATTTTTAAAGTGTGCCTCTCCAACATCATTTGGGGTGCTTTTGAAGTATTCTTGTAACCTACTGAGCCATTTTTGAATCTACCAAAAATACACAAGAGTATTAGGAGAAGCCTAGTCATGCAGCTCAGCAGGGATGATTCAGCATTTCTTTCCCTCAGGTGAGCTTGCTCTGAGACAAAGGCTTTATTCTGCTACAACCACTAATCTCATAGGGATGCTGGGATGGAAGGTATTGTACTCCTGATAAACAACCATTGATAAATCAGCAGCCTTATAGCTGTTATCTTGTGGCTAGGAAGGACATAAAAGGAACATAGATTACTCTTCCCCTTTCTGTGCCACTGTGTACTAACCTAGGGGGGAGAGAAATAGCACAGAACGCTGCTTCATCAATAAGGGGCTATGAAACAGTGAACTTGTCTGGCCATTCTGTAACTTGCAATCAATCAATCAATCAATCAATCTTTATTACGGTCACAGACCAGCATAAAGTACATTTTAAAACCTAAGTAGCAATAGATTTTACACTCTAAGATGATCATAAGATGATTTAAAATATACCATAAGAGATATAAAAGATGCTAAAATACATTACCAACATAAAATGATTTAAAATATAAAAAATAGGCATGTGACTGCACTAAAAATCTAGCTATGGCTCCAATAAGAGACATAGTAGACTTTGGGCTACATTTTGATTTAACTATGGCTGCAATAAGAAGCATAGGAATAAACCATATAGCATCTATCTCACAGCATTCTGCTACACATTCTTCACATTCTTGTGAAGCTGACTAAGGTAAAATATCCTATGCAGTAAGTTCTATAGAAAAAATTAAGAATGTTTTCTTATAACTTCAGTTGTGAGTTACAATCTTCTACCAGCAGCAGTCAAAATAGCAATAGCAATAGCAATAGCACTTACATTTATATACCGCTCTAAAGCTGGAAGCTCTCTAAGTGGTTTACAATGATTTAGCATATTGCCCCCCAACATTCTGGGTACTCATTTTACCAACCTTGGAAGGATGGAAGGCTGAGTCGACCTTGAGCCCTTGGATAGGATCAAACTTGCAACCTTCTGGTTACAGGGCAGCAGTTTTTTTACCACTGCGCCACCAGGGGCTCATAAATGGTTGTACTGAGTAACAATGACCTGTTCCATTGGACTAAGCTCCGGGACTGGTTTAACAGGGCCCTTGTAGACAAAAATGGCAGCAATTTTGCATCAGCAGACTTGTGCCACATATAAGCCTCAGCCCCTCTGAACTGCTTTGAAGATCTCCATCCGTTGTCATGCAGAACCGTAGTTAAAGCCTGATATCACATGACATTTCCAAGCCAAGGGAGTGCACAGTCCCCATTCCCCTGCCTGCACAAGCATCAAAATTCTACTTCTAATTTAGATTAGGAAAAAACCAAGATCAGTGGTGATGGCCAAAGTGATATTGATTTAGTCTAATCAACTTGCTTAAAATAAACCTAAATATAAACCTCAGATTTGAAATGGGATTTCCCTTAATGGCTTGGGTCCAGGCTATTTGAGAGAGTGCCTCCTTTGTCATCTGTTACGATCTTCTGGAGAGGTCTGGTTACAGTTGCCACCAGCTCATCTGGTGGCGACCCAGGACTGGGCTTTCTCTGTGGCTGCCCCGGGGCTTTGGAATAAGCTTCCTGCTGAAATAAGAGCATCTCCTTCTCTGTTTGATTTGTAGGCTGTTCTCTCAGGCTTTTAATTAGAATTAATTTTAATAATTTTAAAAACTTGTTTTAATAATTTTGTTCTATTGTTTTTATTGTCATGTATTTTAATTTGTGACTGTTAAATATTTTAAATTTTGTACACTGCCTAGAGATATACATATCAGGCAGTATAGAAATATAAACAAACAAACAAATAAATATCAGAGACGTAAGTTTTGGGTGGTATTAAAATATGTTAAATAAAATAATAAATAAATAAATATCTAGGTTTATTTCAAGCAAGTTGGTTAGACTAAACCAAGATCAGCTGGTCTAGTCATCATGACCAGTCTTGGATGGTTTCTACTCTAAACTGGAAGTAGAAGTCTTCCAATGCTTGAGCAGGCAGGACTGTAGAGGAGTGCACATTCTTGGGGCTCAGGGGTGTCACACAGAGCCCGGCTTTAACCTTAGGTCTGTGTGACATCTGAACCAGCCCACTGTATTTATTTGTTGTTTGTAATTCTGAGGGGCAATAGGAATAATATGGCTATTTAGTGTGAACCCAGGAAGAACTAGTAGCCAGCATCCTGACTAACAAAGTGCCATTGCAGCAGTGTTATGTTCCTGACTAACGCTGTGGTGGCTCGTGTGTGTGTGTGTGTGTGTGTACGCGCACACACACACTCATGGCCATATTTTCAGGTGGTGCAGGCAGCTGCAGAAGGAAGTGGAGATCATTCCCCGCCCTACATGTGCTGCTGCAGCCTTGGGTTGGAAAGCAACACTGCTGCACAAGAGTTTTGTTAGGATGTCAGTCAATGAGCTTGTTCTCACAACCAAATGCAGTGGCGGGGGGGGGGGGAATTGGAGGAAAGGCAGAACCCTACCTGCCTGCTCCCAGATGACCAGAACCTGCTCTGGGCTCTGCTGCTCATGCACCCCCACAAAACGGAACAGCAGTGATCTCCATTACTGAAAGTGGGAGTTGGGGCATTCAGCTATACCAAAATGCAGTGCAGGAGCAGCAGAGAGGCAGCTCACACTATTGCAGAAGCTCTGGTCTGCCTGTCCCCTCTTCCCACCTGGCTCTATGGTTAAAATGGTTGAGAGTAGCTTTAAATAGCATGGCTGCACAGATGACCACAGAATAAAGTAGGGCATGCTTGGTTGTCCTCCTACCTCACTTTTAACCTGGGTAGTGAATCTGGGTTACCCAGGTTTGGCACAGCTGGGTTTGGAAGGCTCCTGATTCCCCAGACAACCAGAAATTCCTAGTTTAACCCTCTCTGCTTGGTCCTTGCCCAAGGATCTCTGGTCATGTGAACAGCCTCAATATTTATTTCTTGAAAAATGATCTGAGTATAGATAGTGGCTGATATACCATGCAGCATACTACCCATAGAAGAGGGAATGTGCATGCAGAGAGCACATCTTCACTGGCAGCAGCTCCATGCACTCTCAGTGGTGTGAGATCATTGCTCTGCTGCTGCTGTTGGGAATAATAGCAGTAGCAGTGGAGCAGCGATTACATACAGCCGATTACATACAGCTGAGCACAGAGCCTTCACTGCCAGTGAAGTTGGGTTTTTGGCTGGCTTGTAAGTCTCACTTTAAGATTCCTCTTCAATTGGCAGTGCACTGTGTGGTATGTCAGCCACTGTCACTATTAAACATCTACGGGGCAAGTAATTCCAAGGACATCTCACAAGTGTCAACCATCAGTGACCAGGCATTGGTGAAGCCACTCCTTGAAAAATCAGGAAAATTGTTATGGCAAACACAAATGATATGATTTATTTATCTGTAACATCTGATAACAGGTTCTTTTTAGTGATTGCAGTTTGCCTCTCAGTGAATTAAAGGGAACAAATTATTGAATTAGTCAATGTAATACGTTTTATTTATTGAATTAATGAATCAAATTTGTCCATGGCCCACTGAGCTTCCCAGGTGCCACTCATTTTATAATTCTTTTGTGGTTCCTATCTTTTTCTTTTTGTAGGCAGGAGCCTCCCAGTCTTTGATACATGATATTGTACATAATTACAGCCTTGCAAACAGTGCACCCTCTATGAGGTTAATGAATCTGATAGGAAGCCAGTCGGCCAAAGTGAAACACGTATAACAGTTCAGGTGTTCATTGTTTGCTGAAAGAGAAAAGGGCTTGCTGTGGCATCCACACTGGAAAGAAGGAAATGTGTGGGCAGATGTTAGGAAGGCTTGAATTGCCCAGGTGAATAGTTTGTGCTATTGTCATTCTGTCTGGCATGGGACTCGAAAAAAAATTGGCTTAGAGTTCTTTGCTTTTTCTCATGGCCCTTTGTTCATTGTTTTACAGCTGTGGCTGAGATTTTGAAATCAACAAGTTATTCAGATGTATCTGAACCAGAGATAAGCACTATGCTGGATGACACAGGATTCTTAGCATGCTGTACCATTGGAGTTAAACTCATTAGTAGTGCAACTGTCTGAGAGCTCTTCAGCATGGAAAAAATGCTTTCATGCTAACTGATGATACTCCTGTAATGCTGAATATGGTGCCTAGTATATTTCACATGATGCAGGATCAGTGGCTACATTCTCAATTATGCTGATTTTGTAGCACTGGTAACCTATCCAAGACAATGCTCTTGGACAGTAGCATATTTTAAATGTGAGATTAGGGAGTCAAACTATATTTTACTTTAAGTATGTCACGAACAGTGACATAGTGACATTGGCAGTGGCCAAGTGGCATAGTGGCGGCCCCCACCACTGCTGCACACCACCACAGCCTCCTGCCCACCTATCACTGGCTTCTACAGCTCCTGCTCACCAATGCAGGCTAGGGATGTGCATGGAACTGGGTGGGGGTGGCTCGAGGGGGGGTCTCACTAAAGATGGGGGAGGGTGAATTTACCCCTCCCCTGCTCCCCCCCCGCCAGCACTCGGTGTTGGTAAAAGCCTTCAAAGTGCAGTGTACCTCCCTGCTGCCCCTTCCCCCTCTTCGGCTGGAAGTACTGAGCGCATGTGTGTATGTCGCTTGCAGGCTTGTGCATGTCAGGCGGGCACATGCACGATCATGGTGGGTGTGAGCGCATGATCACGACGGGCGTGTATGCGATGTGCGCACGCACGCCCGGTACTTCCCCACTTTGGCTGGAAGTGGCCGGAAGGGGAGGCAGGGAGGTACACTGCCGCCCCAAAGGCTTTTACCGACACTGAGCGCCGGTGGGGGGAAAGTGGGGGAGGGGTAAGTGCACCCTCCCTCATCCTTAAAATGAGACCCCCCACCTTTGAACTAAAAAAAAAACACCCCAGTGTTTGGACCTGTTCAGCAGCCTATAAAAGGGCCTCTGAACAGGTTTGTGCACATCCCTAATGCAGGTTTGCCTCACTTTGCCAGTTGCAATGTGCTATGATTACATTATTGCCCTGGTGCAAGCCCATGCCAGCAACAACAGGTACCAGGGCAATGATTTTTTATTATTGATTTTATTTAACATGTTTTCATATCACCCAAAACTTACATCTCTGGGCGGTTTACAACAAAGCAACAATGATGTCATCATACCACATTGTGGCTGGCAAAGGGAGGCCAGGCAGCAGCGATGGCGGGAGTGAGCAGGGGCCACAGAAGCTAGCAGTGGGGGAGGGGGGCATAGAGGCCCGCAGTGGGTGAGTGCAGTGGCTCCCCTGCCCTGACCCCTCTTGGTGGCCTGTGTGCAGAGCACATGTGTGTGCAATGATGAACCTGCCCCTGCACTTGAGTCTTCTAAACTTGTTTTAAACTACAATAGCATGTTAGTTCCACGATCCAGACTGGGACCCCAGGGAGAGGGGTTTTTTTTAATGCTTTCCTCCTGCCATGGTCCAGATCTGGATCAGTCCCTTTTGCATGCTATTTACCCCATGCATTAACTCCCTTTGAGTGTTTACATGATTGCCTTTGGGCCAGTTTGGATGATATGGTCTACCCACTGTGCAATTAGGAGCAAAAACATGCATGTCACACCTCCAGCTAGCTCCGTTCCACCCCGCTACTCACATGGGGAAATGGAAAGCCTGAACCGCCCCATCAATAATCACATGCTGGAATGGTGCAATGAGAGACAATATGGATGTGCTGTGACACAGGTGAGTATGTGGAACAGAACAGCACAACAGGTGGAGGGGCAAGGACATGTGCCCCCCTTGCTTCTAATCACATGTGGGAGGGTTGGTTGCACAGTATAGTCTGGAATGGTTTTTTCCTTGCTTGCCACTGTGAATGTAAACAGAGGAGAGCTTATGACATATTGGCTAGAAAATCATTATTTCCTCAGGATATTGTTCAAGGGGCTTCACCATTTTCTTTAACCTATCATTTGTAAAACGATATGAATGTAAGATGCAATTAAACATAAGAAAAGAAGTAATGCCTGCCAAGCAACATTTAGGGACAAATGTTAACTAATGTCTAAAGTCAGATTCTAGGTGTAGAACTATGCATTGTAAGAAACATGCACAGTAATGTGAGGGTAGAAGAAGGGCTCCACCCTCTCAGGGAGGCTGGATAGTACCTGTGGCAAAGGCTTTTTCCACAGTCTAGTGTGCACAGGGTGAGATGGGGAAGAGATGTTTACTACCCTGTGTAGCCCTCCGGGACATATTTGTGGAAGTGAAAAGGACTTTGGAGAGAGGGGAGAGAAGCTAAAACCACTCCCCCACTCCTCTCCACATGCACTGTGCTGGAACTCCAGATCTCCAGAACCCCTTCTCATTGCCTGTCACCAGAGGTGCACTGACCTCCGGACCTTGGGGACCCGGTCCGGTCCTCCAAGGTCTGGGGGAGCCTCCAAATGCCACCCCGTGCCTGCCAAACCGCCACTGTGTTTTTTAAAAAACTTACCGTGACCGAGGGGTGGCTGCAGGGGAGGGGCAGTCCTTTTCTCTTCTCCCCCATCCCCTGGTTGCAGCGGGGACCAGGAGTGATGCTCGGTCTGTCCATTTGGGCTAGCATCTTTAACCAACTGTGAGGCGCACCTGCACAGTTGAGATAATCACAAGCCCGTTACGTCATCCATGTATTCCACTAGTTTGGGACTGCTGCTTGCTGGAATTTCCAATACATAGTGTGCAGTACCTTTTAGGTATCTTCCCATTCTTTTGACTGCTATCCAATCATTGCTGGTTGGTGCACTTACTTTTCTGCTCAGGATTCCCACTACTGAGGCAATATCCGGCCTTGTCACTGTGGCTATGTACAGAAGCTTTCCAATTGCCTTTCTGTATTGATTGTTGGCTGGTAAAAGCTCACTGTCTACATCTTGCTTCCAGAAATTTGTATCCATTGGTGTGTGGACTTTATTGGCATCTGTCAGTCCCAGGCATTCAAGAAGATCCTTTATCTTCTGCTTCTGGTTGAGAAGGAATGTCCTATTCTCTTCTCTTTCTATTTGGATGCCAAGGTAATATGAGAGACTTCCAAGTTCCTTCACCTCTTATTTCCTTGTTCAAGTGCTGTATAGTCTCATGACTGTCTTGTTTTTCCTCATGTGCAAGAATCAAGTCATCAACTTAAGTCAGGATGTAGGTCCACCTATTGTCTCTGAATCTTGAATATAGGCAGGGATCAGCTTTTCCTTATGTGAACCCCTCCTTAAGTAGCAGTTGATCCAGTTTCTCATTCTGTGCTCTGGCTGCTTGTTTTAAACCATCGATGCTCTTTTGTAATTTGCACAATAGCCCCTTCTTTCCAGGTCCTTCAAAGCCTGGTGGCTGTTGCATGTAGATGTCTTGCATGTAGATGTAGACTTGATACCCTATAACCACTTGCTTGGGTAATTCTTGATCCCCAAACAGAGCAAAATTCGTAAGGGATGGAGAAACTTTACCCTCCCTCCTAGAGGACAAACGCTTTACACCGGAGACAGTATTCTCCCCCAAATACTTTTGAATTTCATCTTCAGAAACGCTGAGAGGGACACCCAATAAAACTCCCTTTCTCAAAGCCTGAAAGCGGGGAACCTGGCTAGAGATCTTAACCTTACCCAGGGATGTTAAACGGAGGAGTTTGTCCAATTGTTCTTTATGAGCACTCCACCAGTAAATCACCAGACTGAAGGCGTTTAGCCCGAACAATATCCCCTAAAGCTTTATGCAGCCATTCTGCTAATTTAATAGGGCTAGTATCTCCAATTCTCACTTCCTTATTGATTGCTTTTATCACAGCTAAAAAAGATGACTCACTGCCTTCCCGCCCTCCTGAAACTCCAGCCTGGTAATCCACAGAATTACTACATTTCTTTTTAGCACGGACATCTTCAGTGGAAAGACCACCCTCCATTTCCCCAACCAAACGGTGTCCCTTTCCCTTCCCTGAGCCTGCCCCCTCAGTCTCCATTCCCTCCTCCATCGTCTTACACAACAAACAACACCTCTACCTTCACCGTCTTCAAAGTACAGCCTTTCCACAAAAACGGAGGTGGTAATCCAACTCAAATGGAAGAAAAACTCCCCTGCTAAGAGCACACAAACCTCCACTCCAAAAATAAATAAATAAATAAATAAATAAATCAGAAAAACCAAGCCTCCTCCACCCACCAAACGCTCACCTTGCCCCCACTCCCATCCCCAACTCGGCCACTGACTCCCTTCCAGCCGGTCGCCAAGGAGACGGCCCTGTTGAACACCTAGATGTGAAAACTGCATTCTTGCATGGCGAACTAGAAGGGGACATTTACATGCAACAACCACCAGTTTTCTTAGAGAAAGGCAAAGAGGACCTTGTATGCAAACTGCAAAAGAGCATTTATGGTTTAAAACAGGCTGCCAGAGCATGGAACACAAAACTAAATGATATGCTGCTTCAAGCAAACTTCAAAAGAAGTGAAGCTGATCCCTGCCTGTACACTAAATGCAGAGATGGCAAATGGACTTACATTTTGGCGTATGTTGATGATTTGATTCTTGCCTATGAGAATCCAGATGACAGCAAGGAAATAATGCATCATCTGAACAGATATGTGGAAGTCAAGCGACTTGGCAACATTGCACACTACTTGGGCATTCAGGTACAAAGAGAGAAAGATGGAAGTTTCCTCATCAACCAAGAACAGAAAATTAAAGACTTGATAAACCTGCTCAGACTGGAAGATGTGAATCCTATACCAACTCCAATGGAAATGAACTACATAAAGCAAGAAGATCAAACTGAGCCACTATCTGACAACCATAGATATCGTGAAGCATTGGGTAAGCTTCTATACATTAGTACACGCACTAGGCCAGATATTAGTACAGCAGTTGGCTTACTTTGCAGAAAGACTGCATCACCAACAGTCAAGGACTGGAATGCAATTAAGAGACTTGTTACAGTAGGTACCTGAAGGGTACTGCACACTTTAAGCTCAAGCTACCAGCTAACAGTCAACCAAAACTAGAAGCATACGTAGATGCAGACTGGGGTGGAGACCTAACAGAAAGGAAATCCACCAGCGGTCACATAATTTTCTATGGAGATGGAGCCATAAGCTGGTCAAGTACTAAGCAAGACATAACAGCATCATCAACCACTGAAGCGGAATATGTATCAGCTGCACAGGGCTGTCACGAGATACAATGGCGGTGTCAACTACTGAAAGATCTAGGTATAGATGTACCGCAGCCCATATCAGTGTATGAAGACAACCAAAGCTACATTCAACTCTCCAAACAAGAAGATGTAAAGAGGCGTACCAAACATATTGATGTGAAGTATCATGTAGTGAGAAATCCGCAAAAGGATGGACTAATCAAGCTAATCTACTGCCCAGCAAATGAAATGCTTGCAGATATACTCACTAAGCCACTACCAAGACCCTGCTGAGAGAGAAAATGAATTTTGTGAACTGAGTCACGAGACATCGAGAGGGGGTGTTGGAAGTTAAGGACTTTGCGCTGTCTCTTATCTCAATGACAGTGGAGAACAGACTAGTGAGTCAGAGGGCTAGAGGGTCAAGACATTGGTCATCCCTTCTCTACTGCTCTGACACTATCCCTTTGGAATGTAGATTGCTAATCTTAGGGAATTCCTTCCTTCCAGCCACTTCCTTCCTCTCTCCCTTCTCTTCCTGTTCCTTCTACCTTGCAACATGCAAGCCCTTCTCCCTGCACCATGTGTGCAGAGATGCAGAATCCATCTGCATCCAGCTAGCTAGCTAGATTAGAGATCCTAACTCCTCACTTTCCTATCTAGAATGGAGTTCTTTAATAAATGCCATATATATTGATTTGAAATTATGAACTGGCTCCAAGTTACTTTACTCTCAGCATACACTTAACTAAATTCTGCTGTGTTGTGCCTCTGTGCACTCTGCTATAATGAAAAAGGGTTTCTCCTACCAGAGAGAATTCCCAACACATTCTGGAGCGAAGTGACTCTCCTGATTTTCCCTTTCAGTTTTCTTTTCACCATACTCCTCATTTTAACTTTAAGAGAAAAGCAAAGAGGTTTAAAAAAGGTGCCCCCCCCCTGCCTTCTAGGTGCATTGCTTCCCACCCCCTTCTCTGCAAGGTATGAAGAAATAAAATGACAGTTTAATGACATTTATACATGTTGTTATTGCAATAACGTGTTTTAACACCAACATCCTAAATGTGTTCTTACCAGGCTAATTAGATTTGTCTTGTGTGCTACGTGCAGAGGTCTGATTTTATGTGGCAGTTACCTACCCTAAATGTGACACTGAAAAATCTAAATTAGTCTGAGGGCCTGATCTTATCTTGCTCAGATCTGACAGAAGACATTAATAGTTGTATACATTGTAGGATTGGCATATATTCATTTTAAAAACCAAATAATCTAGCTTAATTAGCCATTTATATACTTTAACACAGCAATTAATAGGAATGTGTACAAAATGGATCTTGCATTTCCCCCCAAGCTTGAAACAAAATGCAGATGGCTGAAATGTTTTGTCGAAACAGCAGTCGGACCACTTACCTAGGGAGCAAGAGGTTGCCGGTTTGAATCTCTGCTAGACTGGTGTTTCCCAGACTATGGGAGATACCTATATAGGGCAGCGGTGATATAGGAAGATGCTTAAAGGCATCATCTCATACTGTGAAGGAGATGGCAATGGTAAACCCTCCTGTATTCTACCAAAGAAAACCACACGGCTCTGTGGTCACCAGTAGTTGACACCAACTCGAAGGCACAACTTTACTCTTATTTTAAGCAGTAGATTGTGTGCTCTTATGCCTTAAGTGTGCATAAAAGTAGGGTCCAGATACAGTATTGCTGAAAATAACTTTCAAAATGTTTATGTGCATTTGTGTGCATAAAATAAGCCCTCTAATGTTTTCTAATGAGGGTTTTTTCCCCCAAAATGGAAGGGGAAATAGCAAGCATATTCCTTCTCAATTCTGGCAACTTAAATATAGCTCAAAAAAACCCACAAGAAAGCATCATCACTCCCATAAATAATATTATGGAATAATACTAGTGGTATGAGGCAAAGGCCACAGTCCAGACAGAACGTGGTGAAACAGACTGGTTCCAGATCGGCAAAGGAGTAAAGCAAGGCTGTCTACTTTCTCTGTATTTATTCAATTATATGCTGAACATATACTGAGAGAAGCTGGATTGGAAGAAGATGAGCGTGGTTTTAAAGTTGGAGGAAGAAACATCAATAATCTGCACTACGCTGATGACGCCACTCTGATAGCTGAGACTGCGAATGATCTGCAAGCTCTAGTAATGAAACTCAAGGAGCACAGTGAAAAATGGGATTACGACTAAATGTATATAAGACTAAATTAATGACAACAGGCACAGCAACCAGCCTCAGAACTGACAATGAAGACTCTGAAGTGGTGGATAGCTTCTGCCTTTTAGGATCAACCATCAACAGTAAAGGATCCAGCAGTCAAGAGATACGCCGCAGACTAGCACTTGTTGGGGGTGTAATGAAGGCCTTGGAAAGGATATTTAGATGCCGTGACATGTCTATACCTACAAAGATTAGAGTCATTCAGGCAGTAGTTTTTTCCATGTCACTCTATGGATGCAAAAGCTGGACTTTGAAGAAGCAAGATAGAAGAAGTATTGACGCTTTTGAACTTTGTTGCTGGAGAAGACTTTTGAGGATACCATGGACAGCCAGGAAAACAAACCAATGGATCATAGAACAAATCGATCCAGAATTTTCACTCAAGGCACAAATGACCACAAATGATGCTAAGAGTCGACAGCGACTTGACGGCACTTAATTAATCAATCATGAATGTGTAAGAGGGGAACCACATCACACTGCTCCTGTCACTCTGCATCAGCTCAGGAACAGAGTATATATTTGCTGGATGAATCCTTAGCATCACCAGCCAAGGAATCTCAGAAGTTCTTCACGTGATACCCTGAAGAGCTCTGCTTGACCCACTGGTCAAGGTGAATTATTGGGCTAGATGTCCCATTGCTCTGATTCAGAATAAGGCAGATCCTTATATTCTCCAGTAAAGCTATACAAGATACCCAGTTCTTCTACATCCATACCGTAAATCTTAAGGCAATGTTTAGTTTCTTCTGTATTGCCTCTCCTACCTCTAAACTCATAGCTCTCAGTTTAATGCCTCAATGTTTACTCTTCTTGATGTACCATGTAATATCCAGCTCTCCCTTCCTTACTATGGTGGCATGGCACATGCCATGATTCTAATATTCCAGTTTTCCTCTGTCCAAAAGTCTGTTACTTGCCTCATCACATTTATTTGATTTTTAAATTTTCTGTTCCTGTGGTCATGTTGAGGACTGAAAGTAATGTACAGATCTCAACTTCTCATATAATTAATAAATTATATGTATACCCTACTTTCCAACCAAGATTGGGTCCCAAAGTGGATTACAATTTAAATCCTTAAGTACAAAATATGATGGATTGGATGGAGGTAATTCTTGCCATCTCTTCTGGTTTCTGGCAGTGTTAGAAGTGAGAATTCTAAAACATTGCTCTTAGCACTGCAGTAACCTCTTCTGGCCACTAGAGGTATGATGAGATGTTAATAGGTCTGTCTGTCAGAGTCAGAACTGTTCAGTTGTTGTTGAAGGCTAGTGCCTGTTTGTGTATGTTGTTCAATGACTCTCTCTCAGAATGTATATGTTTTAGTTTCTTAATAAATCTTTGTTTTTTGAACTCAATTTTTAAAATCTGTCTCCAGATAAAAACTTCTTTACTACTAGAGCATACTCTGCTGTGTGAGGACTTTAATGGTTCTTCTCATATTCCTCAACAGGCGGTTGTTGACATAGTCCGGGTTCCAAGCCTGTCCCATCAATGCTTCTTAGAGAGTATGGCTAACAGGAGGGATTCCAGAACAACCAATTTCGGGGAGCAAATAGGTGGCAAAGAACATTATTGGATGAGTGAGGGTTTTACTATACATTAAACACTTAAGTGGTGCAGCGGGGAAATGCTTGACTAACAAGCAGAAGGTTGCCCGTTCGAATCACTGCTGGTACTATATCGGGCAGCAGTGATATAGGAAGATGCTGAAAGGCATCATCTCATACTGCGCGGGAGAAGGCAATGGTAAATCCACCCCTCTTGTATTCTATCAAAGAAAACCACAGGGCTCTGTGGTCGCCAGGAGTCGAAATTGACTTGATGGCACACTTTACCTTAAATACTTATGGAGATAAGGTAATTAATATTGTTAGTTTATTTACCTTATTAATGAAGCTTGCTTAAATCAGAAAATGGGCCAGATTCCTCTTAGAAAATGTTGTTTTTTTCGATTTGGCCAAAACTTCCAGTCTGCTTTCCAGGTTAGTTTCACTTCCTGTGGCAAGAAAGACTGGGGTGCGGAGAGAGGACAATACCAGGCCAGCTGAAATCTGCCGTGGAGATAATGCTGCACTCTCCTGCACACATGGTTTCACCCAGCCTAGTTTCTGGCCAGGAAGTGGGCTTAGGGGTTGGTCAGGCTCCTGAAAGCCTGGAGGAATCTCTTACCTACCTGGATGCACTGGCTTCTGCTGCTTGTTCTGGGGTAGAGGAGTGAGTGAATGAGGCTTCTTTAAACAATGGATGCTTTTGAAAATGATTAATTCAGGCTATAGCCTGAATTCAAATACTATGACCATATTGTCTGACACTTTGCTGTAAAGTTCCAGACTAGTGGATGGGGAAATGAGAAATATTTTGGGGGTAGCACCCACTACCCCTTGCTACCATTTGGAGTCATCCCTGATGGCTGACATTCACATGAGTCAGAGATTGTTTCCCATGTGATATGTCAGTTCCTATAGGCCATAGGGGTGTGCATGAAAGACATTTTGTGTACAATTTTGAGCTCAGAATGAAACTCAAAATGCGCAAAATGTTCCCTTGGAATGTTCTGACCCAGTTCTGAGCACTATTTTTTATTCCAAAACAGTGCATGGAATGGGGTCAGAACGTTCTGCTTTGGTGTGGGTCATTCCACTCCAAGCTCGGAATACGCCCCCTTTTGAGGGGCCTGAGCTCGGAACATTCGGAATGGTCCGTTTCGAGGTGGAACATTCCGACCCCAGAATGTTCTGCGCACCCCTAATAGGCAATGTCAAGAGAGTAATATAATATCAAGAACGTAAGCTTTCAGTGCTGTAAATGTAGGCATTATTGTTAATACTTTTGCAAAGGATTAAGAGCACTGTTAAAATCTATTATTGTTTCCCTGTATAGTCCATGGTCTTGGTGAGGGTGGGATGGACGATATTGCATGTATACTTACCAAAATTTATAAAATGAACTTACAACAGGAGAAAAGAACACTTTATTGTCTGAGGTTGGCAGATCACCCAATGTCTCCTCCCAATTTAACAAGCTTTAAGCTTCAATGAGATGCAAGATACTTCAGGGGGGAAAACATAGCCACAAGGCTAATGATGACAACAGCTGCCAGCAAACTTTCCACTGCAAGCATGTAAATACTTGAAGTGCATTTTAGCTCATTTTTTGTTTTAGTAGCATCGGTGACAAGCCTGAGCTGGCAGAAACTCATATTGAATTCCTTAACACTAGGAGTCTAGGCTTCTCTTTGAAAATTATTAAATTAAATTGCAGCTGCGCAGTAGTAAAAAGAATGCTAAATTCATTAAGTTGTGGAAAACATGCACATTATTTTTTCCTCTAGATAGCCAAAATGAATGTTCCAACAGTGCCATTGCATTCTATGGTAATGAGTCCATTATGGTGTGAACCAGATAGCATTTTACTAATGAGTCCATGTTTAATGTTTGTCGGCTGATGATCTGAGGAGCTTCAAATGACAGTTTATTTGTATAAGCATGTCTATGTCACTGGTCAACATAGTTCCGGAATTGTCCATCCACAATCTGCACTTTATATGAGACAAGGCCTGTGATCTCCACAACTGTAGTTTGAACTCACTGTGGACCTGCTCCACAGCTCTGAGCCAATGTGGATTGCAGTGGAAAGAAGCTATGTATGTAGAGTTTTAGATGCTAAAACAGAGTCCAGCTTCTGCTGTTTCTTGAACTGCAGGTGTCTTGCAAGATCAGGGTGGATATGATTTACGGAGGTTAACCGGGTAAAGAGGAACCTTTTACAGTGGTGGCTCTCTTATAATTAAGAGAGGAATAACAACTGTCTCTATTCAATCCAGCATAGTGTCTCTTTAGTAGTTATTGCTGGTTTCTCCATTCTGAGCCCTTTTGGAACACAGAAACTTCTTTCATCTCCACCCGCTCATTTTAAAAATTATTTTAATGTTACTTTGTTGTTGTTGAAAAAAGCCCTTGAGAATGTTGTGTTGAAAAGTGGAATAAAATAATTAATAATAATATCCTGATGTGAAGTCCTATAAGCAGCTGGATTTGGATGGACCCAGTTGTTGGGTAAGGAGTAACATGTTGCACAAAGAGCAATCTAGCCAGCAATCTTACTGCCCAGACCCCTGAAATAATCATTTTCAAAACATTTTTTGTAGTCTGTACCATTTGCTTGACTTGCCTGTCGTCTCTGAGTACAGTGGTGGGTGTTCTGCTGAGATTATGGCTGGCAAAATCTTGGAACTCCAGAAGTAAGTATCATACCATTGTTTGAAATGGTTGTGTCTGGCACTCCATGAGTTGCAAAGAGATTGTGATGCAGTGGCAAAGGGCAATTTTTTATGCTCTCCCCTTCCCCATGAAGTCCTCTGTGCCACTTGAAAATATGTCCTTGAGGGCTGCACAACACTCAGGAGCATATTTCCAGGTGGCATAGAGGGCTTTCTGGGAAAGGGGAGAGCATAAAAAAGTGGCCACTTCCTCACTGCACTAGTGCAATCAGTTGGGAAGTTCTGTTAGGTTGCTGTCTTGCTGTACTGATGCATTGCTCTGAATGTCAGTCACTAAGGTTGTTCATACGACCAAATATGCAGATGGGGTAGAGGGCTGGCAGGGAGGGGTATGCAGATGGGGTAGAGGGCCTTGGCAAGGGCCAAATATGCAGATGGGGTAGAGGGCCTTGGCAAGTGGCAGAGCAGGGAACCAGAGGAGGAAGTCCTCTGGCATCCCTCAGTGCCAGGATCTCTCAGTCTCTTTCAGCCAGGTGCTCAATGCCACCATCCCTCATTCTGCAATGCCAGCATTCCTCAATCTCCCTCAGCCGGTTGCTCTTTGCCACCTGGCTCTCTGTAGGCTTGGGCTGCATGGGCCAGGGTTAAGGGCTTGCTCAAGACTGGCTAAAGACTGGGACAAAAAGTAGCGTTAGGCAGGGCGGGCGTGATCCTAGCACTCCACACAAACAGCCTAACCCAGGTTGGGCTGTCCTAGCCTGGTTAGGCTGCTCGTGAGAATAGCTTCACTGTTTCCTGCTTATTTGTATATGCTGGCCCATGGATCGGTTTTCAGGCAGCACCCAATGTGTGCCTTTTTGAAAATGTTATCATATATGCAAGGAAAGGCCACAAAAGGCTAGGAACATTTCCTGCAATGAGACTCATTGAAAGTTGTGTGTATGGGAAACCTTACAGATTCATAAAATACCTTTTCATTACAATATAGCTTTTTTAGAAGTTAGCCTTGGTGAAGTTGTGCCTTTTTGTTGTTTCTCAGGAAGAAAGATGTAGCATTAGTAGTAATGAAGACAAGTTAACGTTTACTGTCACATTATACAAGTATAAACTTGTGATTTGGTAGGCACTGGCAGCACACTACCGTAACAAATAATGTGAACGTCATCCTTCCCTGGAAGATGTAATCAGTATCTTTCCATTTCTTATGGCAGTCTGTCTAATGAGCTACACAGCAGTCATTGATTAGTTGTCAACATTTCAGCCCAGGGGAATTTTGTTCAAGGCAAATGCATGTCATGCCATCGTGCCATCTCCTGTTCACCTCACCCAGTGGTTTCATGTAGATATTAAAAAGCATTGGTTGCAGAACAGAGTCCTGAGGGACTCCATATAACAGTTCCTGTTTTGTTCACCAAACTCCACCATCAGTTCACCAAACTCCACCATCTGGAATCTACTGGAGAGATAGGAGTGGAGGCTCTGCAAAGCAGTGACCCCATCCCCAACTCCCCCAGACAATCCAGAAGGATACCATGGTCAATGGTATTGAACGCTGCCAAGAGATCCAAAAGAATAATCCAGCAGAGTCACACTCCCTCTGTCGATTCCCCAGTAAAAGTCATCCATCAGGCCGACCAAGGCTGTCTCAATCCCACAGCCAGCTCTAAAGCCAGTTTGAAATGGGTCTAGATAATCAGTTTCCTCCACAACCACCTGGAGCTGGTCAGTCACCACCCTCTCAATCACCTTGCCCAACCGTGGGAGACTGGAGACTGGCCTATAACTATTCATCCAGGGAAGGCTTCTTAAGAAGCAGTCTAACTATTGCCTCCTTCAAACAAGGAGGCATCCTATCCTCCCTCAGCGATGCATTTATGATATTAACTAGGCCACCTCCAATAATCTCCTGAAGCAGCCAAGTCGGGCAAGGATCCAGAGAACAAGTGGTAGGGACCCAATATATGTATATGTATTTGGGTCCCATGTATACAGTCCTGAATCTTAAGTCTTCATATAATTCATTTTGGCGGAGCCAAACAGAATGAGCTCTTACTCGCATATATTACTGTACTTTCTTTGCTTTGGAGCTGAAAGTTGACCTGTTGTCTGCCTCCCAGCATTATAACAAGCTGGCATTCCTACAAAGCTAAACTAGTTATCCCTTTGTGTTCACGAAGGCATCTCTGTGTGTTGATAATGAATTATGCCTGTCTTCATTGGAAGTCAATTATTGAACTAAATCTGTGTTCACTAAATGAAAGGCATGGGATTCTGAGGAACAGCCAAAAAACTGGATGACTATGAGAGAAGCAATGCTGAGGAAGGAAGGGTTCAACCATGGGAAGTGTTATGAGAACAGCCTGTTTGGGGGCTACAAGTGCATCCCTCTACATGATTTGGAAGTGAAGGCTTGCAGTCTTCATCTTGGCTACCTTGACTTTCAGGACTGTGAATCTTCCACATGCCCATATTTGGCAGTCAGTCGCTTAGCACAAGCAACATGGGGCAACTTTACTCCAGGTCAAGAATGACATGAGAAGACAAGGTATCTCCATGCCCCTCTCAGTTTACAATACAGAAAAGGAGGCTGGCTGAGCAGACATGAGTTAAGGAGAAAGGACTATTTCTCAAGAGAATAGTGATACTCCTCTTTCTGTTGGCACAAAGGATGAGTCTTACTACTACGACGACGACAACGACTACTACTAATAAATAAACTTTATTTGTTATTTGCCCCATAACAAATTGTTCTCTGGGTGGTTCACAACAGATGATGATTAAAACATACAATAAAAACACATAACACATGAAATCATAACTGACAAAAAGAAGAAAAGAAAATACAAAATATAATACAAAATAGCTTTAAAACTCATTTTAAAATTAGTTAAAAATCAGATCAAATCTGAAAACCAGAATTTAAAAGGCCTGGGTGAACAAAAAGATATTTGCCTGGCGTCTAAAAGAATGAAGTGATGAAGCCAGGCGACCCTCTCTGGGGAGGCTATTCCATAAATCTCCCTGGTAGCCACCCACCTCACCTCGTTTGGAAGGGGCACCCAGAGGAGGGCCTCTGAAGAAGATCTTAAGGTCCTAGTCGGGACACATGGGGCATGTTTCTGACTCAGGTAACCTGGTCCCAAGCCATTTACGGCTCTAAAGGTTAAAACCAGCACTTTGAATTGGACCCGGAAATGGATGGGGAGCCAGTGCAGCTGACAAAGCACTGGTACAATATGATCAAAATGCCCAGTCCCAGTTAATAATCTTGCACCCCCGTTTTGTACCAACTGCAGTTTCTGGACCATTTTCAAAGGCAACCCTACATACAACGCATTGCAGTAAATATAAGCAAGAGGTTACCAGTGCATAAGTAACTGTGGCCAAGCTATCTCTGTCCTGCTAAAGTCACAGTTGGCATATCAGCTGAAGTGGATGAAAGATGCTCCGAGCCACAGAGGCCACTTGAGCTTCTAGGGACAGTGCTAAATCGATGAGCACCCCCAGACTGCGAACCTGGTCCTTCAGGGGGTGCAACCCCATCCAGAACAGGCTGAACATCATTCGCCCAGGCAGAGGAACCACCAACCAACTCACTTCAGTCTTGTCTGTATTGACTCTCAGCTTATTCACCCTCATCCAGTCCATTACTGCATCCAAGCACTGATTCAGGACAGTCACCGCTTCACCTGCGTCTGATGAAAAAGAGGGATACAACTGAATGTCATCTGCGTATTGATGACACCTCAAGCCAAATCTCCTGATGACCTCTCCCAGAGGCTTCACCTCAAAAGGAACTCAGATAAGGCTGTAGTACTCCTACCTCACTATCACAGCATTAATGATCTGACGTGGACAAGGGAAGAGGCTCGTTAGTGTGAAAAGCATTCCGATCTCCACAACTGGAAGGTCTTCCTGACTCATGAGATAAGTTTGAGCTCACCCATTTACCCTATCCCATACAGGTTTTCCAAACCATCTAAATATATAATTCTCCTGGCTTGTGAGAGGCACACTTGCCTCTTCTTTACCCTGTCCTTCTGCTTGGCCCCTGGGAAGAAGGACCCCAGCGTTCCCCATCCCCACTCTGCAAGTGTGACAGAAATACTAACTAAATTGGAAGAAGGTGTTACTAATTGTCTGTGTTTAGGGAGGGAGAATTCTCTAATTAGCCTTCCCAACCTCTCGCACTAAATTATAGGCACAGGCATTGCCTCAGAGTTGGGGGAGGAGGGAAATATAGTCATTCCACTCCACCTATCAGCGGAAGCAAAGGTCTGAGCTCCTCTCCGGGAGTCCACCAGACCAACAAACCCCATCCCTGCTGATCATCTCATCTTTGGCGGCCCCTGCCTTAAATAAAGCCCTGCATTTAGGACATTCCTCCCCCTTCCAGCTTGCTCCTTCTCCCCCAGCCAGGCAAGTGGATTGGGCATCCAGTCTCTGGCCTCCCAAGGGGCCTTTTCCTCCAACTCCACCCCCTTCGCTAGCATTTCCACACAGGGCTGCAGCTGTGGGGCTGACATCATCACTATTCCCTCTCCACCATTCTGCTGCCTCTCGGGCTGCACCCGCCCATCCCCCAGCAGCTGTCACCTGCCTCTCCGAGCCCTTCCTGGCTTCTAGAAGGGAATTGCTGGGGTTGTCCCAGCAACCGGAGCCCCCTTTCTCTTGGCACACTGCCATTTGACTGGGTAAACAACCCTGTCTCATGGAGGAGGGTAGGAAACCCTGACACTAATAATCTCTCCCTGTCTCTTCCTCCTTCCTCCCAAGTCTAAATTCTGCACTTCAGGTTCTCTCTCTGGCAAGCCTTAAGCTGATTTAATTGCAATTTGGACCTTTAAGCTAAAACACCTTTTTGTGATTCTCTAATTGCTATTGCTAGTCAAGTGTTTTGCTTTTTTTAATTTCTCACTTCCGGGACCCCAGTAATCCTCTATAATAAAAGGCTTGGGTGTGGGCCCGTGTCTCTGTGCCCGTGTCTTTCTCGGCCGCAGAGACACAGCGGCCATGTTGAAGAGAGCATGTCGAAGAATGGGCTATGGGGAGGGCAGAGGCGGCAGCGGGGGGTCCGGGAGGGCAGAGGCGGCTGCGAGGGGACCGGGAGGGCAGAGGGGGCAGCGGGGGGAATGGAGGAAGATACGGCCGCAGAGACAGGGCGGCCATGTTGAGGAGAGTGGCGGGCCGAGAACGGCCTACGGGGAGGGCAGAGGCGGAGGCGGCGGGTCCAGCCTGGCCGCGGGGAGAGGAGAGGCGGCGGCAGGTCTGGCCCGCCGAAAAAGGAGGCAGAGGAAGAAGCCGGGTGAGGCGGCGGCAGAGCCGCCGCGGCGGCCATGGCCACTGCACAGGGTGAGGAGGCAGCAGGGGAAGCCGGAAAGGGGAGGCCGGCGGTGGCGGGGGGCCCTTGCCCGGCCGGGGAGACCGGCCACGGCATGGAGGCTAGCGGCGGCGGGAGGGGGAATGGCGACAGGGGCCCCGGAGCGCACAACTCTCCTAGCACCCGTTAATTTAACGAGCCTAAAATAACTAGTCCTTAAATAAATCTGATTTTACTGTATTCTTATCTCAGGTCTTTATTTCCAGACCAAAGCTTTGCACAGTTGACACTGTAATGGACTGTTCACTCTAGCCTCACTAATTCCCCACAAAGGTCCAAAAGTAGTCTTGGGACATTCCATCAGAGTTCCAGAAAAGTTCATTTAAGAAGAGAAAGTACAGTAAGCTATAGGTGCCATATATTTGGAACACACAAATCATAATATATGTGACTTGTCTATTATTTAAAAGATATGTTGGTTTAGCTAAGTATATATAACTGATGACATTTTTAGTAGCTGTTCTAAAAGCAATCATTTTCATTCCCTAAATCTTGTCAAACTCGACTTCTCCAAACAAGCTTAGAATCATGGTGCACTCTAACACTCAGAATATTAAAAAATAAAGGGCGGGGGTGGGAGAATGCAAGAAACACAAATGCTAATGCATATATCTAGATGTATAGCTTTTACCATTAAACTTCTTTTTCAGTCTCAAAGAAAGCTATATGTGAGGTGAGATTCTCACAACTGGTTTCATAAATTTCAATTGCCTTGTGGAAACATCCATCCTCTGGAACTGGGTGTTGGGAAGTGTTTCATATTTATTCAAGTGCTTGTTCGCCAGGCAAACTTTCGGGGGGGAATGTCTCTGAGGGTCCCACAACCCTCAGTGTCATATTTTCTGGGGGCACAATGAGCTGCAGAGGAGGGTGGCAACAAAATTGTCCCTCCCCCATTGTGCATGGTGTGGGAAATGTTTTTTCCTGTGCACAACATTAGCCTGCATGTCAGCCATTGTTTATTGATGAATATGAGATCAATGAGTATCAACTGCCCATGTGGTTTACATAGAAACATAGGAAGCTGCAATAATATACTGAGTCAGACCATAGGTCCATCTAGCTCAGTATTGTCTACACAGACTGGCAGCTACACAGACTGTCTACACAGACTTCTCCAAGGTTGCAGGCAGGAATCTCTCTCAGCCTTATCTTGGAGATGCCAGGGAGGGAACTTAGAACCTAGATGCTCTTCCCAGAGCAGCTTCATCCCCTGAGGGGAATATCTTACAGTGCTCACACATCAAGTATGGGAGGTGTCAAAACTGTGGGGCATGTTTTACTCCATTGTACTTTTTTTATTGTGAGCTCCGTAGCAAGTTAACTTTTCTTAAAGTAATGGCCAGGACGTTCTGACGAAGCTTATTTTTAATTTCAACTCTTGGACAAGCGGTCAGCAATTACCTACAGTGTGGCTAGGTTTTGTGCTGAGGCATGTAGAGTGCACCGCAAGTTAATAAGTGACTCCACAAATTCTTGACTGGCAACTTCAGTAGATTTGAAACATCTGTACAATATGTTTAGTACATAAGCCCCCCACCCCCACCAATATCTTTGTATTTGTCATATCTTCTGGTTTCTGGTCATAAACTGTTCTAAAGATATCTGATCTGAGCATCAAGTGGAGTGTTCAAGATTGTAGCTAATGCTGTCCTCCACATCAAGGGTCCTGTTGTCTGCTATGGAAAATAGTGACCCACAAGTGCAAGCCACTTCACTGCCAGCAACAGAAAATATGCTTGCACTTGCTGTACTTATTGCTGAGTTATGCAAACTCAGCAGTAAATAGAAGTTCAGTACATGGACATTTGACTTCAGTAGCATCAAAATATTTCTGCATAGCATCTCCAAGGACCTTGATGTTGATGATATACAAGCATATTTGCAAAGGGTATCATTCAAGTTAAAAATGTATTTTCACTGACTAGCTAAGTGTGCAAACTGAAAACTGTTCTAAAACTTGGGCCAATGTGGATTGATTCTTGGGTTCATTTTATCATACCATCCAAGTCCCTGGTCCACATCCCAGATGAGCCAAAGTGCTTTAAGTAGAGCTAAAAGCCAGCTAGATGTGATTATGGAAACCCATGATCAGATCTTCTAGCTCTTTACTTTAAAAAAATAATAATTAAAGAAGCCATACCTCCTGAACTGAATTGGGACCATGACACTGGGAGAGGGGGGATTTAACCTTTCCCCCTTGCATTATGTTCCCAGTGTAAATAACACTTTCCCCAAATATGCTCTTTGCCGTTTAGTGAAAACATAGATTTGGGACTACATGTTTTTATAAACCATGTAGTCCCAAACCATGTTGGCTTAACTTACACAGTTCGGGCCGTGGTTTACACAACTATCTGTGGAACAGACTGCTAGTATCATTTTCAGCTTTTAACGGGAAGCTGCCTGCTCCAGCCAGGCATATAGTAAAAGACCCCAGAGGTTGTGACATATCCAGAAAAACGGATTTTACTCATTATGCCTCATCTCAATTTTTGCCAACTCACTTCCTCTTGGAAAGCTGCTGGCAACAGCTTGTGCAACCCACCTTTAAGGTGCCACAGGACAATATTTTCTGCTTCAGCAAGCTAACATTGCTACTCTTCCGGAATCTGTCTTTTTACTAGGATGAGCCAACCTATTGGCCCTGGTGCAATGAGGAATTGTCCAAGGAGGTGGAGAGAGGCTGCAGACACAGTCTCAGGTTCAATCCTTGGTATCTCCAGGTAGGCAGGCTGGGAACGACTTGTGTCTAAAATCTAAAATCTGCTGCCAGTTAGAATAGACAATATTGCTAACATAGGTGGACAAATGGTATGACTCAGCATGAAGCTGCTTCATATGTTCCATTTTGGTTCAAGTACCCTTTTGTAGTCAGTGATTTTAAAAAGTCCCATTACCTGTCACCATAAACACATTTTTAAACTAAATTACTTTAAATAATTAAAAGCGTCCCATTTTTTTAAGCTCTATAAAATGCAGGTCTTATTTAACCTCTTGGAGAGTCTATGTAAACATACTAGGAATGCTTCTAGCGCACTCTGGTGGCTTCCAGCTCCCACTACAATGAGAGCTAGTTTTATCAGTTATATGAGCAATGGTAGTGCTGTTATTTAAACCAAGAAAGATGGTACTACTACTATTATTATTACAGTAAAAAATGTTTCCTCCCACTGATCTGTTGCCGTCCAGGGTCAATCATAGGAGTTCTCAGACTTGGGTCTCCAGATGTTGTTGGACGGCAACTCCCATCATTTTTACAGCCACAATGGCTGACAACGTCTAGGGACTGAAGTTTAAGAACCCTGACATCACCCTTTCCCCTTAATGAGCAGATATCCTAGGAAGCACCATAGTTAAGTGTTCTCGAGTTCATGTTGGTTGAGCCAAAGTGTGCAATGTTCTCTCTTTTGATCTCTGAAGAATCCTGACTTTTAAGTGATATATGCTTCCATGGGGGAAAAGAGCAAAGCTGCATCAGATTTCCCCATTGGAATTATATGGTTCCTGCAGTTTGAATTACTTATAAAATTTGGAAAACAAGCACTATATTCCTGTAGTGTTTTTCTGTCACACACACACACACACACACACACACACACACACACCAATCTGTATACTACAAACCGGTATGGGCTGGTTTGGATGATATAACCAGCTGGCCTGGCCTGCCCACCATCAGAGCAGCTGGACCAAGGGCAGCAGTATCTGTAGGTATGCACTAGAAGCCAGAACAGAGCATCAGGAACACACAGCCAGCCAGGCAGACAGACAGACAGACAGACAGATGAGGCCTGGAGGGTCAAGACAATAACCAGGAACCAAATGCACACAAGGAGTCAAACCAGGTAAATCATTGGGAAGCAGAGCCAAGGACTGAGACAAGAGCCAGGGATCAGGAAGGAGCATGTAGAGGGTCAAGCCAAGAAGTCATCCAGTCAAGAGATCAAGATAGAAGCCAGGAATCAAAGCCACACCAAAGGTCAAAACCAGATCAATAACCAGTAGCCAGAGGGATCAAACAGGTAGCAGAGGTTACAGCTAGGAAAGGTACACCAGATCAGAAGAACAGAAAACCTTACTACCTTCAGCAAGGCTCCCCCCGCCAGGAAGTCTCTTTATACTTCCCGTCCCAGTGATAAGGGCCAATGAATGCATGCCTGGGGTGGGACTGGCTCAGGGCTTCAGAAACCCTGCAGTCTGCTTGCAATGTGGAAGGCTGCCACAAGGGGCAGCATGATGCAGGACTTCTGAGCAGGCAGGCATGGCACCATCACATGATTAGGGAAATGAGTGTGTGCATAATATTATCCCTCCCTGGGAATCATCCTAGTTTTCATCATTACATGGAAGAGTCCCCCACAAGCAATTCATATACTACTTTAATGCCTCCACCGTCTGCAATTATGAAAGCTGTGACGGTATTATGAAAGAAGGATGAATCCATCCCAGTCCATTAGGAGATGGACTGGGATGGATTCATTGATGTTCCTAATTGCATAGTAGGAGGTTCATATTGTCTGAACCAGCCCTAAAAGAATGAGAAAAGATCAAACTGTTATTCCAGTGTTATACATTCATTCATGAGTCGTCGTTTAAAGATGGCATATATAACCCATTCCACATTTTTAAAAAGACAAAAGAGTGTAAGTCTGATAGTATTTTAAAATATTTTTCTTATATAGGAAAGAGATTTAGATATTACCTAGTGTCCTAAAGCAAGGCATTTTTGGAAGCAAGAGATAAAAGAAAAAAATATGGGGCCCTTCTGATAGGCATTGGCTTTATTTTTATTTTTATTTTAGAAGAATGGGTAATTTTACTGAGTTTTATCTTTGAATTTTATGTCATCGTTTTAGCTACCTACTTTTTGAGTCAAATATCTTTGTTATGACTATGGCTAAACAAATAAACTGAGTGATTGAGTTATGGACACACAAACGTTACATATGGAAATAGAAATGTAAGCCTTGGAATCCCTGAGCTCTGAATGCAGCAGCATTTTGTGATTTGAATTTTATAATATCATTCTGCTAACAATTCAGATATCAAGAACATCTTTAAATAACAGAACTCTGAAAAAGTATAGACAATAGATTAAAAAAAGGGCATAATAGATTTGAATGTACACAATTAAGTGTAATTTCTATAAGTACTCTGGCAATAATTTAGGGACAAAGTAAAGTAAAAGGTAAAGTTGTGCTGTCAAGTAGACAATACTTAAGCCAAGCGCAAGCATGTGCCTGTATTTTAATATGAAATTTATGTTTGTTTTTAGACTGTGAGCCCTTTGGGGAACAGAAAATCATCTTATTATAATTATTCTTTTTTTCCTGTGTAAACTGTATACACTGCTTTATTTATTTATTTTTATTTCTCTCTGTAAACTGCTTGGGAACTTGCGTTGAAAAGCGGTATGTAAATATTCGTAGTAGCAGCAGCACGTAAATAATAGCTGGATCAGGACCCTCAGGGATTATGGTGGAGAGAGAGAAGATTTAATCCCAATCCCTGCCACTGTCTTGAGCCAGATCCCTCCGCTGCTAGCTGCTAGCTGCCAAGGAAAAAGAGCTGTGAAGTATCTGCCTTGCTATGCAACCACACATTGTGGATCTCCCTGTGCTGTGACCATTTGTCACGGCCTGGCCCTAGGACTCTCAAGTTTAACCATGGCCTACTACTACTACAACCTTTCAAACCTCGGTTGCATTAAAAATATATTATTTTTTGGAAGAGTGGTAAAAAGGCTCCAGGTGTGGAGTTGAGAAAACAGACAGAACATAAGAACATAAGAACAGCCCTGCTGGATCAGGCTCAAGGCCCATCTAGTGCAGCATCCTGTTTCGCATGGTGGCCCACCAGATGCCGCTGGAAGCCACAGGCAGGAGTTGAGGGCATGCCCTCTCTCCTGCTGTTACTCCCCTGCAACTGGTACTCAGAGGCATCCTGCCTTTGAGGCTGGAGGTGGCCAAGCTATTGCCTTTTAAATATAACAAGAGATTTTACATTAAAAAATAGTTCAGATAGGCTCAATAGTTTCTTTGAAAAGTTTGTTAAAAAAACAACCACCAAATGAGCACAAGGAAACAAATGAAATGTGGTAAAAACACATCGAACTGACTCATCTATCTCTGGGCCCTAACTCCAAGTCCTCTGCTGTTACTCCAGGGATTCCAGCAACTCTAGCTTGTTCCTGGTTCATTCTCAGCTCCTTCTGTCTTTCACAGTTCTGGATGGTTTAGCCCCTGCTTGCAAGTGATTTTAGCCCTTCAGAGAGTTTCTACTCTCTGCTAGTGATTTCACAGCTCTTTCTACAGGCCCAGCTCTGATCCTCTCTCAGTCTGGGCCAGCAGTTCTTCAGTTCTGTTAATTTTTCAGTTGGTCATCCCTCGTCAACCTCAGTTTCCCCAATTGTTTTGTGGGTTTGAGTATCCACAACTGGGAAATTGTGAACACCCTCACCACCTGAGACTCGGGTCTTCATGGTTTGGCAGGAGAGAGAGAGAGAGAGAGAGAGAGAGAGATTGGGGTGATTTGGGGGGTTTGGGGTGATTTTGGTGAGTTTGGGGGCAATTTTTGGGGACTTAGGGTAGTCATTTCTGGAGGTAAGGGGGCCATTTTTTCTTGTGTGTGTGTGTGTGTGTTTTTCTTTCCCCGGTCATTTTGTGACCACAATTTCCCTAACCCCCTGTTTTCAATGATTCCCTATTGCTTCCCAACCATGAGGAATGTCAACCTTTATCCTCTGAAGCTTCCCAGTACATTTTCTGGATAAATGCTTGGCTGTAGCTCAGTGCATGCTTTGCATGAAAAAGGTCCCAGATTCAATCCTTGGTATCTGGAGGTAAGACTGGGAAATACCTGTCTGAAACCCTGGAGATCTGCTACCAGTCTGTATGCCCTTTCTCATGTCCAAAGGCTGGGTCAGAGCTGTTGTCAGCACTGCCATTCTG
Organism: Hemicordylus capensis; assembly: GCF_027244095.1. Classification (NCBI taxonomy): domain Eukaryota; kingdom Metazoa; phylum Chordata; class Lepidosauria; order Squamata; family Cordylidae; genus Hemicordylus; species Hemicordylus capensis. The sequence goes on along the minus strand of NC_069660.1, from coordinate 245,685,541 downwards.
AGGGCTCCCAGAAGCCTCTCTACTTATGTTTGGGACTACAGGCTTTTAGTTCCCACCCTTAAAATGCTCAGGAGTCTCATGGGATTGTGAGCTCCCCATTTGTTGGCATATTGGGGACAGGTCACTTAGCAGGCAGTGGGGACGATCGCCTCCAGATTCAAAAGCTGCCAAGCAAATTAAAAGGGAATTAGGTTCACACCTTTCTCTATATTAGGGAATGTCTAAGCAGACTCACGTTAGCTTGTGAATTAACTTCACTTCCCCTCTTCTGCAGTTGCCTCAAACAAGCTAACGCTAATCACCTCAGCAGGAACATCAGATAAGGCACTGTGAATGCAACTCCCTTCCCCATCACAAAAAAGCTATGTGGGCAATAGAAACTCCTATTAAAAATACTGATTGGTTTACTGGGTCCTTCCGACTTTGCACATCCATTTAGTCCATTTACATATAGGTTGTTTTTGACCATTCATGCCATTGTGTTTTACTCAAGCACAGCTATAGCAGATTTAACCCAGCCTTTGTCTTAGAGCAAGCTCACGTGAGGGGAAGAAAAATGCTGAATCATCCCCTCTCTCTTGCTTTCACCCACAAAGGCTGTTCTTTTAAACTTAAACTGTTTCCTCAGTAGCTTAATTGCTGCCACCATGCTCACTTTTTAACAGAGTACAATCCCCCCTGGTATGGGCAAAATTCCAGGGAACTCTCCTTCTCTTTACCCATGGAAAAGTAAAAAAAAGAATCTTCCACATGCAGCCTACACATTATGAGAAAACTTGGTAGAGTTGCTGAGCAAACAAACTTGAGATGTGTGTTGCACCAGAGCAAACCCTTTCCCCAACCCCGCTTTCCTGAATTAAAAATCCACTCAAGAGGCTGGTTAAGATTTGCAAAGAACAAAAAAAGAAAAATAAATGTTATTCAAAATACTACAGACAGTTTCTGTCTGAGACTTTCTCAGCTTTTAGTTACAGGTAAAAGAAACATTCAGTAGTGGCAAGAATACTTCAAAAAGCACCCCAGCTGCAAGGAACAGGGATACAAGAACCTTTAAAAGCACCTTTAAAGGTTACAGAGACTTTTGCAGTGCCCTGGATGGATAGATGGGCCCAGGCTCAGCGTTTCTCAGCTTCTTACATTACAGATAAAACACAATAGACCAGTTCTAAGGATCTGCAAAGCACAGCAGAGGAAAGTAGGAAGTCTAATGTGAGCTAACTAACAAATTGTTCCCTGGCTAAACCCTTCCCCGAAGCCAAAGTCCTGGCCTCCTTCCTGAACTCACCAAATCCATAGTAGAAACTCCAGGCCCTTGCAGTCCTCCTTGTTGCAGCCATTTGCCTGTCCAACAACCTGTTGTTAGCACAGCCTGGCTCCAACTGAGCACAAATAAACCCTTCTCTTCCTGCCGCAAGGCCCTCTAGGTCCCGCCCACCGTGTGCTGAGTAGCTGATCCCTAGAGGTCACTGCCTGTCAGTCAAGACAGGGTTCACTTCTGATTCACTCTTGAGGGCAGAGGAGGGCTGTTCACTATAACAGCAAAAAAAGAAAAAAAGGGGGGGGGGGAAAGGATCATTTTGAGATCCACTGGAATTTTCCTCCTCAGGAAGGAGTGGCTGGTATTTTGCATCATTTTGGACTATAACTGGCCCTCATTTCTTGAACCAGTGTGCTTCATATACCATGGAGTCACCTCTACCTCTATATACCATGGAGTCACCCACTGTATTGGCAATAGACTTGACATCCCACCACAACACCAGGTCATGTCTTGCTCTTTAGGCCATTCACACTTCCATTCCGCCTGATCAGCCTTCCTCACTGGCCTGATCTACCCAGTTTGCCTCACAGTTACGAGAGGCTGGCTGCACGAAAACAGACACCTTTTGGATGTATCCTTGCTGCCTAGCCCCCGAGCAGCATTCGGTTCTCTGCTGCCGCCTAGGTCCATCCCTGAAGAAAGAGGCCCTTCTGTTGTGCTTGAGCCACGAGGGTCCAATCGCCACTAACGGAAGGATGAGGTTGTATGATAATCACTGCACCCCTCTGGGCTCTCCCTATCCCTGCTCTTTTTAAAATCCAAAAACCTATTTCTCTAAAGCCTTCTTTTCTCTAGCCAGCCTGGAAGTCATTTAATTTGGATGCCAAGCTAAATTGCCTCTTTGCAAGTATTTGGTTAATCTTTGTAATGTATTTTTAGTAGTAATATTGCTTTAATCAGCTCTCTTATTCTGCTGTACCCCTAAACTCTCAAATAAAACCTTACTTTATTTTGAACTTCAAACCTCTCTGCCAGTTCATTTGCCCAGGACCAGAACTTTGCACAAAATTATTCTGATATGGGACTGCTCCACCTCAGCTCTCTAATTCCCCCCACAAAGCCTGAACGCATTTAGGGGTGTTCGCCAATCACCCCAGAGCATTTCCATTAACAGAGCAGTGTCCAGCCAGGATCCCACATCTGTGCATGCTCCCAGGAACTGGCCATGTGTCAGCAAAAATCGAAGTAGGAGGATAGGAAAGTGATTGTGTGCTAACTGCAATCTGGGTAGGATGGTGGTGACCAACCAAGATAATTTACCCAGCACTGGAGGAGAAACATGTCCAATGCTTTTCTGACCCAGATCGTGGCCAACACACAATCACTTTCCTGTCCTCCTACCTTGATTTTTTTGCCAATGCACAACTGGTCCTTGGTGGTGCACACAGGTCTGGGATCCTGGCTAGACAATCCTCCTTCCCAGCTTTCGGTTATGAGAATGGGACCAGTTCTTAAGCAGTACTGAACCAGATGGACCAATGGTCTTACTCAGCTACTTGTGTAAGCTTTGTCTTCAAGCCTATTTTTATCAGAACTTACTCTTTAAAATAGGTATAATATTAGTATTTTCACACAGATGTGATGAATTTTCCACTGAGATTGGGCTAGGTCTGAAGGCTTTTTTTTTTAAAAACACATTACACACATTACTTCTTTTACCTTTTCTTTGAAATCCACAATTCTACCCATCAGATGTCAGCTGTCTAGGGGTTGGCAGCTTATGGTTCCTGGGACAAATCTGGACTCAGGGAATAATATTATCTGGCCATCCATGAACTGAGACATCCTCACATTGCCCCTTTGCCAAACTGCCTGATTGCCACCTGATTAATGGTGCCACTGCTGCAATCTAAAATGAACAGGAGACATGAAAGACTAGTCAGCTGATCACAGAGATTAAGACTGATCTGCTGGTCACAGAGGGAGAAAATTGCTCCTTTTTGTGTTTTTTGCTATTTAAATTGAACTACAAGCGTTTTCTCCCACTAAATATCATTTCAAAACATTGCCTAGGGGCTTCAAATGGAGCAAATGTACTGTATTTTTCTCCCTTTGGCTGGAGTTCCTCACACTGGAATCCTTGAATTCAACTCCCCAATCCCAGCAGACCATAAAACAGGCATAACCCTGTTCAACGTATCAGTAAATCTGATTGATTGATTAATATCACCCAAGTTCAAAGCAACACGTCCTGTCAAGACAAGTGCTATTTTCTTTAGTAATTTACCACTTCCTTCTTCCTAAAATCCAGTAGACAAAATAACAATGGCAAGGGAGAAAGAGGTCAGGTTGCTCCAATCATTTTAAGAAACCGAATGTTTTGACATAAAGTAAGTCTAACCTGTTACTATAAACATCGGCAACTCCGTCACTGTCTAGGCCTATGCAGAGGCATTAGTGGCGCCCAACCTAAAGCAATGAAATATGCATAGAGTTCAGACATACAAGTTAAATCCCAGGCAGCAACAATAAAGAGTAGGAACCCGAGGTTTCCCCCCCAGGTTTTATCTAAGTTAGGCATCGGAGTCGAGAGTGTAGCAATTCAACTACTAATTTCTTTTCTGAAAGAATTGTGCTTCCTCTGTTTGTATAGAACTTCCTTCAAGTGTTAACAACTGGGCCAGGCGAACATTTTCAAATACAATAGTCCTGTGTGTCAATTGTTGTCACCTGTGCTTTTTCTTCCTCTGGGCCAGAACAGAAAATTCTGGATGGTATTTTAATGTGAAAAAAAGAAGAAGGTTGGATGGCTATAGCCATCTGCTGGTCCAGGGCTGCTCAGCTTTGGCCCTTCTGCAGATGTTGGCCCACAACCCCCATAATCCTTGGCTATTGGCCACTATGGCTGGGGATTATAGGAGTTGTAGTCCAAAAACAGCTGGGAGGAGGGCAAAGTTGAGCAGGCCTCTCTAGTCTTTCTGCCATTTAAAACCTGTAGAAAAACTTTTCTTAAAAAAATGGTAAAAACTATACCATAAGAAATGTGTAGGAAATCATCATATTGGTTGGTTTTTTTAAGGTTTCCTTTCTTTTAAAAAATTAAAATATATCCTGCCCTTTATACCAAGGCATTTCAAGACAGATAACGATATTTTTAAAAGTACAACAGTTAAAAACAGCAAACTACAGTCATAAAATAAGCAGCAACCTAATAAGCATCAAAGTTTAAGAAAACAGCAACCCAGAAGAGGCCAACAACGAAAGACCAAGCAACATGTTATAGGAAGCACATGATTAACACTCCGTGGGTGTTGTTTTACAGAAGGAACAACTGGATTGAGAAAAGGTGGTGATGTGGGGATGGGGTCCTCCTGATTCAAACTGGGCCCCCTTGTGGCTGCTGTTTGTCAAGTGTCTGCCAAAACAGGGCAGTCTACAATACAATCCTTATAAAATTGTCTGTGTGTGCTGAGGTCTAAAGTGTAGGTATAGCTACTACTACAAATGCTGTTGTGCTGCCGCTTCTGCTGCTGGCTGAGCATCACATGTGATACTCTGACCTTAGTCAGTGCATGGGTTAGGGTGAAAAAGTAGGATAAGAAAGCAGCTGGTTTTGTACACAGCGAGAATATGTATACTGTGAGAATAAAGATGTTAATATTAAATTATAATGTTCTAAACAACTTGGGAGCTATAGTGTGTGTATGTGTGTGTGTGTGTGTGTGTGTGTGTGTGTGTGTAAGTAACTTCATTGTTATCATTTGGGAGACTCACAGTGGCTTACAAATCCCAAAAAGGATAAATGAACAATAGAGAAAACCAGCAATATCAATACAAATATATCAACAGTGATCAAGACCAAAACTTATATCCAGCCAAAATGCTGTTTATCTGTTTCACAAAAGCCCATTTTGACTGACTTCAGCTGAAGTCCAGCATAATAAAGAACGTTGAGAGGGAAAATGGAAGTGAGTTGGGGAACAGAGATTATAGAGAGAAACTGGACATCTTGTTTCACAAGCAGTGAATTGTATTCCATCTCAGAATCATGATGAGCTGGTCTTCAGGTGGTCATTTGAGGGGTGTCATGTGTGCAGTTAGCCAGTGTGACCTGATCTCAGTCATCTCTGGCCACACTGCTGGAAGATCTGCCACATCAGACACAGAAGCTCCCTTCTGCCAATAGGACTGAGTGGGCCAAGTGATACTCCTTGACTCCATAAAAGCTTCCAATGTCACCATTTCTTTTGGGCTATCATTTTGGAATATTTTGGGCTTTGGCACATTTTGGGCTTTTTAAGAAAAGGATATTCTTTGTGAATGCCCATCCATTGGTACACCAGTGACAACCAATTTTAATCTACTTCAATTGTCTGTCTGTCTGACTATCTGTCTCACTCTTTTTCTTTCATTGGCCTCAAAGAACCATGCAAAGTGAAACTGGATTTATTTGAATAGTCTTACGGGGTTAGAATTCCCCCTGCCTCTATCCTTTTCATAATAGACAATGTTATGGTTTCTCCCCAAGGCCTCTTGATGGCACAATAAAATCCTTTTGAGAACCATATAATTGTAGCACGTTTAAACCCACGACCTAACTTAATGGATTTTATCCCTCCCAAATTTAAGAGCTGGGATGCTTGTAGGGAGACAGCTTAAATTTTCTGGTGCCAGAGGGCTTAACACAGAATTTTGAGGGCTATGCATAATAAATTCAGTTCAGAGATCAGAATGAACATAGGCAAAGGTAAGGAATACATTTCCAATAATTATGCTTTGTTCACATGTTATGATTTTCCAAGGACACGGCAGCTGGTAGCAACCCAAGACCAGAATCTCAGACTTTCCCAACATGAGCCTCTTGTTTTCGGTGGGTTCACTGCTGCAGCTGGCCAGACAACCAATGTCTAGCTTTAGAAAATTACTCTTTTCAAACCTGGCAAAAGTTATCAAGTATTTGGGCAGCTCCTCTGCTTGCATTGAAGATTACGCAAGCCCTTGTGTCAAGCCCAAAGACCTCAGCACAGACAGATATCCTACTTGTTTTTACTTTTTGAAAAAATGAACAGGCTCAAGTTGTAGTTTTTGAATCTCTATTCTGGAATAGAGGATAAGTCACAGCAAATGTTTTATAAACCTAAAAGCATTTCTTCTGGGGTATCTAAATTGGCTGCCATTCATAAGTATGTATTTCAAGATTTCAGCTTTGTAGGAAATAGCTAATATATAGTACTGTTGTTTCAAAATAGGAATAGATTCAAGATTAAAGTGGTGTAGTGGTTAGAGTGCTGGACTAGGACCGCGGAGACCCGAGTTCAAATCCCCATTCAGCCATGAAACTAGCTGGGTGACTCTGGGCTAGTCACTTCTCTCTCAGCCTAACCTACTTCACAGGGTTGTTGTGAAAGAGAAACTCAAGTATGTAGTACACCGCTCTGGGCTCCTTGGAGGAAGAGCGGGATATAAATGTAATAATAATAATAATAAATTAGAATGGCTGCAAAATGTTCTGTCAAATAGAGTGTGCTTTAAAAAAAAGAAGGAAAAAGAAATGCACAACCACAAAAAAGAAATCAAAGTCAAAATCAAAGAAATCAAGTCAAAAGAATATGTGAGGAAGAAGCTTTCATGCAGGGCAGCTGATTAAATTTACAAGAGTTCATAGACATGTCCTTGGAATCCGGCTTCTCCAAGGTTGCAGGCAAGAATCTCTTTCAGCTCTATCTTAGAGATGCCAGGGAGGGAACTTGGATCCTAGATGCTCTTTCCAGAATGGCTCCATCCCATAAGGGGAATATTTTACAGTGCTCACACATCAAAGTCTTCCATTTATATGCAACCAGGGCAGACCCTTCTTAGCTAAGGGGACAAGTCATGCTTGCTACCACAAGACCAGCTCTCTTCTGGTCTTCTGGTAGAAAGAAAATGGGTGTTCGTGTGTGTACGTTAAAAAGTCTCAGCATGTCCAACAATACATCGTTATTAGCTCTTACACAGTACACTATTAGGGCATAACCCAAATGTATGGGTTTGGGGTTTTTTTTGAAGAATTTTATTTGTTTTCTAGTTCTGCTAGGTAACCAAAAGAAATGTTATTTTTTAAAAAAATTATTATTTATTCGATTTCTATACCACCCTTCCAAAAATGGCTCAGGGCAGTTTACACAGAGAAATAATAAATAAATAAGATGGATCCCTGTCCCCAAAGGGCTCACAATCTAAAAAGAAACATCAGATAGACACCAGCAACAGTCACTGGAGGTCCTGTATACCAGCTTTGGATAAATGTATACCAAAGCACTGGCTGCCTTGCTGTGCAGTGCAGCAAAGCCACAAGAAAAGCCCTGACTCTTTTAAAATTCGGTGGCTGCAGAACCAGTGTTATCACATTTATCCCCTTGGTGACCATGAGGATGAATACAGTAACACTGCTTCCACAGCTACTAGGTTTTAAAAGCATCAGGATTTATCTTGCTTTGCTGCAGCCCTACACAGAGCCTTATGATTCTGTTAGACTACACATCATGGTAGGCATTTCCCCCCAAGAAGTTGTTCTTAAGGTAACGCAGTAAGGCAAGGGGAATGAATCTGAAGACATGGGCTTGTTTCACATTCTACAATAGCTCACTTGTCACAGTTTATTTTTCATGTTCATGACTCGGAGCAGGATATAATTAGGGTAAAATGGCACATTACTTTAAACATGCGATAGGCTTGTGTGTGCACATGTGCACGTGTGTCTTAATAACACGATGGGGGCTTGTGATTCAGACTGGGCCCACAGTAAAGGAGGACTTTAACCCTTTGCCCCGACCCTTGATTGGATCCCTCCCACAAACAGTTGCTTTAAAAAAAGTATGCATTGACTAATCATTTGCTTAAAGTAATGGCTAGTTTGATCCTTAGTGATGGGCAGATTCTCCTAGTTTTGAATCACAAATGACTCTCTGGTTGTGAGCAGCATCTGGGAACACATAATAAATAGCTCATTTTTTTTAAAGAAATGAATGGCGTTAAATTTGTTTGCATCTTCTACAAGGTAATAAAATTTAATTTAATGCATTTTTATCCCTTTAACTGTTTGCCCATCTACAGGAGTGCAATAGTGCTTCTTGAAATTTAAAAACAGAAATTTAAAACCCCACTTCAATAGAGATTTCCCCCCTTTTCCCCATCTCCAGGAGTGCACCAGCACTCACATGTAGGTTTAGAAAAACTGCCTGTCCTTTAAAGAAAAAAAAAAGCTTATTGTATTATCAGTCTAAATTACAAGTAGAAGATCATTATGAACAGCAGGAACACTTATCATTATTCTTTTTATTTAAAATATTTCTATCCTGCCTCTCCAGCACACTGCTGCTTAAGGTGGCTGACAATAAAAGCAACAAAAAAATAGAATAAAAACCAACAATTAAAACACAGCAACAAAAATTAAAAACAACAACACAAGGCTAAAACTGGAGAACATATTAAAACCGGATTTTAAAACACCTCTTGGAATAGGAGGGTTTTCAAGCTCTTTTTCTTATAATTTCAACTTGCTTTCAAATACACGCAAGTATTGTGAGCTGGGCAAACGTGTAGATCAGAACCATTATTTCCCGCCTAAAAACCCAAAAAGTTAGTCCGCCTAAAACACCGTCCCCTTAAATGAGGTTAATGGAGCGAATGCTCCGTTAACCTCATTTTGTTGCTTCTGTGTCACTGCAGCATGCATAGACCCTCAACCAGAGGTCCCTCCAGGATGCCCCACGTGCTTTTATGACTCCATAATAGATATATAATAGGATTATTCAGATGACTGGCGGGGGTGGGGGGAGGCAGGAGAGTGCATGGGGGCGGGCGAGGCGGGGACAAACCCACCTTCTCCCAAACGATAGCCATTCCAGTCTTCAGTACGGATCTCTGGAGGCTGGGACAACATGTCCTGGCCTCCAAATATCCCAAAATACACTGTGTGACAAGTATGTTGCATTGGGGGATACTCCCATGAGCCAGGCATTCTAGGCACCCAACTCTGTGTGTGCTCGGGCTGCAAGTAGCCCGAGCACACTAAAGACTGGGGTAAAAGTAGGGTTAGGCAGGTGGGCAGTGCCGGGATCCATATGGACTCCAGCGCTGCACACGAGCAGCCTAACCCAGGCTGGGTTTTCACTGGGGCCACAGTGTGAGGGCAACTTGTGACTCCCTCCATGCTGTGGTCCTGATCCAGTCCCCTTCCAGGGCTGCTTTTTATTTTTTTATTTTTAAGGAGAGAGACAGAAGTGTCTCTCACATACAGTTGGGCCTAAAGTCTCTCCCAAATCTGAGGAAGAGGATGTTTCAAGCTTTGCTTTGTGAAATGCCAAGCTTGAACCTGTGGCCTTATGTATGCAAAGCATGTGCTGCTGTACCACTAAGTCACAATACTTACATCCACAGTGATTTTGTTAATTTTAGCCTTCCCACGTAGTGTATGCACCATAAGGATGACGTCCCTTTAAATAAGCTAGAACATTCCTTGCAGTTTTGTTGTATTTTGTGTGTGAGACAAAACCTTTACTTTTCAGTTGTGGCAAACTAATGTAGACTTGTCTTGGACTATATTCAAAGTGCAGAATGATACATTACATTTTATATAATCATAATACATTGTAGCACAGCATGACTTTCTGCTGAAAGCAGCAGCAACCCTAAATGTCCTCTGGTTTTCCTTCACCGTACTGTTTAATAAAAGAGAATGTGTGATGTGACATCAAGTTTTCCTTAATTGGCTGAAAAGCAGCAGGGGCAGGAAAATGAAGAATGTGATGACATCGTGTGTTCTTTTTCATAGTACATTGCTAGCAAAGACAAGGGGAGGAGATGCAAGTGATGCTCTTTGCAATGGCAGCCTGCATCTCTCCCATAACACAGAGTTTCCACCATGGTTCTGTGTCTAAAAATATATCTAATATTCAGGTTCATTACTCTGAAGATGTCAGTGTCAGTTGAGTTAAACACTGCAGAGTAGTTGAATGACCCACCCATGTATAGTCAGTTCCAGCTAACTGTAAACTTTTATTGTATGTGGGATGTTTCTGGAGCAGAGGGGGCCAGTAGCCTCCCAGAGGGAGTAAGCAAAATCCATTGGCTTACTCACAGCATCAGTGAGTCAGTGTTTGGGAGTAGCTTAGGGTGCCTGGCACCAGCTGGAGCAGGAAGGCTGGCCAGCAACAATACCCCTACAATCCAGTTTCATGACAGCCTTAACAGCAGACCGTAAATAATAAAGGGTTCCCCCCACTCCCTGTTGGGCAGGGAACTGGCTGTGCTGAGAGTAAACAGCAAGAATTGCAACTGTCCCTGTTTTGCAAATAAATAAGGGCACTTCTTGTGATTTGTTTGCACTTTTAGTTCCTGTTTTCAAATGGCCCGATTAGCCCACAGCTAAGAAGGCTGTGGCTTTGGGCTCTCAGATTTCTAGGCACTACTTTGGGGTCTCTGTTCTAGAACTATATGGCCTCCGTTCCTGCCCTTCTCTCCCATTAGTCTCAGGCCCCTCATAATCTTAATCTGTAATTTATGGATGAAAGCATGGCAAAAACAGTTTATTTGCTGTCAAGAGACTCTTGCTCTTGTTACTAGAGTACACAGCTTTTATGACAGTCCTTTTTTAACATTCCCAATCAAAGGCATAGCAAGAGGAGTGAGGCCTGGGAGAATTAGTGAAGATGGGCCCCTGCCTCCTTCCACCTCTACTCTCTTCTTCAGAGAGGCATGAGGAGAGAGTAAAAAGCAAGCTTCATTCAGCCAGCAAGGACTCCTTTCTTAAGGGGCTCAGGGACATTTGTTTGCCTCCTGCCCCCCCCCATTCAATTATAGCTATGCCCCTGTCCCCAGTTATTTTGCCACAGGGTTGTGGGGTTTTTTTTAGAACAGTTCCCTGGTTTTTTGTGGTTTTGGCAAAATGGTTAGAAGTTTTTCCCCCGTTTGTATCCGTTTCGCTCCAAGCGAACCCTACTTAATAGGAGTACAAAAATAAGCGTAGGACGTGTAGATTGTCAAATTGCATGAGCACAAACAGTTCTATTTTTGCTGTGTTTGTATGTAGTTGGAAAGCAATAATTGCCAAAAAGTTTCCATGTGTATATGATCGATATGTCGGGTACACACAATTACCTCAGTGTTCTGTGCAGCATATTCATTTTCTGTAATGTGGACTATAGTAGGAAGATAATCTGAAGCAGGCTTCCAGGAAGGATCCAATGAGAAAACAATCTGGGACTGAGTGCACAAACACATGACCCTCAAGTTGCTGTTGTAAGGAAAGCATTCTTTGTGATCTAGTACCATGCAGCCAGATTATTATTATTATTATTTTAACATTTATATCCCGCTCTTCCTCCAAGGAGCCCAGAGCGGTGTACTACATACTTAAGTTTCTCTTTCACAACAACCCTGTGAAGTAGGTTAGGCTGAGATCCACAGCATAAGTGATTGGAAAGGACAGGCGTGAAAGGTACGATGCAGGCCTAGCTGGTATACAAGATACAAGCAGCGGTGACCAATGCCAGAGCAGCTGTAGCTGTCAGTAGAAAGAATGGAAGCTGAAGAGAAGTTAAGACCCTTGGACATTTGTCTGATGGTTAGATGGATCATCTAGCCCTTTGACTGCCAGAGGCTCCAAGGTTTCAGGCAGGAGGCTTTCCCAGTTCTATCTGCTAGGGATTGAACCTGGGACCTTTTGCATGCAAAGCAAATACTCTACTACTGAGCCATGGCCCTATCCTTGGTTGGCTATACTCTCCCCACCACTTTAGAAAGTCTGTTCATTTAGAAAAGGGCTGTGCCTACTACTGATCATGGAAACCTCAGCATATTTCTGGATCCCTCTAGGACGGTGTTTCTGAACCGCTGGTTCACGGACCAGTGCCGGTCCACGAAGGGTTGAGTGCCGGTCCGTGCTTGGGAAGGAAATGGTGGATAGCTCCGCGGCTGCAGTGGGAGACCTCAAGGCTGCAGGTGGCTGCCTGTGCAGAGAATTCCCGTGCCTGCAACGCTCCTTGCCACTGCTAACCCCTGAGGCAGCCGACCCTTCAAGTCCTCAGGATCCAGGAGCAGGAGGAGGGGTGGGGGGCAGGGACAAGCAGCCTCCAGCAAGCTCAACAGGTCCCCGCTGGGCGAGGAAGCACAGAGGGCTGCAACTGGACTGGCCCACAGTGTGACGTGGAGGCAGCCCTCTCTGGGGTTGGAGTGGGCATCTGTCCTGGGCTGGAGTGGTGAGCTCCGGCCGGAGCAGGGGCCAAGTGCAGGAGTGAGGACGGTGGAGAGGCTGGAAATCGGGGTTGGTCTGCACGTGCTGAGGTGCTTAGGCCATGGTGGTGGCGAAGGGGGAAGCCGGGGAGAAAGAACGAGTGAGGAGGCAGGCAGGCAGGAGGCTGCTTCTCTCCTGGGGAGCACCAGCCGCCAAAACTGTGCATTAGTCATTTGCTTGCTCCTTCCCTGACTGGCTGGCTGGCTCGCTGCTTGCCTTACTGATGGGCAGGCAAGAGCAGAACAGCTTCCTTCGTTCTTGGAGTTGGTGGAACGGGTCAGTTACCCGTTCTCAGGGTGCCCATTTGCCCAGGGCTGAGCTTGGGCAGGCTGCCCAATGGACGTCCCGAAATGCCCTTTGGAGCACTCCTCCAAGGCAGAGCTTGGCACAGACAGGCAAGCGGGTGGCTCTGGTCTTGTTTCTCCCACCAAAAGAGGCATTCTGCAGTGACCCTCCTCTTCTTTCTGTTCCCTTCCATGGGGCGGGGGGGGGGGGGCGGAGGGGATGGAGAGGCCACCGTATCAACCATCGCTGCCTTCCCAAAACTTGTCTGGGCCACTGAGGTGGCTCAGGTCCAGTCTGTGCCTGGGTAGGAAACCCCCACCCCCCAAAAAAACATTCTGCTTGTCCCCACCACCTCCCTCCTGATCCATCCCTGAGCCTCCATGTATTTATGTTTCCTCCTTGCACAAGCCAGGCTCAGATGCTGGTGAGAGGCACTCAGCACAGGTCTGGGTTTGGGTCCCTGATTCTTAATCTCTGAACTGCTTGTATTGAAAACCTATTACCTCATCTTGCTGTATGTTGGGATCTGGCCGCAATAGTGGGAATCAAATTGTATTGTATTTATTTTATTAGAATCTTAAATTCAATTTATTTTATTTTAATTTACATTAATCTTGGCCTGCCAGAACTTCAAAAGTTAAATTTTGATTAAATTCATTGTAATTAATCTCACTTTAATTTAATTAATTGATTGATATTACTTTAATAATCAGCACCCTAAAAATTGACCTTGGCCCCCATGAGCTAAGGCACGGTCAGTATTGGCCCACCAGGTCATTTGAGTTGTGCGCGCCTGTAGTATAGTACTAATAGATAAACTTGAAAACCCCTTTATTAACTGCTGGTCTGGGAAACTGTGCATGAAGAATGTAGCGGTCCTTGAAACTCCACACAAAGAATTTAGCGGTCCTTGACTCCAAAAAGGTTGAGTAACACTGCTCTAGGAGACCTTCTTCAAAGCTCATAGGAGGCAAACTGGAAGTTTTAGGAAGGGCCATGGCAGCCTGCTGATTGACAGCCTCCATTCTTCTACCTGTATCCAAAGCCACTTATTTTTCTTTCAAAAATTTAGTGAGTTGCTTGTATAATTCAGTGTGTTGCTCCATACTGTCTCTAATGCCTTTGAACATCTACATGAAACCTCTGGGAGAGATCATCAGGAGGTATGATCTAGGGTGTTATCAATATGCTGATGACACTCCATACCAACTTCATCAGGAAATGGCATATCTTCCCTAAATGGCTTCCTGGAAGTGGTAATGGGCTGAATGAGGGATAACAAGCTGAAGTTGAATCTAAACGAGATGGTGGTACTGTCTGTAGGGGGTCAGGACTTGGGGTGTGTCCGAACCGGTCTGGAGGCCATTCTAATGGCCTCCGAACTGCCGGACCGGTTCGGACTGGGCCGGTCCGGGTCCGGGTGGGGGGGTCTCACTTTAAGGGCGGGAGGGCTTGCTTACCCCTCCCGCCTCTTTGCCCCCGTCAGAGGCCGTAATCTATGGTAAAATTGGGGCGCTGGAAACCAGCCGCCCCAGCCGCCGCCGCTTCCCCCCCCCCCCCCGTGAGCAGATTAGAGAAGGAAAGGCTACTGCCGCCCTGCCGCCCCGCCACCCTCCACCCCCCCACGAGTGCTCACCAAGTTTAAAGAAATTAGAGAGGAGCTCGCGAACAGAGCTCCTCTCTTATCGAAGCCTCCGGCCCAACTGGGGCTTTGGGCACACGCGCACGCGCGCTAGAGCTCTTTATCCGCTAGAGCTTTTGCCGGAGGCCCGGTCTACCCGCCAGGAAGAAGCCGGGTAGACCGGGCCTCCGGCGATCGGAGGCTCCGGCGGGTAGACCGGGCCTCCGGCAAAAGCTCTAGCGGATAAAGAGCTCTAGCGCGCGTGTGCGCGCGCCCAAAGCCCCAGTTGGGCCGGAGGCTTCGATAAGAGAGGAGCTCTGTTCGCGAGCTCCTCTCTAATTTCTTTAAACTTGGTGAGCACTCGTGGGGGGGTGGAGGGTGGCGGGGCGGGGGGGCGGGAGTAGCCTTTCCTTCTCTAATCTGCTCACGGGGGAGGCGGCGGAAGCGGCGGCGGCTGGGGCGGCTGGTTTCCAGCGCCCCAATTTTACCATAGATTACGGCCACTGGCGGGGGCAAAGAGGCGGGAGGGGTAAACAAGCCCTCCCCGCCCTAAAATGCAGGCCCCCCTTCGGTGCTGGTCCGGACTGCTCCGGACCATGCACATCCCTAGTCAGGACTTGAGAGATGGTTTAGATCTGCCTGTTCTGGGGTTACACTGTTAACGGGGTTACACTCCCCCTGAAATATCAAGTATGTCATCTGAGAGTGCTCCTGGATCCCAAACTCTCCCTGGTCTCCACTGGCAGTGGCGAGGAGTGCTTTTTATCAGCTTTGGCTGATACACCAGATATGTCCATTTCTGGAGTTAAATGACCTCAAAACAGTTGTACATAGGCTGACAACCTCTTGGCTTGACTACTCTAATGCACTTTATGTGGGGCTCCCTTTGTACATAGTTTGGAAACTACAATTGGTTCAGAATGTGGCAGCCAGATTGGTCTCTGGGTCAAGTCAAAGGGACCATATAACACCGATTTTGAAAGAATTGCACGGGCTGCCAATATGTTTCTGAATGAAATACAAAGTGCTGGTTATCTTTATATATAATTCTCCTAGTCATATCCGTGGCTAATCCCATGCGTGGCAGCTCTCATGAGAGTTTGCGAGTAGCTGGGCGGAGAAAATGGCAGTGGCAGCCAGCCGGCCAGCCGGTGAGGGAAAGTGCCAGCCAGGCAGGCGGGGAAGGGAAGCGCTGGCCGGTGAGAGAAAGCTCTACTGGTGGGGAAGGGAAGGGGAAGCGCCAGTCAGGCCGGTGGGTGGGTGAGCAAGGGTAGCACTGGCTGGCGAAATAAAGTGCTGCCAGTGGGGAGGGAGGGAAAGTGCCGGCCAGGCCAGCTGGTGGGTAAGGGAAGGGAAGCACCGGCCAGGCTAGACGGCGGAAAGTGCTGCCAGTGGGGAGGGAGGGAAACTGCCGGCCAGGCTGGTGGGTGGTGAAGGAAAGGGAAGGGAAGCACCGGCCTGGCCATCCGGCATGGGAAAGCACTTCCAGAGGGAAAATGGCCTGGAAGGAGGAGAATGGACTGGGGCTGAAGGTGGGGGGCGGTGTGAACTAGGGGCACAGATGCTCTGCGCCAGATCAGCTAGTTACTTATAAAGCCCTTAATGGCTTGGATCCAGAGTACTTAAGAGAGCAACATCTTTGTCATGAACCTTGCCACCTATTAAGATCATCTGGAAAGGTCCAGTTACGGTTGCCACCAGCTAATTGGTGATTTGGGACTTCGCCTTTTCTGTGGCTGCCCCAGGACTTCTTACCACTTGAAAGAAAAGCATCTCCTTCTCTGTTTGCTTTTAAGAAAAACCTCAAGACGTACCTGCTTTCCTAGGCTTTTAACTGAAATTTTAATTTTAATATTTTTTAATTTACTGTGACTCTTTTTATCTGTTTTATGAGTTTTTAACTGTTTTATATTATTTTTATATTATGTTTTAACTTGTATTATATTTATACTTATATTATACTTATACTTATATTATGTTTTAACCGCCTGGAGAGTTCTATTTCAGGTGGTATAGAAATTAAATAAATAAATAAATAAATAAATAAATAATCCTGATTTGTAATGCTGGACAGACAAAGGCAGAAGCATAGGAATATAGGAAGCTGCCATATACTGAGTCAGACTATTGGTCTATCTAGCTCAGTATTGTCTTCACAGACTGGAAGCAGCTTCTCCAAGGTTGCAGGCAGGAATCTCTCTCAGCCCTATCTTGGAGGTGCCAAGGAGGGAACTTGGAACCTTCTGCTCTTCCCAAAGTGGCTCCATCCCCTGAGAGGAATATCTTAAGTAACTCACACTTTTAGTCTCCCATTCATATGCAACCAGAGCAGACCCTGTTCACCTAGAATGATAACACATTTGAGGTATCTTTTATTTTTAGAAGTTTGATCATTCCATGTGGTTCCAAGAATTCTAAGAGTTGGCTTAAGGGGGGAAAAGAAAGAAAAGAAACCCCATTCATTCCTGATAATACCTTTAAAAAGGCCAAGAATCAGAGAATTGCAAAATAGGCACGCAAGTCAATTATTTTGGCAACAAAGTCAGCCTTTGAGATTTAAGACCCAACAGCTGGACTTGAGATGGAATAGAAGAGACTGGTGATATACAGGAAAGGGAGAATACAGCAGCTGAGAATGAAACACAAGAGAGATGGACTTTAAAAAAAATCTACAAAAGAATTCAAACAATGGGTCTTCAGGAAAACATTGATTTTGCTAGTCATAAACTCATACTTTAAGTTGACGACTAGGTTCAAAATCTAGTTTAGCCAAGGATGTGCTGAATAGATTTAGCAAATCATATTCCATCACTAGCCCTATTCAGACATTATGTTGTATGTGCATTCAGGTGTCTGTACACATGTACATGTTTTTGTGTGAATGAATTGTATGTGTGTTCATTTTAAAAGTGAACCTGGATACAGGTTTCCTGAAATGCAGGATACAGATGGGAAGTCTACTGCTGTATGTCCACTCAGCTTAACACATGGATCATGTGTGTACAGTTCTGAATGTGTACTCACTATACACAGATAGTATGTGTGCAATTATGACAGTTCTCTGTCTGTAAAGTGGGAATAATGGTAATCTATTGAACAGAAATGTGGGGAGAATGAATGAGGCTCTGAGTTTACAAATGTGTTTTTAATTCTCTTAGGCATAAAGGAATACCCATGTTCTCACTCTTTTACCTTCCTGTCAGATGTGTGCATGTTTACTAGATGAATACGACTAAGCCTAAACGCCCACTAGAAGTACTAATTATAAGTTATAAAATAATATTTCCAAATATATGAATACCTGGCACTGCAAACAGTCTGCAGTTCTCTGCTTGCTATCTTAGCTTTAATGTACTTCCTGGAAGGCTTTCTCCTTTGAGTAATAGCTCAAAATAATATCTTTAGACACTGTCTGCCTTGTGGGCTCATATTATTAAACAATATGTTATTAGAAAATATCATTGCACTTTCCCTCCTTTGCCAGCTATCAGCTAAGCTGCAGGCTACAATCCATAAACTGCTTACTTCAGAGGAGTTTCCTAGTCATACCATTGAAATCTATGTGCAATTTCCAGGACTGTTCCAGAACAAGCGGACTGTGGGTTGGACCCAAACTAAACCCAATGCATCGTGTTGCAGCCATGCCTGATGAGAAAATAACCCTTTGAATCCAGCCTTAGTATCCTATGCAAAGAAAATGTGGTCTGGTCTGCATCACCTGTCAAAGCTGGTTTGTCTACTATAAAAGCACATTATTCAATTAAATATTATGTTAGATATTGAAATACAGGATCTGTGCTGCATCACACAACAAAGGCTAATAGCATAGATCACTAGTGCTTACATGTGAAGTCTTACCATGGGAGAAAAGAAAAATAAAAACAATTTAAAAGGCCTCTAGAAATGAAGCTGTGAAATCAGGCTTGTGTTTAAAAAGCAATGTTCAATATTACATTACTAGCTTAACCTGCTCAGAGCATCTGCGTACTAGTACTTGATTGCTCCCCTCACTCCCTGCCACAGCCTCACTCACCTCAGAGATCTCTCCACCCTCACCTGAGCTACACTAATGCTCCTGCTTCTCCTCCTCCATCCTGTTGCTTCCATCCCCCTCACTCCTCTTGGTCACTCCTCCATCCCTTTACTCCATCCCCATCACCCCTCTTGGTCACAGCTGCAGCGTTGCTGGCACCTATTGGTGTAGCCCCCTATCCCCAGAGACCTCCACACTCGAGCCCCACTCCTGCTCCTCCCCACAGGAGCAGCAGCAGCAGTGGTTGACCAGGCCCTTCCTCACTGCCACCACTGCCATGGCTGCTCATTCCCCTCAGGCCGCTGACAGGCCCGGGCCCGTCCCTTGCCTGCCTGCTTTCCTCCGCCAATGGCCTCAGTAGCCCCCCAAAGCAGCAGTGGTTTACTGGGCCCTTCCTTGCTGCCAATAGGTTCTGCCATGGCTGCTCATTCCCCTCAGGCCGCTGACAGGCTCGGGCCCATCACTTGCCCTCTCTTCTTTCTCTCTTCCCCTCCCTTCTTTTTCTCTCTTTCTCTCTCTTCCACTTGCTCTTTCCCTCTGACTTTCTTCCCCTCCCCTCCTCCTGAGTTAACAGATCTTGTTCATCTTGTTTCCTCATCATATTCACACAGTGTCAGCCTCCTTCTCCTGAAGGGGCTTTTTCCTCCCTCACGACCCCTCTCTTCACAGAGCCCTGCCCGCTATCTATCTATCTATCTATCTATCTATCTATCTATCTATCTATCTATCTATCTATCTATCTGTTCCTCTCCTTTACAATCAAGAACATCTTCCAACCAGTAACAGTTGCATTCCAACTGACCTTAACCATCACAGGCTCCTCCTCCCTATCTGCATATGGAATCACCACTGCCCAATCACCATGGTGCTTCTGCTCTTACAGAGCTGCCACACATGGAATTAGCCATGGGTATGCCTTAGAGAACTATATATATATATATATATATATATATATATATATATATATATATATATAAGATTTATCATATGCTCTTGCTAAGACTGTAGCACATTCAAATGTCTTCTTTAGGCTACTAAAGCAGGCATTTCTTGCTTACTGTGGGAGAGCTGGCAGTTCTGTGCATTATCATGTTTGGCACCATAACTGGCGGCAAGGATATTGCGCTAGAGCAGGGCTACACAATTTCGGCCCTCCTGCAGATGCTGAACTACAACTCCCATAATCCCTGACTACTGGACACTGTAACTGGGGGTGATGGGAGCTGTAGTTCAAAAACAGCTGGAGGGCTAAAGTGGCACAGCCCTGCACTAGAGAGATCATTGGTCTACTTAGTATTGCTCTTATGACCTAGCCTTCAAATATTTAGGCCACAGATGGTGTGCTGCTGCCTGAAATTTGAGTGGCGGCTTTGTCCATCCTGCTCATTTGTGATGCAATATAGGAGAATCCCACAGTGGAGAAGGCAAAAGGACTGTAGAGAAACAGATAGAGGGTAACAGAAAAAAATGGAAAAACAGAGGAGGACTGGAAGAATGAGAAGCAGAACAATACTCTTCCTTGCCTTTTCGAGTCCCAGTCACCAGAAGTTGAATTTACCCTTTCATGTCAAGCCACTTAACGGTTTGAAGTGCTTTGTGGCCTTGGGTCAGTTGCTGACTGCTTGAAGCCAACAGCTTGAAATGAAATGGCGTAGCTAGCAGTCTGGCATGTGCTGGTGGAGTGGGGGAGGGATGGATGGAGTCATTTCCCCCAGAAAACTGCTTGGGAATATACTGTGCAGCAGGCACCCATTTTTAGTTTCAAATCTTGAGACATAGTTAGGAAGGGAGGGGGGGAACCCAACTGTAGCCAGAAAATACAAGAAATCCCCTCAGCCTTGTATTAGCTCATTAGCTGTACAGTAAGACTTAGGCCGAGAAAGGAATGAGATCACAGGAATATGCTGGGCATGCCAAAGCAACAAGGGTAAAATAAAAATAAAAATGCAGCTTCCAGTTTTTGTTGGGCACAAGTTCCAAAGAGTCCTATAACCTTTGAGCTTCAATTCTAATGAAACGCTACACAGGCCTGTATGACAAATTACTTTGGGGATTAGCAGCAGGCTGTGGGAGAATAACCTCATGACATATTTTGTTTTCAGTTCAGCGTTTATCTTTTTGGAGGGGGTGTCTCTGAATTGGTTTCAATAAAAGCTGCAAGACTGCAGAGGGACTTGTGGAGCTCCTCAATAAAAAAGTCACTTTTGTGTTATATGATAACATTGAACAGACTCCAGATGCTCCATTCTCTTATCTTAGATATACAGTGTAGCATAACTTGGGCAAAGTAGAGAAGCTAATGCATCTGTAACACCAGGTAACAGTAGCCACAGTAGCAACATTAGCATAGTAATCATTCTTACATGTGGAATATCAGAAGATGGCTTTTATTGAATAGAGTTTATTTAACAGCGTTAAACCCTAGAGATATGAATCTCATTTACAAGATGGTGCTGGCAAGGAGGCAGATTATTACAAGCATACAAAGAAGATAAGGACAAAAACAAAAGTGAAAGATCCACTTATATTTGTCTTGCAATCGTTTCAACACAGAGAGTGGCGGGGGTCCTACGGATTGTTCACACATTATGATATGATATCAGATAACTAATGATTTCTGCAGCAGGGAGGACAAACAAATTATTTAATGCATTTGTATATACATCAGTGCTCTTCACAGATTTCAAAGATATTGCAAGAACAAAGTAGGGTGATCTTTCTTTTGTAGTACTGGCTACAAAATAATAAAAAATTAATTTACTCCTTTATGCTATGTTTCCTATAGCAGCAACACTATGGCATGAACAACACATGCATAACTGCATGTTGTATTATGATGCAACTTATTAAGAAAGCCACTTAAATGGATGCATGTACCTATAAAGTAAAGGTTAAGTGTGCTGTCAAGTTGATTTTGGCTCCTGGCGCCCACAGAGCCCTGTGGTTTTCTTTGGTAGAATACAGGAGGGATTTACCATTGCCTCCTCCCACACAGTATGAGATGATGCCTTTCGGCATCTTCCTTTATCGCTGCTGCCCAATATAGGTGTTTCCCATTGTCTGGGAAACATAACATTGTCTGGGAAACATTGTCTGGGAAACATAACATTGAAACATTCCCATTGTCTGGGAAACATAACAGCGGGAATTTGAACCGGCAACCTTCTGCTTGTTAGTCAAGCATTTCCCTGCTGTGCCACTTATAGATGATTGAAACTCCATTTGGACACAAGTGGTGTGTTATCTGATCTTAATTCCAGGGCGCTTTCCAGACTAGACTCTACAATGAGGTCAGGATAGATCTCATAAGTGTGCTTCCACAATTCCTGCGTCGTGACACCGCAGCCCCTACATGGACAGCAGGGTGCCATTCACATTTTCAATGCCTTGTTGCAAATTTAATTGCTGCAATATAGAGCAAGGGCATCATATATCCGGCGTGAAAAAGTTGCTGTTTTTTCGGGTTACTGCAAGACTGCTCCCCCTGCTGTTGACATTCTGAATGTGACTTGCCCAAATTGAGGCATTTTGCTACTGATGAGCAGCTAGTCTGGAAAGCACCCAGCAGAAGCTCTACCTCCACTGGGCCTAATCTTGACAAAATGGTCTGTGCCCTGATAGCTGATGCATTTTTGGACTGATGCTCTGCTTGTAATTGAGAACATCATTTAGAATTTTAGTTGTGAGAGTAGGAGGGAAATTTGTATTTTAGCTGACTGATACTTTTGCTAAAAAAAAAACTCAGAAAAGGAGCCTTTGGGTATTTAGACAAGGCATTCAAACTTTTAGTTTATATAGATCCACGTAGTCAAATTCTTTACCCTTTCAGTCACCACAAATTAACTGACCACATGAAAGAAAAAGTTATAATCTGCTGAGTCTGCAGACTTCAAGGTGAAATAAACTTGTCTTTTCATAGGGCAATGCTGTGTGATAATCAAAGGCCCCGGAAAGGTAAATGTGAAAGGTCTCTCTTGCTTTCGAAAGCTATAACACAATTTTTTATAACATGTTTGTAATATATATGCTGCTAGCACATGAATGACATAAATTAAAACTCTTAGGGTTCTTGCAGACAGTGGCACCTCCAGAGTCCAGGGAATTTGACATAGAAAACAGAACATCAAAGAAAATGTACTTCCTGGCTTTGGGGCTTGGTATGACAGTGACTAACAAAGAGATAGCATTTTGTTTACTTCTGGAGGAAGTAAATTTTATTGATTGAACTGTGGTCAGGGTATTATAAATCTGGAGAACGACTGAATGGTATTTAATTTTCTCAGTATATGTTAATCTCAAGTGGAATTTGTGTCCACAGTTTTGTTATGTGGTCTGGTCGAACTCCTACTGATCCTTCAGTTATTTCATTTGTTCTAGACTGGAGGCATTACTCAGGGGAATTCGGACAGTCCCGATTTGGCTTACAGGTAACAAACATGCCAATCCCACACATTGACAAACTCCTTCATAGAAGCACCCTTAAGACTAGTGGATTTCAAGGCTATCATACTACATATTCCCTTCAAAACATAAGCTTGAGCCCCTGTTTTGTTTTGTTTCATTTTGTTTTGTCTTCTTTTCTTTTCTTTTCTTTTTACTCTCTTAACAGATTTCTGACTTTCTATCTGACATGGAGCTTCCTATGACATAAAGCTTTGGATAAGACATTGACTAAACGAGACATGGATAAGGGTGGTGTTGTGGGATTAATGAATACCAAGTGATTAAAGAGGCCCTGTTTATTGATAACATAAATGATGAAAGACTCCACTATTCTGTGTTGTAGCCAGAAAATCCAGTTCAATTATAATGACACAAGCCCATAGTACATTGTTTCATTTAGTCTACTTCTGCAGGAAATTATACAGGCTGTTGCAATTTAACAGTGCATTTTAGTTATATGTCACTAGCTACAATATATATTAGAGTGTATTCTCACCTGTATTTTGTGTCCACAGGTCAGTTATATGGTCTGGTCTGTGGCTGTTATATTACTTGATCTATCATCTGATCAGATAATATAAAATTAACTTAACTTAAAGGTTGATTTAATATGGTCTGGAACTGTAGTAATTTTCTATCATTAAATACAGCATTAAAGCAGTCTACCTCTTTGGCTGCTTCATCAGACTAAGAGCCCTAATCCAGCTCTAGCTGTGTACCACAACTAGTGAGGTGCAACTAGTGCCTTCAGAAGGGGACACATTCCCAGTACATCGATGTATTCTGCTAGGACTTGATTGAGAATTGTAATAAAGATGGAGATGTGCACTTAGATGCATTGTCTGTGTCTCTGCATTAGCTGTGTGCGTGAAAGCCTGATTACACAGGTGGGTCTCCCTCCCTGAACTGTTGTCATTTCATTGATGTGGTGATACCAGGTAGTATATTTGTGCTGAGAATACATGCCTGCTATGAATCACTGATCAGGCTAGTGATGTGAGTAACCAGAGTTACGTGGAAAACTGAATTGTGAGTACATGCTAGAATGCAAGTTGAAGACCAGCCTTCTGAATTCATTCCTTGGTGACCAACATGGCTCCTACAGGCTGGTTTAGCTGAGTTATGTTCTTAATTTTTCCAGTAGAGGGTGCTATGAACTCCATTAAACTTTTGAGAATATTTTCTTCTGCTTGAAGCAGAATTAAGGAGGACTGATAGCTTGTTGCAAGGCAGGTGACTGATTTCTCTCCCTGCCCTAAACATTCTTATTTGTATTTTAAACTATCCTAACCCATATAGGAGAAGCTTTCTTGTTTTCTGAAAGGTTGCCTGTCCTTTGTTTATGTAAAGGTAAAAATTCAACAGGTGAAGCATTGTCCATGAAAAGCAATGCTGCAGCTGTCTAAGGTGACAACCTTCTGGCATTTCCTATTATTGCCTCTGAATGATGGGGGAATAGTGTGGGGTTTTTGTTTTTTTTGTTTTAACTTCTTCCTGTCATACAGCAATTAAAGGCAAAAGATCTCTGCCCCCCCCCCCCCAAAAGTGCAGGGGTGGAGGTGGTGCCTAAACTGAAAACAGAAACTGTAACAGTGGTGGTGGGAATGGAAGAAATGGGAGACTGGTGAATGATTGCTGATTGGACACCAGCAGCAATCAGATTTATTTCTATTGTGGCTTCTAAATGGATTCACTGATTGACATACTGTGTAATGTTATGCATGCAGTGGAATGTAACATTTGTGCAGCTGCTCAAGAGTGTTGTTGTGCATGCACAAAACTGCATGAGTGGAATTTCACAACAGTGTAGCCAGATAAAATATTTGCACATGAACAATTGCACTCATGTGTAACTTTACAAATGTTACGTTCTACCATGTGTATAACATTAAGTGGCGTTCCCAGGCTGCCAGTGCCACTCATCCAGGCACGGACCAGACCTAAACCTGCTTAGCTTCAGCAAGGTGGCTGGATCAAGTGCTCTCAGACCATGCATAAACTCTTGCCTTTTGAATTTCTGTGGTGCTAGACCTCAGGGGACACAGGCTGAGAATTGGCAGTCTGCCCTAGGTATAGAAATGACAAGTTATAATATTGCCCAAAGTTCACCTGCTCTTTACATTTTTAACTATTGATATTTTTGTCTGAGACAGATTAAGACTGTCTGGTAAACATGGCTAATGTAAACTGGTTTCTGTGTGTATCCATACTAATTTTAGGGAAATTGTCTATGAAGTATTTGCTCTATTATGCCTTCAATTTTTGGTCTTCAAATGCTATTTTGCCATCATAGATGTTTTTGTTAGGAAAACATATTAAACTTGGTGTGCAGCTAAACTGTAGTCCAGACCTCATACTCAGTTGCTTATGCAAATGTTTAGTTCATGACTGGTCCCCCACCACCACTCCCCAGTTTCAGGAGAATTCCAAAGGACTTCTTGAAGTGTGATGTGCATGTTCAGCAGGTCCTGTGGATGTTCAGCCATTTTAGAAACAACTTGCTAATTTGCTAGCATGGCAAAAATACCTTCTGAGTTCTGAAAAAAGGTTCTGGCTAAAAGGTGTTAATATAACTGTGTTAATAGTAGATGTTCAATTGTTTGGGGTAATAGTAACCATTGAAGTCTAGGCATGGAGGCAAATCAAAGAATGGGTAAGGGGGGAAATGCAAGCTGCCATGTAAACCTGAATTAAAAGCTACAATTTCCTCTTGTTAAGGTACTTTGGAAGCTTAATCAATGACTATCCCATTTACGATAGACCTACTATTTTACATCACATTTTAACTCCTCATAATATTTGGATAGCTCTGTTCTCCAGTGGCAGGAAATTTGCTCACACAAGAGCCTCTATTGATGGCAAAGAAACTTTGTGATTGGGTGCCAATTTCTGGGCTTGTCTCTTCAGCTAAACTGTCCGTGTACTAACTGCGGGATGGTTGGAGGTAAAAGGGCTCTGATAGATGAGACTCAGACAGGGAGAATGAGCAGGTAGCCGGACTCTGCTCAGCCCAATCTGCCTGTGTCCTCTTTTCAGGGTTCCCCAACCAAATCATTGATGCTCTGCAGTTCTGTTCTTAGGCAGAGCTTGCCAAGCACTGACATCTCAGACAGGAAAGAACAGACCAAACACTCATGTGAGTTACCTTTAGCTGGACAGTACCATTCCAGGCGTGAGACTGAAGATGTGAATGTTCCTCCCTATAGGACAAACCCCCTCTCCATTTGTATAAAACTATTATATGGGTGGGAAAGTTCTACTTTTGCTTTCTTCTTAGTGTATTAGTTTTGTATGTCCAGGTTTTGTTTCCATGAGGGAGTGTACTCAATCATGCAGTCACCACCTGCTAATCAAAATGTTACCAGCTGAGCAAAATCCTCACTGTATGGCCGCTCCAATTATGTTGTGGTTTTTGTTAGACTGTAAAGCCATTTGCATATGGAGTCTACAATCAGCTCAAACCTGAGCCAACAATGATTGATTTCATAATGGGTAGTATTTGTTAACTGTGCTGCAAGAATTTGATTGGACAGTGGGTGGAGCTTTGCATTCTTTCACAGAAGTCCATTGTCCAGTCATGTGTTTGGAGAAAAGACATGTCACATCCCTGGTGCTAGATATTTTCTGTATACTTGGCCAGTCCAAAGTTGTGTGATGCCTGGAAGAGGCTTATGAGAGTTTAAAGTAAAAATTAAATTACAATTCAATTAATGTTGCTACAATTCAATTAATGTTGCTAGTCTTGATCAAACTCTGAGGCTGTTCTCGCAAACAGCCTAGCCTGGGCTAGGCTACTTATGTGGCATGCCAGGATCCACATGGATCCCGGCATTCCTGCCCAACCTAACCCCTCTTAAACCTGGTTCTTAGCCAAAGTTATGGGAGCAAGTGCTCCCTTAATCCAGCTTCCAGGATTGTGTGTCTCCGAGGTCTCTGCATGCAGCCCAAGGAGACATAGAGACTGGCACCTGGAGTGCCCGTCTGAGGCGGGGTCCTGGTGCATTGTGGGATATCCAGAGACTGGGATGCATTGTCCCGGTCTCCGGAGCTCTGCACTGCATGGTGCAGCACAGATGGTCTGGGAGTGGGTCCCTGCTCCCAGCAGCATTTATGTGATTGTCTGGGGGCGGGGGGAGGTGAGTTGGAAAGCCTTCCTCCTGCCCCGCCCCCCGCCTGGTCATGTGAATGGCCCCTTTGTGTTCTAAATTTTAGCAGCTAGCAAAAGCAGCTCTTTTTCTTCTCCTTTTCAAATGAAACGTGGCATGCCACAACAAAAGCATGCAGAAGAGGGGGGGAAGTGCAGCTCCGAATGATTTCCATGGCCAAGTTCAACAAATTAGAAGGCCAAAAATCGTAATCAGATATTTAATCTTTCAACCATGTAAATGAGATTTTGTGTGTATCATGGCAAAAAGCCAGTTTCATTTCAAAGAAGAAAGATTGTGTACAGTGTCCTTGAAACTGGGAAGCCGGCAAGAAGATTTGTCTGACCTGTGGTGTCTATGAAGGCTGTCTTTGCTGCCACTTGCTGTTTTGCGTAGGTTTGGGTTTTAGATCTCCTTGTAAGTAGAAAAAGAGCAGCATGCTTCTTTTACATCAGATACTGTACAATAGTGCACATTAATGTGAGCAGTAGAAGAGATGGATGGTATAAGCAGAAAGTTATCGATGGGAAATATTTACTTGGTTTGAGCTGATAAAAACAGTTATTTATAATTAGCATGTACAGCATATTTGTTTTATTCTGTTAAACTTATACTCTGCTTTTCCATTATAGTTCAAAGTGGCATTACGAGAAATACAGGACAGCTAAAATATCAGACTAAAACAAAGCAATCTTACATCAGCAGCATTAAGGCACAAATGCTAATTAACAGACCTGTGCAAAAATTCAGCTTCAAAGGGTCAAAGCTGAACCATGTGCACATTGCCCTTGGTCTGGCATACCCACTCCTACTGCATACTAAATGTTGCTTAGAATTCATGGTTGTCATGACAAGCATGGGTTTGTCCCAACATGTCATCAGCTCAACACAATCTAAACTACGGGTCTTAACTTATAAAACCCTGTACCACTTGGGACCAGTACCACTTGGGACTGTTCTTATTAAAAGGGGCTTAGACAAATTCACAGAGGACAGGTCTATCAATGGCTACTAGTCTGGTGGCTATAGGCCACTTCCAGCCTCAGAGACAAGACGCCTTTAAATACCAGTTGCAGGGGAGCAACAGCAAGAAAGAGGGCATGCATCAGGTGCATCTGGTGGGCCACTGTGTGAAACAAGAAGCTGGACTGGATGGACCTTGGGTCTGATCCAGCAGGGCTGTTCTTATGACCAGGTTACCTCAAGGACCACTTACTTCCTGCCTGCCCATATGTCAAGATCATCTATGGCGGTCCACCTCCAGGTCCCCTGCCCCCTAAAATCAAGTGAGTGGTGACCAGGAAATGGGTCTTCATCATGCTGACTCCCCGCAGTGGAACACCTTCCATAGCTCCATCCACCTCCATTGCTATCGTTCTAGATGAAAACATTCCCCCTGCCACCCAGGTATTTTAATTAGCAGCACTATGCAAAGATTGGGCTTCGAAGGATTGAAGACAAATCATGTGCACACTGCCCCTGGTCCCATGTAGCGGTGGCTCTTCTGACTGTTTACCTTCTGTAGTGATCAGTCACTCCTCCCCCTAAAGAGTTAATGGAGCGAACCTTTGTCTTGACTGACATGCTGGTGAACTCCAGGACAGCCAATCAGTACACCAGGTGGGTGGGACCTAGAGAGCAGTTGCAGGGGATTCTGGGGACAAGAAGGGGAGGTCTTCATTAGAAGAGAAGGACATGTGGCCATGGAGGATGGCTGCAGGAAAATGACTCCGTGTATCCTTAAAAGATAGGAGGGCAGGAAGCTTGAATTCTCCTCTGGAGTTTGGCTAATTCAAGGAAAGGAAGCCTGGGCTTTAGCTTTGGGAAGTTTAGTCTAGGGAAAAGTTTGTTTAGTCAGACTTTGCATTAGAATTTCTGTTTCTTTGGTGGGTGGGTTTTTTTGTGGGTTTTTTTTGCATATTCCTGATACTGTTTTATTATAGTTTACCTGCAGCGTAATTGAAATAAGAAACACTAGCCTGCGCCCATCGTACCTAGGGCGTTGAGAAAGCCTCTGTAAACACTGAAGCGTGCATTAAGACAACCTATTTTTGTAATCTTATTAAGTATTCTTAACTGTATCTAAAAGCTAGAAAGCCTCAGTCGGAAGCAGTCGGCAGTAATTAAATAAAACTGTTTTGTAAGTTCTTTTCTTTTTACATGCCTCTCCAAGGTAGTTTTTAATTCAGGAAAGCAGGGAAGCAAAGGGCGAGTTCTGTGGTACGAGCACCTCCTCAGACGTTCAGCAGCTATCAGTTTTCTCATCCCGTGTAAGCTTACACATGGAAGGTGGGGTTTTTTGTATTTGCCCAAAGGGACCTTGGATTATAGCAGCCAGTGCACTGGGCTGGTTCTCTGCAAGTTTTAGGGTCCTTGGTGGCAGCAATTTGAACCTACCTATAATTACAGGATAGTTTTAGGAGAAACCTAGTCAGGCAGCTCAGCAGGGATGATTCATCATTTTCTTTCCCTCATGTGAGCTTGCTCTGAGACAAAGGCTTTAATCTGTTACACCTTTGCACAGAGCAGTCTTATGCACAGCACTGAAGTGAAGCTTCCCCAGGAAGTGATGTCTTGGAAGGCATGAGGGAAAGCACACAGGTAGTGTTGGGAAATGTAGTCCTTCCCAGTACTTTCCCCATAGAGCTCTTTTCCAGAGCTTCCCTTACAGCTTGCAAGCCATCACTGCAGCTCCACTCCCCTTCAAGGGTGTTCCCCAGTGCTGCGTGTAGTACTGCTGTGCACAGAAGTATGTAGTAGGAGTGGGTATGCCGGGCCAAGAGCGATGTTCACATGATTAGGTTTTGACCCTTTGAAGCTAAATTTTTGCACAGGTCTATTAATTAGCATTTATTAATTGACAATTTATTAATAGACAATTTATTTTCTATTCATTAGCATTTGTATCAATGCTGCTGATGTAAGATGGATATGAAGTTTTATTGTGCACTGAAGTTAATATTTTTGCCTGTAGATTGAGTGTTTCTTTCTAATGGCTATGACAAAATGCTGTCGAAACGACTTGTACTTGAGAATACACATTGGAACTGCTCTGTGCAAAATGAAATCATCACCATCACCGTCATCACTGTAAAAAACAAAACAAAACCCGAAAAACTACTAAGAAACAGATTGGTAGTGGCTGCCAGTCCATTCCTGAATGCAATTCAAAGTGCTGGTGCTACCTTTGAAAATCCTATACAGCTTTGGACATGGGTATCTGATGGACTTCTTACTTCCGTATGAACCTGCCCATATATTGAGGCCATCTTTGAAAGATCTTTTCTGGGTGTCCCCATCTTTAGAGGTTAGGCAGTGGCAGCTGGAGAAAAGGCTTGCTTGGGTATGGTGCCCATTCTATGGATGGTCCATAGATCTTTTTATTTACACAGGCCCTTTAAAATATTGTTTAAACTGAATTTTAATTCTGCTTGCCAGTTTCCCACTCTGCTGCTGTTTTAATTTGTTCTAGATAAATTGCTTTTAACATTATGGTAAGCTGTCATGGGAATGGCAACACAGAAGGGTAGGACATGAATGCCTAAACTAATAAACAAATGAAGTTGCAGTTGGGATTGTGGAATCTACCAGTGGAGCCTCATGCGCGCGCGCGCGCGCGCGCACACACACACACACACACACACACACACACACTTTATTTTATTTATTTATTGTTAAATTTATACCCCACCTTTTGTTAAGAAAATCCCAAGGCGGCTCACAATAAAATTTAAAAACAAGATTATAAAAAAGACACATTAAAACACTGAGCTAAGAAATATAAAAACAAATCTGATTTAAAAAAAAATTAAAACACAAGCATAAAAACAGTACAAAATACTGTTTTGTAAATATACGCATATCTATCTATCTATCTTAGAAATGATCCAGGAGAGAAATGAACAGACTGCCCCACTAGCCAAAAAACTATAGCTGTTAACATAAAGGTCATATAGGTTTTGCAAAGGAAAATCAAGGGGATTCTTTAGGGGAATTCTACATATTTAAAAATGTCTCTTCACATTTCTTGATGGCAAGAGGAAATGTTCAGGGAAGCAGGAACCTTGCCCCTCCTTGTCACCCTGTCTGAAGAGGGGGCTAGAGGGGTGGTCACCCAGATGCCCACATTTATTGAGGCCCTATGCTGCAGCCCAGCATCAAAGACTTCTATTTCCAGCAGGGCTGGAACAATATTGATTCCTTATCTCACTCTCCCAACTATTTTCGCCCGGGGGCCCCTACATAAGCTAGAGGCAGTCCCTTGTGTTCCTCCATGAGTGGTAGATGAGTGTCTGCTGTGGAAAAAAGTTAGAAAGCCTTGAGCTCATGGCTTGCTTCCTAGTTAGGTAGGAGTCTGACAGCGCTTGAATAGAGCAAGTTTTTACCTAGGCTCTAGGTAAGGAATGTCTTTTTCACACTGAAATCCTGAAACTAACTTTTCATCCTCCTTGGCATGAAAAATATCAGGATTTCCCACAAGACAGGAAATCTCTCTCTCATCCATACCTGCTGAATTCCATAACTCAATTCCTTTCTTTAGTCGAAACATCAGATCATTAATTTTTTTAAAAAGGCAAAGCAAAACATAATCAGCTTCTTCAGCACAAATATATGCAGAACCAGAATTTCATATAGCCATTAAGCATCATTGGAAATAACTTGCATTCCAGGCAACTGAATCCTGAAATAAAGGTCTGGTCTGGACCTTGCTCCCTGATGGACACAAAACAAGCACAACTGTGACAACAAAAGACAGCACACATCATTTACACAGACACTCTCTTAGAGCAGGGATTCAGAACAAACCTTTCAGGCTGTTCTAAGGAGAATGAAGGGCTTGAGTGGGTGGAGATCCTAAGGTAGACTGGACGTGAGCCATTATACTTCAAGCAATGTTTTTATAATGAAAAACAAACCATTGCAACTTCAAATTAGCCTTTGTATTCCAAGGAAGTCTTGCAAATTGAGCCATCAACTTTCTGGTACTCCATTTCCTGTTTTGACTGTAGATTGGTCTTTATTGCTGTAAACTGCCTAGAGATTTTGGTAGTGGGCGGTGCACAAATATGTTAAATAAATAATACATAGCTTCACAAGTAAATCTGCCATTGTCATACCTTTGGTCCATCTAGCTCAGTGTTGTCTACCATGAATGCTAGTGACTCTCCATTGGAGGAGTCTTTCCCTGCCCATCCTGGGGTTTGCCAAGAATTGGATCTGGAATAGGGGTGTGCGAGCTGGCTTGGGTCGAGCTGGGCTCAACATCAAGCTGGCTTGGCTCGAAGGGTTTGGGTTTGAATCAGACCGGCCTCTGCCACTCCAAGTTTGGACCGAACGGGGCTTGATTTGAACCAAGCTGGCTTGGAACTCTATTGGTAAAGGGGAATCGTGTGAGGATTCCCCTTTACCAGTAAAGGGGAGAGTGGGGGGCATCCCTAAAGCTAGATAAGGCAGAAGGGGGAGTAAAAAATTACCTTAAAAGTGCTGTCACCAGTGGCTGTGGTGGCAGCTCCCCCCACCCCTGCTGGCTTCCCCCTGACTAGCCCAGGCTTGTTTGGGTCCAGTTCAGGCCTGGTTTGGGTCTCTGCGCAGGCATCAAGGTCACTAAAATGGCCTCTGCACATATGTGGAGGCCATTTTAGTGACTACACCTGTGCAGAGGCCTGAACCAGGTCCAAAATGGACCTGAACTGGCCGAGGCTACTCAGGGGAAGGCTGAAGGGGGTGGGAGGAGCCTCCCCACTGCCCCCTGTGACCATCGCTGCCACTGCGGGCGGCAGCAGCACTTTTAAAGTAATTTTTTACTCCCCTCCCGTCCCATCTAGCTTTAAGGAACCCCTCCTGCTCCCCCCTTGCCCTTTACTGGTAAAGGGGAATCCTCACCAGATTCCCCTTTCCCTGTAGAGTTACGAGCCCCTTTGAGCTGGCTCAGTTCAAACTCAAACCGGGTCCAGCTCGATGGTGCATGGAACTGGGCCCGGTTGGCTCGAATCTGGTTCGTATTCGAGCCACACCAGCTTTTCTGGTCTGGTGCACATCTCTAATCTGGAACTCTCTGCATGTAAAACATATGCTCTACCTCTGAGCTACAGCTCTTGTCTGCTTTTTTAATGGAATATGGACGCTTAACATGATTGTTTCAAAATGCAATTTAATATGCTCTGTCTTCTTTAGCTTTAAGGTCATAATGTCTGTTTAGCACCTGCTGCCCCTGAATTGTTAATAATGGTGTAGCAAGGTTGGAGTGGGCCCTGGGACAAAAAGTGAAGATGGGCCCCTGGGCCTCCCACCTTCATCTTTAGAGAGGTGTGAGGGGGACAGCAAAGAACAAGCTGTCACCCAGCTAGTGGGTGCTAAAAGAGAGAGTTCTAAAGCATTACTCTTCGCGCTGCAGTAACCTCTTCTGGAGCTTTCCCACACAGGGTCTTTACCCCAAATCTCCTCTGGAAGGGAGGGGAGGGTATGTGTTCTCATTGCAGCTGGGCTTTTCCTTCTGGATTTCACTTCATCCCAATTTATGTGCGAGTTTTTAAAATCCTGTTTTACCCTGGAGTTTTTAGAGATAAATCGCAGCAGGCGCTGACGTAAGTTTTCACATCAACATGATAAGAGAAAGTCATGCCTATGAAATACAAACACTGTAGAAAGCTGCCCAGAAGATTACTCTCTTTGAAGTTCTTTTTTTTGGGGGGGGGGAGATCTGGGAAGGAGAGAGAATTTGCAGTCTGAAGAGGTTTTCCGTGCAGAAAACGAGCATTTCCTTGCTATCATAGACTATCCTCAGTGAGACTGCAAGCTATAAAAGGGAGGACGACTTCATTCAGAAAATGGAAGTCCTGCCCCGAAGAA
This sequence comes from Hemicordylus capensis, assembly GCF_027244095.1. Taxonomy (NCBI): domain Eukaryota; kingdom Metazoa; phylum Chordata; class Lepidosauria; order Squamata; family Cordylidae; genus Hemicordylus; species Hemicordylus capensis. The sequence goes on along the minus strand of NC_069660.1, from coordinate 245,651,629 downwards.
GAGAACAGGAAGGAACATAAACTCTGCCAAAAGAAATGCAAGGAAACAATAAGGGATGCCAAGTGAGAGTTTTGAGGACCATGTTGGGGTTTGTGATTATTTAGCAGAGCACCAAGGAAGTTACCACTCCAGTTACCGAGTGCAGAGTTTAGTTGCTGCAGCTATTTCAAGAACACGCATGGGGATCACTGTAGAGTCTAAGTTACTTAACTAGTTTATTGGTGAAATACATTTGAGATATGAAAGACCTATCCCATCTATCAGCTATATAGTTCAATTATAGCTATGCCTCTGACTGTTATCATGAGTGTTTGGTTTTATTCTTCTCTTGTAAACTACAAATTAAACTAGCTATTATTATTTCTTATTTACACAGTCACACAGGTGTTATTGACTGGTTTGTTTTATCCAGACATCAAGTCCTTCCCAAGGACCTGGGATGGCTGAATTTTATAGTCAATGTTGTTGCTGTTATAGATATCGTTGCAGAATATAGGCTGTTCCCAGTAAAGCTGCTTTTTGTAATTGGCTGATGGTGATTTCTGTGGTCCCTATGGTGTTGAGGTGCTCTTCAAGGTCTTTTGGAACCGCACCCAGGGTGCCAATTACCACTGGGATTATTTTGGTCTTTTTCTGCCACAGCCTTTCAATTTCAATTTGTAGATCTTTGTATTTGGTGATTTTTTCTATTTCTTTTTCTTGTATTCTGCTATCCCCTGGTATTGCTATGTCGATTATTTTAACTTGTTTTTCTTTCTTCTCGACTACAGTTATATCTGGTGTATTGTGTGGCAGATGTTTGTCTGTTTGTAGTTGGAAGTCCCATAATATTTTTACATCTTCATTTTCTTCAACTTTTTCAATTTTATGTTCCCACCAATTTTTGGCTATAGGTAGCTTGTATTTTTTGCAGATGTTGCAGTGTATCATCCCTGCTACCTTGTCATGCCTTTGTTTGTAGTCAGTCTGTGTGATCTTTTTACAGCAGCTGATTAGGTGGTCCATGGTTTCATCTGCTTCTTTACAAAGGCGGCACTTGCTGTTTGTTGTGGATTTTTTTGACTTTTGCTCTTATTGCATTTGTTCTTAGTTCCTGTTCTTGTGCAGCCAGTATTAAACCCTCTGTTTCTTTCTTCAAGTTGCCATTCTTAAGCCATTGCCAAGTCTTGGTGATGTCTGATTTTCCACTTATATTGTGCAAATATTGACCATGCAGTGGCTTATTTTTCCATTTTTCTGCTCGGTTCTTGACTTGTTCTTTCTTGTAGGCCTGTTTTGTTTCATTGGTGTTGAATAGTTTCTCATTATTGACCATTTGAAGTGCATCTTCTTCATGGTTCTTGATATATTCTTCAAGGCCTCTTTTCTCCTCCTCTACTGTTTGATGGACTTGCAGCATTCCTCTTCCACCTGAGCTGCGAGGGAGGCATAGCCTATCTACATCACTGTGGGCGTGCAGAGCATGATTGATGTGATTGAACTGTTTTGATAGTTGTTTATGAAGGCTTGTTAGGTGTTTAAGCCAAAAGCCATGCAGTTCATCGTCGCCTTATTAATTCTGGTGTTATTATTAGATCTTGCATTTGTTGGTTACATTTTTTGACCTCTTTCATCCAGCCTGCTTTTTTATTATAATCTATTGGATTGTCCCATAATTTCCCCCAGAATTGTACTGTTTCTTCTTTATTTGGTGTTTCTAGGTTTCTTGCAGTTTCTCCTTCTATTCTTTGGTAGAAACGTCTCTGATTCGACTGGAATTGGAGATTCTGCCTGTGCTGTGTAATTCTGGCTTTGTATCTGCTAATCTTCTTTGACACTGCTGTTATTTGCTGCTTTATTATTTCCAGGACTTCTCTAATTCTCCTTGAATCTAGGTGGTATTTTTGGATCAGGTACTGTTTGGTGTTTTCATTCTTCAGCTTCTTGTCTTTCATATCTTTCAATTTACTAGCATCTGATCTAAGCCTGGAGATTTTATTTTCTAATCTAATCTTCCATTTAGGTGATGTACTACTTTCTTTTTTTACAGGTCCACTGATCTTCTATCCGAGCTCTTGTGTTGTTATTGTTGCTGCACTGTACATTAGGTTGGTTTGTTTCTTGCAAATTATTGGTGGTTATTTCTGCAAGTGCAGCATTGACATCTTTTAATGCCTGAGCAAGTTGTTTTTTGGCAACTGTTTTTAGAGCTGGAAGTCGAACCCTGGTGGTTGTTTGGTTCATGTGCTCAGTTATTTTTTGCTTTAGTTCATGTTGCTTTTCTGTTAACTGGCATTTGGGTTTTTGAGGTGAAGGCAAAGGGGAGGCTGCCTGGTTATTATTATTATTATTTCTTGTTTACACAGTCAGACAGGTGTTATTGACTGGTTTGTTTTATCCGGACATCGAGTCCTTCCCAAGAACCTGGGATGGCTGAATTTTATTATCAATGTTGTTGTTGCTGTTATTATTATAGATGTCATCACAGAATATAGGCTGTTCCCAGTATAGCTGCTTTTTTGTAATTGGCTGATGGTGATTTCTGTGGCCCCTATGGTGTTGAGGTGCTCGTCAAGGTGTTTTGGAATTGCACCTAGGGCGCCAGTTACTACTGGGATTATTTTGGTCTTTTTCTGCCACAGCCTTTCAGTTTCAATTTGTAGGTCTTTGTATTTTGTGATTTTTTTCTATTTCTTTTTCTTCTGTTCTGCTATCACCTGGTATTGCTATGTCGATTATTTTAACTTGTTTTTCTTTTATTATTATTTCTTGAAATTGAAAGGCTGTGGCAGAAAAAGACCAAAATAATCCCAGTGGTAACTGGCACCCGAGGTGCAATTCCAAAATTCCAAAACAACTTGAAGAACACCTCAACACCATAGGGGCCACAGAAATCACCATCAGCCAATTACAAAAAGCAACTTTACTGGGAACAGTCTATATTTTGCGACGATATCTATAATAACCAACAGTATTGATAATAAAATTCAACCATTGGGAAGGACTCGATGTCTGGATAAAAAAAACCAGTCAATAACACCTGCCTGACTGTGTAAACAAGAAATAATAATAATAATAATAATAATAATAATAATAATAATAATTATTATTATTATTATTATTATTATTATTATTATTATTATTATTATTATAAAAGAAAAACAAGGTAGCAGAGATGATACACTGGAACATCTGGCAAAAAACAATTATTTCCATCTTTTGTCTTGCACAAATCATCTTATGTCCTTCACTTCATTTTGAAGCAAAATATTTTGCTTTATCCTGTTTCCCAAATACGAGGACTGTTTCCCAAATGCGAGGACTGCCATTATATTGTAGAGTTCTCACTTTTAAAAACCTTGAAAGTGAAATAACAGTGATGATAAAGAACAGGTGAAGTCATAACATACTTCTCATTTACAAGGAAATATTCAAGAATTCTTCACAGTCATCAGTTCTGTTCTCATTTGTTATACAGTGTTAGTCACATTGTTATTATCAACTGGATGCTTTGATACAACGTTAGCATGGCAAGAAATGGACCTTCTGAGCAGAGGTGCACCTAGGTAATTTTGAAGCCTGGCCTGGACCTAAAGGCCTTTGGAAGCCCCCTCCCCTGCAAATTAAGCATCATCATGCTCTGCTGGGCGATCACACCACCCAGGATAGACTAAGGAGGATTTGGGGGGCCCTAGGGGCTGTGGAGGTCCTGGACTTTGGCCCCACAGTCCAGAGGTAAGAGCACCTCTGCTTCTGAGTGATCCTATATTAAGGCATGTATCACACTTGGTGTTGCCATACAGTGAGAACAAAAACACTTTTAACATAAGGCACAATTCACTGGGAATGTATTCTGTACACATCCTATAAAAAGGAATAATTTTCTCTGGATACAAATATTTTGCTCTGTATCACGTGGCTTTGTCTGAATTAGCCCTTATCCAAGACCAGACAAAAGCGAAGCAGTTTATAACTAATGATGTACTCTGTGGACAGAATTAATTTTTATGATGGCTTTCTGTCGATGGGCTGTGTACAAACATCACGAGTCATAGCGTACAGGGCAACAACACAAAAACTAAGTCGTTAGGGAGAACAACACACTTCACACAGTATGTTATTCCTTGTTAATTTTCAAATCACCTTCTAAAACATCTTAACCTTTTGCTTGTTTGCTTCGTACTTTTACATAGTTAGTGAGCTTGGGCATTAACTACATTCTAAATCCTAAGGATCCAGGAGCTGAGAGCATATAAGATGACCCAATTAGTTCTTTGGAGTCAGGACCTGTCTTTTTGCTGTGTCACTTTATAAAGCCCCTACATTGGTGATTATTATTATTATTTACATTTTATATCCCGCTTGTCCTCCAAGGAGCCCAGAGTGTTGTACTACATACTTAAGTTTCTCCTCACAACAACCCTGTGAAGTAGGTTAGGCTGAGAGAGAAGTGACTGGCCCAGAGTCACCCAGCAAGTCTCATGGCTGAATGGGGGATTTGAACTCGGGTCTCCCCGGTCCTAGTCCAGCACTCTAACCACTACATCATGTTGGCTCTCGATACTGTATGCCATAAAAGCACTATAGCCAGTCCTTACTTTTAAAAATCTTGATAAAGAAACAACAGTGGTGATAAAGAACAGGTTAAGTTGTAGCAGAGCGCTCATTGACAAGGAATTGCCTAAGACTGCTTCTACAGCGGTGTTCTCGTTTATTATGCAGTCGTATTCATTCTTTGCTTTAGGCAACATCCCTGCACCACATCCTTGCACTAATGCAGGGGTGCACAAGTCAAATACCTTGGTGGGCCGGAACCAACCATGACTTGGTAGGCAGGGGCCGAGGTAAATTTTCACCACATTAATGATTACATTAAAATTAATTATTAAAAATATTAATGAAAGCAAGTATTAGTTACCCACAGCATGAGGAGGGAAGAGGAGGCTCCTAGCAACCTTTCATCTTCCTTGTTCCCCATGCACTTTCAACATCTTCAAAAGTCAGTTTTGAAAGGGGGCTGACCCCCCCCCCAGGTCCATGGGGCAAGGCAGCATTTTGCACTTCACCTCAAGCACAATACTTGGGGCGAGGCCTGGGGCCAGCAAAAAAGTCCCCATGGGCCAGATCCAGCCCCCGGGCCTTATGTTGTGCAGGCCTGCTAATGCAATAGCATTACACTAGTGCCCCACTAGTCTATATGCAGGCCTCTATAACCAAGACAGAATATATTTTTCTTGCCAAAAAAATAAATAAATCCCCATAACATTGTTTCTTGATACTTTTGTGGTTTGCCTCATATAAACAATTTGATAAAATGAAAGAGCTTATTGAATATAAACCTGTTGTCTGTTTATTTTTCAACAAAATACGGTTCAGAAAATCTGGATTTATGAGTACGACCCCCACAGATGTAAGTAATTACTTACTTGCATTACACGCTGTGCAACAGTTCATTGTTTTATACAAAGTGGTTATTTATTGCAGGGGGGGAATCATATAGCATTTTTATATCTTTTGTTCAAAAATTAGACAAGGTATAGCTGCATATCTTTTTTTATTGCTGTGGCTTTCCCCTAGTTAATTTTATAACTCTGCCAAATCCTCTAACTGTTCTATTCAGCTATACACATCACGATGCAGCAGGTAGGGACTATGAGAGCAGGGCTGACCCTACCATGAAGCAGAGTGAAGCAGATGCTTCAAGGCAGATGGTGGGCTGGTTCCCAGAGGCAGCACAGCGACTCACCCAGCACCCGCTCCATGGATGACCTGCAGAGGAAGGAAGACACAATGGCTCCTCTCACCCTTCCTAAGAGGAAGGTTGAAAGAAACGGAAGGATAAAAAGGAAGCTGTAAAAGAAGGACAAAATTGGTGTGCGACTGTTAATTTAGTAGTAAAAAAGAAAATGAGGATGGAAGATGCCATTTTACGCAGCAGAACATCATGTGATGGTGCTGGCTATACACACATGGAGGCAGGATTTCAGAATCTTCTATGCAAATAGGTGCTTCCCATATTATTTGCTGCCATATGCTCTGAACAGAGGCCCTGCTCTGCATCCCCATGCTGAAATTGTGGCACTATTGCTCTGGAATGCCCTCCATGGAGGCTTACCTTTCCTCATCACTATCTATATTTCACCATTTGGATGTCACTTTTCTGGGAGGCTTTTGGTGTTGGTTGACTGCTGTTTAGGAAAGGTGGATATACATTTTTAAAATAAACTAATTAAATATAATGATAATTTCCTACACTTGATCTTAGCCAAAAGGCCGAGAAGCAATAATGATAATTTCCTAAACCAACAAAGAAAACTAACCGAAGGTGAGGTAAGGAAAGTGTTATTGTATCTATAGAATAAGTTTTCAAGGTTGCCAAGTACATATATTGCTTCCTTTCTAATTGCCATTTTATTGCTTTAAAAGATCAGAGAAAGCACACCTATAGGCTTCTAAAAGATGAACCATGTAGTCCAGTTTGAGAATCCTTGGCATGCCTTTTACTGAGCAAATAGTGTTGAGGATAAAAGCAAACCAGCAAGATCTGTCTCTTCGGCCACATTCGCACGTAACATGAAACCGGAGGTTGCTGGACCTGCAGTTAATTTTTCAAACAGTGAATTTTTCAAATCACAGATGTTCATCCAACCATGGTCCAGCAATCTCTGTTTTCTGGACAGGGGAATTCCTCCCTTTTCCTGGTCCGCCAAGGCTGCATCCCAGCAAGCTCCGTAGCACCTTGCCAGACTCTGAACAATCATCAGCACGTCTCCAGGGTGGCAGCCACTGGCCACGATCTTTGAAGGGGGGTGCTGAGCACGATCATGCCTTTTCGGAATGATCCACCCATGCTCTGCGGGGAAAGGGCATTTTAATCCCTTTAAATGCTATGTCATTCAATCTCTTCTTCTGACAGCAATTGCACCACCCTCCTCATAATATCCCCACAACAAAACTGCCTCGCACAAGCACAATTTCTGGTGGGGGGAGGGAATCTGGGGGCACTGTTTTCCTGTTACTCAGGAAAGGAAAGGGAACATGGGACGGGATTTTTTATTTTATTTTATTTTATTTTATTTTATTTTATTTTTTGTACACCACCCCAAGTGTCTGACTCTGGGAGGTGAGGGAAGGGAAAAGATCCTTGGGTCTCACCTGTTGGGACCAAGGATGTTCTTGTGAGGGCTCAACCCAGCAAAATCAGTCCACGGAGTTCAAACCACACTCTTGCCCTTATAGTGGCTTGCTGCCAGGGACTAGCACTCTCATGAGAGGGCCAGTCTACTGGAGAGGACCTTAGACTCAACAAAACCTTTGGTCTTCTGTCCCTCAGGTATGGCTGCCCTGCCACACGTTGCTGTCCCAGCACTCTAATGGTTGTCCTGCTGATGCTGCCACCTCAAGTGCATGTGCTTGTGAACATACATCTTTGTCACTTCATTTTTGGGGTGCAAAGCACATAGTGCCTGTCTTGCCATCCCATCCCCTTTTTCTCCTGATTGCCAGGAGGGAGGACAAAGGACAGAGCGGGAAGAAGACATGTCCCTCTATGACTTTGCCATTTGACAGGCTGACAAGCTTTGGATGGGACGTCGCAGCGTCCCTGTTGCCGGGCAACTGCTTTGTTGGATCAGACAGGGATGGAGCAAGGCCAGCGAGAAGTGGCGCAAGCATGGAGTGGACATGATCCTGGACAGGTCTGTGCTGCTATCTCTGTGATTATGGTTCCCGACAGCGAACGAAACCATGGTTATGGTGCCGTCCATATTCGGACGTAACTCCGCTGCGGAAAACCTCGGGTTGCGGTGGCAAAACTCACTACAAACCAAAGGTTCAATTTGGAGTTTGGCAAGGCAAACCTCTGGTTGCTTTTGCAGTGAAACTGTAGTTGCATGCATTGTGATGTAACAGAGCTCCAACCTCTGCCCCGTTTAACTGCAGGTTCATGCTACTTGCAAATGCGGCCTTAGAGTCTTGTTGCATCTGTCACTTACATCTAAAGAATTTCTAAAATATATACCTAAATAAATATATACCTAAATAAGAAAAATAACCTTGATTATGAGAAGACCATGTGTTTCTTCTTACACACTGATAGTTCATTATCTGCATACTACTTCTAATATTACCTTTGAGAGGTATGAGAACATGCTCTGGAGACACCAGGGCATCCATTAAAGTCAGGTGGATTCCAGAACTGTGTCTGCTGCATACATCTTGATGCACTGTTGGGACAAGAAGAGAGATCATAACAAGAACTTGGCATAACTCTGGGTTAAATATCAGCTGGGTCAGTGGGGTGTTCTCTTTGGTTCATAGAAATCATACACTAAGAAAACTTCAACTCTAAACATGAAGATCTCAAAGCTCTTGTAACTATAAGCATTGTAATATCCATGGAATCTTCTTGCATAGTCTCTTTGACTATGATATGCAGATGTTACCACATCACAAAATCAAGCTTTTTGTATACCATCATACTCATGATGAATACGGGTTCCCTGCCATGTGCTAAAACTACCATCTTCTGAATACTGGCACTTCCATTGGCTCACCATGTGCACGGATAAGTCATTTCCCACAGATTTCTAGCAGACACCTAATTGCTAATCAACAGATATAAAGTAACAGATATAAAGTTATTTTCTTGGAGTATTTTCACGCAATGGAAACCAGTTTAGATTGGCCTACAGTCACGTCATATAAGATCACTTCATGTCACCGAGCAACCACATGATATGGTTCTGGTGCAATATGAATGGACTAGATGTCTCTTGATTTTAGCATGTTGAATTCTCTTGAATGAAACCTGGACTCCCTTGAGTGCTTTGAAAGTATTCTTGGTATAATCATGGGACTCAAGATGGCTTACATGGCATTCCTAGGGGATTGTCCATCCAGGCACTGACCAGAACTAGACCAGCTTAGCTTCAGCAAGATGGCTGTATCCTGTGCCCTCAGATTGTGTCCTGGACATATTCCCACTGAAGTCATAGTTGAGGTCTAATGGCTTCCAGTATAAATAATCATGCACAGGACTCCTTATGTTTGGAAACTATGTACTGCCAGAGTCCAATTCCCCTTGCCCCGAGGAAAAAAGTAAAGTCCAAAATGTCCAAGTCAGATTAACTGCATCTCAAAGTAAACTTTCTGCATCTTTGCAGAAAGTCCGGATTCCTTGTTGCCTAATTTTTTTGGCTAAAACACTCTAAAGTAGGAGTCCTTGTTCTGTAGGACGATAATTCTGTTTTGACTCACTGAGATTCTGCTACTATAAAATTACAAGACAGAGTTTTAAAAGTGCTGCTACTAAGTTTGGAAAGACAAGGTAGCTCCACACCCTGTGAATGGCCGGGAATGATCAAGGGCTATTTGTAGCTCACTTGAGCCAGCCATAAATCATACCTCATTCATGCTTCTGTGGAAAATTGCTCCAGTGCACCACAGCATTATCAATTCTATCTGCTAAGCCAGCTTTTCACACTCAAGAGTATTAGTGTTTGTTTACAGAATGTGAATGTTTGGATGGCTTCCCTCTTTTGATTTTTAAGATGCTGGATACTTACAGAAATTTGAGGGATTTCCCCTTAATACTGACATACACAGAATAATAATAATACCCCTTACTTTTTAAAAAAGTGACTTTCCGCTTCTATTTCTTAATGCTACCTTTTCTCCTTGGACCATAAACTTGCAGCTGTTTCCCCACTGTCGTTTATTATATTGGTTCCCACCCTCCCTTCATGGTCTTCAAACTGAGCAGCATCCCAGCCATACAGCTAAGCAGAGATTTGCATTTGTGTTTCTTATAATCCTAAGTCTCTAGTCACTGATAACAAACTGGCTTTGGTAGATCCAGGTGTGCTCCACCCCAGGACCCAATAACCAATCTTGCCATATGAGCATAAGAGGAACCAAAGGTCTGTCAAGTCAAGTATCCACTTCCCCACAGTGACCAACCAGACACCTCTGGGAAGCCCACAAGAAGGGTATGAAGTCAATAGCCTTCACCTGTGTTGCCCTCCCACCGTGAAGTGGTATTCAGAGTTATGCTGCTTCGGAACATGAAGTTACATAGAGTTATCCTAACTAATAGCCAGGGGCTGACATCCTGACTAGGTACCATTGAAATTAAAAGGACAATTTAGCATGCCTAACTTCAGACATAATAGCCAGTAAATTCGTTCTCATGACCATTTATCCTGGGGCTGAGGAGGGCAGCAGGGGAGGCAGGAGCATTCTTACCTTCCCTCAGATGATCTGCCATTGATTTCCTTCTCACCACACTATGTGGCCTCACAATCGCCACTACATCAAGCGACATAGCAAAAGAGAGGCTGGGGGAAGGGTGCCTGGCCTCCAGAAAGCTCACTCATCACATGGTGGATTGAAGTCATTCTAGAGGCTGGGACGCTCCTTCCCCTGCCCTCTATGGTAGGATGGGCTGCTGGCAGCCTGAATGGGGCTGCAGGCAGTACATGCTGCCACACAACCAGGGAGTGGGGTAAGAGGGCAGATGTGCGCCCTCTTACCTTATTTTTAGCCTGGGAAAAAATCTCAGGCTACCTGGCGGGGCAGCACCGGGATCAGGACCAGTCCTGGTGCTCCACACAAGCAGCCCTACTGAGATAGGGCTGTGCAAGTCCAGATAGGGCTACTTGTGTGAACAGCCCCAATGGCAGACATCCTGAGAAGAAGTTCCATTGAAATTGAAAGGATGTTAGGCCCTGCCTGATTTTTCTTTTTAATTTCAAAGGGACTTCCTCAAATAAATTTAGCCAGCATGTCAGCCAGTGATAGGCCTCTATGAGCAGGATCATTTTTTGGACATATGCTCATGGGTTCATGTTGAAATGTGATCCTGTGTGTCTCAAGCATTATTCTGCAATTAGGCCAAGTTGCAACCATTTAAATCAGCAAAGCAGAGCTAGTTCAACCTACGGGGTCATTTAATTGTAGTACACTGCTGAGCAATGCCCTCAGGAGCCTATGGAACCATTAATCCGGAATATGTACAAAGCGTATCCTGCTGGCTTTGCTATATGTCACTAATATATAGCACTAATTAGGCTGCTTAATCAGAGCAGGACAAACTCGGGGAGCTGCAAACAAATGTCCATTTTAGCTGTCAAAGTAATAACGATAGAATAAAAATGAGCCATGGAGCAGGGGCTCTGTCTCTCATTGCCAGAGACAGCCTGCCTTCCCCTTCCCTTCTCCCCGCCTCTAGGGACGAACGTGCAATAAGACTAGGCAAAGGGCCGTGCTGAGCAGCATAGCAAGCAGCGATGTCTGCTGTGGCTCAGAATGAGGCTGCTTGGCTCCTTGGTGATGTTTGTTGTTGTTCGTATGGCGCAGGAACTTGGCAGGAGCAGAGCGGCTAGTTTCCCACTTTCAGTCCCACAGTCAGGAAAGTCTCCCAGCCTGTGGAGGAGACAGGCTGACTGAAAGGGCCAGCCAGCTCCACTGTAGATAAGTTAATGTACACAGAGTGGATGTAAATTACCACGACCCTCAGCAGCAGGACATTGGCCAGGGCCTGTCAGAGAGAGGACAAACGTCGGCAAGCTGTGCGTCTCCCTGACATTTACCTCTAGATAGAGCAGCCTATTGCCCTACAAGGAAGGACCTCTTGGAGCCAGAGTTTCCTTGAAAACAGCTGCGTGTCCCTGACACCTACAAGCTAATGCAGTTTTAATCAGGAGAATTAGCTGAGGGCGGCTGACTGTTTTCCCAAGCTATTTACATGGGGGCAGCGTGTATGCTCCCCCCTACTTTGTGACTTTATTGACAATTCCATTATGTTTCTTTATCTGTGTGACATTTTCCCTCCTCCTTCCTTCTAGAGAGCAACATTTCTTTTCATCTCCACCCACAAACCCTACACCACACTTGGTGTTTATACAGTGACATCAGAAGTGAAGGCTCCTTAAGACCTGGAAAGTAACAAATCTGTATGTAAAACCAGGGGAAGCGTGCCCAGTTAATGGCTTTCTCTGAGTTCTGAAGTAAATTCTGCGTTATGAGCCAAATAGAGAGTATGTGTGTGTGAATATACATACACACACACACACATACACACACACACATATGCATTTGTTTAAAAACATGCCCCTATTTTTTAACCCGGCCATCCTCCTGTTTTAGTTGTTTTTATTTTGAAGGGGCTGTTAAAGGAGTGGAGCATCCCATCAAGAAATTGTGTTCATTGTGACTTTTATCTAAGTAGCTGGATATGAATACTACTACCTGATTTATGGAGCACAACTGCAGGACACAGCCTCAGGACAGCTCATACATGTTTCAATGACTCTAAATGCAGAAGATACAATCTAGAGCATTGTGTCCTAAATACATTTCTTGAAAGTAACTTCCACTGAATGCAGTGAATCTTCCACATAATGAGCACAATCTAAACAGGGCCCGGACACAGTTCACCAATTGTTCTTTTCTTTTTGGGGATGACTGAGAAACACAGCACACATCTTCTTGGTCTCCCAAACCATGTTAAGTCCCAAACCCAATTAACCTGTTCATGTTTTTAATCCCACGTCCAGGCAGCAACACTTTGCATAAGGCCAGGGGCTCAGTGTCTGGGCATTTAAACCAAACCTGGTTTTCCAGGGTTTTTTTTAAACTGTGTTGAATGTTTTAATTGTTAATTGTTTTATGATGTTTTATCGTCTCTGCTTTTAACTGTTAATTGATTTTAATTGTTTTGTTTTAATGTAAACCACCCTTAGCCATTTTTGGAAGGATGGTATAGAAATCAATCAATCAATCAAACAAACAAACAAACAAACAAACAAACAAATAAACAGATTTAGCTTCTATGTACACTAAAATAAAAACAGAGATAGTAGTAGTGCTCCCCGCCCACCAGCATTCTATGGAGAAAAATATATTGGGAGGGCAAGACAAAAGCTATAGGAAAGTTCACAGGTGTGAGTCAGGTGGTGTAGTGGATTAAAGCCTTTGTTTCAGAGCAAGCTCATGTGAAGGGAAGAAAAATGCTGAATCATCCCTGCTGAGCTTTCTGGCAACGCTTCTCCTAAAACTTTCCTGTAATTTTTTAATATTTTTTTTGCCACGAACACCTGCTTATCGACAGAGCTTAAACCTCCACTGGGCTGGAATCCCAGGGAAACTCTTTCTCTTCCTGTTGGAAAAGTACAAAAATCTTCCACTTGTATGCCTTCACGTGGTGAGCACCTGAGGCATGTTTGCATCAGAGTAAAAACCCCTTTCAGCCACCTAATGGTGCAGCGGGTAAATGACTTGATTAGCAAACCAGAGGTTGCCAATTTGAATCCCTGCTGGTATGTTTCCCAGACTATGGGAAACACCTATATTGGGCAGCAGTGATATAAGAAGATGCTGAAAGGCATCATCTCATACTGCCCGGGAGATGGCAATGGAAAACTCCTCTTGTATTCTACCAAAGACAACCACAGGGCTCTCTGGTTGCCAGGAGTTGACATCGACTCAACGGCACACTTTACCTTTTTTAAAAAACCCTTTCAACCCACCCCTTTCCTGAGTTAAAAACTCACTCAGAGAGGCTTATAAAAGAAGAACAAAAAGAAAAACAGCTTTATTTCCAGTATTACAGACTGCTTCCATCTGAGGCTTTCTCAGCTTTTTGTTACAGGTAAAAATACTCTGTAGGTTACAAGAATACTTAAGAAAGCACCCCAAATGATGTTGGGGCAGCACACTTCAAAAATCGTGGTTACCCAATTGCAAAGAATAGGTATATAGGAAACTGCAAAAGCACACTTAAAAGCTTACAGTACAGGTAAGCAATCATATAACAGTATCAGGGATATACAAAACACATACACAAAGAAACCAAAAGTCTAATGCAAAGTCTGACTAAACAAACCTTCCCCCCTAGACTAACTTCCTGAAGCCAAAGCCCTGGCTTTCTTTTTTTGAACTCACCAAACTCTGGTTGAGGATTTAAGCTTCCTGCCCTCCTGGCTTCCCAGGACCTGCAGAGGCATTTTCCTGCAGCCAGTCTTCACGGCCACATGTCCTCCTCTGCACCCCCAGCCATTTTCTTCTAACAAAGAACTTCTTCTTCTCAACAGCTCTCTAGGTCCCACCCACCTGGTGTGCTGATTGGCTGAGCCCTGGAGTTCACCAGCCTGTCAGTCAGGACAGAGTTCACTTCCGGTTACTCTTTAGAGGGAGGGGTGGTTGATCACTACAGGTGGTATGGGTGGAGGGACATACCATAGAACCACAGAGAGTGAAATGTGGATTGTGGGATGTCCTGGACTGCAGTCTTGGTGGTAATGTGAAGCAAAATCACAAATCCTGTGACTCCTATCAGTCACTAACAAAAACACAGAAGATGATGGACCACACTGTCAAACAAGCACACACAACCACCACAATTATGCATGGTAGCCCTGTCATGAATGATACTATTAACATCATATCTAGTTTGGCTCTCAAAGAATCTGAGCAGGAACAAGTTTCCATGAACTCCAGATGATAGAGGTATCTAAACACCTCTGTAGATAGATCTATTGTGTACTTTATTAGAGACACTCCCTCACTAACAGGTCAAACCCTTGAGAAATGGGATTCATAGGGGACATGCTGCTGTGGGCATAACTATTACAGTAACAAGTAATCCAACTAATCCAAGTAACAAGTTGGTTTCAAAACCTGTTATAAAATTAATGTTCCAGTGGTCTATGTTTGAACAGTTTTCCCCCAGTTAATAATTAACCCATTGCAAAGTTATTATTATCAGATCCGTCACTGAAGGTCACAGAGAGAATAAAACTCATATCTGAAATGTAATAAATGACACAGTCACAACTTACCTGAGCTAGACTGTCACACCCTGACACCTTTTCAAGATTTCTTTACTTACTGGCAGTGTAAGCAAATGGTGCCTTTGGCGCCATGCAGTAAAATGCAAGAAAGACAGTGAACCTGAAATGACCCATTGTATTGCATATGCACTCTGACTGCATTAGGAAGCCTTTTGTTCTAATATTTGGACTATGACAGGAAACAAACATAAAAGCTTATCATAAAAGAGAACAAATCCACACTTTTGTGAAACTTGCTGGGGTTTGTTAATCGCCAGAACTTTTCTCTGTAGGACAATCTACAGGTAAGATACTTTCTGCATCTAACTGCCAAACATTTCAAAAAAAATATTGGCACCATATGGAGGCTCTGCCTCCCCACTTCTGTGTGCATGCACCTACCTATGTACAGGAGGGTGCACACACCGGGTTTAATTTGTGCCAGGAGATACCTTAATCCTCTAGCCCAGGGATTCTCAATGTTGGGTCCTCAGATGTTATTGGACTTCATTCAACTCCCATAATCCCCATCCAAAGGCCAAAGGTGCACATAGGTAATTTTGGAGCATGGATCTAAAGGCCTTTGGAAGACCACCACCACCACTCACTGCAAGTTAAGCATCATTGCCCTACACCAGGCTTCCCCAAACGGCGGCCCTCCAGATGTTGCTGAACTACAACTCCCAGCATCCCGAGCCACAATTTATTGAATCTGGGTATGCTGGGGGTTGTAGTTCAGCAACATCTGGAGGGCTGCAGTTTGGGGACGCCTGCCCTACAAACACACACACAGTGCCACACACAATATTTTTAACACATGGGTTCTTCAGGGCGCAAACAGCAATGGAACTCAGAAGAATGTAAAAATGACCTCAATGGGCGGTGGGGCTCATAGAGAAGAAGGCGCTCTCTTAAGACACTCTCTTCTCTAGGCAGTGTGTGAGCACATGGATTCAAAGTGGGGCCTTCCCGATTCAGCCTAAGTGGGATCTAAAATTAACTGAGCGGACATTTTTTTTAAAACCTTGTATGCATGCCCACGCATGCATGCCATAGAGGGAACACTGCCCGTCACCCACTCAGCTGCCCACTTGCTCTCCTCACCACCATGGCCAATTGTTGTTGCTGCTGCCAGCTGCTTCTGGGCAAGTAGCCTGCCATGTCATAATGCCATAATGATGTTGCTGTGTGAAGCAACAACATGATTGTAATAGCTGTGGCTAACCAGCATTTTACCAGGATAAATAATGCACGACACACTTTGCAGGCATTAGGGGTGTGCACAGAACTGGCATGGGTGTTTAGGTTCAGATTTGAACCAAATCTGAACCAAACCACCCAGTCCACTAACTGGTTCATTTCAACCGGCGGCAGTTTGGTTCATCCTGTCGATCTGATTCAATCCAATTCAACCCAGTTCAACTGCACTGCTTGTAATGGGGAATATGGTAAGGGGGGTCTTATCCCTTAGCAGAAGAATCTCTACATACTCCATAAAAGAAATTCTAGATAACATCAGTCTCATCTTTTAATAAGGAAAAACCTTCAAGATTGAAGAAAGGGGGACCATCCACTCCTGGTGACACAGAATGAGGGATCATGCACTCCTGATGACACAGGACAATCGTGTCTTACAGATCACATAATAAGAAATGAGCTTCTGAAAGGCCAATCAGGGAAGCTTATTCTAAGATGATGTTTCCAATCTCCATTTGAATGAGGGTTGAACACACTCTACCTGTTAATCCATTAGGATGAAAACATAGGGCCATTCACTTATTCACTCTCCTTGCCTTGTTCAGGGAACTGACAGTGTTTGCAAGCTTGACTTACTCCCCAAATGCAGTGATATATTTTTAAATGGTAGTAGCCCTGCCAAGTACACCTGCCTTAGACCCTTCCCGTTCCCAAAAGCCTTCCCATATAGGCTGCTATTGTTCCCATTAAATAAAGAGGAAAGTAAGACTGAGAAAAACTGACTTCGTGAAGTCAGTCAACGGTAAAGTCAATGACCACATAATTGAGCAGGACCAGATCTTTCAAACTCACATCCAACACTCTATTCAGTGGACCGGGGATCACACACACACACACACACACACACACACACACACACACACACACACTAGTTCCATCCCTTCCAAGAACTAAAATTTCATTTTCTAGGCCAAGTGTCAAAGCCATTACTTTTCACTGCACAACCTCTACTGGCCAAAGACTGTAAGACTCAAGTTAGCTTATAATGCCATAGTTTGAGTCGCAGTCACTCACGTTCTATTTCCAGCATTCTCACATAATATCATAGCACTTCATTTAATACATTTGTTCTTTATTACAGGCTGTAATATAACAACCAGCAGTGCATCTTACAATAGTGATGGCCTCATGCCATGGGAAAACACATGGGTAACTTTTATAGTCCGGACATAATTATACATTTTGGATGAGTGAGGTGGGGAAAGAAAACATATTCTACCATTATTTTCTAATAATATTAGAACATCATTGATAGCATTTGTATGCATTAGACTTCATTAAAAACCCTGTTTGGTTATGCATTCTAGGTGAAATGAATGTGTGGAAGGTGGATAGGGATAGTGCCTGCTGGCTTGGCCTATGAGCTGCACATGTTCAAAGGGTTTACACTAAATGCACTCATGGATAGGATCCTTCTGTGTGCACTGTATCCTAGAAAATGGAGAGTATGGATCGTGCATAGGAAGACTACATGTGTTCATGTGTACATGTGAGAGGCAGCGTGGTGTAGTGGCTAGAGTGCTGGACCAGGACCGGGGAAGCCCAAGTTCAAATCCCCATTCAGCCATGATACTAGCTGGGTGACTCTGGGCCAGTCACTCCTCTCTCAGCCTAACCTACTTCACAGGGTTGTTGTGAGGAGAAACTCAAGTATGTAGTAGACCGCTCTGGGCTCCTTGGAGGAAGACCGGGATATAAATGTCATATTATTATTATTATTATTATTATTATTAAAAATAATGTGCTCAGATGCATACATATCTATGCAAAGAACATGCTGAACATGACCCTGATTCTCCACTCCATTTCTTCCCAGAATGAATGCATCATTGTTTTGGGGACTTCACAACATCAGTTTTCCCCCATCAGATTTTCCTGTACAACTTCTGCTCTCCTGAAGATGTTGGACTACAGCTGCCATCACCCCTGGCTATTGGCCACTGTGGCTGGGGTTAATGGGAGGTGAAGTCCAACAATAGCTGGATGGCTGAAGTTGTGCAGCCCTGTTGTAGATTGAGGAGGGAGAAGAAAACAGTGAAGACTGAGAAAGGGAGAGATAGATGTTTCCATTTCATTGTAATAGCAAAAGTGAAAACCTGGCCTCGATATAAAGGAGCCAGAGGGCCAAACCACACATTTAAAGACAAGCATGCAATGAACCCCTGCCTATATTAATCACAAACATCATGTTTCTGAGGCAACAAATAAGTAGCAACTGAGGGCCAAACTGCACATAATGTTACATGCAAAAACAACCATTACATGCTTGTCTTTCCTCCTAAACAGTACCCACAAAGGGGGTAACTCCCAATTGGAACCACAGCACAAGAGGAGAGGGGATTTGACCCTTTCCCCTATTATGGTCTAAATCAGGCCTACTCAACTTAGGCCCCCAAGCTGTTTTTGGACTACAACTCCCTACAGTGTGGTGTAGTGGCTAAAGTGCTGCACTAGGACCAGGGAGACCCGAGTTCCAATCCCCATTCAGCCATGATACTAGCTGGGTGACTCTGGGCCAGTCACTTCTCTCTCAGCCTAACCTACTTCATAGGGTTGTTGTGAGGAGAAACCTAAATATGAACTACACCGCTCTGGGCTCTTTGGAGGAAGAGCGGGATATAAAATGTAAAAAATAAAAAAATAAAAATAAAAATAATCCCCAGGCACAGTGGCCAATAGCCAGAGATTATGGGAATTGTAAACCAACATCTGCAGGAGGGCCAAAGTTGAGCAGCCCTGGTCTAAATCATGGTTCCCCTGCAGCTGTTGTTTACCCCAGAAGGGACACCTCCTGCCCTGGCCAACCTGAGGCTTTGTAGCTGTTGTGGGACTATAACTTCCATCATCCCCAGCTGTGGTGTATTAATTACAAGGAATTGTAATCCCACAACTGCTGGAGGTCTTGGGTTACCCACCCCTGATAAAGGGTGTTTTAGATTGGGTGGAATTGATTGAATAGAATAGTACAGCAGTTTTCTAGCAAAAGGCCACTTCAGTAGTCAAATGGCTATGCCATATTGGTAGACAATAATATCTAGTAATGATATCTCAGTGTTCCAGTGCACTTTGGGAAAGTCAAGAGAACACTAGGGATATTTTCAAAGCTAGCAATGGAGGAGCTTTGTTCACAGCAGGCATCTTCCAGACCAAGTTGTTCCAAATGGTGATGTAGCTGAATGCTTGCACATGACTCAGAGAGTCTCTGGGTGGTGAGAAACAGATCATTATTTTTAAATATTTATAGGGCACTCAGAGTATGTTAAGTACTTTCCAGTCCTTATCTCATCATTGCCACAACAACAAATATTGCTCTCATTGTTCAGATAAGGACTGAAAAATGGAGTCAGTGGCTTGCTTAAGGCTACTCAGCAGGACTTGGGCTGTACTGGCGCCATATTTTTCTCAGCAGACATGAGAGCTGTGTGTTCACTAGCATTATTTTGGAACTCTTTTGATGCCATCAGCTAAATATGGTATCCTTCTGGATCGGCTGAAGGAGTTGGGAGCAGGTTCTGCTTCTGCCTATCTCGGGCAGATTCCAGATGGTTTTGTTTGGAGATTGTTGCTCTACAAAGCAAGAGATTCTGTATAGAGTCCTTCAGGATTTTCTACATGAAATTGCTGGGACTGGGAGAGATCATCAAGAGATTTGCTGGAGGGTGTTATCAGTCTGCTGCTGACACCCACATCAATTTCGCTGTATCAACTTTATTAGGAAATGGAATAACCTCTTTAAATGCCTACCTGCAGGCAGTAATGGGCTGGATGAGGGATAACAAATGGAGTCTGAATCCAAATAAGACAGAGGTACTCATTTTGCAGGGTCAGAACCTAAGAGATTATCTAGATCTGCCTGTTCTGGGTGGAGTTATATTTCCTCAGAAGGAACAGGTATGCAGCCTGCGAGTACTTCTAAACCGAGCCTCTCTACAGTGTTTGTAAACAGCTTAGTGGAGGGCCTTTTATCAGCTTAGACTGAGACACCAGCTGCATCCATTTCTTGAGATGAACTACCTCAAAACTGTGGTGCATATGCTGGTAACTTCCAGGCTGGTCTACTGTAATGCACTCTATGTTGGACTGCCTTTGTACATAGTCCAGAAACTGCAATTGGTGCAAAATGCAGCAGCAGGGTTGGTCTCTGGAGTAGCCCCTATTCTGGAGTAGCCCCTATTCTGAAAGAACTACACTGGCTGTAGTGTTTCCAAGCAAAATACAACATGTTGGTGATTACTTATACAACCTAAAAAACAATTTGGGACCAGGTCATTTAAAAGAATGCCTTCTTTGTTATGCCCTGCGACCTATTAAGATAATCTGAAGAGGTCCATCTACAGCTACCATTGGTTAGTCTGGTGGCCGCTAGGGTTGCCAAGTGTCCTGCACTGTGAGGAACATCCCAACTTTCAGCAGGGAAATGCTTGTCCCATTTGGGACTCCATTTCTCCCGCTTTTTGACACTTAAAAAAAAAACCTTATAAAGCCACCACTGAGTGGCGGCGGGGTGGGATGGCAGCAAGAGCAGCTCTCCGGCCTCCCAAACTATGAAGGGAATGGCTGCTCTCTGGGGCAGGGTCCAGGGCTGGCTGGGGTGGGCAGCGCACTGCTGCTGAAAGCAAGCCTGGACTCGGGCAGCACTCACCACCACACTCACTGACTGTCTGGAGGAGGGAGGGGAGGAGCTGGGAGGGAGGGTGAGTGAGGCGGACGGGCCGATTACAGGCTTCTGCACACACACAGAATAACGTATAAGGAATTTAACAGCTGGGAAACAGGGGTTTTCATCTGTGCTCATTTGTTTTCACTTAACTGAGGATGGTGCGTCACACCGAAACGTCTAATAGTTCTTTGTTTACCACCTTTTTGTTTTTCTTTGTGTGCACAATAAAAGGTCCTTTTGTTGAGAGTTTGGAGTTAACCTGTCCATTGTGTCACTGACATATCGACTGGTTAAAATTGTACATTTATTTTAGATTTGTAAATTGTTTTAAACTGAGTTGTTTTAAAATATTTTATTGTTGTATTAAAAAAAGATTTTATCATTGGTTTTAACAATAACATTGCTCTTTTATGTTGTTTTACTGTTTTGGCTTGTGGCTGTAACATTAAAGAACTTGAACGATGTTGTTTTAGGATGTAAACTGCCTAGAGAAGTGAATTGAGGTGGCATATAAATTATCTAACTAACTAACTAAATAAATAACTATAAGTAAAGCAGTGTATCCTGCAGCACATAAAGTGTCTGGATACCAATGCCTTTACACACCTGTGCCTCAGAAACTCTGATTGGGCCATAGTTCCCTGGTGTGTTTAACACAAGTGTGTAAAGACACAGGTATCTCAGCCATGCTTTATGTGTTTTCTGTGGGGAAAACTGGTGCAGCAGCAGTATTCCTCAGCAATCATGTCATGTAAAATATGGAGCTGTTCTAAACGTGGATTTGAATCGACAGCTCCTGTTCTGTGTGCGCAGCAAACTGTTGATCCCAGAGGAGGGCTCGCTCACTGCTTCTGAGCCCTTCTGCAGCCTTCCTCCTGTGCGGCTTCTGATAGTGGAGACGCTCCATGGCTACTATGCTCAAGTGTGTCTTTGCACTTCCAACGCTTCTTCCGTCATTCGCAATGGAAGTAGCAGAGGCACTCCACACCCCCTAGGGGCCCCCAAATCCTCTTTAGTTTGTCTCAGATGGTGTGGTTGCTGCACCATACAATACCGCCAGACCATGCTGCACTGGGTGGCTGAGCACGACTTCTGCTTTAGAGACGGTGGATGGAGTGGGGAAAGAAATACGTGGGATGGGAATAGGTTGAGTTGTGTGTTGAAATGTTTCTGCTAATGCATATTTGCATAAATATACCTGTTTTATATTCTTACATTCTTGTGAGTTGCGTTGTTGTTTGTGCCCTCAAGAACCCATGTGTTAAAAATACTGCGTGTGTCATGGTATATGGGTGTAGGGGGGTGATGCTTAACTTGCAGCGGTGGAGAGGAGACCCTTTAGTTCCATGCTCCAAAATTACCTAGGTACACCTCTGGGAATTAGCTCTGGAATTAGCTCTGGACCAGGGGTCATCCCATGAAATTGATTGCCAGGAAATCCAGGACCAACAAATGGAAGTACTTTTTCACACAATGCATAATCAACTTGTGGAATTCTCTGCCCCAAGATGTGGTGACAGCCAACAACCTGGATGACTTTAAGAGGGGTTTGGATAACTTCATGGAGGAGAGGTCTATCATTGGCTACTAGTTGGAGGGCTAAAGGCCACCTCCAGCCTCAAAGCCAGGATGCCTCTGAGTACCATTTGCCAGGCAGTAACAGCAGGAGAGAGGTTATGCCCTCAACTCCTGCCTGTGGCTTCCAGCGGCATCTGGTGGTCCACTGTGTGAAACAGGATGCTGGACTAGATGGGCCTTGGGCCTGATCCAGCAGGGCTGTTCTTATGTTCTCATGAAGTGCAATGACATATTCCTTAGTAGCCACTATTTCCAGCTGAGCTTATTCTGCTCACTCCCAGAAGCCTCCATGGTTGCAACTGCATCTCCAGGCTTCGAAATTGCACTTTTGCTATGTTCAGGAGCTGCATTGCAATGCAAGCTCCCAGACTATGTTATTCATGGGGACAAGTCACTTAGTTGGCAGTGGACTGGTCACCCCTAGATTTGACTACAAGCCCCACAAATTGGAAAGGGGATTAGCTCCACACTATCTATGAGGGGTGCCCAGCTAAGCAGACTCCCAGGACTAGGTACTGCAAGTATCTGGCATATAATATTATTTCAGCCTTGGAATGAAATCTAAACTCCCCTCTTCCTCTCACAAAGAGAGACAATACCTGGCCATTAGTCCAGGGAGAAAAGACAGATAAGACAAGTGCAACTGCAGCCTCCATTATAATAGGGATGAGTAAGTGATGTAACTTTGAAAGTGTAACTTTGAAACTGTTGATAGAATTATTGGGAGAGTCAGTCCCAGCACAGGATATTCTTTAAATGCACCTGAATACTCCAATTGTCCTCACAATCACCCTTGAATTCACACACATTCATACCCAGGAAGGACTAAGACACAATGCATTCCAAAAAGAGGTTGTCTGGGTTCCCTTGTTCAGCAGAGCAGGACAAAAGAGAAGGGCCCTCAATGCACGTTTTGGGATATAAGTATCCCTAACTCCATGACCCAGTGTGCTTCCTCATGTAATTACACCTGGGACTCCCACTGAGAAACATCTCAGTGCTCCCTTGTGCCTCTCACTCTGGACCCCAGCAGACTGCAGCGGGCCATCTTAGTGTTCCTCTCCAGGACAGGTGATATAGCCTCTTGCCCGGCTTCTTCAGGGCTGAGCCTATCCCTTTCTCTTATTTCTGAAATCATGCCCTCTATCTTAAAGTACTTCTCTAGCCCGCCTGGGAATTTACACATAATTTGGAACTTTAAGCTAAATGTTCCTTACAATAGTCTGTTTCTTAGCATATTTGTAGTGCCTTTAAACTAGGGCCACATAATAATTTAGTCTTTTTAATACACTTCTTTTTTATTTAATTCAAACCTCTCAAGCTGATTTTCTTGAGTTCATATGCTTGTACAAACTAAGGCTAATTGGAACTGTCCCCTTTGGAGCTAAATTCCCCACATTCGCCCGGACTAGGGGGTGCAAGCCAATCACTCGAGAGGCAGTCTCATTAACACCACAGAGCAGCCCCGCCATTGGAAGCAGCAGGGATGTGAGTGTCTCAGAAGCAGCAAGCAGGCTTTCTCTTGGATCTGCTGCACAGTATTTTTTGCTGTCAGCCAAGCAGAGGTTGCTCGTTCGAATCCCCGCTGGTATGTTTCCCAGACTATGGGAAACACTTATATCGTGCAGCAGCGATATAGGAAGATGCTGAAAGACATCATCTCATACTGCACCAGAGATGGCAATGGTAAACCCCTCCTGTATTCTACCAAAGACAACCACAGGGCTCTGTTGTCACCAGGAGTCAACATCTACTCGACTGCACACTTTACCTTTACCTTTACAATACAGATGGCACTCATTATTCATGGGGGTTCCGTTTTTAACTATAGGCATGGATATGGAAATAATGAATAACAAAACCTTGAGTTAATAGGAATTGGGGGATTAGGTTCTTAATCAAAAAGAGGGGGCCAAAAAAATGGGGGGGGGCAGAAAGAAGAGAAGAACAGGACAGTACCTTATTCTCCAGGTCTCCAGCATTACACCACTCAACCCCAAAAACAGTTGAAGAGAGAGAGAGAGAGAGAGAGCAGTCGGAAATGGCATTAGACATCATTGTGGGGTCATTTCCTGCTACTCAAAGCTGAGGATAGGTGAATTTTGCCTATTTTTCTACCTGTGGAAAATGAAACTGGGTCTCTAAGACCCAATTGTGGATACACAAAACTATGGATATGGAGTCAGAAGATAACAAGGGCCACCTGTATGCTAGTCAGGGCCTGCATCGGGGTCACATCACTGAGCAACAGCTAAGGGCCCACAGCCAATCCCTGAAACCACCTCCTTGTACAGTGATGACAGAATGACTCTCTCTCCAGTCCCATCCACCAGGGTAAACTCCACCAAGATTACCTTAGGGGATCCCACCTAAGTAGAAGGAGGTCCCGAGAGGACAGTTAGCTGAGGGTCCTCTGAAATCTGGAGTCATCACCGACACTGACCTCCTGCTCCTAGAGATGGTGTGTGCCACCCAAGAATTGCTTAAATTCTGCTTGCTCTAGTCAAAATGAATAAATCCAGATGCTGAGGATTACATGTTGACAAGGTCCCTCTTGTAAAAGCAGGTTTGGGGAGGGTGATGGCATGTGAGGAGGGAAAGGTCCAAATCTTGTGCACATTAAGTTTCCCCCTCTGTGAATAACCACAGTTTTTGAGGGCTTTTAAGACTGGAGATCGGTACAGGGCGGAAAGTGCTGAAACTTCCTCCATTCCATGGTCCTGATCCAAATGGACGGGAGCCCCAGCAGCTTCTTTTACAAGAATAAAAATACATTAGGTGCTCCAATCACAGAGTTCTGAAGCAACATATAATTTGTCCCTGAGACAGTTGCACCAAATGACACTACTCTTGACAGTGAAAGAAAAGCAGCAAACAGAGAGACAGAATTGAACTCCATGCAGGATAGCAGCCCAAGACACTGCTGACACTGATGCAGCTAAAGCTGATCTCTATAATCATATTTGAGTCTGTAACAGAAAGTCTGAACAGTTTAGAACTTGCTAAAGCTAGTTGCCAGCTTTTTACTTTATTTATGTCCAGCAATTTTAGAAGATGTTGCAGAAATGTACATTTTACAATCTAAAAAATATTGTGTTCCAATTTATGATCATAAGCAATATTTCTCCTGGGTGTGCCAGGGAAAATGCATCCTGGCAGCCCAGCTGATTGGCTGGGCGGCGGAGGCACCTGATTGGCTGGCACACCCAGGAGGAGGAGAATTGGCCGGCTACGAGCCAGGGCCACTGGCGGGCCTGGCCTGGCAATGAGTGGTGGCTACAGGCCGGGCCCGGCCACGGCGAAGCAGTGGCGGGCCCAACCAAGGGCTGAGGTGCTGAGGTGGTGGGTGGCCAGGCGGCAGGCGGCCAGGTGGCGGGCCCCGATACCGGGGCAGAAGGTGAGGGTGAGGGGAGAGGTGGCTGGCCTGCGGCCGGCCGCAAAGACTGGCAAGTGGTGGCAGCGGGCACAGCAGGCTGCAGCGGCAGCACTTGGCATGGCGGGCCTGCCGGTGGGACAGGCCGCGGAGGAGGCTCTCAGCCAGGCGGTGCCGTGACTGGCTGCTGCGGTCAGGAGGAGCCCGTGGGAGACTGGGGTGGGAGAGAACCGGGCGGCGGGACTTTCCTGTTCGCCACCCAGGAGACGGAGTGGCGGTGGCAGCCCGGTAAGTAGAACTTTTAAAAATGCAGGGGAAGGGCAAGAGGGAGGGGGCAGGGGGATGGGAGGGAAAGAGGGAATAGGGCAGGGGGAGGGCAAGATGGAGTGGGGCAGGGGGAGGGGGAGAACAAGAGGGAGTGGGGCAGGGGGAGGGGAGGGCAAGAGGGAGTGGGGCAGGGGGGAGGGCAGAGGGGAGAGCAAGAGGGAGTGGGGCAGGAGGGAGGGGAAGGCAAGAGGGAGTGGGGCAGGGGAGAGGGCAAGAGGGAGTGGGGGAGGGGAGGACAAGAGGGAGTGGGGCAGGAGGGAGGGCAGAGGGGAGAGCAAGAGGGAGTGGGGCAGGGGAGGGCAGGAGAGAGGAGCAGGGGAGGGGAGGGAAGGTAGGAGAGACTGGGGCAGGAGGGTGAGAGGGAGGGGAGGGTGAGAGAGGGGGTGGGAGGGGGAGGGAGGGCAAGAGAAAGTGGGGTGGAAGGGAGGGGGAGGGAGGGCAAGAGAGTGTGGGGTGGGAGGGAGGGGAAGAGAGGCAAGAGTGTGGGGCAGAAGGGAGGGAGGGAGAGTGGGGTAGGAAGGAGAAGGGAACAGCCAGCCCCAAAGAGCACACAGATGCTGACAATGGGTACACTCTGGATGGGCATGCACAGTAATGCTAAGATGCAGTCACTGACTCCATGATTTTTAAATAATGAAAATTTGGATGGGATCCCACCTTCTGGCTTTCTGCTTGTCAGGAACAGGATCTATTAGCCCTTAATATAATAATAATAATAATACTAGCAAGCAGCCAAGGATAGCCATGTGAATTGGCTTTAAATCAATGTTTTGTGTATTTGGGACTCCCTCCCCCCCTTGTGGGCTTTTTAAATTCTCAGAACTAAAGTTAAGAAATGAGATTTTACAACCTCCAACCCCTTTTGTCTTTGGATTTTTTTTTTAATGCAGTGAGGTTACTGACCTCCTGTGGGTTTCATTTTCCTTCTCTGTGTCATAAAGAAGACAAAAATTTCCTACACAATGGTGCTCCTAGATTAAAGGAAGAAAGAGATTAAACAAAAGCGATTCTGGAAACACGAGAAATATTGCACATTTTGTGTCTTTTTGAATGGCATTGTTATATGATCTTTAAGATTATGTATGGAATTCTACTTTAAGTTTATATCATACTTCCAGTTTTCCCCAGGAGCTTTTTCAGACAGCAAGCTTTACCGCGGGTTTTCCATGAGGCTTTACTGCGAGTTCGGGGCATAATGAATACTCTGAGGCAAAAAGAGGGATATTTTAGCCCCAAGATAAACTGGGCTAGGTTCCAATACAGAGGGAAACACCTGAATTGTGTGTGAAGTGATTTCAGAAATTTTGCACAGACTTCGGGGTAAATCTGGCCGATATGTGAACGCACAACTACCCTCTCAAAGTAAAGTCGCGATAAAGTCGCCATCTGAAAAAGTTCCAGCATGGTGTTGATTGTTTTGCCATGCACAGCAGTGACCAATTGTCACAGATCCTAGCCAAACAGAATAGCGCTCACTTTGAAGACTTGATCCTTATTACAGTAATTTTCCTAGAACCAACAACCAAGCTCCATGATTTTGGTATCAGATAACACTTCGGTGCCTTTGCTATAGTCATTTAAACAGCAGCATTTACTTTGGCTTGCTACTCAGCAGCGAAATACTTTGATGATATTGGCAAATGGAATACAAAAGACAAGAGGCAATATCTTGCTCATTAATCTAAGCATAGTTATTGCTTAATATGTATTAGCAAAATATCCAATGGTCTAATTTCAACAATGGCACAAGAATTCTTCTAAGCTCTGACATTATTCCACATAACGAATTTGCAGTTGTGTTGTACTTTGAATGAAGCTCAGTCTTCTCAAAATACTTAACTTGATTAGTGGAAATATTCTAGACCTAGAATGGCCAAATTCCAGAAGAATCGGCCTGGTTTGCTACTGCCGAATGCTGGACATGATTCACCTTGGTCTAGTTCAGGAATCAATCATCATCATCATCATCATCATCATCATCAGGAACAGAGACATTCTAGCTCAAGAACCTGCACTAGACTTGATTGATTAATTGATTAAGTGCCATCAAGTCAGTGTCGACTCTTAGCGACCACATAGATAGATTCTCTCTAGGATTATCTATATTCAATTTGGCCTTTAAGGTCTCTCAGTGGTGCATTCATTGCTGTTGTAATCGAGTCCATCCACCTTACTGCTGGTCATCCTCTTTTTCTTTTTCCTTCAAATTTTACCAGCATTATGGACTTCTCAAGGGAGCTGGGGCACACTAGATTTAGGGAGCCATATTTCATTAATTTGACATCATCAGACCAAGCTGTATAGAGCTGCATTCATATAGTAGTAAGACCCCAGCACTATACAGCCTAGTCTGGAGACCATAAAGGAAAGTTGTGCAAGTTTTGGGCGGCATAGAAATATGTTTAAACAAATAAGGATGTTTTCAATCTTTCTGAAGTCCAATGCAAGTCCTTGGTCCTGTGCTACTGACATAGTTGTTTTCAGAATGACTAAGGGCACTATCAGATGATAATTTTAATGTATTTAGTGTTTCTATTTGATTGATTGATTGATTGATTGATTGATTGACTGACTGACTGCTTTTCTATACTGCCCCATCTAGTAGCCCTGAGTGGTTTACAAGGAATAAAACACAACAAATTAACAATCCATAAAACAACTAAAACAGTTAAAAGTTAAAACAATCTGAAAACCTTAAAAACAATTTAAAAACCATTCAAAGCCAGACGGAAAAAAAAACCTCTCAAGGGCTCTCTTGAAGGTCATTAGCCTTGTTGTATTTTATCGTTTCTTTTATGTTTTGTTGTTTAGAAGTTTGTCCCAGTGGGAATCCTGTAGAAAGTTTGGGGGTTGGCGTCAGAAAAAAAAATGAAGGGAAAGGAGAAGGAGAAAAATGAGTTGTTTCTGGAATAAAGTCTTAGTTAAATCTACATAAGATTGCTTTGTATTTATGAGGGAAGCTGCTATAGAACATTTGGCAACGAGATTTTGAACCAGCTAAGCGTATGAGCCTGCAAAGCTTGTGAAGGTTCCTGCCACCTCCTTTCTTTGCATTCCTGGGCCTCCATTCCTGAACTGCTTTCTACTATTGCTGCTGCTGATTGTTCCACCAGCTTCCTGACCTGAACAACCCCTGAAGGTACTTTTTCCTTTTCAGTCCTGGACTCTCTTGTTCACTGGATGCCCAGCATGGCTCAGATCCCACCACCAGCTTTTTTCTTGTCCTGCCCAAGAGAACCTGCTCTTCCCTGGAAACAATGGAGGTCCTGTTTCTGCAACACAAGAGCCCTGATTTTACTCCAGCAAAGCAGAAGGAAATATAGCTTCATTGCCTGGGCCCTGAAGGCCAAAGAATATACACACATTTGCTCTTTCCTACCAACTTGGAAGGGGATGCCAACCCTTATGAAGCTGCTCTTCAAGCCTTAGGTGATCATTTCAACCCTACTTTGAATGTGTTCAGAGAGGCGGCCAGCGAGAAGCGCGGCAGGCCTCTCTGAACACTTGCCCCGCCCCGTCCTCATGTTCCTCAAGCCATTGCCATCCCTGCTAACTGGGCAAAGAGGCACCTTTTACCATGGTGATTCTCTTTATTTAGCAGGGGGAGAGTAACTGGCCCTATCCACCCCCAGCACAGTACTTCCAGTGATGGTTGCTCGTGTCCATCTCATGTTTCTTCTGAGAATGTGAGCCCTTTGGAGACAGGGATCCATCTTATTTATTTATTATTTCTCTGTGTAAACCGCCTGAGCCATTTTTGGAAGGGCGGTATAGAAATCGAATTAATGATGATGATGATGATGATGATGATGATAGCCAGGCAACGGGGATGCTGCGTTGTCCCATCCCAAGCTTCTCAGCTCGTCAAAGTGAAAAATCACATTGGGGGATGCCTGCTTTCCACAGTGTCTCTTGTTTCCCCCTCTGGCAATCAGAAGAGAAAGACAGGATGGCAAGATGGGCACTATGTGTTTTGGTCTCCAAAAATGAACCGATAAAGAAGTAAGTTCACAAGCACATGCAGTTGCTGTGGCCCCATAAGCCAGGCAACCGGGTTAGATCACTGCAGGGCAGGGCAGCGATTACCCGGGGCTGGGTTGAAAAGTCAGCCCCACACAGGAATTCTTGAATGGCTTCGCTATATTTTTTATACAGTGAAGGTGGGGAAGGGGCCCCCAGCTTCTTCCCCTTGGTTAAAAGCATACAGTCTCTGGTGTTACTCATGAGAAGAACTGTCCAGCAGGAACAGTATTGCCTCCAGTCAATGGAGCGATTCTTCCTGTGATGATGGGCGGGGGGTGGGGCTGCTCTGGACTCTCATGGGAGTGAAAGGACATGGAGCCACCCATGCGAGCCAGATGGCAGCTGCTGCCCAGCCTGATTGCTCAACACAAGCAAGCTGTGGAAATTGATACTTCAGCACTTTTCTCTGTCTTGGCAACTGCCACAAAGAAGCAGCTGAAGCAGTCCCTCTGCCAGTCCGATCATCCATTGATACATATCCATGTTCATTTTTGCCTGGTTTGGCCACCCTACTTTCCTGGGGTCGCTGATAATCAGGGCTCCCCTATCCTGCGGTTCCTCATAGTGGCTGATCTGCATGCACCATAATGCCGTTCCAAACCCAGGAAATTTGAATGAGAATAAAGATCTATCCCCTGTCCCAGTATTTCCCTAGTCTGCCCAGCCAGTACCACCTAGACACATGAAGCGGTCACGACTCCTTGGGAATATGAAAGGATTGCCTGGAGAGGAGGGTGTCATGGTGTAGAAGTTCTGTTATTTACCAGAGAGAATGGGGGCCCCCACACAAGCAGGGGGCCCTTGATTTGGATGGCCTACCTCATGAGAAGTAGTGAGAGCTACTCATTGTGCGGGGTCGGAACCCGAGAGACTATTTTGATCTGCCTGTTCTGGATGGGGTCACACTTCCCCAAAAGGAACAGGTACGCAGTCTAGGGGTGCTTCTGGATCCAAGCCTCTCCCTGGTCTCCCAGGTTGAGGCGGTGGCCAGAAGTGCCTTCTATCACCTTCAGCTGATACACCAGCTGCATCCGTTTCTTGAGGTGAATGACCTCAAAACAGTGGTACATCTGCTGGTAACCTCCATACTGGATTACTGCAATGCACTGTATGGGGGGCTGCCCTTGTATGTAGTTCAGAAACTACAGTTGGTCTAGAATGCAGCAGCCAGATTGGTCTCTGGTTCAGGGCCCGCTCTGGGGGATCTGGCGCCCAGATGCAACATTCTGTTGAGCACCCTTAGTAAAAATGTTTCTGGGAGGGCATATGGATATATAACCTTCTGATCTAGCAAGAGCAGTGAGCGGCCAGCTAGGAGGAACATAAGCATTGTAGTTGTTGGCAGGGCAGGCTCTGACACCCCCCAGCAGTCAGCACCCCGATGCAGCGCATTGCCTGCTTACCGGGATGAGCCGGACCTGCTCTGGGTCATCTCAGAGAGACCATATAACTCCTGTATTGAAGGAGCTACACTGCTTGCCGATATGTTTCCGGGCAAAATACAAGGTGTTGGTTATAACCTATAAATCCCTAAACAGCTTGGGCCCTAGGTATTTAAGAGAACATCTTCTTTGTCATGAACCCCACCGCCCACTGAGATCATCTGGAGATGTCCGTCTGCATTTGCCACTGGCTCATCTGGTGGCCACTCAGGGACGGGCCTTCTCTGCTGCTGCCCCAAGGCTTTGGAATACACTCTCTGGTGAAATGAGCCTCCCCATCTCTGACAGCTTTTAAAAAGTCTTTAAAGATGCCTCTGTTCACCCAGGCTTTTAATTAACATTGTTTTAATGGTTTTAATGTTGTTTTAAAATATTCTTTTAATTTTTTTTAAATTGTTGTAATGTTTTAAACTTTTCATTTTTGTTTTAACTAATGTTTTACTTTCTGTTTTTATTTTGTAAACTGCCCAGAGACGTAAGTTTTGGGTGGTATAAAAATATGTTAATAAATAAATAAATAAATGAGAGCACAATCTGATGGAGGCCCAAAGCTCACTAAGCCTCTGAGCCTCCCCAGTGGACTGGTCCTATCATGAGAGGGCTAATCCTTGGGGTGGGGGGCAAGCTGACACAGGGGCAGGAGTGTGCTTGGGTGTTCCTGGACAGCTTTTCCTGGATCTGCCATCTCAAGAGCATCCTTGGTCACAGTGGACCAGACCCCAGGATCCTTTGCCCTCTTTCATATACATAGGAAGTCATCATGATCCCTCCTCAGAGTAACAGAAGAATAGTGTCCCTCTGCATCCCCCTGATGCCAGTAATTGTTCTTGTGCAAGACTCTTACGAGTCTGGCAGTGCTATTGCTTTCAGGAGAAGGGCTTAAATGCCATTTAAAGGGATTTAAATGCCCTTTCCTGCAGGGCCGGATTAAGCTAGTGTGGGGCCTGTAGCATATGTTATGAAGGGGCCCCAAATTTAAAAAATGAACATAAATTATTTACTTGCACAGTAAAGTAATTCAATATTTTCATTTGCCTAGTGCCCCCCCACCAACCACCCCATGCCTCCACTCAGCTGAGCCAGCCAGTCAACAAACTTTGCAAAACACACACACACACACACACACACTTTTGTGACTCCTGACCATGGGTTCTCCTTTGGAGTGATTTTCACAAAGAGAAAGGGGGTGGGAAACAAAACTCTGAATGTTTAAATTAAAAGGTTCTCAGGAATTCTGTACTTTGAGAAATCTGAACCTATTAGCAATTTTGGCACACAACAGTGGATGTTTGATTCCAATGTGTGCAGAACATATTGGATCCCAGCAGCCATCACATTAAAAGGGCCATTTGACAATATTAAGAATATATGTTTAACCTCTTGTGCAAGCCTGACAGGAAAGCAGATGTATATTTAAAATAGTTGATGCATTGCAAATGAATGTGATTATGATGAGGTGCATTAGCAACTTCCATGAAAACAGAATCCAAAAGACAATCTTTTGGCAGGAGGCACAGCCTCTTTCAATCTAAATTACACTAACATGCTTAATATTAAAAGGAGGAAATGCACAAATCATTCAGTGCAACCCTAAGCATGTTTACTCAGAAGTAAGTCCCATGGTGCCAGGAAGACCTTGCTTAAATGCCCTCGAGCGAGGCGAGAGAATGGGCAGCAGCAGGCAATGAGGAGAGTCAGCAGAGAGCACCAAATAGAGAGCAAAAGAAGGGGCAGACGTTCAAGCCAGGCATGCGGGGCCCTAGAAAACGCGGGGCCCGTAGCAAATGCTACATTTGCTACTATGTTAATCCGGCCCTGCTTTCCTGCTGAGGGCAGGCGGTCCCTTCTGAAAAGACATGATCACGCTCAGCACGCCCCCTTGAAGATTGTGGCCAATGGCTGCCACCCTGCAAACATTCTGACACCTTGCCCACAGTCTGGCAATACGAGCACTACAGAGCTTGCGGGGATCAGATCATTATGAAAACAAAGTGCTCCAAACTGCATGAAAAACTGCTATTGGCCTTGGAGGTCCAGGAAGAGGGAATGGCTCCCCTACCCTGAAACTGGAGGTTGGCGGGATATGGTTGGACGGACATCTGTGATACGATTCACGGCTACAAAAATAAACTTCAGGTTCATCTACCCATGGTTACATGCGAATGTGGCCTATGTGTCATAAAAAGTCTCAGTATTGAGCTGACATCAGAAAGATCTATGGATAGTGTTGGATCTATATAGCATGGAACCTGTATTACAGATGATGCAGCATCCATATGGTGATATGATTGCTGATTTCTTAGATGGTTTTGCTGATATTCCTGGCTCTACCATACATTTCAAACATAAAATTCAGATGAAGTCAAATGCAATACCTGTACACAAAGTGAGGAACGTACCCATAGCGCTGCTCCAACCACTTAGAAAGGAGCTCTTAAGACTACAGCATGCTGACATCATAGAGCCTGTTGTGCATCAGAATGAGTCTTTCTCATTGTTCTTGTGAGGAAATCAAATGATACACTTTGAATGTGCATAGATTTAAGAGATGAGAACTCCAACATGGTAGTGGATTGTCATCCGTTACCCAATATCAATGAAATGCTACTTACTCTGAAAGAGACCTCCGTGTTCACAGCTTTGGACTTGTCTTTGACCTATCATGAAATTCATCTGCTGAAAAATTCTTGCAAATACACAGCCTCCATTACCTCAGAGGGTATTATTCAATACAAAAGACTGCCCTTTGGATTAGCCTCTGCAGCTTCGGTAATTCAAAGAATGATGCTTGCAATTTTTGGGACTAACTTTCAGGATGACATTTTAATGTATGGCAAAACCATTGAGGAGCATGATTCATTCATTCATTCATTCATTTGATTTCTATACCGCCCTTCCAAAAAATGGCTCAGGGTGGTTTACACGGAGAAATAACAAACAAATAAGATGGAACCCTGTCCCCGAAGGGCTCACAATCTAAAAAGAAACATGATAGACACCAGCAACAGTCACTGGAGGTACTGTGCTGGGGGTGGACAGGGCCAGTTACTCTCCCCCTGCTAAGTAAAGAGAATTACCACGTTAAAAGGTGCCTCTTTGCCAAGTTAGCAGGGGTTAGCATGATACTAAACTGGTAGAAGTCCTAAGAAAATTCCGACAACACAGACTTACTGGGGCTATTCAGACGATCGGCAAAAATCGGGCTAGGAGAGCCTAGCCTGATTTTTGCTGTTCGTAAGAGCCACTGGGCTCGCAGCCAAGCCCGGTGGTTCTAGAACGGGTAACCCGCTCGAGAACCCCTGCCTTAAAACCAGGTTTGCGGAGCGAGCGCTCCGCAAACCTGGTTTTAATTATCGTGAGTAGCTGCGGCGTGCCTTCGCACCGCACCTACTCTCAAGTAGACCCCCAGAGGGGAGGCAAAAAGCTGCCTCCCAGCTCCGGGGGTCTCCCCAGTATGCCCTACGCGCTCACGCAGGCATACTGGGGCTTCTGGGGGCCATGCGGCCCCCGAGCTCCCCAGCCGCCACTGGCTCCGTCTTGGATCTGGCAATCGTGTGGGTGGCCGATCCAGCCGCCCAGGGCTCCCTCCCTGCTCGTGAGTGGGGAGAGCGGGCTTAGCCTGCTCTTCCCGCTCACCGCCCCGAACCAGGTCTCACGGATCATGAGACCCGGTCCACTAACTCTGCAGAAAAAATGTCAGTTTTGCACATACTCAGTAACGTACTTGGGACACACAATATCTCAGAGTGGCATTCATCTTAAAAGAGACTTGGTGAAAGCTATTCAGGGAAAACCAGAGCCACACAACAAGGATGCACTTTGCTCATTTTTAGGACTCCGTAAGGTCATTCACACAATCAAAAATTGTGGTCTACCCGGGTTTGGGAGCTCTGTGTGCTCCAAATTTTTGTGGTGTGAAAGCAAGGTTAGAGGAAAACCTGGGTAGAAGTGATTGTGTGGAATCAAGGTGGGAGGAAAGGCTACCCAGGTTTTCCTCCTATCTTGCTGCCTCACAATCGCTTCTACCCAGGTTTTCCTCCTACCTTGCTTCCTCACAATTGCTTCTACCCAGGTTTTCTTCCTACCTTGCTTCCTCACAATCGCTTCTA
Organism: Hemicordylus capensis; assembly: GCF_027244095.1. Lineage (NCBI taxonomy): Eukaryota > Metazoa > Chordata > Lepidosauria > Squamata > Cordylidae > Hemicordylus > Hemicordylus capensis. The sequence goes on along the minus strand of NC_069660.1, from coordinate 245,616,050 downwards.
CCCAGGTTTTCCTCCTACCTTGCTTCCACACAACCAAAAATTGGGAGCACACACAGCTCCCAAACCCGAGCAGAACACAGTTTTTGATTGTGTGAATGACCTATGTGAGTATTACTCTAAGGACCAGGTCTCACGATCCGTGAGACCCGGTTTGGGTCTGTGAGCGGGAAGAGCGGGCTAAGCCTGCTCTCCCCGCGAGCCCAGTGGTTCTGACAATCAGCAAAAACCGGGTTAGCGGAGGCTAGCCCGATTTTTGCTGATCGTCAGAATAGCCCCTAAATTTGTTACTCACTTTGCCTCAAAAGTTGCAAAAGATTGTGTGAATGACCTATGTGAGTGTTACTCTAAATTTGTTACTCACCTTGCCTCAAAAGTTGCTCCATTGCATCTTCTTTTTATGTAGCATTTAACTGGGAAGCATCTTGCAAGGCTAGTTTTCAGACTATCAAATGGCCATTGCTGAAGGCTCCGCTCTCATTTTTGACACCACCCTGCTCTCGCTTTTGACACCAACAGGCACACTATTATAACCACTGATGCTTCTGAATATGGTTTGGGTGCTGTCTTGACCCAGCAGAAAGGGGAAAGGGAAGTTACATTTGCCTTTGCTTCCAGAGTGCTTATTGTTTCAGAGAACATGTATTCTGTCATTGAAAAAGAAGCTTTAGCATGTTTCTGGATGGTGAGGCATTTCAGGACTTACTTGTGGGGCAGAAAATTCACTTTACGGTCAGACCATAAACCCTTATCTGCTTTATTTCCTACTCTGAGAACAATTTGAGCAACCTCAAGAATAGTCAAATGGATCACCAGACTTATGTATTGTGATTTCCTGGTAGAATATCTTCCAGGTCTTTGGAATATAACCACAGATTGTTTATCTCAACTTCCACTTCCAGGTCAAGAGGAGATCCCAAAATATGAGGATGGAGTCATAATTGCACAAATAGCTTCATCCACTTCTGATTATGTCTTCTGAATGGAAAGCGACTCTCAGTGCTGATCAAGTGTTTACTGAACTAAACCTTACATAACTAATGGATGGTCATGCAAAAACAAGGTACCTGAACATCTTCAACCATCCATGCATGTAGCAAGTGAACTGTCTCTTCTCAATGAGCTGGTGCTAAGGCCTGATAATTTAGTGGAAAGAGGCAATCTGTGAAACTCTGTTTGCTTATCCAGCTACTCATCATTCCACTAGAGGAAAATCACCTTTTGAGCTGCTGAGAGGAAGCAAAGCTACCACCAAACTTACACAATAGCAATAACTGATAGGGCTTTCCATGCTATCTCACTCTGAGGATGCAGAGATTCATGACTGGGAGGAAGAAGCAACAAAAATACAAACTATATGTGGATTGGAAATAGGGTGTGAAAAAGTGAACATTTCAGGTGGGGGATTTAGTTTGAGTATGGCTGCCTTATACAGTGCGAAAGTGATGTTCCTGATATTCTGGACCAAAACAAATAATCAAAATCCAAGGAGATTCTGTCTTATTGGATGATGGAAAGAAATGGAACAGTGTGAGACTTTCCAGCATGCATACTATGAGAAAAAAGGGAAGGGAGTCTGGTCTTGAGAGTTGAACTGGAGAGGACTTTGATCTTGCCTCCAGTTTTGACCTCACAGATGAGGGTGATGAACGTGATGGACAATCCTCTTTACCAGAAAGTACATCACTAACAGCTCCTGTGCAAGAACCCAAGAATTAGAAGTGTGCATGACAGGAGACCACCTAAAAGACTTCAAGACTTTGTCACTGAATTTTAAATCAGTTGAATTCTGGTTGGTATAAAGAGGAGGGATGTGTTGCATTATATGCAGTATCTTTTATGTGTTGTTGTTTAGAAGTTTGTCCCAATGGGGATTCTGTAGAGACTGTGGGCGTTGTAGTCAGAAACTCAAAGGGAGAGAAAGGAGGAGGAAACAGAATTCTTTCTTAATGAGTCTTAGTTAAAACTATATATGATTAAATTGTGAGGGAAGCTGCTAAAAAACAATTGTTAAAACTTGAATTTATGTAATGCATTCCATAGTTTGGGAGCAGTTACAGAGAAGGCCCGGTCCCAAGTTGTCACCAGATGGACTTTATGGTAGCTGGAAATGGACATTTCCTGATAACCAGGGGCGGATCCACCACTGGGCGAATGGGTTCAAAGAACCCAGGCTGCTGCCAATCAGGGGCCGCGCCTTGCGGCCCCAACACCCCCCTGCATCTGACGTCAGATGCAGGGGGCATTATTTCATTCCCAAACAGGGCCACGCAGCCCCGTTTGGGAACAAAATTGGCCCATGCTGCATTGGCAGTGCGGGCTGGAGTGACTCTCCCTGCCTTTAAAGGCAGGGAGAGCTGTTCCTGGCCTCACTGCCAATGCAGCAGGGCTGATCTCCCTCCTAAACAGAGCCGTGAGGCCCCATTTGGGAGAAAGATCGGCCCGCGCTGCATTGGCAGCATGGCTGGAACGGCTCTCCCTGCCTTCAAAGGCAGAGAGAATCGCTCTGGCCCACGCTGCCCAACACAGCACAGGCCGATCTGCCTTCCAAACAGGGCTGTTTCTCCAAGTGGTCCCTAAATGCCTGTGTTCCGGGGCCATTTGAACAATTGGCCCCTGCACAAGGATCAACAGAGGGCGTTGGAATGGACATGCTCTTGGTGTGCCCACTCCTTCTTCACGTGTGCTGAGGCCGGTATTGTTTGGACTGGCCCTTGGACAGGCTTCCAAATGAACATAGCCTAAGTGTGTTGAGCAATTTATCTCAGGAGCATTCCAAATTCCATGTCAAACTTACAGTCAACACATGATGATCATGCTGATGGGTGAATGATTTACATAAGGTGGACATTTTGCAGTTTCTCTCATGTAAGTAGCATGCTTCTCAAGGTAGCTTCCTCAAGGAAAAACATTGAAAAAGAAAACAATATAAGACCCATTACATTTAAAAAAAAATATGTGTTCAAATTACTATTGTTTTTCAAGTTCACTGAGTGTGACATCGGTACACTCTTTGTCTGCTTATATAGAGAATATAATTTATGCCTCCTCTTATGGACTGCTGTTTCATTTGGCTTGTATTAAAATAAACTGTCAAAAGAAAAGAATGCCCTTCTTAAAAACAGTATCAAATATTTTATCCTCAATGCATTTTAAAGAGTCCCTGTGGCAAAAGCATGTATTAAATTTCATGTTCACAGTTGTAGTAAAGCAAGATATTACCCTACCCTTTTATATTCCTTTTGTCCATCTTATCAAAGCATTTTGCTTAGGCCAAGTCACTAAAGTGAACCAAGCCAAAGTAAATATTGCTGTTTAAATTACTAGGGTAAAGAGACCAGCATTTTATCCAGTACCAAAATCATGGGGCTCTGTTCTAGGGAAGTTATACTGTAAAAAGGGTTCTACGTTTTATGGATTTGGCTCACATATCAGTTTTGATTATGCTGATTATTTATTCCTAGTTACTGAAGTCATCCTTCCATTTAAACTGTAAATTAGCCTGTCAAAGTTTGTACTGATGACATTTATAGTAACTAAGCATACCCTCCAACATTTTAGCAGTGGAAATAGGGACATGTTTGTAACGTCTCTGTTAGTACACTAAGGATCACATCACAAGCCATGCCTCCTCCATTATTATATACTGGGCAGTGTCTTGAGTAGTGGTTCTGTGAAGATGCTAAGCTCCCACAAGGGGAGAAAGGTGATTCAGTTCCAGAAGTTTTTATAATTTTCTGCCATGGAACAAGTCATTCTTTAAATTTGAAAAAAATTCAAAAAATCATTAAAAATCAATTGATCAACTGATCTGCTTCAAAATCAATATATAGGGTCCTGATAAGCTGTCCTAAATTTATGCCAAATTTCAGAACTCTAGGTTAAGCCATTCCAGAAATATAAGAGGGACCCTCTTTTCTCTTGGAGAAAATCATGGGGCCCTCTAGGAGAGTGGGAACATGGACCTGAGCCCCCAGGTCCATGGCTAATGGTGCCCCAGATATCAGGCTATCTATGGCTTGGTGAGGGGAACATAAATAAAATTCAAAATGAAAAAGGTTGAAAATGTCACAGGAATGCGGCAGGAAGAAATCCCAGTTTGAAGGCACTTGATGGAGCAACATTGCCAAAGCTAAGCAGGTCTGGGTCTGGGCCAGTCAGTGCCGCTGAGGACAGACTGCCCGAGAATCCCATGTGCACCACCTTGATTGAGTCCCATCTTGGAAGAAATATGAAATTTGAAATATGGAATATGAATATGAAAGTAGAAATGAAATATGGTAGAATATGAAAGTAGTGTGTGGAGTACTAGGGAAGTACTAGTGTGGAGTACTAGTACTATCCCTAGGGAAATTGACTCAAAATCTTGTGTCACCAAATGTCAGTTAAAGACTTTTGTATCTGCCCAGGCTCTCCAGTATATTTGCCAGCTGTTTTTTAAATAGATGGCCATTCCATTCATTCATTCATTCATTCATTCCATTCATTCATTCATTTATCATATTTATATACCACATGATATGTTTATTTCTATGCAGTGTACACAATTTAAAACAACAAATACAAAGAGTAAAAAGGGGGGAGAGTTAAAACTATTTCATAGGATTAAAACAATTAAACAGTTTAAAATTAATTTCCGTTAAAAGCCTGAGAAAACAGATGTGTCTTGATGGTCTTTCTAAAACCAATCTGAGATGGAGATGCTCTTATTTTGACAGGAAGTGCATTCCAGAGCCCCGGGGCAGCCACAGAGAAGGCCCGTTCGCTAGTCGCCACCAAATGAGCCAGTGGCAACCGTAACTAGACATCCCCAGATAATCTTAATAGGCGGCAGGGTTCATAACAAAGAAGGTGGTCTCTTAAGTAGCCTGGACCCAAGTCATTAAGGGCTTTATAGGTAATAAACAGCACTTAGCAGAAACATAGCAGCAGCCAGTGCAGTTCTTTCAGAATTGGTGTTATATGGTCCCTTCAAGTTGTCCCAGAGACCAGACTGGCTGCTGCATTCTGTACCAATTGAAGTTTCCAGACTAAGTGCAAAGGCAGCCCCACTTAGAGTGCATTGCAGAAGTCGAGCTTGGAGGTTACGAGCATATGCACCACAGTTTTATATTAACTACTGTTTTTATTAGTTCTTCCAGATTTTATTCGGTTGTTTGGTTACTCTTGTGTCTTTTCAGTTGTATAGAACGTTTTTAAATTGTGTTAGGCTGGATCCAGACTTGAATAAGCACAACAAACCTCACAGAAGATATCTTTCTTTTCTGCTGTTCCTCCCCACTGCAGCCACCCCGCTCACTCCCCCAAGCTGTTCTTGCATTTGGGGAACTCTGGGAATTGCATGACATATGAGCCCAATCCAGATATTATGCTGTACAGGCTCTTCAAATGCATAGTACAGATAGGAAGTACATCTGTACCTGTATTCAACATAACATGTGAATGAATGTACCTGTATACAGATCTGTACCCATGAACACTGTACACTCATTGTATGAGTGTTGAACATAACATGTGAATGGGTCTATGGCACAGGGGCTGCACTGTGGAAAAGGGGAATTTCTGAAAATCAAGCTGGGACACCTTCGTGCAGCCATTGGCACTAGTGCATGATATTCTCATAACCTTTGGCGATCTAGTACCAATTAGATCCTCCTCTGTTGCCGCTCCGAGATCTTGGAATGTGCTCCTTGCTGAAATTAGAGACTCTCCATCTCTGACAGTTTTTAAAAGGTCTTTAAAGATGCATTTATTCACCCAAGCTTTTTAACCAGAATTGTGGTTTTAGATTATTTCAATATTTTAATTTTTGTTTTAATTTGTTTTATGTTGTAGACCACCCAGAGACGCATGTTTGGATGCTGTACAAATAGAATAGAATAGAATAGAATAGAATAGAATAGAATAGAATAACTATTATAGTCATGCTAGTTAGGGGTAGGGATCACAGCAACAATTGGAACTCATGACAAAAATGTTGCATGAAATCTGAAATGTCATGTGTTATATTGGCAAGGAAGGGACAGTCTAAGGCACTGATGGGCAGCAAGAAGGTGAAATGTAGGGTTGGAAGGGTCTTGTTTTCTTGTTTGGCATAGTATATTTTGTTACTTTCACAACTGGTGGGGAGCGTTTGGGTTAAAGTTTGTTTCTTTTTGTATTGTTTTGCATTTGGCATTTTCTTCCCTTTAAAAAAAATATAGCCAGAGCCTCGCTCCCTACCTCCTTCATCCCTTTCTCCCATTTTTTTCTGTTACCTGTTCCCTCCCGCCCAAACTTCCCATTTTATTGGCTGTGCCCTCTTGCTTGACAGGAAGAGAAGAAGCTTATTTCAGAAACGTTGAGCTTTCCATGGCTGTGGTCGGTGGTTTTTGGTTCAGGGAGGGGAAGATCTGGACTTTCCCCACAAAACGAACATTTTTGTGCATGCCTTGTGGTCTCTCCGAACACACTCAACATGCCCCCTCCTTTGGGAACTTGCAGAGTTTCTGTGCCTATCCACATGCCCCTAACAATATATTAAGCAATAGCAACTGAGATAATGAGGCTTCCCTACAATCAATGTGCTAGATTGATAAAAGATATCTCAATACACCCTCAATGGCTGTGTTAGTTTAGAGAATGTCATTTGTATTCTGCATGCCTGCTGCATTAGCACAGCATATTTTTAGTGTTAGAAAACGGTAATCTAAAAGGCACCTATGGAAAGATCCTATGCTCCACACTGTAAAATCCAACCCCATCATAGTGTCCCTCCAGTGGCTGTTGTGGTGTCTACGCTATGTTTCCTTTTAGATTGTGAGTCCTTTTGGGAGAAGGAACCATCTTGTTTCTTTTTCTTGGTAAACCACATATACCAAGAACTTTTTTAAAATTGAAAAGTGGTATATAAATATGCTTAACAACAATCATATTGATGTAATTGTGTAAGAATAGAATTGTGGCTCTATAGGCAATGGCATTCCCATACTCCTTGCAAGATTCAAAGAAAACACATCCCCATCCACACAGTAGTATACACTGGGCATTGCATAATATGCATTTCAATCTGCATTGCCATACCAATGTGCATCAAGATGTAAATCTGCATCTGATCTACACTTTGTGATCCAGCAAAATAACATGAGATAGTATTATATATTATCATAACAGAAAATAGGAGTAGCCAGCTGGACCTCCTTGCTGGATTGCCATAACCTGGTAAGATGCTATCATATATTCAGTTGTATTCTCCAAATATGAATTCTTCTCTTCCTAGCCTAAAATGGATCCCACTGTGTCATGTTATGACCAAAAGCACATGAAGGCACATGAGGCTGAAAGGATTAATATTATTTCTTTTAACGGTGACATTAAGATTGAATGTCTGTACCAGTAAAAAGGAAAAACATTGTTCATGCATTCATTTGCAGTGACAGACCCAGAGAAGAAAAGAGAGACACAGAGAATGAGCGAGAGGTTAAAGAATACAATATACAGGAGCCTAAACTGAAACATCATTTGTCATAGGAAGAAGGTTTTGGCACAATTCAGCCTGTGTGTAATGTAGTGTCTCCAGTCGGCTTCAGTAAAACTTGGCTGCAATTTCTCAGAACCTGCCTTTTGAGACTCAATGGCTGCTTTTCTTCCCACAGATTAGATTACACTAATTGCACATTTTTAAAAATTATAAAATAGAGGTCATGAGACTACATAAGATGCTAGAAATTGATAGGTTTTGTTTTTATCCTGCTTTTAGAGAGGTGCTTGTCCCTTTCCCCAACTGCATTTAACCAGCTTATAAACAATATAAACCTGCTGGAGATATTGTTTGGTGGAATTGTAATCTGTTTTCTTTTGAACAAAAATTATATAGGAGGAAGATCATTGTATTTTATGAGGGAAAACATTTCTGATTTCCAGGTTCATTAATTTGTGATTTCCTTTATCTCCTTCTTTTAAAAAGAAATTTGACTTTCTCCTCTCTTTGGGTACTTCCAGATGAGGGATTTAGTCCAGGATGGTCACACCTTGTTTACTCACTTTTATAGAGGTTCTCGCAATGCCATTATCCATTTTTATCAGCCTACTTTCTATATGCTTAACTAATCACTAACACCATTTTCCTGGCTTTAAAAAAATTGTGGCACAGCTACACAATAACTGCATGTCTGTTATTCTGTCTTTTAGGATATGCATGGTTTTGATGTAATCGGGAACATGGTGGGGGGCGGGTTGAACGCAATCGCCATCCCTCTGCACTTCGCCAGAGCATGCCTACATCTTTTCCTTTCCTTCTTTTCCTTTCTGCCTGCCACCATTTGGCAGTTCCTGATCCCCCCTCCCCCGCCCCACAAAGGGAGACCATTCAGAAAGAGATGATTCAAGAATTCCATTTTCTTAAAAAAAAAAAAGTTTTGCAACTTTAGAATTCTCTTCCTGCTCCCTCACCTCACTTCCATATTTTCATAGGGGTTTTTTTGTTTTGTCATTCCATATTTTCCTGCACATTTTTAAACCTGCAAATAAGTAATTTAACACATTTCTTCCATTAGGCTTCCCCCTATTCTAGAAGGGACTGAGGTGAAACAATTCATGCAATTTCAATTTCGTGTAGGGTGAGCATCATCTTTACTCTTTGCTGATTTCCCCCCTCCCTTTTTTCTTTTTTGCACCCCCTTGTCAACAACTTTCATCTAGGGCAGAGGCGTAACTATAGGGGGGCAGGGGGGGCACGTGCCCCGGGCGCCATCTTTTCTGGTCACGTGGGGGGCGCCGCCATGACCAAATTTTTTTAAATTTTTTTTGTTAATACAAATGTTTCCTGCTCAGTGCAGCAGCGCTGCAGCAGTCAAGGGAGCGCGTCGGTGCCCCCTTCCCCACGAGCGGTCCCTTCCACGCCGCCTGCACACCCCACCCCCCCATTGCTTTGCTGGCGCCTGGCGGCCAGTCAGTGGCCTGGCTTGGCGGCGGCGGGCGCTTGTGAGGAAAAACCTAAGTATAATGTAATATGTGGGGGGGGCGCCATTTCAGTGCTTGCCCCGGGCGCCGTTTTCCCTAGTTACGCCTCTGATCTAGGGCCATAGAGTTCCTGAACAAGTTTTACATTTGCAAATCCAGAGAATTAACTTCAGCCACAGCTGAAAGTATTATTCAATTCTTACATGAGCCCCAACTAGGTCCTTTAGAAAGTTGATGATGGTTGCCTGAATGCCACAAGGAAGGAACATATATTCTCATTGAATTTGTCAGCTTTGACAAATTGGCTTCACTTTGCACCAGTTCATCCCATTGCAATTTCCCACTACAATTATGAGACAACTGACTACATTTTAGGATGGAGTTGCACATTCTCTTTGTGTCAAAAATAAATTGTAAACATTGATGACAAGACATAAATGACATGACATATCTTCATATTTTATAACAAAAAGCACTTTCCTCTCACAGATTGTGACTGCTGCTGTGACCCATCTACAATGCACTGAACTGTTAGCATATCAGTGGACTGCAGGGGCAATATAGCCATCACACACATATCTTCTCATTCCCCAATGGCTCATGCATATTCAATAAATTACTCTTGTAATTCCTTACGTGTCCCCATTGCCCTCTTGGAGGTCTGGCCCAAATCCCACCCAGCATTGCCCTGTTAAGCTACCCAAGCTTTAAAAAAAAACATTAGGGAAAGGCACAAATTCTTCCTCATGGTCTACATCTGTGAGAAATGAGCATAAAAGGCAAGGAATGAATGAATGCATGGAGTGGGGGTGGATGAGAACTGTGGTTTAGGTGGGGATTTCCATCAGACTGTAGGTGGCAACTCATGCAGAATGAATACATACCAGACAAGACATGCAATCTCTGTTGTTGACCTAAGGGCCAGAAGAACCCCTGTATGAAAATACAGCAGAGATGCATGTTTCTGTTACCCGGTGTATGCAACAACTGTAGAAGGGGCTGGGGACAGAGGGGATTTTTATTCATGTATGGGTTTATTTATGAAGTATTTATCTTCTGCCATTCCCTCTAAAGGCACTGCAAGATGGTTTTACATCAAAATAAAAGCAAAATATATACACGCATAATAAAACAATACAGTAACAGCATCAGCAACAATAGAGAGCTAAATAAGGATATCAAAGCAAAATGTTGTCTGCTGCCCTAAGTACACTTCCAGATAGAAGGGACTTAACTAGCTGTATGAACTTCATAAATTATGAAGTCCTCAGAAGGACTTCCATAATCTGGATGCCACCACTGAAAAGGCTCTGAGGTTGTGCACACAGCCATTTTTGGCGGGCAGGGAGGTAGCTTACTCCCTGAGCTTACTCCACCCCCCCCCGATTATCAGGAATCTTCTGTGTGGCGTACAGCTTGTATGTCCACAGACTCCACGCTGCTCCAAGCAGTGTGGGTCTCTGGAGGCCAGAAAAATGAGAATCAGCCTCCAGAAATCCCAAGATGCACCATACAAGTAGCACGGTACATTAAGGGATTCCCCCCCTCAAGCCAGGCACTCTAGGCACATGGCTCTATGTATGCTCGGGCTGCATGCAGCCCGAGCATACCCACAATCCTGAACCTGGTTTAGAGGCACATTCACACCCTCTAACCCAGGTTAAAGGCCAGGTTAAAACCCAGGTTTCCAGTGGAGGCAGCGCTGGGATTGGCCTTGATCCCAGCATTCTACATGAACAGCCCATCCCAGGTTTGGCTATCCTATTCTGCCTATTCTGTCTTGTAGACCACATGTCAGGAAGAGGGGGGAATAAAACTTGACATGGTTCAATTGTGAGCATTCAACTCTATCCAATTTTTAAAATTAAAAATAGCATGGTTCAGGCAGATATAGAAATTGCATTGCAATCCCACTAAAACCTTATTCATGGCCATCAACAGAAAATGGTTACTGGTCTTTAAGAATACATCCAGAGAACGTATGTATGACAGTTTCCCATAGGTCCATTTCCATTTATGTTTAGGTTGCAGACTTTAATGTGAAATACACCGGTATGTTTCTTTGAAAAACCTAACATTTGGGTCAAACTTTCCTCTTCCCCAGAAATGCATTTTGTCCCTTCTGTGACTCAGCCTCACATTTTCCCCTGTGCTGCCACAAAGAGACACCTTTGTGATACCAACATTTCAGTAGTAGAGCATTTCCAAATAAATGTTACTTATGAATGGCTGAATGAGGGGATCAAGGATTAGCTGGCCTTGCTTGTGTTTGCATATCTTAATATCAAGCTGACATGCTCTGATTCCTAGTGGTTTAAAGTGGCTGGCATGATTAATTGAAGAGCCTGGTAGTCCGATCAGAGAGAGAATTACTTTTGTTTCTTTCCAAAGGATGTCACTGATCAAAGCGGAGCCAGAGATGTTAGGATAAGAAGGATTCTAATGGATCCACTGTGTAAAAGATGTCAGCAGACAAACACCAGTTCTTTCTCACATATCTTGCTGGGTATGAGCTCTGAGGGGAGAACTCTCTCTCTCTTACACACACACGTTTGAACGTGTTTCAACAGATTATTTGGAAATAACCAGAACAAGGTTTCTTCTTACATTTCTCAAATACTTAAGATTGGTTTTAAAGTTAGTAGAATATTGTTTACAGTTCAGGATGTTTCAAAACAGCCAAATTCTCATGTGGAGGAGGATACCAAACATATGATAAATATTATCTCAATTCACACAAGATATTTCTGATGGAAAAGTTACATGGCAAAGATGAATTTTGCTCAACATAAATACATCAGGTAATAATATATGATCTACCATTAGACCAGGCCTTCCTTAGTGGGCTTCCTTGAGAGACCACTAAAGTTGGTTTGAATGGCCATTGAGGTGAAATGGTGAGAGTGTCAGACCGAGACTGGGGAAATTTTGATTCAAATTCCCATTCAGCTATGAACCTTTCCTCCAACCTATCTTACAGGTCTGTTGTGGGGATAAAGTGGGAGATAAGCCCACTTAAATAAATATTAAGGGACATGCTGAAAATAGTTAACATGAACTATGGTATACATTAATGTCATTCTCACAACCAGCCAAAGCAGGGTAGGAGTGGGAAAACCTGGGTAGCAATGCCACAGGGCCCACTCCTACCTGCTGCTCCAGAGCAGAGCTACCCTAATTGTTAACTTGTGCTTTAACCAAGGTTAAAGCCTCACAGCCCTCCTGATCATGTATGCTATCGGGGCTGTTTGCAGCAGCTCCCAGCGGCCCAGCTTGCTCTCCCAGTGGCCCAGGAGCCTCTCTACTGCCCACACAATGCATTGTGGGATACTGGAGGACTTCCTACTCCAGATCCCCTTCAGAACATGGTTGTGTCCAGGTGAGTCCTAGCTCATGTGAGGGAAGGCAGGTTGTTTCCTGTCTTCTCCCACAGCCGCAGCTGCAGCCTCGTGGGTTATGTAAACAACCCTGTTGTTTTGGAATCATGCTTCCTAATTCTACCCATAAAAAATCTTATTGCCCACTCCATACAAATATTGCAGGGTTTTTCCTCTTCTGTTTGGCTGACTTTTTAAGAAGGAAGTGTCAAGATGTGCCTTGATGTGCATTCACATGGACCTGACTGCTTTCAGCCTCAATCCCTCAGCTAGCTTGGGAATTCAATGTGTAGGCAAGAAAAGGTGTTTGGTTGGTGCAGATGGCCTTTAGTGAAGGTCAAGATAGCCTATCAGTCTCTTCTTGATTTGCAATATCACAAGCCACTCAGGACCCCAGGCATAATAGCTAACCAGGTAGTTCTCCACACAGTAGGCTTTACCATGAGTTTTGTCTCGCAGAAACTCAAAGTTGTCCCAAAAAACTGACACAAAAAGTGGAGTTTTTTTTACCCTGGATATTAATCAGGCTGCACTCTAATGTGCAATGAAAAACCCAAATTGTGTGTGAAGTGCTCCCCGAGAGCTCGGAGGGACTTTGGGGTAAATCTGCCTGATATGTGAATGTATACCCTCCATTCTGGGAGGAGATGCGAGCTAAAGGGCTTTAAAAGCCCTGTGTGGAAAACTCCCAAGTAGCAGAAGTGAGAAACAACATCTCCTTCTGTAGAGAGAGCCCTGGTTCCTGCACAGTCTTGCAAGTGTTACACTGGAAGCTCTGTGTGCTCTCTGAAATGCCAAGCCCAAACGAAGCCAGATTCCCTGACTTGAACTTCCCAGATTTTGAAGTTTTTGTCTTATTTTAATGTATTTATCATATTTGTATACTGCCCAAAACTCACATCTCTGGGTGGTTTACAATAAAACAACACAGATTAAAACAAAGTTGAAATATTAAAACAATTTTAAACAACAATAGATTCAATAAATCTAATTACAAACCTGAGTGGATAAATGCCTTTTTAAAAGCTGTCAGAGATGGAGATGCTCTATTTTGACAGGGAGCACATTCCAAAGAGAGTGCATTCCAAGGTTTTTACATGAGGGGTGTGTGTGTGTGTGTGCGTGCATGCATGCACGTACGTATGTGCATGCACGTGCGCGTGCACACACATTTTAAAGGGCCTGGAATAGGTTATTATCATGACCCTGGATCCAGGATTCCTTACTGAACTGGGGGATGAGGAATAAAGTTCAGGGATTGAAACAGAGTGGGAAGAACCTATGATCTGGAACTCAGGTGACCCCATGTCACTAGAACATCCCACATCAGGAGAACTAGAGGAACCCAATCCAGCACCACGTACACAACCACACAGCCCTGCCTCATCCTCTGACACAGAGTCCCTGAGGACCTGCCAGTCTTAGCAGATGCCCTGCAGCATGATTGAAGCCAACATAAGAACATAAGAACAGCCCTGCTGGATCAGGCCCAAGGCCCATCTAATCCAGCATCCTGTTTCGCACAGTGGCCCACCAGATGCCACTGGAAGCCACAGACAGGAGTTGAGGGCATGCCCTCTCTCCTGCTGTTACTCCCCTACAACTGGTACTCAGAGGCATCCTGCCTTTGAGGCTGGAAGTGGCCTTTAGCCCTCCAACTAGTAGCCAATGATAGACCTCTCCTCCATGAAGTTATCCAAACCCCTCTTAAAACCATCCAGGTTGTTGGCTGTCACCACATCTCATGGCAGAGAATTCCACAAGTTGATTATACGTTGTGTGAAAAAGTACTTCCGTTTGTTGGTCCTATATTTCCTGGCAATCAACCTCATGGGATGACCCCTGGTTCTAGTGTTATGTGAGAGGGAGAAAAATTTCTTTATATCCACTTGCTCCACACCATGCATGATTTTATAGACCTCTATCATGTCTCCCCGCATTCATCTTTTTTCTAAACTAAATAGCCCCAGGTGTTGTAGCCTTGCCTCATAAGAAAGGTGCTGCAGGCCCCTGATCATCTTGGTTGCCCTCTTCTGCACCTTTCCCAGTTCTACAATGTCCTTTTTTAGATGTGGTGACCAGAATTGTACGCAGTACTCCAGGTGTGGCCAGACCATAGTTTTGTATAAGGGCATTACAATATTAGGAGTTTTATTTTCAATCCCCTTCCTAATGATCCCTAGCATGGAATTTGCCTTTTTCACAGCTGCCGCACATTGAGTCAACACTTTCAATGAGTTGTCCACCATGACCCTAAGATTCTTCTCCTGGTCAATCACCGACAGCTCAGATCCCATCAGCTCAGATCCCATCCCATATTTGAAGTTAGGGTTTTTCATCCCAATATGCATCACTTTACACTTGCCAACACTGAACTGCGTTTGCCAGTTTTTCGCCCACTCACCCAGTTTGGAGTGATCCTTTTGGAGCTCCTCACAATCTGTTTTGGATTTCACTACCCAAAAGAGTTTGGTATCATCTGCAAATTTGGCCACCTCGCTGCTTACCCCTACTTCTAGATCATTTATGAATAAATTAAAAAGCACCGGTCCCAGTACAGATCCCTGGGAGACCCCACTTCTTACTTCTATCCATTGTGAAAACTCTCCATTTATATCTATCCTCTGTTTCCTCTCTGTCAACCAGTTAGCAATCCACACATGTACTTGTCTCCTTATCCCATGACTGCTAAGTTTCCTCAGGAGTCTTTGTTGAGGAACTTTGTCAAAAGCTTTTTGGAAGTCCAGGTATACTATGTCAACTGGATCACCTTGATCCACACACTTGTTGACACTCTCAAAGAACTCCAAAAGGTTGGTGAGGCAAGATTTACCTTTGTGGAAGCCATACTAGTTCTCTCCCAGCAGGGCCTGTTCTTCTATGTGCTTTACAATATTATCCTTGAGGATGCTTTCCATTAATTTGCCTGGAACGGACATTAAGCTAACTAGTCTGTAATTTTCCAGATCGCCCCTGGATCCCATTTTGAAAATCGGTGTTACATCTGCTACTTTCCAGTCCTCTGGTACAGAGCCCGATTGCAGGGACAAGTTATATATTTTAGCAAGGAGGTCAGCAATTTCACATTTGAGTTCTTTGAGGGCTCTTGGATGGATGCCATCTGGCCCTGGTGATTTGTTAGTTTTCAGTTTTTCCAGACAGTTTAGAACATCATCCCTTGTCACTTCTATCTGACTCAGTTCTTTAGCCTTCATCCCCGAAAAGCCTGTTTCAGGAACAGGTATATGCTCAGTATCCTCTGCTGTGCAGACGGACACTTAAGACATCCAGTAAAGCCCTTTTAAGATACACAGCCTTTCTTAGGGAAGGGGTGGAGCCAATTTACTCTGCCTGGGAAGCAGATATAAAAGCCATCAGTCTGCTGCAAGAAGCTACTGCAGCAATATTCCTTCTATGTGGTAGCGCCCAGCTTGTGTTTCCCTGCTCATCACTGGCTGAGTTTCTGACTCGTGCCCTCAGTGCTGTCTGAGATCTCTGGTACCCTCCTGGATCCCTGCCTTGACAGTGACCCTGGCTCAGCCTGGAACAAGATGGGTACCATCTCCTGCTTGTAATTGCCCATGTATGAGAATCATCACTGGAGGCTCTGCTCCAGGTGCCTTCAGAAGTTATGTGGGTGGCAACCTCATGGCTTTCTTGTGTTTGGGAATCTGAGAAGGCCTTAAAAACAATAAAATTGTATCAATATGGTATCAGACTCAGGTCCTAGATAATCACAGCACTGAAGACTACAAGAGCTGTGAATGAGCAGAGAATTCTATAGACATGACAATACATGAACTGTTTCTCCTCATTAGTCTGATGTGCAGTAAAATAAATGTAAGTGTTGGCCTTATGCAGAGGAACAATCAGAGGAAGTAGTTCAAAGAGGTCATTCCTCCCCTTCCCCTGTGACCTGGTTTTCTTAAATCAGCAGTGGCAGCGATCAAGAAGTGTCAAAAGATTAAGATTTTCCACCCCAGTGCATTGTGTGCACATATTAGCAGCATTACACTACATTGCCCATGATTCGTTTTTAATTCCAAGATAGACAGACATGACAGGCAGAGGAAGAAGCACAGAATGGGATGTAGGAGAGAAACCGTGGGAGAGGAAGGGTGTTGGTTAAAAAGCGGCAGGAGATGAAGGAAAATGCCACTTTTCAAACAGCCCTTTTGTGTTTTGTACCTTCTTGCTTCATTATTGGCTTTATATGAGTGCAAAGTCTTTTTTAAAACAGTTCCCCATGCTCCTGTCACATACGTCTTTGAAACGCCTCTGTATCATAAATGGCTCGTGGTTAGGGTTGCCAACCGTTTATCATTTTACAAGTCCAACCAAACATAGCCATGATCTGGCCAGTATCTAGTATTGGAGATTTAAAAGTCAATCCTCTTCAGAGTGGGCTAAACAAATAGCTTTTGCTGCTATTTGCCACCTTCGTGAGCCTGTTAAGTTGCACCATGACTTCACTATCACTAGCCAGGTATTCTGGCCCTGTCCAGCAGGGTGAGCAAAGCCACATTGGTATGTCTTTGGACTGCAGCTGTAATGTTTATATTTTGAGAGGAGGGATGGAAAAAGAAAGGTTGTGGAATTGTGCCAATGGGTGACAATAGGAAAGTGTCAGAGTGATGTGGAAGGTCAACTGGAGTTGAAGAACAAAGCATGGAATCGTGGTACATGTTAGAATAAAAAGATTGTGTGACACAGTTGGCTGTAACTAAGGCATGTAAGAGAAAGACACTGAGCCCTTTCACATGATCAAACAGGGGCAGGCTGGAGGGGAGGCAGGAACCTACCTGCTTCCCCTCTACCACTCATGCACCCACATGAATGCCACAGTGGCATTCTTCAGGGCTGCAATCAAGAGCTGGGAGCCCTTTGGTATCCCACAATGCAACACCCAAGCAGCACAGTGCATTAGAGAAGTCTTCCCCCAAGCTCTATGATGAGGATGGCTGCTGGCTGCTGGAGAGAAGCTGCCACACTTGAGTGGCAAGTGAGGTAGCTAGGAGGTGCGTGCTTGTCCTCCCACCTCACCATATACCTTCGTAGCTAATCAGGGCTACCCAGGGAAGGAGTGGAACGATCAGGTGTGATCCTGGGGCTTCACACAACCAGCCCTACCTGGGCTAGCCCTGTCCTACCCAGGTAGGGCTGGTTGTGAGAATGGGTTCATTAATTATGTTATTTGGTACCCTTGCAAGACATTCAGCTGTGGCAAATGTGTCAATTGTTTATTCCAGCTTCCTTGGTTCTTGCCATTTGTCAGTATAATAAAAATATATATATTTATCAAAATATCTGGAACAAAAATGGAAGCAATAAGTACTATGAAGAATATGAAGGTAATATTGAAGCAATAAGTAATATGAGAGAGTAATTCTTCTTGCATTGTCTGGCATAGTCACAGTATGGAAAGAAAACAATTCCTTCCTGCTTAGTAGAACAAACTGGAATGTGGGAGATAAAATATATGCAAACATATGTATGTACAGTTGTCCCTCGCCAACCACGAGTTTCCTAATCGCGGATTTGAGTACCCACAACTGGGACATTGTGGCAGGTCTCACCCATCGCAACCGGAGTATCTGCGGTTTGATGAGATTTTATGGAATTGGGGGGGGGATTTGGGGGGTCAGGAGGTCATTTCCAGAGCTCAGAGGTGATTTCCAAGGGTTCAAGGACAATTTCTGGGGTCAGGGGGTGATTTCCAGAAGTCAGGGGTGATTTTCGGGGGTCAGGGTGTGTGTTTTTTCCTATT
Source organism: Hemicordylus capensis (assembly GCF_027244095.1). Taxonomy (NCBI): domain Eukaryota; kingdom Metazoa; phylum Chordata; class Lepidosauria; order Squamata; family Cordylidae; genus Hemicordylus; species Hemicordylus capensis. The sequence goes on along the minus strand of NC_069660.1, from coordinate 245,597,969 downwards.
TTTAACTGGGGTCTTTTTTTTCTTTTCTTTTTTTTTCTTTTTGCAACCGTGATTCGCCTAACCCTGTTTTCCATTGGTTTTAATGCCTTGTCAACCACAACATTTTCCAGGAATGGAAACCTTGTGGTTGGCTAGGGACGAATGTATATAATAATGTATATCCTTCCTTTTTGTGAATATTCAAGGTGTTCACTCACAGCCATTGAGAACCAAAATAAAATAAATCACTTAAAAGAATAATTATGCATGAACGTTCCTGTCAACATTGCTGTTTTGTGACATTTTGCTACCTGATGCAGAGCACCAAATGGTGGCCCCTGCATTCCCTCACCTATTTCTTTCTTCTTTTTTCAATTGAAATCACACACCCACTTCATTTCTTCTTTCAAAGCTCTTCTCCATCTTTCCTTTACTATTAGGACATGAAGAAGAAAAGCTGCCGGGTCCCATTTCAGCCCTTCCTTCTTCTGCAGAACATCCATAGTGCTGGCTAGGCTTCCAAACTTCTTCTGACATTTCAACCACTGATTTTGGTGGGACCAACCAAGTATTTTGGTTGGACTGGATGAAGGTGAACAAGTTGAGACTTAATCAAGACAAGACAAAAGTACTGCTGGTCAGTGGTTCCTCTGCCCCGGTGAATGATGTTCAGTCTGTTCTAAATGGGGTTGCACTTCCCCTGAAGGACCAGGTTCACAGTCTGGAGGCGCTCATTAATCTAGCACTGTCACTAGAGGCACAAGTGGCCTCTGTGGCTTGGAGCGCCTTTTATCAGATTTGGCTCTTACACCAACTGTGACTATACATGGACAGAGATAGCTTGGCCACAGCTACTCATGCTCTAGTAACCTCTTGCTTAGATTACTGCAATGCATTGTACGAGGGTCTGCCTTTGAAAGTGGTCTGGAAAATGCTGTTGGTACAAAATAGGGCTGCCAGATTATTAACTGGGGCTGGGTGTTTTGATCATATCATGCCAGTGCTTTGTCAGCTGCACTGGCTCCCAGTCCGTTTCCAGGCCCATTTCAAGGTGCTGGTTTTAACCTTTAAAACTCTAAATGGTCTGGGACTGGGTTACCTGAGACAGAGCTTTGAACCATATGTTCTGACTTGGATCTTAAGATCTTCTTCGGAGGCCCGAAGAGGCTGAGTGCCCCTGCCAAATGAGGGGCCGGTGGCTACTAGGGAGAGGGCCTTTTCAGTGGTTGTGCTCCATTTATGGAACAGCCTCCCCAGTGAGGTCCTCCTGGCATCATCACTTTGTTCTTTTAGATGCCAGGTAACAACCTTTTTGATCACTTAGGCCTTTAAATTTTAAGTTTGATTTTTAAATATGATTTTTAAAACTGATTTTTAAAAGTTTTACAATTTTACATTAAATTTTGTATTATTTGTGTGTGTGTGTTTTGATGTCTTGTGTTGTATGTGTTTTTACTTGATGTTTTAATGCTGTGTTGTGAGCCATCCAGAGAACAATTTGTTATGGGGTGGCTAACAAATGTTGTTGTTGTTGATGATGATGATGATGATGATGATGTTGATTGCTAAGGGAATGGAGGAAAGGCCTGAAGGTTTACTCTTGAAGCAGAAGCTCATTAAAATAGATGGGGCCAGAGGATTGAAAATTCTCTTCAAAGGATTGGTCAGTTGTCCAACACTGTCCAACACTGCTATTGGTCAGAAGGTGGCTGGACACAGTCCTCTCAGGGATTGGTTAGAGGTAATGAAAATTCTAAAGGGAGAGCTATATAAAGAGCTGTGAGAGGTCTCAGAAGGGAAATCTGGTAGAAGACACACAATAAAGGAACATTGGCCTGAGGAAGAAGGTTGATGGTAGAAGACCAAGTCAGAGCTGCAATTGTCAGGGCAAGCAAAGAAAGCTGGTCACTTAGGAGTGGTTTTGGATTGGCAGCACTTTGGGACTCTCCTAGGAGCTAAGAGCCTGAACCTCTGATGACTTACCTGGAAAAGGAATTCTTCTTGTTGCTGGAGTACCAGAATGAAGACTTCAGGGCATCTGGAAGGCTTCAGTTGGTGCGGTCAAAGCTGTGTGGGACCTTCAAGGCAGGAAAGATCCGATTTCAACTACAAAGCGTTCGGCTGGGCCTAAGGAGTTAGTGGTCATAACTGGGGAGAGGATTTAGCCCCAGTCTAATTTCTCCTTCCTCAAAGCTGCTATTAGCGGTGAAGGAGAATATACTCAATTATTGTACTTAAAATTGTTTCTTAAGTTTCCCCCCTCAGATATAATAGCGTGCGCACGTGTGTGTGTGTCTGTGTGTGTCTCTGTGTGTGTGAGAGAGAGTGCTTTAAGTTGGTGAATTGGTGTGAAGGCAAAGGGTTAAATCCCCTTCCCCACAGCATAGTCCCTATCTAAATTGTGCCCCTCTGCACCTGCTTTTTCAGAAAGAGAGACCATATTGGGAGTTCTGATCAGAGAATTCTTATGGCTGGTTTGGTTCTTGGATTTTAAACTCTGATTTTGGCTTGTAAGGAAAAAGCATTCATAACAAGATGGCTGAGAAAGTTCTCTTTAAAGTGTATAGCATGCTCTTTCATCAGCAGGGCATGGGGTGTAAGATGAATTCATGGTGCCAAGGGAGAATACATACATTTGATTCAGGTATGACAGGTATTGTATTCTAAAAACCTCATGTAGAAGCCTGTGTGCACATTCCTTTTAAAAATACAATCTCTTCTGGATCACAGCAATGCAGCAGGACAGAACAAGAGAATCAGAAGAGTGGAGGTGCTCAATACCATTCAGTTTTGCATCTTAAGAATGAGATGTGGAGTCTGTTCCTCCTTTCCATTATGGAACCTTTATGTGATTGTTCAGCCTTCCTTCAATAGTGCTTGAAAGAACTCTCTGTTTGGATTTGGATCAGCAGACTCTCATTAATTTTAATAGCTCTCCTTAGTATAATGTTATTCCCCTTATCTCTTCTTTCTTCTTTCCTTTGACTCAGCCTTTGAACATTAATCTGCTCTCCAGTGATGGCTGCATCCACCCTTGTGTCTGATCTTTGTGTTTGCATTGCCTGAGCCTAAACTGGATTGCAACTTGCTTAAGATGTTGATATCTGGAACTTCAACAACCAGCAACACAAACTGTTTAAGGAGTGCTCAGATCTGGGACACTTGAGTAAATCCATTGTCCTTGATTGGGGTTTGAATTTCCCGCAGACTGTGTGTGTTTGTGTGTGCAGAAATCTTCACAGAAGACAAGATGGTTTGCATGTGCTCTGATGTCAATATTGGGCTCTTCCTCATCAGTTTCAATGGAGGAAACACATTTTGCAAGGACATCCATGTGGACTGCTTCCACAAGCATTTATTGAAGTGCTTGTGGAAGCTGCTGTCGCTGGGCAAACTTCTGCACCTGGAACAGAACACTGGCTGAATGAGGAATAGCATCTCTACCACTCTCCCTCCCTCATGTGCTTCAAATTTGGAAGAATGAATATTACTATAGCATATGTTATTCAAATAAGAGAGATAAACGGATTGTTTTCAAGCTATCAAAATACAGTGCCAGATCCAAAGGAAGTCTTTGTCTCTGTCCATAGCATCCAGTCATTATGACCTCCTCAGAATACATAAATATTTGCTCATTCTCCACATATATACTCTATGTTGCAATATAGTAGCAAAAACAGCAAAATGTTGAGGCGCTTAAAAAACTAACCAATTTATTGTGGCTAACCATTTTTTAATGGACTACAGTCCACTTCAGATGCATAGTGCAATCCTCAGTAAGCAGCTGTGTGTGTCTGTACACACACACACACTACATACATGGAAATGGAGGGCAGCTTAAAACAGCAGAGTCAAATGCAAGAGGCCTACTAGCAGTGGTCGTCACACTTATCTTGTATACTTTTATGCTTGTCACTTAACTAGGCCTCTTACATTTCACTCTGCTGTTCGTGCATCTGATGAAGTGGACTGCAGTCCACCAAAGCTTACGCTACAATTAATTGATTGGTCTTTAAGTGCCACAAGATTCTTTGTTGCCTCCACATATATACAGAAGTGGTCCAAGACCTCACGGTGCCTGAGGAAGGGTGTGTCCCCCGCCCAGGCTGCCACCTCCTCACCTGCCACTTTTACTCTCCTCCTTGTTGATGGCAGTGACAGCCGTTATTGCCTCACTCAGCACACCACTGGTGATGAAAAAGAAGAGGGATGGGGAGGGAGCAGAAGAGGAATTGTGGAGAGGAGGTTGACGGGGAGATGCTCTAGCTAGAGCTTCTCCCCACTATTCTCCACTTCTTTCCACACTTTTCTTTCTCCATCTGTCCTGCTAACCAGTGGCTCAGAGGATGAGAAACACTTGGAAAGGCAGTCCTGGTAATCCATTCTCTGAGACAATCGTTTAATTGAACCTCATTCATGGGCCAGCCCTGCATACATATGTATGTTGTGGGTGGCCATTTCTTTTGTTAGGCAGATTATTGGCTAATAGATAGTCCAGAAGGACAGTAGATATTCCTTAAACCAATAGTTGGGAGATACACGGAATTTCCAGACAAAGGGCTTTTTTCTTCTTCCTTTTTTTTTTTTTTTTTGGCATGTACTTCCATGGCTTTCTGAATTGAAATGTGTGTAGAGGAGAAACAGAGTTTCCACACAGGATAGTTCCTGCGGGTTCCTTGTTTGTACTCAAGGCACTGTTTTCTGTATGCACTAGGGATAGAATGTTGCCAGTGGATTGTCTGAATCCCCTCTTATCCCTCCTCTGTGCTTCCCCCCAGGGGTGTAGCTATAATTGAGCGGATGGGTTCAAAGAACCCGGGCCCTCAGCTCCTGAGGGCCCCCCAGATCCACCCCTCCCTATTTTCTTCATTATCTCCCTCACTCCAAGGGGCCGCCAGGGAGAGGGGCGAACATGGGCCCCCTCTCATTTCCTCATTGAGAAATAATAATAATAATAATAATATAATAGAAGAAAAAGAATAAGAATAGAAGAAAAAGAAATAGAAAAAAATCACCAAATACAAAGATCTACAAATTGAAATTGAAAGGCTGTGGCAGAAAAAGACCCAAATAATCCCAGTGGTCATTGGCGCCCTGGGTGCAGTTCCAAAAGACCTTGAAGAGCACCTCAATACCATAGGGGCCACAGAAATCACCATCAGCCAATTACAAAAAGCAGCTTTACTGGGAACAGCATATATTCTGCGACGATATCTATAACAACTGACAATAAAATTCAGCCATCCCAGGTCCTTGGGAAGGACTCGATGTCTGGATAAAACAAACCAGTCAATAACACCTGTCTGACTGTGTAAACAAGAAATAATAATAATAATTCTGTTGTTGCATACTTCCAGTTTGTTGAACTTCCCCAGCATTCCCTTTTCCTTTTGTTAGACTCCCATGGAGCTTGAATGGATGAAACAAAAGTAAAATTGTTGATGTGGATTTAAGTATCTCCTAGTTCTCTGGACACAGTTGCTGAGCATTGATTAATCACTTTCTGAAATCATGCCAGATCATTCCTCATTCCTGCCACCTGAACATTTCCCTTTAATGACTTGGCTGCAAGCCTATGCATACTTCTCTGGGAGTAAGTAAGTCTCACTGAGCCACTGCTAACTGGGCAAAGAGGCACTTTTAAAAGTGGTGACTTTTCATATTCTGCAGCTGAATTGTCTGTCCAGCTCCAGCACAATGTCTTCCTAATGTCTATTCCTGGTTCTACCTTGTGGTTCATTTTAGATTGTGAGCCCCTTTGGGAGAGGGAACTATCTTCCTTTTTTGAAGTAAACTGCTTGGAGAATTTTTTTGTTGGAAAAAGGTATTGTGATGAAGATGAAAACAACAAAACAACATAGTGAGACTTGAGTAAACAGTCATACATTGTGCTGTTGAGACCATTTTCTCTTGTTAAACATTTTAATGTTATTTTAACATTAATATTGATGTTAAATTGCTGTTCTTATTTTATGTATGTATGTATTTGTTGTTCAATTTATATACTGCTTTCCATTAAAATAATCTCATAGCGGTTTAATTGTGTATTAGTTAAATTAGTTAACTAATTGTATATTTGTTAAAATAATACACAATTAAAATACAGACTACAGCTATTAATATAAATATAAAAATAATCTCTATTTAAAAATTTAAAAACCTGTATAAATTAATCCAGCCATTATGACCTAACAAAACACAGAGCAGCAGAAGTAAAAACTAATCTCATTTAAAAAATAAAAACTAATCTAATTTTAAAAGTAAAAACTAATCTCATTTAAAAGAAGAGTCACATGTTTTGTAAAAACGGTGGTGGAAGCTGAGGAACAGATGCCTGCTGTGAGGTCATTCCAAAGTTTGGGGGCAATGACTGAGAAGGCCCTGTTCCACATGCTCGACAGCTGAGTCCCTTTCACCATCAGCAGAGCCCCCTCCGATGATTTTATAAAATGGGCAGAAACCCTTGGAAGCAGGTGGTCCTTCAGATATCCAGGGCACAAACCATTTAGGGCTTTAAAGGTTAAAACCAGCACCTTGAATTGGCCCCAGAAACAATTTGGTAGCCAGTGCAGCTCTTTCAGAATAGGTGTAATATGCTCCGAGTGAACAGTTCCAGAGAGAACCCTGGCAGCTGCGTTCTGCACCAACTGAAGTTTTTGAATATTCTTCAAGGTCAGCCCCACGTAGAACACATTGCAGTAATCCAACCATGCTGTGACTAAGGCATGGGTAACAGTGGTCAGATCTGCCTTTTGCATGAGCAATATAGCACAAGATCTCCATCCTACCATTAAAGCAATTCTCTAGAATACAATAAGAAACTGTTAAAATGGTTTTCTGTCAAGACGACAACAACTACTACTACTTCTGTCAAGACAGAATGGGATGAAAATTGCAGGTATGGTAGCCATTTCTGGAGGCATTAAACTACCCAAATTTCAAGCAGAACGGTGTAGGGGTTTCTATAAAAGTACCCTTAAGTAAGGAGAAACCTTAATTTGAGGATTCTTCTCATACATTTCTTTTCTTGTCAGAATTAGACAAAATTTGCAGGAATGTTAATTCCTTGGGAGGGCATGATGCCATTCAATTTGTCAACTTAAGATAAGTTTGGAGGTTTCTATGCATGCACAGTTTAAGTTTGGGAATCACCCCACCTCATAGCTTTGTTATTTCTTTGAGAAGGGGATATAACTTGTATGCATGGTAGAACTTTTTGAGATAATACTATAAAGGTAAAGTGTGCCATTGAGTTGGCGTCGACTCCTGGCAACCACAGAGCCCTGTGGTTGTCTTTGGTAGAATACAGGAGGGTTTTACCAACTATATGTCCCCTAAATTTCAGATGAATAGCTCCAGTGGTTCCATGCAGGCACTCTAAAAATTTAAGGCTGACTTTTTTACAATTGGAGTTTCTGGAAAGGATAGACTGAATGAGAGACATAGAGACTGAACCAGGCGCGGCTCATGAACTCTCCTCCGGGGGGTGGCGGGCGGCTTCTTTAAGGTAAATGGAGCCGGTGCTCTGTGCCGCCCAGCAGCCCCCGCAGTGGGGAATCGCCTCCGCCACTCACCTGGCTGCTGGCGGGGGCTCACCTCCGTGGGAGCCAGGTGAGTGGCGGAGGCGATTCCCCGCCATGCAGGCTGCTGGGCGGCACGGAGCACCGGCTCTGTTTACCTTAAAGAAGCTGCCCGCTGCTGCCCCGGAGGAACGTTCACGAGCCACGCCTGGACTGAACTGGGAGCTGACTAACACCTTTGTGTTGTGGAGGGGTTCCTCTGGGGATCTTATGTAGCTGTTTTGCAGGGGTGCACATATGGCTTACTCCCACCTGCTGCTCAACTTATCTATTTATATACTTATTTCTTGTAGACGGGCCATGCATGGCGACGTGGTAGGAAGGAGGTGATTGGCTGAATTTGCAAGCAGAAGCACCTAATTGGACAGTGGGGATTCCATATGCAGAGTTTGCAAGCAGAAGCACCTGATTGGGCAGTGGGGATTCCATATGCAGATAGGGAGAAGGAGCCTGTGAGAGCAGAAGCACCATGGTGATTGGGCAGTGGGGATTCCCTATGCAGATAAGGAGGAGGGGCCTGTGATGGTTAAGGTCAGTTGGAATGCAGCTGTTACTGGTCAGAAGATGTTATTGATAGCAGGCGGGGGTCTGCAAAAAGACAGGTAGTGAGGGAGGAAAGAGCCCCTTCGGGAGAAGGAGGATGCCGTTGTGTAAATGAACAAAATCTGTTAACTCAGGAAGGGAGGAAGAAAAAACATGAAGGGAGGGGTAAGAAAGAGTGGGGAAGAGCGAGTGGAGGAGAGAGAAAGAGAAAAAGAAGGGAGGGGGAAGAGAGACAGAGGAAGGGCAAGGGATGGGCCTGAGCCTGAGCCTGTCAGCAGCCTGAGGGGAATGAGCGGCCATGGCAGCACTAGCAGCAAGAAAGGGCCCAGTCAACCACTGCTGCTGTTTGGGGCTACTGAGGCCATTGTCAGAGGGAGGCTGGCAGGCAAGGGACGGGCCTGGGCCTGTCAGTGGCCTGAGGGGAATGAGCGGCCATGGTGGTGGCAGCAGCGAGGAATGGCCCAGTCAACCACTGCTGCTGCTCCTAAAGGGAGGAGCACGAGCGGGGCTCGGGTGAGGGTGGGGAGATCTCTGGGGATAGGGGGCTTCAGCTTGGCCAATAGGGATCAGCAATGCTACAGCCACGAGCAAGAAGGGTGAGGAGGATGGAAGCAACAGGATGGAGGTGGAGGAGCAGGAATGCAGACCAGGTGAGGGTGGGGAGATCTCTGAGGTGAGGGGAGCAACCAAGTACTAACGTGCAGATGCTGAAGAGCATGCAAGAGTTCCAGCATTGAAGTGGAGAGAAAGAATGGCAGCAGTCAGGATGCAGAGGTGGAGGGCTGGCAGGCGAAGCCCCTCTGGCCAGAAGGGGTAGGTGGACGGCGGGCAAAGCCTCACCAGCCAGGAAGAGGAGGCAGTGGCGGAGAGAAATGATGGTGGTGGTGAGGAGGTGGGCAGACGGCGGGCAAAGCCCTACCAGCCGGGAGGAGAAGGTGGGAGGCAGTGGTGGGATGGCCTGGCCCTGGCCCGCCCAATGGGGAGAGCTGCGGGGGGGGGAGTGAGCTGCGGGTTTGGAGAGAGAGAGAGAGAGAGAGCTGCGGGGGGAGAGCGAGCGAGCAAGCAAGCTGCGGGAAGGGGAGAGCAAGCAAGCAAGCAAGCTGCGGGGGACATCACAGGCTCAGTACACAACTGCACAGATGCTCTGTGCGGGATCAGCTAGTTCTATCTATTATAAATTCTCCTGGGTGTGCCTTGGAATGCTGATTGGCTGGGCGGCGGACGGGCCTGATTGGCTGAGGCGTACCCAGGAGGATTGGTCGCCACGGCAGCGGCAGGCCTGGCCGCAGAGGCCAGGGGCAGTAGTGGGCCCAGCCCAGTCACGGAGGCAAGGCCCGGGGGAGGGGAGAAAGTTGGGGGGCAGAAGTGGCGGTGGGGAGGAGAGGCGGCTGGGCCTCGAAGTGGAGACTGGGACACAAAATGGCAGGGGAAGAGGTAACCGCCGGCTCCAAAGAGCACACAGATGCTCTGTGCAGGGTCGGCTAGTATATCTAAATAATTCAAATACTACAAGGACCCCATAAGCTTCCCGTGACCTTTCCTTCAAAGGATGCCAAAACCCAGTTAGCACAGCTCCTGGAACTTCTCCCTGCTCAGGGAAGCAGAGAGCGCATAACAATATAATGGCTATTCCACTAATTAGTTTAGTTAAAGACTCATTTTTGAACTTTCCCTTCATACAGACCATCCCCCACTGCCTTTCGTCCATGTCATAGAAAGGAAAGCAAATGTTTTCTTGAACTTCAGCTCTGTATTGTTGGCCTGTTTGGTATCCGGAGGGAGTGGGATATAGTAGAGAATAATAAAAGATGCTTAGCACAGTTATAATGTGAAATGTCCTTGGTGTTGAATTCAGCGATAGAAATGAAATGTGTGGCTTAATAATTGTGCCAGTATCTTATTTGTGTGTCTTGTTGCTTATTTATTGTATTCATAAACTGCCTAACACATAAATCTCAAGGCACTGTACAAAATTTTTAAAACAATAAAATAAATAAACAATAAACAATAAACCAATAAATAAAAATTAATAAATATATAAATAATGAAGTGATAATAAACAAACAAACAACAGACAATGAAACAATACAAACTATTGAAACAATTTTAGAAAATGGGGGATTCTTTTAATTTTGAAACAATTAATTTAAAAACAGAGAATTACAGTATATAAAATTTTGGAAAGGATTGTCTACTTTTCACAATAACCCAGTGTCTGCACAAACCTTACCATGTTCTCCTAGAACACACATGGATTCCAGTGGGATGTGTGCAGCGCACCTCTGTCTATAGTGCTTCGCTTCCAGTGGTGTGCCTAGCTCATGATATCAGCATGGCAGCATCTGCTTCACAAGGTACCAACGACAGTAGCCCAGTCAGATTGTCAAGCGCGGTCCTCAACGGCGAGAAATAGTCTCACATGCCTCCTTGCTGTATTGTGACAGCACCATGTGTGAGTGCACTAATCATGTGAAATGTCAAGCTTATCTCTACAGGAAATAGTTGCCTTGCTGATGGTACTGACAGGCTGTAGTTTGAAACCTGGAAGATTAAACCCAGCTGGTTGGTTGTGGTCCCAGTCTAGTCAATTTCTCCATTTCATTGACATGTATGGGACTAGAGGAAGCAGCTGCTTAGGAATGGAAAAACAGAACAAATAGGTCCTCACAGCGTGGCCTCTCCCTTTCTTCTGTACAGTTATCACATCACCAGTATTAGATCTGGGCTTGGAGTAGTGTCAGGGGACAGTGGTTGCCTGTACACAGCACAACATGACTTGGTCCATGTGTTGGCTCTCTCTGCCAAGCTCCGCAGTTCTTCCTCTTCGCAAGGACAGTAGGAATTTTTTGTTCCACAAGCAAACCTGCAGTATCTGTAATCAGTGGGATGTCTGTATATAGAAAAACCAGTGCTTCGGAACCATGTGGGACAATTGCTCAGGACCAGCAGTTGGCTGCAAAACTGGTGTGGCAGAGGGCCAAAGTCCTGGGTTTATTGCCCCCCTGCCCACAGCATCTACATAGAACATGCCATCTGAAAGTATCCACAATGTGCTGCTTCTCCTTCCTCACCACACACAGATCCCACTTTACGCTCAGCTCCTGAGAAAGCTCCGTCTCCTGGTTATCTGATTGCTTTGCTGTTACTGTCTTGTCTTGATCAAAAGAATTTTTTAAAAAATAAACCCCAGAGCAGCTTGTTCCTACCAGAGAGCAAAATCGTAGAAGGAAATCACATCACCAGTGAAGGGAGTGCCAACTTCTCTGTACTATTCGTCTAACCCGGTTTTCAGAGCCAAAAGTCTGTCATCCATTGAATAAACAAGCACCTTATCACATCACAAACATTGATTTAACCCTCTTCACCTGGATTTTTACCAGCCAGACAAAGGTCTTGCTGGGTGGGGAGTAGGCCCTCAGACTACTGTGCAAGGGGGAGATGGTTTCTCTGCTCTGTGCTTTGTACACATCTAGAAGAGCTTCAGATGGAGACCCTGCAGTTCACATCCCATAAGCACCACATATCCCTGCCTTCCTCATACCTCCTAGGACACAGACATATTGCCCATTTCCCTACAGACGTATTGCTCATTTTATCCAACTGAAGTTAGCTCTAATTTCTGGGGCCTAGGGATGGCAAGCATAATTGTTTGCATTTCTTCTTTTAACAACTGACTGTGCTGGACCCAGATTGTAATTCCAAAGTAATTTTTTTAGGAAGATATTCTTTGCCTCTGACATCATCAGAGAATGGAATTGGTTAAGCATGTCTATTTCCTTATAAATGGACATGAGAATGAGAGAATGGAATTGGTTAAGCATGTCCATCATCCATTTTTCTCTCTGTGGACTCATTTTGTTTTTCTTTCACGGTGTTGCTCCCACACAACAGGGCCAATTTTTGTTCAAGACAAAGAAAACATAAACCGACATGGATTTGGAGTTAGGACAAGGCCTGAGCTCAGAGGGCTCTCTTGTTCAGCATGGAAGGGACATATTGTCATTGTTGTGTTTTAAACTGCAACATCTGATTTAGACCAAGAGGAAGTCTGACTCTTATTCTTATTCTGACTCTTATTCTTCTTGAAATCTGCACTAAATGCATTCCAGTTAAAACAATCTAACTGATTTTCAAGGAACAGGTACCAATCCAAAAGGAAGTTAGTCATGCTTAGATTCCATTGGATAAGTTATTTGTTGTGACTAATTTAAATCCACTTATTTCAGTGGGTCTAAAGCATTACTAATGGGGGGACGGGGGCAAGGTCTTTAGGGCAAGGTCTTTAGGGTCAAACATAAGGGTTATAAAGTGATAATCAATTTCAAAAGCTAGACAAATAAGCCAAATAAGACATATAAAAGGATAATCTTCCCTCCTAACCTGAGGTGGCCAGTCAGTAAAGGTGGGAGGGGCTGTTGCCCCACCCCCACCCTACCTCCGGCCAAACCAAACCAACAAACTAGCATAGAAGCTCAAACTTACAGGTAGCCAGCAAATCCTTCAAAGCAAGAAGCTTCCTTCAGGCCCTCCTCCCATACCTGTCAACATTTCCCTATTTTCCCATTCAGGTGAATGGGAAAATAAGGGCATGTTGCCAGGTATGTCCTCCATGTCTGTAGCTTCCTTTTTGGGTCTTACTGGCTGAAACAGTGGCTACTCAAGCTGTTCCAGATTCTGATTCCTAGGGGTCATCTCCTTGGCATCGCCCCCGAAATGAAATTAAAAATGGGTTAAAAAAACAAAACCCCTGAAACCACCAGGATGTCTATTTTCTACCCATTTTAATTTTATTTCCCTTTGAGGGCCAGGAGGTGCTCCCAAGGAATCAGAAGCTGGAACAGCTTGAGTAGCCACTGTTCCAGCCATGAGAGCCAAAAAAGGAAGCTAGAGGCATGAAGGAGGGGCTGGAGGAAGCTCCGTGCTTTGGAGGATTTCCTGGCTGCCTGTAAGTTTGAGCTTCCCTACTAGCATGCTTGTTTTGTCTGGTGTGTGTGTGTGGGTGGGTGGGGGAGATGCAAGCCCTAGCTTTCTCCACCCCCCTACCTTTTGTCTCTGCTTTCTGCTTCCCCCTTTGCTTCTTGCTCCCCTTTTGCCTTCTGCCTTTGCCCCTGCTTTCTGCTCCACCCCTTTTCTGGTTTCTGCTGCCTCCCTTCCTTTCTGGTTTCTTCCTTTTGCCCCTGTTTTTCTGCTTCCCCCCTTCTTTCTGTTGAGAGGTGTGAAGAGAGACATTAAAATCCTCACACAGCTGGGTGTGCTCTGGTGGTAAAGAAGCTTGGCCCAAGAGATTACTAGCCTCCAACAACTGAACAGTTCTAAGTGACTCATAACTGACCAAGACAGACCTATTAACATCTCATCATGCCGCTAGTGGCCAGAAGAGGTTATTGCAGTGCTAAGAGCAATGCCTTAGAGTTCTCATTTCTAATACTCCTTCTCATTGCTCAAGCACTGATCAACATGTCCCATCATCTCTCACAATGCAAGAAAATGATCTCTTGGCAATGGCTTTGTGAGTACATCTGCTAATGTCTCCATTGGGCAGTATTTCAACTCCACAAGACCCTTTTCTTGTACATCACATTGATTAATTAATTAAATGCTGTCAAGTCGGTGTTGATTCTTAGCGACCACATAAATGGATTATCTCCAAGATGATCCGTCTTCAACTTGGCCTTTAAGGTCTCTCAGTGGTGCAATCATTGTTGTCACTTACATCACATACACCATGGTATTTTGTGTCAATATGCTTAGTTCTGGATTTTGTCTTCTCCATTCGTGAAAACAAAATACAACTTTGATTGTCCTCAAACAATTCATTTGGTTTTGGTTCATCAGCTCCAAAGTCTTGCAATAATTTGTGTGTCCATGCCACCTCTTGGCAAGCCTGAGTGGCTGATACATATTCCACTTCCGTAAAGAGCAACAGTATTTTTCTTTCAACTGCACCAACTAATCACTCCACCTCCATAAAAGAACAGGTATCATCTTGTGAATTTGCAATCTGTTTTGTCTTCTGCCCGATCTGCATCCACATAACCCACTAGTCTAGGATTACTACTTGCTGGTAATTTAAGATTTAAATGAGCTGTACCTTTAAGGTACCTACCCCATCTTTTTACTGCAATCCTGTCATTTATAGTGGGTGTACTCACTTTCTTGCTTAACATTCCCACAGCTCCTGCGATATCTGGTCTTGTTACTGTTGCAATATAGATAAGTTTCCCAGTAGCTTTCCTGCATTGCACATTGTCTGGAAGAAGCTCACTGTTTGCATCTTGCTTGAAGCAGTTATCTTCCATTGAAGTGATGACTTCCTTTGCATCTGTGAGACCCAGACATTCTAAAAGGTCTTTTATCTCTTGTTTCTGATTAAGAAGATAACTTCCATCTTATCTTTCTATTTGTATTCCGAGATAACAGGAAATTTTCCCCAGTTGCTTTCTTTGTTTAAATGATCTACAATTTCATCACCATCTTCTCTATTTTGACAACAAACAATCAAATCATCAACATATATTAGTTCTCCAAGCTCCAACCTTCCTTTCCTTGTGAAGGTTTTGGAGAAGGTTGTGTGTGCCCAGCTTGAGAGCGCTCTGGATGAAGCTTTTTCTTGATTATTGTCAGTTGGGTTTTAGGCCATGGCATAGCATGGAAACAGCATTGGTTGCTCTGATTGATTACTTGTATTGTGACCTTGATGAAGAATTCTCTCCCCGCCCCCCCAGATTCGATCTGCCTCCTCCCTTTCAGCCTTTAAAATCTTATTGAAGACATTTCTTTTCTGCCAGGCGTTCATCCTTTAATTTGTTTGTTTGTTTTTAAAATCTCAGATGCTATTCTTGTTTGTACACCACCTTGAGTTGTGTGGATTGGGTGGTATATAAAATCTCTTAATAAATAAATAAATAAATAAATCCATCCATCCATCCATCCATCCATTGTTTCTAAACCTTGCATATGGACAAGAGTCAGCTTTTACTTGAATAAACCCTTGTTTAACTAGCAACTGATTTAGCTTTGTATTCCAGGCTCTTGCTGCTTACTTTAGACCATAAATGCTCTTTTGGAATGCACACAAGTCTCTCCTTACCAGGTTTCTCAAACCCTGTTGGTTGCTCCATGTAAATACCCTCCTTAATGTCACCATGTAAAAATGCCGTTTTGACATCTAAATGGTCTATATACATTTCCCTTGCTGCTGCAATACAGAGGAGCATTCTTATAGAAGAGTGTTTTACTGCTGGGGCAAAGGTTTCATCATAATCCTCACCATATTTCTGATAAAATCCTTTAGCTACTAGTCTTGCTTTATAGATGCTTTGGACATCTCCTTCTGCATCGTGTTTCACTTTGAAAATCCATTTGCACCCTACAGTTTTTCTTCCCTTAGGCAGCTCCATAAGTATCCAAGTATTGTTTTTTTGTAGAGATTGGATTTCTTCTTCTGCAGCTTTTCCCCAATAGCAAGCTTGGTCAGCCGGCATTTTATCAATATCCTCACATGTATTAGGCTCAGCTCAGGTGCCAAACAATCCAAACAAAACAAAACCCCCAAAAGCCAAGGTACACAGAGGGAGCCTGGCAGGCTGGACACCACACACAAGCCTAAAAAACCAAAAATTAATCCACCAGGCACAGACAGGCAGCACACAGTGAGCAGCTGCAAAGGTGGCAGCAGGGCTGCAAAACCAACCAACCAACTGACCACAGCACATCCCAGTTATTGAAAATACACAAATAGGAATAAAATTACAAAAAGCACCCAAAGTCTGGGTGCTGCTGGTACAATTTAAATAAAATCAGGGTGGGATCACAGCATCCCAGTTATTAAAGAGGGCTGGCTACAAGCAATGAGAGAGAAAAGAAATAAAATCCAAACCAGCATCTAGTTAAGCCACTGGGCTGCTGTTACTATTTTAAAATAAGGGTGGAGAGGTGGCGGCAGGAAACAGCAGCGTGTGCGCACACAGCACCCCAGTTATTAAAGTCACTGGGGGCGGTGCTGGCTAGCAAGAATAATAAAATAAAATTCCAAACTGCACCCAGTTAAGGCACTGGTGCTGTTGGTACAAATAAAGCAGCTGGCAGGTAGCCGCAATTAAAAGGGGGGAGAGAGAGAGCGAGCGAGAGAGAGAGAGAGAGAGAGAGGGAGAGCGCAGGCACTCTGTCTCTCCACTCACTGCTGGGACAGGCAGGCAGGCCGGCCCATACCACAGTCTCTCTGTTATCCTCAATGCTGTTGTGCTGCTGCAGTCTCTGTCTCTGTCAGTGTTATCTCCTGTCCTGAGACACAAAAGGAATGACTCTCTCTGCCTCCAAGCAGCCCCTTATATACATTTTGAAACTCCCTCCGGTAGCCCTCCCTGCTCCCTCCCCACTCCCAGCCAAGGGGGCACTGTTACCCATGCCAACACTTGATTTGAAACCCAACAAGCCAAGCCAAAGAAGCAAGGAGATCTCAAGCCAATTGGAAGCCAAAGACCAATCCATGACTGAAAAACGCGGAAACAAAATGATGTCTGCAAAGCAAATCGCACAAATCGATTTGCTATGAATTACTGGCAATCAGCCCCTTTATTTAAGGGGCGATTCAATTCGTGAATAAATCAGTGAATTGCCCCCAGTTTGTGGCAAATTGAAATGCACCACCCCTACCTAAACAAAGCCTAGTTTATATAACCGTACTTGCTTACATTCATCCTTTGTAACCCTTGCCTCTCACCTTCCTTGCCCTCTCTCCGCTGTCAAACTTTAGATTGTAAGCTGAAGAAATAACTTCACACTACTTTAAATGCATAATTTGACCCTGCATGTGTTTTTTTTTTAAAAAAAACTTAATAGCATTTTGATTGGGGCATCAGATCAGGGTTGGGACTGTGACACCGTGGGATGAGGCATTTAATCCTTTAACCCTTTCCCACCATGCTGTGGTCCCAATGAAAATTGTTTCCCCAAAGCTGTGATTCAGCCCAGAAGTAAATCATGAAAATCAATTCACTAGGAATCGCTGACAATTCAATGCATGATCGAATCAGTGGAAGGTGCCAGCTCCTTCCATTCATTCGCATCTGTCTCTCCCTGCCACATTACAGGTGTGCATGTGTATATTGAAAAAACACTATAAAAAGCCATCTAAATGTGACAGAATATATGGTAGCCTAATGCGTCTTTTGGTGTGGTGTTTAGCACACACACATTTCTCCACATGGCTAAAACACCATACAAAAATAATCTCGACACAACCTATGTACCATCTTGTCATTTGCTTTGGGGCGGGGGCAGTGCTTTTATCAGTGCCTGTGTGGGTATCAGTTATGCAGGGGTGTGTGGGAGACATGCATGAATAATTCTCTTTATACAATCCAGAAATTAAAGAGAGAACAATGGGGGATTCTTGATGTATTCGTTTCACTTTGGAAAGACCAGGTGATTTGGAACCCAGACTCTGGGGAGAACGTCAGATGAGGAGAATTTCGAAAGTATTGCTGATACATAAATAAATAAGCAAGCACGCATAAAAATAGATGTTCATCCGAGGCGCTTAAAAATATCCCAGTGCAGACATATTCCTCAAAATGAAAGCTCCCGTTAGTGTACAGTATCTGGTTGTATCCTAGCAAGGGAATCCTCACACTGTAGCAGTCCCACTGGGAGAAGCAGAGTCAGGCCACCGTGCCCTGCTTATCAGGGCTGCCTGCCAAGCTTTTGCAAGAATGTGTGTCTCCCTATTTTCCTCTACAATAAAATAATAATTTGGCAGAGCTGGGAAAGAAGATAGTAAATCAATACCAGATTGCAGACCTTGCTGAGAAACGAAACCGATTTGTCAAAGAGTGTCAGTTAGCTATGCGAACTGAACCTGGGTAGGAGCTTCTGTACACGCTACATGCTTTGCTTTAGGGAACTGGGAAAACCCAATGCAGAGTTTAAGAAGCTGCAGAGTTTAAAGAGGGATACTGTTGCCGGGCAACATCCAGACTTGTTCCGTTCATGGAATAGCCTCCCCAGTGAGATTCACCTGGCTTCATCACTTTGTTCTTTTAGACACTAGGTAAATACCTTTTTGTTCACCCAGGCCTTTTAAATTCTGATTGTCAGATCTGATTTGATTTTTAACCCATTTTAAAATGATTTGTATTGTATTTTGTACTTTCTTTTCGCCTTTTTTGTCTGTTATCATTTAATTTTTTTTTTAATTGGATCCATTCATAATTTAAAAATTTTAAATTATGCTATTTACACACAGTCTACCAGATGTTATTGACTGGATTTGGTAGTTTAATTATCTGGCCCTTTCCAAGGGTCTAGGATAATTAAAGAAAAATTAAAAGATAGCATCGTAGTATTCGTGCTGTCTCGAGTAATGTGGCCTTTTGTAGCTGATGTGTTGTAATTGTATTGTTGTCCAAGGTGTCAAGATGGTGTTCAAGTTCTTTTGGTACTGCACCAAGGGTACCAGCAACTATTGGCACCACGATTGTTTACTTTTCCCCGAGCCGCTCAATTTCAATCTGAAGGTCTTTGTATTTAGTTATTTTCTCCAATTGTTTTTTGTTGACTCATCTATCCCCTGGGATTGCAATATCAATTATCAGAACCCGATTCTTCTCAATGACTGTCAGATCAGGCATATTGTGCACGAAATGTCTATCAGTTTGTATTCAAAAATCCCAAAGGATTTCTGCATCTTCATTTTTTGTGAAAATATCTCAGTAGGATGATTCCACCAATTCTTGCTTGCTGGCAATTTGTAATTCTTGCAAAAGTTCCAGTGGATCATTGCAGCAACTTTGTTGTGTCTTTCCTTAAAATTATTATTATAGTATGATGATGATGATGATGATGGTGATGATGATGATGATGATGATGAATGACATTGGACAGGAGGACTCAGACTAAGTTAGTAATATAATTGAACAAGGTGGGATGAATATCGCTGGGCCCCGAAGGGAGGGGGGGCACTGCCTGGGCAACAGCTCACTCTTGACTTCACACCTCCCATCTCCAGGATTCACTGGCAAACTGCTAGCTCCTGATTGGAGGACTCCTCTCAGCTTCAAGCCAAGGTATATATGTCTTCAAAATGTGTCTGAGACAGAGAAATTTGTGTGCAAGTGTGTATGTGAAAGTGTCTCCCAGCATAGGGAGTGAATGAAATCATTTGCATAGAAATGAGAGAATGGGTGTGCTGAACATGTTTTGTTTCTCACTCTATACTTACAGCAAAGATATGGGGCAGAGGGGAGGTGTGTCTTTGGCAGGGGGACCAGGGGCCCATCTTCACTTCTTTCCATTCCATCACAGCCTTACTACCTCCCCCTGATGTTAGTCATCATGACTAACTTGCATCCCATTACTTTCAGTGAGACATCATCTGGCTCTTGACCACTGTTTCCCAAGTGGGACAATTCTGCTCTCTTTACTCATAATAACCAATATTTGGTGGGAGGAAACCAATGACAATGAGATGGGGAAGCAGAATCTGGGACTGGGGATGTTTGGGTGAATCAGAAGCAGGAGGAAGATGGGACAGCAGTGGGAAAGTGGCAGGTGGAGTCCTAGGTGGGTGTGTTTGCTTGGAAGGGTTTGGCAGTGGGGCAGGGAGAAAATAAGGGGAACAAAGCGAGCCTTGTTAAGGCTCGGCCAAGTACAATGATAAGCATGAGAAATAAGGCAGTGTGTGTATGCAAAGTGAGTATTTCTTCATTCTTTCCATTTATATCTCCTTGTTCCTTTAGAAAGCTCAGAACTGCTTACTTGGTGCCAGCACTAGCTTGTTGCCATTTGAGGTTGAAACAAAGAGCAATGAGCCACACCCTGCACCCTTACTGGCCGCACCCCCTGGGTGGGTGCCAGCACTGATCATGCCCATCCCTGCCCCTGCCCAGCCCCACCACACCAGCCCAGACACCGCCCCTCTTACTCTCTGCTGTCTAGCTCACCTTCTGGGCTGTGCCACAACTGCCAAGGTAACATGGAATGTTCACCCAGCTGCGGCAGCTCCACAGAAGAGCCTCTCCTCACATCCCTGCTGCCCTGCGGCCCTGACACCAGTTCTCCCACTCTCACCCTCTCTTGCTGTCTCTTCCCCTCAGCACCAAGCTTGTCCACTTTGTCTCCAGACAAATTTGGAGATGAAGGGAAGAGACAGTGGAAGAGAGGGTGGGGAGAGAGCTGGCGCGGCAGTGCAGTGGCTCAGTGAAGAGAGGGTGGCTAGCGAAGCACTTCTGGATGCACACTCCATGCTGCTTTGGTGTGCAAACAGAAAGCAGCAGTGGCTTGCCCAGGGGCGTAGCAAGGTTGGAGTGGGCCCAGAGACAAGATTTTACAATGCCCCCCCCCCCCCCCCGAAGCTCAGTTCATGAAGTAAAGAAATCTTAAATGAGGCTGAATAGTGGTAACAAAAAGCATAGTAAAATTCAATTGTAGACAATGCAAGTCATTTAATGGTACTAGAGAAAGACATGCTGTTCTGGTAGCTCCGGGTCTTAACACTCACATCAATTTCGGAGGATGAATCCAACTGAAGGAAGCCCAGGTGGGTGCGCGGCTGGGGGAGTCTGTCATGTGACTTGCCTCTGGGAGGCCCCCCCAAGGCAGTGGGCCCCCAGACAACTGTCTCCCCTTGCCCTATTATAGTTACGCCCCTGGGCTTGCCCCAGAAGATGAGGCCAGCAGCAAGGGGGAAGAGCAGGGGCATCTGGGCCAGTGAGGGTCAGGCTGGCAAAGGAAGAAGGGTGGGGCCAGCAAGGGGGCAGGGTGCCAAGAGAGAAGAACCCTCAAGATGCAGCGGCAGCAGAGTTGAAGCAAGGCAAGCAGCAGGCAGGTGAGTTGATACCCATGTCTAGTGGGTAGGACAGGGTGATGGCACTCACTGCTCCACCACCTGAAGCTCTCTCCTCGCCTGGCCTCATGAGGAAGCCACCCCTGCTTGGCACTAACTATGACCCCTCATGCAGGTACTGATCAGGTTCACACCTATTTAGTAGGGCTGTGCATCGAATCAGTCTGAAATCTGATTTGATGCAGGTCCTAGTGGACATTTTCTTTCATTTCATCCACTCCCAGAAGGGCCTGATCCAATATAAAGGGTGTCGGATAGAGGGTGGATTTTTCTTCTTTCTTTTAACCTAGAAAGGCTTCATAGGCGGCAGCAGTGGACATTTTCAAATTCTGCTTTCCTCTCCAGTAGCTGGCTTATAAGGCCCCTAACTAGGAAGCAACATCACGATGTGCAGCCATTCCCCCACCCCCCACCCCTAGTAATGCACCGACAAGAGGATGCAATGGTGTGACATTGCTTCCTTCCCCAGGACATTATAGGCCAGTTGCTGGGGAAGAAATCAGGATTTTTAAACCTTCCTGCTGCTTTCTATGGAGGCAGCAGCACTTCTGAGGTACAAGGAGAACTCATCACACTGCCAACAGGTAAGCTCCCCACCCCCACATTCCAGGTTCATTGAATTAATCCATGCACCCTGTGAAATCAGAGGCACCTCATACTACTGGATCAATTGAATGAATTTGCCCCCAATGAATCGTCAACCCAATGCACTTAATCAGAGTTGTATCATTGGCACAATACTATTCTAATTGTTTTAATTATGTATAGCCCTACTATTTAGCTCCCAGGTCATGGGATGGATCTGTGGGCTAATTAAATAATGAATGTTGCTTTTGCTAAACAAAAAAACAAAAACACCCCTCTGGGTGGATTCAGCTGAACAATTGCTCCTCAATGTGTGTTGACTTCCATAGTTGACATGTATTTCCAATAAAACAGATATGACCTGACTGAAGTGTTCCAAATGCACAGCCAATATTTGTGCAATTAACCAGATTTTCACCCTTCATCCAATGAGCATTAGTTTTACAGATCATCTCACACTGAAATCTTTCAAATGATAATGTTCCAGTTTATTGATAATTCTTGATGACTGCAAAAGTCAACAAAGCAATCAGTCTAAATTCATCCTTGTCTTTAGCCATCAGTGTTTTAGACCTGGAGAATGAACATTATGCAAAAATGCATGGGAGTCTATGCCTTAGAGGTTTTTCCTGAGATTTCCTCTTCTATAGTTCTTTCTGCTACAGTACTTGTTATATTAAGGAAAAAACACAAGCTTTGTTGTGGCTTTGTGTATTCAGAAAGATAATCACATTCAGAAATGATATGGCTAAATATTATTAAGTTGCTATGGCGACTACAGCCTTTTCAGAAACATTAATGTCTATTGCCACAATACATTTTAATGGCCAATGCATTAACTAAATATCTTAGCCCATGTGCTTTTGAAATAATAGTAAGTGCTTTTGAAATGATAGCATTCTCTATTGCATTTTTAAAAGAAAGCTGTCTACACCTAATCCAGAAATTTCACAAAAAGGTTATAAGTACAGAATGAGTGGTCTAAATTTTCTTTATTTTTTGCTTACCAACAATTTTATTTAGTCCTACTTATCTACTTTCTAAGGACCAAATTACAGGATACATGAAATGCATAGTTTGGTCCTGTATGTTTGTTTGTTTTAAAAATTAAATAGCCACAGAGGGGAGAGAAGGATGCTGGTACTTGGAGATGAGATGCTTAACCCTTAAAAATCATCTTCTGAAATTTGAAGGATTCCTCCAAAGCACGATAGCATTTATTTATTTATTTATTTATTATTTTTTAATATTTTATATTCCGCTCTTCCTCCAAGGAGCCATATGGTATAGGAGGCTGCAATAGGAAGGCAGTGAAAATTACACACATACCCACTTAGATGAATGGAAGAACAACTTAGGATACAACCCATATGTCCATCATCATTTGTTGATGTCCAATAATTCTATTCCAGTAGCTAAGAAAGCGAGTATCAAAGAATTACTGTTTAGTACCATATTATGTTCATCCTTGAAAAACTATTCCAGATTCTTAACAATTTGGTTAGCTTATCATCTCAGCTAAACCTCAGATATTGTACAGAAGTTCAATTTCTGTTGAAACCTTTGACGTCTTCCAACAAAGTGTAATTTTAATGCTTACCAATAAAAGTACATTCAAAACTTATATTGGATTAATGGATTTATTGTTATAATAAAAAAACACTCACTGAAATGAGAAATATATAAACAATAGATTACATGTGAATCAGTGCCTTAAATTAATGACATAGCCCTGAACCTTTGAAAGTACACAATATGGAGTGTCCCACCCACAGGGGAAGATGAGGCAGTCAGAGTTGTAGGACCCTGGATAGCTCCCAGTGAGCAACTTGCTCTGACAAGGGCTAGTGGTGTAGGTAAAGGTAAAGTGTGCGGTCGAGTCAGTGTCGACTCCCGGCAACCACAGAGCCCTGTGGTTGTCTTTGGTAGAATACAGGAGGGGTTTACCATTGCCATCTCCTGTGCAGTATGTGATGATGCCTTTCAGCATCTTCCTGTATCACTGCTGCCTGATATATTAAGAACATAAGAACAGCCCTGCTGGATCAGGCCCAAGGCCCATCTAATCCAGCATCCTGTTTCACACAGTGGCCCACCAGATGCCGCTGGAAGCCACAGACAGGGGTTGAGGGTGTGCCCTCCCTCCTGCCATTACTCCCCTGCAACTGGTACTCAGAGGCATCCTGCCTTTGAGGCTGGAGGTGGCCCACAGCCCTCCGACTAGTAGCCATTGATAGACCTCTCCTACATGAAGTCATCCAAACCCCTCTTAAAGCCATCCAGGTTGTTGGCTGTCACCATATCCTGTGGCAGAAAGTTCCACAAGTGGATCATGCATTGTGTGAAAAAGTACTTCCGTTTGTTGGTCCTAGACCTCCTGGCAATCAATTTCATGGAGTGACCCCTGGTTCTAGTGTTGTGTGAGAGGGAAAAGAATTTCTCTCTCTCCACCTTCTACACACCATGCATGATTTTATAGACCTCTATCATGTCTCCCCGCAGTCGTCTTTTTTCTAAACTAAAAAGCCCCAGGTGTTGTAGTCTTGCCTCATAAGAAAGGTGCTCTAGGCCCCTGATCATCTTGGTTGCCCTCTTCTGTACTTTCTCCAGTTCAAAAATGTCCTTTTTAAGATGTGGTGACCAAAATTGTACTCAGTACTCCAAGTGTGGTCGCACCATAGTTTTGTATAAGGGGATTATAATGTTAGCCGTTTTATTTTCAATCCCCTTTCTAATGATCCCTAGCATTGAATTTGCCTTTTTCACAGCTGCCGCACATTGAGTCGACACTTTCAAAGAGCTGTCCACCACAACCCCAAGATCCCTCTCCTGGTCCGTCACCGACAGCTCGGATCCCATCAGCATATACTTGAAGTTGGGGTTTTTTGTCCCAACGTGCATCACTTTACACTTGCTAACATTGAACCGCATTTGCCATTTTGTCGCCCACTCCCCCAGGTTGGAGAGATCCTTTTGGAGCTGCTCACAATCCGCATTGGATTTCACTACCCGGAAGAGTTTGGTATCATCTGCAAATTTGGCCAAATCACTGCTTACCCCTGCTTCTAGATCATTTATGAATAAATTAAAAAGCACCAGCCCCAGTACAGATCTCTGGGGGACCTCACTTCTTACTTCCCTCCATTGTGAAAACTCTCCATTTATACCTACCCTCTGTTTCCTGTCTTTCAATCTGTTAGCAATCCACACATGTACTTTCCCCCTTATCCCATGACCGCTAAGTTTCCTCACGAGTCTTTGATGAGGAACTTTGTCAAAAGCTTTTTGGAAGTCCAGGTAGACTATGTCAACTGGATCACCTTGATCCACACACTCGTTGACACTCTCAAAGAACTCCAAAAGGTTGGTGAGGCAAGATTTACCTTTGTGGAAGCCATGCTGGCTCACTCCCAGCAGGGCCTGTTCTTCTAGGTGCTTTACAATTTTATCCTTGAGGATGCTTTCCATCAATTTGCCTGGAACGGCTGTTAGGCTAACCAGCCTGTAATTTCCCGGATCGCCCCTGGAACCCTTCTTGAAAATCGGTGTTACATTTGCTACTCTCCAGTCCTCTGGTAAAGAGCCCGATTTCAGGGATAAGTTAAATATTTTAGCAAGGAGATTGGCAATTTCACATTTGAGTTCTTTGAGGACCCTTGGATGGACGCCATCCGGCCCTGGTGATTTGTTAGCTTTCAGTTTTTCCAGACAGTTTAGAACATCATCCCTTGTCACTTCTATCTGACTCAGCTCTCTAGCCTCCATCCCTAAAAAGCCTGGTTCAGGAACAGGTATATGCTCAGTATCCTCTGCCGTGAAGACAGATGCAAAGAACTCATTTAGCTTCTCTGCAACCTCCATATCCTAGTTAATAATCCCTTTCACTCCCTCATTGTCTAATGGTCCAACTGCCTCCCTGGCAGGTTTCCTGCTTCTGATGTACTTAAAGAAGTTTTAGTTATTCCCCTTGATACTTTTGGCTAAATGTTCCTCAAACTCTCTTTTTGCCTCCCTTATTGTCACCTTGCATTTCTTTTGCCAGAGTTTGTGTTCCTTTCTGTTCTCTTCGTTTGGACAGGCCTTCCAATTTTGGAAGGAAGTCTTCTTCCCTTTTATGGCTTCCTTGACGGTACCCGTTAGCCATGCTGGCATCCTCCTGGACTTAGTGGTAGCTTTCCTCCTTTTGAGTATACAATCTAACTGGGCTTCTAGTATTGTGGTTTTGAGTAAACTTCATGCACTCTGGAGTGAAGTGACTCTCCTGATCTTCCCCCTCAGCTTTCTTTTCACCATACTCCTCATTTTGGAGAAATTTCCTCTTCTGAAATTCAAAATGTCTGTGTTAGACATCCTTGGTGATGCTCTCCCCGCATGTATGCTGAATTTGATGGCACTGTGGTCACTGTTGCCTAAAGGGTTGATAACACTGACATCATGCACCAGGTCCTGGGTGTCACTCAGAATTAGATCCAAGGTCGCCTTCTCTCTGGTTGGTTCCATGACCAACTGTTCTAGGGCACAGTCATTTAACGTATCTAGAAATTTGACCTCTTTGTCCTGACTTGAATGTGAATTTACCCAGTCTATGTGTGGGTAATTCAAATCACCCATAATTACAGCCCTGCCTCTCCTTGACGCCTCCCTGATTTCCTCCTGCAACTCCCAGTCACTGTCGGCATTATGATCCGGAGGGCGATAGCACGTCCCCAGTAGCACGTTCCCTTTCCGGCCTTGTATAGTCACCCACAGGGTTTCTGTGGAGGACTCCAGTCCACCTAGGTTTTCTAGCTTGTTAGATTCTATCCCTTCTTTAACATACAGTGCTACCCCTCCTCCAAGGCGCCCCTCCCTGTCCTTTCTATAGAGTTTATACCCAGGGATAACAGTGTCCCACCGGTTCTCACTGTTCCACCATGTTTCTGTTATGCCCACTATATCTATTTCTGCGTTAGCAACCAAGCACTCCAGCTCACCCATCTTGGCTCGGAGGCTTCTGGCATTGGCATATAAGCACCTATAACACTGAATCTCTCCCCTGATGAATGCTATTCTTTTGACTCTTTGACCTGCTGGCACAGGCTCCTGTCTGCTCTTTATGCGGTTCTGCTCTGTCCCCTTCTGTTTCATCTGAATTCTTTGCAGCTTCACACTTTAAAGGATGGCTTTTGCCAATCGGGATACTGCCCAGCTCCCATCGGCTGTTCCCCAGGTGTCATTTTAAAAGCTGCTCTGCAACCTTTTTGATTTTAAGCGCCAGCAGTCTGGTTCCATCTTGGTTCAAGTGCAGCCCGTCCCTTTTGTGCAGGCCTTGCTTGCCCCAAAATGTGTCCCAGTGCCTAACAAATCTAAAGCCCTCCTCCCGGCACCAACGTCTCATCCACGCATTGAAACCCCTCAGCTCTGCCTGTCTCACTGTACTTGCGCGTGGAACAGGTAGCATTTCTGAGAATGCTACCTTGGGGGTCAAGGACTTCAGCCTAAATTTGGTTTCCAGGACCTCCTGACTGCATTTCCCCACATCGTTGGTGCCGACATGCACCACGACAGCTGTCTTCTCCCCAGCACTGCCTAGGAGCCTGTCTAGATGCTGCATAATGTCCACAACCTTCGCACTAGGCAGGCAAGTCACCATGCGGTCAACACGCGGGTCACAAACCCATCTCTCTATCCCCCTAATGATCGAATCACCCACTACAAGGAGGCCCCCACCCCCCAGAGGAGTATCCCCTGTGCGAGAGGATATGGGCTCATCATCCACGGAAGGGGTCCCTTCTAAAGGAGCATTTCCCTCGTCCTCAGACCGATGTCCTCCTCGCCCAAGACCTTCATTCTCCCTGACAGCAGAGGAGCTACCAGCCCTGGAGTGGGATGCCTCTATCACATCCCTGAAGGTCTCGTCCACATGCCTCTCTGTCTCTCTGAGCTTCTCCAGATCCGCCACCTTGGTCTCAAGGGAACGGATTTGTTCCCTGAGAGCCAGGAGCTCCTTGCACCGAGCACACACCATGACTTCTACCCATGGGGCAAATAGTCATACATGTGGCACTCTGTGCAATACACTGGGAAGTGCCCCTTCCCCTGCTGACCTTCTATCTTCATACTGTTTTTGTTGGCTGTTTACAGTATTTAGGGAGCTTATTGTCCATTTATTAGATAGTTTATTAGAAGGATAGGTCTCAGCTGTAATGGTCAACTATTTAACTGTCCAAACAGCCTTTCTCAAGAATATGAGGGATATGAGGGAGGGATATGTACTTATGTTCTCTTCTCCACCAGGCTCCTTGTGATCCATGTGATCACAGGGGCTTGTTCCAGGCTCCCCCGCACACTTCCCGCTAAACTCCTGCAAAACTCCTAGTCCTGTTTGCTATCCCTGCTGGCTGTGCTCTGTTTGCTATGCTCTCGGGCCTTCACCCCATATGTAGAGTAGCCTTCCAACTGTTTTGTAGGTGTTTCATATTGTAGGTGTTTCAGCGGGGATTCGAACCAGCAACTTCTTGCTCCCTAGGCAAGTTACTTCCTTGCTGCACCATGGAAGGAAGTCTTAAATACCTCCAGGCTCAAACTACCCACTCCCAGTTTCCTCCTCCCTCCTTGAAGATTAGAGAGATACAAAGGGAAATCTTCTGACCTGGAGGGTAGCACTGCTCTTTCACATACATGGGAGTGAAAGTGGGGGGACAGTATCCCCCTGGATTGAGATATTCTGATTGAATTCCAAGGGGCTTACTCCCTGGTAAGAGGGTATAGCAGGCCTGTATAATATCTGGCCGGCAGGCTGGATCTGGCACACGGGAATGTTTTTATTGGCCCACGGTGAGCCCCTGGTGAGAGAGTGGGTGAAGGAGGTGGCAGGAGTAGTGGTGAGGTGGTGGGCTGCTGTGGGATTTGGGGCAAGGCACTGCATTGCTGCCTTTGCTCATCCTTGCTCCTAAACCCCTCTGTTGCAGTCAGGGTCAGGAGCTTGCCCTAGCAAGTGGCCGGAGAGAAAGGCAGCAGGAGCAGTAGCAAGGCGTCACGCTGCTGTGGGACCATGGACAGAGCTGCCATCACCACCTTGCCTTGTTGCCCCTGTTCCCCCTGGCTTTCAAGCCTCCCATTCCCATCAGGGCCGGGAGCTTCCAGGGAATGAGGGCATGCATGCACCCTCATGACGACACAGGGTGCATGTGTGCCCTCATTCCCAGCAGTCTCCCAGCTCCAAAGGTAGTAGAGGGGCTTGGGAGCCAGGGGAGTGGTGGTGGAGGCGACTGTAGGCAGTCATGCTACAGGGCACCCCCCCCATCCCACAACAACACACAGCCTCGCCAATGCATCTGCCACTCTTTCCTCTGCTTGTTCATCAGGGTCAGCTCCCAGCCCCAAGAGCAGCAGAGAGGCTCGGGAGCAAGGGTGAGCAGTGGCAGGGAGGTGGCATGTGGCAGCAGTGCACGTGCTCTGCCCCTGGTCCCACAGTCCTGTGCCACCTCACCACCACTCCCGCCGCACTTTCCCCCAGTGAGCTCACCAGGGCCAACTTACAGCCCTGCTGGAAGAGCCTATGAGGCAAGGGGGTGGGGACTGCTGGGGAAGGGGTGCATCTGTTGACACAGGCCCACACTCCCCTAGCTATAAAATTGTAAATTGAATTTTAAAAAAATCAAAAATCAAAATTATTTTCAATTATTAAATTATTATTTAAATATTGTCCAGCTACACGTCCCCGTCCCCTTTACTAAGCCTGGCTAGGTAATTGGCGAATTAAATGGTTGAATTCTATTTTCAACTTTTCATCAGCAATTAATCAAGTTATTTATGTGTCACCATGAACTTCCTTAGAAAATTAAGAACTATCAAGACTTTTAGAAAACACCCTCTGGCAGTCATGGGTGTGGAAGTCTTGTTCACAAAAAGATGGTCTAGAAACCATCAGGAGTATAATCCACAAAGTTATTTCACTTTGTCTTCACTCACAAGCCCTACTCAGACATTACATTGTATGTGTGTACAGATGTCTCTACACATGTACATATTTTTGTGTGGATGACTATGCATGCGTTCATTTAAAAAGTGATCCTGGGTATGAGACCCCTCAAAATGAAGGGTTCACAGAGAGAGTGTTCTATTGAATGTGCATTGAACATAATGTGTGAATAGCACATGCACAGATCTGTACATGCCTGTACTGTTCATAGATTGTACCTATGTTGAACATAACATGTGAATAAGGCTATACAATAAATCATAATAAAATATGTGGCCTTTTTTCCAGGGTGTGTGGAGTGGTATTTGCTTCCAATTCATCTCATTTGCAGAAAATCTGTTCTCCTGAACAACTAAGGCTTGCTATGAGAAGGCTTGGAAACTCAGAGCACTAGGGAATATTTTTATACAGCGCCAACTTTTTACATGACAAAAAATGTGGACTGTTGTAGCTTTGTTGTTGTTGTTCGTAGCATTACATTTCTCCTTATCTCAGTGTTTTATAGCAAACACTTACAGATGGCAGGCTGAATAACTTGGACTTCTATTCTGTCATGATGTAGTTTGTCTGCTCTTAATGGAGTTGCTCCACATTAGCTTCACAGCTTCCAAGATCAGAAGCAGGCCTCTTATAATATTTATTGCCTGGATTTCACTTTTGATAAGAAGTATTCTTTCACATGACGTTTTCCTTTTCCAGAAGTGCCCTGTCTGGTGTCCAAATTATGCTTTCCAAGCTCGACTAAGTGTTGAATTGTCCCTAGTTTGGACAGGCCATCAGTATTAAAGGGAAATGACCACTGACTTAAATTAAACCTCCTGCCTTTTATCAGCTAATATCTTAGGTTCTGCTATACAGACACTTTACTCACAGTCACCAACAGCTTGATGGAGAATAAAACGGAACTTTACATACCTGATCTATAGATTGCCCTTATTATCAAACTGTGTTAATTGGTTCAATTAGCCCCTCTCAACCCTTTCCTGAACTTCAGGATGAAACAAAACATTCTGAAGAATGTTAAGGAAACCATCTTGCAGCTTTGGATATGCACTACACCTCTTTTTATGCTACTTTGGGTTTCCTCAGATCTCAGGGGATAAATTCATTCCTGCCCTGGAATATACACTGACAGTCTCAAGATAACATTCCTTTGTCCAAGCAAGGGATGCTGTGGCAGAGGTGGTAGTCAGAATTTCCATTCAGGATATACTTTGCTCTTTATATGTCATATATTGATACCAGTTAAATTACTATTCCAGAGAAATAGGTTTATAGAAGCACACAGGGCCAGTCCCCCACTGAGGTGAATTGGTGGAGGTGGCGCAGCCTCTGTCCAACATGCCACTGGGCCCCATACCCCAGTTCCTGCTTCTCCTTCACCCTATCACTCTGTTGCCTGCCCCTTGCTTTTTCCAAAGGCAATGAGAGAAGGACAAGCTCAACTCAGAGCCCTAATCCAACGCTAAGTTTATGGCACCTGGATACTGTTTTCCCCACCAAATTCCATTATTTACACCTTATTTTGACAGAGGTTTTATCTGTTTCTTGTGAACCTACCACATCAGTTTCACTTCACTCTGTCTGTTGGAACGAACAGGTGAAAGTTGCTTATAAGATCAGTTTGCTAGGTGCTATTTTGGGCATAAAATAAAAGATAACGATAAAACACCAGTGGCATCTGATGTGTAAGCTATAAAAGCTATAACTTCGACCTAGAAGCATAAATGTAAGAGACACTCTCCATTCTCTCCCACATTCCAAGGCAGGATCCTGCACACCTTAACTCACGCCCACACTAGGCAACTTGGATGTCACTATATGTATGTTCTGATTTAATGAGTTATGTATTTTATTTTTATTTGTTAATGCTGTGTTGTGAGCTGCCCAGAGAACAATTTGTTATGGGGCAGCAAACAAAAAAATTGTATGATGATGATGATTAATTATTTCAGCCACAGTCTCCCACCTTCAATAGTTTCCCCTGTGTTCTTTATCCTTATATCTCTGCTCCTATTGCTGTGGTTATCTTTGAGGGTTTTCTTTTGGTGTTTCGCTTTTCCATGCTATTTCATTGCCCTGTTGATGGCTGTGTACTATTTGTGATTTTTCCCCCTGTGAATTTTTAAAATCATAATTGCACTCACTTTTAGGGTCCTGGACAGATATAATAGGATATACATTCAGTATTCTAATGCAGCAGGGAAATGCCTGAATCACAAGCAGAAGGTTGCCGGTTTGAATCCCCGCTGGTATGGTTCCCAGATATGGGAAAACACCTATATCGGGCAGCAGCGATATAGGAAGATGCTGAAAGGCATCATCTCACACTGTGTGGGAGATGGCAATGATAAGCCCCTCCTGTATTATACCAAAGAAAAACCACAGGGTTCTGTGGGCTCCAGGAGTCGAAATTGACAACATAGCTAACACAGGGAGGCAATTCTCATGATTGCCAAAAAGTGGGCTAAGGGAGCCTAGTCCGCTTTTTGGTGTTCGTGTGCTGCCACGGGAGCCACGAGGCTCCCAGCAGCAAACCACCAAAACTCCCCCTCCCCTTAGCCGAGGTGAACGGAGCAAGCATGCCGTTAACACTGGCATTCTGCTTGTGTGTCGCCGCGGAGCACGGCGACACACGAGTAGACCCCTGACCAGGAGGGCTCGGGGGGTCTCTCCAGGATGCCCTGCACATCCTGGAACTTCCGGGGGCCACACGGCCCCTGATCCCCGCAGTCTCTGCTAGCTCCGTGAGGGAGCCGGCAGTTGTGTGGGCGGCCGATCCAGCCGCCCAGGGCTGCAGGTTTGCTCATCTGCGGGGAGAGCAGGCTAAGCCCGCTCTCTCCACCTAACCCCATCTCACTGATCGTGAGACTCGGCTCAGGTTGTAGGATTTCTTTACTCTGGTTAGTTAATTGGTTAACATGACAGCTGCCTGACTTAATAGCTTTTGATATACGGACAGTGCTAGTGAATACCTCTAAAGCCCCCTGACAGGGAATGGTTACATGGCATGAGACAATCATGATGATGATTAATGTTATGACAATAATGTTGATGATGATTGTTATGATTATTATTGTTATGATGACTATTGTTAAGAGGAGAGCTGGTCTTGTGGTAGCAAATATGACTTGTCCCCTTAGCTAAGCAGGGTCCACCCTGGTTGCATTTGAATGGGAGGCTACATGTGTGAGCACTGTAAGATATTCCCCTGAGGGGATGGAACCACTTTGGGAAGAGCATCTAGGCTCCAAGTTCCCTCTCTGGGTTCTCCAAGATAGGGCTGAGAGAGATTTCTGCCTGCAACCTTGGAGAAGCTGCTGCCAGTCTGTGAAGACAATACTGAGCAAGATAGACTAATGGTTGGCAGCTTCCTATGTTCCTATGACTTGGAAGAAGTGTCTAGCTTCAACAGAGAATGTGGATGCTCTTTGTTTAATGACTATGAAGAGCTACATGGTAGTTTTCCAAGTTTAAAAAAAGATCTCTCTTTCCCCAAGGATGCTCACTAAGTGCTTGGGGGAGGTTGGCAGAATCACTACAATCTCAGAAGGGACATTGCACTGGAATCTTTTCGTTGGAGCCAGATGGCAGGTTTCCTCAAAGAGCACATTTTTAACAGCTGTGAAACTCTTCTGTTTATACATAGCTTTCTTGAATATCAGAAGAAAGCTCTTAAAATTAATCAGGTGTTCCATTAAAATTATTCCCTCAGAATGTTTTTCTTTGCTTTTTCACCTGAAAATGGTACCAACAAAGCCAATGTTGAACAGTGTAAAGGTAAAAAGGGACAAACATGGTAGTGTGGCAGGTGAAATCTCGAAAACCAAGATAAGGCCTCTACAGTGTACTGTAAACAATGTGCTGTTTACAGTAGGGCACACTTAAAAATCAAACAAACAAACAAACAAATATATCAAGAGGAGAGAGAGAGCGAGAGAGAGAGAGAGAGAGAGAGAGAGAGAGAGAGCGCTGATATAATCAAATGTTAAGACTGGAATAAACCTGAAGACAAACTACCTGCACTGAAGCCGTATGCTCCATATATTGCCATGTACTCCATCCAACAGATTTATACATCCAAACTGTCGTGTGCTAGAAGTGGAGACTATGAGGCTATTCACACGTGCATGCAAAACCGGGCTACGAAAGCCTAGCCTGGTTATGCACCGTGGCGGCAGGCCCACCTCTGGAGAATCGCTCTAAAAACAAGGTTAAGGGAGCAAGCACTCCCTTAACCTCATTTTTTCCCAATCGTCTGCAAGCAGCCAGGGCTAGCAGATTGTGGCGCTCTCAAGGAGGGAGGATTCCCATAATGCACCGCTCACTCACACGGTGCATTATGGGAGCTCTAGGGGGTGGGGCAACATGGAGTGACACGTCCTGGCAGCCCAACCCTCCGAGCTACCAGCAGCAGTGAGTGATCTGCCCATCCAAGGAATGGAAACTGCTTGTCTGAGGGGAGATAAGCTCTTCAGGGCTTCCTCCCTGCTCACCCCTATTGCTGTAGGGTTATTTCCCCATTATTTCCATGTAACCCCCATGTAGGGTTATTTGCCTATTATTTTCCCATGTTGTGCCTGTGGTACAAGGAATATGCTCAATAAAATACAAACTGGGTTGGTTCAGAGGTCACACAGAACCATGGTTGAAGCCTGGTCTGAAGCAACATTCCCAAGTCTCAGGAGTGTCTGCTCCCCGCCCCCTTGCTCACCTGAGCCTCTACTTCAGACTTAGGTTGCAATAACCAGTGATTCTCAAACTTGGGTCCTCAGGTGTTATTGGACTTCAACTCCCAGAATCCCCAACCAAAGGCCACTGAGGCTGGGGATTATGGGAGTTGAAGTCCAATAACACCTGAGGACCCAAGTTTGAGAATCCCTGCAATAAACCAAGGTTCGTCATGATGTCCACATTGACAGTCTTGATTTATTCTCAGCTACTTACCTGAAGTAAACAGCAATCTCTGTCTCACTTCAAAGCTTGTTACAGGTCATAGTTTGTTTTGTACGGTACATTAGAAAACCCTAAATTGGAAGTAGATGATCAAATGGGCAAGGGAGGAGGGAGCGTGCACTCCCAAGACTCAGGGATGTGCAGGCTTTAATCATGGTTCTGTGTGACAGCTAAACTGGTCTGTAGACAGCATAATCAAGGGAGCTATATAAGGTGGCCGTCTTCTCTATTTTTAGAGCTCTCTTTTCCACATAATGTGTCCAGTGCCGTGGTTTTTACTCTATATCAAGGAAGAAGATCTCTAATAGTGAAGGTAATAGTAGAGTTGTTATACTGTTCATATTTCTGGCTGGCTGGACTTTTATGTAAGAAATTTGAGTTATGAACAAACAGTTAGGGGTGCGCACAGATCCGGCAGAGGTGGTTTGGTTCGAATTTGAACTGAATACAAACTGAACCGCCCGGTCCACAAACTGGTTAATTAGAACAGGTAGCAGTTCAGTTCATGCTGTCAAACCTGGTTGAACTGGGTCACCCAGTTTGACTGGTTTGAGTGTTATGCTTGTCAAGGGGAATCTAGTAAGGGTTCCCCTTTACAAGCAAAGGGGTTTCCCCCCCTATCTAAGTATGTAAAAACAGGTTTAGGGTTGCAGGCAAGAGAACACCTTACCCTTCGTGGTGGCAGTGGCTCCCTGGCAGGAGGGACAGCTCCACTGTGGCAGCAGCCCCTCTTGAGCCCCCCAGCACTCCCTCCCCACACCATGGGCCTTACCAGATTCCTCTTTACAAGTGCGCACTCAAACTGGTTGAACCAGACCAAACCAGTTCAATCCAAACTGGGCCCGGTTCAGTTTGAACTTGGACCGGCCCCCTCTGCTTGGGGCTTGTCCAGTTCAAGCTCAAACCAGTCAGACCGGGCCAGTTCGAATTGAACCGGATCCCATTTGAACCAGTTCTGCGCATCCCTACACAGTCACATCCAGAGGCGGTCTTACCCCTGGACTTCGGGGGCGAAGGCCAGGGACTCCACACATCCCGGGGGCCTCCAAATCCTCTTTAGTCTGTCCTGGGTGGTGTGGTTTGTGCCTTCAAGAGCCAATGTGTTAAAAAATGATGCTTAACTTGCGGGGGGGGGCCCTCCAGTGGCCTTTAGGTCTAGGCTCCAAAATTACCTAGGTGTACCTCTGGTCACATCATCCTGGTTATACAGACAAAAGACCTGCTACCTATAGCACAATTTGCAGTTTGCATATGTATAACTAGTATAACCTTTGTGGTCCCCTTTGCGGTCTCCAGAATTGGTGTTGCACTCTGTGTGTATATGTATAGGGGTTTTGTTTGTTTGTTATTAAACTTTATTGAAAGAGCTTTTGGTTTCATAAACATATGCAGTTCCTCTTTCCCTCTTGCCCCCTTGCACATTTACCTCCCCCAGTTTAATGGTGCCCCTAGAGCAGGGCTGCTCAACTCTGGCCCTCCTGCAGATGTTGGCCTACAACTCCCATAATCCCTGGCTATTGGCCACTGTGTCTGGGGATTATGGGAGCTGTAGTCCAAAAACAGCTGGGGGGCCTAAGTTGAGCAGGCCTGCCCTAGAGCTATAGCTATAGGAAAAGGCAAGGCAAGCCTATAGCTATATTGGGCAGGGCAAGGCAAAGCAAGGCAAAACCCTTTTTGCCCTTTTCTTCCATAATTAAAGAACATGATATTTGCATATTAACGCAATCCAGTCCTGTGGGCATTTCGTCTTCAGTGATAGCCCTATTGATGACAAGCAAAGAACAATCCGATACCTCAAATCCAAGCACATTTTATTGGAAGTAAGTCCTATTGAGTGCAGTTGGTTTTCACAGCCAAGGAAGATCCTCTTTATGCCATTATTTGTGTGTCTAGCAGCTTATGTGAGTGGGCAAGTATTAGAGGAGGGAAATCCCTAAATACCCTAGCAGCAGCTTCCATGGGCAGAAAGTGCTCAGCTATGAAGACTCCCCCCCTCTGCCACCTCTGCATGGAAGTAGCTCCTATGACACTGCGGAAGTTCCCTCTTCAGAGGTTCCATGACTGACAAAAACGGAAAGCCCATGATGTGTGCTGTTGAGTGTGGACATACGTGACCAATTGCAATGTATGGATTGGCAGTAAGTGTGCCTTCCAGAGCCATTTCCTCATTACTGGAGCATCAGACTGAAGTATCTTACATCCTGAATAAATCTATCCAGTTTATTTTTAAAACCACCAAAGTTCTTTATTCCCATAGTTGCTCTAGAAAGAATACTCCAGAATTTTAGTCCCCAAGCTTTAACTAATACTGCTGCAAGAATTGTAGAGTCAAGCCAGATGTTGATGAGTGAGATGAACAATGTTTTGGTCTTTCAAAGCTGTTATTTTTAATGCCCTTATTCCTTTATCTTTATGCTGTAGTGCCGGTGGTATCATATTGGGGAATACAGGTTATGAATGACTTAGGATAACCTGTGCTCCCTCTGCTGGTCTTAGAGATGCAGGATATAAAACATGACAGAGTGTATCAGCTACATATATCAGAAGGTTCAACACAGATTTACTTTCCAACAACATAAATGGGCACATTTGCAAAGAGGAATTTGTAGGGCCCATCTATTGTAAATGAGCTTCTGCCTAATAGTCTGCCATAAAGGGTGTATTATAGTACTGTGTTTTAATTTCTGTTTTATAATACATATCGTACCGTCAAGGCACTGAAACATCGATATCAAATAATATGAAAAGGAGGTAAACACAATTTCTATTGGTTTTGCTTTTGCATATGTTAAACAGATCTGAATGATATGGTTCTGCAGCCTGACATATCTCATGTGGATCATCGTTAAATATTCCTTTATCTCTGACCTTTAAAATATGATTGCATGACAGTGACAAGAGCTGCATCTGTACCTCTAATCCTTCCCCCCATTTATTTCATGGCACACATTCAAGATCACAAAATGTGCATAAGTTACTGCTCAATACCTTTTAACTCTCGGTCACAGTCATACACTGATTGTCTTTTGATGAACTTACTTTTCTGATTACATTTTGATGAATAATGACAGAAATGTCACGACTTCTGTGCAATGACAACCCCAGTGAGGTCCACCTTTTGTAGAAAACCAGACTATCTTCATGCATTAGGTGCTTACATACAGTTCTGGGTGCTTGATTCAAGTCAGCCAGCTGGACAGTTTTAGTCAAACACTTCCCCTTTGCTCAAGCATCCAAAGTATTTCCACCTTGATGTGGACCACTTCTCTTGCCACTTGCATCGTTTGGCAGCGTGCATTGGCATCCTTCTGCAATTGCTTCCAAAAGCATGAGAGAAGGCCCTGACTGAAAGGAGAAGGTGGGCCAACCTCTCCGCTCCCTTCCCCCTCTCCTCCAAGTATGCAGTGGGTGTGTGCTTTCAAGGAGTGTGTGTTTTGGATGAGGGAGAGCATCAGCTGCCTGGTATCAGTGCTCTGGCTCCAGCTGGGCGGGATGGAGGCTGAGCAGAGCCAGGCTCGGGAGGGTCAAGTACAGGTTGCTGAGCAGGAAAGAGGCAGGGGGAAGGGAGGCTTGGGTCACTCCTTTCTGTCTTTCATTTTCCCCTTCCCGTCCTGCACAGTGAAGGGAATGTTGGGTCTATTCCATCATTGTGGTATGTCTGTATAAACATCATTAGCCCGTACGAACTGACATGCCGTAGATTTTCATTTCTCCTTACAAATTGCTCCTCTCCACAATAAAAATACCAGTCGTATTAGATGGAATATGTTGCGGGGGGGGAGGAGAGAGATGGAGATGTTTATTCTTGCTCCCTTTGATCTCAAGGAGAGTGGGGAGCAGACTGCAGGCATTAAAGACTACAGAGACAAAGGAGAATGTGTCACCAACAGGTTGGGGTTTCTTTTCCACCCAACTGTGGGCCCTGTTTTGAAGACAGGTAGGAGGCATAGCAGCTTGATTCATGGCGGCGCTTTTGCAATGATGTAATAAATTCTTCCAGGGAAAGCTCAGTCTGGCAGCAGAAAGCAGAGTGGGTCCCAATCACCTTGTTTTATCCTCCCCTGAATAATCCTAATTTAGGCTAACTAATAGCTCTGGTTTCTGGTGAACTCCCTCCATTTGGAAGGACTTTGGAGCCAAGGAGGGAAGTTGGAGTATCAGGCAGTTGGTAAGATTCTGTAAATATTTCAGTATTTCCAAGATAATTCAGCTAAGGGCAGCTGAGCGAGGAAGGCTTGTCTGGATGGCAGCTTTCGGGGCGTACACCTGGGTTCCTTAGTACTCAGCCAGGAAGGTGGTGACCATCCTAAGGGTTCCAAATGCTGAATAAATGATTATACAACTATTCAAGAAAAAATGCTGCTGGTTAGAAGCATTAAGTGCTATCAGCAGATATTGCTCCATCTATTTATGGAAACATTTCCTATTCAGAAGCATATCAGCCATTTAAAAAAAGAGAGAGAGAAAAGACTCCCTTAATTAGAACTTCCACAGAAAAGAGCATACATACCCACCACTCTTTCCCCAGGAAGCCTGGAGCACTGATTTACCAGTTAGTAGCAACATCATTTCTTCCACATAGTGAAGCTATTAATCACAGAAGGCTTTTGCCTGAGATCTTTACTCAGACTCTGAAATACAAATACAAAGATTATAGAATGAATGGAGAGTGGAAACTCGTGCTAACCTGCATAGTTCTTTTTGCAAGATTGGTACTGTAGAAAGACTTCTCTATGACCCCAATGGGTATACTTACTTACTTATTTATGTACTTTACTTATTTATTCAATCTTTACATTTATATACTGTTGTTCATCCAAGGAGCACAGAGCAATCTACATGGTTATATTTATCCTCACAATGATCCTGTGAGGTAGGCTAGGCTGAGAGATAAGTGACTGACCCAGGGTCATCCAGTGAGTTTCGTGACTGAATGGCGATATGAACTTGGGTCTCCACAATCCTAGTGCAACACTCTAACCTACATCACACTGGCTGTCACTATAAGCCATGTGAAGACCACCTCATAAATTATGGTTTTCCCACATGGAGAACAACCTGTGTATTTGTCATGTGATGATGATATACACATGTATTTTTCTGTGCATACATGAATTGGAAAGCCATGACTGGTTACAGTTTGCCAGTGTGTTAGTTCATGAACAAAATATATAAGCATGCTGTCATCACACTTGAACATCTATGCATCTGTTTCAAAACGTTTGTTTCCAATTCTGTGTGGGACAGCAGCTTTATAATAATCCGCCAGATATCCCTATCAAGGAGAAACCAGACCCACATGAAAGGATTCACAATCCAGAGGTAATCAATCAGTCAGTCAGTCAGTCAATCAATCAATCAATCAATCAATCAATCAATCAATCAAAACACCATGCTTTAAAAGTAAAATGAATGTAAATAGTTCAGAAATCTTTTTGGTTAGAGTAACTGATAAAATGTTTAGCTTTATAAATCTAGTTATATACATATTGTTTGTATTCTAACACTTCGTATTTAGTTAAACTTTCTGCTTTATATCAGCAGTTGGACCATTTTAATTTAACTTTTCTTTTACACATCCAAAGGTTTGTTATTCTTGTGCAATTCTGGAGTTATAAATAGACCTCAGAAGAATCGTTTTTTAAATTATCATTACATCTCCCCACAATATTTCTCTGGGACAAATTCATGTGGAGAATGATTCACACTAGGCTCTCAAAGTGTACAGCCTCTTGCTTCCCAGGGACTATTCTGTGACTGCTTCAGCTGAAAAATATGCTGTTTCTTGGTACATGTTAGATCCAGTTTGTATGAGATCCTGGTTCATATATAATGTTCTCTGCATTGGTGCATCCTGGAGAAATTGGAAGAATATTATGTCAAGATAAAATTGATCTGCCTGCAGACTGGCCCTGAGGAGGCAGAATTTAACCTATGGGGACAATACACTGAAGAGTCCTGTGTAGCAACAACCAGGGTATACCAGCTGACATTTCATCCTTTATTCTTTAAAATAATCAGTGGATTGTATCTTAAGTGATCTGAATGTAGAGCAAGTTTCAAGAATTTCTGCTCAGGTAAGGAGAAGGGGCGATCCCCCCCTTCACCAATTCCTGGTTCCTGATGTTCCAACCTCTGTACCACATGCTGCCTGGTAGGGGTGTGCACTAGGGGTGTGCATGGACTGATTTTTGTGGTTTGGTTTGAATTTGGACCAAATTCAAACCGAACCACCAGTCTGTGAACCAGTTCATTTGGGCAAACTGGCTCAACCTGGTTTGACAGTTCGAAGGTTTATGCTTGTAAAGGGGAATCCAGTGAGGAAAAGGCTTCTAAGGGTGGCTGGGGGTGGCTGGCGATTGGGCAGCTTTAAAAGTAGGTGCTTACCAAATCTGGCAGTGGCGGCTCCTTGAAACCTCTGTGCTCTGCCCAAGAGCCCAATGGCGTGGCTCCGGCCTCTGCGGAACCCACAGGAGCAGATTTTAGGGAGTGAGGTTTTTCATCCCAATGTGCATCACTTTACACTTGCCAAAACTGATCCACATTTGCTATTTTGTCACCCACTCACCCAGTTTGCAGAGATCCTTTTGGAGCTCCTCACAATCCGTTTTGGATTTCACTACCCTAAATAGTTTAGTGTCATCTGCAAATTTGGCCACCTCCCTGCCTACTCCAACTTCTAAATCATTTATGAATAATTTTTTTTAAAAAGCAGTCCAAGCACAGATCCCTAGGGGAGTGGCTTCAGCCACTCTGCAGCCAGCCCAGCAGCCCACTCCTTGAGTGCCATTCACCCATGGCCATTCTGCAGCAGCCAGCAGCTTGCCCAGTGCCCAGCCGACTGCTACAGCTCTGCACAATTGAGCCCAGCATGGTCATTGCCTCCAGGCAGGCAGGAAGAACCACCACTCATTCTTCCTGCCCAGCACACCTGATCTCACCTCCAAAATGAAACCCTGCCAGGTTTCTCAACATGTTTCTCGGCACTTTGTGGGAAGGGGGAAGATAGCACCCTGATCAAGGGAGAGCCTTGAGGGGCCTCCTGGCCCTCTGGGCCTGGAGACAATTGTCCCTCCTTGTTTAATGAAAGCTACGTCCCTGGAAAAAGAGGCCAAATTTCTAGACATGCTAAATGACTATGCCTTAGAACAGTTAATCATTGAACCAACCAGAGAGAAAGCAACCTTAGACTTAATCCTGAATGGTGCCCAGGATCTGGTGTGAGATGTCAGAGTTGCAGAACCATTGGGGAACAGTGGCCATAAAGGTAAAGTTGTGCCATCGAGTGGGTGTCAATTCCTGGTGACCACAGAGCCCTGGGGTTGTCTTTGGTAGAATACAGGAGGGGTTTGCCATTGCCTCCTCCCGTGCAGTATGAGATTATGCCTTTCAGCATCTTCCTATATCGCTGCTGCCCGATATAGGTGTTTCCCATGGTCTGGGAAACATACCAGCAGGGATTCAAACCAGCAACCTCTGTCTTGCTACCCAAGTTATTTACCCACTGTGCCACTTTCTGTACATTCACAGTGACCATAGGGTGATCCAATTCAGCTTATGTGAGAGAGTGGAGCATTGTCAAGGAAGTCCAACATAGATGTGTTCATTCGTTCATTTGATTTCTATTCATTCATTCGATTTCTATACCGCCCTTCCAAAAATGGCTCAGGGCAGTTTACACAGAGAAATAACAAATAAATAAGATGGATGGTGTTGGACTTCAGAAGAGGAAACTTCTCAAAAATGAAGAGACTGGTAAAAAGGAATCTGAAAGGGAAAGTAAGGAGGGTCGAATCACTCCAGAAAGCATGGAACGTATTTAGAAGTTCAGTTGGAATGTATACCAAGAAGGGGATTGAAAATAAAACTGCTAATATTATAATGCCCTTATACAAATCTATGGTGCAGCCACGTTTGGATTACTGTGTACAATTATAGTCACAGTATCTTAAGAGGGACATTGTAGAACCAGAAAAGGTACAGAGAGGGCAACCAAGTTGATCAGGGACCTGGAGCACCTTCCTTATGAGGCAAGGCTGCAGCATCTGAGGTTCTTTAGTTTGGAAAAGAGGCGACTAAGGGGACATATGATCAAGGTGTATACTATTATGCATGGAGTGGAGAGAGTGGCCAGAGAGAAATATTTCTCCCTCTCTCACAACACTAGAACCAGGGATCATCCCATGAAACTGAAGACTGGGAAATTTAGGAAGTACTTTTTCACACAGGGCATAATTAATCTATGGAATTATTTGCCACAGGATGTGGTGGTGGGTACTAGTTTGGATGGCTTTAGAAGGGGCTTAGACAAATTTATGGAGGACAGGTCTATCAATGGCTACTAGTCTGGTGGCTACAGGCCACCTCCAGCCATGCCCTTACCTCTTGCCTGTAGGCTTCCCAGAGCTATTTGGTGGGCCACTGTCTAGAACAGGGATTCTCAACATTGGGTCCCCAGATGTTATTGGACTTCAACTCCCATAATCCCTAGCCCCAGTGGCCTTTGGTTGGGGATTATGGGTGTTGAAATCCAATAACATCCAGGGACCCAATATTGAGAATACCTGGTCTAGAACATGCTGGACTAGATAGGACTTGGGCCTGATCCAGCATGGCTGTTGTTATGTTCTTAAGAAGAACAACTATCTGTATTCAGCCCAGCATAGCATCCCTCCTGCGGGTTGCTGCTGGTGCTTCCCTTTTTAGACTTTGTGACAGGGAACAATTTTCTCATTTGTTTTGTTATGAATGCCACTTTGTGATCTTTTTGAGGGAACACAGGAAGCTGCCTTATACCGAGTCAGGTCATTGCTCCATATAGCTCACTATTGTCTACAGCCGCGGAGCCAGCCGAACAGCGGCCTGGGTCTGGCCCCGCTCGGCAGCCCCCTCCAGTTACGCCATGTGCATGACGTTGCATGCACGGGGGCATGGCTCAGGCTCCAGAGAAGCCCAGAGCGAACTCCTGCCTGGGCTACTGAGAGCCTGAATGAACTCTCTTTCTGTTATTCCTGAGAGGGAGAGAAAGGGGGAAACATCCTATCGGGCAGCCGATGCTGCATGAAATGACGAGTTGAGAGCGCACTCGGGCTCTCAACAGCCTGGGCCACGCCCTACCTTTGCATGTGACATCACGTTCAAAAGGGGTGTGGCCCAGGCTGCAGAGAGCCTGAGCGAGCTCTCAGCTCATCATTTCAGGCTGCCCAATAGAAAAACATCCTATCAGACAGACAGCACTGCCTGAATTAACTGACGGAGAGTTCTCCCGGCCTCTCGGGAACCTGGGTGTAGGAGGGGGGAGTTCGCTCTGGGCTCCTCTGGAGCCCAAGCCACGGGGCTTCGGCAGCTCTTTTCATTGGTGGCCTGGGTTCTTTGAACCCGTTGGCACAATAGTGGTAATGCCCCTGATTGTCTATACAAACAAGCAGCGAGGTTGCAGGCAGGAGTCTCTCTCAGCCCTATCTTGGTGATGCCAGGGAGGGAACTTGGATCCTTCTGCATGCAAGCATGCAGGTGCTCTTCCCAAAGTGGCCCCATTCCCTAAGGAGAATATCTTTCAGTGTCACATGTAGTCTCCCATTCA
Source organism: Hemicordylus capensis (assembly GCF_027244095.1). NCBI lineage: Eukaryota > Metazoa > Chordata > Lepidosauria > Squamata > Cordylidae > Hemicordylus > Hemicordylus capensis. The sequence continues at coordinate 245,553,936 of NC_069660.1, read as the reverse complement.
AATGCAACCAGAATGGATCCAGCCAGAATGGACTCTACTTAGCCAAGAGGACAATTCATGCTTGCTACCACAAGAACAGTTTTCCTCCCAGTTGAAAAAGATATATCAATACTTGTATTAATTATAATTATGAATTCCTAGTCTGCTTTTTGAAATTTCCCCCAAAGTATCTTATAACAATGAATAAAACATTTTAAAACAAAAGATGACTCAAAATACCATAACTACAGCTATTTATAGTTATACTATAACTACAGGTCAAAATCCATAAATACAGGTTTGATTTTTTTAAAATAAGAAAAAAGCACATTTTGCCATTTTAAATTTTTTCTTTAAAAATTTCTCTTGTGCACATTTTGCTATTTTAACACACACACCCCACACACACACCTCACACACACACACCATATTTCTTATGAATGTATTTATTGGCATACATATTCAAATTCCCCAAATAAATATTTCATAATTAATGTTAGAAATGCTTCTCAGTCACCCATACCAGAAGCTTGAATGTATATCAGATTACATTACTCCAATTATGGAGCAAAAGAAAATCCAGCTGGGCAGATGTGCTTCAAAATTTGATATTGTAGTGCCAGATACATTACATCACATGCTGAATAGGTGGAGGAATCCCTGTAAGGCTGTAATCTATGGTCACTTGCTTGGGAAAAAGACCTGTTGAACCTACTTCCATGTAAACATGGATAAGACTGATAAACTGTTCACAATCCAGTAGGTGTGGTCATAATCCAGTAAGCAAGATACACTGTTCACAACCCAGTAAGTATGATCACTGGACTCTGGAGTTCAGTTCTGACAACACTGGGCTGGTATAAGCGATACAGTCCCTGCCCAAGTGATGAGGAAGGGGATGCACCGAGAGCATGCATGTCTTCCATGGATGTCTCTACACACTCCCGGCATGTCCCTTTACTGGGGAGAGGCTGTTTATCCAAATTACTCTCTATATGAGCTCCTGGTACTAAAAATATTTGTCCGTAGAGGGACATTGAGATGAACAGCGATGGTGGTACAAACCATTAGGGCATTGGAATATCTACAGAGGATGTCATGACAGGTGTGCCCTCATCACATCTCCTTCTTAGTTGCAGGGGCAGGGGCAGTATTGTCCATGCCATTCCATTGACCATCACTCCTCAGAAGACAGGGGTCCCCATAAAGACAGCCTCCGCTCCAAATCGACCATACTAGAGGTTCCCAATCTGTGGTACTCCAGATGCTGCTGAACAACAACTCCCATTATCTCTAGCTACAATTTATTGTGGTTGGGGATGATGTAGTTCAGCAACATCTGGAGTATCACAGGTTGGGAACCCCTGGAGTATACTGATATATTTTCTAGCAGTGGCGTATCGCATTGATTTATTCTGAATCGGCTCCAAAGGAAGGGAGTTTAAACTCTCCACTTTTGGAGCTGACTCATCACCCCATAATGTACCAGGAGGGGTGTGCCCTTTGCATTGAATTCTAGGGCAAGTCAGCTGCAGGAGAGACAGCGAGAGAGACAGCTACAAACAGAGCACATTTGTGGTGTTGTTGGTGTCTGTAGTGGCAGCACAGCTCACTTGGGTGTTTGTCTCCTGGCATTCAGTTTCCCCCCTCAGAATGCCCAGAGTCATTACATCATTCTGGGGCATCTTGGGGAGGGGGAGGAAATGGCAGCCTCCTCCCAAAGGGCAGTCACCTATTTTCCTCTCAAATGCCCCAGAACACTGCAATAGCTGGGCAAAATAATTGCAAACACCAGGAGGTGGCCCCTGAAATGAACTCATTTCAGAATTCAGCTGCTGCCACAGGCATTAAAAAAGTTTCCCAAAAATGCAAAACAAAGAACAAAACATATGATTTTGGTGAATGAGTGATGAAACAAATGAAGTTTGAAATAATGAAAACAAATGGAGTAACAAAACATTTTTTCTTGCACATTCATATATTTTCCTTCAGTATTCTATGGAGCTATAATTGTAACCAAATTAGATAGTAATAAGACAGATGGAAGGATCATTAAGGAAATTAATCACTTAAAAGTATTGCATTCCTTTCCTTCTCAACTTAATTTTGTACAGGTTGTAATGGAGGCTACATGTACAAATGCAGTCTTGAGCCCTATTCAAACATTAAATGTTATGTACATACAAGTCTCTACACATTACATGTTTTTGTATGAATGTCTGTACATGCATTCACTTTAAATGTGAACCTGGTTACAGGTTCCTCAAATGCATGATACGGACAGGAAGTGTACTGCTGTACATGCGCTGAACATAATAACTGTATGTGCATACAGACCTATACATGTATATACTAATGATTTAATGTAACATGTGAACAGGGCTTTATTCCAGCCTCTTTCCCAGTTCTTTCTCATCAGTGACCTTGCACATTCCTAAGAAGCAGTGATGGTTAGATGCACAAGTGACATCCTTTTTGCTGCTTCTGGCATAAAGTGTGAAAGGAACATTTTCTCTTGCTTCAGAAGCTTAGTTGTTAGGGGTGTACACAGAATCATTTTTGGCAGTTTGGTTCGAATTCAGACTGAATTTGAACCAAACCACCTGTCTGCTAACGGGTTCCGTTGAACCAGCCAGCCGTCCAATCTGTTCAATCGAACCCGGTTGACCCGGTTTGAGGGGCTATGCTTGTCAAGGGGAATCTGGTGAGGATTCCCTTTGACAAGCAAAGGTGAATCTTACTTTTAAAAGGTCTCGAAGCGTGGCTGTGGGTGGTGGTGAGAGGGCACCTTACTGGCGCTGGTGTCAGCAGTTCCTTTAAATCCTAGCACTCACCCCAAAGCAGGGCCTGAGTGGCCATAGGTCGTGCTGCTGTGGGGAGCCCTGGGGTATAGAGCAGAGACAGGGGCATAGCAAGGTTGTAGTGGGCCAAGAGACAAGGTTTTAAAATGCCTCCTCCTCACTGAAGCTCAGTTCATGAAGTAAAGAAATCTTAAATGAGGCTGAATAGTGGTAACAAAAAGCATAGTAAAGTGTGTCTCTGTGTGTGTGTCTGTGTGTGTGTATACACACACACACACACACACACACATACACACATACTATGTGCTACAATAGAACATCATCCTAAATTACTTTTTTAAAAAAATTGTGGATGATGCAAGTCATTTAATGGTACTAGAGAAAGACATGCTGTTCTGGTAGCTCCAGGTCTTAACACCCACATCAATTTCGGAGGATGAATACAACTGAAGGAAGCCCGGGCAGGCGTGTGGCTGGGGGACTCAGTCATGTGACCTGCCTCTGGGGAGCCCCCCAAGTCAGTGGACCCCCGGACAACTGTCTCCCCTTGCCCTATTATAGTTATGCCCCTGAGTAGAGATGTACATGAAACACACTTCAGACGCTAAATTGCAGCACATCACTTTAACAGGGAGGGATTACACTTCCTCTGTAACACATATGAGAGCAGGTCTATACCTGTTTCTCCACCACTCACTGCCACTTTCTTAATCATGGTGCCCCCTCTTAACTATCATCACGCACAGGCTGCGCTCTCCCCGCAGCTGCCCTTGTGTGACGGCGAAACACACATGGCCATTTGAGTGATCAGCATGGTTGCTGGCCATGTGCATACCAGCGTCATATGTGCATGCCAGGGGCAGCTGGGAGAAAGTGCTGCCAGCATGTGATGATAACTGGGTGGGCGCGGCAATTAAGGAAGTGGTGGTGAACAGCAGAGGAGCAGGTATGGACTTGAGGGTTTTGGAGTCCAAATCACATTTTGTGCACATCCCTAGTTTAGAGAAGCCACCACTGGTGCCACCTGTAAGGTGCCCTCTCACCACCACCACCACCACCCAGCCACCCTTAGAAACCTTTTAAAGGCAGGATTCCCCTTTGTTTGTAAAGGGGAATTCTCACCGGATTCTGATTTACAAGCATTGCCCCTCGAACCATCGAACTGGGTTGAATCAAGCTGAACCAGTCCATAATGGACCGGGCCCGATTTGGTTCAAACAGACCACCAGCCTTTGTTGGTTGGTTGGTTTGTTTTTTGAGGCTGATTCCGTTCAGTTTTGATCTGGTCAAACCGGACCAGTTCACAATTGCATTTCAATGCAAACCAGTTCTGCACACCTCTATTAGTTGTAACTTATTATTCAGCATGGCCAGAACCTAAGGGGTATACTCGTGAGTCAAATGGGCCATAACCCAAAATTTGGCTTTAAAAAAGTCAATCTGGCAAATGTCATTATGCAATGTTTTGGCTGTTCGGTGTCCATAAACTTGCATTCAGATTCCCTTGTATTTTTTAATCTTTGCTCTTATTAATGTGATTATCCTGGGAAAGAGCAGCGATATAGGAAGATGCTGAAAGGCATCATCTCATACTGCATGAGAAATGGCAATGCTAAACCCTTCCAGTATTCTATCAAAGACAACCACAGGGCTCTGCGGTCGCCAGGAGCTGACACTGATTCGATGGCACGCTTTACCTTTATCTTTTGTGTTTGCTGAAACAAGTACAGGAACACTGGAACAAGCAACATTTCCTGGTGGTTTAAGTTCTTGTTTCTAAAGGAGTATAGCTTCACCGGATATCTCATGGTACTATTGCTGGATGTCACTGGATATCTCATGGTACCCTAGACATCACAATTGGGGCTTTTCTTCCCTTGTGAATGATACAAATATCTCTGTACAGTGATCAGCCCAACAGGTTTGAATTGTAACAGGTCAGGTTATAGATGTTAGGGCCAGACTGGTTCTGCCATGAACAGTGTGAAGACCCCACCTTCATCATGGAAACGAAACTCTTGAGGAGGCCACCTCTTGAGAGACAAGTTAATTGGCCATTTTACTATGGTACAGAACCATCTGACTCCGTTTGGCCAATCATGGAAAACAGAAAGAGTTTTTTTTTAAAAAGAGGAAGAATCTAGTGTTTGCAAGTTGGGCCTAGGTCTTAGAAAGCAGGGGACTTTGGGGCGGTGGGGAACTGACAGTCTTGCAGGCTAGAAACAGAAAGCAGATGTGGGGCTCTGCGTTTGCTGAACACTGGAGACCTGTAGTAATTCTACCTAGGAGTAGTACTAGCCACATTTCCCATTGCTCCCCCTCAACCCTTCTCAGCTGCAAAGAGTTGATAAATAAATTTCCCTAGACATCCTATTACTCCCATGTTTTGTTTTGTTTTTCTGAAGGGAAGTGAGCTGGAAAGGTTGCCTTGAACTGCCTACCCAAAACAAAGGCATCGTATTACTATTACTTGTCCTATTGGCAATTATCAGTAAACATGGAGCTGCTATCTAACATGCTAATATAAGTTGTACATTTGTATATTGTTCATAAGCTATGCCTACATACCAATCCATTATTCTAGGCCCTTGTCATATTTCAAATGTTACCCAGATTTATGATATTCTGAACTTGTGGAGATATCCCCTCAGCTTCAAGAGAATCTATCCCCAGCTTTGCATTCTGCTAAGTGCATTCTGGGACAGAGGAATTAATCATTAGCGTGTGAATACTCACAGTACACATTAATCAATAGTGTTCCAAGTTTATATATATGTATTGAGTTTCAGTGGCTTGATTTAAACAGATCCTCAGTAACTTAGAACATAAATATATCTGACATACAGACTCAGGGAACCCTGCAGGCTATTCCCTTCTCCACAGATCTGTTTCCTTTTGAACTCACTAGTGTAACTAGTCTCTGCTCTTCACTTCCCTCTATGTTTAAACATAAGGGCTTGATCCTAAGCACACTTACAAGGAAGTAAGTATCGTTGAATTCATTGGGACTTGAGTCTGAGTAGACATGCTCACTGGAAGAAAAAAAAATTTTTAAGTGAATAGGGTTGTGGCTCCAGTATTAAAGATGCAAGTGGGCCTCCAGGAACATTTCCAGACAGCGGGCTTTACTGCGAGTTTGAATTTGCTCCCCTACAAAAGATGCAAAAAGTGGGTTTTTTAAAAAGCCGACATAAATTGGGTTATGCTCTAATGTGCAATGAAAAACCCAAGCCGTGTTTGGAGTGCTTCCTGATAGCTCACAGGGACTTCAGAGTAAATCTGGCCTATATGAGAACGCACACCCTCCATTCTGGAGGAGAAGCAAGCTAAAAGCCCCATCTTCAAATGCTCCGGGTTTTGAAGGGAGGGCTGTTTTATACTGAGTCAGTCCATTTGTCTTCCTAGCCCAGTCTTGTCGAACTGGCTGACAGCACCTCTCCAAAATCTCAGAAAGAGGTTTTTCTCAGCCAGGCAGCCCTTCCAGATGGAGAGCTTTTTGGTATTTCTGTGGGGTTTCCATATTGAGCCACATGCGTCCACATGCAGCTGTTCTTTTATTCATCTCATGGCACTATTTTTCCTCTGCACTAGGGTATGAGCCATTGCCAGTGGTTGTCTGTTCCTTTCCATCCTCTATCTCTTCTACTTTCCTTACCTCGCCTCTGAATCTGGGTTTTTTAAACCAAAAACAAACAAACAAACAAACCCAAAAACCTGTCGTCACTTCTGGTTTATTGAACTTTTGCAGCATTTCCAATTCTCTTCTGCCAAGACTCCCCATGAAGCCTGGAAAGCAAGAACAAACAAAAGGGCGGGGTGGGTGGGGGAGGTTGATGTGGTTTTCAATATCTCCTGCTCCCTCAACATGGTAACTGATAATCAAGTAATCATTTCCTGAAATAGTTTCCTCTGATGGACCACTTCCCTGTAAAGACTTGCAATCCTATGCACACTTCACTGCTCACTTCCCTGGGATTTATTTCTGAGTAGATCTGCATAGTGATTACGCATTTCCTTTTTCAAATTTTTATGCTAAATTGCTGCTCTTGCTCTCTTTCAATTGGTGGGAATAAGCAACAGCACTAATGCTCTTATTATTTTTGCTTCAGCCATAGAAATATAAGGGGAAGTCACTAAAGTGCTTCTATTTGATGGGGGGTGGGTTCTTGTCAGAATGCACGATGACGTCATCCATGGTAGACCTTTGTGAAGCCATTACACCAGCCAAATTTCAGACAATTTCTGTGCATGGACACATCAGACTCTTGCGATTTGACTTTTTGCTCTTTAAGTAGCCATTTGACTACCTTTTGCTATTTAAGTAGCAGCAAGAAAATGACTTGACTACCAAGCCAGAGGCTGCCAGTTCGAATCCCCACTGGTATATTTCCCAGTCTATGGGAAACACCTATATTGGGCAGCAGTGATATAGGAAAGATGCTGAAAGACATGATCTCATACTGCGAGGGAGATGGCAATGGCTAACCCCTCCTGTATTCTTTGTCCCAGTAGGTTTTGATGCAGTCTGTACTGTTTTGCCCTCAGTACTGTCTAAGCTAGCCACTTAATGGTGCAGTAGGGAAATGACTTAACTAGAAAGCCAGGGGTTGCTGGTTCGAATCCCCGCTGGTGTTTCCCACACTGTGGGAAACACCTATATCAGAAAGCAGTGATATAGGAAGATGCTGAAAGCCATCATCTCATACTGCGCCGGAGATGGCAATAGTAAATGGGAGATGGCAATGGTAAAACCGCCCAGAGACGAAAGTTTGGTGCTTATCGATTGGTGCTTATTCCCACCAATCGAAAGAGAGCAAGAGCAGCAATTCACCATTAAAAAATTTGCTAAACAAATAAACAAACAAATAAATAAATCGCTCCTGTATTCTACCAAAAGAAAACCACATGGCTCTGTGGTCAGCAGGAGTCAACCCTGACTCGATGGCACACTTCACACGATGGGAACAATGTTATAAAAACCACCTTCAGTTAGCACCCAAATAGATGCACAGTCCTACCTCTCCCAAGGAAAGGCCATTAACAGCAATGAAGCTTACACCTAAGTGAACATGAATGGAAACAGTTTTAATTTTAAAAATAATAAAATAAGGGTTGGGAGATTGTAATATCGATAATAATGGCCTCCAGAAAGAAAGAAAGAAAGAAAGAAAGAAAGAAAGAAAGAAAGAAAGAAAGAAAGAAAGAAAGAAAGAAAGAAAGAAAGAAAACAAATGAACTGCAATGCCTGGAAGAAAAATGGTGAAATGGCCAAAGTGTGCTGTGGTGCAGAAGCAGGGGTACCCTTGGGAACAACCCTAATACTAACCCTTCTGAGACATCACAGCTATGGTCCACCTGTACCTTTCTTCGTGGCACAAGTTCCACTAGTGTTAGCAGGTCAAAATAACAGAGCAATGAAAAGAAATGGCAATAGGGAATAGGGGAAATCTTACATGGATGTAAAGAACATCATACGGATGCTTTGCAAACCCCTCCCCCCAAAAAAGTATTTGCCAAGGAATAACCCTTGCCTGAAGGGTTTCTAGTGTTTGTGATCCTTCAGATGGTGGTGCTGAGGATTAAACATTGCATGGACTTTCTGCCTACAAAGCATGTGAAATTGAGACGGTCTTCAATAATTTCTAATGCTATAATTCACTTGTTCCACCCCTTTCATCCAACCCATTGTAGGGTTTTGGTTTTGCCTAACAAGATATGACAAATCAGCAATGTAACAGTTCTCAGGCAGCTATTTTCTTACATCTGCAACTTTTAAAGTAAAGTTTCTTGTTGAAAAGACAAAACAGCCAATTCTAGTGCTACATTTAATAATTCATAAATCAAATGAAGTTCAAATGGGTTCAAAGTTTACAAGTTTAAAAGTTTTCCTCAAGCTTTATAGTTTATAGTGCCAAAGTCTTCACAGGAAAAGAGTTTCCGCTTCCACTCTAGAACACTACATAAAATCAGTGCAGCTGATCTGAGGCATGTTTACTCAGAACGTTTCACTGAGTTACTCCTAGGTAGGGGTACATGGGATTGTACACTACTGGTGTATATAAGATTGTTAGTTTTTAAAAAATTCTTCCAATAAAAAAATAAGTAGTAAATAGTGCATAAGTGTATGTAGAAATATGCACACACAATGTATATCTATATACTCTGTAAATTATAGAATATATGTATGCATTTTATAAAATTTAGTGTGTGTGTGTGTGTGTGTGTGTGTGTGTGTGTGTGTGTGTGTGTGTGTGTATGCATACACATGAGGGGGGAGAGGGGGGCAGGAACTGGACTTACAAGTCAGGATCTGGGCAGACAAAGCTAGACGTTGCATGGGGCAAGAGATAGTGACCCGTCCAGCTTAATGAGTCCCAAAAAAGAAGATTTGCATGAATTTTTTGAGGCAGGGATTGGATGGATTTGAGGAGAGCAGTTTTTTTAGCATGGTCCCAATGCCTGACGTCCAATCTAGTCCTTGAATCTAGTTTCTGACTACTGCTTTAAAACATCCTAAAATGCTGGCAGTCCTTGTATCACAGTTAATCTGCTTCTCCATACAGCATGGTCTATTCATTCATAATCAAAGCTCATGCTACATATGGCAGAGAATGTGCCCTTTCTACTAGTGCCTTCTTATGAAACCTTTTGTCCAGACAGCCTTTTCCTCGTAGAGTTCAAGCACCAGCTATTAAGTATTGCTCCATCAAGTATTTATGGACTGATCATTTAATTCTGCACTAGAAAACTCTCTGAGATGTGATTTACTGAATTCTCAGCCAACACCATTTCATAAACCAGAAGATTGTAGGAATGTTGAAGGCATACGTGTCAGTGCAATATTAAGAAGCACCAAGCCAGCAGATGGCGCTCTGGTTAATTAATAATCATCTCAATGATTTGAAGTGTTTTGTGCTGCCCCATTAAAATAAACGGGGCTCATAACTTCTAGATTTTAAATAATTAAACTATTAAAATCAATGGGGGCTCATCCCCCCCCCACCAAGAAATTGAGTGCTGTCGAAGAAAGCTCATATACAGCTGCAAAAGGGTCAGGAACTGAAAATTAGATAGTAATGTATCCTTGGCCATAAAAATTATAATATATGCCATGCAATACAATATATGTATACTCAGAAACATGTCTTGGTATGCACAATATGACTTGCTAAATATGCATAGTACATACTGTATGACAGGGAAATATGCATAGAATTGAAGCCTCAGTGTATGTTTCTAAGAGTATATGGAAAATATGTATTTCTGTTATATACATACATATACACATATACATACTATGTTGATTGTGACACTGAAACACTGGTTTATATCAGGTGATAAACTATTCTTCTCTTTTTCTGTCATTGAATCCTCATTACTTTTGCTAGGGCAAAATACACTCCCATGCTGATACTTGAAACAAACCAATTCCTTTGATCCAGGCCGCTATTTAGAAAACTCTGCTTAATCCCAGGCTGGTCTATCTCAGGACTTCTGCTGGACTGAAAGAATAAGTGGGATGCTAGAAGGAAAGGTAGCATTCTGTCCTGCATATGCTGACTTTTCTATATCCTGAGTCTTGTTTTTAAAGGAAGAATGGCACTCTAATCTACTATCAAAAATGATATTACCGAGCTCTGCAATCTGTTCTATGGTAATCATTAGAGCAGAACTATTCCAAAATGATGGGCATTACTTATTTAAAATATTTATGTCCGGCCCTCCAATCCAATATGGTTCTGTATGCAGGTTCAGTCCCTGGCAGCATCCGCTAGGGCAGGGAAAGACTCCTGCCTGAAACCTTGGATTGCTGGTGCTGCCTGTCAGGGTAGACATTACTGAACTAGATTGGCCAATAGTCTTACTTGGATAGGGCAGCGTCCTGTGTTCCTATCTTCCTGTGCACAGGGTGGCTCACAAATGATATCTGAGGTGGCTGTGATGTTCTGGAATAAACACCTGGCTCTACTGAAACTGAACAAACATTGATAATTTCTCTTAGAGGGGGCTCCTAGGAGGGCCTTCTCTGTGGCCACCCCTCTTCTTTGGAACACTCTTCCCACCACCCCAGATTCGTTCAGCCCCCTCTTGGGTTGCTTTTAAGGCCGTTCTCAAGACCTATCTGTTTCACCAGGCATTTCCCCTTTAATAGTTTTTTTAATTGATATTGGTATTGTTGTTGTTCACCGCTTAGAGTCTTTGGAGGAGGCGGTATATAAGACTTGCCCCCTTAGCTAAGCAGGTTCTGCCCTGGTTGCATATGAAGGGGAGACTAGATGTGTGAGGACTGTAAGATATTCCCTGGGGCCGCTCTGGGAAGAGCCGGAGGTTTCAAGTTCCTTCCCTGGCTTCTCCAAGATAGGGCTGAGAGAGCTTCCTGCAACCTTGGAGAAGCCACTGAGAGAGATTCCTGCCTGCAACCTTGGAGAAGCTGCTGCCAGTCTGTGAAGACAATACTGCGCTAGATGGACCAATGGTCTGACTCAGTATATGGCAGCTTCCTATGTTCTTTTAAAGGAAATTTAAGCAACTCTTACATGGCTTTTACAATGTCTAACATGTTGCCTATTAAAAGCACTATATTGGCAATAAGCTGCCATCTGCTCAAACACTGGAAGACCACCTTAATTTTTAGGATATCTAGTTCCTGTTGGTCAACACTACCTCTCTGGAAATATAAAGGCTATTCTCAGGATGGGAGGGGGGGGAATGGGCTAAGGAAGCATAGCCCAGTTTTTCCCCATCATGAGAACCACCAGGCTCACAGGCAAGCCCAGCAGTTCCCCAGTGGCTGACCCATCTAGCAACCCCTCCCCTTAAATGTGGTTAACCGAGCAAGCACTCTGTTAACCTTGTTTTCTTGATCATGTGCCACCATGGCGACACATGAGTAGACTCCCTCGCTTGTAGCAAACTCATGTGGGGCATTCTTGGACTTCCGGGGGCCAGGCGGCCCCTGATCCCCACCACCCCTACTGGCTCTGTGACAGAGCTTGTAGTCATGTGGGTGGCTGATTCAGACGCCCAGAGCTGGCCAGGGGTTTGAGGTTAATCCCTGGGCTAAGCTTGCTCTTCCTGCAGAACCTGATCAGGCTCTACACATGGACTGTGTGTAGAGCCTCATAGTATACTATTATATCACTGATTCTCATCCTGTGGTCTTCGAACCACTAGTGGTCTGTAAGGGTGCTGCAGGTGGTCCGGGCGGGGGAGGGGGGAGAAAAGAAAATTTAGTAGTAGTAGTTGTAGTAGTAGTAGATTATAATTATAATTATAATTAATAATAATAAAATTTTAAAATCCACTTTTAGGCTTGCTACAGATAACTGTACTGTGACAAGTACAATGTATCTGTGAGTGAGCACAATAAATTAATTTATTATTATTATTATTATTATTATTATTACATTTTATATCCTGCTCTTCCTCCAAGGAGCCCAGAGATGTGTACTACATACTTAAGTTTCTCTTTCACAACAACCCTGTGAAGTAGGCGAGGCTGAGAGAGAAGTGACTGGCCCAGAGTCACCCAGCTCATATCATGGCTGAATGGGGATTTGAACTCGGGTCTCCCCGGTCCGAGTCCAGCACTCTAGCCACTACACCACACTAGAAATAGCTGTGTTGTTAATACCCCTTGATATATATGTTTGACTTCAACATTTGACCTCAAATGCTTGACTTCAACATTTGCCTTTAACATAGGGTATGTTAAAAAGGATTGAAGTTGCTTACGTGGTGGTTCGCAAAAGTGTTCAAATTCAATTATGATGCAGTGGTCTGTATAAAGGAAAAGGCTTGGAACCATTGTATTATATGGAATTCAACTTAAACGTTCTGGGGGTGGTGGGTTAAACCCAGCCTTCAGTAATCCTCAGTTGATACTGTGTTTGCATCATGACCCATTTGGTTCCAGGAAGTCTCCCAGCCTACTTTGGTAGCCTCAGGCATAAAACCAGATGTGCCTGGTATTCAGCACTCCCCCTAGGTGACTGGTTTGATCTGTAAGGAATCTTCAGCACTAACTCTAGTACAATTTTTGACCCAACGGTACAAAGCAGGTCAAAAAGGAGTCAAATGTCTAACCTACTTTCCCCCATTTAAATCACAGCACAGTGTGCAAGACAATAGAGGATTAGGGTCTGTAATTTGGGGGTGAACTGAACAAGGTGGGAGAGAGGATGCTGGGCCCTGAGGGAGGGGTGGCCTGCGGCATGGGGAGAGTGTGATTTTATTTGCATCGGAATGAAAGAAAAGGCATGCCAAGAATGTTTTTCGCCATGTCCTTTGGAGCAAACACATGGCAGGTGGACACAAGGAAGCAGGGGCTGGAGGGGAGGACCCATCTTCACTTCTTGTCCCAGGGCCTGCTCCAACCGTGTTATGCCTCTGCTATACTTGTTACCAGAAATTATGAAGAGGAAACTAAGACTGACAGACTGTACTGCAAAATCGCCCGTTTTATATTATGGGGCATGGGCCATAAAAAGCAAGAGATCAGTGTTTCTCAATGTTTTTGGAGTCATGGTCCAGTACATTATTCGTCCGCAGTTTCCCGGACCAGCAGTTAGTAAGGGGGTCTCCATCCTCGACCCAAACCTCACCCCCAGGCACCTCCCAAAAAACAATTTTGGGCAGCTTTCCGGAGCTCATTTCCAGGCAGCCCTCACTGCTGGATAAGGTTCATTTGGAGGAAGTGAAAGGAATGTTATCCAGCAGCGAGGGTTGCCTGGAAATGAGCTCTGGAGAGCCTCTGATGGCCTGGAATTTTTTTTTTTGGGGGGGGGGTAATATTTATTAGTGATACCTCATGGACTGGTACCCAACACCTTGTGGACCAGCACCGGTCCGCAGACCAGTGGTTGAGAAACACTGCAATAGACAATGCATCTACAAAGTTTTTGTTAAGAGTGCTGAAACAGCTTAGCAATACATAGGAACAGGGTTTCTTAAGCTTGGACCTCCAGATCTTGATGGACTACAACTCCCATCATCCCCCAGCCATGTCCATTGGGATGATGGGAGTTATAGTCTATCAACATCTGAGGGCCCAAGCTTAAGAAACCCTGCATAGGAACATAGGAAGCTGCCATATACTGAGTCAGACCATTGGTCTATCTAGCTCAGTATTGTCTTCACAGACTGGCAGCGGCTTCTCCAAGGTTGCAGGCAGGAATCTCTCTCAGTCCTATCTTTGGGAAGCCAGGGAGGGAACTTGAAACCTTCTGCTCTTCCCAGAGTGGCTCCATCCCGAGGGGATTCAAATAAGGTTAGCAATTATTGCACAGTGCATTTGAAATCTTGGGGAAAGATATAAAAGATCTGCTGCATTGCAGTCGATCTCTCCCCACCCTGTGGTTTTGCTGGTCTTAAAAGCAAGTGGAAGGCAGTGATGGGGTCGGGGGGAGCCCATTTTGAAATCTTGTCTCTGGGCCCACTCCAGCCTTGTTACACCCCTGTGTCAAGTCAAACTCCTTTGACCAGGGAGGTTTAGAAGGGAGACAATGGTCCACCAAAAGACCCTGGTGAGGTGGAATGCTACTTGCAGGTAATTGGCATAAGCAGGTAACAAGCTTTCCTTACTCACAATACTCATTTTTATTGTGGGATGACCACATCCACCCCCCAATTATTAATCTATTATGCGGCATTTTGAGCTGATGTCCACGTTTATGCCTGCATGGTCAGACAAGACTGGCTGCTGCTCCTGCTTCTGTGAATCTCAGGAATATGATTGCTTTAACCCCTTACTTGGGTTCAGAAATTGTTGTTTCTGCCTGATGTTTTTATGGCCTGGTTGTTTTGCACTGCAGTTTACAGAAGAATGGCCTGGCTCCATCATTGTCATGGAAGCCAGAGGAAGTTGAGTACATTCCAAGGGCAGGGTATGCCTGTGTTGCATGTAAATGGGGTGACCTTCACAAAAGCAAAAATGTAGACAGTTAGGAAATACATGAAGGAATTTGTGTATGAGACTGTTTGGAAATGAAAGCAATTAACTCTTGAACTGTAATCCAACCAACCAATTTAGCATGTAACTAAATTTACAATCATATTATGGATCTTGTATCCTTTCCAAAGCTTCTATGCAAGTATTTTCCCTAGGCGCTTCACTCTAGCGTGTTTTCAGTCAAACTTGTCACGTATGTCTTTATTTAATGAGTGAATACTTTACTCTGTGTGTGTGTGTGTTCTTTTGACTTTTCTGATGCAGTCCTCTTGGCCAAGCCAAATCCCAGACCACTGGCTGGCTAGTACATGAGATACATAGTGGCAAAACTGTGAGGGGTCGAAGGCATAGTTTCTGCTGATCTGATCTTCCTGGTATTATGATGCAACTTGAAAGAGAGCATCATGTGCTTGCCTAAAGCAGGGGTTCCCACAACCTATGGTACTCCAGATATTGCTGAACTACAACTCCCATCATCCACAACTATAATTTATTGTGGCTGAGGAAGATGAGTTGTAATTCAACAACATCTGGAGTACCGCAGGTTGGGAACCCCTGGCCTACAGCAACATCTTCTCCCACCCTGCACAACAGTTCCCAAGAGGAAATGTGAAAACACTTGTGCATGAGAAACATCAAGCAAGATTAGAACAAGAATAACATTTTTGGGTGGTTGCAAAGGTTGTGATTAATTTGTGATCCAACTACAATACAAACAACAATGGAATTGTACATCTCTACTGGCCAATTCCTGATGGAACATCTCGTGCTGACAACGAATGCTGGGCTAATTGAACTTTGGTGCGATCCTGCAAGGCACTTCTAATGCTCTTCAACAAAAGTGCATCCAGTACTCAGGATAACTTAACAGAAATCAATTATGCCTTAATGATTAGATCTTGAGTCTTCACTCTTGCTTTGTAAACACATCAGCCAGCCAGAGAGATTCTAGTTGTTGGGTTTTTTCATTGGAAACAATATGCTAACAGCTGTGGACATTTTGAGATCTGTCTGTCATCTGGGACTGCTACGACTACAACTATGACACATATTTATATACCACTTTTAAAATAAAGTTTTCAAAGCAATCTACACAGAAAAACAAATAAATAAATAAAAATAAGGGGCAGACCTTAATGGTTGGATCTTGAGTCTGCACTCTTGCTTTGTAACATCAGCCAGCCAGAGGAATTCTATGAGAAAACCACAAACTATTGAAGGAGTCAAGTCAGCCCCCACCTGAACTGGATTTAAGTTCACATGGTCCCATTGACTACAAGGATTTCCTTTTAATTGGGCTGCAGATTAAACTGTTAAAGAGCAGACAAATCTGTATTTATTTGATTTTACCAATAGCATTGTTGATTTTACCAATAGCATTGCCCTGCTAACTGGGCAAAGAGGCACCTTTTACCATGGTGATTCTCTTTATTTAGCAGGGGGAGAGTAACTGGCCCTATCCACCCCCAGCACAATACTTCCAGTGACTGTTGCTGGTGTGTGTCTTAAGTTTCTTTTTAGAATGTGAGCCCTTTGGGGACAGGGAGCCATCTTATTTGTTTGTTATTTCTCTTTGTATACCGCCCTGAGCCATTTTTGGAAGGGCGGTATAGAAATCAAATTATTGTTGTTGTTGTTGCTTTTCTAATGGACAGAGGCATTAGCCCAACATCTCCTAGGCTTGGACAATGGGCCCAAACCTAGAGCAGGGGCTAAAGAAGCCGTTAGAGCGGCTATGCTATCTCTCTGCTCCATGTGGACAAGTGTCCCTCAACTTGCTTCTGTGGTTCAAATAGATGCGAGGACAGGACTGTCCATGAATCATCATCTGTGATGAGAGTGCTTTTTAAGGAGCCCTGCATCCTTAGTGCCTGCACAATGCTGTGCAGCTTTAACTGTACAGCAGTGCAAATGGGTTGGAAGTCCCACACTGACTCATCAATCACTGCCGCTCCCCACCACTCACGCTTAGAGTGGCATTTGTGTGAATAGGGAAGTGTCCTATCCATGATGGTGGAAGCTTCCAAGATTGTGAGGCTGGGGCAATCCAGCCTCACAAACACAGAAGCGCCCCCATCACAAATAAGGTGCTTTCCTGTTAATAAAACACCACCCTGAGCATGAGTGGCAGGGAGCAGCAATGATTGATGGATCAGGGGCGGAACATCCAACCCACTTGCACTGCTGTACACAGTTAACGCTACACGTTTTTGAAGGTCTGAATGGGGCTAATGGAATGTTGAAAACATGTTGTTAGGATGCACCTACAGCAATATTCCAATGGCATCATAAGCAGACGTGCTGGAGGAAATGTTTAGGAGCAAAGTGCCAATCACGTCAAGTTCCTTTAAACCTCATTTGATAAAATGAGAGAGATGTAACTTTTATAAATTGCCTTAATGCTTTCAGTTTAGCAGACACATGATGAAAGGCAAGAGTGACAATGGTGAGGAGGAAAAATGAACACCAGAAAATGAAAGCCCAGAAATGTTTCAATTTTTTAAACAACCTTACAGAATATATTTCATCTCAGTTTTCTTTCCCAATGACCAGCAACATTTAAAAAACCTCACCCTTTCCAAGGACTAACTTTGCATTGCTCTATGCTGTATATAGTCTGACGCGTCTAGCGCTGTATTCTATGATGGAAATGAGGAGACATGACTTTAAGTATAGAATTAGATGCTGCTTTGTTTCTATCAAACGTTGCAGGTGAAATGGGCCTGATGAAGCAGACTGGTCTAAGTAGTAGAAAAGGAAGTTAGCATGGCATGTTAGAAATAATTTGCAACAAAGATTAAATATTGTGCTTGTCAGTTAAATGAAGTGGTAGTAGAAACAGCCAATACTGGTGGTTTACAGTAGTAATCATTTAGAAATATTCATTAACTCTGGTAGAATTCTGAGTGCAGGACTGCATGGGTTTTCACAAGCAAAGCTAAGAATACCTTCATGATGTCTGCATGATTGTTTTTCGCTTTTAAAAGTGTGATCATTATTATTCAGCGGCTGCAGAGAGTGAGATTTGAACCCAATGCATAGTTGTAGAGGATCCATATGATATTTTCAAGAAAGTATTTGTATTGTGTGGACATTGCATTTTTCTCAGCTCTCATGATAGGGATAGTATGTGCCATGTACTGTACACTGAGTTGTTTTCTGACATGTGCAAGCTGAAGGAAATTCATGTAAGGAGACTTCTCTATCCCCTCCTCCCCACAGCAACCCCCTACACTCCCTGAAAAGCCTCTCCTGTGGATTAAAAGAGCCTCAGGAAGAAGATGGCTTGTGACGGCTTGTGACACAAAGAGGCTACAGAGGGAGGAGGGAATTGGGGGCGGCCTGACCATGAAGCAAATTGAGGTGACAGCCTCAGGTGGCACCTGTTCTATGGGGCCACAACTACAGGTGTCCTGCCTGTGCCCCTCCCCCACCTGGATGTCACCTCACCTGCCTGCCATTCCTCCTGGCCTCCCTTCTAGTTTCCCCCACCTTCTGTCTTGGCTGACAGTAGTAGTGCCACCCCACCGCCTTGTTCATTCTGCCCTTCTCCATAATGCCACCAAGATGGAATTTAAGCTACAGGTCAACAGCAAGGGAGGCGAGCAAGCCAGTCTGCAGTTTAAAATCCCTCCTGGCAGTGGCAGTGAAGAAGAGTGGAATAAGCACGAGAGGAAAGCAGAGTTGGCTACACACCCCTGATGCTGCTGTCAGCGTCAGAGGGTATGGCCAACAAAAAGAAGCATGACCAGCGCTGAATGGGCCTAACCTTGGGCAGTGCCAGTGCCAGGGGAATTGCTGAACTCTGCTCAAGCAGCGGCCTCCATCACCTTCAGTTTTTCAGTTTTCCCATTTTCCGCAGCCTCACACACCACATGCCATTGGAACACCATTGCTCCCCTGACCCTCAGAAGAGGCTTTCAGAGGGTGCAAAGACTGCTGTGGAGAGAAAGGAGCAGGGAGAATCTCCTTGCACCAATTTCCTTCCGTTCACGTAAGTTGGAATATAATCTAGTACATAGACATTTGTATTATAGTTTTAGCCCACCATTCCTCCAAGGGGTCTAGTGTAGCATACATGGTTCTCCATCCCACCATTTTATTTTCACAACCACCCTGTGAGGTAGGTTATGATGAAAAATAGTGACTGGCCCAAATAATCACCCAGGGAACTATGACTGAGTGGAGCTTTGAATCTGGATCACCTCCCTGATAGCCACACAATCTAACTCTGTACTATGCTTATGGGGCTCAAGTGTTTGTGTGTGAGGGAGGATCAGCTTATGTGTAGATAGATAGATAGATAGATAGATAGATAGATAGATAGATAGATAGATAGATAGATAGATAGACAGTAGGGCTGCCTTATTCTGGCTTTCAAAATCTGGGTGCCTAATTTGCATACTATGTAAATTGGCTTGAAAATAATTTTTGAGCATTATAGTGACTGCACGTTTTGCTCCATAACTCTGCTTCTACAAGGGCTAGAGCTTAGGTTTTTTGTTTGTTTGTTTTTTAAAGAAAGCTGAAATCCGGACGAATCTGGGTGGGCTAAGCAATCTAGGTGAGATGTTTAAATTCCGGGGGGCATGGCAACTCCAACAGTAAGGCTTAAGGGGAGGACTAGGCCTCACTTAAAGCAACTGCTAGGAGGGTGGACCTTTCCTAATAAAATAAAAAACCCGGGAGATTCAAAGCAGAAGGATCAGTCCAGAGGTCTGGGTGGGGACTAGAGGTGCACCTAGGCAATTTCGGAGCCTGGACCTAAAGACATTTGGAGACCCCCACCCTGCTGGAGCCCCGCCACCCGCCAACAAGTTAAGCATCATCCCCCTACAAGCACATGGTGACACACACAGTACTTTTAACACATTGATTCTTGAGAGCACAAACAGCAATTGAACTCACAAGAATGTAAGAATATAAAATGACTATGTTTATGCAAATATGAATTAGCAGAAACATTTCCCAGTGTAGCGTGGACCAATGGCACAGCACAACCACACCACCCTGGACAGACTAAAGAGGATTTGGGTGTCCCCAGAGGGTGTGGAGGCCCTTGACCTCGGCCCAGAAGTCCAGGGGTAAGAGTGCCTCTGGTGGGGAACTATACACACAGCCACCTACTGGAGAAGAGAAAGCTTTGCTTGGCTGGTTCAGTCTGTCCCAGGAGGGCCCTGAGGAAGCAGCAGGCTGAGAGCTGCTGAGGATATGGGAAGGCTGCAGCCTGTAAGTAAAAAGTTAGAACCAAGTCAGCTATATGCGTTAGGGATGTTTATTTTTCTTTGCTGATTGCTTGAAATCTGTGTTGCCTTAAGTTAATGAAAAAACGCTCTTACCATTGTTCTTATTGCATACTTTTTCTTTAAATCTAATAATAAACCCTTGTTGTTGAAGTGTGCTATTCTTCATTTGGGTTTGCCTTAGTCACATGCCTCTGAAGGCCTAGGACTGCTAAGCCTACGAGGGTTTGCCACTTTATCTCCCCCACCTCTGGAACTTTATATGGAGAGTGGGTGCACATCAAAATAAAGTGAATGGTGACAGCCTACATGGAACCCCTTAAGTCAAGGATTCAACTCCAGTGATCTCCCCACTCCTCCTCTGATTCAGGTAGGAGTCATGACAATATATACTGTATATGGCATCCTTGAGGACGTTTGGGACAATAGAAGGGCCTACCAGGGGAGACCATGTTTCAGGTGTGAATACTGCAAAAGAAGAGAGAGATTTACATCCAATGGACATTCTAGGCAACATTGGTTGGTTTGTTTTTCAAATAAGGGTGAAAAAATATTTTGCTTTGTGCTTAGACATATGGCCTTGCACATGTTTTCAAATATTTCTTGAGAGCCAAATATTTTACTCATCAGCACAAAGAGTTGTGCTTCAATTATGCTGCTGCTAACCACTGATGCATATCAGGAACCCATTCAATCAATTCTGCGCTGGTGTCTTGTTAGCTTCAAGGTTCAATTCAAGGTGCTGGTCCTTTTCAATACCTCTGTAACCTGGGACCACACACCTCAGACTGCTTTCTATATGAGCTCCACCTGCTTATGTTCTCTAGTGGGATCCATTTCTGGGAGCTTTCACTTTACAAAGTGAGGAAATTGACAGGGCCTTTATTTTTCCTTGAGGCCATGGAATGATCTCCCCAATGAGACCTGGAGCTGTTCTCTGGTGGCCTTTGAGAGGGGTTATAAACCTTAGAAGCAACAGAAGAGCTCCAGCCTACAGGAAAATACTGTAACCAGATGTGTAGACCAAGCAAGCAAAAAGAAGTATCGTTCTTTCCAGGTGCTAGTCTCCGTTACTGAACTATTGCATTGTCTTAATCCAGTAAAAGCCTGAGAAAAATATGTAAGGCAGAAGATTACTCTGTTGAATAGGTGAGCATGCAGATGTGTTATATTCCATCTAGTATATTTTATGTTTTATTGTTTAGAAGTTTGCCCCAGTGGGGATCCTGTAGAGAGAGAGAGAGTCGGGGGATAGAGTCAGAAAGGAGAAGGGAAGGGAAGGAGAAGGAGAAAGAGGAAATGGAGTTGTTTCTGGATGAAACTCTTACTTAAATCTATATAAAAGTACTTGTGTTTTTGAGGAAAGCAACTACAGTATAAAGTATAAAGATTCAACTACCTCACAGGAACATAAGAAGCTGCCTTCTACCGAGCCAGACCATCTAGCACAGTACTGTCACAGACTGGCAGCGGCTTCTCCAAGGTTGCAGGCAGGAGTATCTCTCAGCCCTATTTTGGAGATGCCAGGGAGAGAACTTGGAACTTTCTGCTTGAAGCAGCCCCATCCCCTGAGGGAAATATCTTATAGTGCTCACACATGTTTCCCATTGAAATACAAACTAGGGCAGACCCTGCTTAGTAAAAGGAGCAACTCATGCTTGCTTCTACAAGACTCCCTCCCCCACTTACTTTTCCCTTGAGAAATACTGATGTTAGAAACACATTAGGAATTAAAGGCACCTTTTAATCTGCATGGTGAGTACAGCATTTTTGGGATGTAGAACTTGGTGGCTGACACCCTGACTAAATTACGTCAAGTTATTTGTGAGTTAATAAGTTAACTCCAGAATTAATTACTCCAGAAAGCTTTTGGTTGCTGAAATCAGGTTCCTGCTAACTTTATGATTTTTGCTTTTCCATTGGGAGTGGGGTTAGGGTATTTCTGTACTGCTGTTTTCATTGTTGTTGTTCCGTTGCCTTGATCCACAGAGAGGAGAGAAAGAAATGTTTAAAATGTTGTACCATGTTGTACCAACACCTCTCATTTTAAGCAACAATTCCACTCTGTGTTGCTCTGGAGCGAGAGTTTCATAGGCCACTTTTCAAGGCAGAGAGGAGAATCAGAAGATAGTCTGGCCTTCATTTCTAAGGATAGAATGCTACAATGGCGCAAAGTGCGGATTCCATTGCCGCAGCTGTCACAGCTGGACAATGGGATTGGGTTGCCAGTCCACAAGTGACTAAAACTAAACTGTTCATAATTAGAGTAAAATACTCAGTGCGAAAACCAGGCCTGTCCCCTTTTCTCTCCTGGAGACAGAAAAACTGGCCTTTACCAATCTGAAGTAAGGCTAGAGAAAGGTTGGGGCCTGGGGCCAACCTCTGTATTAGTAACTTCCTTCCTCTCACAGACGGTACTCACTACTGTAAATGGAGTCTGTTGAAAGAATCCATCAGGTGATCTCACAGTGGCGAAGGACACAGGAAGGAAAGGACCGCAAAGAGTCATTCTTTATACAGTCAGAGGAATAAAGGAAATGCTAATAGCTTTGAACTATTAACATACTTGATGAAGAACAGGGAGTGCCTAAACACGGGAACTCTGAAAGCTCCGGGAAGAGTTAGTTCCCTATGAGTTTTGGAGGGGCCACATTCACACTGCTAAATTGCTTTGTGCAACTGTGTATTCAGATACAGACTGGTAAAAAGAAAGATTCATGTGAATTGGGACATATCCTTAAAGCACAGTCCTATGCTGGTTTACATAGAATTCTAGCTGTGTCCTGTAGCATGTGTGTGTGGAGCATAATAGCTTCACCTTGGCACTCCTGGGTGCTTAGGGTTGGCTATACCTCCTGGGGGCCTGTTACATTAAAGCTAGATTCACTAGGCTATCCAGGAACAGTATAATCTTAGTAAAGTCTGAGAATGGATGGGTTAAACGATTGATCAGAAGATTTAATTGCAGGTATTTCATTTCATGAAGCCTGCAAGGAACAGACTATGAAATGTTGGCCATTTCTGATATAACTCTTTTTGCACTCATGAGACATGTATATGCAACTCCACACCTCCAGCCTCAGAGTCAGGATGCCTCTGAGTACCAGTTGCAGGGGAGTAACAGCCGGAGAAAGGGCATGCCCTCAGCAACTGCCTGTGGGCTTCCCAACAGCATCTGGTGGGTCACTGTGTGAAACAAGATGCTGGACTAGATGAGCCTTGGGCCTGATCCAGCAGGGCTATTCTTATGTTCATGAATTTGCAGCATATAACACATGGAAAAGAGACATCAGAATAACTTTTCCAAGGACAGTCTCATGAGCCCTGGAATTTTATCTTTCAAATCAAATTGGTGTGTTCTTTGTGCATGTGCTTGGGTAAGAACTTTCAAAAGTCAGCCCATCAGCACAAATGATTAAGACAGAACTGATCCTAGGACAATTGGGGGCTTCCAGATGTTTCTCCTAGCAGCAGTGGCAATGCCAAACTAGAAACAGGGCAATGCAAAACACAGGAAGGAAATATCTACTGCTGTTGTTTGAAATGATAGTTGCTGGGTCAGCTTACACTGGTCCTTCTAACTGATCTGGACTAATACCAATGAGCATGAGGACTGGCATAGACCCGATGTGAATTGTAGTTGTTCAGCATATTGGTCACTCACAAAATCATTCAGCAACCTCCATTAGAGCCCAACATACAGTGGATATATTTATATTTATTTATTACATTTATATCCCGCTCTTTCTCTGTTGAGCTCAGAGTGGTGTCCATGGTTATTTTTATCCTCACAACAACCCTGTGAGGTAGGTTAGGCTGAGACATACATGACTGGCCCAGGGTCACCCAGTGAGTTTCATGGTTGAAGGGGGATTTGAACTTGGGGCTTTCCGGTCCTAGTCCAGCATTCTAACCACTTCACTATGCTGGCATAGATGTTTCTCCAGATTATCACGGTGTGTTTCTATTAGAAGTTAAGCATACTATAAAAAGAATACTGAAGACGGAGTCCAACAACATGAGAATTTACATCTGATATAGTGTGAAAAGGCGGCTGCCTGAGTTCCTACCTTAATACAAGAAAACCTATGTGGACAATTGGATACAAAGAGAAAAAAGCCATTTGCAAGGCCAACTACAATTCGTAAGCCTATAAAAGGATAAAGATTTGAAACACAAATAAGGGAATAACAGCTTTAGGAAAGACTAAAAAGGGAGAAATAAAAACTTGGTTGGCATGATGTTTGGTTGGTATGGTGACGGAAGAAGGGTGGTGGGTTCACAGGGAGCCTTCAGGAACAGAGGGGGAATGGGGAGCGATTTTTACCTTCCAATATTCTTGCATCTGGGGACTCTATTCAGTCCACTTAGTAGCTTTCACTTATTTTTATGATATTCAAACTACTCAATATACTCTTTGTGACTACACCAATGCAACGTGCTTAAGAAGGAATCGTTGAATTATGAAATTGATTTGGAAACAGAATTCATTATGGAGCAGAACTGGCAGGTTCTGTGTATCCCTAGAGTAGATCTTCTGGAGGAGAGAGGGTTGTACCTTGCCATTTAAAAATATAGTCTGGAGCCCTTCCAAGCCGGAAGATATACTGCAGCACTTCGTCAGATCTACTCCAAAGAAAGTAGAAAACGTTAATCATAAAGTCTGTGTGGAATGTTGCAGGGAAATGAGCTTCTCTTTAAAGAGAGATTTATTTTATCACAGCTGTTTCCAGGAAAGAAACCTGGTGTGAACATGCACCAGGTGAATCCATTGAGATCTAAAATTGGCTTCATAGTTGGTAATTTCACAAGAGTCATGTATTTAATTGAATGACAGGTTTTGGAACAGAGTGGCTGGCATGATGCACATGGTGCATGATGCACAACTGTATGGTGACAGTAGAGTGGCTGTGGGTCTTCAGGATGCTTTCAGAATCCCAGAGCTGAAGGCTTGCTGTGCAGCAGACTGGGTGTGGAAGGGCAGGGAGAGCAATTTTAACATCTCTCCCCGCATTGCAAAAGTCCGTTCCACTTGCACAAATAGGTTCCTGAGAGTAGCACAGCCCTCAGATTTGTGGGTGGAAAAGGCTCACATGTAGTTACCATTAAAATTCAAACCAAGGAGGACCCTGCTTAGCAAAGGGGACAATTCATGCTCGCTACCACAAGAACAGCTCTCCTTACTGGGGTGGGGGGATGCAATGGCAATTGCCACTTCCACTCAGGAACGTCCTTACTAACTTCGGATTTTTCCCTGCTACCCTTGCCTGCATGAGCAGGAAACTAGGGATGTGCACTGGCAGACAACCAGTTTGGTGGCGGGGGTTCATGCGTATGAGCACGGGCCACTTACGGTCTGACGCTGACTGGGGCGGCAAGAGGGTACACTGCTGCCCTGCGCCAGTGATTTTGCACAGCACCGGCAGGGGAAAGATGGCGGTGGAGGGGGGAAGAGCACTCTACCTGCTTCTTAAAGGTAACCCCGCCTCCGCTGAACCACTGGACCGGTTCGGCAGTCCAGAAAAGGACCATTGAACTGGTTCGTGCACATCCCTACAGGAAACCGAACAATTCCTGTGGCTTAATTTCCTGACCCTTGCAAGCAGAGAGAGTGGAAAAATAGAAGATGGTGAGGGAGATGAGGGGGAGCCTAAGTGGTGGTAGTGACCACAGTGAGGCAGAAGCAGTGGTGTGGGAACCCCCTGGTGCCTGAGGTGACTGTTTCATCGGGACTCATCCATCTTTATGTTTATTTCTCTATGTAAATCGCTTTGGGAACTTTTGTTGAAAAGCAGCATATAAATATTTGACATCCGTTGCCTGAGTTGTAGGAGGGCTGGACCTGATCTTAAAATCGTATTACTATGCTTATGTGTGCATGAATGAATGTATAACAATCTTAAAGCTTCTCCTAAACTGAAGAGTTTTTGTTCCTAGAATATACGTATACCAATTCATTTCCCATTTTTAAGTTGCTGCAAGTCATTCCTATTTCATTTGATTTGTCTGAAATTTGGACAACTTGTACTCTTATTAGATGGTCTACTACGATATCATTTCTCTCCACAGAACAATAATAGAAAACATTATTTTATTATTTATTTATTTATTTATTTCTCAAATATGTACACCGCCCCAAACTTTCATCTCTGGGCAGTTTACAATAGCATAAAACCAGTTAAAAACATATACAAAAAACTTAAAACAATTTAACGATTTAAAAATAAACCAGAGATTAAAACTAGCACTTTGTATTTTGTCCAGAAATCTATTGGCAGCCAGTGTAGCTCCATCAGTAAAGGAGTAACATGGTCTCTCCGAGATGACCCAGAGACCAACCTGGCTGCCGCATTCTGAACCAGCTGAAGTTTTCGGACTACATACAAAGGCAGCCCCATGTAGAGTGCATTACAGAAGTCAAGTATGGAGGTTACCAACAGATGTACCACTGTTTTGAGGTCACTGATTTTGAGAAATGGGCGCAGCTGGCGTATCAGCCGGAGCTGATAAAAAGCACCCTCATTATAACATTAAAAGAACAAAAAAAAACCTCTTCTGCTTTCATTTTCAATCTGTTTTAGATCGGCCATCTGTCACCCAATTTATTTGAAACTTTGTACTGGAACATAACATAAGAACAGCCCTGGTGGATCAGGCCCAAGGCCTATCTAGTCCAGCTTTCTGTTACACACAGTGGCCCACCAGATAACTCTGAGAAGCCCACAGGCAAAAGGTGATGGTGTGCCCTCTCTACTGCTGTTGCAACTGTTTTAGAGGCATCTTGCCTCTGATGCTGGAGGTGTCCTATAGCCATCAGGCTAGTAGCCGTTGTTAGACCTGTCCTCCATGAGTTTGTCTAAGCCCTTTTTAAAGCCATCCAAGCTAGTGACATCCCGTGACAGAGAATTCCATATATTAATTATGCACTGTGTGAAAAAGTAGTTCCTTTTGTTGGTCCTAAATTTCGTGGCCTTCAGTTTCATGGGATGACCCCTGATTCTAATGTTGTGAGAGATGGAGAAAATTTTCACTTTCTCCTCTCTGTGCATAATTTTATTTAACTCTATCATGTCTCCCTGCAGTCGCCTCTTTTCCAAACTAAAAAGTCCCAGATGCTGTAGCCTTGCCTCATAAGGAAGGTGCTCCAGGCCCCTGCTCATCTTGGTTGCTCTCTTCTGCACCTTTTCCAGTTCTACAGTGTCCTTCTTAAGGTACAGTGACCAGAGCTGTATGCAGTATTCCAAATAAGGTCACACCATAGATTTGTATAAAGGTATTATAATATTAACATTTTTATTTTCAATCCCCTTCCTAATGATCCCTAGCATAGAAGTTGCCTTTTTCACAGCTGCCATGCACTGAGCTGACACTTTCAACGAGCTGTCCACTACGGCCCAAAGGTCCCTCTCCTGGTCAGTCACCAACAGCCCAGCTCTCATCAGTGCATATATGAAGTTGGGGATTTTTTGCCCCAATATGCATAACTTCGCACTTGCTTACATTTAACCGCATTTGCCGTTTTGTCACCCACTCGTCAAGTTTGGAGATATCCTTTGAGAGCTCCACGCAATCTGTTTGGATTTCAGTACCCTAAATAGTTTCATGTCATCTGCAAATTTGGCCACTTTGCTTCTTACCCCAACTTCTAGATCATTTATGAACAAATTAAAGAGTACTGGTCCCAGTACAGATCCCTGGGGGAGACCACTTCTTACTTCCCTCCATTGTGAAAACTGTCCATTTATTCCTACCCTCTGTTTCCTGTCCATCAGTTACTGATCCACACATTAACTTGTCCCCTTTTCCCATGACTGCTAAGGTTACTCAAGAGCCCTTGGTGGGGAATTTGTCAAAAGCTTTTTGGAAGTCCAGGTATACTATGTCAACTGGATCACCTTTATCCACATGCCTGTTTACATTCTCAAAGAAGTGTCACTACTCAACCCTGAGGGCCACCATACCTAATTTCATAGTGAAAGAGCAAATAATCTATAATTTATTTTTAAAAAAATAGAACAGAGAATGTGACATACCTTAGCTATAGACCCAGTCCTATGGCTCTATAACTGTGTGTTCCCCATTCTTTCCTGTTAGCATCCTAAGTTTCTGTGCTGTAGTACAGAGTCCCATCATAAATCCCAAACTCCATACCAAACTTGGACTATAAATCACTCATCCTAATAAAGGGAACTTCTTTAAGTGTAGCACGTGGGTTTTTCTTGTAGTTTGGTCGATCCTGGGCAAGGTACACTTTTATTGGGCCTACATTGTGCAATAAACACACTTTCAGAGACCTTTGCCCTACTGCTTCCTCACAGAATTTATGCTTTGTTTGCATTTAGGGGTGGAGGGCAAGTGGGGAAGGTAAGGATTGTTGTTTTAGAGTCCTTATATTACACCACTTATATTATGAAGCTAATCTTAGAGCAACATGAAAAAGGGGTGCTTCACATGATGCTCAGAAGAACTGATAAGAGAAAAACCAACTGAACACGATGAGAATTTGTTGAATTGAATAACATATTGGTTGCCTTCCTAACGGACAAATGGAACTACAGATGAACATGTCATCTTTTTATGATGTTATATTCCAGTTTCTGAGTCTAGGGCCTTTTTCAGACATCATCATGTAATTTTATTTTGCTTCTGGTTTCCTGGAGCTAAGCAGCAATTCCAGACTATAAATTGTCATCAAGGGCTTCCAGCTGGTGAACTGAAGCCAGGTTTGCCTTCAAGTGCATTACCTTGCACTTGATGCTTTTGAATCTCATTTTGTTTCTCTTAGATCGGAGATCATCCAGTTCACTTTCTTGTCCTTGTGTAGTAACAATGTCTCTTAACATGGTTACATCTACAAATGTTAACTCTGCGCTCCTACTTTCCTGCCCCATATCACTAATAAAAAATATTGAATAAAATAGGCCCTGATTGATCCCATGAAAGTGTCTATTGTTTTGTTCAAACCAGAATGTTTCTATTTTAGCAGAGCAATTTGGTCTGATTCATAATGTTTTAGAACCTCTACTACATTCTCTGAACACAATCGCCCTCACAACACCAAGAAAACAAGCGAGCATTTATGCACACGTCTATTCAGGATTGCAGCAATCTTTGTGGTCTTGACACTTTTTGAGCCATGAGGATTGGTAGATACACAAGTATGTACTCCTGGTTCTTACAGAACTATCTTCTTGCTGTTTGGGGCTACTGAGGCCATTGGCGGAAGGCGGCAGGAAGGCAAAGGGTCGGCCCGGGCCTGTCAGTGGCCTGAGGGGAACGGGCAGCAGTGGAGGCAGCAACGAAGAGACCGGTGTCAACCGCTGCTGCTGCTCCTGTGGGGAGGAGCAGGAGTGGGGCTCGTGTGAGGGTGGGGAGGGCTCTGGGGATAGGGGGCTGCAGCTTAGCCAATAGGCACCACAATGCTGCAGCCACAGCCAAGAGGGTTGAGTGTTACAGACCAGGCCTGATTGGTTTACCAAATATGCTCATTAGCTAGTATACAAAATCAGGTCTGGCTTCAAGTTTTTTATATGGTGACCCATGTTGGATCTGGGCGCAAGGAAGAAAGGAGATGCAAACCACTCAAACAGGATTCAATGGACTTTATTGAATATAAAAGGCTTAGCAACAATCTAGCAAAGCAGAAAGCAGAATACTCTATTAATATTAGCAACAGTATTTAAATGGAACATTCTAGCCATCACCAATATTCCACCCAGTGTTCCTAACTAAATATGTGTGTGCACTTAAATCTTCCTAGAGCCTAGTACAGTTTTAGATACAGGCAGAAAAGACGGGGAGGGAGAAGGAAGGCTGGGGGCTGACATGGTTTTGGGGTAATTAGTAGAGGAAATGGGGGAAAGAGAAGGGAGTGGGGGAAAAGATGAAGGGAATTCCCAAGATGAAGGGAATTCATATGACAGGTAATAGCATATTACCAGGATCCGAGGCTGGAGAGAGATGAATCACTTCAGCTGAAGCAGTGAGGCGCTGGCGGAGACAGGAGTTGTGCAGTTGCTTCAGGTCATAGCTGAGAGCTCCATGGCTGGGGAGCCTTGACTTCTCACTGCGCAATGAGAGTCATAGCCTCTGAGCATGGGCAGAGTTCCTGCTTAGGCCCACGGCTGGGCAGCAAACTCTGGGATCTTGTGAGCAGCTTTGCTGTAGGCCAAGATTGCTGAACTCTCTGTCTGAAAAAGCCCCATTCTTTATAGTGTATTTTCTCTTTGATCTATACAAATCTCATCTTTTCCTGGGTTCCCCAGAAGGGGTGACAAAGCTGTTACTTTCAGGACAATGTCTTTTAATCACTCAGGATATTGGCCAGTTCAGAGAATTCTGGATCTCATCTTCTGAAATCTGTGCACTCAGGAAGGGGGGGGGGGAGCAAGTGTTAGTGGAAAGACTAAATCTACAGGTGTTCTCCCAGGATGGAATTTCTATAGACAGCAACTGAGTAATCCCCCTTGGGGCATGGCAGAGCCAATCATTGATAATGATTAGCATAGATTTCTTCCACAGACATTATCTGATAGTGAGTTACATTTTAGCATATGAGGGGATGGAGTAAAAGGATGGAGGAGTGACTAAGAGGGGTAAGAGGGATGGAAGCAACTCGCTGGAGGAGGAAGAGGAGCTGGAGTGGCTCAGGTGAGGGTAGAGAGATCTCTGAGGTGAGGGGAGCTGTGGCGGGGGGGTGAGGAGAGCAATCAAGTACTAGCGCGCAGATGCTCTACGCAGGTTAAACTAGTTTATATTTCTATACCGCCTGACATGTGTATCCCTAAGCAGTGTACATAAGTTAAAATACAACAAATAGGGGAAAAGGATAAAATGATTAAAACAATTACGATCATATTAAACTAATTAAAATTAATTAAAAGCCTGAGAAAACAGGTGCATTTTAATAAGGGTCTTTTTAAAAACAGCCAGAGATGGAGAAAATTTCATGGAGAAATTTTTAACAAGGAGTGCATTCCAGATCCTGGGGCAGCCACAGAGAAGGCCCCATCCCAAGTAGCCACTAAACAAGCTAGTGGTAGCCATAATCAGACATCCTCAGATGCTCTTTATAGGTAGGAGGATTAATGACAAAGGAGGGACTAAATACCCTGGATGTAAGCCGTTAAGGGCTTTATAAGTAATAACCAGCATTTTGTAGTCTCTTGAAAACATATCGGCAGCCAGTGCAGTTCTTTTGAGACTGGTGTTATGTGGTCTCTTTGGGTTATCCCAGAAACCAGTCTTGCTTCCGCATTCTGCACCAACTATCATTTCTGGACTATGTACAAAGGCAGCTCCATGTAAAGTGCATTACACTAGTCATACCTGGCATATGTACCGCTGTTTTAAGGTCATTTTCCTCCAGGAATGGGCATAGCTGATGTATCAGTCAAAGCTGATAAAAAGTGCCCCTGGCCATTGCCTCAACCTGAGAGACCAGAGAGTGTTATGGATCCGAGTGTAACCGCATCCAGAACAGGCAGATCTAAACTATCTCTGAACCCTATTCAGAGATGAACCCCCACAGTCAGTACCTCTGTCTTCTTTGGATTCAATTTCAGTTTGTTTTCCCTCATCCAGCCCATTACTGCCTCTAGGCTGCATTTAGGGAAGTTATGCGATTACCTGATGATATGGATATGGAGAAATAGGTTTGGCTGTCATCAGCATTCTGGTGACACCATACACCAAATATCCTGATGATCTCTCCCAGAGGTTTCATGTAGATGTTAAAAAGCACTGGAGACAATATGAAGCCTTGTGGAACTCCGTACATTAACTCCTGCTTTGCAGAGCAACAGTCTCCAAGTGACACCATCTGGAATCTGCCAGAGAGGTAGGAACAGAACAACTGTAAAACAGTGCCACCCAATCCCACCTCCTTCAAGCCACCCAGCAGGATACCATGGTCCCAAATCCCTTGGGCGACCCAGAAGGATGCCAGGAGATCTAAAAGGATCAGCAGAATCCATCAGTATCCAATTGGAGATAATCCATCAGGCTTCCATAATCCCCAGCCACAGTGGCCAATAGCAGGGATTATGGCAGTTGTAGGCCAACATCTGCAGGTGGGCCAAAACTGAGCAGCCCTGGTCTAGATAATCTGTTTCCTCCAAAAGTGCCTGTAGCTAAGAAGCCATCACCCTCTTGATCATGTTGCCCAACCATGGAAGATTGAAGACAGGTCTATAATTGGCTGATAGGGATGTGCAAACCTGCCATTTGCATGGCTGGCCCATGTCCATGTGTGGTGGCCTCCAAAATGGCCACCATGAGCTCAGAGAGGGCCGAAACCGCCCATGAGAGACCAAGGGAGGCTGGCAGGGGGAGGGGGAACTTCTGGAGACCCCTGCAGCTACAGCAGCACACGCACACACACCCGAGGCCTCGGAGGTGGAAGGTCCACCTTTTTTTTTTTAAAACCACCCCTGGCACCCTCATACAGAGCCCAAACTGACTAAAATTCGAGCCGGGCCCCTCATTTGGGGTACAAAAACCTAACACTCCCGGTTAGGTTCGAGCCCAGTTTGGCCTTGAACTGAACCAGGCAAACTGGTTTTGTGCACATCCCTACTGACTAAGCCTCCTTAAGGCAAGGAGGCATCCTGCTCTCCATACATACAGTACATATATAATATGCAATATAATTATTTGTTAAGTTTATTTAACAAACAAACTTTGTATAACAAATTGTTCTCTGGGCATCTCACAATACAATAACAATATCCAATTAAAACATATAACACAATACAAATTACAATATAATTTACACTGTAATTGGTTTGCTTTGTGTTATGTGTTTTAATTGTATGTTTTTAATGTGGTGTTGTGAGCTGCCCAGAGAATTATTTGTTATGGGGCAGCTAACAAAATTTATTATTATTATTATTGTTATTATTATTATTATTATTATTATTGCTCTGTTGAAGGTGAGAGCTATGCCAGAGGTCCAACCATACTGGACAGGTCTCACCAGAGGAGCCAGACAAAGAGTGCCTCTCCCATCAACAATATGGTGAGACGTAACTTTAATAAATCTATACCGGATCGGTCATCGCCCGGGTCAACAAGGACCGCGCCAGGTGCTGTAGTCCCTGGACATCTGGTGGCAAGTGGGCTACAGGACTCAGGATCTTCAGTTGAGCAACCAGGGCTGGAGACAGCAAAGCTACTGGAAGAAACGTCGCTTAACCGAAAAATATATACGAAAAATGCCAACAAGGAAATAATGATCTGCTATTACAAGTCTAGTCCAACTAGAATAGGTTATTTAAAAAGAATGTACCAAATTTGGAAAGAGAAGCATCCAGATACAGAAATAACAGAACAAAGGCTAGCAGACCAGAGAAGATTCATAATAAGAAATAAAGTATTCACAGGAGTTGAGCTGGAAGAACTGCAAAGAGCAACACAGGCTCAAGATATGGAAGAAGAATTACCACCAACTGAAGCAGTTGCTCAGGCGCAGATGGAGGAGGTGTTGGAAATAGAGGATACCACCGTTGCTGAACTGTTTCAAAATCAAAACCAGGCAACCTCCCCTTTGCCTTCACCTCAAAGACCCAAATGCCGTTTAACAGAAAAGCAACAAGAACTAAAGCAAAAAATAACTGAGCACATGAACCAAACAACCACCAGGGTTCGACTTCCCGCTCTAAAAACAGTTGCCAAAAAACAACTTGCTCAGGCATTAAAAGATGTCAATGCTGCACTTGCAGAAATAACAACCAATAATTTGCAAGAAACAAACCAACTAATGTACAGTGCAGCAACAATAACAAAACAAGAGCTCGGATATAAGATCAGTGGACCTGTAAAAAAAGAAAGCAGTACATCACCTAAATGGAAGATTCGATTAGAAAATAAAATCTCCAGGCTTAGATCAGATGCTAGTAAATTGAAAGATATGAAAGACAAGAAGCTGAAGAATGAAAACACCAAACAGTATCTGATCCAAAAATACCACCTAGATTCAAGGAAAATTAGAGAAGTCCTGGAAATAATAAAGGAGCAAATAACAGCAGTGTCAAAGAAGATTAGCAGATATGTAACTAACAAATGCAAGATCTAATAATAACACCAGAATTAATAAGTGAAAGAGCAAAGAAAATTAAAAATTGGACTGCGCCAGGCGACGATGAACTGCATGGCTTCTGGCTTAAACACCTAACAAGCCTTCATAAACAACTATCAAAACAGTTCAATCACATTATGAAAGGTGGTGATATTGAACAATGGCTAGCAACTGGGAAAACTCATCTCATCGTGAAAGACCCAGCAAAAGGTGCAGTTCCAAGTAATTATAGACCGATCACCTGCCTGCCAACCATGTTCAAATTATTAACTGGAATAATAGCAGATGAAGTGATGCAGCACTTATTAACTAACAAACAGCTTCCAGTTGAACAGAAAGGAAATTGCCCGAACACCAAAGGCACAAAAGACCAGCTGCTGATTGACAAAATGATTTTAGAAAACTGCAAGAGAAGAAAAACAAATCTAAGTGTTGCATGGATTGACTACAGGAAAGCCTTCAATTCATTGCCTCACACATGGATACTAAAATGTTTAGAAACAACTGGTGTCAGCAAAAACATTCAGATATTTATTTTTTAAAAAGCAATGAGCATGTGGAGTACACAGTTAACAATCAATGGCGAGACACTTGGACAGGTTAGCATTAGAAGAAGCATTTTCCAAGGGGACTCAATATCCCCTCTATTGTTTGTAATCGCCATGACCCCACTTTCACAAATACTAAACAAAACAAGCCTCGGATACCAAACATCTAAAACATCCAGTAAAATCAACCATCTGTTGTACATGGACGATCTGAAGTTGTATGGAAAGTCCCAGTCAGAAATCGAATCACTGCTAAACACTGTCCGTATATTCAGTACCGATATAGCAATGGAGTTTGGACTAGACAAGTGTGCTTCATTAATAATGAACAGAGGGAAAATAACAAAAACAGAAGGAATAGAACTGCCCAATGGAAGCAAGATCAAGAACCTGGAAGAGAAAGAACCTTACAAATACTTGGGCATTCTCCAGGCTGATAACATCGCACACACTGAAGTTAAAAGAAAAATTGGAAGTGAATACATCAGGAGAGTCAGAAAAATCCTCAAGTCCAAACTCAATGGCGGGAACATCATACAAGCCATAAACACCTGGGCTATACCTGTTATTAGCTACACTGCAGGAATAATAGACTGGACCCAGGCAGAGCTAGAGACGCTAGATCGTAAGACCAGGAAAATCATGACCATCAATCATGCTCTGCACCCCCGCAGTGATGTAGATAGGCTCTACCTCCCTCGCAGCTCAGGTGGAAGAGGAATGCTGCAAGTCCATCAAACAGTAGAGGAGGAGAAAAGAGGCCTTGAAGAATATATCAAGGACAGTGAAGAAGATGCACTTCAAATGGTCAAGAACGCGAAACTATTCAACACCAATGAAACAAAACAGGCCTACAAGAAAGAACAAGTCAAGAACTGAGCAGAAAAATGGAAAAATAAGCCCCTGCATGGTCAATATTTGCACAATATAAGTGGAAAATCAGACATCACCAAGACCTGGCAATGGCTTAAGAATGGCAACTTGAAGAAAGAAACAGAGGGTTTAATACTGGCTGCGCAAGAACAGGCACTAAGAACAAATGCAATAAGAGCAAAAGTAGAAAAATCCACAACAAACAGCAAGTGCCGCCTTTGTAAAGAAGCAGATGAAACAGTGGACCACCTGATCAGCTGTTGTAAGAAGATCGCACAGACTGACTACAAACAAAGGCATGACAAGGTAGCAGGGATGATACACTGCAACATCTGCAAAAAATACAAGCTACCTGTAGCCAAAAATTGGTGGGACCATAAAAGTGAAAAAGTTGAAGAAAATGAAGATATAAAAATATTATGGGACTTCTGACTACAAACAGACAAACATCTGCCACACAATACACCAGATATCACTGTAGTTGAGAAGAAAGAAAAACAAGTCAAAATAATCGACATAGCAATACCAGGGGATAGCAGAATAGAAGAAAAAGAAATAGAAAAAAATCACCAAATACAAAGATCTACAAATTGAAATTGAAAGGCTGTGGCAGAAGAAGACCAAAATAATCCCAGTGGTAATTGGCGCCCTGGGTGCAGTTCCAAAAGACCTTGAAGAGCACCTCAACACCATAGGGGCCACAGAAATCACCATCAGCCAATTACAAAAAGCAGCTTTACTGGGAACAGCCTATATTCTGCAACAATATCTATAACCATTGACAATAAAATTCTGGCATCCCAGGTCCTTGGGAAGGACTCGATGTCTGGATAAAACAAACCAGTCAATAACACCTGTCTGACTGTGTAAACAAGAAATTAATTTATTATTATTATTATTATTATTATTATTATTATTATTATTGACAGAAAATTTTCACTTACCTTCTGTCCAGTGATGTTGGCTTTCTGGGGAATATGGCCACTGTGGAAAATGTGGGGGAAATGTTATATTCAAGTGAATCTAAAATTTAACTTAGAAATTGTTTTTGTTGGAATGCTTGTAAATATTTTCAGTTATTGCAGTTCCATAGTGTGAACTCCCTTCCATTATTTAAATTTAACCAAAACAAAAAAACAGGCACTGGAAACTGTTAACACACTAATTG
Organism: Hemicordylus capensis; assembly: GCF_027244095.1. Taxonomy (NCBI): domain Eukaryota; kingdom Metazoa; phylum Chordata; class Lepidosauria; order Squamata; family Cordylidae; genus Hemicordylus; species Hemicordylus capensis. The sequence continues at coordinate 245,517,297 of NC_069660.1, read as the reverse complement.
TAGCACACTTCAAAGTTACACCTTAGATATATAGGTGCTTCCTACATCCTCCTCTTACATTCTTTCCACACATTCAATTGATGTGTGTAAGGAGAGGGGAAGTGGGGGACGGTCTGCTGCTGTGCCCCTAATCATTATGCACGCAGCAATAACAGCACAGGCTCTGTGTCTGTGTGTGTGTCTGTGTGTGTGTCTGTGTGTGTGTAGAGCCTGTTCTCGCCTTCCACTAAATGCATAGATGCCAAGGGCAAGTCCAACAGACACACACAATGTCAGAAAATGGGTCTAGTGGCCACACACCTGCGCCTCTTCCAGTGACTGAAGATGTGGATGGAATGTGAAAGGACAGCTATAGTTATCTGAGAAGAAATAATACTGCCCAATTTGACTAGTATTGTATCCATGTTACTAGTTAAATTTTATGAAACAATGCATTTTTAGAAACGGTTACAAAATTTCATGGAAAAGTGTAGTCATGCAAGATTCTCTCTTTTTGAAAATGTTCATAGAAAACCACTGTGTCTGTCAGAATGAATATGGAAGTGAAAGATTTGATCTCCCTGGACAGCCAGCCATGTCTCCCTTTTTCAGCAAGATTGTGGTCTGCGCAAAGAAGGTTTAATCTGTACTGTATTTGGATTCCCTTTACCCCATGCTCAAGAGACTACATTGGGGTGGGGAGGGAAATGAATATAGATGCAGCAGCTGCAGTTGCTTGCATGGCACTCCTTCCTTAGTCCTGCAAATCAACCCTTTGGAAGATGGAAGGGGAAAGGCTCCACAAGCACTTCTCCTTGGGAATCTTGGATTAGGTTGCCGCTGCCACACACACACACACTGCCCCCCCCCCCCCCCCGCCAGCCTTCTTTGCTTCTGATTTATTGTCATGTCCTATATATCATCTCTGCCTGAAATGATAGCATTCCCTGGAATCCCATAGAGGGAGGCTTCTCTTTCCTTGTACTGAAAATGTTGGCAGATGGAAGAAAGGAAGCATGCCAGGGCATTGTTTCCATCTATGTTTACTCTTGGTGGGTTCAGATGACCCATTGCAAGTAAATAGGAGTTGAGCAACAGTTTGTCGCAAGCGAGCACTCCCACTGTTCACTTGTACTTCCACCACTTTCCACATCAGCTGAACCCACCAAAGTTGGGGAGAGAATGTTGAGTTCCCTCTATCCCCCAATATTCTCCACCCAACTTCAAATGTTGGTTACAATGTGTTAATCCTGGCCAAAGAGGGCCCAACATTCTCCACCTGACATTGGTGGGTTTAGACATTATGGGAAGTAGCTGAAGTACCAGTGAGAGTATGAGCTTGCTGTGAACCACATTTTCCTCAGCAGATCTGAACCTATCATGCACACTGTCTTAGTGTGCATGAAATTGCCTGACCTTCTGACCCTCAAGATATTTTCTGGAAATAAAAGAAAAAATACCCTTCAACTTCTAAAGAGTAAAAAAGGCCTTTGGCCATTGTGACTGGGGATGATGGGAGTTGTAGTTCAACACAATCTGGGGACCCAAGGCTGCAGACCACTGGCTTGTATAAACAAACTTGCAATCAAACATAGCTGAGCATTCAAAATAACTTGGGGGGGAGGCCCATAGCTCAGTGGAAAAGTATATCTTTTATATGCTGAAGGTTCCAGATTGTCAGTCACCAGGCCATCAGGTTCCAGGACCTCAGGGCAACTCTGAGAGCAGCAAACAAGAATCTGAGAAGTCAAAGGCAGGAGTTTAATCAAAACCAAACAAAGGTCAAAAAGCCAAGACAGCAAGCAGGAAAAGTGATGAGGAGCTTAGGCAGTGTCCTCTCACAAGAGACTGAGGAGCACATTCTGAGGCTAGGATTTTTATTGAGGATGGAGTTTGGGTCTTGGGGGTTCAACTGACAATACCGATGGACTGGTAGGGCAGCCTAAATGGTGCTCTCAAACTGCAGAACTCAATTCTGCCAGAATTGCCATAGAACCAGAGTGTTTGTGGTACAGGAGGTGCCAGGGCTGGAAACCCCGAGATATACACAACCCAGTGCCTTACACATGTTCAGTCCCCGTTATCTCCCATTTAAAGGCAGCAGGCCTGGACAGACTTGCATAACATAAGAACAGCCCTGCTGGATCAGGCCCAAGGCCCATCTAAGTCCAGCATCCTGTTTCACACAGTGGCCCACCAGATGCCACTGGAAGCCACAGGCAGGTTGAGGGCATGCCCTCCCTCCTGCTGCTACTCCCTGCAACTGGGACTCGGAGGCAGCCTGCCTTTGAGGCTGGAGGTGAGCCACTTCAGAGAGTGGCTTCTATTTGGAACCGTCAGCACTAAGCTAGATGGACCAATGGTCTGACTCAGTATAAGGCATATTAATCATTTATTTTTCATATGACTGACATAAACTGCCAGACACAGGCATCTGAATGACAGTAAAACACAGTACTGAATTGAATGACAGCAAGTCACCAGAAATCTTAGCTAAATAATTGAACTGCTTCTGTTGAAAAGCATCATTTTTGAGGGGACAGGGAAATTCATGTTTGATTTAATTAATTAAATTTGCACACCACCACAAACTTCTGTCTCTGGGTGGTTTACCGCAACATAAAACAAATTCAAACAGGAATTTAAACCTTAAAACAATTTAAAATGACGTCTTGTTAAAAGCGTGGGTGAATAAGTGTGTCTTTAGAGACTTTAAAAGTCAGAGATGAGGAGGCTCTTATTTCAGCAGGGAGTGCATTCCAGAGTCTTGTGGCAGCAACAGAGAAGGTCCATTCTAACTGCAGACAAACCTCTCTGGATGATCGCAATGGGTATCTTAAATACCCTGGGCTTAAGCTATTTTCCATTATTCTGTTTTCCATACATCAGCAGAAAAGGATGACAAAGGGGGGAAAATTCCATGCTTTTAGCACATGTTCCTTCATTATTCCTTGTTAATATATATTAATAATAATCAATCAGCCATCCCACTGAAGATTCAAATTCAACTGTTTGGTCACCAAGCACAGCGATGCTGAAGGACACACAGAGGAAGACCCACATCCAGTGAGTAAGAGTAAGTACATAAGTAGGAACTCCCCAAAGATGTATCCCTTCCCCAACTTCTACTTAGGACTAACAAAAATTGCAGCCACCACATTAATAGGCTGAATATTATTTATCCAGCACATATCAAAGAGAGAAAATGGTGAAACAGATGAACAAGCAGGCCTGCATCCATTAGGAATTCTTGCTAACTCAGCTAACAAAACTAGAAATGTGGGAAGTTCCCAGAATTCTGAGGAAAAAAGTTAAGTTTGTCATGAAGCCTGCAGGACTGGTTGTTTTTAACACCACCAGACTGTGGTGTGGATGAATGTAGATAAATGAGAGACCAAAGCAATACATTGTTGGTATTTTATGGACTTCAGAAGCTTGAGGGTTTTTCTTGTTTACCTCTTTCCAAACTTGCATGTAGTTGCACCTTGAACATAATCTCTGTTTTGTAATATACGAAAGAGAAGCCACATTGTACAGAAAACACATCATTCTTTTATTTTTAAACTCTGATGAAATTCCACATGACACCCCATTTATTTCAATATAAAAAATGTAAACCAACCTAGCTATGGGTCAGCTACATTATACAGATTGCGTCTCTCTTTTTTTTTTTTTTTAAAGATGCTTAAGTATTTGATGGAGTATTTACATCTTTATCCATTAGGTAGTAAAGTTTCAATACAAATGATATTTTTCTAGCACATACTTTATTCAGTGGCAAGATAGTGGGGGTGAATGTGTAGTTTTATATAAAAAGCTTATGACCAGATAGACAGTTAGGGTCAATTTTTCCTGAGAAAACATTTGTTCTTTAAACTTTTTAATAATCAGAAACACAGAAGTAGAACATTTTTGTTGCAATAAAAAAAAACCTATAAAGATGCCTAACTTTTAACTTTTTTCTTTTAAATTATTTACGTACCATTAAGTTAAAATGTTTACATTCATTCCATTCATTCATATAAAAACTGTTGTTAAATCTTATGCTTATGATTTAACACTGATTGCTGCAACACAAATTGCACTTTTATATAAAAAATTATTGTATATATGGAAGGGGAAAAAATCTGAATGCTACCCTGTTTACAAATTCTGACTGACTGTATAAAGTTCAATCACAACATAGAAACTCCATCCCCCTCCTCCATCACAGTATTTCTTAAAAGACAATAATGCATCCTTGCAAATATTTTAAGCCAAGTTCTAATTAGCCAGTTCTAACTTGAGAAGGGTGTACCAAACGGGATATCCTTCATTGAGCGAGTTGGAAGTCTGTTTCAGAAAAGCTACTCAGAAATGTGGGCAAGTTGTGAGCAGGAGATGCTAGCTGGAGCACTGACCTGTGAGAGGTCACATCAAACTGTCAAGTTCAAGACACATGCATGGGAACAAGCCGCACACTCATTGAGCTCTTCTATGTCACACTATCCCTTAACATGAAAGCTTTGCCTTCTTAGTCTATAAAAGTGTCAACACCAATCAGATCCTGGATGTTGGTCAAATGGGAGTGAACACAAATCCACAATCCACAAATGCACAAGGTTGCACTGGTAGTTATGGCGAAGAAGATCTACTTCTGTGGTTTGTCAGTAGTGTAGTTGGGCACTCTTGTGGCTATTGAGTTAACAGAAGTGGTTCATGCTCCCTTGACTCTCTTGCATAGTTGAGGACCTGGACAATAAAACAGAGACCACCAGGAGGAAACAACTCTAAAATCAAGGCACAGATATGACTGGTAAGGAATATCCTGACCAGCATTGTTTCTTGGGTTGCTTGATACAAACAAACACAAAACAAAAACACACAACACAATGTAGGTGGTTGCAGCCCAGGGCAAGTATCTCGCTCCATCATCAGCAACTCATGCTAGAGCCAAGGCACACCAGGAGGAATCCTGTCTCACAGAGGCTGTAACTTCTGCGGTGGAGGTCAGGCTGACTCCTGGATACAGCCTTTCCTGACCTGAATACCTGAGTGTGCTAGTCTCAGGACTGGGGCTCTCTCCCTGGCCAGACATCACAGAAGAGACTGCCTGCAGCAAAGAAAAGAGAAAGAGATTAAGTAAGGTGTCTTGATCAACAACAAATTTGTCTCACCAGATCAGCGAGGCATGATGGACAGCTTGCTAACAACAACGGGAAATCTTTTAGTCTTTGTAAAATTGATTCCTTGGCCCACAGCATCTGTTGCCCCTCTTTCCTGGTCCATGACCCCCCCCCCATCTTTTGTTACTTTGTCCTTTTGCAAAATAGTCTGGCTTCTGTTAATATTGCAATACATTTGCAAAAATAAACTCTATAAAAACTGACAACTTAGAAGATGTATTCCAGCTGAAAATCTTAAGCTGCTTTCAGGCAGTATTTGAATATGATGGTAGGGAACAGAGAACACCCACCCTGAATTAGGACCAAATTAGGCTTGATTCAACAGCCAGGGAGTCACAGAATTTGAGAGTGTGAAGGGACCTGGAAGGTCTTCTAGCCCAGCCTCCTGCTTAGTGCTGAAAATTGTTATGGTGTTGTGCATATACCGGTCCCATTCCCATATAACGTTGTGGGGGTGCAGTCTATTTGCAACATAAGAAGTATGCGGGTGAAGGCAACAGAAGCTCTCATGAAGTAGTCTCTTGGGGTTTGTGCTGGCAGTTTTTACTTAACTGATTTTTTTAATGGTTGATGTTATTGTATTGTTTTTTTAATTGCAATCTACCTTGGGTAGGGGAGATAGAAATGGTTGAAACAAGCAAAACCTTCCCCCTCAGCCATCTTACCTCCCTGTGGCCCATCACCTGAACCCCTTGTTCCCCCAGCCCAACAACTCTAATACTGGAAGTGTTTGTTTATGTTTACCATATTGCAGAAAAGGTTGCTTTTAAAAGGCGCATAAACATATATTAAATAATACAGTGAGCTTGGCTGGGAGAAAAGCACCTAAGATTGTGGTGAAGGGAGAAAGGGTTCAGCTATTCTCATCTGGGTGCCTCTTGTGAGATCAAAATCAGACCTATCATGTTATATACACGTGAGTGACCAGCATAGCTCCCACAATCATGTCTAGTTTGGCCCTGAGCCTGGGTTCTCATGTTACACTGGCAGAAGTGCACTTAGGTAATTTTGGAGCCTGAACCTAAAGGCCTTTGGAGGGCCTCCCTCCCCTGCAAATTAAGCAGCATCATGCTCGGCTGGGTGACCACACCACCTAAAGAGGATTTGGGGGCTCCCAGGAGGCCCTGGACTTCGGCCCCAAAGTCCAAGAGTAAGAACGCCTCTGTACACTGGTAGCATGGGAACTGCTATAGCGCTGCTCCCTCCTGTCTTGCTAGGATAACATAGCAAGTCCCAAACTATAGTGGAAACACCTACATTGAGCGCCTAAGCGCAACAATTTTACCCCAGTTTCTAGAAGGGACACTGGCATGGGAAGAGATTGTAGCATGGGCACCTTCTGAATGGTGACTTTTCACATTATCCTGGCAATGGGAGGCAGAAGCACCTCCATGACTGTTGTAACATGAGAACTCAGTCTTAGAAGTCCAGTAGGAGCATTTCTGTGTGAACACCTAAATCATCCAAACCACCCATTTATTAGCTCTCATAATGTCTATTTTGAATGAAAAACTACAAAATGCACTAAAATGAAAAAAGGAAGCAGATTTTCCATCATTCCATTTTACCTTGAGTGTTTCGATAAACACACAGAGTAGATTTTGCAGTACATTTTACTACAGAAAGTTTAATAGTGAACATAATTGATTCCTAATTAAAAACACGCATTGAATGTGACAATTAGGATCCATTTGTGATCAGGGGTATGCCCTGAAGGTCCCTGCAGCTCCACCCTGCCTAATTTTTTCCCCATTATATCCCTCACTCTAATGGGCCAATGAGGAGATGGGTGAACATGGGGCCCCTCTCCCCTAGCTACGCCCCTGCTTGTGACCACTAAAAACCCCTCCATATTTTAGGTGGAAAATATTGCTTTTTGATTCATTTGTTTTACACAAAAGCAAAATGCTGACTATAAACTCTGAACCTGTGCCAAATAAGCAATTTTACAGAAAGCTGAAATATTCTTGAATTTATCTCTCAAAATTACCAAATGGGTTGGAACCATTTACGACAGCATGTGATAAACCTCCCATGGGGAAAGACTGTATGAGCAACACTGAAGAACAAGTTCACTTCAAATAGCATTTTACCATTCTTGAAGTGAGAAGCTAATTGTGCAATCACTCACTAAAATACCCATTATTGTGAATTATTTATTTTAAATAATTAGAATATAGTTCCTTATTATTAGCTGCCCTGGGAGGTTGAAAGATGGGATAGAAATCTCTCCCCCCCACCCCACACACACACACCATCAAATAAATAAGATAAACCAAACTAACTAAAAGGTACTCCTAGCTTTCTGTCCACAGCAGAGGAGTGGCATAAAGCTCAGTACTGTATATACCCCTCTTCCCTTCCTCCCCCTCACCAGATGGCTCTCTGGAATATGCAGACTGTGATGTGCTGGCCATTAACCATGTGGATAGGTATCACCACCATATTTCAATTTATTAATTTTATTCAGGGCCTGTCAGTCAATAAAAGCTCAAAAGGTAGTTCTTGTCCAAGCATTTCCAGTTGTTGATAATTAGTCACGTGGAGCCCAAATGTCTTCTCTTAGTTCTTGTGCTGAAGGAATATTGCATTTTTCTCAGCACTCAAATCACAACTCTGCTACTGCATTCAAAATAAGCTGAATGGAATATAGTTGCATGAACACCATGGACAAAATAGAGAAGAAGGCCTTATGGGCCCATACGACCAATGCTGCTACTTGTTATACTTGGGAGTTATTAGGAGAGGGCAAAAAAGTGTGCAGTCTATCAACTGGCCTAGCTAAATACATAAACTAGCTTGGGAGAATCTGGGAAGAGATTGTGCTTATCTAAGCAGCAACTGTTTTCTCCTTAGACTGGCCTGTTGTACACACTTGGAAGAATCTTGGAATATATGGGGCCACTACTTCTGTTATGAGAGTGGGTGCCATAGAGATGAATTTAGGGTCCAGTCTAGCCATATAGCTCTATGAGCCACACAATACATTTATTTATAACAAGTGTTTTCATATTGCTAAGAGTCATGTTATAATATGCAGTTTGAATCCCACTCTTCTAAAATATGATCTCTTATTTATTTATTTATTTATTTATTTATAGATCCTGTTTCAAAGCAGAAGGAAAACATGTGAGTGGCTTTATCACTGGTAGTGAGCACAGTTTAAGAGTGCAGCTGTGTGTGACAGACAGCAAGTCTGGGCTACATGACAACCTCTGGTGGATTTTCAAAACATAATATCAGTGCGAATTCCAGAAGCTGACCTTGTGTGAAGAGATAAGAAACAGGAGTGGAAAAACAGCCAGACTGCAACAGTAAATGTGCGCCCACTGGATCCTGTGAATGACCATAGCACCTTCAAAATGAATATCTTTGTTGTCCTTTTTCTACAGTTGACTCACATTATACCCTTTGAAGTTGCCAAGCAAAGGATCAGTTGGACTTTAATGTGAACCAAGGCTTAGCTTCAGAAATTAGTTTCAGTGCCAGAATTGAGAACAAGAGAACAATAATAATACCAGGTGCACTTGAACATGTGCAGAGAACATTTCCCTCATTATTCCTTGACAGCTTCCACACACTCGGGACTTTTTTTTAAAAAAAGAAGTTGCTGGTCAGATAGCTTTACTTCAAGGCAACCTTGAGCCTTGGCACTTCTATTTCTTGGAAATAAATAACTAGGCTCATTCCTGCCACATTTACCAGCTGACAAAACAGAAGAGATCCACTAGGTTCAACTGCAGTTTAAAATGTTTAAAATTGTATGACCACATCAAATTTGTGCTAAGTTGCAAACCAGATATTCCCCCAGAATAAGGAGTGGCTCATCCTAACAAGCCAGCCTGGGTTATTCCCCCCCCACCCCTCTTTCCCATCCCGCCCCAAGATCGGAGTCTTGGGCTGCAGGCTGCTCATTTGTCAGGCAGAGCTCTATCTGATGCATGGCCAGCTTGCAGGCAGGGCAGCTCTCAGGCAGGGCAGGAGGGAGAGGAGCAACCCAAGCTGCCTCCTTGGTGCTCCCCTGGCTCCTGAGGACAAGCCACTCCTGCTCGGAACATTTAAAATCCCACATTGATCCAAGAGATGGACAGTGTGGCTTTTCCTGCCTAGTTTCCCCCCCTCACTTTTCACTTCCCTCTCACCTGCAGCCCTGCTCACGGTGACTTGTAGGGGACAGATTTGCAGAAAAGCACAAGGCAGAACAGGCGGGAATAGCATTTGCCACCTCAGATCCCAATTAAGCAGTAAATTTAAACATTTTGTATGTTGAATGTTTGTTAGGTGCCTTTTAGATTGTATGGAGGAAAGGCAGGATATTATGCACAGACAATTGCCAGGTCACAACTCCAAAATTACAGGAGGAATCTCTGGGTTATTAGGCTTCTCTCTCTCTCTCTCTCTCTCTCTCTCTCTCTCTCTCTCTGCCCCCGCCCCATTATCCTGCATTTTCACTATAGGATCAAAAAAGGCAACTAAAAAATATTTAAAATACAGTTTTTTAAAAACCCTATGAAACACATTCAAACAGTACACTAAGATTTTGCAGTGCTGGGGATGTGTGTTGCTAAAAAATCCAGTCAAAATCCCCACTGGGCATCTCAGGCTTATCCCACAGCTTTCTGGATTGGCCACTGCCTGCAGAGTACTCTGGCGGCTGCTAAATAATATTAGCTCAACTCCTTTGAGAAACAGCAAAGAGCAGAGATAACTGACTAACACAGAGCCAAATCTCAGACAAATTTGAAAAAAAAAGAACCAACGGAAATGTTAAAGCAAGTAAAACATGGAGTTGGTCCTTTAAAACCTAGGAATAGTCATTTCTTGCTATTATGAGGAAATCAAGATTGGAGCTGCAAAAGGCTCTGCCCTGCCTGAATTCTGAATTGGAATTTAAAAATATATCATACAACCGTGTACAGAAACATCTGAGAATATTCAGAAAATTAAAAATAGTATTTTGTTTACACCACTTTAGATTAAACAAATGAGTCTTATATGGGGGGGAGTGCATAAAAATGTTCTCACGATAAGGGAGCTCATGGCTACAATCCCGGAATGATCTCACATCACATTAACTGGAGGCCACTGAATATGGAGCAATTTAAAAATGACAAAGAGGGAACTGTCAGGTGCCATTGGCTGAGTGGTTAGAGCAGTTGGCCATCCCAAGCCCCTTAAGTTGTTGTTGGACCACAACACCCATAATCCCTCATTACTGTCCAATATGGCTAGTTATGATAGGAGCTGTACTTCCAACAGCTTTAGAGCCTCCGGCTGGCCATCCCTGCCCAGGAAGGAAAAAGAGAAATAAAGTGGGCAGATCTCTTCAAGAGTCCCCCAGAGGAGTCTCTCACCACCCACACACCCCATTACTGTGGTTACTTGATGGAACGGCACTTTTTATATACCCAATACTTTTATTCTTTATCATTAGTCAAGACATAAGAACATCAATATAGATAAAGAGCAGGTCCCTAAGGACCAGGGGCGTAGCAAGGTTGGAGTGGGCCCAGAGACAAGATTTTAAAATGGGCGCCCCCTCACTGAAGCTCAACTCATGAAGTAAAGAAATCTTAAATGAGGCTGAATAGTGGTAACAAAAGCATAGTAAAATAATTATATATATATATATATAATTATATAGGATATAGGTAGGTAGGTAGGTAGGGTGAGAGAGAGAGAGAGAGAGAGAGAGAGAGAGAGAGAGAGAGAGAGATAATCACCTATTAGCCACAATAGAACATCATCCTAAATTATTTTTTTAAAGGGTTTGTAAATTGTGACGATGCAAGTCATTTAATGGTACTAGAGAAAGACACAATGTTCTGGTAGCTCCAAGTCTTAACACTCACACGAATTTCGGAGGATGAATACAACTGAAGGAAGCCCAGGCAGGTGCACAGCTAGGGGAGTCAGTCATGTGACTTGCCTCTGGGGGGCCCCCCAAGGCATTGGGCCCCCAGACAACTGTCTCCCTATGCCCCTGCTAAAGGCTCAGTTTATGTTTCAGATGGGATGGTTAAAGAGAAATGTGCTATTTCTTTTTCAGAAATCTAACATGTGGGATGAAGTTTACTGCAAAAGTGCTCTTTCCCCCCTGCACCCCAGGATAGCCTTTTCTGGTACCACCAATGCCTCCCCACCCGCATCAGCCACTCCTTGTGCATCAAAAGCTTGTAGTCCTCTGGGCCATGTTTATTTGCTGCCAACGCCATTTGTGCATCCAGGCTTTTAATTAGACTCAGAGTTTAACATTTTAAATTGTTTTAAAGCGTGTTTTATTGTAAACTGCCCAGACACATGAGTTTTGGGCAGTATGTAAATGTAAATATAAACACAACACAACACACACACACCCTGTCTTCGAGATACACAAGGATTGGACTGTGGTGTAACACCTCAGAGCTTTGCAAGAGAATTAAAAGCAGTTTGGACAGAAAAGGATTGTTGACTACTTCAATTCTGCGGAATCCCATTTCCATTCCATTTCTACATTGCTAAGAATGTTTTTGGCATATTGTCCAGAAAGGCGAAATAAATCATTTTTGTACCAGGAAAGGAATTTGTTTTCTCCAGTTTAACCACAACATTTCTGTAAACTAAAAGCAACGGTGTCTAACACTTCATGTTCAGTCCACAACACATTTTTAATCTTGTTTGTCGAAGAAGAAGAAGAAGAAGAAGAAGAAGAGAAAGATTAGTGCAGACACTTTGACATGGAATGCAAATGGTGTAGCATAGGTTAGCAAAAGGTTTTCAGTTAATATTATGACGTTGCTTTGGTTGTATAGCATTTTAATGCATCAATTATACCATTCTTATCTGTCTTGGAAGCACATGAGGACAAGAGACAGGAACCTTCTTTGTACATTAAGCTCATACATTCACTGACCACATGGAGGGGAGCAAGGCTGTGCCTACTGGACACTCACACGATACCCATTATTATTGTCATTGCTATTATCGTTATTATTATTAAATCACTTTTCAACAGAAAAGTTCTCAAAGAGGTTTACAGAGAAAATGAATAAGACTGAATAAGAAGACTGACATACCCACTGACCACACCCACCAGTGGCCACATGTTCAGCATTAAGGATGAAAGGGAGTGCACACAAGTACAGCTGCATGCACACAGGATTCTCCACATGAATTGTATGTAACCCAGGATGTAGACCTTCCCTTTCACACTAACACAGTTGTGTGGCTGCTGGAGGGTGTGGGCTGGAAGGGGGGAAAGGGAATAAGACTTCCTTCAGAAAATGGAAGTCCTGTCCAAATGAGAACAGAAAGGAACATAAACTCTGGCAGAGGAAATGCAAGGAGACAATAAGGGATGCAAAAAGAGAGTTTGAGGAGCATATAGCTAGAAGAGTCAAGGGGGACAACAAAAATCTCTTTAAATATATCTGAAGCAGAAAATCTGCCAGGGAGGCAGTTGGACCCTTAGATGAGAGTGAAAAGGGATTATTTAGGAGAGTAGAACCAGGAATACAGCAGATGGGCATGCATGACAGCTGGTCAAAATGACAGCAAGGGAGATAGCACACACCAACACCAGGTAAGAGACTCAGCATATTGGTTTTTATATATCAATGCCTCCGAGCCAAGATGGCGAACTAGAGTGCTTTGTTGCTAATGAAAACATAACAGATACCTGGTGGAACAGTGAGAACCAGTGGGATACTGTATTCTTGGGTACAAACTCTACAAAGAGGACAGGCAGGGGAGGATTGGGGGTGGAGTAGCACTATATAGTAAATAAGGGATAGACTCCAATAAGCTAGAAAACATAGAGGACCGGAGTCCTCCACATAATCATTCAAATATCTGGGAGTAGTCTTTCAATCTTCCAGCAGCTGGAATGCCCATTTGGACTACTTATCTCAAAATGCCCAGAAATCAGCATCTGCTATAACATCTTTTCATTATTCCAAAAGAGCTTTATTTGTCCCAGCTGCAGTAAAGCTATTTCTGGCAAAATCTCTGGCACAACTCCTATATGGAACTCAACTTGACCCTTATAACAACTGCAGCCTTTGGAACAGGTTCAGTCTAAATGTTTATGATCTGTATTACATGTTCTGCATTGTGTCCCCAAAGTAGTCCTTCGCTGAGAAGCTGGGGTAATTAGAATAGAGACGGAGCTTTGACTTCGCATACTGGCTATTATTCTGTTCAGTAGGGTTAGTTTTCCTGACCTTAGTTGATAACTTTGATTCAAAGAGGAAAAGGTCTTTAGAGGAGAAATTATACTCTTATGGCTTTTCACAGGAAGAACTTATTAAGATGGACCCTGATCGGGCCAAAAGAACACTGAAGCAGAGAGTATCGGATGTTAAAGGGCAATGAGATCTAGCCAGTCTTCCAAAAGATGTATTTCTGTCCAATCAACCTGTCCCCCTGAGCAGAGGCGTATCTAGGGGAAAAAGCACCTAGGGCAAGCACTGAAATTGCGCCCCTTGTCCAAACATGCGACACCCATCTTTCAGATAACTTTACCATAATATCAGCTCAAAAATACAAGTCAAGCTCGTTAATCTTTTAATATTTCAAAAACTATTTAGCTGTGGATGTAGCCAGACCAAAAAGTGCTGGAAAACTACAAATTTCAGTATGCTGGGGCTCATGAAATACCCAAATACTATGTGGAGGTATACTTGGAAAACTAAACAGAAGTGCCTGTCTAATTCTGTACTATGCATTGAGGCATCACTATTACATACGTTTTAAAAATAAATGGAGAATTTGACTTTTCCCAGATACTCTGAAAATAATTAAAGGATATGCAGAGTAAACTGTGTCACTGCTTGGAATATATTCTAGTCTTTCAGAAAGACAGTTAAATGAGAGAAAGAGAGCAAGAAACTCCCAGTGGGCCTTAATACTAAGGATTTCACACTGATTCAAAGACAAATTCACCATTAATAGCCATATTATTAAGACATCACATTTAACTCACTTATCACAAGAAGCAAAGTAAGAGCAAATGAATACAATCCTAGCTCATAAGCTTCAGCTCATTATTAACAAGCCGTGATTCTCTGTACATAATGCCAAACTGAATATGTGTACAGTGACTTATATTATATTATATTTTTTAAAATGCCTGTAGCCCCTTCAGGGGCTTCCTAAAGGCTGTGGGGTGGGTCTGCAAAGGTTCCCCCTCCCTCGCTGGCCTCTAGGGCTTTGCAGGGACCATTTGAGCATGTGTGATGGCCATTTTAAAATATATATATATTTAAAAATGGCAGCTGAAAACAAAATGGCTGCCATGCATGCTCAAATGGCCTCTGCAAAGCCTGGCATGGCTTAGGGCCTCACAGAGGCCAGTTGAGCATGCACAGTGGCCATTTTGTTTTCGGTGGCCATTTTGTTTAATTTTTTAATTTTTAAAAATGGCACTCCCCTTCAAGTGGCACCCAGGGCACGTTCCCTGCCTGCCCTACCCTAGATATGCCCCTGCCCCTGAGACCTGCAGGCTATTTAAACCATTTAACGACATCGAAGTTCAGGAGAGCAATGACCCTTGCGCACTTTAACACACTTCCTACCATGGTACTAGACAGGAAATTTTTAAGAAAACACCATATACCATTTGGCTATGCCCTTGTGGCACCAGGTGCCATTGTAAGGATATCCAAAATAGTTTTCTCTCTCCTTTTTTAGTAAATTATCCCGGCCATACTGATATATTTTATCTGCAGCACCTTTTGTCTGATTGTGATGATTTCATTTCTCTAAATGTGGCTAGATTTTGCTTTGTAGCATGTAAGATATGCAATGAGATGCTTACTTTGATATAGGCTCTTACTGTCTGCAGCAAACTGTATGATGATTGTTTATCTGGTCAATGACTGTTGGTCGATGACTGTAATAAAGCATATCTATCTATCCTCAGAACCATTATGGGTGAGAACACAAGGACTCAAAGGAAATGTGTTACTAGGGACGTGCTATCACCCTATGGATCAAAATGGTGAGAGTGACTTGAAGTTGGAGAAGCAAATCAGGGAGCCATCAAAGAGAGACAAAGCTGTAATAAAGGGCGACTTCAATTACCCTCACATAGATTGGGCAAATTCACATGTGGGTAATGACAGAGAGGCCAAGTTTCTAGACATGCTAAATGACTGTGCTATAGAACAGATGGTCATGGAACCAACCAGAGATGGCAGACTTGGACTTAATCCAGAGTAGTGTCCAGGACCTGGTGCAAGATGTCAGAGCTGTAGAACCATTGGGAAATATTAACCATTGTGTGATCCAATTCAGCTTATATGCAAATGGAACACTGCCAAGATGTGCTGGACTTCAGAAGAGCAAACTTCTCAAAAATGAGGGGACTGGTAAAAAGGAAGCTGAAAGGGAAAGTCAGGAGAGTCAAATCACTCCAGAAAGCATGGAACTTATTCAAAACCACAATAATGGGAGCTCAGTTGGAATATATACCAAGGAGGAGGAAAGGTACCACCAAGTGCAGGAGGATGCTAGCGTGACTAACAGAGTCAGGGAAGCTATAAAAGGGAGGATGACTTCCTTCAGAAAAATGGAAGTCCTGCCCAAATAAAGAGAACAGAAAGGAACAGAAACTCTGGCAAAGGAAATGCAAGGAGACAATAAGGGATGCAAAAAGAGAGTGTCAAGGGGAATAACAAAAACTTATTTAAATATATCAGAAGCAGAAAACCTGCCAGGGGGTCAGTTGGACCCTTAGATGATGAAAATGTGAAAGATTATTAAGAAGCATAAGGAGATTGCAGAGAAGCTGAATTAATTGTTTGCATCTGTCTTCATGGAGGAGGATACTGACCATATACCTGCTCCGGCATGGAGCTTCTCAAGCTTGGAGGCTGAAAAACTGGGTCAATTTGAGGTGATGAGTGAGGATGTTCTAAACTGTCCTGAAAAACTGAAGGTTAATGAATCACCAGGGCCAGATGCCATCCATCCAAGAGTTCTGAAGAAACGCAAATGTGAAATTGCTGGTCTCCTAGCAAAAATATATCCCTATATCAGGCTCTGTACAAGAGGACTGGAAAGTAGCTAATGTAACTCTGATTTTCAAAAAAGGATCCAGGAAATTACAGGCCAGTTAGCTTAACTTCTGTGCCAGGTAAATTGATGGAAAGCATACTTAACGACAAAATTGTTAAGAAATATTCATTGTATATAGAAGAAAAGGCTTTGCTGGAGGAGAACCAGCATGGTTTCTACAAGGGCAAGTCTTGCCTCACTAACCTATTGGAGTTCTTTGAGAATGTCAACAGGCATGTGGATAAAGGTGATCCAGCTGACGTAGTATACCTGGACCCAAAAGACTTTTTAAAAAGTTCTCCACCAAAGGGTCTTTAATAAACTTAGCAGTCATGGAATAAGAGGATAGGTTCATGTGTGTATTGGTGACTGGTTGAAGAACAGGAAACAGAGGGTAGGAATAAATGGATAGTTTTTACAATGGAGGGAAGTGGGATCCCCCAAGGATATTTACTGGGAATTGTGCTTTTTAACTTGCACATAAATGATCTAGAAGTTGGAATAAGCAGAGAACTGGCCAAATTTGCAGATGACAGAAACTATTTAGGGTAGTGAAATCCACAACAGATTGTGAGAAGGATCTCTTCAAACTGGGTGAGTGGGTAACAAAATGGCAAAATGCAGTTCATTGTAAACAAGTCTAAAATGATGCATATTGAGGCAAAAAAACAACAACCCCAACTTCGTATATAGACTGATGGGGTTTGAGCTGTAGGTGACTGGCCAGGAGAAATGTCTTGGGGTCACGGTGGACAGCTTGTTGAAAGTGTTGACTCAGTGCATGACAGGTGGGCAAATTCCATGCTAGCTATCATTAGGAAGGGGATTGGAAATAAAAATGCCAATATTATAATGCTGTTATAGAACTCTATGGTGCAGCCACATTTGGAGTGCTGTGTACAATTCCAGTCACTGTATCTTAAGGAGGACATTGTGCAACTGGAAAAGGTGCAGAAGAGGTCAACCAAGATGATCAGGGTCTTGGAGCACCTTCCTTATGGGGCAAGGCTACAGCATCTGGGGCATCTAAAAAGCATCTAAAAAGTTTGGAAAAGAGGCGACTGCAGGGAGACATAACAGAGGTAAACAAAATTATTCATGGAGTAGAAAGAGTGGACAGAGAGAAATTTTTCTCCATCTCTCACAACACTAGAATCAGGGGTCATCCCATGAAATTGAAAGCCAGAAAATTTAGGACCAACAAAAGGAACTACTTTTTCACACAGAGCATAATCTATCTATGGAATTCTCTGTCACGGGATGTCACTAGCTTGGAGGCTTTAAAAAGGGCTTAGACAAACTCATGGAGGACAGGTATGTCTTACAACATACACAGTGGTGGGCCACTGTGTGAAACAGGATGTCGGATGCATCCTTGGGCCTGATCCAGCAGGGCTGTTCTTATATAGTGGGCATGTCAAGGGCATGGCTGGCAGACATGGTCCCACTCCCTCATGCATTTAGAAAAATGTGTAAGGCTAACACATGAAAAGGGTTATAATATTATATAACCTTCTGGATCCAGCCTTATCATGAAGCAGATGATACAGGCAGCAGTCTACTGTTGTCAACTGTGAGCTCTGGGCAAGCAAGCAACCATTCCATCACTAATGTGCAACAAATATTTCTATGGAAATATTTCTATTTATTTTTACGCTGTATGTTCTGTGGATCTTTGCTTGTAGTCTTCTTTGCTAAAATATCACATATGGCGGGGGTACCCTATTGAATTCATGAGTTCCTGAACAAGTTGGATCACTAGTGTCTGTATTTTATTTTATAGGAAAATAAGAAAGGCAAGGCAGAAAGGGAAAAAAAGTCAGCCTTTCTGGGAACAGTCCTGCCAGCAGTTGCTAACTTGGGAGGAGTACTGTGAAATATTGACACTTTTTAAAAAAATGCCAGTGGGATAACAGAGGAAGATAAGAAAAAGGCAAGATTGTTCAGCGCTGTTGGAGCTCCTACTTACAGTCTTATGACAAGTCTACTAATCCCTGAAAAGTCAGGAAATAAAAGCTTTGCTGAATTGCAAATTGAATTTTGTTGTAAAAATATATAATTGGTAGACTTGCTTAAGACTCATTTTAATCCAACACCTAGTGAAATTGTCAAGCACTTCACATTAACTCACACTGTCAGAGGGCTCGGGAATCAGTAGAGAAGGTTGTAGGGTAGAAGGGTAGGAAACCAGTAGGGAAGGTTGTAGGGGAGAACTCTCTCAGCACTGTAATTATGGAGCCATTTTATCTCAGATGTTCAGACTGATTTGTAGAATCAATGATGAGAAGATGTAGAGGAGGCTCCTCTCTGAATCCCTTAACATCTGATATGTATGGCCCTGAAACTGGCCCTGGAGTCTGCAAATAAAAGTTTGCAAGATTTGCAGATCTCTACTATTAGCCAACAGAAAACCTATCTGGAAATCCACTACTGTTAGCCAACAGAAAACCTGTCTGGAAATCCTTGTTTCCCAACTAACCAAGACCTCTAGAGGTGGAAGGGTGGTACATAAAGACCGTTGCCAGAACTTGCTAATGACTCTACCCCAGGAAGTCAGATGTCCACAACAGCACTGTCTTTGAGTTGATCTGAGCATCTGTGCTGAGATGTTTGTTTTTGTTTTATTGTTAGTTACGATATATGTACACTCTTAGGTGGGCGGGGGGGGCGGGGAGACAGAATGGGCAGGGGGGGAGGAGACGTGGGCGGGGGGGGAGGAGACAGAATGTCATAATGTGAATAAGCTCTAGGGGCATTATGTACAGTTTTCTTATTCTTTTGTTTTGTTTTCTTGACGCTTCCTTAGTTGGTTCACAAGAATATTACACTACCCTGATTCAGACATTTATGACTTATGTTGTGTGTTTGGAGAATAAAGCATGTTCTGTCTGTTTTGCTTGCTTGCTCGCTCAATCCAGAATTTTCATTCAAGGCACAAGTGACCAGGCTCAAACTATCATACTTCGGACACATTATACAAAAACCCAGCTCCCTTGAGAAGTCCATAATACTGGGAAAAGTTGAAGGAAAGAGCAGCAAGGTGGATGGACTCAATTACGACTGCAATGAATGCACCACTGAGAGACCTTAAAGGCCAAGCTGAAGATGGATCATCCTGGAGATTACCTATGTGGTTGCTAAGAGTTGACACCGACTTGACGGCACGTAAACAATCACTCAATTTTGCTTGTAGTCCTCTGCTAAGATATCACATTCTCAAAATGGAAAACTCCCTAATATAATTGATTCATCTATTACAAGGCAGGTGATTAATCAACCACCAATTCCAATTTAATTTATTGACAGCAGATATATTCTATCATGAGCAGATCATAAATGCATGTCAATATCTTATGAATTTGGATTGGATGCAGTAATATGTAAATTAACTCTGCCAGCAATTCCACATCTGTGTGGAATTTCAAGTTTAAAAAATGAAATAAAAATAGTGCTCTTCTAAACCAGGGGTAGGCAACCTTTGGCACTTCAGCTGTTGTTGGACTACATATTCCATCATCCCCAATCAGTTTGTTTTGGCTGGGGATGGTGGGAATTGTAGTTCAACAACAGCTGGGGCACCAAGGTTGCCTACCGCTATTCTAATGTACTTCCTATCAAAATACATTGGTAGAGGGGCAAGGATTTTGTAGAATGGACTCCTCCTAACAAAGAGAGGGAATAGTAGGACAGGGTTCCATGAGGATAGCTGCCCTGCTGCTATGAGTGCGTGTGCACCTGTGTATTGCTCCTCCCACATGACATGACTGACAGATTGGGGATTTTGCACTGCAGAACATGTGTGTGTCTGTACAAAATCTGCACCCAGAAGTCTGTTTCACAATTTGGATCACCATTGTCCTACCAGTATCAGGGCCAATGTTTTTTGTATGCAGTCATCCCTCACCAACAGTGAGGGTTCGGTTCCTGGAAACCCTTGAGGTTGGCGGATTCGCAGTCGATGAGCCATTGGTTTCAAGGGCAAACAGAAGGTTAGGGGAATCACAATCACGAAGTGACCGAAAGCAAGGTAAAAAAATTGAAAGAATCTCCCTCTGACCCCCAGAAATGACCTCCCAGGCCCCCAGAAATGACCCCCCCCAAACCCAGATTTTTTAAAAAATCAAACCGTGGATACTCAGGTCACGGTTGGCAAGGGTGGTCACAATTTCCCAGTTGCTGATACTCAAATCTGCAATTGGGAAAACTGTGACAGGCAAGGGATTACTGTAGTGGAATACAATATATAATTCAGCATAAATGATATCTCTTTCTCCTCCTTCCCACGTGTGCACAACTAAATAAAGAAGTCCGTGAAGTACTTTAGTTTTTACTTCGTGTTTGCGTTTATAGGCAATTTCCTCAGAAACTGCCACTCCAGTATCAGCTAACTGAAAAGTTTATTTAGATTACTGTTCTGCCAGATAAGATAAATCTGGAGATAATGTAGACTATGACAATCCACTTGCTTACAACCATAGACAGCTTTAAAAAAAAAATCACTTACCCCTGAGGCTGTGGTTTGTGTGCTAGGGGAAGCAGTTTTGCTACCGTCATCCGAGTTTGTAGAAGATGTGGAAGTTGGAGTCATAGGAACTGCATTATTATTATTATTACCTGCAACAGTAGCAAGGCAAGTTAAGAATGGCATGTGCTCCATACGGCCAAATTTTGATCCCTTCACAAACCCTTTGGTTATATTTACCAGAGCATGATTTTGTCTTTGCTATGTTCTTTGGTTTTCGTTTCCTGGTTTGAATTCCCTCTTTTTTCATTGCAAGGGGTCGAGGCACCTAACAGCACAAATATCAGAATTGGTTAATATCAGAACTTTAAGACATTAAGTGATTGTGACTGAAACAAAATATGCCACAAGCAGCAACTATAAAGCATTAGGTTTATTCATTATGGAGCTAGTAGCCAGACAAAATGTCACATATTCCTTTGTCCCAATCCTATACCTCTTGGGTACACAGAACAGAGACGATAGGATTAGATTACACTATGATTCCAGAAACTAAAGCAGCAAATATTGACCTTTGATCCTGCAATGAACATTGAACCCTTTGAACATGCAGGTCTGCACCGTCTGTTGAAGTGAATCAAGAAACGTACATGCACAGGATCTAGATGCACAGGACTCTACCCTATTCCAACATTTTGCATGCTTAGCAAGTGGTTCCTCCTCTCAGATGTGAGAATGCTGATTACATTTTGGAGAGGGCAGGGATTCAGGGCACTTCCATATGTGATCATTGTCGCACCACCCAAGTGTTGCTCTTCTGCTTGAGTTGCAGGTGGAACTGCATCACTAATCCCACAGGGCACTGGTCTTCTGGTAGCAAGCATGACTTGTCCCCTTAGCTAAGCAGGGTCTGCCCTAGTTGTATATGAATGGGAGACTAGAAGTGTGAGCACTGTAAGATATTCCCCTTAGGGGATGGAGCAGCTCTGGGAGGAGCAGGAGGTTTCAAGTTCTCACTCTGGCTTCTCCAAGATAGGGCTGGAGAAGACTCCTGCTTGCAACCTTATTTTATTTTATTTATTTATTTATTTGATTTCTATACTGCCCTTCCAAAAATGGCTCAGGGGGGTTTACACAGAGAAATAATAAATAAATAAGATGGATCCCTGTCCCCAAAGGGCTCACAATCTAAAAAAAAAACATAAGCAACAGTCACTGGACATACTGTGCTGGGGGTGGATAGGGCCAGTCACTCTTTCCCTGCTAAATAAAGAGAATCACCACGTTAAAAGGTGCCTCTTTGCCAAGTTAGTGGGAGAAGCCATTGCCAGTCTGTGAAGACAATACTGAGCTAGACAGACCAATGGTCTGACTCAGTATATGGCAGCTTCCTATGTTCCACACCGCCATGTTTTGGAGCACATTTTAGGTGCTATCCAAAAAGCCTATAATTTTCATATAAAAGATGAAACGGTAGCATTACAAGCAGCCCACATGTCATTGTGCAACTCTACCATTGTTTCAAAAAGATCAGAAAAATGATATTAATCAATGAGACGATTTTAAGCATGGGGATAGTACAGGCCAACAACAGATGGATGACTACATTGTGTGAAACACACCATCACCACCCCCAAAGAGTGAATGAACAAAGCATGGCAATCCCAGACTACACATTCCATCTGGAAGTACCTTAAATCCAGAAATCACTTCCGCTTTGAGGAAATAACAGTAGGAATGTGCACAGAATGGGATTTGTGTTCCATTTGGAGCTCAGTGCTCAGAAAAACAGACCTCCAAAATGGCACGCGGAACACTCAAAACATTCCAACTCAGAACAGAGTCGTTTCATTCTGAGCTCAGAACAGGCCCTTCATTTAAAGATTGTTCTGTTTTGAGCTCGAAACAGCCCATTTCCAGTTTGGAACGGCCTGCACATCCCTATTTAATAGATGGTTAATGACAACAACATCTTTAATCTTGGGAAGCTCCATAAGTGCAGGAGTAGAAGCAGGAGCACAATCTTAGCTAATACCTATTATTCTGGTGCACAAGCTAGTGAGCCACTCTTGTCTGTGTAAGACAGGGCTGTACAATTTTGGCCCTCCTGCAAATGCTGGATTACAACTTCCATCATCCCTAACGTTTGGCCACTGTGGCTGGGGATGATAGCAGCTGTAGTCCAACAAGAGCTGGAGGGCAAAAACTGTGCCACTCTAGTGTATGACAAAAGGAAGAACCACCCAACTTTTGGCAAAGTGCTATATTTTTGCTCTTTCTTTTGTATGTGCACTTGGTGGGGTAACTTTTCTAGAGTTAGAATGTTCCAGTTTTTCATCATCCAGACCTGTTCCTTCCCACCCCCAACAATTTACAGTGCATAATAGCTGCCACTATCAGCATAAATCAATTATATTTTGTTTCAAGTCTTCTTTATTGGAGCATTAAATAAAGGGTTCACTTGGAAGGTGACTGTGCAATGCCACAGATTTCTCTGGTGTGATTCTCACATATGGTTTTGTAGCAGGGAGGATACAACTGCATATATGTGCAAAAATAAGTTTCCCTTCTTCTCTCACCCCCAGCCTTTCTAGCAGAGTTGGACATGGACCTCTTGTGAAATGTAATGCACATTCCATCAGAGGAATGGCTGCAGGATGGAGTGCCTGCATCCACCAGCAAGGACTGAAATAGTTTCTGATAATCCTAAAGTAGCTGCTTGCTTACCCCGTGAAGTTTCATGTAAAGGCCACAAGCATTGCACACAGGCTCTCCTTCAGCATTTCTGCGCCAGAGGGTGGTGGTTGTGGTGTGACAGTTCGCACAAGACAAGCCCAGTCGTCTTGAAGAGGGCTGGAAGCAGGCAGAAGAACGCATTAAAGGATCAAGCAGACACAAAGACATGACATATGAATAATTCCCCCACATAAACATGTGAAATGAAGGCAAAAGAGATCTCTTTTATATTAACCACAGGCAAGGAATTCCAGCAGCATAATAAATCTGCTATTTTGCACAAGTATTGCAACATTTTTTTTAAAAAAAGAATCAGACTTTCGCCTCCCGCCCGCCTGCCTCACAACAGATGCAGGAATGTATATATGTGTTTACAGGGAACTGGCTTCAAGCAGGAATGTACTGTATAGATACACTGTACTGGTATACCAGCCAGTCACTTACTTTAGCTCCTTTAGTAACAAAAAGGGACAATGATATAAATTACTTTATTTTAAAAGCAATTGTACTGCTGAACTGCTTTGCATATTCTGTCCATTTCCCCCCAAGACATTCTGTCTATTCCCCACCCTTATTTTATTTGGATAATGTAAATATATTGATCATCTTCCACTAAGTCGGCAAGGGTAATAATTTCCAAGACAAGAAGATGCTTGGCAGAACAGGACTTTCCCCTTTATATAGCCGTGTGTGTGTGTGTGTGTGAGAGAGAGAGAGAGAGAGAGAGAGAGAGAGAGATCAGTAAACTGGTGTTTAGCAGAATGGCACATATCCTACACAATTCATTTATGATACTCTTCAATGGAGTTTGGCACTAAGATGAGGCAATATTATATCAGAAATAACCATACGACAAAGTTTTACAGCAGCAGACCATAGATCATAAGTAAAGCCAGTCCCTAATAAACATGTGAAATGAAGGTGAAGGGGTTATAAAGTTTCCTGTAGCAAATGATCTCTTTTATATTAATCACAGGGGAGGAATTCCAGCTGCATAATAAATCTGTTATTTTGCACAAGTATTGCAACACTAAAAAAAGAATCGACAACCGACTATAGCTCACGTAGCACATTTGCACAGAAAAATCCATTCCAGAAAGCTGTGGTCTTCCCATCCAAGACTGTAAATAATGACACCCTCACAAGAATGGTTCACTTGAGATTTTACACTTCTTTCTGCATCATCATTTAACTAATGGCTGACTAAAAAGATTTCTGAACCTTTAGTTCCACTGAAACAACTGACACATACAAAGCAACTAACCATCTTCAGTTTAAAAAACAACACCACCCAGACTATTTCTGTATCTTTGGTCAGATCTATTTTTATAACTAAAATTTGCAAGTTACATTTGCAGCTAAACATATTTTAATGGATGTTTTACTCAAGTAATCCTTGAGGAAATTAGAGAGTCACTAACTAGAATCACATTTTTGCTACTTATGATTCTAAGAATGGTGACTCAGCTTTTGGTTTTAAAATAAGGAATGCTTCTAGTGCTTATGGTTTCAGGAAAAAGATTTATTGGGACAGCTAAATGCTAAAATGGCTCAACAGCAAGTTGCTTAATATTTGTAAAACTTCAAAATTATCTTTAAATGCTATTAATAGGTGTGTATTTTTTTAAAATGTTCATTACTTGTAACTATTTGGAGCAAACAGTTCTAGGGCACATTAAAATCTGACTACATATACATGAAATAAAATACAAAAATAACAGGCACAATCCAGGAACAGTTAGCATGTCAATAGTGGAATAGGACACAAGTGACTACAAGATTCCCTTGGCTTCCATTAAAGTCATAGTTAGCCTTTGATGGAGTAGAGAGAGAGAGAGAGAGAGAGAGAGAGTGTGTGTGTGTGTGTGTGTACGCGCGCGCAGGGATGGTTTATAGCCTTACTCTGGAGGCTATAATCCATTCAGAGCAAGGATTCCTGCCTCAGAAGGAAGAAAACCTTATTATACAGCCCAGTATGTGTAAGACAAAAGTTTAAACCACACACAGAGTTTTTCACATTCCATTTCAGCCAGCGATTATTTTTATGATAGCTGTAGCCCAAAATACTGTAATGCACCCATTAGAATTTACTTAGCAAGATCTCCACAGATTATTTACCTTCATTTATTTTCAAACTACCATAAGCATATATATTTCAGTCTATTGTTCTCAATGATTTGTTAAACATTTTAATTACAGATTTAACTTTGAAAATGATCAAATAAAAGTGTACAAATTACCCTGTTTCCCCGAAAGTTTCCCCGACCTACCCCGAAAGTAAGACCTAGCAGTAATTTCTGATGTACTGCTAATTGCCCTAGTGCATTTTGGGGGGCTAAAATTAATATAAGACACTGTCTTATTTTCGGGGAAACACGGTATGACAATGGATGTAGACCACAGAAATGCATAAATGTTGTGTTTTAAATTAAATGACTCATTTTTTTTGCAAATAAGTGAAATAATGCACTCAGCGCCTTTCTATTCTGTTGGTTTGAAATACAAGACATGTTTTTATGTAACACCATGAAAGTATGTGCTTCTCCAGGAGTCAAATTTTCTTGCTATCTCTACAAGATAAACCGGGTAAAGGGGACTGGAGGTGTAAACCTTTTTTTAAAAAACACAGTTGGGTTGCATCAATTCCTCTTAATTAGATTATGCCTTGCTTGATGAAATTAGGTAGATAACAATTACAAAACCCCAAGAGTGATTAGCACTGAAAAGCTTTTTGGCTTAAGGGCACTTCACTGAACAAATAGTGGCCCAATGAGGAAAGTGTGATTTTTAAAAACAAAACTTCATTGTCTACCTGGAGGGCTTAATTTTGTTTGTTTGCCCTTGGATGGGTGAAAATGACACAGCGTTTTTTATAAGTACTAATCAAAAGGTATCAGGATGATAATAGGAGACATAAAATGTGGTTAAATGAAGAATACTATGTAGTTTTACATATGGAAGATATACATATATTCTAACTGCTGGGGAGTTCGAAAAAGACCTTGAAATATTTGTTTTTTCACTCTGTCAATTTGACTACCAGTTATATGATCTCTAAACTTGAAAACATGAGTTTTCTAAGTTCCAAGTTCCCTCCCTGGCATCTCCAAGATAGGGGTGAGAGAAAATCCTGACCGAGACCTTGGAGAAGCTGCTGCCAGTCTATGTAGACACTACTGAGCTAGATGGACCAATGGTCTGACTCAGTATATGGCAGCTTCCTATGTTCCTATGACTTGGAAAAAAGATTAGCTCATTCATTGATTGAACTTGCTCTGGTTTTGTTTTTTATTTGTTTGGGAGCGGTTTTGCTATTATTTTAAGAATTCTACTTTTAATTGGTGTCCTTGCCCTTTATTTTAATGAGTAAGAGGGCTTACTTTGTAATTCCTGATTATCTTGATCTCCACAGACTCTGTATCGGCTTTACTGGCTGTTTAATTGTTTCAGAGTTGTTTGTTTATATTTTTTTCACTGTTTTAGAATTTAGTTTTTACACTGTGTTTTTTCTGTAAATAGCTTGAGGTTGTTGGTCAGTTTAGTGGTACACAAAAAACAAACACATTTGTTTTTGGTATGTACATTATCTGTTGTTGGAAAGGTGGCCCACAGACTTTATATCCTATTTAAAAGAGAACTAGGGTGGAACAGTGGTTAGATTGTTGGAGTAAGACCAAGGTGACCTGAATTCAAATTCCCCTTCAGCCATGTAAATCACTGCGTAATTCTGTGCCAGTCACTTCTCTCTCTGTTTAACCCTGCCTCACAGGGTTGTTGTGAGGACAAACATAACCATGTACATCACTCTGGTCTCCTTGGAGGAAGACCAGGCTATAAGTGTAAAAAAACACACCAAATAAATATGTTTGCACTGTTAAACATATTAAACACTGTTGCTGTTATTTCTATAGAAAATAGTAAAATAGGATCCTAGTGTGTGAACCCACTGGAAGCCTAAAAAATGGGGGGGGGGGGCAATGAGTCACTAGCCTTGAGAGAAGATATTAGAAGGGATCAAAATGACCTTTCATCACAAGGAAGCATGCCCAGTAGCAGACAGAGGGCAAGGTGCTGGCCCTGAACATTTTTGTGATGGAGTGGGGGAGTTAATCACACTAATACAAGAAGCTACAAATCCCTTCCTTTAACTATCCTCCCAGGGTGAAAAAAAGGTGAAAAGTGAAGGGGGGCAGGGTCTTAAATATTCTGTCTCTGACCGAAATCCTCCCCTCTAATGGTTACCTCTGAAAGAAAGAGAGGTGGGGCCTTCTCTGATGCAAATCTTTACTACTATGGATATTTATATACTGCTCTTTATCCCAAGTTCTCAAAGCAGTTTACATGGAAAAGTAAATAATACATAAATAAGATGGGTCCCCTGTCCCCAAAGGGCTCACAATCTTTAGTGCACTTTCTATGAGCCCAAATGCCAGTGACCACTTTTAGAATTCAAAATGGTCAGTAGTGGGGTAGATTTTGTGTGATAGGAGGGCAGAGTCAAGGGCGTAGCTAGGGGAGAGGGGGCCATGTTCATCCCTCTCTCTGGCGGCCCCCCAGAATGAGGGAGACAATAAAGAAAATAGGGAGGGATGGAGCTGGAGGGGCCCTCAAGAGCTGGGGCCCCGTGTTCTTTGAAACCTTTCCCTCAATTATAGCTACTCCTCTGGGCAGAGTGGAGGGGAGGTTATTAAAGGTATGTTTTTATTCCTTTGTCCCTGCTTCCTCCCACTCTACAAATATTCAGTCAGGGGAGGACAGGGGAGGGGGAGAAAGAGGCACAGACGGACTGTTTCATTCCTTTGACTTCTTCCTTCCACTCAGCCCCCATGAATTTCACAAGGGCCCATACTTGTTAATTGCATTTCTTACCAGCGTAGCTCATAGACCCATGGCAGTTTACAAATCCACAGACGAGCGCCAATATTTTATTTTTATACTGATATCCAACTTGTTATTCTGAGGAGCCCAGAGTGGTGTACATGGTTATATTTATCCTCACCCTAACCCTGTGAGGCATGTTAAACTGAGATAAATATCAAGAAAACAACAAAAATAGAATACAACGGGATATTATTTCTCCCCCCTCCTCTCAGCCTAACTTCTACTTCTACCCCCTACTTCACAGGGTTGTTGTGAGGAGAAACTTTAAGTATGTAGTACACCGCTCTGGGCTCCTTGGAGGAAGAGCAAGATATAAAATGTAAATGTAAATGTAAATAAATAAATAATGTAAAATGGGCACTATTTAAGTGAGAATTTCTTTGGAGGGAGTCCCACTGAAATGAACAGCAGCTGGCCAAAAGATCTACTGTGGCGTATGTACATTTCTAAAACCATGTCCTAAATGCTGCACTATTTAGTTTCAGTCCCTCAGTAAAGAATGGAAGTATTGAGTATTTACTTATTTCATGGGTCAACAAACTGACATGGTGCCAAAGAGAAAAGTCAGGAATGTTTGAGCTTTATTTTATACATTGCCTCATTCTGGGGAATTGGTGGTTTCTGATCCTAATACACACTGACATACTTTGAATTCCTGGAAGTCCAGCCCTAAAACCTCAAGGCTCATCTTAAGGGGATGAGAAAACTACAATTGTGTGTTGGAAAGGCAGGGGCATGTTTATAGTTTACAGTCTGGGAAAGAACACCTGTTAAGGTGACTGCTGTGCTGTAGCTACATTCTATTACTTGAACTAGCCAGACAACACCTGCCCCTTATCAAACTCTGGCCAAGCCATTTGTTACCTTGATTTCAGGAGCATGTATTTTCCAAATTGCTGGAGACACCCCAGACTTAACTGTGCTGCAGTAAACAGCCAGGGTCCAAATAGCTATGTAGGCGCCTACTGTGTGTGCCTGGTGGAATATTTCCTCCCCCATCCCCCACCCCGCCTTCTTCTTCTTCCTTGATCAACTGACCCTCACACCATATCATGGCCCAATTTTGAAATTCAATTTGGTTTCCAATGCAGTTTGCTATGCATAATAGCAGGCAGGCTGCTCTTTGAGGAAAACCATGTCTAAAGCTGTCTTGGACTCACAAAAGTAGTTTCACATTTCTTTGGATCCTGGCGAGTGAGCTGAAGATTTCTGGTGGGCAGCCCAACTGGATGCATTCTTGTTCAAAAGTAAATCCCACTGAGTTCAGGGATGCTTACATTTTCTTTTTCTTTTTCAAAGGGTGCTCATGGCATTTCTTGTGCATAAATCTGTATTGGAATTATAATATTTCTGCTGTGCCTACTATTGCTAGGAGTGGGTTCAAACATTGGCCAGCCATGAAACATTTATACTGCATGTCTAATGTATACTGTCACTTCTTAATGAGCACAAGGCCAGGTAGAATAAACCCCAGAACCAGCTTGTGCTTTGGGGAATGTTTGTGAACCCAAAATATTCTTAAAGAGATGGATGAGATGTGTTTTAAATGTATATTTTATGAAAAAGTGATCTTTGAAAATGTGTTTCATTGAGTAGATCATTTGTTTGGTGATACAAATCAGTGTGTACATGAAGATCTGTGGAGTAAGCGCCATTAGTTAACCTAAATGTAGACAGTTAACCCAAGTCTACAAATGTTAGAATTATTAGCTGAGGCTGTTAATTTCTCCCATTGCTTCCTTTATCAATGTAACTGGCCCATATCTAAATTTTGCAAGATTCGTATGTTTGATCATTTTCCCAACATCATAATTCTCCATGACACCACACTAGTTTCTGGTGCCAAGAGTTAGCTATCACAGCAACTATGAATGCATTGTATTCATTGTAACTAATCCATTAAAAATCAGTTCATTACTCCCTTTCGTAACACTCTCTTCTTGCATAGAAGCAAGAGTACAAGCTTAAGTTCCTTGATCTTCCATGGATTTCCATGGGGGATGCAATCCAATGTACCTTTTTGACATTAAGTCCCATTGGGCATGATCCAGCCAAAATGCAACCTGAGTCTATTGATGTTTTCTCAAAAGCAAGTCCCACTATGTTATAGAAAAAGGCAGTGAGCTTAATTTCTAAACTTACTGAGTAACTGTTAAAACTTCTGATAGCGAAGTAATAGAAACAAGGTCCATGTTAACCCTGCTAACTGGGCAAAGAGGTACCTTTTACCGTGGTGATTCTTTGTATTTAGCAGGGGGAAAGTAACTGGCCCTATCCACCCCCAGCACAGTACTTCCAGTGACTGTTGCTGGTGTCTATCTTATGTTTCTTCTTAGAATGTGAGCCCTTTGGGGACAGGGTTCCATCTTATTTGTTTGTTATTTCTCTGAGTAAACCCCCCTGAGCCATTTTTGGAAGGGCGGTATAGAAATCGAATTATTATTATTACGACGACGACGACGACATATGACTTCATGGTTCTTATTCTATGAATTCTAATGTAACTATATTTTCATTTAAAATATAGCAACACAATTTTAAAACAAGAAGGATAAAGATGTTTGACTTCTTGGATTGGGCAGAGGTAGGAAGAAGACCCTTCAATCCTCTCCACACCCCACACTCACTCACACACATACACACACACTCCACTCACCACTCTCTTCTGGGGCTTGATTAGGGGCCTGCTGAGGCCATTCATCTTGGTGTAGAGCCCACAAGCGTTGCACAAATAGTTGCCAGTGCCATCTCGTCTCCACAGGGGGGTCTGGAAGGAGCCACAGTTGACACATTCCCGGCTCTCAGACAGATCATCCAGGAGATCTATAGTAGGGGAGGGCAGAAATTCTAGGTTGGTGGTGCAGAAGTCAAATGTGAAATAGCAGTTGAGACAGCCTGGAATGGTCTCCCCACTGCCCTGCCCAGGGAAAACAGCCAACCCAGATCCCATGATCAGTCTTACAGTGAATGGCCTTCACTGTAGTCCCATTCAAACAGCATGTTGTACTTGTGTTCAGATGTCTGTACACATACATTTTAATGAGAAAAACTGTACCTGTGTTCATTATAATGAGTTCAATTTGATTTTATATTATAATGATTTTAATCATGAATTTAACAAGTATATATGGGCTCATGCCATTCCCTCAAATACATGGTACAGATGGGAAGTGCACTACATGTTAACAACTGTGCCTGTGTAAACTGTACACAGATTGTACACGTGTTGGGCATAATGTGTGGATAGGGCTTTTGTCACCTTCATCCCAGGAACAGCAGCTGTGGAGCAAATCCCACTGATTAGCATCACAGCTGAAACATTTGCTGAGAATAATTCCCCCTTATTTCAGGGCAGCTAATGTTTTAGTCAGGTCTTGCCACCACCCAGATCTATCCACAGTGTTGTTGCACATTTCAAAGAAACTTACTCTGAACTAAGTGTGTATAGGACCACAGCCTTAATCCATTAGGCACACTGGGTGGGAGTCCCAAGGAACCCCATAGAACTTACTTCCATGTAAATATACATGGCTGCAAACTGACTGAAGAGAGTCCAGCTAAACTCTGGGATTTGCTTAGCAAACATAGTTAGGACTTGACTAAAACCAAGAACTTGTTTGATGAATTTGATGAACTTGGAACTTGTTTGATGAATTTGATCTTGCTTGAGGAATCAAAACAAATACATTACATTCTTCCAAGGAGCTTAGAGCCACAGAGATGGTGATTTCCCATTCTTTTTAGCCTCACAACAACCTTGTTTGGTTGGTGCAAGGTCACCTACTGGGCTTCACAGCTGAGGAGGGATTTGAACAGGGATCTCGTTGGACACTAACCACTACACCACACTAGTACATTTGTACCACTACTTGTAAATTTGTTTGCAAAGCATTTCCCCACCCTTGTGTTGGGTCACTTTACCTCTGCCTTTCTCTGCATTCATTCAGTGATCAGCATCCGAATAACATGCTTATTTCCGCAGTAAGGCTGAGGGCGTTTGTTTAAATACTTTTTATTCAATTTTCACAACACAAAAGGACAAACAAATGATACAGACACTAGGTGTTTGGTTTTTTTAACCACCCTCGCTTTAGGCTTCCCTGAGGAAGATTGCTCAAAGTAGTCCCATTGAAATGGAAAGAGCCACGTTTGTTAAGAACTCTGTTGACTTGTCATTTTAATTTCAATGGAAGGACTTTGAACAATTGAACAAATACATCAGCCACTATTTCAATGGAGCTTTAACAATAAGCCACTCCAAGGTTAAAGCATTTAAGATAGCGACATTGAAGCGGAGAGCCTTAAGGGAAGACCTCAACCAGCCTCAACCAGCAGCTGGATGGACAGGAAACCGGAGACAAGTTCGCCATTTGTCGCAGACTCGCAGCTGGACAACTTGACAACTTTCAAAGCCAAAAACCGCAGGAGAAAAGATATCGCGTCCCACCCAGCGAGCCAGCTTCCAGGGCTATGATCTCGTCCCACCCGGTTTTAAATATACTGCGTTATCAGTCAAGTGGGGGGGGCGGGGGGGCTGGCGCTCTCTAACTCTCCATTGTCTCTCCTGAAAGTCGGCGGGTGACTCTTTCATTTGCATTTTATGACCTCAGTATCGCACGTTCTTCTGGCGCAACCGCAGTGGAACCAGGGAAATAATCGCTTGAAATACTGTCTAGAGACAGAGAGCTGAGCGATTCCTGGCCCTTTCGCAACACGCTTCATCAGACTCTCACGGCAAACGCCACACCCCTCGATCCTTTGCACGCTCCCCTCAAATGAACTTGTTACTTACCTAGAAGTAACTCGCACTAGTTTCAACAGGGCTCTCTTCCGAGTCAGGACAGTATCCTGTAGAAAAAGCTGTCCTCCGCAGGGGCTTCCTAAGCTTGCAATTCTAAGCACACCTAACTGGCAGTCAATCCCATGGAAGTGAGTGCGGCTTACTTCTGAGTAAACATACTTAGTCTTGCCCTGCACCAAAGCAACCACCTTTAAACACCTTGTAACAATGGCGTCTAACTCCACAGCCTTAAATAATAATAATTTTATTATTATTAATTAATAATAATAATAATTAATAACATTATTATTATTATTATTATTATTATTATTATTATTATTATTATTACATTTAAATAAGTTAATGATAGAAAACCCGCAACTGTGTTTAGGCTAGGAAATAAACTGAATAGCCGCGGGAAAAAGATCGCGACCAGTTTCCTTTTAAATGCAAGAAACCTCGGAAGAGTGAATAGACGGGGGCTTTATGGAAGAGCATTTGCCAAAGGCAAATGTTTTAGAGAGAACGCCAGGAGTTTGAGGTCGGGGAATTTGTGGGAATCACAACGGCATTTCCTTGCGTTCATACAGTTATCATACAATGAAGGGGACACCCGACTACAAATTAGACCTGTGTAGTAATACCCTCTACAAGTGTATTCAAATCAGGTCCCGTTGAGTTTAATGTGATTTACTCCCAACTTCCCAAGTAAGGGCATATAAAACTGCAGCCTTAGGCTATGAATCTGTATCTCCATATCCCCACATATACTTGGGAATAAGCCCCGTAGAGCACGTTGGAACTTACTTCCAAGATTTAAAAGGCCCAGAATCGGACTATTCTGACCAGACGGCCGCGATTCCTTGGATTTTTGTTATTTAAGGCGGGTTCCATCGGATCTAGGCTTCCACCTCAGTATGTTGAGGAAGATAACCAGTTGCAGAGGAACTCCAAGTATATTTACCTAGAAGCTCCTTTGAACTCGGCGGGAGAGAGGCACTAATTGCCGATGCTTAGGATCCCCAGACGGTTTTCTTAACTCCCTTGAAATCAACGGCTCTTCCAGATACAGATGTTTTGGTCTGGGCGGCAAAAGGCTATAGTCCTAAGTAACACACTTAGTCTCGGTCCATCGGACCGGCACCTACTACATCCAGGGCTCCAATCCCGCCAAACCGTGACCCAATGATTTCTACGAAGCGTGCTGCGCTGTAGAACTTGCCCGCCGATCCCTCTGGAAGGCAGCCGTAGCGCATTCCAAGCTATTCTGTAGGAGCTCCCATTGCCTCGCTTAATGACGGGGGTTGGGGACGCTGGAAAAGTTCCCCAATGCCCTAAATCAAAGTAAACGGGAGGGGTGGAAGAGGCCCCGCTTCTACTTGGAAGTCCACTGAAATCGCGGTGGCTGACTTCTGGGTCACGGGCTCTCTGTAACGCCCAGAGGGGCAGCCATCTTACAGCAAGCCCGCACAAAAAGGGGCCTCGTGGCACCTTAAAGAAGAGGAGATTTAGGAGGGCAGGGCCAGGCCGAGCCTCTCAGGCAGCCGCTGGCCTGGCTTCCAGCCCACCAGACATCTGCAAGCCTTGAAGGTGGCACACGACCCTTTGCGCCTCTGGGTCAATGTCCCGATCTTGTAAATCACAAGTAAACTGATCGCAGCCCTATTTGGATTTTATTTTATTTTGCTTTTATTTTGTGAAATAAATTGTAAACGCCCTGAGCCATTTTGGAAGGGCGGTATACAAATCAAATAAATAACACCCCCCCCCCGTTTCCCTTTCAGAAGCAAGCCTCAGTGAGTTTCATAAGACATATTTCGAGGCTAGTTTGCTTCGGATGCGACCGTTGCGTTCTTCTCCGGGCAAAGCCGTCCCTAAAGGCGCGCTCTTTGGGCAGGAGATAGGAACCGCATTCGCGTCACCTTTTCATCCGATTTCTCTAACCCCGCGGTCAATTGGAAAATGTCTCCGGACATTCACTCAAGATCTACGCCCTGCCGAAGCAAGAGAGAAATGCCTTCGTTTTCCTGGCAGACACCTCCCACGTGGAAAGGAACTCTCACAGCGCAGCCCTATCCGGCAAGTAAATCTTACTGAGCTCAGTGGGATTTTACTCCCAAGGAAGCACTCAAAGGACTGCAGCCTCTATATGCCACTGAAGTCAATGACATCCATTGGTCAATAAACTGTTAACGCCCAGAGCCGAAAGTTTGAGGAGGTGTACAAATTTGATAAACAAACTGGTTTCCCTTGAGAAAGTGTGCGATTGGACGGGGTGGAAATTTATTCTTAGAATAAGAATCCTTTTGATCTATCCACATCGCTTGTTGCAAAGGTGTGTGTTCCTTCTCTTCCCTCCTCCCCCGCCCTTCTGTTTTTCTTCTCTCTTCTTCCCCCTGTTTCTCTTTCGCTCTACCTCCCCACATCCAGAGCAGCACGCACAGGCTGGAATAGGGAGGAAAGGTCGGGCTGGGGGAACGCGGGATAAACTGGGAAATGTGTTTGTGAAATACATGTCAAAGATCGCAAATAAAAACACAAAGGAAGAGCCATCTGTGGGGAATGGGCGAGGCTGCCAGCCTGTGCCAGCCTGCTTCCTCGAGAGTCACTTCCCTTGAACCCAGGGGATCCGATTTGCGAGGCCGCCGAGATTCGGAACCGAGTTTTGCTTCTTTGGCCACGATCCCAACCGCTACCTGCTCTTGATTCCCTGCCCCTGTTAACTTGCCACACAGGAAAGTGAAAGGGATCTCGTAAATGTCAAAGCAAGCCTTTGGAAGGCGCGTTTAACGACAACAGTGGGGAGCCCAACCCCCGCAGCAAAGCCTGTGCTTTTTCTCTTGCCCCTTTCAAAGAGATCTTGTCAAAAAGATCTTGCATCAATCGGAGCAAGCTGAACTCAGTCCGACTGCGAAGTAGCTTCCAGTTGCCAATGCCAACACCTCCCGCACACAGACTAATCTGCTCTACAACGAAGCCACTGCTCAATACTCTTCTAAAGACTAGAATCAAAGTTATATTACCTTCCCCTTTTTAAAAACTGCCTAGAGAACCAACCAACACAAAATCCTAACCTCTTTCCCAGCGAGGTTTACAAGGGGACAATACTTTCTCCCTCTCCCAGCCTTTTAATAGACAGATGAGAATAGTTTCCAGCTAAGAATAGATCATAGACAGAGAATAGATCATAGACAGATGAGAATAGTTTCCAGCTAAGTGCTTCAGAGATCTTTATTCCGCTTACCCTCACCCCAGCTCCGGGAAGTAAGACACTATTATTCCCATTTTACACAAGGGAGACATCTAGTCGATCCAAGACTCTAATCTGTGGTTGAATAAAGTAGTTCTACCCTCAATATTGAACCCTCTGGATGAATAAGACAAACTTCTCTATCAAAATCAATGGTCTCCGAGAGTTCCCAGTATCTGGGGGAAAGTGACAGCTGCTACAAATAATCTTTCACTCTGATTGCAAATATGTCACACTGAATTCAGTTTTGCTTCTGAGCACCAAAAGAATGTATAAATCCCCTTACTGTTGCAAATTTACTACATTTCTTTATGGGAATTCCCATTCCACTAAAAAAATAAAGAACACCATAATTACCTTGTGAAACCTAGAATACTACCTGGAAATTTACCTGGATAATTTATTAGTCTCTCTTTGTAATATGCTCCGTTTGTTTCCTTAAAATTCCAGGTAGAATTCTGGAGTTTACAAAGTAATTAATGTTGTGAACAAATTTATTTTACCATTTTTGCACATCTCTTGATCACACATAAAGTGTTTTACTGTTAATTATTTGCTCTAATTAGTCATAAGAATAATTCCTCATTAATCACAAGGCCGATTCCTTCAACATCCCAAAACTGGCCACAGGCATACATTTTTGTCCGTGTGCAAGGTACAGAAATGTTTACTTTAATCGCTTGTCTGATAGATGCCTTAGATATCAAGGCAGTGAAAACAGATTTAAATGGAAGCAGAAGCAGGTCCAACAGACTGTGATGTGCCTAGAGTCACAGCACAATCTAGAATAACTGTAAGTAGCTGACAGCCATTAAGCTATTTCAATATAATTTTTTTTCAGAACTGCACCTTGGTAAAATAGTTTTAATCTGTTTTCAGTTCAATTATCTTGAGGAATTTCATTGTTGAAAAAAAATATAAGAAATTCTGAACTACACAAAAAGAATGCTTTTCCCCAAAAAGTTTAGTGTGCTTTTATTAAAATAAAAAATAAAAAAATCTCCATACATTTTATTCTAAAACTTTCTGGAACTCTTTCTACTCTCTAGTGTCACATCTAAAATGCTGTTCTGAACCATTAGAGCTTGATAGATAGATAGATAGATAGATAGATAGATAGATAGATAGATAGATAGATAGATAGACTGACGATAAAAAGCAAGCCAACACAGAAATCTTAAATTTCTTAAAATGTAGAAGTCTTAAAATATTACAGAAACCTGCTCTGATCTATATTTTCACTTTCACCCAGCAAGGTTAGAAGCTGGCTTCTGAGACAGATGTTTATTAAGAAGCATATTTGCATCTGCTTTATATTTATTATTTCACTAGTTGTTCTGTGCCACTAATTGCATTTTATACTAAATTTGACAGATACCCAGATTAACCACATGGCTCTTTGCAACAGCACTTTACTTTCCAGTTCTATAGTAAGAACAGGAATTTAGTATCACCAGAATAAATTTAGTATCTCCAGAGTGCAGATCAGGGGATTTTTATATTAAAATATATTGGTTGATATAGTTCTATAACATGGCTATAATTTAAAGAGCCTTTTATGAGGTTCCTCAGCCTGTATCAGAAGGTCCCAACCACAAGCATCACGTGTAGCTTCTCCAGCAGTATGGGGGCGGTGGGGGGGCTGTTTTCTTCACTGCCCACACTATTATTCTGTACACAGCATCCTCCCTCAGTGTTCAAATCATCCTCACAACTGCTGTTAGGAAGGCCACAATTATATATATCACACACAAATCTTAAATAGCCCTGCTGTGCATTAGAAAATCCATACACTGTTAATGTTA
This sequence comes from Hemicordylus capensis, assembly GCF_027244095.1. Taxonomy (NCBI): domain Eukaryota; kingdom Metazoa; phylum Chordata; class Lepidosauria; order Squamata; family Cordylidae; genus Hemicordylus; species Hemicordylus capensis. The sequence goes on along the minus strand of NC_069660.1, from coordinate 245,479,202 downwards.
ATGTTAATGTTAACATACACTGTTAATTAATTAATTAACAGTGTATGTTAAAATATACAGTGTATATAAAATACACTGTCTGTTAATAATCCCCGAAGCCTAACAATAAAAAAATGGAGTGCAGGAAGAGTTACAAGGACTTAATTTGCTTAGCCTCACAAGGTGCTTGGTAGTGAGCTCAGGATGCATGCAACACCTCTCTCTCTCACACACACACACTTTAGAAAAATAGAAATGAGAAATTGCTAGATGTTCTGTCTCTAACATTAAATGAAGCACACAGGCCTTTGCAAGACAGAGAGCAGAAATAAGGAGTAAAACATGGTAGCCATTTGAAATGCTGGAGATCTCCTCCCCCCTCCCCATCCAAGAAGCCTGGGGCACATCCTGATACCAGTGTCTAGCACCTTTTGAGGCTAATCTAATTAAGTCTGTGTAAACTCTTGTTCAACTCCCCTCCCTCTCTCCCACCCACACACACACACTTTTTGAGCTTTGCTCAACGTCCAGCCTAAGGAAAAGTTCTGGAGAACTCTTAAAGCTTGCTGCTCATGACACGGTATCATTTTGGTTGGTCCTAATAAAGGGATTTCCAGGCTGTGGCTTTTGTATCCCCAATTACAGACTAGGAGAAGGGGAACAGAGGCTTAGAAGATGTAGAAGAGAGGTTTGCCAGAGGGCTCCCAGGGAAAACATGGCCCAGAAGACTGGAACCAGGAACTTTAGGGCCCATAGTTCATGCTGACAACCACTATTCTACAGCAGCTACTAAACCAGCCCTACCACATCTGCAGAGCTCAATGCTTGGCCCTTGGGATTGGGGCCATTATAGTAAGGGTCAGGATGCCAATGCGAATTACTGTGGCAGGAACTTCATAGACAACATGCTGCTTCATCAGGTGTGCATTTGGCATTTATTTGTAAAACTAGTGACATAAAAATAGTAAAGACAACTTTAATACTTGTAAAAGGTCACAGGCTCAGGGTTTGGAAAGGTGTCCCTACACTGAAGCTGAAATAGAAGCCTAATAGTAGGCTTGGCTGAGAAAATGTATCTGGCACTCGGGTCCTAAACACATTAGCTTTGGAAGAAGATCCCATTGGTTTAAATCAGCCCTGTACAACTTAAGGCCTGTGGCCCAGATCCAGCCCGTGGGCACATTTTTGATGGCCCAGGTAGCCATCAACAGCAAGAGCCCCAAAATTTGGCATTTGAGGGGGTGGGGTTGGAACAGTCAGGTGCTCACTGAATGAGCAAGGACAGGGCTTATTTTCTGTCCGCTATCCTTGGTTAAAATTGTGGGTGCATGGGGGGGAGGGAAGGACACAACTAACTAGTAATTGCTTTAATATTTATCTTCTCTATGATTAATTTTATTGCAATAATCAATGCACTGAGAATTGACTTCTGCCCCAACATACATCGTCATGGTTGTTTCTGGCCCACTGGAACATTTGAGTTGTCTACCCCTGGTTTAGATGGATTCTTTTCCAAGCAATTCCAGGGTAACCTTTGCTATGTTGGCAAGTGGTAGCTTTCACCCCCTTTCCTTTCTTTTTTTTAGTTTAGCAACAGGGAGCAGCTGACCCTATTCATACCAGCATAGAATCCTTTTCAGTGGCTATTTGCTTTTTTATTTTTATTTATTTAATTAATTTAATTTAATTTAATTTAGAGCCCTTTGACAACAGGAAGCCACTTTCTCCTTTTGCTCAGCAAACTGGTTTGAGGCTGAAAAGTGGCATATAAATAAATAAATAAATAAATAAATAAATAAATAAATAAAGTGGTGATGTGCACTGAACAGGAATGAAAATATTTGGGACTCTCCCACTTTTTAACCAACCAGCCATGTGCACACCTAAACCTAGACACCACATCCTGAACCCATTACACTGAAGTAAGTCCCACTGAACTAGGACTGAGAAGTAAACAAACAGGTTGTGGGGGAGGGAAATGCAGTTCTGTGGATATGCATGAGGAATGGGCTACTTTCAGTTTAGAGTATTAAAAAGCCTTTTAGATTGAGATATAGGGGTATGTTCTCATGTTTTCACTTTTTGTAGTCTAAAGACAAATTCCACATGAATTATATGTGACTTTCTTAAACGTGTCACCACAGCGAATTAATGGCTGATTAATATTAATATATTCATCTCAAATATATTCATTAAGATTAATATATTAATTCATTAATCAACCATTAATGGTTGATTAATATATTCATCTCAAAAGGTGAATTTCCAATCAAAGGTGCTCTTTTCCAGCTCTATCTACTTCTACCAGAATTGCTTCTAACCTCTAAACAAAAGCTATCTACAAAAATTAGATATGCATTTTTGACCATTATTTAGAAGAGAAGTTCTGATTTGATTCAGAGTTCTCAAAGCTATTGTTCAGAGAACCATTCTGAAAGGCTTTTGTAAGATGCACTATTGAGAGATTGATTAACTTTTTAAAGCAAACATGGCAATCAGTGAGTTGGCTAAAAGGTGGACATTTAATTCTTTGAACGTTAATCAGCCAGACCCCAGACTTTTGCCCAGACTTTTGCCAGTGACAGGTCATCTAATTGTGTGAGCATTCATTAAGACCTACTCTCCTCCATTCCTTCATGAAATCTCCATGTCAATAAAGCTTCCTCCTTAAAAGTCTGTAATAACATGAAAGCACTGAAGCCTTGAAACTGGTTTGAGTCATTTCCAGCTGTTTAAAAGGGGTAAGCACTTAACTATGCTGTTCAGAGGTGGAGCAAGGTTGGAGAGGGCCCTGGGACAGAAAGTGAAGATGGTCCCCTGTCCCTTCACCACCCTCAGAGAGCTGTGTGGGGAAGAGCAAAGAGCAAGCTGTTACCCAGCCAGCTGCTGGGCTCCTCCCCCTCAGGGGCCCAGGGACATTGTTCAATCGCAGCTTCACCCCTGAAACTGTTAATAACTTAGACCAGGGTTTCTCAATGTTGGGCCCCCAGATGTTCTTGGACTTCAGCTCCCATAAACCCCAACCAAAGACCACTGGGGCTGGGGATTATGGGAGTTGATGTCCAATTCTGGGGACCCAATGTTGACAATCCCTGACTTAAGACAACTCAAAGTGATCACAGTGGACTTCTGGCTCCTGAACGAAACCAAAACTGCAGCCTCTGTGTTAAGAATATGACTACAACAAATATTTATATACCACTTTTCAACAAAAGTTCTCAAAGCCATTTACATAGAAATAAATAAATAAAATGGCTCCCTGTCCCCAAAGGGCTCACAATCTTAAAAAAGAAACATAAGATGGACACTGGCAACAGCCACTGGAGGGATGCTGTGCTTCCCCGATAAATAAAGAGAATCATCCTCTTTGCTCAGTTAGCAGCGTTAACAGCACAAAATAAGACATTTTCAGTGTGAGAAGGCAGAAGCCTTAAGGCTCTCCCCCCCCCCCTTGCAGGCTTCCTTACACCATATCTTCCTGAGGCCCCAAGATTGCCAACTTTATTTTCTTTTGTGCACACAGCATTTTAAAGGTTGTGGCCATATCATCCTAACACTTCCAGTGCTTGGAAGCAAGACATTTCAATGGAACCTTCCATTCCAAAACTGTGTTTAGAATTGGGAGTATTTGGCAGAACTGCTTTCTACCAGTGGGACATGGCTATCCCATTCCCCTTTTAGAACAAACATCTATATATCAGGGGCATCTAGAGTTCTGGCTCTCTGCTTTGAGTAACCCTTGTTATAAGCCATTAAACAGGTCTATGTTCTATGTCCAAAGGAAAGCACAATTTAAAATGTGGTGTGGTGTATGTGCCTGATCTGTGTTGATTATTTTGCTATAGCAATTGTGTGAATCTAAAAAAAAAAAAATCACCCTAAAAAACCTGCCAACCAAGTACACTTTAAAACATACCTACTGACATCCAGACTAAGTTATTCATGAGTAGTCCCACTGGAATTAAGTGGGACTATACATGAATAATTTTGTCTGGATGTCAGGTACTTTGGCAGGAAGTTTAATCCAATATTTCTAAAAGCACCTCTTTAAACCTAGCTGGAAAAACCCCTTCCCAAATCTGAAATTGTGTCCCTTGCTTGGCAATATTCACCACCCATTGCTCTCTCCCAATAAAGCCAATTAAAAAACTATTTTACCTAGAATGATATAACATGTTTTGCAAAATTTGTAAAGTGGAACTTGTTTGAGGTCTCTCTACTGTCCTAGCTTCTTGTTACTGGCTGTGGCAGGGATGAAATATGTAATGAAATATAATATTTCATACAGAAGCAATAATATATTTTACAGTTGATGGTACTGATAAGCACTGTATTTTAATGAACACCAAAAGGGGATATAATATAAAATACTTCTTCCCTCTTCCCCTATTAAATCTCTTTTCAGAGATGGCTTGATTTTGTTTCTCTTACTAACTCAAATGTATATTGTTTTGTTATCTTCTCCCTTTCTGAAAGAAAAAAATATATTTAGGTTAATATTCTTTTAGTAAGGGAGAGGATAACTAAAAAAAAAAAAAAATCAGCATGAAATACCAAACCAAGCCATATGTGAAAAAAATGATTTGTTTAGAGATTTCTTTGAAATGAAGTACATATGTAAATTCTCAATAATCCCATTCAAGACACATTATTTGACAGTATTTTTCATTTAAATGAACAAGTCTTCCTTCCAAGTAAATGCCTTTCCAGGTTGACTCTCCAGGCAGTGCCTAAACACATTCACAAACGCCTTCTGGGGGTATGTGAACATTATCCCTTCGAGAGGGAGTTATCTCCTTTAACTTTCGATTACAGTTTCATCCTTCCATTAATGTTCTATAGTGGAATCCAGAATATCTGGAAAGTTAGCAGCTATCTGATGAGATGGGCTCTAGTCCTCCGGTGCTTATGCTAAAATACATGTGCTTATGCTAAAAAGTCTTTAAAATGCCACAAAAGCTTATGACTAAATCCCAAACGATTCTATTTCGTAGATACTAAACCCATCGAAATCACAGAAACGACCAAATCTGCATATGTGGCTCATGCTAATTGTCTTGTGCAATGAAACCCGAAACCACCCCCACCCTCAACATCGATTAGGTGGAGGAAAAGGGGTCTTTTAAAAAAGTAAATACACTGAGAATAGATGGTTGGAATATTTGTTTTTTAGTGTGGGAGGGAGGGAGGCTGAAACTCAGTTCAAACAGCCTTCCAAAAGGAAATAAATTGAGGAAATATAACTAAAAAATAAATTTAGAATTTATTTTGTTACTAGTTTTGGCAGGGATGAAATATGTAATGAAATGTAATATTTCATACAGAAGCAATAATATATTTTACAGTAGATGGGGTGTGTGTATATATATAAATAAAATCCCTTAAGCACCCCCCCCCCAGTTTTCTTCTGAAGGCATTTAATCAAAATTAGAGGGATTCATTTCAGAAGAATCCTATTTAAGCCATCGGCCGCTTTGAAAGGGAAGCCTTCAAGCGCGAAAATAACTATAATCTCAATTTGTTATGAGAGGAAGTAACAGCCAGATATGAGAACTGCCTGGACTCGAGTCTTTCTTGACATAGCCGTTATTTATCTTCGGGGAAAGCAGAAGGGACCACGGAGGCTACTGTGGACATTATTGCTACTGGCAGTCTCCTATATTTCGGGGTGACTTATTTGCACATGTAAAAACCTGCAAGGGGAAAAGAAAATCTACCCTGACAGATCACCCTCTGATTAATATCTGCTCTTGAACTGTGGCCGCTACTGTCTCCCGTATCGGTTGAGGCAGGAAATTCAGAGCCATGGACCCCTTCCCATAAGTGAGGCGAAGGCCACTTTCTCCCCAGCGTTACCTAATGTCCTTCAGCCTCCTAAGTTCCTAAGCAGTAAACGAAAAGAAAACCCAAGAAGAGCGAGGAGGAACGCCCGAAGAAGAGATCTAGAGGGCTGCTGTTTCCAACTATTTCTCTTGTCTGTTAGCACCTGTCTGGCGACCATGGCTGGAATACTCCGAGCAGAGTGAAGGGAGATGCTGGTGACTGGGAGGAAATGGCCCCTGAACTGCCCCAATCGATCAGCCGCCCCCTCGCACTCCAAGGGCGGCTGCGCATTCCCGGGTCTCTTTCCAAGCGCATCAAAGAGAGCGAGTCCACATCCCCATCCCCAGAGCAGATCTTGATCTGGCAGCCCGCAGGAAAGGCTCGCCCTCCCACTCCAGGCCACACTTCCACACCTTTTCCCACCGCACCGCGTCAGAGCGGCGCGCACCAGATGATGTCACACGCCAAACCCCACGACGGGAGGTCCCTACCCCCCGCCGCCCTCCTTCCCTTGCCCGGAGCCCCAAGCTAGCTACCCGTTGTCGGCCAAGGCCTGTGACCTTAGCCCGACGGGCCCTTTACTTGCGAAGAGGTGTTTCCCGCGGGGGCGATCAGAGGAGAACCCGGGGAGGGGGAGGGAGCAAGAGGCCCCTAAGCCTCTCCCTGCCTGCATTAGCTCTCTCCAGCTCGCTCCCACTCAGCCCCTGGCTTCCCCACCCGGTGTCAAGCCCTTCGCGCTCAGCTGCAGCGAGCGGGCGAGAGGCTGAGAGAAAGAGACCCTTTCCTTCCACTTTCCCGAGGTGCCATCTCTATGGCTTTGGCGGTGTGGCGAAAGGTTACACATCCATTTATTCAAGAGTCATGGATTTCAAGAGTCAAGCATGGCCCATGCGCCTCCAATGTTAAACAGGCCAATCTTTGAATCTTACTGGTTTCACTGGGAGAGTTAAGCAAGAGCCCACATCTTTCTCATGGAAATCAGTAGGACTGAATATTGGCTTGGCGTGCCTGCTAGTGGGAATCTCTCTTAGGCCTCAGGGGCAGGAGGAGGCCAAGAGGCTGAGTGCCCATCAAATGAGTGACTATTGAACTCAGAGCCAAATACAGTACTCAGCTTCCCTCCGACATCAGGATTCTGGAGGAAGAAATCCAGCACAGTGTAATGTGCTTTGCAATGCAAGAGACTTGCCAGATATGCTGGCGCCCTTTCTCCATTCTGATCACTGCACACAACGTGACTGCCAAAAATTCATGGTTATTTTTATTCCAAATCCTGGTCTATAAAACGTAAGGTCTATAAAATACCGCTCTTTTCTCCTGCACCAATCACTGCTAATAACAATGGACACAATCGTTCAGCGCCCCATAGAGCCGAGTACAACCCTAGAAGAATTCTCCTGATCAAGGTCCATTGAAAGAGACCACAATACCACAAGCGTTACTTCTGGGTGCTTAGTGGCCATTCATGAGTATCAGAACGAAACAACTGACCTTTCAGCCTTGTCAAGCGTTTAATTTTAAAAACAAAACAAAAGACAGCCTGTTTAATCACCGTTTGTATTCTTGTTGACCTACAACACCCTTAGCTGATCTGCTGCAATGGTTCTGTCCTACACCAATTAAAACTAAATGTTCATTATAGCTGCCTGGATCCATAAGGAGCGCCATGCCGTCTACTGCACTGCGCGCCTTCTATCCCGCTTTCCCGCTTACAGTGAAACCGCTGGGGAGTAAGGAGAATTCTCTCCTATATAGGAACTATGGATACTACCGCTTAGAGTGTTGATTACGTTCTTCCCCGCACAGCACGGTCCTCCGAGAAAGCCCCTCGGATTCGGCCCCCACTGTTGGCCAACCACAGATGCCCAACCTCTCCCGCGGGGTCTTACCTGCGTTGGGCGGCCGGACCGGGAGCGGGGCGGCGCGGCTGGGGAGACAGTGCAGCATGGAGTTGTCGAAGGGGTTGCCCCAGCCCGGAGTGCCGAACTGGGTGCCCACGTAGGGCCCGTAGTAGGATCCGTTCAGAGGCCGGAACTGCTCGCGGGGACTGTAGGCGGAGGACTCCCGGGAGGCGCCGTTGGTGGCCGGCGGGCTGCTGGTAGGGTAGGCATAGCGTCCCGAAGCTGGGTGGGTGCATCCTGCGCCGGCGGCGCCATAGGACGAAGACGGGCTTTCGGGGGCCGCCTGGGGGGCCCACGGCGAGTGCCCGCCGCCCTGACCGGTGCCCGCGGGACTCTGCAGGTAAGGCAGCATGGGGCCTACGCGAGTGGTGGGCACGTAGACGGGCGATCCGGCTGTGGAGGGCACGAAGCCACCTCCGCCGCTGCTGGGAGACGAGCCGTCGTAGGCGCTGCCCTGCAGGCCCTGCGAGTGGTGGTGTGGGTGGTGGTGATGGGCGTGCGGGTGGTGGTACATTTCCTCGACGGGCAGCGGCGGCGGCGGCTGCTGCTGCGGCGTCTCCGGGTTCTGCTTGGCCGAGGCGCGGTTGGGCCAAATCAGCTTGTTGGCCTGGTCCAGGTCGGTGAAGAGGTAGAGTTCTTCCCAGTTGGGCGCCGCCGCCCCCGCGGACACAGACACGAAGGGCCCCAGCAAGGCCCTGCTCTCGGGGAGGCACAGAGGCTGCGAGGCCTGCAGCGCGCCGGGCTCCGGCTTGATACTCCGGGACGGACCTCCGCCTCCGCCTCCGCCCGGGGAGCAGCCCGAGGGCGAGGAGGGCGACGACGGCGAAGGGCAAGGCAGCTCAGTGGACGCCAAGGGGCACGGCGAGTCGTCGAGGCCGCGGCGCTTCCGCAGGCACCAGCCGCCCTCAACCAGGGCCATCCAGCCCCGCGACGCTCAGCTCTCCTTCTGCCTAGCTGCTGCTGCTGCTGCTGCTCTCTCCAGGCTGACCGCTGCGAGGGAGACACGAAGAAGAGAAGGGAAAGGCGAGTTAGGCAAGCCGGCCACCTCTCAGAGCCCAGACCCGCCCGCCCGCCGGGCGATCAGACCGCTTTGGGTCAGCCTGGCGGTGAATGACCAAGTCACGGCCAAGAGTGCCTCTGAGCACACGCGGAACGCCTTCTCTTCACTGTAAGCGTGACCGGCAGCCGCAGCAAGACTGAGATCTTGGGGCAGGAAGAAGCAAAGCAGCCTCGCCCCTTTCCTGCCCGCCGGGCACTTCTCATTTAGGAAACTGGCCGCTTAGCCCCAAATGCCCCTCTCCTTCCAACCAGGCCCATATGGGGCTCGCGTTGGAGCGGCCAGACACCCCGGGGTGGGAGGAAAGGCAAGTTCTAGCTCGCGACTTAGAGGTGGATTCCGAGCCCGCTCTTGCCACAGGTAGTCTTGGGACTCTCTTTCAGCCTCCCCATCTCTACAGTGCGACAAGAGGGACCTCCAGGGTTAGGGCACGAGCAAACCAAAAAGCGTCAGCACTTTGCACGCCCGCAGTGCTGTGGAAACTGTAAATCGGCAAAAGGCAGCGACGCCCGGATTCGCACAAAGGTGGGCCCTACCTCTGGCTCTTCCAGCACCGGGGATTCCTAAAAGTCTGCCCGGGTCAGAGCAGCCAGAGAAGGAGAACGTCCACTCCCCGCCTTGGATTTTGCAGCCAGCGGGAGGGGGCGTGGGCTCTCATCGGCGCGAGGACAGCCCCGCCCCGCCGCCACTTAGCCTCACTTCGGCTACAGCCAATGAGTCACTGGACTTCGTCCCAGAATAAAAACAATTAGTAATGCAATTAAGTGTCGGGGGGCAGGGAGAGGAGTAGTGTGACCGAGCAGGCAGAGGAGCAGGAAAGTAGTCCAAGGAAAGAGAACGGCGGCCCAATCCCGACCTCCTCGGGGTGCAATACAGGTTCACGGCCTTCGGTCCACCAGGCCATGAGATTGCCCCGTGGCAGGGTCGCAGCTGCCAGAGGGGAAGCGAGCCATGCATCTTGCCCGGAGGCGGAGAAGGAGGCCGGTGCCAGTCTGCACCACGGTCCCTCCCTCCCTCCCTCCCTCCAGGCTTCACCCAAGCCCCCGAACGCCGCCGGCACACCTTAGAAATGGCTCCCCTCCACAATCAACAGTAAGCCCAACTCCTTGTCGCTGCCGCCCACTGCCCAGCCGGCCCAGAACACGCTGGGATCAAGCGCACTATGACCCCCAGGCTCCCCCTCGCGAGTCAGCCAAAACTCCCGGGGGCCGGGCAGAGTGAGAAGAATGCGCGTTGCCATCCAGAAAAAAGGGGATCGCAATCTCTCGCGCCCGTGGTTACACGCACCCGGCGCAAACGGATTCTAAAGTGATCACTCCAGAGAGATCTCTTCCAGTCCAAAGCATCCACGCTCCCTCTCGCTCCCCCCTCACCTCACCTCCCCCCGCCTTCTCGGCGCCCAAATCCCCCCGCGATAGGCACAAGAGTCGTCTCTCTCCGTCGGGAAGGAAGATAAGCAGGCGATAAGAGCGCGGCAGGGGAGATAAGGCATCCAGGCGGAGGAAGAGGCCACTGAGCCCGAGGAAGAGGAGGCCAGCGGGAGGCCCTGTCTGGCTCAGGAGGAGCCAAGGGAGAGCCCCCAAGTCCCGCATCGCACCTCTTTGGCGGCCGCTTCTTCGCATCGATCGGGGTCCCCCCTGGGTCTCTCGCAGCAATCCGGCGAGAGAGCGGAGCTGCGGCTCCAGGCAGCGACTGGTGATGTATAAAGAGGAGAGAGGAGGCGCCTCTCGCAGCCCGGCCGGAAAAGTGCAGCCAGCACCCAGCGGCGGCAAGTCCTGATTGGATTCAGGGAGCCCTAAACAAACAACAGAGCGAGATTGGCGGGGGTGCCAGTCCCAGCGCCAGGCCCTCCCTTGGAGGATAACCCGGCCGGCGCTGGGAGGGAGGAGAGGCAAATGCCCCAGCCAGGCCGGGGGGGGGGGGCGGGGAGGGAAGGGAAGGGAAGGGACAAACCCACCCCCCGCCCCGCGGAGCCAATTGCATGCGCCGGGAAGAACAAGGAGAATAAGAACAGCCGGGACAAAAACACTCGCTAATGGCAGCTCACACAAAAAGAAATATTGACAACCTTCCCCCACCCTGGCCGGGGCATTTGTTTTGCTTTTGAACAAAAAACAAAAGGCGGATATTTAAAATAACAAGAACAACCACAACCCTAAACGGGAGGATAGAAGGAATGGTTTTAAACATGGCGTGAAAGAAAAGTTCTGGATATATATCTATGGAACTTCTTTTCTATATATGATCATTCCTTCTATCCTCCCTTTTAGGGTTGTGGTGGTGGTGGTGGTGATCTTTAACATTTTAAATATCTGCCTTTTGCTTTTTGTTAAAAAGTGTCTTCTTTGCCATTGAACTCTAACGTTCAAAAACCAATTTGTTGGTTACTCTGCATTAACTTTTCTTCATTCGGATATCTCAGAAGCGATCAGAGTTAAGTCAGGAAGCAGATTCCTGACTTAAGCAGAGTTAAGTCAGGAATCGCGAGGTCAGTCGCAGTAGGCCCTCGGATGCGGGACGTTTTGCTCGGGCAATTGTTTTGCCGCTCGGGGTTAAAGGCCCCCGGCTCCAAAGGCCCTGCGCATTCCCAGCGCCACTTCAGGTTCCCGTTCGATTTCTTTCTCCACCTCTCTTTCTTTCCTCGTCTGTTCCTTCGCTGGTGTTTTCTCTCTTATCTTAACTGCGCACAAACTGATATCGTACGCAGCAGGAAAGTGACTGGACATTAAAATAACTTCGTCCCCCGAAGGTTATCAACTCGATATCTGTCATCATCAGTTTGTCCAGAAGTCGCATATTCTGTGTCAGGAGCAGCTGCACGAAGCACATGCCGTTCACTGGTGCCTGCAGGAATTATTCCTTCTGACAGACACAGTTCAAAAACCCGCTGAGAGAGCGAGGGGAAGAGAAACAGAAACACACTTATAAAACCTGTCGACAGGTTTTTCTCTCCTCACCCCACAAGACAAGGTGAGTGTGTAGGGGTGGGGGTGGGAGATTATATAGACATTACTAGGAATATACTGTTGGGAATAATCTTTGCAGGTATGTTTCAGGATTATTATTTTTTTAAAGATGTAATTGGGTTAAGTGTGTGTGTGTGTCCGTGTATACACGCAGGTATCTTTCATATTTTCATATCCTGAAAGCATTACCTATGTTCAGTCCTGCTTTCGCAATGACTGCTGCATGCATGCGTGTGTGAGAGAGATTCTCTTAACTATGTAACAAATGACCCCCATTGATTTCCATTCCACTTACTCCAGCCAGAAAAGGGGCGTTTTCTGCTGCAGATGACAAACAAGAAATTGTAACACATATAATCAACCTAAATTATTTTCATAGGTGATTCGAATTAATGGCAGCTGGAGCAGGGCAAACACACACACACCCGATAACCGAGGTGTAAAATGGATCCGATATATTTGTGTCATCTTCACACACAACAGATGATCGTGCAGATGAGTGTATATGTGTTTTTTTTAAAATGCTAGTATTTGTTAACAGTCGAGTTTCCGATTATGCAACATCTCTCCCAAAGCACGTGGATATCTGTTCTGATCACGCTGGGACGAGACCTGAAACCCGTAAAGGCTGCGTTGCTCTGGCTGGCTAGCCGGCTCGTTTTTGCCCCTTTTAACACGGGCGCTCCTACCAGCCTGGCACAGGCGCGTGTGCAGATCTTGCGAGACTGCGTTCCTCTCCTGGCGATGTGGGAAACAGCGGGGACCCACAGCCATCACGGGCCTTTTTAAACAAACAACCCTTTCCCCAGCAGCTCAGTTGGGCTGGACGTGCGAATAATTCTGGGGGCAAATAGGTGGCGTGGCCCGGCAGAAGGTGCTCGGGAGCTCTTGCTTCATATAATCCGTGTAACGTGCAGATTTTCTGGTCCGCTTGGCTTTGATTCAGAGCCTTTGCTTTGCCGTTGGGAAGTTCTAGGGCTTTTCTGGGATTCCCGTTGGGATCTGACTGAGGGAGAAGCGGAGCGGATCTAAATGGTCCACTCAGGAGCAGTCTACTACAAACATTCGGTTGGTAGTTCCCTCTCACCCACACGCACACCAGGCGCCCCACATGTCGGGGGGGGGGGAATCTAGCCAGGAGAAATCTGGCTTCTCCAAACGTCTCAAAGGTGACCTGCCTTCCGATTTTTTTCATCACACGAGTGAGCTGTCTGTTTACTTTCTTCTTCACACATTTATTTTTATTTCCTCCAATCGGCTCTGATAAGAACTTTTGCCTGCTGAATTAGGGGCATTTCAGGAAATTACTTTCTCTCCACCCCCCCCCCCACCACCACCCGTGTTACTCGTGCTTCAAAATCACTGCCTGAAATATAAGGGGAGGAATTTCAATATCTGATTTTAAAAGGGCCTCTTTAGCACGTTCTTCTCCACGTCTGATCTGGATCGAAGGTCACACTAGGGTTTTACCCTTATTAAGACCAACTAACATGTCACAAAGTAGTGGGCGAGCTTTCGACTCTGCAGGATGCTTCTTCAGGCTGATTACACAAAAGAAGGGTGAAGGCGAGGGAGGGACAAAAATACTTAATATTGGAGCGGGTACACTGTAGTTTGGGCTGTGTTTAAAATGGCTATGATTGAAGTAGGCTACTACTCAAGGGAAGTAACTTCTTGCCTAGGGGAGCAGGAGGTTGCTGGTTTGAATCCCCACTGGTATGTTTCCCAGACTATATCTATACCTTAGAGAACACCTTCTTTTGTATGATCCACATAACATGTTGAGGTCATCTCAACATTGAGATGTGCCATCTCTCATTGAGGAGAAACTCAGGTATGTAGTACACTGCTCTGGGCTCCTTGGAGGAAGAGCGGGATATAAATGTAAAAATAAATTAAGTAAAATAAAAAAATCTGGCGAGGTCTCTCTCCAGTTACCACCAGTAAGTCTGGTGGGACTTGAAGCTGGCCTTTTCTGTAGCTGTTCCTGGCCTATGGAATGCACTCCCAGCAGATATCCACCATTTAGGCTCACTGTCAGCCTTTAAGAGAGCCCTAAAAACTTACTTGTTTGATCTGACCTGCCAAGGTTTTTAAATTATTATTATTTTGGAATTTTAATTGGTTTTTAATGGTTTTTAATCATTTTAGAATTGTTTTTATATTGTTTTTAGCACTGTGTCTTAAATGGTGTGATGTCTTTTTAAATTTGTTATCCGCTCAGAGCCTTTGGATGGGGCAGTTTATAAATGTAATAAATTAATAATAATAATATCGAGCAGTAGCAATATAGGAAAATGCTAAAAGGCATCATCTCATACTGTGCTGGAAGAGACAACGGTAAACACCTCCTGCATTCTACCAAAGACAACCACAGGGCTCTGGTCACTAGGAGTCGACACCGACTCAAAGGCACTTTACAGTAGTCTACAATAATAGTCTACAGTTTTGATCCACTTTGATGTAATGGGGCTCCCAGACGAATAAGTGGAATATCTTTTCAGATTTGATATAGGCAGAGGAGAGAGTTGGGATCTCCTTGGAGATCTGAAAAATATTTCTGATTGTGTGAGCCTCCTTCCATATAAAGTGCTTAAGGCACTTATATTCCCAACAGTATATTCCTAGTAATGTCTCTATAATCTCCCACCCCCACACATTCACCTTGTCAGATGGACCTGACTCAGTATATGGGAGGCTCCTTTTAATGTGGTGATTCTCTTTATTTATCAGGGGGAGAGTAACTGGCCCTATCCATCCCCAGCACAGTACCTCCAGTGACTGTTCCTGGTGTCTACCTTATGTTTCTTTTTAGATTGTGAGCCCTTTGGGGACAGGGATCCATCTTATTTGTTTGTTTGTTTATTATTTCTCTGTGTAAACCGCCCTGAGCCATTTTTGGAAGGGCGGTATAGAAATTGAATGAATGAATGAATGAATGAATGAATGAATGAATAAATAAATAAATAAATAAATTGGGAATAAGTTAGGACTGTAGCCTAGAATGACAGGTGTGCATGCTTCACACACATACAGACACATGCATGTTTATATATGCACATGCATGACTGCCACATTCTCAGTCCATCTCATGCAGCTGATGAAGTCAGCTAGTGTTCGAGAAGCTGGTGCTTCTCTTAAGGGTCCCTCTTCTAGTTGCCTTCTAGGACATGAAAGGCAAAATGATATATTTGGGCCAATCTGAGTAGGGAGGCAGCATGCAAGCTTTCGAGTTTCACAGGACTCTGGGCCTGCAAAATCCCAAGACCTGCAAACATACATGGAGCCAGCGTGGTACAGTGGTCAGAGTGCTGGACTAGGACCAGGGAGACCCATGTTCAAATCCCCATTCAGCCATGATAGTTACTGGGTGATCCTGGACCAGTCACTTCTCTCTCAGCCTAACCTACTTCACAGGGTTGTTGTGAGGAGAAACCAAAATACATCACTCTGGGCTCCTTGGAGGAAGTGCGGAATATAAAATGTAAATAATAATAATATAAAGTGGGTCTACTTTCTATCTCCTCTGTCCTTTTGAGACCACACATGGGAAACATCCCATGCAAAGGCAAAGGCAAGGGTGGGTGGTGGTGGGGAAGGTGAACAGAAATGTGCTGGCTTTGAGCCTGACGTTTTTCACTTTTAACTGTCCTGGAGCAAAAACCAATTGGCTAGTGGAGGGGAAGGGATGGAAACCTGGAGGGGAGGGGCCAAGAGAGGCCTTCCTTACTGGTTAGTCAGCTGATGCGCTCATGGCCCCTGACCTATGTGGAACATGAGGGGAACTTGTGGCCTGCTCCCCCTCCCCCTATTAGAGGCAACCTTGGGGCTGGATTTGGCCCCTCTCTGCTCATGATCAGGGAGTCTTAACTCTGTGCCCCCAGATGATAGGAACATAGGAAGCTGCCATATACTGAGTCAGACCAGAGGTCCATCTAACTCAGTATTGTCTACACGGACTGGCAGCAGCTTTTCCAAGGTTGCAGGCAGGAATCTCTCTCAGCCCTATCTTGGAGATGCCAGGGAGGGAACCTTTTGCTCTTCCCATCACCTAATAAGGGGAATATCTTACAGCGCTGCTCACACATAAAGTCTCCCATTCATATGCAACTAGGGCAGACCCTGCTTAGCTCCAACTGCCATCATCCCCGGCCACCATGGTTGGGGATTATATATATAGGTGCAGTCCCAACATCACCTGGGAGCCCATTGCAGCTGGGAATGATGGGAAATGTAGTCCAAGGGCATCTGGGGACTCGAGGTGGAGAGGCCCTGCTGTGGAGGTGCTCTCCTCCTCTGTGCAAATCGTTTTCCTTCATCAGACTTGCTTGCCGCCCACCCCACCCACAGGCGGGTAGGAGCAGACAGCCGGGGCCAGGAGAGTCGCTGCTGAGGGAAAGGAGCCTCTTCCTTCTGCTGCGGGTTTGTCTTGGCCGGGGTACACACGTCTCTCTCTCTGCATTGGAAATCCTCACGGCAGAAGCGGAGATCAGAGGGCTCTTTTGTTGGCCGGCTTGTTTTCTTTGACTTTACCATTCGGTTCGCTTGCCGCGCAGGTAGAAAACAGGATTAGAGGAGAATGAAGCACGCTCCGTTAACTCTACTCTCCCCCCACCCCCGCTCCAGAGAGGCAGCCAGATTAGTCTCTTGCAGCAAAAAAGACAAACAAGAGTCTTGTGGCACTTTAAAGACGAATAGATTTGTTGTGGCAGAAGCTGTGGACGGAGCCCCACTTGCGCAGATGGCCCCATGAATCCGTTCATCTTTCAGATGTCACAAGACTCTTCTGGTGGTGGTGTGTTGCATCGAGTTTCAACCTAAGAAGCTGGTCTTATGGTAGCAAGCATGACTTGTCCCCTTAGCTAAGGAGGGTCCACCATGGTTGCATATGAATGGGAGACGATGTGTGAGCACTGGAAGAGATCCCCCTCAGGGGATGGAGCAGCTCTGGGAAGAACAGAAGGTTCGAAGTTCCTTCCCTGGCATCTCCAAGATAAGGCTGAGAGAGATTCCTGCCTGCAACCTTGGAGAAGCCGCTGCCAGTCTGTGAAGACAATACTGAGCTAGATAGACCAATGGTCTGACTCAGTATATGGCAGCTTCCTATGTTCCTGTGTTCCTAACCTCTCTTCTCGGGGCCCAACTGTTCAATGCACACAACCTGCCTCCCTTAAAAAGAGGCACCCCAAAACACTCGCAACAGAAGAGGGAAAGCCTCGGACAGATTTAGAATGCGAATATAATACAGCCTATATGAGCTATCTGGTATCCTGGGTCTCTGCTCTTCCTTATTCGATCCTATACAACAAGTTCACGCGTGACATAAACCACAGAAGCGGCTCACACAAGCTTTTTAGTGGCAAGTATGACGAGAGCTCAGCTCAGGAGACAACGTACTGGGAATTCGGTACTCTTTAAGGCTGGAAGATATGGAATACTTGGACTCAAAGTTGTTAGTATTTAATTTCTAAAATAAACAATGTCTGTGAAAATTATATTAAATCAGGCCATGGAAGGTCTCGGTGAGTGTGAGGGGTTGGTGGGCTGGGTCTGCTAGTGCGGCAGGCTTAGAAGCACTTTTATTACTTCACCCCAGAAATCTCTGCGCTGCAAGCCTTTATACCAATATCAAATCTGAGGGGAAACCATTCCCGAAAGAAAAGCACTTTTCAGAAGTTTCAACGGTACTCAAGAGTGCCTGATCACAAACCTGATATATTAAAACAAATTGGAGACACCAAGTTCTGGAACAACGGAAGCTCTGATGCTACTTAGTAGATATATAATCCTATTTACACACAGCTATTGGTGCATTCGAGAACCTGACGTTTTGCTACCCTCTGCCAAGAAAAGAGTTGTGGGGAATACCCCGCCGTTCCGTTGCTGCGAAACGCTAGGAAGAGACTCCCCTTGCCGTATACGCACCTTAAAGATAGAGCGTGAGCGCACAGAAGAGAGATTTGAAAATCCTCAGGCGATGATTCGGATTACCTACCTCTGCCACGAATTTAATCGTTATTCCGTGCAGGCAAGGCGCGTCTCTTACCCACCTGCGCCCCGATCCGCATATTGACTCGGAAGTAAGTCCCACTAAATTTAGCAGGATTTCCTCTCAAGTAGCTGCTCGGAGCATGCAGAGTTACAAACGGAGTCTCGCAGCACCTTTCAGTGTCATAAGACAACCCCCCCCACTCTTTTTGAACGAAGTAGTCCGTGACTTACCGCCACTGGATTACAAAGGTACCCCTCGACCCGCAAATTGATTAAGGCGCGCTCTTATCATTCTGAACCAGAACTAAAACACACATTTCCTTGTTTGAAAAACATCCCACTGATTATAGGCGCAACTCTTCCCACCTGTCTTTTTTGGGACTGAGATCATTGAATTCAGTGGGAGTGAGGATGACCCAAACACGGGTAAGACAGGAATGCGGCAACTCCGTGGCTAATATATTGTGTCATCCTTGGTTCCTAATGCTCCCTTGACTTCAGACCCCGATTCATTTAAGGCTAGTTTAGACGGTAGTTGTTCGCGTTCCGGATTTATCTCCTGGCCAAACCCGAAGCATTCATCTAAATCAGCCTGTCCATTGATTGGTGCACTGCAGAGGTGCAAACAGAGAGAAAGCTTGAGGAGCGGGGGAGGGAGGACACTTTTTGGAGGGGTGATTATGGCTACTTAGATTTGGCAGGAGGTTCAGTAAAATGGGGGGACAAATGCTTGGGGGCAGGGATTTGCACCCTGGCCTGGTCTCTAGAGCTCGAACCTCAGCATGTTTATTCAGAAGGAAGCTTTACCGAGATCAATGGGACTTCCTAGAAATAAGTTGCAGGCTCATTTGGAAAAAAACGGGTTGCTTCTCAAAATCGAATATCGGTTTAAGATACCAATGTTCCTTATCCGGCCTCGGGATCGAGCTGTGCATTTGCAATCCCGTTTTCTGAAAACCACCGGAGATGTCCCATACGTTTTGTAGAAGCCATTCGTAGTGATGATGGGCAGTGCGTCCGATTCAGTTCGTTACCGATAACTCACACCTTGATTTACATTATATCAGGAATTCCCAACCTTGGATCTCCAGATATTGTTGGACTACAACTCTCATCATCATGGGGAAGATGGGAATTGTAGTCCAACATCATTTGAGGACCCAAAGTTGGGAACCCCCTTTTTATATGAAACACTAGCCCCATTTATTTGACTGGGCCAGTTCCCCTTTTCAACAGCATTTACTTCCAAATAACCACTCTGGGGATTTCACTTGGATCATCAAAGCCATCGAAATTTTCAGCCTTTGATGACTGACGTTGGTTAGTGGAGTCAAGAGCAAATTTGCTTCTAATGTGTTGCAAAGATGTTGAGACCTGACAGTTATTAGGAAACTGTACTGTATCTCCAAAATTGAGATATGCTTGAGAATTTAAAAAGGAAATCTTTGTATTTACTGAAACAAGACTGTATTTACTAAAATAAGACTGAATTTACACTTTTAAAAACTTTTGTAACAATTAATGGTATGTTTACTAGAAAATTGGCAATAAATGTGTTTTCTTCAAAAACTAAGACACAAACGTCAGTTGCTGTCTTAGATAAATTAAAAATTTGTGTTCACTTTTTCAGTCTTTATTTCCGAAGTGGTTCACAAGACAAACTAAACGCAACAACAAATCTGTTGAAATAAATTCGACAGGCACAATCTAAATTAATTAAATTTAGTTTAATTAAAGCGTCTAATAAATTAAAGTGTGTTTAATAAATTAAACATTTACAAGTCCCTTTGCTTCCAATGGGGAAGATTTAAACGTGTGCTTAAGGCAACAATCCTGTGTACACAGGAGGAGTACTGCATTTAGTGGGGCTTTCTTCCAGGACACGTGCGCAGGATCGGCCTGCCCAGCTCCCGCTTTGAAAGGAAGGCATTCGACGTGCTTCAGTTTGGCTAGAACGTGCTCTCGGGGTTTAGGATTAGGGCGTTCCAAAGACTCGGAGATCCCTGGGTAACGTGCCTCCATGCACTGCCTATGCATTAGGTACAGAAGAACGAAAGGTCACTTTGGCAGCTATCAAAGAAGAGAAAAGCATTCTTTTTCAAGCTGTGTTTATGTAACACGCTGTGCTTTATAAATCGCTGTTCAGCCCAGAGCAGCCTGATAAGAAGAGACCAGACTGAAAGCTGCAGCCTCGACGCTGAGCTTCCCTCCTCCCTCCCTTATCCACAGTCTTTCAAGTACAGGGTTATCAAGGCCACCCAATGATACAAGTATTTGCACTCTTAAACTCCCCTACCAAAAAAAAAAAAAAAAAAAAAACCACACAAAAAAACAAAAAACAAAAAAACCCCAACCCAACAACCCCTCAGCAGTGATTTTCAAGCCAATGGATACAACCTTTTTAAAAGCCTCACTTTAATGCTGCAAAATAAATCCACCTAAGCAGACAAAACACAAAAATAGAAGGGGCGGGGGGGGGGAGAGAAAGAAAAAAAGGAAGCCTCTCTGTGTGTGTGTCTATCCCACCCCCCACATGGACTAACTGTATTCTAAAATGGCCAAATGAGCTATTTGTTAAATTCATATTTGATGGACTATTACATATACTGAAAGAGTTCTAAAAGTCTTTATATCTTCCTTGCTTGGAGGTTGATCTCTCACTGTGATATCTCCTGCATTTCATGGCCAATTGATCTGTTTAATCCACCACCAACCCTGTATATATTATATTATATTATATTATATTATATTATATTATATTATATTATATTATATTATATTATATATTGACACACACACCTGCCAACTGAGAATAGCACTTCATGCATCTAGCAAACTGGACTGTATTTCACAAAAGCTTATGCTATAAAATATAACTCTTTAAGGTGTCAATCTTTATCAGCTCTTTGCTACTTTTGCTGCAACAGACTAACACTAGCGATGTGCACAAAACCGGTTTGCCCGGTTCGGTTCAAATTCGAACCAGGTTCGAACCAGGAGGGGGTGGTTCGGTTTTGGTTTTGCTCGAACCTCCCCCCAGTTTGGTTCGGATTTGAACTGGTTTGAACCAATTAGAACTGGTTTGAACTGGTTCAGACACCCAAAAATTGGTAGGATGGTAGCTGGCACCAAGGGGTACCTGCCACCCAAACCCCAAAGCAATCGGACACTTGTACGATTATTTATGAATTTTTGAAAATTATTTATATTTTTCCTCATATGATATAATGGGACTCCAACCAGCCCATTATTCCTTATTGTGGAGCACCAAGGGGCACAAAAGTGGGGTAGGTGGTAGACAACCAGGGGTGCCTACTATCCACAAAGTTCCAAGGAAATCGGACACTCCTCTGATTATTGGTGAGTTTTAAAATTATTTTGGAATTCCTCATAGAGAATAATGAGGATTGCAGCAAATGTATAGCTTCATGTCGGGGAGAAAGGGGTATCCTAGAGTGGAGTGTGGTGGGTGGTAGTTCCCAATGTGGTCAAGGAAGTTATAAGAATTATTTGAAAGGAATTGGGCAAAAGGCTGATTTTTAAGTGATTTTTGAAATTTACGCAACTTTAAGGTTTTTCTCCATTAAGAAGCATGGATGTGTCAGCAAATGTATAGCTTCACGTCGGGGGGGGGGGGGGGAGGGGTGTCCAAGAGCAGAGTGTGGTGGGTGGTAGTGCCCAAGGGGGGGCAGGTAGCTATCAGAATTATTTGAAAGGAATTGGGCAAAGGACTGATTTTTAAGAGATTTTTGAATTTTATGTGTCTTTAAGGTTAGCAATGAGAGTGGATTCATGGTTTGTCTTTGAAAATCTTATATGCTACCAAAGAATCTACACTCAGAACACTTCAGAAACAACAAAACCCAGTACCCCATGGGTTAGAAACCCATGGAGGTGGTTGGCACCCTCGCTCTGGGCCACCCCAGCACCCCCCAAGTGCAGTTATGGGGCTGCTGAAACCTCCATTCTTCCCTATGGAGAAAAACCTTAAAGCCACTTGTGGGGTGCTGGGGTGGCCCAGAGTGAGTGGTGGTCTAGTGCAAAGAGGGTGCCAACCACCCCCATGGGTTGCTAACCCATGGGGTACTGGGTTTTGTTGTTTCTGAAGTGTTCTGAGTGTAGATTCTTTGGTAGCATATAAGATTTTCAATGACAAACCATGAATCCACTCTCATTGCTAACCTTAAAGACACATAAACTTCAAAAATCACTTAAAAATAAGCCCTTTGCCCAATTCCTTGCAAATAATTCTGATAGCTTCCTGGCCCCCCTTGGGCACTACCACCCACCACACTCTGCTCTAGGCCACCCCTTTGCCCCTGACGTGAAGCTATGCATTTGCTGACACCTCCATGCTGCTTTATGGAGAAAAACCTTAAAGATGCATAAACTTCAAAAATCGCTTAAAAATCAGCCCGTTGCCCAATTCCTTTCAAATAATTCTGATAGTTTCCTTGTCCACCCTAGGAACTATCACCCACCACACTCTGCTCTACGACACCCTTTCCCCGACGTGAAGCTATACATTTGCTGCAATCCTAATTATTCCCTATGAGGAATTCAAAAATACTTTAAAAATTCACCAATAATCAGAGGAGTGTCCAATTGCCTTGGAGATTTGTGGGTGGTAGGCACCCCTGTCTGTCTACCACCCACCCTGCTTTTGTGTCCCTAGGTGCTCTACAATAGGGGATATGGACTGGTTCTGGTCCCATTATACTCTATGAGAAAAATAATTGAAAATATTTCAAATATTCATAAAAAATCATAGTACTGTCTGATTGCTTCAGGGTTTGGGTGGTTGTTGGCACCCATGGGTGCTCCACAATAAGGTATAATGGCCTGGTTCGAGTCCCATTATACCCTATGAGAAAAAAATAAAAATAATTTTCAAAATTTCATTAAAAAATTGTACGAGTGTCCGCTTGCTTTGGGGTTTGGGTGTCAGGTACCCCTTGGTGCCAGCTACCATCCTACCAATTTTTGGATGTCCAAACCAGTTCAAATCAGTTCGAATCGAACCACCCCCTGGTTTGGTTCGAATTCGAACCTGCAGCTTGAACCTGATGGCTGGTTCGGTTCGAATTTGAACCTTCGAACCACCCTGGTTCAAATTTGAACCGGTTCAAATTTGAACCGCTTTGCACATTCCTAACTAACACAACCAGCCCCTAGAAGTTGTGATAGTATTTCATCTATGTGCCTGGTTCTTGAATCAGTACAAAGTGGCAGGGCACTGCCCCACAGAACTTACAATCTAAAATTTGTCCCAGGGGAAACAGAAGGGAAGGAGAAGGAAATGGGGGTAAACAGCTAAAGAATATACATTTGTTTCAGTTACATGTACCAAGGCTTAGTTATAGGATATATGAACAAAAGAATTATGACAAAGGTTTCATGGCTGCCTAGCCCTTGTATTTTCAGCTGAAATTCCCCACTTGTCCAACTGTTCACACATTCTACAGGTCTGTTATCTACCAAACCATATGTAGACCACTGGCTGTGGGCATTGACCCACTGCAATGGGGGCGGCCTGCCTAAACATATAAAATGTTTAGGATCCCGACAAGCTGCATTCGGATTTGTGAGCCACAAATTGTGCTCTCTTGAACTAAAATAGATTTGCTTTCCAGGCAATGTTTGACACTCTGCAGTACATTCATACAGCAATGAGAAGGCGGGCGGGCGGGGGGGGGATCCTTTCCAATTTTATTGTGTATGCTGCAGATAACACCTTTCATGAGGTTCTAGGATGTGAACAGCATCTATAATGTGGAAGTGCCCCCCCCCCCATAATTTTGAATATATTTCTTTGGCAAACCATATTTCCAATTGATTTCAATGGTGTAACTCTGCAAGCCAAGTGATCCAGACCCAGCCAGTGCCATGAGACAGGACCATGCACAGACTAGCACAGGCAGTCTCTTCCACCCTGTGCCACACAAGCTCAGAGCAGCTGGTGGTTTTAATCACTGAACTTTATAGGTTTGAAATGGTTGTAATGTTAGCTTTTCTTATCTTATCCGCATTGCAGAGCATTATTCCAGTCCTGTTTTCATTTTTAGTTCACATTTCAGCCTGTGATTTGTAAACTTTTCCCCACACACTTCATCACAGACTGAAAATAGATTTGGGTGTATGAAGGAGCACAGCATTAGAGTCTGATTCGTAATGAATGAAACACTCATATGTTTCCTTTTAGGCCCACCCTACGCCATAAGGTAGCAGCACAACCATCACAATTTTATCTAATCCCAAGTCATGCCCATGATCCAAACTGGGTTAGCCCACAGATCTAAACACATTACAAGGAAATCACTATGAGTAACTCAAGTCCACATGGGTGGGAGGGGGGAAGTAAATGCCCCTAAGAGTGAGTCGGCTAGGATGTGGGAGAGGAGAAAAGGATTTTCAGCTAGAGCTGATCAATATATTTGTAAGTGTTTAATGCTGAAACCCAATAAAATAATAACAAAAATCCTGATAACCTCAAACATCGGTATCTGTAAACTGCACACACACACACACACACACACACACACACACACACACACACACACACTGTACTTAGACACTGTCCATATTAGACACTGTCATATTTATTTATTTATTTATTTAAACATACTAAGACACTGTCCATATTAATTCCAATTCCAGAAGAAGGGTAGCTGTGTTAGTTGATTGCAGCAACAAACAGAGATCCCTATAGCACTTTAAATGGACACATTTATTGTAGTATTCGCTTTTGTGAATCACAGATACATTTGCTCCTGCTGTTTACAATTTTCTTTCTCCCTACCCTTGTATCTCTATCTCTGTCTCTATCTCTATCCTGGAACGATTGTACCAATATAACTTACCTATCAACCATGTCAATATACCTGCCAACGAAGGATAAGAGTTTGTGGATCCAATAACTTGAGCTATATTTATTTATTTGATTTCTATACTGCCCTTCCAAAAATGGCTCAGGGCGGTTTACACAGAGAAAATAAATAGATAGATAAGAAAGAAAGAAAGACAGAAAGACAGAAAGACAGACAGAAAGAAAGAAAGAAAGAAAGAAAGAAAGAAAGAAAGAAAGAAAGAAAGAAAGAAAGAAAGAAAGATGGCTGCCTGTCCCCAAAGGGCTCATAATCTAAAAAGAAACATAAGATAGACACCAGCAACAGCTACTGGAGGTATGCTGTGCTGGGGGTGGATAGGGCCAGTTACTCTCCCCCTGCTAAATAAAGAGAATCACCACGTTAAAAGATGCCTCTTTGTCAAGTTAGCAGGGGATGATATGTGCACATATAGTACAATGAATTAAACTTAAAGGTGCCACAATACTTTTTATTGCTCATTCCAGTTACATCCAAAGTGGGCTAGCTCGTGATGGCATTGGGCTGGGATGTTCAGCCTCCATGTCACTAACCAACTTACTTCCCCACCTTGTGATTTCTAGTCTCCAACACCCACCCATGCCCGCCACCACATGACAAGATGGAGACAGTCTGCCTGTGACTGGGCAAGTTGTGTTTCATCTGTAATAATGAATCAGTCCTTGGAGGTCAATGGACTAGTGGTTTTGATAAGCAGTTGCCAATCTCTTTATCTACCAAGAATGGAGATTGCCGCTCTACACTTGCATGTTTTGTGTTTTCCAAATCTCAGCAAATCTCGTGGTGCTGTTTGGAGTCTGAGTGGAGTCACGTCTTGGGAATAAAGGATCTGATGTCACCTTTATCTTTATTACTGAATTTGGCAATCTTGTGGCTAGGATTGTCACTGTGAGTGTAATCCAGCACCACTAAGCGAATGGGAGTTTTGCTACTGATTTCAGCAAGAACCATTTCTTGTGTGTTAAGTTAAAAAAATATATTTTTGTTCATGCAGACATTCTATACCAGGTCAGATTTTGACAATAGCGATATTATTGTTGGAATTACACAATATTTTAACTTCCTTCAAGGGTGTTTACATGGTCATTCACCACAGCCGTTGCCAGCAATGAGAACAGCTACTGCAGTGTGTGGAATATAATTTCAACAGAACACTGGTATGTAAGAAAATGGCACTGATTAGTTTTACACAGTCCTAAGTTATCCTGCAGGAGTATTATTGTCTGTATCTTCAAAGCAGTCTTACTGCCTCCCATGAAGGAAAACACTTACTTGTTAAATCAATAGTTTTAAAACCTTCCATCTTTTGGAAGCCCTTTGCACATCAGCTTATTTGCCAAGGGACCTCTGCATATTGGCATGGAACTGCAGCACAGAGGATCCAGAACTGCACGGGATTCTGGAGCAAGTTCTAGGCTGCAGTTCGTGTGAGGCACAGGCCTGCTGCGCCTCACTGTAGTCTTGCTTGACCTAAATGTATGATCTAGAGCAGGGGTTCCCAACTTTGGGTCCTCAGATGTTGTTGGACAGTGGACTACAACTCCGATCATCCCCAGACACAATGGCCAAAGGCTGATATGAAAGGGGATAATAGGAGTTGTAGTCCAACAACATCTGGGGACCAAAGGCTGGAAACCCTGACCTAGGATATCCATAATACGTTCCTGAACATTTCAAGAAAAGGTTTTTCAGATGAAGAAGTCTTTCTTTCAAATTTTGTCCCCTTTTTGATTTTCTCATTGAGGATTCCTTGTTAACTGGTACTATTTAAAAAATAATAATATTAACATAAAGACACTTTGCACTGTAATATGACAAATATTTATATACCACTTTTCAACATAAGTTCCCAAAGTGGTTTACATAGCTATAAATAAATAAATAAATAAATAAATAAATAAATAAATAAATAAATAGCTCCCTATTCCTAAATGGCTCACAATCTAAAAAAGAAACATAAGACAGGCACCAGCAACAACCACTGGAGGGATGCTGTGCTTGGGACGGATAGGGCCAGTTGCTCTCCCCTTGCTAAATAAAGAGAATCACCACTTTAAAAAGGTACCTCTTTGTTCAGTTAGCAGGGGACTAATACATATATACTAACACAAACAAAAAACCCTAGTAAAACTTAATCCAAAATGAATAATCATATAAAGCTGATCAACTATGCATACACAAAATATTTGGACAAACACTATGAAATAAAACCCTCCAGTTGTTTTTATCAATATACTAACCCCATCAAGCCTCTGTCATAGCAATAAACCAACATAGCCTTAATTAAAACAAAACAAAAACAAAACCCTAACATAACTTCTTATTAACCACCATTCTTTCTAACTGGTACTAATTTTGGACCACCTGCAGTCTTTGCGTGCCACATTCTCTACAGATAACCAGCTTACTAAGGAAGCAATCACTTTTGAAAGCAGACTCAAAGAGGATGTCATTTTCCATTTTCTCTAATTCTGTACGTCATTTAAAGAATGAGCTATAATCAGGAGAAGAGGACTGCTTTCCCTTCTTGGACCCAACCCATTGCTATGCTCAGTGCCGTGGGTCCCAGCAAAGCCTTATCACCTCTGGATTCGAGAGACCTGGTCTGGTTGATGTCCAGCAGCAGCCTATGGCGCTGCTGTGCCTGGGATCAGCTCCTTGATGAGAAGCCACATGCTGGTGGGCACCCAGTTCCTTGGTCAGAAGCTATTGAAACTGTTCTGACTAGTCGCAACACTGCTAGTAGCTCTTGCACGTAGCTGAGCTCAGGGGCGTAGCTAGGGGAGAGGGGGCCCGTGTTCATCCCTCTTTCTGGCGGCCCCCCAGACTGAGGGAGATAATGAAGAAAATAAAGAGGGATGTAGCTGGAGGGCCCTCTGGAGCTGGGGGCCCGTGTTCTTTGAACCCTTTCGTTTAATTATAGCTACGCCCCTGGCTGAGCTACAGTATGTAGCCTCTTGAGGTTTGCCAGGGGCTGACCATCTGCACTGGCCACTGAATACTAGATGTTGGGAACAATCAATGGGAGAAAAGCACTGCTGTCATGACTGTGAGCTTTCTGAGACGACAAATTTCTGAGCCAACGTGGTATAGTGGTTAAAGTGCTGGACTAGAACTGGGGAGACCCGAGTTCAAATCCCCATTCAGCCATGAGATTTTCTGGGTGACTCTGGGCCAGTCACTTCTCTCTCAGCCTAACCTACTTCACAGGGTTGTTGTGAGGAGAAACTGAAGTGTGTAATACACCGCTCTGGTCTTCTTGGAGGAAGAATGGGATATAAAATGAAATAATAATAATAACAACAATAATAACAACAACAACAACAACTGTGGACCACCTAATCAGCTGTTGTAAAAAGATCGCACAGACTGACTACAAACAAAGGCATGACAAAGTAGCAGGGATGATACACTGGAACATCTGCAAAAAATACAAGCTACCTGTAGCCAAACATTGGTGGGACCATAAAATTGAAAAAGTTGAAGAAAATGAAGATGTAAAAATATTATGGGACTTCCGACTACAAACAGACAAACATCTGCCACACAATACACCAGATATAACTGTAGTCGAGAAGAAAGAAAAACAAGTCAAAATAATCGACATAGCAATACCAGGGGAGAGCAGAATGGAAGGAAAAGAAATAGAAAAAATCACCAAATACAAAGATCTACAAATTGAAATTGAAAGGCTGTGGCAGAAAAAGACCCAAATAATCCCAGTGGTCATTGGCGCCCTGGGTGCAGTTCCAAAAGACCTTGAAGAGCACCTCAACACCATAGGGACCACAGAAATCACCATCAGCCAATTACAAAAAGCAGCTTTACTGGGAACAGCCTATATTCTGCAACAATATCTATAACAATTGACAATAAAATTCTGGCATCCCAGGTCCTTGGGAAGGACTCGATGTCTGGATAAAACAAATGAGTCAATAACACCTGTCTGACTGTGTAAACAAGAAATAATATAAACTATTCAACACCAATGAAAAAAAGCAGGCCTACAAGAAAGAACAAGTCAAGAATCGAGCAGAAAAATGGAAAAATAAGCCCCTGCATGGTCAATATTTGCACAATATAAGTGGAAAATCAGACATCACCAAGACCTGGCAATGGCTTAAGAATGGCAACTTGAAGAAAGAAACAGAGGGTTTAATACTGGCTGCACAAGAACAGGCACTAAGAACAAATGCAATAAGAGCAAAAGTAGAAAAATCCACAACAAACAGCAAGTGCCGCCTTTGTAAAGAAGCAGATGAAACAGTGGACCACCTAATCAGCTGTTGTAAAAAGATCGCACAGACTGTCTACAAACAAAGGCATGACAAGGTAGCAGGGATGATACATCTGCAAAAAAAATCTGCAAAAAATACAAGCTACCTGTAGCCAAACATTGGTGGGACCATAAAATTGAAAAAGTTGAAGAAAATGAAGATGTAAAAATATTATGGGACTTCCGATTACAAACAGACAAACATCTGCCACACAATACACCAGATATCACTGTAGTTGAGAAGAAAGAAAAACAAGTCAAAATAATCGACATAGCAATACCAGGGGATAGCAGAATAGAAGAAAAAGAAATAGAAAAAATCACCAAATACAAAGATCTACAAAATGAAATTGAAAGGTTGTGGCAGAAAAAGACCCAAATAATCCCAGTGGTCATTGGCGCCCTGGGTGCAGTTCCAAAAGACCTTGAAGAGCACCTCAACACCACAGGGGCCACAGAAATCACCATCAGCCAATTACAAAAAGCAGGTTTACTGGGAACAGCCTATATTCTGCAACGATATCTATAACAGCAACAACATTGACAATAAAATTCAGCCATCCTAGGTCCTTGGGAAGGACTCGATGTCTGGATAAAACAAACCAGTCAATAACACCTGTCTGACTTTGTAAATAAATAATAATAATAGCACTTCAACACCATAGGGGCCACAGAAGTCACCATCAGCCAATTACAAAAAGCAATTTTACTGGGAACAGCCTATATTCTGCGACGATATCTATAACAACAGCAACAATATTGATAATAACATTCAGCCATCCCAGGTCCTTGGGAAGGACTCGATGTCTGGATAAAACAAACCAGTCAATAACACCTGTCTGACTGTGTAAATAAATAAATAAAGAAATAAAGAAATAAATGACCAGTTCTTCCACACCTATAAAGAAGCTGCGTTGGAAAGCAGATGTCCACACCTACTGCCTGAGAAAAGCAACGTGGGTGTCATATGGAGGTCAAGATTGGAGCAAGAGCTAGGATGGGAGACAGTGTGGCAGTCAGGAACTGAAGAACTGAAGAAGATAAAACTGAACTGAAGAAGATAAAAGGCGAAAGAAGAGCAAAAGCAAGGAATAAAGTAATGGTGCTGGCTCTAGAGGAGCTGCTGCACCCGGAAATGCATAGCCCATACCGAGGAGTTTATAAAGAGAAAGCCACACCCCTTCTGAAACCTAGTTGGGTCCCAACCCAGGCCTGCACTGGGACTTGTTTCCTCTTCCTGAGTAGGCCCATGGCAAGAGTTGCTGTGGGCAGTCAGGTGGGTGATCCCCTGCCAGGTCGGGACTTTGGCCCTGACCCAGGACCTTCTTGGTACATGTCCTTGCCCATCTTGGCCTTCCAGTGCAGTGAAGAAGGGTCTGGAGCTGGGCTGGGGATCCAGATGGGAGTGGTGTGAGATCCCCCAAGATCTCAGGCTCCTCAAGAGGAACATCCACCAGAGGAGAAAGCTCCAGCTGTCCTTCAAGGGCTGTGGTCACTGTTGCTGGCCCGGGGCCACAGGGGCCACATCCACAGGGGCTAAGGAAGAGGAGGATTCATCAGGGTGGTCTGGTCATAACACCAGAGCTGGGGCAAAGATTTCTCCTCCTGGGCTCCAGCCCCCAGAATGTCTTTTGCTGAGAGTGCCCTACTGCTCCCAAGAGGAAAGAGCCTTGAGGCCTGCTTTGGCTGCCTCCCTGACTGCTGCCAGCACATCACAGTACTGCTGTTGCCTTCCTGCCTTGCTGACCTTCCAATCCTGCTTGGAAAGGCAAGCCAGGGAATTTGGGACTGGGCTTGCTTCCCTGCGGCAGCAAGACCCAGAACAGCTATGGAGTGCTCAGCAGCAGTTACCAGGTGGGAGACAGAAGCAGAGTGTGCTCTGTGGTGGCAGCAGGCATTCTCCAGCTTTGGTGGCACTGGCATGGGTGGCAGAAAGAGGACCTTGACTCAGTCATACTGAATGGCAGCAGACCTGTGGTGAGAGAGAGTGAGAGTGATGGATTAGTCTTGAACAGTAAGTTCATCCAACTCTGCCCTGTACATGTCCTAAGTGCTTTGTGTATGTAGCTCTTGTGAGTGCCCAGTGTGTGGTGTGTCCTGTAGTGTGTGGTGTGTATGTGTGAGAGAGATTCTAATGTGGGATGCTTGCAGATACACACACTTCCTTTGTGAGGTGTGTGTGCATGTGTTTGCACATATGTGCACAGACAAACTTTTGTGCAGGCTACAAAGCTGAAATTCTGATGTCATTTTCTTGGGAGTAAGCCCCACTGAAATTATTAGCCCCACTTCTAACTAAAATAA
Organism: Hemicordylus capensis; assembly: GCF_027244095.1. Classification (NCBI taxonomy): domain Eukaryota; kingdom Metazoa; phylum Chordata; class Lepidosauria; order Squamata; family Cordylidae; genus Hemicordylus; species Hemicordylus capensis. The sequence goes on along the minus strand of NC_069660.1, from coordinate 245,448,021 downwards.
TCTCACTGCTTTCAAGGAGATCTAAACCCAGAGAAATCTGCACTCAGGAATTGCAGCCTTGTAACTTGCATGCCTGAACACATGCATGTATTTGCATTTCATAGATGGCAATTCATACAGTGAATCAACTAACTCAGTGTCAGTGATAATCATGACAATGCTTCTGGAGCTTGGATACTTTCTGGGCTGCCTTATAGCAGCAAGAGAGATTTGGAATTGAGATGGAAAATGGTTTTATATGCTTACTCTATGGCTCAATTATTTCCATTTTGTTTGATGAGTGAGTTGGCCCCAGAAATTAGATGAAACCTCATCCTTCTAAAGGAAACTCTAAAGATTAATGCTAAGTCTGCTTGCTTACTTGCTGTAATAGATGTGAGCTTGGAAGTAGAGTTTCCCAAGGAGCAGCTGCTGCAGGCAGCTGACATAGACCTGTGCTTTTGGGTGATTTCCACACACATTTCGAGTCTAGAAATGATCTATAAATGATCAGATAATCAAATATAATATTGTGTTATCTTATAGACACTTACTTTCTTAATGTAAATATTCTTCTTTCAAGGACTAGAGATTTGCCCTTGCATGGGCGAGGGACAGTGAAGTCAGCTAGGTGTTTAGTTTTGAAGGAAAAAGAAGATTAGTGAAGAATTGCAGGAGGGTGGTGAATGATGAATGAGAAACCTCCACCAAGGAGGCATGCGGATTGAACTCTGATCATATGGCTCCTGGCTATGCACCCAGGGCTGCCAACAGCATTTTCTGGACCCATTACACTGCATGTCCTGCCACTCACATTGCACTGCAATCCCCTCACCCACAGTCTATGGATAAGAACTACTGCTTGGCAAAGGTTCTATGCTTTTATTACAGCTCTTCTGTGGCCAACGTGGTGTAGTGGCTAGAGTGCTGGACTAGGACCGGAGAGACCCGAGTTCAAATCCCCATTCAGCCATGATACTTGCTGGGTGACTCTGGGCCAGTCACTTCTCTCTCAGCCGAACCTACTTCACGGGGTTGTTGTGAGGAGAAACACAAGTATGTAGTACACCACTCTGGGCTTCTTGGAGGAAGAGCGGGATATAAAATGTAAAATGATGATGATGATGATGATGATAATAAAAAATAACCACTGAGCTGTTTCTCCATCCCCTCCAGTCACACACGCATACACAAATGGTGTAAGAGGCATCTCAGTTCTCTGCATGTTTGCACAAGAATAATTCCTATTAATTTCAATGGGATTACTCACAACTTTTGTTGCAGCCCCTTCTTCTGCTGCTGCCTCTGCCAGCTGGCTCTGGGGCTTGGTGCAACACGAGCTGTGCTGTACCAGACCCCAGCAGCTTCTGTGCCTGCCTCCCAGCAACCGTGCATGTGCCACTCTTTTAGAAGCTACTGGGAACTTTCACCCAGTTAGGCATGGTAAGAACGGTTTTCCTACCCGATTTCTTACCTGATGGATTTCTGAAGTTTTAGCTTATTTTCTGTATAAGACAAGTATAGGAATATCCTTTCCCCAAATTTCTCCCCGCCCCCAATTTAAGCTAAAACAGGTGCCATGATACCAATTTATCTCTTTTGTTCCATGAAATGCTAGATACATTTGAGGGAGGGCGGACTTCTGACACTTGTACTGCTATGGGGCCTTTTAAGCTTGCTAGAGCTTAGGACCTCAGCATGTCATAATTTGCCTGTCAACCAATAGGACTCCTCAAAACTGGCAATCACTAATGTTTGGAGCTTCCCTGAGAAGTGTAAAGAAGCAGCCTAGGATATCTATCCCACATTGGCACCACGCAGTTTGAACTTTTGGCTTTCTTTTTCCTCCAGCTTAGTCTCAGTCCATACTGACATATTCAATTTGAATTCCTTTAATTAAATCATAGTAAGTGAACAGTAGCTGGTAATGTCTTCTTCTTCTGGCAGCTCTTCTCTTGCCCCAAATATTAACACCACTGTGCTGAAATCAGTCATAGCCTGTATTTTTTTAAGCCCCCAGCAGTAGTGGACCTAGGTAATTTTGGAGCCTGGATCTAAAGGCTTTTGGAGGCCTCCCCCTTGCTGGAGCCCCCACCCCACTCCCACCCCCACACACTGCAAATTCTCCTATTCTCATCCCACATATTTCTTTCCTATTCCTATTTTCTATCCTCCTATTCTCATCCCACATATTTCTTTCCCCACTCCCCTCTCTGTCTCTAAAGGTAATAATCACACTCGGCTGCCCAGCACAGTGCAGGCCAGTGGCGACCATACCACCCAGGACAGACTAAAGAAGATTTGGGGGGCCCCAGGAGGTGCGGAGGCCCTGGACATTTGCCCTGAAGTCCAGGGGTAAGAGCACCACTGGCCCTCAGCCCTTAACATATTGGGTTTTTTCAAAAGTCCACCTTGTCATCTGCAAAGGAAGCAAGAAGCAATTGCTCACTAGGATTCCTGTGGATTCCAAAGGAGATTTAAAACCCACCCCTTTGCTTCTAAAAGCATGCCTCCCTAGCTGAGCTTTCCTTCCTGCTTTTGCCTTTGACAAAGTCCTGCCTTTGACAGTGCTGATCTTCTTTTGGCGTGATTTACTGAGTGCTGTCACTTCTCTGCTCTTTACTTTCACAATCACACATTCAAACCCGATAAAGTTCAAGACCCCAAATGCTTCAAGCACTCCAAGATTTACAGCATCTCAACATGGACGCCTCCCGAGTAGCATCAAGGCTGATTGAATCCTCATGCATTTGCAAGGAAGAATTGGCAGAGCAACTCAAAAGCCTTGAGAGAGAAGCTGAGGCAGGACGGAGCGTCTAGCCTCTCTGCTACCCTCTGCATCTGTCAAAACATCGATTCATAACTAAGGATCTTGGCTCATCTGTCTGAAGGCTTCTCCAAGTTCCTGTTTATTCAGCCTTATGGAAACATAGTGCACTAAAGGGTAAAGCCATGTATGAACACACATGATGTATTTGGCACAGCCAGTTGTTGGCATGTTGGGAAGTCTCTGTTGTAGCAGCAAGGTTTGATGACAATGCAACCACTTTGATCGGCTGGTTCTTCTTCAAGAATCTGGTCTAGGACAGTGATTCCCAGCTGCCCAGAATCATAAATGGAGCACAGATTTTGTGGGCAGATCATTGGCAACACCAATGGATAACGGGACATTGTAGCACAAGGTCTTATGCCCCGATTCTAAACACAAGCATCCCACTTCAGGACTCTGTGTGCATTCCAGGTGCCATGTAAATAAATGCGTGTGCAGCTCACTCAGTTCTTACCTTTCTCAGAGTGGCATTCCTCTTGGTATGGTGGAAGAATGCAACTCTGGGCAATGTAGGACTACTTCCTGACTTCAGTACAAAGACAGAAACATTAGGTAGATGAATCGATGATATGTATTCTGCCTTTTTGTCCAAGGAGCTCAGAGTGGCATCACAACAATCTCAGAGTCTCACAACAACCCTGTGAGATGAGGCCAAAATATAGATGGCATGCCCAAAGTCACTTAGTGAGCTTTGTCATTAGAACTGAACCTTATTTCTTTCTCCATATAATCTTTCTACCTATTTATAATGACTTTTCTCACAGAGACTCAAATCAGCTAATGCAAATAAAACATTTCTGCTATAAGAGGATGCTCTGGAACACCACACAGCCTTCTTTTGATGCTCAATATTTCTCCTTTATTTCTCCTTTATTTCTCCTTTCCATTTATTCTTTATTTATCCTTTATTTATCCTTCTTTCAGTGATGCTGCTTTTCACGCCATTGGTTGCTGTTTGAGTGCCTTCAGGGAGGCTACCTGTTGGCTGAGAGCTGCTCTGCAGACCTGTGAGGGAGGAGGCAGAGTCAGGGCAGTTGTTGAATCTCTTCCCTTTCTTCGTTACTGGGCACCAGGGAGTTATTCTCACTTGGCTTCAGGCTTCGGAGTAAACACTGAGCGAAGCCACTTCTAAGTATACTCACAGCATTGAAGTAAGCAGCCCCTCCCCTCTGCCCTCAGTTTTCTTTTGAAACAAGTCCACATGCCATGATCCATTCTAGCCGGGGGCGGGGTGGGGGGAAGAGACAGAGCTCCCTGCAGAGATAGATCTGCATTTCTGAAGAGAGTATGCCTCTTATCATGCTAATGATTGCAGTCAGTGCCTCTCCCATTTGCTCAGCATTTTTTCAGAACAAGTAGCTTAAAACCAGCATTTAAAAAAACCCAGACAGACATCAAGATAAGATAGAATTTGCATCACAAAGCCCGGTTTGTGTGGGCTTGGCTGGAGAAGAGATTTGGGGCAGAAGCAGAGGCGTATCTAGGGGAAATAGCGCCTAGGGCAAGCACTGAAATTGCGCCCCTTGTCCAAACATTTGACACCCATCTTTCAGATAACTTTACCATAATATCAGCTCAAAAATACAAGTCAAGCTCGTTAATCTTTTAATATTTCAAAAACCATTTAGCAGTGGATGTAGCCAGACCAAAAAATGCTGGAAAACTACAAATTTCAGTATGCTGGGGCTCATGAAATACCCAAATACTATGTGGAGGTGTACTTGGAAAACTAAACAGAAGTAATTCTCTACTATGCATTGTAGCATCACTGTTACATATGTTTTTAAAATAGGTGGAGAATTGGACTTTTCCCAGATACTCTGAAAATAATTAAAGGATATGCAGAGTAAACTGTGTCACTGCTTGGAATATTTTCTAGTATTTCAAATAGACAGTTAAAGTGAGAAAAAGAGAGAGGAAGAAACTCCCAGTGGGCCTTAATACTAAGGATTTCACATTGATTCAAAGACAAACTCACCATTAATAGCCATATTATTAAGACATCACATTTAACTCACTTATCACAAGAAGCAGAGTAAGAGCAAATGAATAAAATCCTAGCTAAAACCTACCTAAAATCATAAGCTTCAGCTCAGTATTCACAAGCCCTGATTCTCTGTACATAGTGCCAAACTGAATATGTGTACAGTGACTTATATTATATTAAATTTTTACCTGTAGCCCCTTCAGGGGGCTTCCTAAAGGCTGGAGGGGGTCTGCAAAGGTTCCCCCACCACCTGCTGGCCTCTAGGCCCTCACAAGGACCATTTGAGCATGTGCGGTGGCCATTTTGTTTTTGGCGGCCATTTATTAAATTTTACAAAATGGCGCCCCCCTTCAAGTGTTGCCTGGGGCACATGCCCTGCCTGCCCTACCCTAGATATGCCCCTGGGCAGAAGCCCTGTGTGTAAAGCTTCCAGGCAGGGGAGATGACAGTCACTGGCCTGACTCCCAGCTTGCAGTGGCAGTGGCAGCGGCAGCAGAGGCTAAAAGGGCTTCTGGCAGAACTGTAAGCTCTCCACATTTGTGTTGCTTCTAGTTCCAGCATCCCCCCTCCCCTCAAAGTGTGGGAAGCACCGGGTGAGGAGACTTAGCTGATCTCTTTATTTAAAATGTCTACTTTTCTAGGAGCTCAAACTGGTAACATAGATACTATCTATTTACACACACACACACACACACACACACACACACACACACACACACACTATAAGGCATATATTCAAAAAGTTTGGGAAACACTAATTATGAAGCTTTCCTGAGTTATTTATTTAAGATGCTTATATAACTTACATTTCCAGGAGCTCGAACTGGTGAACAAATACATCCTCTATAATAAAGTCCCTGGGTGTGCGCCCGTGTCCTCCAGTGTCTGCGCCCGTGTCTCCCTCGGCAGAACGGCCGAGGGAGACACGGCCGCAGGCACCAGGCGGCCATGTTGGGAGCGTTGGAAGCAGCAGCGAAGCAGCAGGAGGAGGCGGCGGCGACTGGGGCTGATGCCGGCCGCGGTGGGGCGACAGGGCCCGATGGCGGCGGCCACCGCGGCAACAGAGGGGCGATGGCGGCAGCGACTGAGGCCCATGGCGGCGGTGGCCGTGGCCGGGTGACGGGTGGTGGTTGCGGGCCCGGCCCGGCAGCCCGCAGTGGGCCCCGATACCGGGGCAAAAGGTGGGAATGGGGGGAGCGGTGGCTGTCCTGCAGCCAGCTGCAAGAACTGACAAGCGGCGGCAGCGGCCACGGCAGTCCGCATGGCGTGGTGGTCCCACCGGCGGAACAGGCCGTGGAGGCCAGGAGGAGCCCGTGGGAGATTGGGGCGCGACGGAACCGGGCGGCAGAACTTAACTGTTTGCCACCCAGGAGGAGGAGCGGCGGGCCGGTAAGAAGAAAATTTAAAAATGCAGGGGGAGGGGAAGGGCAAGGGGAGGGGGGCAGTGGGGCAGTGGGGAGGGGGAAGGGCAAGAGGGAGTGGGTCAGGGGGGAGGAGGAAGGGCAAGAGGGAGTGGGTCAGGGGGGAGGGGGAAGGGCAAGAGGAAGTGGGGCAGGGGGAGGGGGAAGGGCAAGAAGGAGTGGGGGAGGGGGAGGGCAAGCGGGAGTGGGGCAGGGGGGGAGGGGGAAGGGCAAGAGGGAGTGGGACAGGAGGAGGGGAAAGGGCGAGAGGGGGGAGGGGGAGGGCAAGAGGGAGTGGGGCAGGGGGAGGGGGAAGGGAAGGGCAAGAGGGAGTGGGGCAGGAGGCTGACAGGAAGGGGAGGGTGAGAGAGAGGAGAGGGGGAGGGAAGCAAGAGTGTGGGGCAGAAGGGAGGGAGGGAGAGTGGGGCAGTACTCCCAGAAAAGGGCCCCCACTCTTGGCCAGAGGAAGCGGTGGGCCTGGCGGGTGGAGGAGGAAGCGGTGCGGCCGAGGCGGAGATAGCTGGCCCCAAAGGTCTACTAGCGCCCGTTATTTTAACGGGCTTAAAAATACTAGTAATATATAAAAGAATATGAAACACACACACAAACCAATGTAAAACAGCAAAACTATATTTATCAACTACATTTACATCTCAGCTGTTCTCCAAGGAGCTAAGGTTGCTTACATAGCTCTTTGCCAATTTCATCCTCACAACAACCCTGTGAGGTAGTTTAGGCTGAGATTGGCCCAAGAACCAAGATACAGAGGGTGCTTCATGGGTGAGTGCAGATTTGAATCTGAGTCTCTCCAGTCCTAGTCAGAAACTTTTAAGCATCACACCAATGTGGCTCTCTAAGTAATTGGGTAGCTCCCTACATATCGATCCAATATGTACCTCAATAGACTATAGTTCCTACTACCACTCAAAGATTCTGATCCAACTGTTTTTAAGTTTCTCTTTTTTTGGGGGGGGGGGAGAGAACAGAAACAAAACAGAATCAACCATAAGTTTGCAAGAAAGGATAAGTCTTTACTACACCCACTTCTTAAATACCAGCAAATACGTTGATGTTTGCACTTCCCCAGGCAGAAGGCTACAAAACTTAGGGGCCTCTTCCAAAAAGGCCATGGTTGCTGCTATTGTTCTTGCAATAAGGACAATGCATCTAGCAATGCCAATCAACCAGATTTAAAGAGGAGCTTGGGCTCAAATGGGGAGAGATATTCTTTCAAGTATGTTGGTCTTAAGCCGAGAATAGCTTTAAAAGTTAAAACCAGCCCATTGAAAATTTCACAACTTTATTTTCTGAGTACTAAACAGTAAGATGAATGGGCAAAAATCACTTCTCATTTTTCATAGTGTTATGTCATGGTTTGCAACTATACCTTTTCTTATTATGCCTGTGAGTTATTTCATAAGTCACAGTTATTTTACAGTTATTTTATAAGTCACAGTGAGATTCCACTAAACAATTTATTTAGCACCCCAAAAGTATTATATTGAATATCTTAATAAGGAACTGTGGACACTTTTTAGAAAATGTGTGTGCTGGTTCTGTTCTCAAGCATGCATGACCTATTGTATATTTTGAATCTTGAAAGATGTATTTCCATCTGATAAGTTTAGCAAACATTACTGATGGACACTTCCATCAGAAATCTTCAAAACAATTTACTTTTAACCGTATGATGGGAAATTGCTTTCAAGAAGCGGAAAAACATATTTAGTTTTGTCTTGCTTGCAAATGATGACCTGCTTTCTCTAGGGGTTAGAAAGGGAGGAAAAAACTCTTGATGTATCACACACAAGAGTTTCCTGTAAAAAGACGCAAGAGGAGATGTGGTGAGCTGCAATTCCTGCACTTTTCCTTAAGGTTCACTGTCCTCTCTTCAGGCTTCTGCACAAGCCAGAAATGTTTGCATAATAAAAACCAAAGCCATGCCTGGCTGTGTATGCATTGGACATAATGCAAAAACCCACTAGCCTCTCTCCAAATTCCAAGATCAGTGCAGAAAAGGCACGCCTGTCCTTTAACCCATGTGGAACACACATGTTGGAAAGATGAGGGCATTGTGTACAGTTCTGAATGTTGAGCAAATATGCTACTCACAAGGCATACACACACCTGAATGCCTTCATTCTGTCATCAACGTGCATTATGCAGACTAGGTAACATGGCATCAATCTGCTTTATTGGATTCTTTTTTAGCTGGACATCGGAAGCTGCCTTGTACCGAGGCAGATCATTGGTCCATTTTGCTCAGTATTGTCTGCTCTGACAGGCGGTAGCAATCTGGAGGTCTTTCTGATGACCTGCTACTTGATCCTTTAACTGCAGATACTAGGGACTGAACCACGCAAAGCATGTGCTTTATCAATTAGCTATGGCTTCTCATAGGTTGAAGCCAGAATGGTGGAAGGAAAGTGCACAATGCACACTGAGTGAGAGAGTGCCATAAATACACATAGGCAGGAGGTTAGGGGCTGGGTGCCATTGAGAAGGTTGGGAAGGGGAGTAGACTTCAGACATCTCACCCCTAATTCCTGTAATGTCTCCTTCCTGCTCTGAACCTTGAATAGACCCTTCCTGTACAGGCTTAAAAGCTTCCTCAGTCAGTTCTCAGGACTATGGTAAAACTACTAGACATGACAAAGACATCCTTATCCTAAGGGCTGCTACTGGAATTACACAAACATACCCATCTTAAAATGCCTGTAGGGAGAGGTCAACAATGTCAAGGCTTACACACATGGCATGAGATCCAAATCTTGCAGAGTTCCCAGGATTTTCCTCAGGCTTTTAAAGCTTCCTGTAATGTGCCTGTCCTCCCAACATGACAAAACCAGCAAAAAGGCCTGTGACACCTTTAAGACAAACAGAGGCAATCCACTCCCTGGGAATACTATCTCCCATTCTGGGTCTTTCACTTTAGAAGACATTGATAGACTGGAACAGGTTCAAAGGAAGGCAGACCAACATGTTGAGGGGTCTGGAAACCAAGTTCTGTGGGGGGACGGTTGAAGGAGCTGGGTATGTTTAGCCTGGCAAAGAGAAGATGGAAGGGAAATATGATAGAAGTTGCCTTCAAATATCTGAAAGGCTGTCACAAAGAAGGAGGAGTAGACTTTTTCTCTGTTGCTGCTCTGAGGGCAGGGCTAGAACCAACGGGCAGATATTCCAAGGAGGAAATTTCCCTGACCATAAGAGCTGTTCATCAGTGAAACAGTCTGCCGGCAGTGGTAGGCTCTCCTTTGCAGAAGCTTTTCAAGCAGAGGCTGGACAGTCATATGTCAGGGATGCTATAGCAGTTTCCTGCGCTGACCAGGGGGTTAGAACATAAGAATATAAGAACAGCCCTGCTGGATCAAAGACTGTCTAGTCCAGCATCGTGTTTCACACAGTGGCCCACCAGATGCCGCTGGATGCCTCCAGGCAGGAGTTAGGGCATGCCCTGTCTCCTGCTGTTACTCCGCTGCAACTGGTACTCAGAGGCATCCTGCCTCTGAGGCTGGAGGTGGCCTATAGCCCTCCGACTAGCAGCCGATGACAGACTTCTCCTCCATGAAGTCATCCAAACCCCTCTTAAAGCCTTCCAGGTTGTCGGCTGTGGCAGAGAATTCTTCAAGTTGATTCTGCACTGTGTGAAAAAGTACTCCCATTTATTGGTCCTAGATTTTCTGGCAATCTGGGTTGGACTTGACTAGAAGACCTCCAAAGTCCCTTCCAACTTGACATTCTATGATTCTATGAGATCCATTACTCAGTCTCTCAACTTGTATTGAAAATGTGAAAGAGGGAAGGAATTGGATCAGGGCAGTAATAGTGGGGAAGGGGATTAATCCTTCCCCCCTGCACCATTTCCCTGATCAATATGTTATCACTGCTTTAGCTGGTAGCCACCTAATGGCACAGCAGGGAAGTAACTTGCCTAGGGAGCAAGAGGTTGCCAGTTCGACTCCCCACTGTTATGTTTCCCAGACTATGGGAAACACCTACATCAGGCAGCAGCGATATAGGAAGAAGCTGAAAGGCATCATCTCATACTGTGTGGGAGGAGGAAATGGTAAACCTCTCCTGTATTCTACCAAAGAAAACCACAGGGCTCTGTGGGCGCCAGGAGTTGAAACTGACTTGACAACACACTTTACCTTTAGAGTTGCTAGAGAAAGGCACACCACACTACTAGATTTTTCAGACAACACAAGTCATTGTCTTACAGTAAACCAATGGCTAAATCCCAAATGACATATTGTAAAGACAAGTTTGCAAAGATAGCCACAGGTTTTTTGTTTTTCTTTTAAAGATACTGAAAGGAAATGTGTTAATCACTGAAATAAACTCTACGTCCGAGTGCAAAGTGCCTACTGTATCTAAAAAGGAAAACCACTCCATTACTTCTGTTGAGCTCAGTTATCCCTTTGGGACCAGCAAACCATAAGACTGTATAACTTATTGACTGCCATATAAATTGGATCTGCGCCCATATTACAAAACATAAACAATCTGCTACAAAAACATTCTGAAGAAGAGGTCAATTGCCCAGAGTTCATGAGATGGTTATATCACTTAATTATGGCATGAATGCACTGGGTGTGCCACAGATAATTGTTAAAACAATGTGAAGCCCAACAGTCAGCTTTGAAGCCTTTCATCTTAGTCCAGAAGTTCCGTGTGAGATCTCCACCATCATATGGTGCTTCCCTTCATGACATATCTTCATTATCTGGGGGGAGTTCCATGCATGTAAAGGTATGCATGTGGAGCTGCTCCTCCCAGGCAAGGGTACGAGGAAGCCTAGTTGTGCTGTAGCAGTAGGGGCACATCCATGTCAATGCAAGTGGAGCTTTGCCTGCAGCCTGCAGCCTATGAGACCATAGTTGCATTATACACATTAATCGCATAGTTAATAGTTCTAATGTTTTAAAATTCCTGATTGTGTAAACTGCCTGAGACATTGGTGCAGTGACATAGCTATAATAGGGCAAGGGGAGACAGTTGTCTGGGGGCCCAATGCCTTGGGGGGGGGCCCAGAGGCAAGTCATATGACTGACTGACCCCACCAGCCGTGCACCTGCCTGGGCTTCCTTCAGTTGTATTCATCCTCCAAAATTGATGTGAGGGCCATTTTAAAATCTTGTCTCTGGACCCACTCCAACCTTGCTACGCCCCTGCATTGGTGGAAGGTGGGATCTTAAAAAAAACCCCAACAAATACATTTTAACATATGATCAACGGGTTGTAAACATGAGTCACATACAGTGAGAAGTGATAACTCACCTCTCTTCTACTTGTTTACCAAGGGTATAGTGGAGGGGGGATACGCAGGGGACGGAGCGCTGGTACTTCTTGGCTTCTCTGGCTGTTGGGGTGGGCATGGACATGGGGGCCATCATGGAGAGCACCTGCACTTCTGAATTTGCAAATACATAACTGTTGTTTACTATTTTGCCATGAATTTACCATGTGGCTCATGAAAACACACAGTACACAATGGAGTTACATGTTATCCATGCTGAACCAGCCTAGGCCCATTGAGGTCATTTTACCTCTTGCAGAGATGGCTTGAACATTGTCTCAGTGGATTTCTCACACTTGCTTTGTGATTTATAAGGTCCAGATTTAAACAAACATTTGCCACTGTCATGTCTAGCTTGACTCTAAGGGGCCTATGTTTAATACAAGATGCCATTCTGTACACACATACTTGGAAGTAAATCCCCTTTAATTCAGTGCCTTACTTCAGAGTAAGCACACACATTGGCAGTGCTAGTGCCAGATTGATGGGAGCCTTTGGCTAAGTACCTTTGCAGGGCAGCTGCACTGACAGCCACCATCTCTCTCTCCCCCCCCCCCCAAATGCAGTGCCCCCACAATTGCATCACTGACTGGACAATGCAGCAAGGGGGGCATTGCATTATAGGGGAAAAGATGGCAGCTGCCAACAGCTGCTAAAGATGGCTCTGAACCTACCTTACCTCAGTAAGGTAAGCACCCCCAGAATGGTTTGGCAGGAGAAGCTTAGTTTGGCAGTATTGGCAACTGCTTGGAGTGCTTTTCAGCAACTGAGCTGGTGGCCACCATTTTTCCCACTAAGGCCTCAAAGGTCAGTCATGATGGGCCCTTTGATGGTCCTGGGCCCTCAGCCAGTGTCAAAGTTGGCTGACTCCTGGCACCAGCCCTGTGGATAGAGCTGGACAGCCAGAGTTTAAAACCCATAGATTTCAGCGGGTTTATGCATGGTAATGGCCATGGTTTGGAAAACAGCTATACAGCTCTGCTCTGTCCCCATGCTCAGAATCTGTTTCAGCTACAGAAGCTCAAATCTGGTTTTCACTGTTGCAGCTAAAACTAATCCATATGACTGGACTTGCCTACCAGCCATCCTCAAGTGATTTTCTCTGACGGAGTCCTGTTGCATTTGCTCATACCCGGGAGCCCAGCTTTAATTGTTTAATCCTTTAAAAGAGAACTTTAAGCCAACTTGAGTCCACCTTTGGAAGTCTGAAATACACCAGCTTTTGAAAAGTTATTCTGTTAATCTTTTAATGCTTGTGTTCCTTTCAGAGCAAGTGGGTCTTATATGAAGAGGTATAGTGATGATAATTAATTTCAGCTGTAAGATTTATTGCTAAATAAAGTTTTGAATAAGTCCTCCACACTAGCACTACTTTTCATGGAATGGATCATGGCATCCGAGCATTGGCAAAGACAAAACGTGAAACCAAGAATTTGAATTATTTTCATATCTGCACTGCTGTCAGAAGCCTTTTGAATGGTGGTTTTTTGTTTTGTTTTTAATGTGCCCTTTGAACATTAGCTGTTTGTCTAAGCAACGTAAAAATATTATGTCAGGACTCTAACGACACATTGTATAATCAGATCTCACACTGGCCCATTTGTGTCCCCTGCTCTGAAAATGATGATCATTTTATACATTCTGTATTTAACACGGCATTCAGCTGGTGGTGTGTAATTTGGCAAGTTGTAAAACATAAGTGTCAGATCAATGGTCTGTGTCCAATGCGAGCAATTAAAGCTGATGTCCATTTATAATGTGGCAAAGAAATGACACTTTCAATTTATGGAGCGAATAATGATGGCAATTATTATTTATAGTTCAAGACTTTTTTCTTAAAAAAAAAAGAATGGTAGTAGAGTCTAATCATTGGGAAACTAGGAATTCCTCTGTTCTAAAGTTGTAGTACAGGGGTGGGCAGACGTAAGACTTCTGGGAGCTATTTCTCCTCTCCGCCAAGCTTTGGGAGCTATTAGCATGGAGAAGCTGCTTGTGGGGGCAGCACTGGTCACAAAATGGCAGAGTTTACAAAAATTCACATCAACAGAACATGGGGTTTTAATATCGAAACCGCTAAATGCCAAACAAATTTTGCTGCAGTACAGGAGAGAAGCAGGAGGGGTTGTTTTATGGGGAAGGAGACTGGAGAAGAATTAATGGGAAAGAAAGTAAAAGCAACCTAAACACTTGAAGAAAGAGAAATTTAAAAGGGTGTGGCCATGCCCCTATTCAGCCAGCCAATCAGATCTGCAGTATTGGCTGAAAGGGGAGGGTGGGAAAAGCAAGCATAAACGCCTGCTTGCTTATGAGAGCTACTTCAGAGAAGCCTGAGGGCTACCAGTAGCTCTCGAGTTACCTATACCTAAGGCCCACTCCTGATGTAGTATACTGTATTTCAACCAGTGGCGTAGCGACGAGGAGGGCAGCCCTGGGATGAGATTTGGGGTGGCCCCCAACACCGATGATGCCACTGCCACCTCTTGCCACTCACCTATCACTACCCAGTGCTGATGCTCTGCCTGGCCACCTGAATGACTTTGCTTTATTGGGCCAGGCTGCACTGTGATCTGATTAGACCATGTTGCAGCCAGCTAAGGAAGTCAGCTGGCAGCGCAGGCAGGCAGTGTGGGAGACCAGATAGCTGGTGGGGGCTGCAAAAGCAGGCAGGCCCCAGGTGGCGGCTGCAGTAGGGATGGGAGGGGGCACAGTGGCATGGGACAGTAGGTGGCCAGACAGCAGCAGCAGAGATGGAAGGGGGCAGCAGAAATGGGAGGGGGCATGGTGGCATTGGGCACCCAGACACCCCAAGACTAAGACACATCACAAGGAAATGTGGGCAGGGGTTGAGCCTCCAGTGGCCCCCAGAAATCACATGGGTACCAGCAGCCCAGAGACATCCACACTTTTTCAAGTCAAAGGATTCATGCCTTTAAGCACACTTAAGAATATAAGAACAGACCTGCTGGATCAGGCCCAAGTCTAGCAGCCGGTTTCATACAGTGGCCCACCAGATACCTCTGAGAAGCCCACAGGATAAAGGTGAGGGCATTATTGTTGCTCTTGCTGTTGCTCCTCTATGGCTTGTATTGAGAGGCAACTTGTCTCTGAGGCTGGAGGTGGCCTATAGCCTCCAGACTAGGAGCCATCAATAGACTTGTCCTCGGTGGATTTGTCTAAGCCCCTTTTAAAGCCATTTAGTCACACTTTTAGTACATAGGCCCACTAAAAATTTTTTAGAGCTAATTGCTCAGTGGATAGAATCAACAACTTGCCACTGAAGAATAATCACAATTTTGTGGTTTGAAAAAGCAGAGGTGATATTGGGGAAATGATACACACACACACCCGGCCCGATTGTCACTGAAGAAAATATCAGAAATATCTCAAAGTTTTGGTAAAACCTTAAAATATCACTTTTGACTGAAAAAATTTACTGTGAACGAAGGTGGTTCACAGTAAAATAAAACATATTATTTAAAAATAGCATAAACACCACAAGAGCAGATACAAACACAATTTACAATATCAGAGAGGGGCCATAAAGTAAACCAACATATCAGATTAATCTGATATTTGATGGCTATACACACAACTGAAAACATATTGGATTACTACACATACTATATGTATTAGGGCTATCATTTGTTGTAAGAAATGTTAGCTGATGAAACCTATTACTTGATTAGGTTATTAAATGGTTCTAGATACATTTGTATATAAGAAAAATAACCAGTCCTTTAAAAAAAAAAGGTGTACTTTCTTTGGATTGTATCCAAATAAATTTTGTCACGATTAAACATCATTGAAATCAATGAGGCAAATTAGTCATGACTAAATCAATTCCCTTAATTTCAGTGGGACATAGTAATGACTAACTTTCTTTGTATGTTGATGATACACACATGTATTTAGCAAGCACAATCCAGGAAAAGTATTCTCTGTTCTTTCACACACAGGAAGGAAAGCCTCTTTTAAAATGTGCTTGCCACTTGCAGTTTTTATCAGTATAAGTACTAAAAATAACCTGCTGTGTGATTAACTGAGGGATCCATTTTCCAATATTTTTCACAATATTAAGTCATTAGCATCCAGAATTGTTTTCAACAGTAACCTGGAGTAATCAAGAATATGGATTCTGAATACAGTATTCCTGTATTCAGGTATACTGAATACAACAGTTACCAGGAACAGTGATTCCTGAAGACTTCAGGCTAATCCTGGAAGACTGGCAGTACAAAGCAGGGTATGTCCTCTGCTGCTTTCATAATCAGGGGGTGGGGGGAGGGATTTGCAGAAAGGAGTGTTAGGTCTGCACTGGTTTGTATAGCTTCCTGGCTAAAAGGGGAAGGATTTTTATTTGGTTGGGTGTTGTTTGGGTTTTTGGGTTTTTTGCTTCAGCCATCTCCCTAAACCCAAGCCCAGGGTGGAGGGTTGTTCTCCTGCAGCTGGCTTCCCATCTGGCCAGGTGCTGCCTCTATAGCTTCTCTGACCTGGAAGATGAAGGAGGTTTTATTTGTTCACAGGGGCAAGTTCCACCCCTCTCCCCGATGTCCTTGCCCTTCACCACATTCCAGGATCCAGGCCACACCCTACATGTGAAAAATGCTGTGGGTGGGGCCCAGGGGCGTAGCAAGGTTGGAGTGGGCCCAGAGACAAGATTTTAAAATGGCCCCCCCCTCACTGAAGCTCAGCTCATGAAGTAAAGAAATCTTAAATGAGGCTGAATAGTGGTAACAAAAAATATAGTAAAAGGTTTTGTAAACTGTGGATGATGCAAGTCATTTAATGGTACTAGAGAAAGACATGCTGTTCTGGTAGCTCCAGGTCTTAAGACTCACATAAATTTCAAAGGATGAATACAACTGAAGGAAGCCCGGGTGGGTGCACAGCTGGGGGAGCCAGTCATGTGACTTGCCTCTGGGGGCCCTCCAAGGCAGTGGGCCCCCAGACAACTGTCTCCCCTTGCCCTATTATAATTATGCCCCTGGTGGGGCCAGTTATCCAGATGAATTTTTGGTGAGGTAAAGAGGGACTCCAAGTGAAAGTTGAAGGAATATTGTTGCCTCTGAAGAAGAGCATATGCCTGAAATGTGTTAGGCCCTTTTGAACATTTTAAGTAAGACAGATAGATGTATGTATGTATGTAGCTAGCTAACACCATGGAGTTGCGGGGTTGTTTTTTTAGCCTACTTTCCTTAAGGAATGTAAGCTTATAAGATCACACAGCTTTCTGTGTGTATGTCCGTGTGTGTGTGTGTGTGTGTGTGTGTGTTCCCCACTTTCAACTTTGCAGTGCTTGGACTTATTTAGACCAAATTTGGTACAGTTGTAGAGACACATAGGGATACCTCAATGGCATGGTTTGTGATCATGATACCATCCACCTGAGTTCAAAATGATAGATGTGTGAACGCTTGAGGTGCAAATAGGCTAACTTGTGAACTACCTATCCAATCTGAATTAAATTTGGTAATTGCAGGGACACTTAGGGACATCTCAATGGCGTAGTTTGTGATGATGTAATCCATCCCAATTCAAGATGGTGGACGCATGAATGTTTGAGGCCTAAATGGGCTAACTTATGAACCACCTAACTGATTTGAACCAAATTTGGTACAGTCATACGGACTACATAGGGGCACCTTAATAGCATAGTTTGTGATGATGTCATCAGAGGCGTAACTATAGGGGGGCAGGGGGGGCACGTGCCCTGGGCGCCATCTTTTCTGGTCACGTGGGGGGCGCCGCCATGACAAAAAAATTTTTTCAATTTTTTTTTAAAATTTTTTGTTAATACAAATGTTTCCTGCTCAGTGCAGCAGCGCTGCAGCAGTCAAGGGAGCGCGTCGGCACCCCCTCCCCCACGAGCGGCCCCTTCCGCGCTGCCCGCACCCCCCCCATTGCTTTGCTGGCGCCTGGCGGCCAGTCAGTGGCCTGGCTTGGCGGCGGCAGCGGGCACTTGTGAGGAAAAACCTAAGTATAATGTAGTATGTTGGGGGGGCGGGGGCGCGCAGGGGGGCGCCATTTCAGTGCTTGCCCTGGGCGCCGTTTTCCCTAGTTACACCTCTGGATGTCATCCACCCTATTGGATGGCAGACGCTTGAATGTTTGAGGTGGAAGATGGTAATTATCAATTAAGATTGTAGTGAAAGGAAATTAGGCAGATTAGTTCTTAGCAGAACTTATTTTTTTCTAGCTCCTATAATCAAGGTGCACCCTAAGTGGCACAGCGGGGAAATGCTTGACTAACAAGCAGAAGGTTGCCGGTTCAAATCCCTGCTAGTATGTTTCCCAGACTATGGGAAACACCTATACTGGGCAGCAGTGATATAGGAAGATACTGAAAGGCATAATCTCACACTGTGCAGAAGGAAGCAATGGTAACCCCCTCCTGTATTCTACCAAAAGAAAACCACAAGGCTCTGTGGGCGCCAGGAGTCAAAATTGACTTGACGGCACACTTTACCTTTACCTTAAACAAGGTGCAACTCTTGGTTCCTCTACCACAGAAGGGGGCAGTGGTAATTGCAGCTCCCTCCTACATGTACCTCCAAGACATATTGCTGAAGAGCACATTTGCTGCATGTACTGATTACAGTGTGATGATGGGTACTTACATTGCTGTTATTTATGAATGTGTAATGTATGAAGCAGCTCTTAGAAATGAGTTTTACAGTCCCTGAATCTGCAACACAAATGTATCATCAGTTATAACTGCAGAGGTATTGGTGCCTACCCATCTAGCTTTAAAGATCCAGACACATTTTATTGGTAATGAATAAAAGCCAATGATTTATTACCACCTATTTTTTTTCTGGAGACACCCTAGAATCTTCTCCACAGCAGCAGTCAGAAGAAAAGGGCATTTCCCCCCTTGCTGCCTTGACTCTGAATCTTGTAAAAGCAGTTAATGTACTCAAGCATTGTGTGACACTTGTTAAAAACACACAGCTACTGTGGTTTTTATAAGGTGTGTAGCAATATCAGACCTTGTATCTAGCAGGAGGAACAAACTCCTAAATGAGTGGGTAGGTGTAGCCTGCTGTGGTGATATCACAGGGTGAAGCCAGAATATTGTATTGCTCACTGAAGCAAGAGAGGAGGGTGCGGAGAACAGAGGCAATAATTCTCCTTGGGCTTCACCAATAACCTTCATTGAGATAAATCATTTTAAAGCTGAAGGCTGTGTTCAAGCTTGACTGCTTAACTGAAATAAATGTTCTATAAAACATGCTCACAATGAATTACTGAGACAAAGTGGGAGAGCACATTCCAAAACGTTGGTGTACAGGTGAGTAATAGAGGGGCACTTAGTTCAACACAGAATGAACCGAGGGCAATGGATGCAGCATTAAGGGCCTCTTAATAGGGGATTGGTGGGGTGGTGGGTGGGGGAGGCAACATAAGTATCTCTCTAATTCAGTGTGTACTCTAGGTGCTCAGCACACTGCAGAATTGGAGCCCTGAACTTTAGCAAAGCAGAGATCTTACACATGATTAAAAGAATTGTTTGAAGTCAAATGTGTGACTGAGTGGCACAGCCTTTTTGGTTGTTTTAACGAACATAAGAACAGCCCTGCTGGATCAGGCCCAAGGCCCATCTAGTCCAGCATCCTGTTTCTCACAATGCTGAACATTCAGAAAACTTTAGAAAGTGAGCATGCAGTGGTATCCTATTCTTGTTTATGGAGTTCCCAGAATTCAGTGAAACTTACCCAGGAGTGATCCAAGATATTTTGCTGTCTGAGGTAAAGGACAATTGATTCGGCCACCACCACCACCTGCAACCAGGTACTCGGAGTTCTTAAGGCATGCTGCTGAGGTAGGGATGTTCCCAGCTTGTGTTGGGGGAAGGAGGAAGGGAAATGAAGAGATGTGCCCCACTAGAGCAAAGATGAGAAAATGAACAATATGCTCCAGTGGCATTAGGAAAGATGGTTGCAGTGAGGCCCATGAGGTGAGGCCTCCTCCACCCCTCATTGGGCTCTCCTGGGAGGAGAGCTAGTCTTGTGGTAGCAAGCATGACTTGTCCCCTGAGCTAAGCAGGGTCTGCCCTGGTTGCATATGAATGGGAGACTAGAAGTGTGAGCACTGTATGATATTCCCCTCAGGGGAGGGAGCTGCTCTGGGAAGAGCATCTAGGTTCCAAGTTCCCTCCCTGGCTTCCCCAAGATAGGGCTGAGAGAGATTCCTGCCTACAACCTTGGAGAAGCCGCTGCCAGTCTGTGAAGACAATACTGAGCTAGATAGACCAATGGTCTGACTCAGTATATGGCAGCTTCCTATGTTCTTATGTTCCATTGTACCTGTGCCTGAGGCAAGCACCTCACCCTGCCTCATGTAAGGTCTGCCCCATGGCTTACCTCTTAGTAAGTGTGTTGCAGCCATAGGCTTATAAATCACTTACGAGACTATTTAAAAAATATTTACCTTCCACTTATTTATTCCAGCACTCTTCCCCCCCCCCCGCATCAGGTGCCTACTCATACTATTTGATTGATTTAATAACTTATACAATGGCCTTAACACAGTCAGGGTGGCTAACACTAGAGCACATTCCCCAAATTTGGCTTTTACTCCATCTTGTCTCAGTCATAACTGATTATGGTTTCTCTCCAAGCAAACATGATCTCTGACATGAGGGTTATTGCGCATTCCCCACTTCCCAAAGTGGTGAGAAGTCCCAGGGACAACACTGGTTGAGTTTTGGTTTCCTTTGGATGTGAGAGCAATGGAGACTTATGCTATTTTTATAATATTCTACAAATAAACAAGTAGAGCATAAGTGGAGCAAACAGCATGTGCATTCCTAAGGCAGCAGATTCACTGTCTCACACAAACACACAAACACACACACACACCCTTGCCTTGTAAAGCACGGTACAGTGTGTCAACCTCCCCATGCTCTGGAGGTTGTTCAAGAAATATCTCTGTATCAAGAAACCATTTCCTAATTATTAACTTCCATAAAGAGACACTGACTCTTTAGGAGACATTAAGAGACATTAAGAACTATCAAGCAGCAGGCTACCTAACAAAATCAAGTAGTTAGTCAGCCATAATATTAAAATAGCTTAACAGAATTAAAACAAACAAAAATAAAGTCTCCCAAAGTCCAGTTTAATACAATAGGCTGCAATAAAAATTAACTCAACAATAAGAATACTGATTATTAATAATGTATTTTAAAAATTAATAATGTATTCATACTCCAATATGAACTGGCTTTCTTAGAGCCAATTCCCACTTTACTGTGTATGATGATTGCCATATGAATACTATGAAGTGTGAAGGGAAGACATGTAGGAGACATGTTTCTATCACAATGCTTGGAGATTTGCCTCTCCCTTTCATATTTTATCTCACTGCTGCAATCTCTAGTGTAACACAGCAAACACATGTGCTGTATAAGAACTAGACCTTAACTTCAACTAAGAGGCCTTGCTGAAAGAATTTTTATTAGCCTAAGCACCCAATTTTCTAAATATATCTGAGCGGGCAGGTTTTATGGCTGCTGGCAAGATAAAGGAGGGAAACACCCATATTCTGGATACTCTGAAGACTAAAATCACTGCCCCGGGCTGGGTGGGGGGGAAGGAAGAGGCACTTACTTGCCTCAAGATTTCACAGCCATACTATTCCTTGCTGCATCCCTTAATCCCCAGGGACTGGAGGTCCCAGTGCTACCATCATTGTTGTTACCTTCTCCTTTCATGCAGCATCATTTCTAATATATGGCTGGATGAAGAGAGTGGTCAAGGGCAGTGACAAATCTCCTATATGTCCCGAGCTCAGAAGTGTAACAAGGGCATCTCCATGAATTTTCTCCAAATGAACACTAGTTCATTCCATCATAACATGATAATCGAAAAGATATTAGAGTGTCCAACAAGTCCTGATGTATTGTTACCAGCTGAGCTTATTCTACCTGCTCCCAGAAGCCTCTCTGGTTGCAACTGCATCTCCAGGCTTGGAGATTGCACCTTTGCTATGCTCAGAAGCTATTCTGCAAAGTAGCTCCCCATCTATGTTATACATGGGGACAAGTTGCTCAGTTGGCAGTGGACTGGTTGCCCCCAGATCTGGCTACAAGCACTACAAACTGGAAAGGGGATTAGATTCACACTCCCTCTTTCTATGAGGGAGTTCCAGCTGAGCAGACTTCAGAACTAGCTACTTCAAGTGTCTGGCATTCAAGATCATTTTGGCCTTGGAATGAACCCTAAACTCCCCTCATCCTCTCACAAGAGAGATAACACCTATTGCTAATGAAGCAACTAGGCCAGGAAGGGAAGGCAGATAAGACAAGTGCAACAGCAGACTCCATTACAATAGGGATGAGTCAGTGATGTAACTTTGAAGAGGTGCTGATTGAAACTTTTGATAGAATTATTCGGAGAGTCTGTCCCTGCACAGGATACTCTTTTGATACACCTGCATATTCTCGTTTTTATTACAATAAGCTTTGAATTCAATCAGCTTTGAACTCAGGAAGCTGAGTTCAATCAGCTTTGAACTCAGGAAGGTGTATCAGACATAATGCATTCCAAAAAAGCTTGTATGGACTCCCCTATTCAGCACAGCATGACAACAGCAAAGTGCCCCCAAGGAACATTTTGGGATATATGTATTCCTAACCCCATGACTCAATACCTTAAGTGGTGCTGCAGGGACTAACAAGCAGAAGGTTGCGGGTTCCAATCCCCACTGCTACTATATCGAGCAGCGGTGATATAGGAAGATGCTGAAAGGCATAATCTCATACTGCACTGGAAGAGGCAATGGTAAACACCTCCTGTATTCTACCAAACAAAACCACAGGCTCTGTGGGTGCCAGGAATTGAAATTGACTTGACAGCACACGTTGTTATTAATTAATTAATTGGGTTTCTATACCACCCTTCCAAAAATGGCTCAGGGTGGTTTACAAAGAGAAATAATAATTTAAAAAATGGATCCCTGTCCCCAAAGGGCTCACAATCTAAAAAGAAACATAAGATAGACACCAGCAGCAGTCACTGGAGGTACTGTGCTGGGGTGCATAGGGCCAGTTACTCTCCCCCTGCCAAATAATAGCAATAGCAATAGCAATAGCAATAGCAATAGCACTTACATTTATATACCGCTCTATAGCCGGAGCTCTCTAAGCGGTTTACAATGATTTAGCATATTGCCCCCAACATTCTGGGTACTCATTTTACCGACCTCGGAAGGATGGAAGGCTGAGTCAACCTTGAGCCCCTGGTCAGGATCGAACTTGTAACCTTCTGGTTACAGGGCGGCAGTTTTACCACTGCACCACCAGGGGCTCCACATTAAAGAGAAGCACCACGTTAAAAGGTGCCTCTTTGCCAAGTTATCAGGGTTTACTTTACCTTTAACCCCATGACTCAGTGTGCTTCCTCATGTATTACACCTGGGATTCCCACTGCAAAACATCTCCATGTTCTCTTGTGCCTCTCACTCAGGACCCCATTAGACTCCAACAAGAACTCCAGCAGACCACCTTGGTGTTCCCATCTTCATTGGGGCCACCTGAGCTGAAATCACTACCTCCCTGGCCAATTCGCTGCCCTCACACCAAGGATCAGCTTATTGTGCTTAGTTTAAGATTGATCCCCCTGCCAATCTATCCAGCTGGCCTCATGCTGGAACTTTCCTCTTGAGCAACCCCAATAACTCCTTCAACTCTCCTGCTTTCCACTTCACTTCCCCGGAGGGATGCTAGTCTCCAGCTGCCCAAGTCAGATCTTCATGAGGATAGGTGATATAGCCTCTTGCCCAGCTCCTTCAGGGCTGAATCTATCCCTTTCTCTGATTTCTGAAACCTTGCCCCTCTATCTTAAAGTACTTCTCTCTAGCCCACCTGGGAATTTACACACAATCTGGAACCTTCAGCTAAATGTGCCTTATAATAGTCTATTTTTTAAACATAATTGTATTGCTTTTTCATTAGGATCACCTAGTAACTTAGTCTATTGCACTTATTATTTCTCTTTCAATAAACTTATTTTTGTTAATTAAAGCCAATTTCTCTCAAGCCAATTTACTTCTACGCTTGCACAAATTAAGGCTGATTGGAACCGTCTCCCCTTTTAAGCTAAATTCCTCACATTCGCCCGAACTGGGGGTGTTAACCAATCATCCCCAAGGCAGTTCGATCAACCTTATCTGAGAAAGGCTGGGTTGAGGGAGCCTTCTTTTGGACTCCAGCAGCAGGAGCAGAGGGGATAGCAATCATTTTCTTATCGTTTTTGGTGCAGGTTCTGGCAAATACAGTGGGCTGAACCTGTGCTTGCAATTCCAGAGCAATGTTGTGGAGGAGCTGCACAAAGTGTGGGGTGAGAGCATTGCTCACAGCTCCTGCCAAGTTGCTATACAGCTCCACCATCATCAGCCATACTGCTCACCTCAGTTCAGTCGAGCCTGGTAAATGGGGACAGCTATAGAGGAAGCACATCCGTGCTCTCACCGGTTTCTCATGCAACAGCATGTTAAATAGGGATCTAAAGGAGCACACCACATGAAAATGATGCTGCCAACTATAACTCAAAACAATCCAGCTTAAAGAAGAAGAGGAAGAAGAAGTTGGCTTTCACAGACACACACACACACACACACACACACACACACACACACACAGAGATTGATCCACCCCACCCCCCAGTTGTTGGGCAACTTCAGAAAGGCTTTGTTTGGGATCTGCACCTAAATTAGTCTCTGGAACCCCTTCCCCTTGCCCATCAGGATCCTTCTCTGGTGATTTTAAAGAAACATACTAATACTAATATGCTAAAAACACTGGCTAACATCCAGACTAAGTTACTCAATAGCACTGCTCAGGAGTTGCTCTAACAGGCTACTTAATTTCAATGGCTGACATGATGTGCAGTGGTATGGAGCTGCTGCACACCACATCAGGGCTGCGGTGGACTCCCATTGTTGTGAGTGGGAGAAACTGTGGTAGCACTGCTTGCATGACCACCTATTCTATTCAGTGTTGGAGCCACCTTAAAAGTTTGCAGCTTCCCGATGCATGTGCAACAGCCCTGTACTGCAGCCCTGTTCCACTGTCAATAGAACTTCAATAGAACCACCCTGTTCCATCAGTCAATAGAACTTCTGTTGAGTAATTCAATCAGGATGTCAGCCACTGGCTTTCCCCTCTTTTAGTTTTTAAGACAGTTAGATGATGTATGCTGCTGAAGTGGATTTGTTGACTGCTTTTATTGGTAAATTGTGTGTTAATGGTTTTTTACATTATTATTAGCTGCTTCTAAAATACTCATCGTGGAGAGGTGGGATACAAATATCTTAAATAACAACTAAATTTGGAGATTTTCAGATTAATGGCCTTCTGATTGTTTTTGCTACATCATCATTATTATATGTGGGACACTCTGAACAAGTAGCCAAGAATCCTAGAAATGGAATTAAGGATATTAACAGTAACATTCACAAGAATATTACTAACAGTTTTGACTCGCTTTCTTGAACTTCCCAGACCTGAACTCCATGGATTTCTATGTCAATAAGAGCTTTAGGTTTTCAGAAATGTGCAGGCTAAAGCGATCTTCCACTATACATAGCCCAGCTAATGGACTGCCAAAATAGGAAATGTCTGGGCTAGGAGCTACCTACTGCGGAATCTATGAATAGGCTGACCTTTTTGCCATTGTTTTTCCACTTTCCATGTGGAAAACAAGACAGGTTGTAATAATATTATTTAAAGGCTTGAGTTGATACCTAATTACTGCTTTTGAATGTAGAGCTTTAACCGTCTGGCAACATCAATTATACTTATGGGGAAAGAAGTGTCCCATGGCTCATTCTCCTTTCAAGGGGACTGAATTCAAAAGGGGGCAGAAGACAAGGGCAGAATTCCAGGAGTAAAAAGGAACTGTAAAATTGAATTTTTACCAGAGATACTTTTATTAAAAAATACATAAGAAATGAAGCACAAACACTGGTGTGTCTTGGGGGCACATCCAGGACTCCTTGGATGCATGTAAGTCTCTGAGGTAAAGAAAACCCTAACAAGGCCTCTGTGCCTTGAAGAGGTGCATGGAAGGAAACATTCTACCAGGTGCTGTTTCTGATCTGGAATGTGAAAAGGCTACACCATGAGATCTTTACCCTACTAGAGGTCTCCAAAACAGCTCCTTTTTACATTTTACATTTTCAGAGGGAAAACAGCTATTGGTCAGCTATTTCAGAGGGAAAACAGCTATTCGGGGAGTTACCACTGGCTGCTTTGGTGGTGACCTAAAACCAGTCCTTCTTTAGGGTTGTTCCAGGGCTCCGGAACAGGCTCCCAAATTAAATCAGAACCATCCCATCTCTGGCTGTTTTTAAGCAACTTTTGAAAACACACCTTTTTTTTAATCAAGCTTTTAGTTTATAATGTTTTAAAGTTGTATTGATGGCTACTATAATTTGGTTTAAATGAGTTAAGGTTTTAATTTCTGTTGGGTTTTAATTGTAAATTGCCCAGAGGTTTTTTATGGGGCAATATATAAATACGATTGATTAAATGAATAAATAAATAAGATTGCTTCTTTGTCCTGGTAGCTTTTTGTACAACCAGTACTGTTTTGCCCCCAGTACAGTCTAAGCTAGCCACTTAATGGTGCAGTGGGGAAATGACTTGACTAGCAAGCCGGAGGTTGCCGGTTCAAATCCTCACTGGTATGTTCCCCAGACTATGGGAAACATAGCTGGGTGACTCTGGGCCAGTCACTTCTTTCTCAGCTTAACCTACTTAACAGGATTGTTGTGAGGAGAAACTTAAGTATGTAGTACTCTGGGCTCCTTGGAGGAAGAGCGGGATATAAATGTAAATAAATAAACAAACAAACAGTGATATAGGAAAGATGCTGAAAGGCATAATCTCATACTGTGTGGGAGGAGGCAATGGTAAACCCCTCCTGTATTCTACCAAAGACAACCACAGGGCTCTGTGGTCACCAGGAGTCAAAATTGACTGGAAGGCACACTTTACCTTTACTGTCTAAGCTAGTGTTTCTCAAACTTTTTGGAGTCAAGGACCGCTAAATTCGTCATGCAGAGTTTCAAGGACCGCAACATTTTTTGTGTGCAGTTTCTAGTCCCAGACCAGCAGTTAGCAAAGGGGTTTCAAGTTTATCTATTAGTACAGGCGTTCACAGGTGTTCACCACTCAAATGTCCTGATGGGCCAAAACTGACCGTGACTTGGCTCATGGGGGCCGAGGTCAATTTTTAGGGTGCTGGTTATTAAAATAACACTTAATCAATCAATTAAATCAAAGTGAAATTAATGAAAATGAATTTATTCAATATTTTACTTTTGAAGTTCTGGCTCAAAAGGGGGAGGGAGGAAAGGATGAGACATCATGTCTCCCTGGCACCTGAGATTTGTCCAGTCCAGATTTAACATTACCATATTTTAAAAATAGGTTGCAACCTTACACTCCATTCTTCCAATTCTGTCTTTTCTTACTCCTCATCTATCTATTTTGCATATAAACATGCAGGCAGGAACTTGTGTCAAGTTCCTGTATACATAATATCTTGCTTCTTAAATGCATAAAAATAGTAATTTAATATTGCTTTTAAAATAGTACTCTCTCTTACACACACAGTACTCCCCCTCCAGCTTTCCTCCTCTCTTCATTTGGTAATCACTGCCCTTGCTCTCCTTAGCAAATGGGACAATGCATGTTTGCTACCATAAAACCAGCTTATCAACTTAATTGATAGGAAGCTTAAAACATGACATCTCATATCAGACTGGAAGTCTGTAACCAAACATCATCCAAAAAACCTCCAAGCAGTACACTCAGAACTAAAACACTCATTACCTTGAAAAGGTAATGTTATGGTTATGAACTTTACACATCAATATGGCATCCACATTAGGAAAGTAAACCACAGGGAATGGGGTGGGAGATTTAACCCTTCATACCACACATTCATATATATCCAGGTTTTTACAACTGTAATGATTTTTAGGCAGAGGTTTAAGGGAGGGGGGGAGTACTATGTACTCACACATGAGTGGGAAGACTTTTAGTGGGTCTCTTCTTCATCCTTCTTTCCCTCCTTCTCTCTCCTCTATTCACCATTTCATACCTTGCTACACCCAGCCCCCACTCCATCCCCTTTCTCGTGATCTCTTTTTTCCACTGGTTTTCTCAGTTCACACACATTGCACTAGTTCTCTCTCCTGCCTGCATGTTTGCTTTTAAAAATCCCAGTTTATGTTAGCTTCATCCCCTTTTTGGTAAGTCAGCAGCTCACCCTAGCCACCCCTTTCTTCATCTCCCTCATCCCCCCCCCCACATTTTATTTCTCAGTTCACACAGATTGTACTTGTTCTCTCCTGTATGCTTGCTTTTAAAAATCCCATTTTATTTGATCTTCATCCCCTTTTGTTGAGTCAGTACATGATCAGCCCGCCCCTCACCCCCACCCCTTTCATTCTTCTTATCTTTCCCTTCTTTTTTCATTTGATCAGCACTGTTGCTTACTTTTGTTTGTTTTCTTATCTTTTGCCTGCCTGCCTTCCTCTGTTCCTCCTCTGTAGTAGTTCAGAACAGAGTTTATGCATGCAGAAGTTCAGAACAGCGTTTATGCATGCAGCACTCCAGCCAAGCCAAGCACTCCCTCTCACTCGCCCTGCTACCTGCCTCCTCTGTGTTTCACCAGCTGCATACCAGTGACGTCACTCGCTCTCTCTATCTCCTCTCATCAAAGAGACTGGAGAGATTAGCTGGGAGTGAGAAAAGGCTGTCTGGGACTCCGGAGGAAGACAGAGCCCTGCAGCGAAGGCCTCCTGGTTAAAGATTAGCTCCAGGGAGCTAATCTCCAGGGTGTTAAAGGACTGGCATGCTTGAAAAGGAGGGGGTGTTAAAGGACTTGCACGGACCGGCACTCAACCCCTTGGGGACCAGCAGCGGTCCGGGGACCGCGGTTGAGAAACTGTGGCTAAGCTAATTAGGACTATCAACACTTCTCCACTCCATTTTAAAACTACTACAAACTAGGACGTTTACAATGAAATATCCTTTACTCTTCTCTCCCCATCTTCTTTTGTTCCTATTTCCAGCCTGAAGAAGCATTTTGGCGAACTCAAAAATTTACTCATGACTTGCTAATGTTTGGGTTGGTCCTAAAATGTTTCCTACTTTTTTCTTCTATTTACATTAGATCCTAATAGCCTCCTTAGGATCTAAAGGTCATCTGCACAAAATAAGAATGGTGTGAAAGCATCTTTTGTTTAAGAGGGACATACATGTATACCTAGCTTGAGGGGATTAGGGAGGAGCTCACAATCATATCAGGGATGTCTGCATTTCCCACTTTAAAAAGCCTGGGCTCAAACTATTCACTAGGGAATGTCAAATGAATAAAGCCAAAAACATAACACAACAGCCCAACCCAACTATCTAACAAACAAAAAATGGGGGTGAGGGAGACATCCCCTTAAAAACCCAAACAGGCAGCAACCTAAGGCTGCATACATAAATAACAAAACATTGAAAAGATCTCTTCAAGTTTCAGGAATGTTAAGCTCTTCTAATCATTTGACCAGACTCACTATCAATTTTTCACTATCATTTGGTATTATTATTATTATTATTTCGATTTCTACACCACCCTTCCAAAAATAGCTCAGGGCCGTTTACAAAGAGAATTAACAAATAAATAAGATGGCTCCCTTTCCCCAAAAGGCTCACAATCGAAAAGGAAACCTAAGATAGACACCAGCAACAGTCACTGCAGGTACTGTGCTGGGGGTGGATAGGGCCAGTTACTCTCCCCCTGCTAAATAAAGAGAATCACCACGGTAAAAGGTGCCTCTTTGCCCAGTTAGCAGGGGTAGCCAGTAAAAACTCAGAAGTAAAAGAAACTGCTAAGGATCAACACATGTAAGTGTATGAGTGAAATTACAGGTGTAATCAATTTCAGGTTTAAAAGATCAACATATTTCAGTTTTTGTGAAAACTAATTCAAATAAATTCCAACTGCATGAAATATGTGATTATTTTTAGGATTTTAAGCAGTCAATAGGCATTAATGAGCTTGATAATTACTAGTATAGTTGATATTTAAAACAGAAGGGGCATTTGCAGATCTCTTTCCTATATTTAATGAAGCAATCACATATCTTAGAGGAAGCATCATGGAAATGAAAGGTAGTGGAATGTCTATTAAACCACACTATCATTCATTTCTCTGAAGAATGCTTTAATAATGGTAATCTCACTCCTGTGCTTTGACAGAAGTTGCAGTTTCCTTCCTTTTCTGTTTCCTAAAGCTGAATACTTTTATGGGGTTTATTTTATAGGGCGCATTATTATTTTACTAAATTACCTCATCTTCTGAGAACAAACATGCCCTTGAAATAAGAGAATGAATGGTTTTTGCCAATTTTTATATGCATGGGAAGAAAAAAGATAGAAAGACAGAAAATAACTAATGTTTTAGGCAGTGGCCTATTTTGAAGAATGTTTCTAGCAAAAAGTGAGGTTAGCAGTTTTCCACGTGCCACTTAAAGCACACTTTTTGAACCTCTCTCTTGTTGCTGAAGTGCATGAGTGAAAGATGGAGAAATTAATGCTGTTCTAAATATACTTGCATCCAGTTTTTAAATTGATTGATGGTAATGCAAAAGATGGATAACCACATTTCAACCTTGTGTGTTTTGGGGGGTTGTCACCTGTATCTGTAGCATCAAAACACATCTTTAGTTCACCACCCATCAGTTTTTCCATAGAGTTGTACATATTTGAGAATGACTTTTAAACCTTTTTTTTTTTTTTTGGAATTGAAATGTCTTTTTGTGTCAGCAAACTGGGGCACCTTCATTTTTGCTTGCTACCATTTTGCAGAGCTCTGAGTTTCATTCCTGAAAATCACTGCAACTACCAATGGCACATTACACACAACAGAGAGTGAAAGTAAGGAAAAAGAAACCCTACTGGAGCCACGCACAGAGTGAAAAGAGCGGGGGGGGGGGAGAAGGGAAGGAAAAGGTCATACCAGAGGGCTTAAGCCCTGATTCTGAACCAAACTCTTTCTTACTTGAGAAAAGGAAGAGGGAAAGAAACAGAAAGCTGGTGGCTGTGAAAGCTCAATAAAAAGAAAAAGGAGCACAGCAGCAGAAACTCCCCTGGATGTTCCCCTGACACTGGTGTTGCCTTCCAGCAGGGCCACTGAGAGCAGGTTCGGGCCCCAGTGAAAAAACATTTTCGGGCCCCCACCATGAGTCAACGCTCTATTCAAACTGCATGGAGTGCCTCGCAGTTCTCAAGGGCCGCTGAGCCGGATGGTCAGGCTCAGCAGGCATTCCTGCTCCACCTGCTACTGCCGTGTGTGTGTGTGTGTGTGTGTGTGTGTGTGTTTGGCTCACCTCCCACCCACCCCGGCCACGCACATGGCAGCTAAGTTTTTTTAATGTTTGGTGGTTTGACCTCATGGCGGCAGCGGGGCAGGTGCAGGGTGGCGGCAGGAAGCAAGGCAAAAACATATGCAACATTTGTCGGGCCTTGGGCCCCCTTCTTGACCGCTGGGCCACGGTAATTTGTACTGGTATCCCCCTCTCGTCGGCCCTGCCTTCCAGGGTAGGGGTGGCCAACCTCAAGCTCTCCAGTTGATCATCCACTCCCATGATAATCGCCAGTCATTGTGGAGCTGTAGTTCAACAACAGCTGGACAGCTTCATGTTGGCTACCACTTTACCAGACGATAGGCACACTAGCTCCCATTATATTCTATCTAGTACTCTTCTATTTTTTGTTGTTGAGAAGTTTGTCCCAGTGGGGATCCTGTACAGAGTGTGGGGGGTGGAGTGAGAAAGAAAAATGGAGGGAAAGGAGAAGGAGAAAATTGAGTAGTTTCTGAATAAACCCTTAGTTAAATCTAAGGTAAAGGTAAAGTGTGTCATCGCCCGTCAAGTCAATTTCAACTCCTGGCGCGCACAGAACCCTGTGGTTTTCTTTGGTGGAATACAGGAGGGGTTTACCATTGCCTCCTCCCGCACAGTGTGAGATGATGCTTTTCAACATCTTCCTATATTGCTGCTGCCTGATAGAGGTATTTCCCATAGTCTGGAAAACATAGTCTGGGAAACATACCAGCGGGGATTCGAACCGGCAACCTTCTGCTTATTAGTCAAGCATTTCCCCGCTGTGCCATTACATAAGATTAATTTGTGATCATGAGGGAAGCAGCTAAACCCTGCTCCCTAAAAGAAAAGTACATGTAACAAAGAGAAATGGGAATCTCAAAATCTCACTGTTTTATATTTTGTTACTTTTTACCGATCCTAATAAAAGCACTATCTACTTTGGATTGTGTATTCTTCTTCTGATTGACTGAGGTGGCCATTAACAATGTCGTTACAAACAGTGGCTCACATTCATACTAAGTTGCACCAGCAGAAAAAGTGTTGTGTTAGTACAAGTGTCCTAGCATTAAAAAAACTGAACTCTGTCCCAGGCTGGCAGTAGCACAACATGTAACATTACATCTTGCACAAGCTCTTTTTTGTACCCGAGGAGATTATTTATTTATTTATTATTTATTTATTTAACACATTTCTATACTGCCCTAACCCAAGGTCTCAGGGCGGTTCACAACAACAAATACTAAAAAAAATTTAAAACAAATAATAAACAATCAAAAGTTTAAAAATTTAAAAGTTAAAAAGCTAAAAAGTTAAAAAGCTTGGGTAAAAAGATGAGTCTTTAAATCCCTTTTAAAAGCCACTAGAGATGGGGAGACTCTTATTCTCACGGGAAGTGCGTTCCAAAGTCTCGGGGCGACAACAGAGAAGGCCCGTCCCTGGGTGGCCACCAAACGACATGAAGGTAGCCACAGACGAGCCTCCCCTGATGAACGTAGTGGACGATGGGGATCATGCAGAAGAAGACGCTCTCTTAAATACTGGGGGCCTAAGCTGTTTAGGGCTTTATAGGTTATAACCAGCACTTTGTATTTTGCCTGGAAACCTATCGGCAGCCAGTGCCAATATACTCCTCCTGTAATATAGGAGTAGTATGGTCTCTTCGAGATGACCTGGAGACCAACCTGGCTGCCGCATTTTGTACTAATTGTAGTTTCCGGACTACGTACAAAGGCAGCCCCACATAGAGCGCATTGCAGTAATCAAGTCTGGAGGTTACCAGCAAGTGTACTACTGTTTTGAGATCATGAACTTCAAGAAACGGACTTATCAACCAAAGCTGATAGAAAGCGCTTCTGGCCACTGCCTCAACCTGGGAAACCAGGGAGAGGTGTGGATCCAGAAGCACTCCCAGACTGCGTACCTGTTCCTTCTGAGGAAGTGTGATCCCATTATTAATGTGTGGTCCTAGCAAAACTATCAAGTTGAAGCCTATCTGTGGCCTGGATTTAATTTCAGTTTGTAAGCCCACAAACCATACAACCCATGTCAGTCACTGATCTCCAAACATAAATGGTAAAATGGTTTTGTATGCTTAAGGGGACCTTTTAATACTTGATTGTAGGGATGTGCATAGAACCGGTTCGGATGCCCTTTATGGGCCTCTGAACTGGTTTGAATGGCAGCCAGTTCCACCAGTTCGATGGCATGGGGGGTGCTGCTTTAAGAGCGGGGAAGCATGCACTTAGCCCAGTTGAAATATTTCCAGTTGTATCCGGTAAACAGGGCAACAGGGACAGGGGCAGAGCCACCATGGAGCGGCTCTACCTGCAGCCTTAGTTTAGTTCCTGAAGGGGCTGCGCGGCTGCTTCTGGGAGTTGAACTCCAACTCCTGAATAGAGCCTCCAGGCTCCATTTGGGAGCCAGACCACTTCCCCCCGCATCGGACATCAGACGCAGGGGCAGGGGGCGGGGTCAGCAGGGCCACTGCCGTGGCTGCAAATGGACCACCGGCGGTCAGGCTCTGCCACTGGACAGGGAGGTACGCTGCTGCCCCAATGGACTTCAGAAAAAAGGAGTACCAGCAGGGGAAGAGCGGAGGGAGGGGTAAGTGCACCTTCCCCCGCTCTTAAAGCCGCACCCTGCTGCCATCAAACCACCCCCGCCTGGTTCCATGCACATCACTACTTGATTGTGCTAACTGAAATGCTTGACTGAGCATCTATTATATATTCTGATGAGTTTGTGGATTTGTTTGTGTAAAATAAAGTCATACTTCCCAATGACCTACAGAGATCAAATTTTGCGTACACAATCCTGCCACTGAAATTAGCAGAATGTACTACATTCTACACCAGAATATGTTCTATGAAAGTTTAAATAATGTTTTTAAAATATATTTTTAGAAGAAATTTTGAATATCATACTTCCCAGTTATCTAGATACCAGATTTTGCATGAACAATCCTGCCATTTAAATTAGTTGAATACACTACCTTTTACACCAGACTATGCCTGGTTTAGGTTTTTGTTTTTAAAAATTCTAAATATAATTATTATTATAATTATACAATAATAATAATAATAATAATAATAATAATAATAATAATAATAAATTATATTTTCATTGTTATTGTTCTCAACAGATTTTTAACACTCAATAATCAGATCAGTAATTCCAAAACAACATCACGCCCAAGAGAAGCAGAAGGTCCTCCTCAGATTCAAATTTACTATGATTCAAATTCACCATATATAGTCATTATTCAATGAAATGAATAATGTTTGAAGTTGAAATCCTACAAATTTCAAGCTGTTCTTTTACTTCCCTTTTGCAAGTACATTTTCTATGTCCTGTGGAGGGGCTCTTCTACAATGACAGTGTAATCCTGCTTTGCAGGATCCCGCCCCGCCCCCCTTTTCTATAATAGTGAACACAAATGCAACAATTGAAACAATGAATATGTGCTAGGGGTTGCATAGACCATGGTTCATGCACTGGTTTATATTCAAACCTTGAACTGGTCTGGCAGTTTGAGGTGGTGCCAGGAAGGCGGGCGGGCGGTGAGCAGTACCTTTAACAGTACAAACGGCCTTACCAGCCAGACTGCTGCTCCAAGCAGCTTCCTGGTGCTGCACACTCCCCCTGACAGCCCACCCATGGCGCCAGCACAGCTCCATCATTCACCTGGCCTCGGTGCATGCACAGAGGCCAGCTGACTGACAGAGCCGCGGGGGCTGTCAACGGGAGCGACACCACAGCAGGAAGCTGCTTGGAGTGGTGGTCTGGCTGGTAAGGCCCTCTGTCTATCGTCTTAAAGGTGCTGCCTGCCGCCCTGCTGCCCTCTCAAATTGCTGGACTGGTTAGAGGTATGTCCGAAGCGGGCCAGGAATTTGGACTGGTACACAAACCACCATCCATGCACACTCCTAATATGTACTTCAGAGCTTATTTTCTCATAATACAATCAAAGAGAATTGGACAAAAGCAGTTACAAAGGCTTGATTAAACTCCTGTCCCAAACTGAGATTTTTGTTTGTTTTGAATGTTCTTTCTCTCTCTCACTAGTGTCCAAAGCAGAATCTGGTATCTCACAGTTCTGTTTTCTTGATCTTTCTGGCCTGGTGTTGAGAAACAATCTACTACAGCTTGCTGTCCCCTCTTCTTGTAATCTGAAATCACAAAGTACAGACTTATCAAATAGCTATTCTCACAGGAGCTCTCTTGGCAGAGAGCTTCTCCTCCAGGCCCTTTGGATCCACTGAGGATTGCACCTCTTTTGCAGCCCTCTACTGGACAAGCCTATAGCATTTAATATTTTAACCCTTAAGGAGCAGGAGTTAAATAAGCACAATAATTTAAAAAGCTAGCTTAACCCACGCAGAGCATCTGCGTGCTAGTACCTGATTGCTCCCCTCACCCCCTGCTACAGCCCCCCTCACCTCAGAGATCTCTCCACCCTCACCTGAGCCACACTCCTGCTCCACCATCCCATTGCTTCCATCCTCCTCACTCCTCTTGGTCACTCCTCCATCCCTTTACTCCACCCCCCCTCACCCATCTTGGTCACAGCTGCAGCATTGCTGGCACCTATTGGCAAAACTGCAGCCCCCTATCCCCAGAGACCTCCTCACCCTCACCCGAGTCCTGCTCCTGCTCCTCCAGCGGCAGCAGCCGCGGTTGACCAGGCCCTTCCTCGCTGCCACTGCCACCATGGCCGCTTGTTCCCCTCAGGCTGCTGATGGGCCCACCTCTCACTCTTCCTTCTTTCTCTCCCCCCCCCCCACCGCCACCATTGCTGCTCATTCCCCTCAGGCCGCAGACAGGCTCGGGGCCCGTCCCCACCCTTCCTTCTTTCTCTCTTCCCCTCCCAAGCCTGTCTTCGGCCTGAGGGGAATGAGCGGCAATGGTGGTGGTGGCAGCAAGGAAGGGCCCAGTCAACCACTGCTGCTGTTTGGGGCTACAAAGGCCATTGGCAGAGGGAGGTAGGCAGGCAAGGGATGGGCCTGGGCCCATCAGTGGCCTGAGTGGAACCAGCGGGCATGGTGGTGGCAGCAGCAGCGAGGAAGAGCCCAGTCAACCGCTGGCCCTTCCTCTCTCCTCCACTCGCTCTTCCCCTCTGTCTATCTTCCCCTCCCTTTTTCTTTTCCTTTCTTTCTCTCTTTCTTTCTCTCTTCTCCCTTCCTGAGTTAAGAGATCTTGTTCATCTTGTGTCCTCATCTAATTCACACAACGGCAGCCTCCTTCTCCTGAAGGGGCTCTTTCCTACCTCACGACCCATCTCTTCGCAGACCCCTGGCCACTATCCTTATATATATATAGATTCCTCTCCTCTACAATCAAGAACACCTTCCAACTAGTAACAGTTGCATTCCAACTGACTTTAACCATCACAGGCTCCTCCGCCCTATCTGCATATGGAATCCCCACTGCCCAGTCAGGTGCTTCTGCTCGCAAACTCTCACAAGAGCTACCACATACGAGATTAGCCACAGATATGCCTTAGAGAACTATATACAGAGATAGATCCCATTACATATATTTCATTTCTTGGACTTTCATATAAGTGCAGTGTACACAATTATGACTTTGCCTGGTCAATGACAGGCCTCATCTACTAGTTAATTATGTTTGTCAGGCTGCATATGAAAATTGCCCCACTCCAGCCCTGGTGATCTGTTTAGAAGGGAAGGATCAATGTTATTATCAAAAATATGATAGGAAGATGCTGAAAGGCATCATCTCCTACTGCATGAGAGACAGCAGTGGTAAACCCCTCCTGTATTCTACCAAAGAAAACCACATGGCTCTGTGGTCGCCAGGAGTCAACACTGACTCGACAGCACAACTTTTCTATATCCATCTGGACTGGGGCCAATGTGCTCAGCTCTCCCCTATTAAAAGCAATAGACTTGAAAATGCTTCACTTTGGCTGGATTATGTCCCATCTCTAGCATTTCAGTGAAATCCCCTGTGAATTTTTTCTCCCTGGAATAGTATTTATTCTAACCCTATCTGTGATTTGTAACTGTATAGCTGCAAAAATTAAATTCAAAAATTAAGCTATTGCAAAATGGGCCCAGTATTCTAAATATTCTGTAGCATTTCCTTCTCTTGCTTCTACTGAACATCTATTTAGAATAGAGAGTTTGCCCTGTTGAACAGGTTTTTAATCTACTCTAGATGGACAGGACATAGATATGAGCAAGAGACTATGAATTAATAGATGAAGAGTGATAAGAAAGAGTAAATATAAGTCTCCCAGATTAACCTAGGGGGGGTGTGAGAGAGAGAGAGAGGAGGGGGGGAGGGAGGAGGCGCCTTTTTAAACCTGAGGGCTTGCCTAATCACTCAAGCCATGATGAGTTAACTGGATTTGCTGGTTAACCAAACACTACAGCTACTGACGAGACTGGGACTCGTCTTAAACAAATGTTGCCAGCAATCTTGATTTCTAGAAGCAGCCTCTTTAATCTCAAACTGCAAGAACACACAAAGGATCCTATACTATAGACTGATGCCAGATATGAGGAAATGTAAATAATCTGTTAAGCAAGGCAGTTGTCTTCTGTTCCACACCCTCACCTGACTTAACTGTATACAGAAGATATTTGTGTGTCCTCAGGAATTTGTTCTCAGGATGACAGAGGCTGGTTGTATCAGCTGTCATCTTTTTATTGTTTCAGTATTGTAGTAGTTTTAGCTTCCTTTCAATTTATTTACATAAACAGATTAAAGTAAAAAGTATCAGCTAGAATGAACACAGGAGTAGGTTGTGACAAACAAGGAGAAGTTACAGGGATATTTTAAACTTTAGGAATGGTTTTGGGTAGTTCACTCCTGATCATCAGAGCTTGAAGTTATAGCGTTTAGGGTACAGCAATACTTCTTAGCATTTATATTGCAATTGGATTACAAACATACAAACCTTGCATCTGTCATATAAAGTATGGAGGAGAACTGGTCTTGTGGTAGCAAGCATGAATTGTCCCTTTGCTAAGCAGGGTCCACCCTGGTTTGCATTTGAATGGGCAACTACATGTGTGAGTACTGTAAGATATTCCCCCTTAGGGGATGGAGCTGCTCTGGGAAGAGCACTTGCATACTTGCATGCAGAAGATTTCAAGATCCCTCCCTGGCATCTCCAAGAGAGGGTTGAGAGAGACTCCTGCCTGCAACCTTGGAGAAGCCGCTGCCAGTCTGTGTAGAGTAGACAATACTGAGCTCGATGGATCAATGGTCTGACTTGGTAGAAGGCCGAGTTCAGGGCCTCATAAATTTCTGTGTTCCTAGGTAGTCAGTATTGTAGATACTGTGTGGTATATGGGAGCTAACATAGGAACATAGGAAGCTGCCATATACTGAGTCAGGCCATTGGTCTATTTAGCTCAGTATTGTCTTCACAGACTGGCAGCGGCTTCTCCAAGGTTGCAGGCAGGAATCTCTCTCAGCCCTATCTTGGAGAAGCCAGGGAGGGAACTTGGAGCCTAGATGCTCTTCCCAGAGCAGCTCCATCCCCTAAGGGGAATATCTCACAGTGCTCACACTTCTAGTCTCCCTTTCAAATGCAACCAGGGCAGACCCTGCTTAGCTAAGAGGACAAGTTCTGCTTGCTACCACAAAACCAGCTCTCCTCTCCTCAGCTAAGGCTGAGCAAAGGCGGCTTGTCCTGAGTAGTATTTATGTATTTATTTATCATATTTAGATACTGCCTGATATGTGTATCTCTAGGCAGTATATACAATGAATAAGATCATAGGAAAGGAAAGGAAAGGAAAGGAAAGGTAAGGTAAGGTAAGGTAAGGTTGTGCTGTTGTGTCAGTGTCGACTCCTGGCGACCACAGCACCATGTGGTTTTCTTGATAGAATATAGGAGGGGTTTACCATTGCCTCCTCCCATGCAGTGTGAGATGATGCCTTTCAGCATCTTCCTATATCTCTGCTGCCCGATATATGAGTTTCCCAGAGACTGGGAAACACACCAGCGGGGATTTGAACCAAGATCATAACAGAAGTGAAATTCCATTGGAGCCAATGGAAGCCTGTTAATCCAGAGCTAACAGCAGATTCAAGGAGGCACATTTTTGCCAAGACCACAGGGAGGTAGAGACAGGGGTATAACTATAATAAGGCAAGGGGAGAAAGTTGTCTGGGGGCCCACTGCCTTGGGGTCCCCCCAGAGG
Source organism: Hemicordylus capensis (assembly GCF_027244095.1). NCBI lineage: Eukaryota > Metazoa > Chordata > Lepidosauria > Squamata > Cordylidae > Hemicordylus > Hemicordylus capensis. The sequence continues at coordinate 245,408,954 of NC_069660.1, read as the reverse complement.
CAAGTCACATGACTGACTCCCCCAGCTGTGCCCCCGCCCGGGCTTCCTTCAGTTGTATTCATCCTCCAACACTGATGTGAGTGTTAAGACCTGGAGCTACCAGAACAGCATGCCTTTCTCTAGTACCATTAAATGACTTGCATCGTCCACAATTTACAAAACCTTTTCTTTACTTCAGGAGCTGAGCTTCACTGAGGGGACTGCCCATTTTAAAATCTTGTCTCTGGGCCCACTACAACCTTGCTACGCCCCTGGGTAGAGAAGAGTTAAATGCCCCCTCCTTGTACACCAAAGTCTCAATCCTGATTCCCCACCCCCTGCTCTTTAAGCTTGAGGGAGCAAAAGACTGCATATTTAATTAATATGTAGTTGGTAATAAGTCAGTCTCTTAGCCATGACACCATACCAACTTCCAATGGGGTAATAATGGGTTAGTCTATTGCTGTGAAAGCAACCCAGTCTTCTAGAACCTTTAAGACTAACACATTTAGTCTTAAGATGCATGATGTCCTTTGTCATCATGCAACTGATGCAGTGGACCATAGTCCCTGAACGCTTATTATAATTGCTTTAAGGTGCCACAAGACTCTTTGTTGTTTTAGCTACCCTATACCAACTCAGTTCAGTGCATAATTAAGGATGCATGTATCGCAATGGGCCCATTCATACTCTGTACTTAACTGTGTGTGTTGGATTGCAAATGTTAAATGTCTTGTGCCACTATCTGAAATGACTCAAATGTCTGCATTAATATACTAACCTGGCTCTCTACCTAACTGGGAATTAGCTACCTTTTCATTCATCCTGATGAAGCATTAGAAATAATTTGAAAGTTCACATGGTAATTACCCAACAGAAAATATAACATTATCTATGTTGAATTTGTGATTTATTACAGCATCAAAAGGCAGGACTTGCCACTAATAGGTGCAAAATAATATTTTGGTTAAAAAAAGAAAAGAAAAAGGCTAAGGTGTCACAGAGAATATATTAATCTGCACTACATCTCATTTTAGCCAAAAGATTTAAAAGTCAAAAATAGGTACTATTCATCTACATTGTGATGATTCTGCCTTTGGAAATGGGTTCAGTTTATTGACCTTTGAATGTCTTCTAGAGTTACCAGTCATTCTCAGACATGTGTATGTTGCCATGTGTATGTTGCCATACACATAACATGTATGTTATGCCATTGCTCTAATTGGGGGCATTAGCTGTGAAAACCAATCTTACAACTGTGTCTATGATAGGCAGTCGTGCAACTGTCTGTAGCTAAGGATTGCAATCTGGACTCAGGCAAATATCAGTGTTAGGGTACCCTTAGAGGAGCAACAGACTCAGAGATAAGGCATGTGAAACAAAGACGTATTGATATAACAGAGGCACGAGACAAAATGGGAGTATTTGGCAACCTTGGTAGTACAATAAATGCCTACAGTTCCCTGAGACTAAGTAAGGAGGGAGCAGAGGGGGCAGGGGTGGGGGTCTGTGGCTCCAACAGCCTGTGGGCTTGTATCGAGGTGTAGGCAGAAAGGAAGAGGGGAGGGAGGAGAATAAAAAGCACAGCTTGAAAGCAGAATGTTCAGTTACCTTCCCAGAGTCTGCCCCCTTTTGTGCAAAGCCAAAGGAGTATCCTCCACCCATGGCAGGGGAGAACCTGTGGTCCCTTGTTAACTTCTGCTGGCAGAGGGCAAGGACAGGCAGTGGGGTGTTAGCAGGGGCATAGCTAGGGGAGCGCGGGCTCGTGTTCACCACTCTCCCCAGCAGCCCCTCAGAGATAATGAAGAAAATAGGGAGGGTTGGAGCTGGCGGGGGGGCCCTCGGGAGCTGGGGGCCCAGCTTCTTTGACCCCTTCCACTCAATTATAGCGACACCCCTGGGTGTTAGCACAGCACCCAAGATCGTGGCTTTGGGCCTGCCCATAGCAAGCAAGGGTAGCAGTGAGGTTCCCAGGCCACCAGGCATACGTATTAGATGGTGGCAACAGGCCTACACAGGGAAGGTCTCAGCCGTACTGGGTTTCCTGCTCAGGGAGTCTTTGATCTCTCAGGCAGCCACACACAAGAGTGATCTGGGGAAAGCCCGACACAGAGAGAGTCCAAAGGCTCAGGTTGCGAAGAATGTCCAGTCCAGGCAAGCACAGAGCTAAGCTGTCCCAGCACGTGGAGCTTAGAGATTCAGCTAGGGATTCTGGATCCCGCCATCCAGTGTCCCTAGCAGGGGCGTAGCTGGGGGAGAGGGGGCCCATGTTCATCCCTCTCTCTGGTGGCCCCCCAGAGTGAGGGAGATAATGAAGGAAATAGGGAGGCCCTTGGGAGCTGGGGGCCTGTGTTCTTTGAACCCTTTCGCTCAATTATAGCTACGCCCCTGGTCCCTAGTGATTTCAGCTCAAAGAAAAGGAAGGTCTCTGAAATTAGGTTTAAGGCTGCTTCAGCCTTACCTGCCCTTTGACACATTAACATTTCTTTTGTCTGTCAGGACAGGAGCTCAGTTCCTCCCATGACTGATTAGGGAGTGAGGTGTTTGCTGCTTGCAGTCGGTTAGTTTCCCCACTGGTCTAGCTTAACAGCGTTGCCGTCTGATCCATCTAATTCCCTCCCTCTGTGTCATCAAATGCCTGTTTGTGGTGAAGTGCCTCTGCTGGCAAACCAGAGTTTCTTTCCAACATAGACAGGTGGGATGGGGGAAACAGGCTGTCTGCTAACAGTAGCCATATGATTCTTGTTTGTTTGAAGGGTGGGTTATATAAAGCATTATACAGAGTACAGAACGGACAGAGTACAGAATGGACTATTAATGTGAGAGAGTACATATATGTTTCATGTTAATTTGGTGAACAATCCGAATATTCAATCAAGCACCACCACTTTCCTTTAGGAAAGGAGCATGGGATGATGGGAGTTGTAGTTCAACCACAGCTAGAAAGCCTTTGGCTGGATCAGAAGAACAGAGGGTGTTCTTGGATGTGGTGCTAATGGCTCTGCAGTATCCTGATGGGAGAAATCATCATGAGCCTTGTAAGAGGGCACCTTTCACATGATTTATTAATTTATTTAAAATAGGTATATACTGCCCTTCCAGTACAATACTGCTCTGGTACAATGATGGGAGGCGCAGATGTGAGAATATAAGGTGAATGACTCATCCTCTTTCCTCCCAGTGGTCATTGTGGAGAAACAGCAATTTCAGACTAGATGCGAGACAGACCCAGAGTCAGTTTTGAGGAGTTGGAATGGAGATCCTGGGCAGGAGCCAAAGCACCTTAGGGGGCAGGCAGGACCTCTCTCTAGGAACTGGAGAGAAGAGCTGGTCTTGTGGTAGCAAGCATGACTTGTCACCTGGGCTAAGCAGGGTCTGTCCTGGTTGCATATGTATGGGAGACTAGAAGTGTAAGCACTGTGAGATATTCCCTTTAGGGGATGGAGCCACTCTGGGAAGAGCATCTAGGTTCCAAGTTCCCTCCCTGGCTTCTCCAAGATAGGGCTGAGAGAGATTCTTGCCTACAACCTTGGAGAAGACACTGCCAGTTTGTGAAGACAATACTGAGCTAGATAGACCAATGGTCTAACTCAGTATATGGCAGCTTCCTATAGTCCTACTGATATATCTGTTGCTGACTTGTAGGACTGCTCTGTCATTGCATTTTTTTTGTTTACATTTATATCCCACTCTTCCTCCAAGGAGCCCAGAGTGGTGTACATGTTTATGTTTATCCTCAAAACAATCTTGCGAGGTAGGTTAGGATGAGATGAGAGATAAGTGACTGGCCCAGAGTCACCTAGTGAGTTTCATGGCTGAGTGGGGATTTGAACCCAGACCTCCCCAATCCTAGTCCAACACTCTAACCACTACACCATGCTGGCTCTCCAACAGACACATTCCACCTTGTGTGTAGCACTGGAGGCTTTGGTAGTTTGGGGGGTACCCCTTGCCAACTGTGGGATCAGTGACCCTAGAGGGCTATGGGCCTGGGAGCCCACAAATAAACCAAATTGAAATATAAAAATATCCATAGTATTTTTAAATATTAAATAAACCAAATGTTACAAGGCACCACAATACTCCCAAGATTTTGCCTGCTGAGGAAGCCAGAAAGCATAAGACTGCACCTCTGAAACTTCTCACTGCTCAAGGAAGTGGGGAGTGGGAGTGTAACTAGATACAAGGCATAGATATCTTGCTTTAGGCGTTCAGGGTGGCATACATGTATCTTCTCTTTTCCTCATGACAACCCTGTGTGGTAGGTTAAGTTGAGGGAGAATGCCTGGCCAAAGATCACCCCATGGGCTTCATGGCCGAACACGGATTGGAACCCAGGTCAATATGGATGGTATAATCTTTCTATAAAACAGCATTTCAAATTTTGTTCCACTGGTTACCGTATGCATCTCAGGTCCAAAACATACTTGATGTGCTGAGAAGCCCTGAGTCAAAGCAGCTAGTCGCCTTTCCCACACCATATTCTTCCATGCTGTGTTGAAAAACAGGCCGGAGTATAGAATGTCCCATGAGAAACCTGTTCTAAGGGGAAAGCGGGACTGAGTCATGCAAACAAACTCCCACATGTCAGAAAGCCTGGCTGACCCAGGAATATATTAACACTGCAGGGAGGAAACCACGCACCTTCGCAGATTGGGACTGCTTACAATGACTTTTGTTGCTGATGGCGCATGTTTGGTCCTTCTTGTTAATGTTGTTAAGCAGGAAACAGGTTGTGAGGCAACAGGGTCTTTGGGAGTTCAAGCTCCTGCCTCCAAATGTTCTTACAAGATGCACAGTTGGCATGGACTTACAGGAAACATTTAATTAGAATCGGAAGGCACTGGCTCCACTGACCTTGTATTTATATTCCCTGTGTACTCTTTGCTACAATGACTTTTGCCGATAGCTTACATTGGAGATTTATTTATATCACCCAATGGAGAGTTCTGCAGAATCAAGGAAGATGCGCATGGATGTGGAGGGTGGGACAGTGAGCAGAGGAGGAGAGGGCAGTGAGGAGTAGTCTTATAAAGTAGAGAGACTGTGAGTAAATGGAGAGTGACATATTTATGAGTCCAGTATCAGTTGCTTGCACTGATAAGCCACAGTCATTAAAGGAAGGAAAAGTCACCTTTGTGTGTATAAAATATGCAAGATACATAGCTTGAAAAGAGTGGACAGGAAAGCATTGGGTAAATAAAGGATATCCCATAAAGCATAATGTGAAAATGAAATTACCTCACTAGACATGAAAGTTGTCCGTCTATAAAAGGAAAAGTTTGAGGGAGCGGGGAGGAATAAACAGTTTCATTCCATTTAAGTACGCCCTTTCTTTAAAGAGTTCAGAGTGGTATATATGATTCTGCACCAACCATTTTATTCTCACAATAACCCTGTAAAGTAGGGTAGGTGAGATACAGTGAGGCTATTCACACGATGGGGTGAAATCGGGCTAGCGGAGGCTAGCCAAATTTCGCTCCATTGTGTGAACCACCGGGCTTGGCTGCGAGCCCGGTGGTTCCTAGGCGGGTTACCCACCTAACTACCCCTGCCCTAAAACCAGGTTTGCGGAGCAAGCGCTCCGCAAATCTGATTTTAAAGATCATGAGTAGCTGTGGTGTAGCTCCGCGGCGCAGCTCCTCATGCGTAGACCCCCCGAGGAGAGGCGAAAAGCCACCTCCCGGCTCCGGGGGTCTCCCCAGTATGCTCTGCACACTTGTGCACTTGTGCAGGGCACACTGGAGCTTCCGGGGGCCGCACAGCCCCCAAGCTCCCCAGCCCCCGCCGGCTCCAATATGGAGCCGGCGACCGTGTGGGCGGCCAATCCGGCCGCCCAGGGCTCCCTCCGTGCTTGTGTGTGGGGAGAGCGGGTTTAGCCCGCTCTCCCTGCGCACCCTCCAGAACCGGGTCTCACTGATGGTGAGACCCAGCTCAGTGACTAGCATTGTCCAATTTGCTTCCTGGTTGACCAGGAGCATTTCCAGACAAGGCTTTTAGCTCACTTGTCCTCTGGAGTGGAGGGTGTGTGTTCACATATCGGCCAGATTTATCTCGAAGTCCCTACGAGCTATTGGGGAGCACTTCACACAGGATTCTGTTTTTTCATTGTGTATCAGAGTGTAGTCTGGTTTATATCTGGGGTAAAAAAAATCCACTTTTTGTGTTGGTTTTTGTGTGTGTGTAATTTTGAACTCGCAGTAAAGCCTTGCAGGAAACCCCCGGAAAAGCCTGCCCATCTTGAAATGCTCCAGAAATTTGATTCTGGATTACCTCTTACAAGGATTACACAAGCTATTCAAACCAGCTTCAATGGACTACTAGTAGTTCTAGAGGGAAGTCTTGATCTTGTGGAGGAATAATAAATATATTATGGTAATACATTAATTACCAACCAAATATATTTACATTGAATAAAATTTCTCTCTGCCTATGAAATCTTTTAATCAGAAGTCTTATGAATGAATTAAGCTCAGGGGCAGTCCAAGAAATTTTACTGCTTTAGGCAAAGGGCAGCCACCTAATGATACAGTGGGGAAGTAACTTGCCTAAGGAGCAAAAGCTTCCTGGTTCAAATCCCTGCTGGTGTGTTTCCCAGACTATGGGAAACACCTATATTGGGCAGCAGCGATACAGGAAGATGCTGAAAGGCATCATCTCATACTGCATGAGAGATGGCAATGGTAAACTGCTCCAAAGAAAACCACATGGCTCTTTGGTTGTCAGGAGTCGATGCCAACTCGACAGCACAACTTTACTTTAGGCAAAGGGCAATATTATGTCCAACCCCACTCCAGGCAAGTGCTCAGCCTTCTCTGGCCAAGCTGCCAAGCAGCAATGGTGTCACAGGAGCACTCTCAGACTCTGCCACTGAGCCAGGAAGTGGTGACAAGGGTGGGCCAAGCTCCTGCCAATGGGGGCAAAGAAGGAAAAGAAGAGGCACACGTCAGTGGGGAGAGGAGGGGGGAAATGAACAGCATGGCCTAGTGGTGTAAGAAAGGATGGTGACAGCAAGCAGCAGAGAGGCCCATAGAGTGGTGCCCATATTGGCAAGGAGCTGGTGCTTGCTGCCCCCTATGCCCCTCCTCACAGTAGCAGTTGAGGCAATTGCCTCACCCTGCCTCACAGAAAAGCCATTAAGCTGATAAAGATGATACTTCTCATCTGATTGGTATCATCTTTCACACGGTAATTTGCTGTTTGACACCTAACAGTTACGACAAGTGAGCACTGATCATGTAGTACTGATCAGTTATTATGAACAGGTAATGCCTCCTGTGATTCCTATGAACATGAGACAAGATGGCAAGGAGTCAACAAATATGTTAACTATCACATGAAATTCTCAAGATGTCAGCACTAGAGCACCCTTGTGTCAGAATATGTAGCATGAGTCAAGGGTCCAGCTCTCTTCCAATGTCTTATGCAGGATGTCACTATAGCTGTTGTGGCACGAGAGCCTGCTTTCACCACAGCAGCTGAAGCTGGGAATATGTTCAACCTGCCTATCTGTAAAATGCTTTTCAGTTTTCATCTGCTTACAAAAATCCCATGAAATTCTACAGATGGAGAACCAAAGTCAGGATAATGATGTGTCCAAAGCCATTGGTTCATGGCTGGTCTGGATTGAACCTAAAAGCCTGAGATATTCCAACATTCCATCCACTGACTAGACTTTGTGCGTGACAGTCACTACATTTGCATGGATCTGTATAGTTTAAAAAAGCCCTTTCAAGTAGTTAATTTCCTGCCCCCCTTCTCAAGCCTCAGAAATCGGATTGTTTTAGGATAGTTTATAAGCCCACTGTTGTGTCGAGAAACTGGATTTGGGATGTTGGATTTCCAGTTACTCCTGTGACTGAACTTTGAACCATGTGACAAATAAATGAAGGACTTCACATCATAAAACCACTGTGCATAACTCAAAGCAATATGTCTGCAAAGGAGAGGCCCACGAGCAGACCAGGATGGAAGCGGCATTACCTCCCACTCTTGTGCAGCATGATTTCTGCCTGCTTAAGGAAGGGGTCGTTGGTAGGACAACAGAAGAAAGGTCATCCAGAGCCACTTTAGCAGTAACTCCTTGGGCTAATGTTATTCTCCTTTCATTCACGAACCATTCCTTATTTTCTATAGACATATTGGAGAGCAACATTTGCTTGCTTTTCTGAACTCACCATCTAAAAAGGTCCATTGGGGTATCAGAAGAGGAGTCCCTCTCAAAAGAGGAAGAACTTCTTATCAAGAAGCCAACTCTTGAAGAAGCCAAAGTGCCCCTCCTCCCTTGAATCAGAATTTGGGACCATCTATTACCTGATGTGACATGTTTAATGAGTTTTTTGTGGATAAAATCTCTTGTATTCAGGCTGACTTGGATTTATACCCCACAATTACAGCAGTGTCTGAATTGGATCTCCAGTTGGGAATTGACAGAGGAAGTGCAACTCTGTTGGTCCTTTTGGACCTCTCAGTGGCTTTCGATACTATCAACCATAGTATCCTTCTGGAACGTCTGAGGGGGTTGGGGGTGGGAAGCACTCCTACCTCTCAGGCAGATTCCAGATGGTGTCCCTCGGGGACTGTTGTTCTTAAAAAACCTGAACTTTCCTATGGTCTCTCTCAGGGCTCTGTGTTGTCTCCAATGTTATTTTACATCTACATGAAACCGCTGGAAGAGATCATCAGGGGATTTGGCGCAGGGTGTTATCAATATGCTGATGACACTCAAATCTTTTTCTCCATGTCAAAATCATCAGGAGAAGGTATAACCTCCCTAAATGCCTGCCTGGAGGCAGTGATGGGCAAGATGAAAGGTAACAAGCTGAGGATGAATCCAGATAAGATGGAGGTACTTATTGTGTGGGGTTGGAACTTGGGAGATGATTTTGATCTGCCAGTTCTGGATGGGGTCACACTTCCCCAGAAGGAACAGGTACGTAGTCTGGGGGGTGGGTGTGTCCCTGGTGTCCCAGGTTGAGGCAGTGGCCAGAAGTGCCTTTTGTCAGCTTCAGCTGATAGGCCAGCTGCATCAATTTCTTGAGATAAATGACCTCAGAACCGTAATACATTTACTGGTCACCTCCAGACTTGATTACTGCGATGTGCTCTATGTGGGGCTGCCTCTGTCTGGTGGCTACTTGGGGACGGGCCTTCTCCATTGCTGCCCCCGAGGCTTTGGAACACGCTTCCTGCTGAAATAAGAGCCTCCCCATCTCTTACAACTTTTAGAATGGCAGTCAAGATGCATTTGTTCACTCAGGCTTTTAATTAGATATTGTTTTAATTATGTTTTTAGTATCTGCTTCAGCTGATAGACCAGCTGCGTCCATTTCTTGAGATGAACGACCTCAGAACAGTAGTACAGACTTGACTACTGCAATGCGCTCTATGTGGGGCTGCCTTCATACCTAGTCTGTAACTGCAGTTGGCCAAGAATGCGGCAGCCAGGTTGGCCTCTGGGTCATCTCAGAGAGACCATACCACTCCTATCTCTCCTATCCCAAACTCTCTCTGGTTTTCTCAAGTACAAGTACACAGCTCCTGGATCCAAAACTGGATTGAGCTCCTGGATCCAAAAGGCAGTGGCCAGGAGTGCTTTTTATCAGCTTTGTCTGATACGTCAGCTACACCCATTTCTGCAGGAGAAATGGGTGACTTTAGAGCCTTTTGGCCTAAATCGGCTTAATGATCTTTCTAGTTATTTATAGGCATCATGCAATGATTTTGTTTTTTGCTTTATTTAGAGATTCAGATGTGGATTGAGGTACAATGGAGTGAGGTATGACATTGACAGAGAATAAACAGATATATTTTTGGGACATAAGTATTTTCTCCTTTGTTGGAGAATTGGAGGGTTAACATTTTTGGTAGGCTTTCACAGACTTTTGTATTTTGGTTCCATATCAATTTAAGACTTTAAAGAAAAGAAAAAAAGCTTAGTGCTTCTTTTGAAGTTTAGTGTCTGCGTTCTCCACACACGCGTGTGGATTGTTAACAGAATTGGCCATTTAGACACATGGTTGGATAAGGATTACATTCCTGGTGATTAATACAACATCTGGGAGATGCTGTATGATATATTAAGCAGCATCAGAATCATTTGACGTTAGAACAACCCTGTAATCAGTAGGAGTTCCAAGGTGAAACCACTAGTAGATGTAGGGGCACTAATGAAGAGATAAATGTGAGTAGTAATAAATAAATGAACCCTTTGAGTAAATACAGTAATTTGTTGAAGGTATTTTTATGCTAAGGTGATATATGCATTATTGTGATTTGGTTCACTGTAGATGGAAGAAACAGGTTAAAAGCTACCTAGGACACCTGTACAGAGCAAGAATTTGAACAAGAATCTACGAGAGTAAAGACCAATAAGGACTTTGAGGGAACCATAAGGATTGCCTTTCATATTTATTCCTTCATCATATAGCATTTTATATGCATAAAGGAACTGTTAATATTTGACCTTCAAGCAACATCATTTGGGACTTATGAAATAGAAATTATCTCTCTCACAAGTCTTTCAAAAGTTTGTCTGTTTCATCATTTATTTATTACAGGATGTTCAATTTATACCTGTGTTATAATATTCATATATTTGGTCAATTGTAAATGTTAAAAGATTTATTGGATTGTAATTTTGGCTTTAAAATTGTTTTGGTATAACGTTTATGCAGAATTAGTTCACATGGTGTGTGTGTGAACAGATTATACACGGTGCATATATATTTTTCTATGTATATGGTCTGTTTCTATGGTCCGTGTATCCTCTAATTTTTTACTTTGCCAGCTCGTTTGGTGGCTACCTGGGACCGGTCCTTCTCTGTTGCTGCCCCAGGGCTTTGGAATACACTTCTTGTCAAAATAATCTCCATCTCTGATTGCTTTTCAAAAGACCCTCAAGACACACCTGTTCGCTCAGGATTTTAATTAAAATTAAATTTAAACTGTTTAATTGTTTTTATTCTGGGAAATTGTTTTTACTCTGTTTTATATTTGTTGTGTTTTAAATTGTGTACACTGCCTAGAGTTACATATATCAGGTGAAGTATAAATATGACAAATAAATAAATAATACTGTACAGTATTAGAGGTGGGAAAGGAGTTCTGTCTTGCCCAGGCATTAATGCAAATGAAGCAGTAAATTAAATTAAAGACTGACTGGCAGACGTCTCTGAACCTTTTGAACTGAATGAAGCCAGCTTGGCGGTCACCAGTGAGCAAACCACATGTTCATTTCAGCTCACCCAACAATAACATAAAAGGTGACCATGTCGATGACTCAAGTGCCCACTCCTGTAATCTTGGAAGGAGAACAATAGAACTTGAGCCTCTTATCCTTTTCAAGAAAGAAGATAAACTTAGTAGCAGAGAGGACAATCAAAAGAAATCCTCTTTCACTGCCTGTATAGAACTATTCAGGAAGATAAGTTGATCATTAATATGTCAATGGAAGCAATCCAGCTCTGCTGGGTTTCGTCATTGATTTCAGTGAAGAAAAGGCTGCATTGGCATACAAGGGCACTAAATTACTAGTTATAAAGCCCAGTCCTGGTAGTTCATTGCTTCATCTGACATCAAACCATTCCCAAAGGGACAATTTTGCACTATGATTATGTTAATTGTACTTGTATCACAACAGATACCTCATATTCACAGGCAAAATATGCCATAACTGCTAAATATACCCATTCTATAGGCCTCAAGAGTAATTTATACAAAACTAGACCCAACCTAAATGCCACCAAAGGTCATTTAATGTCCGTCCCCACCACTTGGGTGTGTAGGACATGGCTTCTCACAGAAATCCTTATTCTCAGTAGTTATATAGGCACTAAAAGCAACCAGTTTTCCAAATATCAACAGGAACCTTTCCTACGTATTAACTTTTTGAAAGCTAGGAAGTTGGACAGTAGCACTAGCAACAGCAAGGAAGGGGGCACTTGAAGTGCCCCTTCTGATAAAGCCCTTTCCTTCTCTTGTCTCTTAGAATTCAGCACATGAAAGTTGCAGAGCTTCCCAAGCAGTAAGTAAGACATATGTCTTTTCCCTGACTTGCCCATTCATGAGTGAACAAAAGTAATACTTGGGGGTATAGCACCACAGAATGGGAGGAACAAATGTCCCCTTGGCCGCTGGCAGCCCTTTTGCCCCCTGGCAGCCCCTTGCCCTCCCCCCAACCCACCCCAGCACCAAGCCAGCGAATGAAGCACTCAGCCTCTGGGAGTGAACCAACAGGCAGTATTTCTGTGCCCCGATGCCAACACATCAGTGTGCTTCTCATGCCAGCACAGTGGACAGTAGATAAAGAGATAGATTAGAACGATCAACTACAAATTCAAAATACTTTTAAAAAGGCACGGCAGGGGGAAGCAAGCAAGGGGAATAAAATAAAAGACACTGTGCACATGAAACAGCAAACATGAAAGTCAGTATTTTACTAGAGAGTCCTTCAGGAAATACCTATGAAAACACTTGTGGAAGGTAACTCCTCTCCAGACACTTCAAAGCAAATAAGTTGCTAAATTCCTAGGCTGGAATCCAGCTAAAGCCAACTACACCTAATTTCCATTGAAATCAATAAGGGTGTCACATGCATTATTTTATTTGCTTACTACATTTTTATATCACCTGTCTGCCTTGTCAAAGGCACCCAAAGCAGTTTACAATATTAAAAGAAGCAAATAAGAGATTAGTAAAACATTGTCTCAGGCTGTTGGTCTTTTCAGGAGCTGAGGACAAGAGAGCTCCCTGGCCTGGGTGCCTCCTTTCTTGCCTTCCTCTCAGGGCACACTGGTCTTTCCATACTCCAGGGAAGGTGGGGGTGGGGATGCCTCAACAGTCCTCACAGGCCAGAGCTGGTCTCTATGGGGGCCGATGTTATGCTCTCCCCTGGCCTGGGCGCCTCCATTTTTGCCTATTGCACATGATGCACATCCCTGTTTTCAACTGTGAACTGTTGGAGGGCATGAAATACAGGTATATGGCACTTTTTGTAACATGCAGGTAAACTAGCAAATACCCAATTGTTTGAGGGTCAGAAACCACAAGTTGAAAGATTCAAGTAGCTGAGCCAAGAGCAAAGAAAACACTTCTATATTAAGAAGAAAAAAAACCCTACACACACACATACAAACACAGAGCCAACCGCAGGAAAGTTCTTTGTTGATAGCAAATACTTATCCAACCAGCCTCTCTCTGAATGCCGTCTTGTTTTTCATCATTCTTGGAATTTTAATGCAAATGTAATGGTGATATATAAAAGAAATTGGAATTTTGACTCTTTCTTATGGACTGAATGGATTTATATTTTTTTTAAATAAAAGGTATACAGGACAGAAATTTTTTTTAATGATACAAGAGAAATGTTCTGAAAGAAGAAAAGTAATGGTGAAACCACAATACCATGAGAACACACTTTATGCTTTTATTTCTCAATGTGGAATGCTTGGAGGGGTGATGTTTTGGAGGGTATGCATGTTTTAAGAATAAAGCAAAAAATAAACAAATTAAAACCACATAAAATTATCACCAGTTTAAAACTCCAAACTTTCCTTATACCAGTTTATAAGATTCCATTCAACTATTATTTATGACCTTTTGTATTTATTGTTTAAATTCATATCATACTTCATGGTTTTTAATTTAAGCCAACAACAAGTAAGGAATAACAAACACAATCCTGCCAAAGGTAAGCAATTGTTGCCAATAAGGTAACCCTGTTCTTAAACCTTTTTCCATTGAATGCAATAGAACTGTAACATTCCTAACTATGCTTAGTTTACACTCCATCTACATAGCAATCAAACAAGAAAAGTATGTTAAAACAGCTTCCAGTTTGGTCTCCCCCCCCCCCCACCATATACAGCAAATCTACTAGTATAACTAGTATAACACTGGGAAAATAATTACTTTTCACATCCATATTCATTTTAAAAAATTGATCAGTATTTCAAAGATTTCAATTATCTCCCCAAAATCTCATGTTTTTCATACAACATGAACAGGATCTCCAGTTACATTTACCATCTCCCGTTCAGGATCTGATTTACTCTCAGGATCCTAATCACACAATCGCTTCTCTTGGTGTTTAGCAAACAGAATATGCTTCAGATATGGACAAGTACAAGAAACTCTAACACCTAGAGTGACTATTGAAATTAATATAACTGAAAATGTTTGAAATTAACTTATAATCAGCACAGAATTCTAGTTTAATGCAGATTAAAATGGCGGCATAATTTGGGCGATTGTTACACTAAGGGCTGGGCAGAGGGTCTGCAGAGAGTTCTGGTGCTGGACACACTCTGCCTGCCTGCTTCCTTGCTTCCTTTCTTCCTCAGCTTCAGGTTTCAGGGAGGCCTGCATGGAGGCCTCTCTGGAAGCCTCGCCCACCTGCTGAACAGCTAAGAGGCGGGAGAGAGGGAACCCTAGCAGCTTGCCTGGGAGCCTTTCAAGCTGCGCACAGACACAAAAGATCGGCTGCAGGGAAAGATAAGTGGCTGGGACTGGAGAGAGGAGGGCAGGCTGCACTACAGTGTGCCAAGAGCAGGGCCTGTGCCAGCGTGGGGCTCGGGGCAATTGCCTGAGTCGCCCCGCCCTAAGGACGGCCATGGGCTACGGACAGGAGTGCCTTCTATCAACTGGTTGATACAAGAGTTATATCCGTTCTTTGAAGATAATGATCTCAGAACTGTGATGTACTCGCTGGTAACCTCTAGGTTTGACTACTGCAGTGCACTCTACGTGGGTCTGCCTTTTGTATGTAGTTCAGAAATTTCAGTTGGTCGAAAATGCTGCGGCTAGATTGGTCTCCAGGGTTTCTCAGAGAGACTATATTATGCCTGTTTTAAAAAATTGCGTTGACTGTCAATAGTTTCCGGGTTGGTAATTACCTTTAAAGCCCTAAACAGCTTAGGACCGGGTTACTTGGGAGAGGGCCTTCGTCTGCATGATCCCCACCACACATTAAGGTTATCAAGAGAGATCCATCTCTGGATACCACCAGCTCATCTGGCAGTTACTCGAGGCCTTCTCTGTAGACACTCCTGGGCTATGGAATGCACTGCCTATAGACATTGTGGTTTAACATCTTTACCAGCCTTTAAAAGAGCCCTTAAGACACATTTTTAGCCAAGTTTTTAGTAATCTCTGAATGTTTTAAATTGTTTTATTTTAACAGATTTGTCTTATTTTTGTGTGTGTGTTCTGTTTATTTATGTGAACTGCCTAGAGCCTTTGGAGTCAGGTGGTATATAAAATAGATAGATAGATAGATAGATAGATAGATAGATAGATAGATAGATAGATAGATAGATAGATGAACTTTCCATTACAGATTATTTCATCCAATCCATATCGTTCCAATTTTTCACTTCTATTCTGGTTCTTTATACAGGTCCTTTAAGGGACATTTCTCAAATTAGTTTTTTTGCATTCAGTATCTAAATGCAAGTACATAATGCATGCATTCCCCATCACGTCTGAAAGGTGTATGCAAGTGCTCTCTAAAATTGAAATAAGTGCCCAAGTTCCAAGAATCCTAAGAAAAGCTGTGTTGCTTAGTTATGAATATTACCAAGTCCTGGTATGCTGCCTCATCATGGCAAGGGGGCGGGGTGTTGGGAGGGATGACCAAAGTACACCGGGAGGTATACTCCCAGTAGGGTCACCCAAAGCATGAAGGTCATCCCAGCTCCCAGCTAAAGCAAGCAGGCACCTATATTGGGCAGCAGCGATATAGGAAGGTGCTGGAGGCGGACGATCACTTCAGTGACAACAACAAAGGCATAATTTCATACTGCACGGGAGAAGGCAATGGTAAACCACTCCTGTATTTTACCAAGAAAACCACATGGATAGACAAAATGGAATGACTGTCGATATAGTGCCAGATGATGGGCCCCTCAGGTCGTATGGTACTCAACATGCTACTGAGGAAGAGCTGAGGATCTCTCAGAGTACCGATGGTGTTTATGACACAGACTAAAGCCTTTTAGATGTCTAACAGCTGATGTTGCCGTGTGGGAAAAGAAAATCCGAAGCTGCTAAGACAGAATTACAATGGGAACGTGGAAGCATGAATATGGGGAAGCTCGACAGTGAAAGATGAAATGAATCAACTACAGATTGACATCTTGGGCATCTGTGAATTAAAATGGACTGGAATGGGACACTTTCAGTTATAAAACCATACAGTTTACTACTCAGGACATGAAAACCAAAGAAGGAATGGTGTTGCGTTCATAGTCAGGAAGGATATAGCAATGATAGTACTTGGATACAATGCGGTCAGTGACCGACTAATATCAATTAGATTTTGTGGACAACCTTTTAACATGACAGTTCTTCAGGTCTAAGCCCCAACAACTGATGCAGAAGAAGAGGAAGTTGATGAGTTTTATGCTGAAGTCAGCAAGAGTGTGAACAAGAGACTGCATTGGTCCGGATGTGGGTTTTTTAAAAATCAAGCCAAGAAACTGTGGTTGGTTAGGCTGAGGAGATGTGTCTGGGAAAGCAGAAAAGCGGGGATGGAGTGGAGGCAGCAATATCACAGGTAGCAATATCACAGGCAGAGGGAGGTATGGCGGTGGGAGTTGGGCAGGCCGTTACAGAGGAAAACAGTCCAGGCAATTGAGGCCTGTTCCTTTTTCCAGCTCTTCTCCCAACCCTCTAACCCCAGGGAGCTCTGAGAACACTCTCTCGAGGATTAGGGTGCTGCTGCTGAATGCCAGGTCAGTCAATGCTAAAACATCTCTCATCCACGATTTGATTGTGGATGAGTATGCTGACCTGGTATGTGTGACGGAGACCTGGTTGGATGAGCTGGGTGGGGTTGGTCTCTCTCAGCTCTGTCCTCCAGGTCTCCAGATCATGCAACAGCCCCGCCTCAAGGGTCGGGGAGGGGGTGTTGCAGCCATCTATCGAGAGATCCTCCCCGTTTCCAGATGCCCGGTGAGGCAATCTCAGAATTTCAAGTGTTTGTCCTTGAGGGTGGGCCTCCGAGATAGGCTGGGGATTCTGGTGGTGTACCAACCACCCCACTGCACTTCAGTCTCCCTACCTGAGCTGGCGGGGGTGGTCTCGGAGGTGGCTTTGGGTTTGGGGGATTTCAATGTCCATGCTGAGGCCCCCCAGTGGGTGCGGCTCAGGATTTCATGGCCTTCATGGCAACCATGGGCCTGTCTCAGTTGGTATCAGGCCCTACCCACTTGGCAGGACATACTCTGGATCTGGTTTTTGCCGACCGGGAAATAAATGATCTGGAGGTGGGGGAATTTGAGACGACTCCCTTGTCATGGACAGATCATCATCTGGTGGAGTTTAGTTTGACTGCTCCGTCTGCCCTCTGCAGGGGTGGTGGGCCGACTAGGATGGTCCACCCCTGGAGGCTTATTGATCCACTTGGATTCCAGACAGCCCTCGGGGAGTTTCAGTGTCCAGAGCTGGTGACCTTGTTGAGGACCTGGTCGATCTCTGGAATGGAGAGATGGCCCAGGCTGTTGACATGGTTGCTCCTAAATGCCCTCTCCGGCTTGGTGGAGCCCGATCTGCTCCTTGGTTTTCCTCAGAGCATAGGGCGATGAAACAACTTGGATGACAGCTGGAACGACGCTGGAGGAAGAGTCATGATGAATCTGACCAAACACAGACTAGAGCCCATTTTATGGACTACGCCGTGGCAGTGGGGGCAGCAAAGAAATGTTTTTCTCTCTGCCGCCATTGCATCTGCTCAGTGCAGACAAACAGAGCTGTTTCGTGTGGTAAAAACATTGCTCCACACATCCCCCGCCCCAGGTAATGGGGGAGAAATCATACACAGCCCACTGCAATCAGTTTGCTTGTCACTTTGCAGATAAAGTCGCTTGCATCCGTGCCGATTTGGACTCCAGAGTTTTGGCAGTTCTGGCAGACGTGCCTCTGGTACCATCTGATCCCATTGTGTTGGATTCTTTTCAGTTGGTGCGGACTGAGGATGTGGACAAGATCCTGGGCAGTGTGCGGGTGACATCGTGTGCTCTTGACCCTTGCCCTTCATGGCTAATAAAAGCTGCCAGGGAGGGTAAAGGTAGATTTGGAGGTGATTATTAATGCCTCATTAAGGGAGGGCAGGATGCCACCATGCCTCAAGTGTTGGAAGTTAAAGGACTTTGAGCTGTCTCTTGTCTCAGACAGTGGAGGACAGACTAGTGAGTCAGAGGGCTAGAGGGTCAAGACATTGGTCACCGCTTCTCCACTGCTCTGACACTATCCCTTTGAAATGTAGATTGGTACTCTTAGGGATTAACTTCCTTCCTCTCTCTCTTCCCTACCTGTCCTTCTACCTTGCAACATGGCAAGCTCCTCTCCCTGCACCATGTGTGCAGAGAAGATGCAGAATCCATCTGCATCCAGCTAGATAGATAGATTAGAGATCCTAACTCCTCACGTTCCTATCTAGAATAGAGTTCCTTAATAAATGCCTTATATATTGATTTGAAACTATGAATTGGCTCCAAGTTACTTTACTCTCAGCATATACGCATGCCTAACTAAATTCCGCTGTGTTGTGCCTCTGTACACTCTGCTATAATGAGAAAGGGATTCTCTCACCACAGAGAATTTCCAACATCAAGGAGACGGTGGTAAAACCACTACTAAAAAAGCCCTCCCTTGATCCCTCCAACCTGGACAACTATAGACTCGTCTCTAACCTACCCTTTTTGGGCAAGGTGATAGAGCGTGTGGTGGAGTCCCAGCTGCAGAGGGTCTTGGATTATACGGATTATCTGGACCCTTTTCAATCTGGCTTCCACCCCGGGTATGGGACTGAGACTGCCTTGGTCGCTCTAGTGGATGACCTACACCGGGAACTAGACAGGGGGAGTGCGTCCCTGTTGGTTCTGCTGGACCTATCAGCGGCTTTTGATACCATCAACCATGGTATCCTTCTGGGCCGCCTCTCAAGTATGGGAATTGGAGGTACTGTGTTGCAGTGGTTCCAGTCCTTTCTTGGGGAGGAGGGTCCAGAAGGTGGTGCTGGAGGACTACTGCTCGGCTCCATGGCAACTGACCTGTGGGGTCCCGCAGGGTTCAGTCTTGTCCCCCATGAAACATCTACATGAAACCGCTGGGAGAGGTCATCCAGGGACTTGGACTGAGTTGTCAGCAATATGCGGATGATACTCAGCTCTATCTCTCCTTGTCATCTGATCCTAGGGAAGTAGTGAATGTCCTGAATTGGGGGCTGGAGGCCGTGATGGGTTGGATGTGGGGTAATAAACTGAAATTGAATCTGGACAAGACGGAGGTACTGTTGGTCAGTAGGAGAGCCAATCAGGATGAGGAGATTTTACCGGTTCTGGATGGGGTTGCACTCCCCTTGAAGGAGCAAGTACGCAGCTTGTGGGTTCTACTGGACCCGGCTCTGCTTTTAGAAGCTCAGGTGGAGGCAGTGGCCAGGGGTGCCTTTGCACGGCTTTGGCTAGTTTGCCAGCTGCGTCCCTTTCTTGAGAAGGCAGATTTGGCCACGGTTACCCATGCCTTAGTCACGTCACGGCTGGATTACTGTACTGTAATGCGCTCTACGTGGGTCTGCCCTTGAAGAATATCCGGAAACTGCAGCTAGTGCAAAACGCGGCAGCTAGGGTTTTATCCAGAGCTGCCCAGTGGGAGCACATCACACCCATCCTGAAAGAGCTGTACTGGCTGCCAGTTCATTTCCGGGTCTAATTCAAGGTGCTGGTTTTGACCTTTAAAGCCCTTAACAGTTTGGGCCTGGGGTATCTGAGGGACCGCCTGCTCGCAAGGGTTGCTGCCCGCTTGACAAGGTCATCTGAGGGGGCTCTGCTCCGGGTGCCGACAATGAAGGAGGCTCGGCTGTCATGCACTCGGGACAGGGCCTTCTCTGTTGCTGCCCCCAGACTTTGGAATGCACTTCCAGTGGCCATTCACTCCTCGGATTCCATCACAGTTTTTAGAAAGCTTCTTAAATCTTGGCTTTTTGCCCAGGCTTTTACATAACTGTTTCTATTGCTGCTTCTATGTGTTTTTACTCATTTATAGTTTTTATGTTTGTATTTTATAGTTTTTAAATTAGATTTGTTTTATATTTTTAGCATAATATTTTAATTGTCATTTTTATTGTATGTTTTTAAAATTTTGTAAACCGCCTTGGGGTTGTTTTTAATGAAAGGCGGTATATAAATTCATCAATCAATCAATCAATCAATAAACCCAGTCTGAAATTGACAGAACATGCAAACAAGATGTGATGCTGGTGGTTGGAGACTGGAATGCCAAAGTTGGATAAGGTAAGGAGGAAAACACAGTCGGCCTATATGGCCTAGGAAACAGAAACGAAGCAAGAGAACGACTTATTAGTTTCTGCCAAGCAAATGATCTCTTCATTGCTAACAAATTCTTCAAACAACCAAAGTGGCACCTATACACATGGACATCACCAGATGGGATACATAGAAATCAAATTGATTACATTATTGGTGCAAGGAGGTGGAAGAGCTCAGTTATAACAGCAAAGATGTGACCGGGGACCAGTTGTGGAACTGATCACGAACTGCTCATGTGCAAGTTCCAAGCCAAGCTAAAGCGGAACAACAAAGCTATCCAGCTCCCACGATATAATCTCAAGAATGTACCCACCATTTTCAAGGAGAACATCAGGAACCGCTTTGAAGTTCTGAACCTCATTGATAGGGAACCAGAGGAACTGTGGAAAGAAATCAAAGAAGTTGTGAAGGATGAATGTGAAAAGAGATTGCCAAAGACCAAGAAATAGAAGAAAGCAAAATGGATGTCAGAACAGACAGTGGAAATTGCCAAGAAGATGAGAAAAGCCAAAGTCAAGAAAGATAAAGACCTCACAAAGGAACTTAATAGGGAATTTCAGAAAGCTGTTAGAAAAGACAAGGAGCAGTACTACAATGACATCTGTAAAGACCTTGAGGATGGAAATAGACACAGAAAAACAAGGCAAGTTGTCCAAAAGACCTCTGAACTCAGAGGGAGGTTCCAACCTCGAATTGGTATGTTAAAGGATGCCAAAGGACAGATAGTGATTCAGAGAAGATCAAACAGAGATGGAAGGAGTATACTGAAAATCTATACAGCAGGGACGTCAACATCTAAGATACTCTAGAAAATATTCCCTACTTGCAAGAACCTCTAGTACGGGAAGATGAAGTTAGATCAGCACTCTGGTCATTACCAAGTTGGAAGGCTACAGGAACTGATGGAATAGCTACAGAAATATAGTAGGCAACAGAAGAAGAATCAGTCAAGGCTCTAACCAAACAAACAATGCCAGCAAATTTGGAGAATGACACAGTGGCTAACAGATTGGAAGAGGTCAGTCTACATTCCCATACCAAAGAAATGAATTTAACAGATAGTGCAAACAATTGCACAATATCCTTAATTTCACTTGTTAGCAAAATAATGCTCAGGATCATCCAACATAGATGAGAGCTGTACTTGGAAAGGGAAATGCCGGATGTTCAAGCTGGTTTCAGAAATGGCCGAGGAACAAGAGACATCATTGCTGATGCACGCTGGATAATTGAGAAAGCCAAGGAATACCAGAAAGAAGTCAATATGTGCTTTATTGACTACAGAAAAGCCTTCGATTGTGTCAACCATATCAAGTTGTGGAATATCCTTAGGTAAATAGGCATCCCAGAACACCTCATTGTTCTCATGAAAAACCTGTAGACAAGAAAGGAAGCCACAGTCCAGACAGAACATAATGTTGAAACAGACTGGTTCCAGATTGGCAAAGGAGTAAGACAAGGCTGTCTACTTTCTCCTCCTTTATTCAGTTTATATGCTGAACATATACTGAGATAAGATGGATTGGAAGAAGATGAGTGTGGTTTTAAAGTTGGAGGAAAAAACATCAATAACCTGCGCTACGCTGATGAAACCACTCTGATAGCTGAGAATGCGGATGATCTGCGAGCTCTAGTAATGAAAGTCAAGGAGCACAGTGAAAAAATGGGACTATAACTAAATGTAAATAAGATTAAACTAATGACAATGGGTACAGCAACCAGCCCAAAACTGACAATGAAGACTTTGAAGTGGTGGATAGCTTCTGACTTTTAGGATCAACTGTCAACAGTAAAGGATCCAGCAGTCAAGAAATACGCCACAGACTAGCACTTGGTAGGGTAGCAATGAAGGCCTTGGATAGGATATTTAGATGCCGTGATGTGTCTACACCTACAAAAATTAGAATTGTTTGGACAATGGTTTTTCCCATGGGACTCTATGGATGCGAAAACTGGACTTTGAAGAAGCAAGATAGAAAAAGCATTGATGCTTTTAAACTTTGCTGCTGGAGAAGACTTTTGAGGATACCATGGACAGCCAAGAAAACAAACAAATGGATCATAGAACAAATCAATCCAGAATTTTCACTTGAGGCACAAATGACAGGGCTCAAACTATCATACTTCGGACACATTATGAGAAGATCTAGCTCCCTTGAGAAGTCCATAATGCTGGGAAAAGTTGAAGGAAAGAGAAGAGGATGACCAGCAGCAAGGTGGATGGACTCGATTACAACAGCAATGAATGCACTGCTGAGAGACCTTAAAGGCCAAGTTGAAGACAGGTCATCCTGGAGAGAATCTATTTATGTAGCCGCTAAGAGTTGACACCGACCTGACGGCACTTAATCAATCAATCAATCAGAGTGAAATGTATTATCATTATGCTGGCCTGTGTTTCCTGCCCTCTTTTGCCAGTGATGAGGAGGAAATGGAATATAAGGAAAACATAAGCTAAAATTTTCCCCTTTGCTAAGCAGGGTCTGCCCTGGTTTGCAATTGAATGGGAGGCTACATGTGTATGTACTGTAAGATATTCCTCTTAGGGGATGGGGCCACTCTGGGAGGAGCACCTGCATGCTTGCATGCAAAAGGTTCCAAGTTCCCTCCCTGGCAACTCCAAGATAGGGCTAAGAGAGACTCCTGCCTGCAGCCTTGGTGAAGCCGCTGCCAGTCTGGGTAGAAAATACTGAGCTAGATGGATGAATGATGTGACTCATTATAAGGCAGCTTCCTATGATCCTAAAAACTGGAAATCAACAACAAACACTGCAAAAATGTCTCCATACAAATTGCTCAAAGAAACTCAGAACAAAGCAAAGCCTTCAGAACAGCCACAGATTAATTCTCAAACAAGGGTCCTCAGATGTTACTGGACTACAACCAGGGCCTTTTTAAGACTCTGAGAGGCCCAGGAGAAGAATGTTCATTTGTGGGCCCCCCACTTTCCTCTGGTAACAACGTTATGCACATGGTGGGATGTAACATTTGCACTGTAGCACAAGTGCAAAAACTGTAAAAACAGGATTATGTGACAGTGCAGCCATTATGCATAATGGCCACACTGTTGCATAACTCCATTTCTGTAATCCTGCTCTTGTGCAACTGCCGAAACATCCCATTCCATTATAATCATTGCACAGTATATCCACTACTACATCCCGAGTCCATGTAATAACCTAAAATACTGAAATAACTCTTGAAGCTGGGGTTATATTTTAACGGATAAGTTTTACTGCCTTCAGTGAAAAGGATCTGATCATTTCAGATACTGAGCCATACTTTGTGGGGCCTGGGGCATATGTAGGGTCTGGGGCAATTGCCCCTCCTAAAGGGTCCTGACTGCAACTCCCATCATCCCCAGTCACCATGCATTGTGGATGGGGATTATGAAATTATAGTCCAGCAATATCTGGGGACCTAAGATAGGACCTAAGAGCCGCTGGGTCTCTCTTTGTTCTTTAACTACAGTTCTTCAGCTCAATCACTGGCAGTTGCTACCCATGTCCCCCCACCCCACCCCAGAACTGCAGAGGAGGCAAGTAGAGGATCAAATGGATTAGACACTGAGCAAAGCACTTTGGGGACGGAAGATGTTTGAAGCCAAACCACAGGCCACATTTGTCAAGCTCTTAAAAAATAAAAATAAAGGATCAAAGCAGGAGCCTTTGACAAATATTAGCATTTGTCACCTACTATTACTTTTGATGTGCTTCTTTTTTAATTTTGCAAAGACAGCCAAGTCCTTCAGGAAAGAATCTTTGTGCCTTCAGAAAAAATAATAGAATAGCAATGTTGCCAGAATAAGGAAGTATTAAATGAAGAAAAGAGATACACAGCATGCCTTTTCCCAAAAGCAAGTCACTAATTCATTAGGTCCTTGTAAAGTATCTCAGATGTAGCTAATGCAATTTAGACTCACCTGTTTGTTATTCCATTGATGTCAATTTTAAAAACAATTATTTTGCTAAACTGTTTGCTGTTTTTAATGTCCATTGTAGTAACACATTTAATAACATGAATATATTTTTACAATATAATACTTGCATTAAAATAGAGGACCATGCATGATTTCAGTTATTTTATACAAATTATAGCCAGACCATTTAGAATCAAGATTGTCATTCTACTTTTGCCTTTTAAGATGTACTTCTAGTTGTCACACTTCCTTCTGTTCCTAAGCCAGAATATTAAAGGTGGAAAGAGAAATCAATAACCATGACTTGCTTTATTCCAGTGAACTATTCCAATCTTGGTGAACTATGCATTTCTTCACCAGGCAGTCAAAAGAAGAGACAGATAATTTCTAGACCCAGAGATGTGCTGAAGTCTCAACCGGCCGGGCGCCAGCTCTGTTTTCCTCACCCCCTCAATCAGGTGGTTTTCAAGTCTGTGCTGACATCCAGAGCAGCAGAAATCCAATTAGAATCCCGGGCACTGCCGTTTGTTTTATGTGCAATTTGATCCATACTGAGAGATTTACTGGTCTCGGCCCTCAGTATTTCTCTGCATAATGTGAGAGGCATAAGAACAACAATAGCTGCTCAGCCTTAATTTAGGAAATCTAGTCATTGTCAAGTGTGGTAAATCATCTTTAAAACAAACACTCTTAACGTTTTTGAGATAAAGCTCATTCCCTTGTGATGATGTGGTAGTATGGAATGCCATGAAGCTCTGGGCAAGGATTCAAAGCAGTAAAATCACATTAGGTAAGATATTGCAGCCTCTTGTTGCTGGGATTGCGGAGAATGTTGGCACCAGGCTGACATGCCGGATAATCCTTAACGGGACAAGCATGCCTGGTACATGTTCTTTGTTCCATCTACACCTTATAGCACACTCTCAGAGCCTTCCTAGACATTTTCAACGAAATAAATGCAGGGAGTGTGACTGCTAGTTCTTTTCGATCTTTCGGCAGCTCTCAATACCATCGACCATAGTATCCTTCTGGATCACCTGAGGGATTTGGGGATAGGAGGCACTGTTTTACAGTGGTTCCACTCCTATGTCTCGGATAGATTTCAGATGGTGGTGCTTGGTGACAGCTGCTCTTCAAAACAGGAGCTAGTATATGGCATCCCCCAGGGCTCCATTCTGTCACCAATGCTTTTTAACATCTACATGAAACCGCTGGGTGAGGTCATCAGGGGACTTAGTACTGGGTGTTAGATATGCGGATGACACCCAAATCTATTTCTCCTTGTCATCAACATCAGAAAATGACATTAGCCCCTTAAATGCCGGGCAGTAAAGGGCTGCATGAAGGATAATAAACTGAAGCTGAATCCAAGCAAGACAGAGGTGCTCATTATTGGGGGTCATCATTTGCAAGATGGGATAGAACTTCCTGTTCTGGATGAGGTTACACCCCCCCAAAAGAACAGGTTAATTGCTTGGGAGTGCTCTTGAACCCAGGTCTCTCCCTGGTGCCTCAGGTTGCAGCTGTGGCCAGGAACGCTTTTTACCAGCTGCAACTGATTCAACAACTCCACCCATTTCTTGACCAGAATAACCTGAAAACAGGGGTGCACCAGCTGGTAACCTCCAGGTTGGACTACTGTAATGCGCTCAATGTACGGCTGCCTTTGTATGTCGTTTGGAAACTTCAGTTAATTCAAAGTGCGGCAGCCATTTTCGTCTCTGGGGCATCTCGGAGAGACCACATTATGCTTGGTCTCAAAAGTTGCACTGGCTGCCAATATGTTTCCGGGCAAAGTACAAATTGCTCGTTAGTACCTTTAAAGCCCTGAGTGGCTTAGGTCCAGGTTACCTAAGTGAACACCTTTCTTTGCAAGATACCCACAGCTCATTGAGATCATCAGGAGGGGTCCATCTTTGGGTGCCACTGGTTCATTTGATGGTGACTTGGGATAGGGTAATCTCTGTAATTTTAATCTGCTTTTAATTGGGTTTTTATTTTAATTGTTACATATTTTTTATTTTAATGTAAACTGCCCTGAGCCACCTTTGGAAGGGTGGTATATAAATCAAATCAAATCAAATCAAATCAAATCAATCAATTAATTAAAATAGCTAAGTCTCCATGGGGTCATCCCCAACCTCTCTCTCATTATTTCAAGAGAAGGCAACCTGCCAGCAAGTAGACCCAATTCAAAAGGTACACCTCAAGGGAAGCCAATACTCCTTTTCACAAGAAAGCTAGCCTCACAAGCACTCTCTGGCACAACTCAGATAAGAGGCAACATTCCCCAACCCGCCATTAATAGGCCAATTATTTGGCAACAACCAGAGCGGAGACCATTTATTAAAATCTAAACACATACATTTTTGCACTGGAGTGGCATCTCCATTTCCAGATAAGCCTTAAGTCTATCAGCTATTCAAGTCTACATACAAACTTCCACAAGCCACTCTTGCCTTTTGTTTGGCCAGTAACACCCAAGACTGACCAGTCCATGCAACTATGAATTTCATTGTTCTACCTGAGTTTCTGCACTTCTAAGGAGGAAGTGTGATTTGTTAATTGCCTTTGGGCATGTTTTGGAGTATAAGTACTCCTGGCCAAGCCATATGGCCCTGGAGTCTGCATGCATTGGTACTCTGCTGGTTCTCAGGCATGCGAGTAGTAGCCTGCCCTTTTTCTTCCTGCCTTTCTGCTCTTTTCCTGCAAGGAGAATAAGGATAGGTAAAGCTAACTTCTGTCTCTTTAAGTCTCCTCTCCCCCCTTTTCTCCCTATATTCCTGTCTTTAAGTACTTTCTGCAGCAATCCTTAACCTGCAGTTTGGACTCTAACCTAAAATTACTGTCAGTGAGATTCTTGTTAAGACTATCAGTTAAGATTTCGTTGCCTTGCCTAACTTTTGCCTTCATGTGCCCTTTTCACCCTTAAATATATCTGTTGTATTGCATTTCTGCCTCCTCTTCATTTCCAAAATTCAAAACTTGCTCAAATTGATACTGTAACAGAACTGCTCCTTCAAGCCAAGCTAACACCACACTAAGCCAAAAGCATGATTGGAGTGTCTAGCCAGCACTCTGGGGGCTGTTCTGGTAACACTGTCACTGAGAAAATGAGTTTTATCCCCAGTTGTGGGGCAATATGCATTCTGATTCTGTAAGGTTGTTCTCATGACCATACTTGCTTGGGCTGGGAGGAAGGCAGAATCATGCCTACGTTCCCCCACAAGACAGCCTATTGCTGCTGAGCCATGCCAGTTGTGGGCCCACACAATTGCCACTGCAGCAAGCAGTGCAGCAATTTGGAGGTGGTTGGAGTTAAGCCTGCCGGCCAGGAATCCCACAATACCCCACACCAGCAGTGAACATAAGAACAGCCCTGCTGGATCAGGCCCAAGGCCCACCTAGTCCAGCATCCTGTTTCACAGAGTGGCCCCACAGTGGCCCACCAGATGCCGCTGGAAGCCACAGGCAGGAGTTGAGGGCATGCCCTCTCTCCTGCTGTTACTCCCCTGCAACTCATCCTGCATCCTGCATCCCTGCATCCTGCAACTGGTACTCAGAGGCAGGATGCAGTGCAGGGCATTTTGGAAATTCCTGAGGCCAGGTCACTCCTTCCCTTGGTCTCTATGATTTCAATGGCTGCCAGTACCATAATCAGTGACCAGTTATAACTCCTCCTCAGCCAAGCTTTCACCACTTTGTGACATTGTATAAATGCTGGGGAAACTGTGCAGAAGACTAAGTCTCCTCCTGCTGATGCAGTCAAATAAAAAGGTGAATATTATCAAGGCTACTAATTTCCCTAGAAATATGAACAGATGCATTTGTGTGTGTGTGTTTTACTTCTGGTAAGTCTAGGCATCTAACCTTTTTTTAAAAAGTAGTAAGCTCAAATACGTAACGCCAGTAGCAAGATTATTTTCCCTGCAACATGACCCTACCTGACACCCATAATGGGGTTCAGAGATGGCATTACTGGAGCTAGATGAGGACTAGCATGTGTATTGTGCTAAGACAAAAATATCTATGGAATACATAAAGCTGCTGTTTAGTGACTCAAACCATTGGTCTCTCTAGATCCATATTGTGTTCATTGACTGGCACCCAGGCTTTTAGACAAGGTCTTTCTCAGGCCTACCTGGAGGTGCAGGGATTGTACCGGGGACCTTCTATATGTTCTAGTACTGAGCTACACCCACTCCCCATTTTTTCTTTATCATTTGGCAAGGTCTTCTATACACAACAGTGATTTAAGCTGTTTTACAACTTCAGTGCTGACAGTTTGCAAATACAAAAACAAGGTAAACATGTTCGTACTCTTAAAGCTCTCTCTCTCTTTTTGTTCTGATTCTTTGACTGATTCCGAGTGCAATCTTATGGAAGCTCACTTCCAAATAAAAATACAGGTGGTTTTTGAGTGACTGCTTTATCTGTATTTTTCTTAATGAAAAGCTAAAAAAGAAAGCAGCAAAAGGTGTTTAGAACACACTGATGATCAAAACTGGTTATGCAGGTTTGATCTGTATGCCCTTGCACAATGTTGCCCTTGTAGAACTTTTTACTATAACATGTGAACTCTGGATACCCTCACACCATTTAGGTTCATTTCCTGGACAGCACATCAAGACGGTTTCTTAGAAACTGTAAAAACTGGAAGTCTAGGAAAACATGATACAAAATTGTTCTCATCAAGGGGGAAAAACACACTCATAAACATACAAATGTGCAAATATACTGGAGGTAATTTCTGAAAACTTGCTTCACACCTAAGCAGGTGACTACTGAGCATAAAAGTATATTTGTGTTCAAACAAACTGGTTTTTCACAGGAGAAGTTGTGAATGGACTGAAATGATTGTCATCAAGTCAATTTCGTTTCTGAATTGGGCTGACCAAGAACCCTGTTTTACAGTTTGGCGGGATAGTGGTGGGGGGAGGAGACAAAGTTTTCTATATGCTGTGGAGACAAGGAGAGTGAAAAGCCAGAATAGCTTGGAGTGGGCCAGAAGAGCCATTTCAGAAATAAAATTGCTTCCCCAAAACACTGGGATGTGTTGGAGGCACTCATAGGAACATAGGAAACTGCCATATACTGAGTCAGACCATTGGTCTATCTAGCTCAGTATTGTCTTCACAGACTGGCAGCGGCTTCTCCAAGATTGCAGGCAGGAATCTCTCTCAGCCCTATCTTGGAGATGCCAAGGAAGGAACTTGGAACCTTCTGCTCTTCCCAGAGCGGCTCCATCCCCTGAGGGGAATATCTTGCAGTGCTCACACATCAAGTCTTCCATTCATATGCAACCAGGGCAGACCCTGCTTAGCTCAGGGGACAAGTCTTGCTTGCTACCACAAGACCAGCTCTCCATCTCCACTCAATAACAATATTTTAGAAATTAAATAGTTACAGAGGGAGTTACAGAGCGAGGTGGGGGCTCCCACCAAAAAGGTTCACCAATGCATCCGTGCTGCCAATTGAGCTTCAGAGGGCAGTGGGGTATGTAGGAGAGCTTTTCTAAAAGATCTTGTAAGACAGGCAGATTCAAGTGGGAGAAAACAGATAATTTGGCCCTCAGGGCTTTAAAGATCAAAATGAGTACCTTGAATTGTGCCCAGAAACATACTGGTGACCAGTGCAGCCAACACAGTAGTGGTGTGATGTGATCAGAAAACATCTTTTCATCAAGATTCTTGCCAGTTGCCACTGCATTCTGTACCAGCAGAAGTCTCCAAAGGGGTTTCAAAGGCAGCTCCATGTAGAGCACATGGCACTAGTCAAGATAAGAGAAGACAAAAGTATGGATGACCATAGCCAGGTGCATCTGGCTCAGAAATAAGTGCAGCTAGTGCACTAGCTGGACCCTGGTCATAGCTGACACCTGGGTATTCAAGAGTAAGGCTGGATTCAAGAGCAGTCCCAGGCTGTGAATTTGCTTTTCCAGAGGAAGTACTCCACCCAGAACCGGATAAGAAACCCAGTCCCATATTCATGGCTCTCCTGGTCAGCAGCACCACTGTCTTGTCTGGATGTAATTTCAACCATCATATTACTGACTCCAAACACTGATTAAGAACCGCCACCGCCTCTTCAGGTGGAGATGGAAAAGATGTACAAATTCTGTATTATCAGCATACTGATGACACCCCACTCATACCCTCAGGTGACTTCTCCCAGCAGTTTCATGTGACTGCTAAAAGCATTGTTGCCTTCTTGATCTGCTTGCAGGGTGCTAGACTAGATACCCTTTGGACTGAATCAGCACAGCTTATCTGATGGACTTACAGCCTTGATGTGAAGCAGAATGGAAAATTAGTTAATAAATATGTGTGTTCCTATTACTCACCCTTTATTGATAGCTTCCTTCCAAAACAGGATTGGAGCCTGTGCTTTTTCTTCCTATGAATTATTTTCTCTGAGAAATGATTAGTGGAAACCAGTCAAATAAGATTCCTTCCAGTAACATCTAGTGCTCTATTAAGACTCATCCAGCAAGTGAAAGAGTGTTTAAAAGTTCTTATTCAGATAATATTAAAACATAATGGTGGGGACCCAAGAGCAATGTGCAGTCTGATTCTATGCAGGTTTAGGGGAAGGGATCACAGCTCAGTGAAAAAGAACATGCTTTGCTTGCAGAAGGTCCCAGATTTAGTCTGGAACAGACTCCTGTCTGAAACCACAGAGTGTCTCTACCAGTGTAGACAACGGACCAATGATTCAGTATAAATCATTTGCCATGTTTTCTCAAAAGTAAATCCCATGCAATCGGAAACTGTGTTCTACCCAGGTTTGGGAGCTGTGTGTGCTCCCAATTTTCAGTTGTGTGGAAGCAAGATAAGAGGAAAACCTAGATAGAAGTGATTGTGTGGAAGCGAGGTAGGAGGAAAAGCTACCCAGGTTTTCCTCTTACCTTGCTTCCACACAACCGAAAATGGGCAGCACAGACAGAGCTTCCAATCCTGGGTAGAACACAGTTTCCGCTTGTGTGAATGATCTCAGTATCTAATAGTTTAATTGTTTAATTGTTGTTTTAAAATGTTTTTTAAATTGTTAATTGTTGTTATATTGTTTTTAAATTTGTGTTTTAGCTCTTTACTGTTTTAATGGTTTGTTTTAATTGTAAACTGCCCTGAGCCATTTTGGAAGGGTGGTATAAAAATCAAATAAATAAAAAATAAAATAATAGGACTTACTCCCAGGTAAGTGTACAACTGGGAGCAATGCACTTTAGGGATGTATTTGAGAACAAACTGAGATGGGGCAAAATCCACGTCCTGTCCCCTGTCACTGAGTGGCCATGTTTGGCAGGATACTCTTCTGTATTCTCTACACCTTCTGGAAGAGAACAGAAGGGGCTGTCTGGAGCAACAGTGAAAAGAATGACAAGGGGAGGATGGAGAGGAAAGGGTAGCAGATTCCTCCTCTTCCATAAACATCCTGACCTCAACTGCAAAATTTCACCAGTCTTTAATCAATTAATAAGAAAATAAGTGGATCCCCATGCCATTATCTCTCCATCATCTGGAGAGGTTTGTCTGCAGTTGCCACCAGATCATCTGGTGGCTACACAGGGACAAGCCTTCCCTGTTGCCGCTCTGAAACTCTGGAATGCACTCCCTACTTATAAGAGCCTTCTCATTTCTGACAACTTTTAGAAAGTCTCTAAAGACCGGTTTATTCACTCACCCAACCTTTTAACTAGACTTGTGGTTTTATTATTATTTCTTGTTTACACAGTCAGACAGGTGTTATTGACTGGTTTGTTTTATCCAGACATCGAGTCCTTCCCAAGGACCTGGGATGGCTGAATTTTATTGTCAATGTTGTTGCTGTTGTTATAGATATCATCGCAGAATATAGGCTGTTCCCAGTAAAGCTGCTTTTTGTAATTGGCTGATGGTGATTTCTGTGGCCCCTATGGTGTTGAGGTGCTCTTCAAGGTCTTTTGGAACTGCACCCAGGGCGCCAATTACCACTGGGATTATTTTGGTCTTCTTCTGCCACAGCTTTTCAATTTCAATTTGTAGATCTTTGTATTTGGTGGTTTTTTCTATTTCTTTTTCTTCTATTCTGCTATCCCCTGGTATTGCTATGTCGATTATTTTGACTTGTTTTTCTTTCTTCTCGACTACAGTGATATCTGGTGTATTGTGTGGCAGATGTTTGTCTGTTTGTAGTTGGAAGTCCCATAATATTTTTACATCTTCATTTTCTTCAACTTTTTCAATTTTATGGTCCCACCAATTCTTGGCTACAGGTAGCTTGTGGGGACCATAAAATTGAAAAAGTTGAAGAAAATGAAGATGTAAAAATATTATGGGACTTCCGACTACAAACAGACAAACATCTGTTGTTGTTGTTGTTGTTATTCATTTTATATCCCACTTTTCCTCCAAGGAGCCCAGAGTGGTGTACTACATACTTGAGTTTCTTTCACAACAACCCTGTGAAGTAGGTTAGGCTGAGAGAGAAGTGACTGGCCCAGAGTCACCCAGCTAGTTTCATGGCTGAATGGGGATTTGAACTCAGGTCTCCCCGGTCCTAGTCCAGCACTCTAACCACTGCACCACGCTGGCTCACTTTTAAGGAATAGTTCCTGTTTTAATTTATTTTTAATAGCTGTATACCACCCAGAGTCGCCTTAAGTGGCGCAGCAGGGAAATGCTTGACTAACAAGCAGAAGATTGCCAGTTCGAATCCCCACTGGTATGTTTCCCAGACTATGGGAAGCACCTATATAGGGCAGAAGCGATATAGGAAGATACTGAAAGGCATCATCATCTCATACTGCACAGGAGGAGGCAATGGTAAACCCTTCCTGTATTCTACCAAAGAAAACCACAGGGCTCTGTGGGTGCCAGGAGTTGGAATTGACTTGATAGCACTCTTTACTTATTCCACCTAGAGATGGAAGTTGGGGGTGGGAGCATTGTACAAATATGATACATAAATATGACAAACAAAACAAACAAACAAAAGGAAATAGCTTTTGAATATTACACTACACCACTACACCACCAGAGCCAGTGTGGTGTAGTGGTTAGAGTGCTGGACTAGGACCAGGAAGACCTGAGTTCAAATCCCCATTCAGCCATGAAACTAGCTGGGTGACTCTGGGCCAGTCACTTCTCTCTCAGCCTAACCTACTTCACAGGGTTGTTGTGAAAGAGAAACTCAAGTATGTAGTACACTGCTCTGGGCTTCTTGGAGGAAGAGCGGGATATAAATGTAATAATAATAATAATAATAATAATAATAATAATATCCCCCCCCCAGTTTCGAAAGCAGTTTGCAATGTGGCATGGGGGCCCCTGCCCCACTGAATGTATGGAACTCATTGCCTAGTTCTTTGGGTCTTGGGATATAGCAACAACTTTGTGGTTCTCCTGCACTTTGTCATCCATTGATTGGTTCATGTTGAAGAGGCGTAAATCAGACTTGTTTCTGAGACACAAGTGCTGCAGCTTCAACAGAATCTCCTTAAATCAGCTCAAAAGTTGAAAACCAAATAACGAATGAGCACAGAAAATGAAGTTGGCAAGGCTCCACTGAAATGATTTGTTATAGAAATTGCAGTTGATTTACAAGTTGGGGGCCTTCATTGGTGCGCTGTAGGTTTAAAGCAAAATATTTCAAAAGTTAACAGAAAACTATTTCTGCTGCTCCAGGAAATGTTCTGAGAGTAACAATAAATGCTTGTAGGCTAGTGAAACAATGTTCTCTTTTAAACTGGGTAGAAGGGATCTTTTAAAAGGTACCTCGCCTCCACTTACCACGTGCTTTTATTCCAACCAGGCTCATAAGAACATAAGCACAGCAATGCTGCATCAGGTCCAAGGCCTATCTAGTCCAGTATTCTGTTTCACACAGTGGCCCACCAGATGCCTCTGGGGAGCCCACAAGCAAGAGGTATGTGCATGCCCTCTTTCCTGCTGTTGCTCCCCAAATATTGGTTCATCTCCAGTATTTGAGCTTGATTAAGAAGGAAAGGATTTGGGGGCCCAGATTTCAGCTATGAGGAGGGGATGGAGTTTTGCATCCCTGCGCACATGTTTTTATTTGCTGTTAAAATTGGATTCTGTTTTATAACTGCTTCACTCATAAACACAAAGAAATCTTAAGTAAGTTTAACTAAGAGTTTATTTAGAAACAACTCCATTTTTTTCCTCCTTTTCTTCCTTTTTCTTTCTGAATCCACCTACCACACTCTCTACAAGATCTCCACTGGGACAAACACAAAAGATTACAAGACAGAATGTAACATGTCCCTCCCCTTTATAACAACCAGAATTGAATTGATTTTAAAACTCGGGGACAAAGTCTTGAAGTCTTTCAGGTGGTCTCCTGTCGTGCACACTTCTCCTGATTCGTGGGTTCTCTGGCACATGAGCTGTTGGTGATTTGTTTTCTGGTACAGATGATTATCCATCACTTTCATCAGCTTCATCTGTGAGGTTAAAACTGGAGGCAAGATAAAATTCTAGACTCAAACAAGCCAAACTCAAACAAAATCCCTCACCTGAATTGTTTGCTGTTTCACACCCCATTTCTAATCCACATACCATTTATATTTTTGTTGCTTTGCCCTTACCTGATCACAAATCTCTGTATCCTCAGGGTAAAATGGCATGGAAAGCCCTATGAGTTGTTGCCACTGGATAAGTTTGGTAGTGGCATTGCATCCTCTCAGCAGTTCAAAAGGTGATTTTTCTGTAATAGAATGAGGAGTAGTTTGATAAGCGGATATAATTTCACGGATTGCCTCTTTCCAGGCTTTTTGTTGCATAGAAGCCAGTTGTAAACTTTCTTTCACTAATCTGTTTATTCTTTGCAATAAGTGATTCCCTCAAGGATGGTACAAGGAAAAAGTCTTGTGTTTTATCCCATGGTTATACAAACATTGCTCCATTTAAAATGAGGGAAGCTGTGTCCTATTGTCAGTCACCAGTTCTTTAGGAAGACTGTATCTCACAAAATATGCAGCCATGAACGGGATCAACTTGTTTGTAGTAATATTGTCAGCAAATGGAACTTCTGGCCACTTAGAATAGTAATCCACCTTCACTATAACAAATCTTGTTTTGTGGGTTGGTTATCAAAAGGCCCCCGGGCAAGTTTTCCCCAAGGACCATTGGGATAGTCTACTGGAGTCAAAGGGGTGGTAAAAGTCTTCTGCAATTTGTCACATACGGCACAAGCCATACAGTGCCTGATTCCATCATCAATGTGTTTGTTCATACCTGGCCAGCAAAAGTTTTCTCTGATTTACCTCAGGTCATTCAGCTCATGCCCAAGTGACCAGTTATGGACAATTTTGAGCACTTGTGCTTGTAAGGAGGATGGCACCACCAAACGATTATTCCTTAGCATCCGCTCATTGAGAAGGGACAGCTCATTCGCTACATGCATGTATGGTTGAAGATGTTCAGGTACCTTGCTTTTGCATTGTTATCCATTAATTATGTAAGATTTAAGCTCAGTAAGCACTTGATCAGCACCAAGGGCCGCTTTCCATTCAGAAAATGTGATCATTCCATGAGTGGATGAAGCTATTTGCACGGTTACTACTCCTTCATCTTCTTCTTTTGTGATCTCCTCTTGGCCTGGAAGTGGAAGTTGAGATAAATAATCTGCAGTTGTATTCCAGTACCTGGAAGATATTCCACCTGGAAAATAAAGCAGATAAGTCTGGTGATCAACTTGGCTATTCTTTGTGTTGCTTGACTTTCTAACTGTAAAGTGAATTTTCTGCTCAACAAGTAAGTCCTGAAGTGCTTCAATGCCCAGAAACATGCTAGAGCTTCTTTTTCAAGGATAGAATACATCTTCTCTGAAGCAGTAAGCACTCTGGAAGCAAAGGCAACTGTAACTTCCCTGCCCACTTTTTGCTGGGTCAAGACAGCATCCAAACCTTCTTCAGAAGCATCAGTGGTTACAATAGTGTGCCTGTTGATCTCAAAAGAAGTGCGAGCTTGGCTTTTAGCAATGGCCAATTTGATAGTCTGAAAAATAGACTTATGGGATGCATTCCAGTTAAGTGCTCCTAAAAAGTCTGTGTTGTCGGAGTTTTCTTAAGACTTCTGCCAGATTAGCACCGTGCTCCTCAATGGTTTTGCCATACACTAAAATGACATCCTGGAAGAAAGTGATGCCATCTATAGTCCTAAAAATAGCATGCATCATTCTTTGAAATACCGAAGCTGCAGAGGCTAATCCAAAGGGCAGTCTTTTGAATTGAAAAAGACCCTCTGGGTAATGAAGGCTGTGTATTTGCAAGAACTTTTGAGCAGAGGAATTTGATGACAGGCTGAAGACAAGTCCAAAGTTATAAACACTGAGGCCTCTTTCAGAGTAAGCAGCATTTCACTGATATTGGGTAATGAATCCACTGCCTCGTTGGAATTCACAACTCTTAAATCTACGCACATTCAAAATGTACCATTTGATTTGCCATTTAATTGATTTATTAATTTATTTCTGTATGTAAACCGCTTTGGGAACTTTGATTGAAAAGTGGAATATAAGTATTTGTTTATTGTATTGTATTGATTTCTGCACAAGAACAATGGGAGAGACCCATTCAGATGGATCAAAAGGCTCTATGATGTCAGCATGCTGTAGTCTTAAGAGTTCCTCTCTAAGTGGTTGGAGCAGTGCTATAGGTACGTTCCTCACTTTGTGTTGTACAGGTATTGCATTTGCTTTCATCTGAAATGTATAGCAGGAGTATCAGCAAAATGTCTGAGAAAACAGCAATCATATCAGCATATGGATGCTCTATCATCTGTAATACGGGTTCCGTGCTATTTGGCTCTAACACTATCTGTAGAGCTTTCTGATGTTTCCAAAACCATATTGAAACTTCTTTTTGTGACAAATACATGTTCCCTTCTGCAGTATCCTTTGCATTCAAGGGCAGCAGTGAAGTATTCATTTATGGCAATAGGGGAACCTCCATATCCCCATGAGTGGATGTCTGAAGGCTGCAAGTGCAGGGAGTTTATTGTACAGCAGGATAGTGTACAGAGAACCAGAATCAACCATAATTCACTTTTCATGGCCATTAAGTTTTACTTAATAATGTGGTGAAGCAGGCTCTGAGTCTGTCACACTTAAGACTCTGTCAGGAAGTGGTTCATCTGCCTCATCCTTATCATATAGCGAGGCTATTAACACACGCGTACAAGGGAGCTCAGCCTGGTTTTGTACGCACATGTGAAATGCTGGGATTGGGCCTGATCCCAGTGACTCCACAGCGGCAAACCTGCCTAAACAGCCACCCTCTTAAATGAGGTTAAGGGAGTGAGCACCCCCTTAACTCCATTTGTTTGCTTGTGTGGCAGCGGTGGCTACTTGCAGCCGTGGCTGCCACACTGTTGGGAGCCCAGGGAGGGGAGGGCAGATCCCCATGATGCACCATGCTCTTGCACGGTGCATCCTGGTAGTTCTGGGGGCTGGGACAACACATCCTGGCCACCAGCCCTCTCTGCTGCCTCGGCATACGGGGAATTGTCTGGGCACGTGGAGAGCACGCCCAACAACAGTGCCGTGATCATCTGCAGGGAGGGTAAATGTAACCTGCTCTCCCCACAGCCTGCCCCAGATCGTGAGAAGAGGCTCAGGGAATCAGTAATGGAGTGGACAACAGACTTGCAAAACTTAGCAAAGTGTCCCCTTTTCCTGCACCTGTTGCAAGTGTCCTTCCATGCAGGATAGTGAGCAAAATTAGCTTTGATAACAGAATTGATTAAATTCCGTTCGGAATTGATAAATTAGAATTGATAACGGGGGAAAAATACTTTCAGGGGCAGAGTCTCCATGTCGGTAGCAGTGGAGCTCTTTCTTTCTTTTGCTGCTACTTCTTGGGGCAGTGTCATATGAGAAGATTGGGTTTGGAAGAATTTAGACTGAACAGTCTAGATTTCAGGAGTTTGGTTTTGAGGTACCAAAGAGAGCGATTTGGTGAAGAGCATTTTCCACCCTCCTAGCCATTTCTATAACTGTGTCCAATTAAGTTTCCATTCCAGTAGCAGTTTTTCATGCAGTTTGGAGCAATTTGTTTTCATAACAGTTTGATCCCTGATTATATCATCAGTAAACTTGGCAAGCTCACAGGTTACACTTAAGGCACACAATGCTGTAACACATTGATCTCTAGACTCACCAGGCAGTTGGGATCTAGAACAGAACTTGTAATGATCATCTAAGGCTTGAAGAGCAGCTTCATATGGGTCAGCATCCCCTGTTGCTAGGAAAGGGCAAATGATTATATATTCCTTGGCCTTTAGGGGCCAGGCAGTGAAGCAATGTAGCCTTCTGCTTTCTTGGAGTAAAATCAGGGGTCTGTATAGTCAGGAGGTAATTGGGGGAAAAGGACCAGGGAAGAGCAGGTTCTCCTGGGTTGGACAAGAAAAAAGGTGGTGGTGGGATCTGAGCCATGCTGTGGTGGACATTCAGTGAACAACAGAGTCCAGAATTGATAACGGGGGGGGGATACTTTCAGGGGTTGTGGAGGTCAGGATGCTGGAGAAACAATCAGCAGTAGCAATAGTAGAATGCAGCAGTTCAGGAATGTAGGCCCAATAATGCAATGAAATGAAGATGCAGAATTTTTACAAGCTTTGCAGGCTTATATGTACAGCTGGTTCAAGATGTTGTCACCAATTCAGAGACAACTCCATTTTCTCCTTTCCATGCTTTTTCTTTCTGGCTCCACCCACCACAATCTCCCTACAGGATCCCCCAATGGGACAAACTTCTAAAGGACAAAACATAAAAGATTACTAGATATAATACAAGAGATTCCCCTTCTTTTCATGTGACTGGGACAGATTTGGGTTTAAACATGCGGATCTGTCACTATCTTGTCCATTATGGTCATTACTTAAGGCACGGCAAGATAGAAAAACTAGTGATGCTTTTGAACTTTGGTGCTGGAGAACACTTGAGGATACCCTTTGACAGCCAGGAAAACAAACCAATGGATCATAGAACAAATCAATCCAGAATTTTCACTTGAGGCACAAATGACCAGGCTCAAACTATCATACTTTGGACACATTATGTGAAGACCCAGCTCCCTTGAGAAATCCATAATGCTGGGGAAAGTTGAAGGAAAGAGAAGAGCACGACCAGCAGCAAGTGGATGGACTCTTATTACGACAGCAATGAATACCACTGAGAGACCTTAAAGGCCAAGTTGAAGACAGATCATCCTGGAGAGAATCTATCTATGTGGTCGCTAAGAGTTGACGCTGACTTGATGGCACTTAATCAATCAAAAGGCAAGGGGCTCATGTTACCCCTTCTTCATCATCCCAGATAAGGTCAGACTAGTTTTAAAAATACCTGGTCCATGAATTAGTGGGGCGGGGGAAAAGGCTGGCAGATTCTGGTGGGCCAGCAGTTGAAGTCCAGCAGGTTTTAATAGGTCAGGGAGGTAGAACCCAGTGACTTTTGGTGGATCAGGGGTGGCACCTAATGGATCAAAGTTTGGAGTCCATAGAAGAAAAATAAACCTTCTTAGTTCAAAAGATAAATAATCAAAAATAAACCTCTTAGCAGGTTTATTCTACTAAATACCCTATATTCAACCAGAGGCCAATATACTAAGAGGCAAAGCAGACAAGGAAGAACGATGGAAGTTGAATATATGCATGTTTTCCATGAAATAATTATCACCAGAGGTTGGCATCACTGGACAGCTCTCAAGGGTCAGGGACCCACTCCTGATCCCTGGTCCATTCAGGCAGTAGGGCTGTCATCTTGGGACTTTTGAACTAGATTTTAGACTGTGTTTAAAACCCTTTTCAACTACTTTCTTGTTGGAGGGGGTATTTGGAGTCCTAGCCATGCTGCCATAATTTGACTGCCTCCTTCTGCCTGCTTTGCACTTTTCTTCTCAGGTGCTTACTACTGTCTGGCAGCAGCAGAGGAAGAAAAGGATTAATAAGCAACCCTGTTTTCTTGCTGCTGCAGCCGCCCCCTGATTGGTCTTCCTCCTGGACCTCTCTCTTGTTCCTCCCCTGCTTGGCATTTGAACACAGTTCCTGAGTGAGGGTGGTGAGGAGCTGGAGGTAGAAGCTGTCTGCTGAGTTGGGAAAGGAAAGGAAAGGAAAGGAAAGGGGGGGAAACAAACCTTTAGTTGTTTGTTTTGTTTCTGTGATTTCTTCCCTGTAGAAGCCCCTAGGTCAGGCATCCCCAAACTGAAGCCCTCCAGATGTTGCTGAACTACAACTTCCAGCATACCCAGCTACAAAAAATTGTGTCTAGGGATGCTGGGAGTCGTAGTTCAGCAACATCTGGAGGGCCGCAGTTTGGGGATGCCTGCCCTAGGTGTATTCTTTTTCCCACATTTATGAAGTAAGTGTGTGTGTGAGAGAGAGAGACCCCACCCTAACTTGAAAGCCCCCATCTGTGTGTCTTTCTTCCCAGGCCTTCTTTGTGCATGGGTGAGAGATTTTTTAACACATACAAGCAGTACAACAAGATGCCAACAAGCATAAGTTAAAACTGTACAAACTTGTAAGAAAAATTCTGCCCACCCCCACAGTACACTTTCTTGAGGAAATTGGTTGCTACACAAGTATTAAAACACTCCAAAAATAAAGAGAGAGAAAAATAAGAAAAGCTCTAAAAACATTGATCTGTTTTTGTTTTTTCTTTCTGCTTTTTGATTGACCATGTGGTGGCTGCTGGGTTTGAAGATATTAAGCTGTT
Organism: Hemicordylus capensis; assembly: GCF_027244095.1. Classification (NCBI taxonomy): domain Eukaryota; kingdom Metazoa; phylum Chordata; class Lepidosauria; order Squamata; family Cordylidae; genus Hemicordylus; species Hemicordylus capensis. The sequence continues at coordinate 245,368,013 of NC_069660.1, read as the reverse complement.
TACTAGCTCTAATCCTTCCTTGTTGCTGGGTGAGCAGATCGCCTGCCCAGACAATTGCCAGCTTCTGCCGGTAGGAGGGAGGTTTGGGGGCCACGAGACCCCCCAGAAACTCACACAATGCTCCACGCGAGTGCATGGTGCATTATTGTAAACCGCCCTGAGCCATTTTGGAAGGGCGGTATACAAATCAAATAAATAAATAATAAATAAATAAATTCTGGGGAGTACTTCAATGCTGGCCGGGAGGCTGCTGCTGTGCAGGTGCAGTGTGGAGCTGTGCACCCTTAACCCAGGCTAACAGCCAGGGCTTCCTTGCGGGTTTGCCACCATGCAGCTCCTGACGACGGTTCTCACACACAGGCAAAACCGGGCTGTTTTGCTTGCACATTAGAACAGCCTCATTGTCTTTAAAAAAAAAAAAGCTTGTAGTGGATCAAAAATACCCCCAAATCTGTGCATGTGGCTTCACTCTTCACAAATAGCTAAAATAAGCATTAAACATTTCCCCCTCACACATCAAGAGTACAGTATTTTTTGGCCTGTTTTTGTGCACTTGCTTTGAAATAAGGCTTTGCAAATCAGATCACAGGGAAGGTGTTTTAAAGGATCCCTTGCTCTTGAAATGCTTGCTTAGCTTTAAATCCTAAGCAATTGGGGTAACTCCACATGTACCATTCAGCTGTTCTGTTTAACAACAGGGTGGTGAATATATAGATCTACACTCACAGCAAATTGTGGCTTTTCCTTCTGTTGGACAGCACTATAAATGCACACGGTATGCCTTTTGCTTAAATGTAGTTCACAGAAGAAATCAAACCGGGCTGCTTACTACTGTGATAGGGTTGTTTTTGTTTTTTAAACACTAAATTTACAAGGTTAGGATTGGAGTGCATGTAGCTAAAAATCAACATAAATATGCATAGGAACATAGGAAGCTGCCTTATACTGAGTCAGATCATTGGTCCATCTAGCTCAGTGTTGTCGACTCTGGCAGGCAGCAGCGCTCCAAGGTTTCAGGCAGGAGTCTCTCTCAGCACTACTGGCTGCTAGGCAGTGAACCTGGAACCTTTTGCATGCAGAGTAGATGCTCTCCCAGTGAGCTACATAGGGAATGTCTTGCAGTGCTCACAAGTAGTCTCTCATTCAAATGCACACCAGGCTGGACCTTTCCCCCACTTGTAAATAAAATTAAATGCACCATTTGTCCCAATGGGAGTCTGTAATCCAAAGTAGGGTGTTTTAATGGTAGAAAAGAGAGCATGTGTGGTGGCTTTCATTTTTTCCCCTTTAAAATGCACCAGATTTATCCAAATATGCAAATATGCACATATTATACCAATTAAGGTATGCAAAGGTTATGCAAATTTTTATGCAAAATGGAAACTTTCTGGAGACCTTTTTTGTGAATAGCACCCACTATTTCCACTTTTGTGTGTGTGTGTGTGTGTGTGTGTGGAATGCAACTATTTCCAACTATTTCAACTATTTTTGCCATCTGGACATGGCAACCCTAGGTAGGCAGGAGCTTATGAAGGGCAATTTGCTGAAGGCCCTTGAAACCTGGAGCCAGCTCTGATGATTATTCATCTGTCTATTTCAGTAGCTCTTTTAAACACAAATACATGTATTGAGCCTGCTTCTCAGGGTGCCATGGTAACATGCTTTTCAATGTGTTATGGATGCAGAGTTGTAGCATCTGCAAACAGAGAGTATTCTTTCCAAGTGTTTCACATCTTTGCAGGAACTGTGGGACAAAGTTTTGTGTGATTTGCAAGCAACCTTGATTATGCAATCTGGTAACACTGTAGCTCTGAACGACATTGAATATTTCATTATGTTCGCAAACAATGTTCGCAAACAATGGCTACCCCAAAATGGAATGCCATACAAGCCCTGCTTTGCTGCCTTTTTTATTAACTGGTGCAGAAGCAACAGTCCCATGCCTAGCATTCAGGCTATACATCAGTGAAGAAACATGAGCAAACCATAAAATAAAGAATCGTAGCTTACCTTTATGAATAACTAGTTCAAGGCCTGTAAAATTTCACAGCCGGAACAGATTCAGGGGTAGGGCATCCTCTTTTCTTCTCTTCCTCCTGCAAACTCAACAGTTACAGTACATTCAGGATGCAGATATCTCTTATTATCAAACAGGTTGTTTTTTGGGAAATCATCAGACAGATTTTGCTTCCCTCCCTCATTACCCTCCAGGCTATCCAGAGGCAGTGGCTGTAGTTATAGCCCCACCTTAATGCTGCTCCAATTGGAACGAATGCCAGCGTTCATATGAGTGATGGTAAAACCTCCTCCTTGCCTCTCTTGATCCCATTGTATGGTGTGAAAATCAGATTTTGCCCCTTCTGTCTTTAAAGTTGTGCTGTCAAGTCGGTATCAACTCCTGGCAGCCACAGAGCCATGTGGTTTTCTTTGGCAGAATACAGGAAGGGTTTCCCATTGCCATATCCTGCGCAGTATGAAATGGTGCCTTTCAGCATCTTCCTATATAGGTGTTCCCCATAGCCTGGGAAACATACCAGCAGGGCAGTGGTGCAGCCTGACTGCCAACGGCCCGCGTGCAGCCGTGGCGGTGGCCCCACTGACACCCCCCCCCATGCATCTGACGTCAGACGCGGGGGGCATGGTCTGGCTCCCAAACGGAGCCTTGAGGCTCCATTCAGGAGTTCAACTCCCGAAGCGGCCGGGCAGCCCCTTCGGGAACTAAGGCTGGCGCTGCAAACTCACCTTCAGGAGCTACTTAGGCTGGCACTGTGTTCGCAGCACAGCCAGGAGCAGCTCTTCCCTGCTAAGTCTAGCTCCCAAAGGGGCTGCGTGGCCCCCGCCCAGGAGCTAAACCAGCACCCCCGTGTCTGACGTCAGAGGTGGGGGGCATGTCGGGGCTGCGAAGCGCAGCCCCTGATTGGGCACAGCTGGGGTTCTTTGAACCCATTGGCCCAATGGTGGCTCCGCCCCTGCAGCAGAGTTTAGAACGAGCAACCTCTTGCTCCCTAGGCAAGACACTTTTCTGCGATGCCCCAAATGGTATGCATAAGTAAGTTTTCCCCAGTGGGGCAAACAGCAACTTTGGTGGTGAGTCATTGGGGAAAAGGCACAAGGGGAAGGATTAATCCCTTTCCCAGAGGCACTGTCTTTATTCATATCCCCCATGCTTCATTTTACAAAAGTTAGGAGATCTTATTATGGCTCTCCATTGTTTTGCCTAGTTTGTTCCACAAGCATACTAGAGAGGGTGGCAGAATGTTGGAAGATTGTGATGGAATGTTGCGAACAGGCTTTAGTATATATAAATAGATACATGGCACTTGATGCTGTCAGATGATTGGCAGTCTTCATCTTATGCACGCTGCTGTGTGGGAAGTCATTACTATTCCTGTTTTACAAATGAACAATTGAGGCTGATGGTGACATGACCACAGTCACCCTTAGAGATACAGTTGAATGGTGTCTGGAAGGAACTCTGTGCTCCCTCTTCTGTGCAGTGCACTGTACATGGAACCACAATGGAGGTTTATCCAGATTATCCAGTATGTGTTTTAGCCTTTGCGTTGTAGTGTAGCAAGCCCTAATTCAAAGGCAACAGCTTGCTATCCTGTCTGTGCATACTGGATGGAAGGGATATACTTGCTACATACAGGGAAATAACCTTTCCGTTGTTCTGCTCCTCATATTTTAGGAATGTCTTCCAAGAATATGCAATTACAATAAGAACAATTGTCTCTTCATAAAGCAGATTGTAAGAGAGAGAAGTTTTCATTAACCAGGCAACTCAGATTCAAGCAATACAATAAAGGAAAATAACTTCCCTCACATGTCTAACTGAACTGGTCCCTGTCTTATTACTCACAGGCAGGGATCTTCCTGCTGTCTCCAGCCTCTAGGCTGTGGCCTTCCCATTTCTTCATCAGCTTCTCAGTCAACTGCTTCCTCAGGGCACTCTTGGGACAGAATAAATAAATAGAATAAAGCTTTCTCTTCTTCTGCTGGTGGCTGTGAGTGTAGTTCCCATCCAGTCTTCTGGATTAGTCCTTCTGTTTTGATTTTCCTGAGCTTTCCCCCTTATTAGGAAAGGCCCACCGTCCCAGCAGTTGCTCTAAGTGAAGCCTAGTCTTCCCTCAAATCCTTCCCATCATAACACCATCCTGTGCATCTTTTAAAAAATGCATCTTAAGTTGCTGTTTGCCTGGGGAGTGAAGCTTCCCTTGACTTCCCAATGGCTTTCCTCCCTGGATAAAGAGCAACCAGGGGATTATTTTTGTTGGGACTCTGGTGCAAGAGGTAAGATTCCACTCCCCTTCCTCCACACACACACACTATCTAGGCAGAAACATATCTATGCATTAATAAAATAAAATAAAATAAAAATAAATACCAAGACACTAGCCCTATTTTAATGATGATTCAGGTCATTCATTCAGTTGGAGGTTTCCCTCCCTTACCAGACAAATGAAGAGCCTGCATGGTTCAATTACAGCCAGGGTGGGACTGGAAAGCAGTGGGACAGTGGCTGTCAGTACCCAAGCAGTTGGGGCTCATTCTCCATCTCTCCAGCGTGTTAGTATATGGGCCACTGCTGGGCCTACAGTTACACGCACCAAGGCAGGAATGTGAGGTTCATTCAGGGCCTCAAGCTAAGATGTATAACCAAAATTTGAAGTTGGCTGGCCAAAACCAAGTGCTGCTCCAGCTGAGGTGTGCATTATGTCTGAACCCATACTCTGGGCATACATGAGCCTCTGGTTCACTCCAGGCAGACCTGCCACCTTTGCCATGGGGACCAGTGGCTGCAAGGTGGCACAAAGCAGGCCGGGATAGCATCTGGGGCCTCACTGGGAGGCCCAGCCAGGGGGCATACTTCTAGCTCAGCTCAGTACTTCCAAGGAACTGAGCACCAGCTTCAGGTTCCCTCCCTATCTCAAGCTGGGGGCAGGGCCCTCAGGTTATGTGTGAAGCCACCCACTCTGTTTTTATTGTAAGCCACCTTGAGCACCCAGTCTTTGAAGTGGAAAGGATAAATCACAAGTATTAATTAAAAAATGGGAACAACTTACTGTTGAGTTATACACTAATTGTCCAGAAATACATTGGGTTCAATGAAGAAACCATTTTCATTACACATACACATACACACACACACACAGAGACAGAGCTGTGTCAAAGCAATTGGATGTAACAGATATTTTATCTCATCTAAATCCATCTAGCTACTTTAGGCTTGTAATCCAGCCTGAAAGAATTGGAACACCTTGTTATCTTTAATATATTTACACTCCCATTTTACAGATAGGGAACCAATGCACAGAATGTTTTGCCTTAGGGAAACAATCACTGCAGGTGAGTGATGTTCAATGAAGTTAGACGTTGTAGAAAATTAAGAGGCTTTGGTGGCATAATAACATTCTAAGAAGTTACTGACAATTACAACTGGACAATTTTCAGACTGCATTCATGTTAGAAATGACTAATTCTAGCAGTTATGTACACAGCCTAAAAGGGGCTCTGTGGGGTGGATGATTATCTAAAGCATTGTCATGCTTTTCTCACGTTTTTCTCATGTTTTTCTGCCCCTTCTTCTAAAAATATATCTTTTGCCCTTCTCTTTCTAAAAATATGTCTGCTGGTATCTTTCTTTGACCTTTAAACGGCATTGCCCACCTCTACCCCTGCAGCCACAAACACATTTCTTTCATGCGACCAGAGAAGTTGCCATAGGTTTTTGTTCTCCCTGAAAGATGGTCTCATTTGCAAAGTTGACCAAGAATTTCCCAACCAGAAAAGTTCTCTGGCTTGCACCTCTGAAAAGATAAGCTCTGGTCAACTCAGTCCCAATTCTTCTGTCTCCACTTTGTGATATATTTTATGATCTCAGACACAGCAGATTGTTAGCCTGCAATGTTTGGAAATAGTAGATGATTAAACCTTCTGGCCAGGTGTAAATGCAACCTTTGTCTTCCTCAAGCTGTGAGAGAATTATCTTCCTTCTCAAAATTCCCACCTGGCATTGCACACTGAGTCTTACAAACATCCACGTTGTGCAACCAAAACTCAAATAACCTTCCACTTTATTTCTAATTTCTGATCATCTCAATGAAATATGTTCACCAGGTTATCCTAAGTTTCACAAATAGTGCTGAACAAGCCACTAAAAAATAGAAAGAATGTGCCCTCAGAGGATTTTACATCCCCTCCTCCACCAGGGAATTTTGTACCAGGTAAATAATAAAAAAGTGTAATGATTTACTAGGCTTTTAAAGTGAACTGAAGGTAAGTTTGCATTGCCGTACCATCTAAATATTCACTCTGCCCCTTATTTTTCTCCCTAACTGCATGATTGTCTCATGACAGGCTCTTCCTAATCTCAACTTATCCTTGGTTCTTTAAGAATTTGACATTTTAAATTTTACCTTAAAAGTCGTAAAGTATAAAATTGCCTCACAAACAAAAATCTAAAGAGACTACAAAATAAATCCATCTCCTTTGGTTGTGGTTGCCATATGTTCCCTTTCTGACAGTGTTGCTATTCCTTCGAACAGCTGCATAGAAGGCAGAAATTCAACAAACAAAATCTTTTTCTGGCATGAAGTTGCACTGGTGAGAAAGTTGCACCAGTGGAATTGTGGCCTGTTATGCCACTGTTAAAGGCAGAAAACCTGGGAGTTGGGGGGGCTGAGGTTTGTATGCTGTTAGTCCCAAACATAAATAATCAATAACAAATGTGTACAAAAACAGCTTTCAGAATTACAACACACATTAGCCCAATCCAGACATTATGTTGTAAATGGGCACAAGTGCACATGCACATGTTTTTGTGTGAACGGCTTACATGAGTTCCCTTTAAAAATTGAACCTGGGTACAGGCCCCCCCCCCCAAAATGAAGGGTAGAGATAAAAAGTATACTACTCTATGTGTGTTGAACATAACATGCAAATAATTGTATGTGCTTACAGAACTGTACATACATACACTATACACAGATTTTATCTGTCTATCTGTCTGTCACACAGTCAGTCAAATTTGTTCATCACCCCAAACTTCCATCTCTAAGCAGTTTACAACAATATAAAACAAGTTAAAACAGAGAATAAAAACCTTAAAACAATTTAAAACCACTGTCAAATTTAAAAACTTGGGTGAAGAGATAAGTTTTTAAGTACTTTTAAAAAGTTGTCAGAGAAACTCTTATTTCAGCAAGGAGTGCATTCCAGAGTCATGAGGGAGCAACAGAGAAGGTCCGTCCCTATGTGGCCACCAGACAAGCCGGTGGCAATTGAAGACAAGCCTCTCCAGATGATCTCAACGGGTGGTAGGGTTCATGGTGAAGAAGTCGTTATCTTCAATACCCTGGTCCTGAGCCGTTTAGGGCTTTATAGGTTACTAGTAGTTTTAAGCCCGTTAAAATAACGGGCACTAGTCCTCCACAGCAAGGGATGTGGACTTTCCTCTGTCTTGGCCCTTCCCCCCAACCCAGGCATGCTCGGGGCTTGGCTCCCTCTCCCTCCGGCGCGCACTCCCCCCCCTACTCCTCCACCACCCCGCGCTCTTTCGCCCCCTCGCCTTCCTTTCCCAGCCACCCGGTGGGCTCCCTCCTCCGTCTTTCCCTCCCTCCGCCGTCTTTCCCTCCCTCCCTGCCTGCCCTTCCTCCGGAGTCCAGGTGCTGCTGCTGCCACCGCCGCCGCCTGAGGGGAGCCGATGGGGAAGGGAGGAGGGAGCGCGTGCTGCCCAGCGGGTGGCAGTTGAGGAGGGCAAGGCGGCAGAGAGGGCTGGGCCGAGTACCTGGGCCCAGAGAGGGCTGGGCTGAGTACCGGCAGGCGCCGTCCCCCATGTTGGCTGGGTGGAGGAGCGGGCCGGCGGCCGCTTGTCCTCGGCGCGGCCGCCTGGTGGCGGCTGCTTCTCCTCGGCCTGCTGCTGCCTGCCGTCTCTTTTCTTCCCACGGGCCGGACCCGCTGCCGCCGCCTCTGCCCTCTCCGCGGCAGGGCCGGTTCCGCCTCTGCCACCTCTGCCCTCCCCGCAGCCCGGCCGGTCCCGCGGATGCCGCATCCGGCCTCCCCTCGGCCGGGTCGATCAGCCAGCCAACATTGCTGCCCGTTTCTGGACGGCCGTATCTTTCCCGGTCGTTCTGAGCATGCGCTCCGCGCATGCTCAGAACAGCCGAGAAAGACACGGGCTGAAGACAGGCACGGGATCACGCTCTACCATATTATTATAGAGGATAACCAGCACTTTTGCCCGGAAACTTATCGGCAGCCAGAGTTGTTCTTTTAGCATAGGAGTAATATAATATCTTCGAAATGACCTGGAGAGAGACCAACCTGGCTGCCGCATTCTGTACCAACTGCAGTTTACAGACTATGTACAAAGGCAGCCCCACATAGCGGGCATTGCAGTAGTCAAGTCTGGCAGTTAAGAGCATATGTACCATTGTTCTGAGGACATTCATCTCAAGAAATGGATGCAGCTGGCATATCAGCTGAAGCTGATGGAAAGCACCTCTGGCCACTGCTTCAACCTGAGATACCATGGAGAGATGTGGATCAAATGCACTCCCTGATTGCGTATCTGTTCCTTCTATGGAAGTATTACTCCATCTGGAACTGGCAGATAAAAATCATCTCCAGAGTTCCAACCCCACACAATAAGTACCTCCATCTTATTTGGATTCAGTCTGAGTTTATTATCCCCAATCCAGCCCTTTACCACCTCCAAGCAGGCATTTAGGGAAGTTATGCCTTCTCCTGATGATGTTGACATGGAGATATAGATTTGGGTGTCATCAGCTAACTGATAACACCCTGCACCAAATCTTTGAATTATCTCTCCCAGCGGTTTCATGTCGATGTTAAAGAGCATTGGAGACAGTATGGAGCACTGAGGGACGCCATATAAAAGCTCACATTTTGTAGAGCAACCATTTCCAAGTGACACCATCTGGAATCTGCCCAAAAGGTAGGAGCAGAACTGCAAAGCAGACTGTACATGCATTGTACATAACATGTTTGTGAAAAGGGCTTCTAGCATCACACCAGCATATGGAACCCAGGGTGGGGCTATGCAGTTAGGGGCTGACTCTGTTTTCCCTGGCTCCCACTGAGTTCCATGGGACAAAATACATGGATGGCAGGCAACCTGAGGGCCCAGTTAGGCAAGACAATGGAGATTTGTTTCCTTATTGAATCTCCTGTCTCCTTACCTTTTAGCAAAATGGGAGAGAAGGCATCCAGATCAGGACTGTGGCAGTGGGGGTGGAGCAGGACTGTTTAATCCTTTCCCCTGTTATATTGTCCTGATCAAAACTCCCCTGCCCCCTGCTGCCGCATGACGTTGCCGTTTGCCCTGTTAGACTGTACATATGTTTTGTTTAAAAGAACAAATAGCCACTTCCAGGGGGCATTTTTCATCCCCCCCAAAAACAAAACCAGCAGTTGGAGCAGGGGTGTAGCTAGGGGAGAGGGGCCCTGTGTTCACCCCTCCCTCAGGCAGCCCCCCAGAATGAGGGAGATAGTAAAGAAAATAGGGAGGGATGGAGCTGGAGGGCCCTCAGGAGCTGGGAGTCCTTATTCTTTGAACCCTTTCGCTCAATTATAGCTACGCCCTTGAGCTGGAGGAAGGATTCATTGCGCCCTCCAGGCTCCAGCACCATGACAATGACTGCTATTTGCAAAAAAGTACAGAGCAGGAGATCCAGTCACAGAACATCATCATTTTATCTATGTTATCCCCCTGACACAGCTGAAAAGAAGCAAAACTTGACCCTGATAGCAAATAATAGGATTACTGGACGAGGGGCAATTTTTATCTCCTATGTGATCCTGTCCCCTAATGCAGTTTTTTCTTCTCCTCCTATATGTGTGAATGCCTGCCCTTTACTTCTGTGGGAAAACATAAAACACCACACTCCAGATTTATATTCAGCAAGATGCAGTGGGGAGCAAGATGTGTACAACTTCCAGCATCCACCCATGGAGAATGCTGAAAGCAGAGAGACTTATTGCATTCTCACTTACTGCGATTTACAGGTTTTTTTGTCCCCCATCTATCTGACTGATAGGCATTTTGCTACGATTAAACAGTTGAGAAAAGTAAGCAAGCAAGCTAGCACGCAGAATGGTATTTGTCCATCATCCAGTTAAATGGTTCAGACTGCCCTGTATCTGTGCTCAATAGCATCAGCAAACTCAACCCTTCGAGGGTCACTGTCCAGAGGCCTTTTATTTGCTCTTTAAGGTAGAGTTCTCACCAACAGGCATATGATGCAGAGAGATGATTGCTAAGTAAATAATGGGCAGTAAAGGCTCAGTACGAGTATTTTCTCAGCACATTGGGTTGTCTATTTTCAAGGTAAAATGTGCATGTAACAACACTGGTCTCAAAGTACTTTTCTCCCCATTCTGTTCTCCTTTTACCTGTGAGCCTTTTGTTTGCCTGAATATTTTTTTGCGCCAGAGGCAGGCACATTCTGACAGCAGTTTGGATGAACAGTTAGAGGCAGGGGCGTAGCTATACAGGTGAAACTCGGAAAATTAGAATATCGTGCAAAAGTCCATTAATTTCAGTAATGCAAATTAAAAGGTGAAACTGATATATGAGACAGATGCATTACATGCAAAGCGAGATAAGTCAAGCCTTAATTTGTTATAATTGTGATGATCATGGCGTACAGCTCATGAAAACCCCAAATCCACAATCTCAGAAAATTAGAGTATTACATGGAACCAAGAAGACAAGGATTGAAGAATAGAACAATATCGGACCTCTGAAAAGTATACAGTGTACTGTGCTTGATTGGCCAGCAAACTCGCCTGACCTGACCCCATAGAGAATCTATGGGGCATTGCCAAGAGAAGGGTGAGAGACATGAGACCAAACAATGCAGAATTGCTGAAGGCCGCTAATGAAGCATCCTGGTCTTCCATAATACCTCATCAGTGCCACAGGCTGATAGCATCCATGCCACGCTGCATTGAGGCAGTAATTGCTGCAAAAGGGGCCCAAACCAAGTACTGAATACATATGCATGCTTATACTTTTCAGAGGTCCGATATTGTTCTATTCTTCAATCCTTGTCTTCTTGGTTCCATGTAATATTCTAATTTTCTGAGATTGTGGATTTGGGGTTTTCATGAGCTGTACGCCATGATCATCACAATTATAACAAATTAAGGCTTGACTTATCTCGCTTTGCATGTAATGCGTCTGTCTCATATATCAGTTTCACCTTTTAATTTGCATTACTGAAATTAATGGACTTTTGCACGATATTCTATTTTTCCGAGTTTCACCTGTAATTGAACGAAAGGGTTCAAAGAACCCGGGACCCCAGCTCCTGAGGGCCCTCCAGCTCCATCCCTCCCTATTTTCTTCATTATCTCCCTCACTCTGGGGGGCCACCAGAGAGAGGGTTGAACACGGGCCCCCTCTCCCCTAGCTACGCCCCTGGTTAGAGGTGAAATGTTCCACATACACTTATCTTTATAACTATGAATTGTAAAAGATTGTTCTGCTTAGTTTCTAACCCAAAAATAAAACTTAACAATATTAAAGTGAGCACAATGTCTAGAACCCCAACAGTGGGGTTGCTTTTTCTTTTCTGGAAGGACTTCTCTTCTTTTAACAGGCACATCATGGTTGGTAGAGATTCAACAGATGAGGATTTTCCTGGCAGAGATACAGTGATAACAATGACTTCACTTTTTGAATGTCTTCATACCAAACAGTTCTTAAAAATTCTGCTAAAAGGTAAGGTGCTTTCTTACACATCTCTGCCTATCACTCATCTGAAACATGCTAGAGACCTTCAGCCAAACACCCAGATGGTTAATTCAGATCAATATATAAAAGTTCTACCACCACCATGCACCAAATCATCTGTCCTGACCCGTCAATAAAAATTATGTCCATTTACTGCCCAAGACTCTGCCCAGTGGAGCACCCACTATCACACTCAATCCCTACTCTTGTTCTCTCAAGTGAGGCCTCACCCATGAGCCAAAATCACTCATGATGAGATTCTGTGGAGAAACTGTCCTAGAGGTCTTGGAGGAACTAGTCTTCATACTTCTTCCCTGCTTAGAGATTTGGCTGTGTGAACATAGTGCACATCAGCCTGACTGGAACCTAGTGCCAGTCTAGCAGTCAACAGCTTTTCAGGTTAAGGTGCCAGCCTGGGCAGCCTCTTCTCCTCTTCTTCATTGGCAGCCCCCTTTGTGATGTGGATCCCTAGACTGCCTCATTGAGATCTTGGTGTTGCTTTCGGGTCAGCAGACCCTATGAGAAGTATACTATACAGTTCCCCTTCCTTCTCTCCCACACCTGCCACCCCACTTTCCTGCTTTCTCCTACTCTTTCATTCTTACCACCAGGCAATATCATTTCTCCAGCCCCTTTCTGACCAGGAACCTCCTTCAACTCTTGCTGCTACAGTCATTCTCAATCACCTGGTTTTTGCACTGTGCTCTTAAAAAAAAAACACCCCAACTTTATTTCTTTATGTTCAGAAAGTTCTAGTTTCTGTCTGTTTGCCCCTGAAGTGACTGTTTGGCCTGAAGCAACACTCACTGTCTGGATCTAATTTGGAACACATTATCCACACTTGTTGGTTTAGAGTAATTCTAGGCTCACTCTGCTGGAAGCATAGCTGCCTGCTTCCCCTGGAGAAGCAGGAGAGGAAAGGGTTTCTCCGAGCTTCCTGAGTAATTTCCCCAGCTTCAAATATACCCCTCACCTCCCAAGTGAGCTGGTTATCAAGCCACAAACACACAGCCCTTGGGGAACACAGTCCGAGTAAGTGTGATAACATAACATATAGCCCTTAATCTTCTGACGTTTCTTCTCTGATTGGACCATCCTTGCTCCAGTTCCCTTTGTCTTCTCCCTTTTCCTCAAACCTGATTTTCCAACCAGTCTATCAGACCAATGCATACGCTATTGCCTTCAGCCTTGCTACCCCTTGGCTTCTGCTCCAAGGGCGTAACTATAATAGGGCAAGGGGAGACTGTTGTCTCGGGGGGCCCTGCCTCACGCCCCCCCCCGAGACATGTCTCCCCCACCCAATGCCCGCCCGATCTTCCTTGAATAATTTTTCAAATTTTTAGAGGAAGGCAGTGACGGGGGGCATTTTAAAATTTTGTCTCTGGGCCCACTCCAACCTTGTTATGCCCCTGTCCTGCTCCTTTGCCTCCTTAAAGCTCAGGACCTCCTTCCAGTCCTCAGGCACCAGCTGCTTCCATGCAAGAGCCCCTTAGCACTGCTGAGGTACTGCTTTCCCATAATTAGCCACAAACAGAATTAAAACAGAGGTTCCACACAGCGTATCATATAGCACTACATTAGCTAACGCTGCCCTTCAGTTCCCTTCAGCAAAGGTCCCTGCTAACTTCAAATAAAAGCTGAGGCTGTTCACATGAGCAGCTCTACCCAGGCTTGGGCAGCCATACTTAGGTAGGGCTGCTTGTGTGAAGCGCTGGAATCAAGGCAGATCTCATTGCTGCCTCCCCACGTAGCCCAGATTTTTACCTGACAGGGGTAAAAGGGCGTGAGCATGCTCTTTTACCCAGGTACAGGGTCGTGTGTACGCTTGTCTCTTGGGCTACTCACAGACTGAGCCAACAGACCTGGGCACCTAGAAGGACTCTCGGGGAGACCCCTCAATGCACCGTGCTTGTTGCACAGTGTATTGTAGGATATCTGGAGGCCAGGATGCATTTTCTCGACCTCTAGGACACCCCACAGCTTGCTGCAGCACCAGTTGTGTGGGCACGTGAGCTGAGTGGCTGAGATCACCACTGGATCATCTGGGGGGGGATGCTATCCTGCCTTCCCTCAGCAAAAGGTCATGTGAACAACTTTGTTCAGTGCTTGTAGGTTCAGCTAGTTCTATTGCTTTTGGTTGTTCTGGCTGGGAGATTTGTAAATAACTCCCCCCTTAGATAGCCTCACTGTGGATTGTTGTGTCAGCTTCTGTTCCTGCAGCGGCAGAGGAGGTTTTTAAATATTGGTGTTTTGTTTTTCATTTCTTTTTCATGTAAAAACGAAAAGAAGAGAAGAGAAGGAATTCATAATTAAAGACACACACCTCAAAACAGAAAATATTCACAATTCACAGAGATTCACAGAGAGAATTGCTGGGGCAATTCACAGAGATGCTATCCAAGGGGCAATTACTAACTAATGTCCCAGTCAGGATCAATTTAACTTATTAAATGGGCTAGACATGCCCTGAAAAAAAGAAGTGTTTAATTTAAAGGCACAGAAGCCCTGAAAAGCCTTGAGAGCTCTTTTCCTCTGTCTACATTGAACAGGCTGTAGCTGCAATTGCATTTTATTACCAAAAAGGAAAAAAGAATGAAAGAAAAAACACCACAAACCAGACTTCAAAAAACACATGAAGCAAGCTGGAATCAACTATTTCAAAATGTTGTGTGATGCTCTCTAAAAAGTGAATAAATAAAATACAATATGGCAATTCCAGAAAAGAAACCTTGTTTGGAACCTCCTAACCTCTGTGTGCAGTTTTGATCCCAGCCAAACTGATAATTTTTCTTTTCCTCACAGGAGTTAGATTGCAAAAAACTATGCATGAAAACATTCTGAGCCATTACACCAGCTTAGTCAAAGAGTACTTAAATTACCAATACTTTAAGTACCAATACTTATATTACTATATAAGTATAGCATTATAAAATAAATTCTATCAGCTTTCTTTCTGCTGAAATTGATCCATTTGTACTTCTGACTGGCTAACTAGAAGCAGAAACAAAGGCACCTATAGGACTCCCCAACATTATTTGTTTGGCATCCCATGTAATGCTTTTCTTTTGCAGTTCTGACTTCCATTGTCTTTTGTAAAAGTCAGTTTTCTAATTGTTGAGCCAACTTTTAAATGCCTACACAGGAAAGAGAGGTATGTTTACTGGCACTAACACACTAAACCAAGCATTTAGCCATAAGGGAGGAAGTAGATCAAGCATTCCATTTCTCTGTCCTTGTAACTAAGCTCAAACTTTCCTTCTGTTCTTTGTGAACAAATGATACAGGACAAAAAAAATGGATGCAGAGCTGAAGAAAGCTATTTTGCTCCATGAGCGATGTCAGCAGGAGGTTCAAGTAGGGCGGCTGACTGATCAACACAGACAGCACTGGCCCTCTACTGAAGTACATGAACATTCTCTGCAGTTCATTCTGTCCTTGGCTCTTGCAATAGGATTGAGGACATCCAGCAGAGCTAAGCACTCAAACTGAGCCAAGCAGAGCATCCGTATAAGTCTATGTTCTCCTTTCCCTCCATCTAGTATTTCGTTTTGGTCTTGTTCTTGACTGTTAACTGTGCATAAAACTCTTTCCACTTTTTCTCTTCTCCTCCCCCCTCGCCCCATTCCTTTTCCTCCCAAGACAATTTTTTACTTGTCCTTTCGTGTTTATTATTTTGGTTTTCCACTTTCGTCTTGGCAGCAGGGGAAATTGCTGGGAACTGTGCCACAGTTTCATTCACAGTGAGTGGAACGTGCATCCTGATAAGAATGAGACTATGGAACTGTGAAAGAGAAACTTCCATAGCCATGACCTGGCCTATACCTGCTACAGTGAATAAAAGAAGACTCCAGTTAGTCAGTCTGGCAGGTTTCCCTCACACTCTAAAGAACTGTCTTAAGGGCTATACTAGATGAGATGTTAAACATACTACTGTCTAGTCTGAGGGTTAGTTTCTCTTTAAAATTGGAGCCATGCAGGGTCTGATCTGAATTAGGACTATGACCTCAAAGTAGGAGATATTTAACCCTGCATTGTTTTCCTGCTGAAAATCACCAGAGTTGCTATGGATCCCCAAAGATGCCACTGAAGCAAATGGCACCTTTGGAAGCCCATAGCCTGCAGGTGATTGTGACCAAAACAAAACCATAGGTAAAAGGTTAAATACCTCCTACCTCCATGCTACATTCCCGATCTGGGTCAGGCCTTCATGCAGCTGATATTTTAAAGATAAAACAATCATCAAACCAGACAATAACAAGTTTATTGTCATGTCCAGTTTGGGTGTTGGATGTTAAATGGACATAGACTTGAACAGATATCACAGTTTAAGTATTTGGGTATAGTCTTCCAGACCAATACTAGGAGGAATGCGCACAAGGAATATATAATGCAAAATGCCTCGAGGGCAGCAGCAGCTATTAACTCCTTTCATAGGAGGCAAGGTGCACAGTTTGTTCCGGCTGCCCTTAAACTTTTTTTGGCCAAAATCCGTCCTTTACTCCTTTATGGAGCGCAGCTAGGTATCTGTTCCAACCTTGCCAGGCTGGAGGCAATTCAATCAAAGTTCTTGAGAAGTGTGCTCCAGCTACCCCAGGGTGTCCCCAATGCATTTCTACGATTGGAAGTAGGCTGGATTCGGGTGGAGGCAAGTGTTTGGCTGGTAATATTTGAATATTGGCTGAAGCTGATTTTTCAGCCAGTAGGACTAGCACCCCTAGTGTTGAGTGATACATACAAGTCTAGGTGGAAATATTATGCAGAGAAGGGGTTGAATTACTATGGCTTCTCCAGCAATGCTTTGGTTGTCTTGGGCTATGGGAGAGCAAGATCATGTCTGTGCCAACGCATTATGGATATGGAGAAACAGATGGACAGAAGCCAGATAGGGGCTGACACCTATTTAGGTAATCAAACATCACTGTCTGGCCCAGCAAGATACCTTAATAAAATATTAGTACCTAGTTTCCGGAGGGCTCTGACGCTGGCCCGGTGTAATGCCTTAGAAACGGCTGTCCAGGTGGGGAGATACGGCAAGATCCCCTATAAGAAGCATGTCTGCCCTTGTGGTTCTGGGGAAGTGGAGTCAATGGCCCATGTTATCTTGAACTGTCAGTTTTATCGAACTTTGCAGGAGAGATATACAAGTCCTTTTTTAACAGCATACTCCAGTTGTTCTGAACAGTTCTATCTGAAATTACTTTTGACAGACCGTTGGGATGTAGTATCTTACAACATGGCAAAGTATTGTTTTCTGGCTAATAAGACTAGGATAAGAAATGTTGAGAAGCGAGATATGGGGTTGGATTGAATTAAATTTTAGATTATTAGAATGCATGGAGCCCTCTGTTTTATGTAATGGATGAACGTGGATGTTATGGTTCTGTTTTATGTTTCAACAGTTTATTATTTTATTTGACCAAGTTCGTTTTTATGTAAAGCTTTTGTACTTTGTGTTTTGATGGTCGAATGACTGTAACAATAAAGATTTGATTTGTTTGGGTCTAAGCACATGGTTCTGAAATGACATTTCCCAGAGGAAGAGTATGATCCCAATGAAGAAGTAGCTATTTTTCTTTTAGGAGTGAAGTTGACTAGAAGAGAAGATGCTTGTTAAGGTCTGCTTGTTAGGAAGGATTTCCACCTTGAAATGGTAGTCTCCCTCTTGCTGCTTGAAACAGCAGGCTGGGAGGGACACCTTCCTATGACTGGATCTAATTGCAAGAAAGCTTCTGTTACAAAAGATAAACTAGCTGTAGGTCAGGGATTACTCCAGGGGTAGCCAGGAGTAGCAGGCGCTCCCCCCCAAATATTTCCCATTCCCCTTTCTTTCTATTATCCTCAAGTTGTTAGCAAATTTCCTGTAGCTCACCTAGGATAGCTGATGCATTCTGCATAGTCTACAAAAGACCTGATACATTACTAAAGGTCCATAAAATGCTAATAATGTTGTGTGGATCAGTTAGAGTTGTGAAATTACTGCAGCAAAGACCCTTCCACACTGCTGTACTAGTAACTGGAACCAGTCACTCACAGGTGAGCCTATGCATAAGTAGGACCCACCAAGTCACTAGTTGAGGACATGACTGAAACCCTTTCCATTCCAAAGTGCTTTTAATTGAATGAGGTTTCTTATCGGGAAGCTTTTTTCCCTTTTATTCCTTGCTCTCGTTGTTTTTATTTTGTACATTATAAACTACCCAAGGAGTTTTGCTATGGAGTGATCTATATGTTTAATAGTTTAACATAGTTTTTAAAAGCTCTTTCATCTACACTGTGGGACAAAACAAGTGAAAAATAAATAAAATACAGTGCTCCACAGAATAAATTATACATGTATATTCTGTGTAATTATATAATATGACATATTATACAATACATAAATGATTTTAGAAATTTACATCTACATGTAGAAAAAATTGCATTGTGCAAAAGTAAACACACCGGCACACAGTTTTACTGACCAAATCTTATTGTCTCCTTCTGAATGTAGCACAGCCTTGGGCTTCTTTTAACTTTAACTGTACATTCTATAGAATGTACTGTTCTCAAGACATAACTGATAGACAGTGGAGCAACCAGAGTGGCCCTTCCGTGAGGCAGGGTGAGGGAATTGCCTCACATGGAGGACAGGGAGGTTTCATGTGTTTTTTGAAGTCTGGTTTGTGGTGTTTTTTCTTTCATTCTTTTTTTCTTTTTGGTAATAAAATGCAATTGCAGCTACAGCCTGTTCAATGTAGACAGAGGAAAAGAGCTCTCAAGGCTTTTCAGGGGGGTGGCAAGTGCTGGACTCTGTAGCAGCCATCCCACCATCCACTGCTGCTGCTGGGGCATGCAGTTTATTTCCCTCTCTTTGCCCCACCCAGCTGGAGCTAGGAATGTCCCTGCAAGTCCATGATTTGCATTTGAGAGACTTTGCATGTTTCTATCTTGGTATCATGGCCTGAGAATGCTGAGCACTCAATGGAGGGTGTGTATGTGTTTGCATCATATTATCCTTCACCCAAATGGCTTGAAGCATCCTAAGAGGAACAGACTAGATGGGCAATGGGTTTGAGGCTCCTGGATTTTTGTAGGAATCCTAGAGACTGTTTTAATTAAAATGCTTCCCTCTCCTACAGTGGTGGTGAACAGTTTGGAAATTTAACTTTAACATGTTCCTGTTTCTCTCTCTGCTCTCCTTGTCTGCATCTTTTGTTTTTCTTTTTAGGAATCCAGTTTTCTCTGTCTGTGTATTTTAACCATTCAGCTTTTGCAGGAGGCTTTGTTCACAGCTGTAAACCTTTGATAAGGCAGTGGTGCTGAGTGCTGGAATACCTTGTTAAAACATGAGGAAGTATCATTCTTGTAAACTCTATTGTTAATCAATACAGGCAAACCTCATTATACACGGAACAGCTATTTGCGGTTTTGCGTATCGTGAGTGTCAGACACCCAAACTCCTTATCCATGGATACAAAAGGGTTAAATCCCATGTAGACACAGTTCCTAGAAAGCCAGAAATGATTGCAGTCATTTTTAGCCACCATTTTGTCCACAGGAGCAATTTTTGGGGCTCATTTTATTTTATTTATTTATTGCATTTTTATACCACCCCATCCAAAGGCTCTGAGTGGTGCACAAGTAAAAAACAAAAAAAATACCATTTAAAATGAACTGCTTAAAACAATATAAAAACAAATTTAAAACAGTTTAGAGCCATTTAAAGCCAATTAAAAATACTTAGGAACAATTTAAAAACCTTGGAAGGCCAGGCCAAACAAGTAAGTTTTTAGGGTTCTCTTGAAGGCCAACAATGAGCCCAAACTACAGATATCTGCCAGGAGTGCCTTCCACAGGCCAGGAGCAGCTGCAGAGAAGGCCCGGTTTCAAGTCGCCACCAGACGTACAGGTAGTAATTGAAGACAGACCTCTCCAGATGACCTCAACATTGTTGATGGAACTGCCTCAGGGATGATTGGTTGACATCCCCAGGTGGGGCGAATGTGGGGAATTTAGCGCAAAAGGGAGACAGTTCCAATCAGCCTTAATTTGTGCAAGCGTATGAACTCAAGAAAATCGGCTTGAGAGAGAGAGGTTTTAATTAGCAAAAAGGAGTTTATTGACAGAGAAATAATAAGACCAATAGACTAAGTTACTAGTTGGTCCTAACATAAAGGCAATACAATTATGTTTCAAAAACAGACTATTACAAGGCACATTTAGCTTAATGTTCCAGATTGTGTGTAAATTCCCAGGTGGGCTAGAGAGAAGTACTTTAAGATAGAGGGGCAAGGTTTCAGAAATAAGAGAAAGGGATATATTCAGCCCTGAAGGAGCCAGGCAAGAGGCTATATCCCCTGTCCTCAAAAAGATCCAACTCGGGCAGCTGGGCATTAGCATCCGTCCAAGGAGGTGAAGTGGAAAGCAGGAGAGTTGAAGGAGTTATTGGGGTTGCTCAAGAGGAAAGTTCCAGTGTGAGGCCAGCTGGATAGTTTGGCAGGTGGATCAATCTCAAACCAGGCACAATAAGCTGAGCCTCGGCGTGAGGGCAGTGAATTGGCCAGGCAGGTAGTGATTTCAGCTTGGGTGGCCCCAGAGGCATAACTAGGGAAAATGGCGCCCGGGGCAAACACTGAAATGGCGCCCCCCACGCCCCCCCGCGCCACAACATACTACATTATACTTAGGTTTTTCCTCACAAGCGCCCGCCGCCGCCGCCAAGCCAGGCCACTGACTGGCCGCCAGGCGCCAGCAAAGCAATGGGGGGGGGCGCAGGGGGCGCGGAAGGGACCGCTCGTGGGGGATGGGCTGCCTACGCGCTCCCTTGACTGCTGCAGCGCTGCTGCACTGAGCAGGAAACATTTGTATTAACAAAAAATTAAAAAAAAATTTTGTCATGTCGGCGCCCCCCATGTGACCAGAAAAGATGGTGCCCGGGGCACGTGCCCCCCCTGCCCCCCTATAGTTATGCCTCTGGGTGGCCCCAACAAAGAGGGGAACACCAAGGTGGTCTGCTGGAATTCTTGCTGCAGTCTTATGGGGTCCCGAGCGAGAGGCACAAGGGAACACAGATGTTCACAGTGGGATTCCCAAGTGTAATACACAAGGAAGCACACTGAGTCATGGGGTTAGGGATACTTATATCCCAAAATGTGCCTTGGGGGCACTTTGCTGTTGTCATGCTCTTCTGAATAGGGGAGTCCTACCAGTCTTTTTCAGAATGCATTGTGTCTGAATAGGAAGGTGTGTGAATCACCTATTGTATTCAAGGCTGATTGTGAGGATATTGGGGTGTGCAGGTGCATCCAAAAGTAGGGATGTGCAAACCGGCTCGACGGCCCAGGGTTGAGCTGAAACACATACACACATCCTGGTTCGGTCTGAGCCCGGACCGAACAGCCCCCAACTATTCGGGAAGTTCACATTTTAATTTTTTTTTAAGAATTACCATATCCCCTTCGGGGGAGTTCCTTGGGGTGGGGGTCTGCAGAGGTTCCCCTTTCCCCCGCTGGCCTCCATTATCACCCCCAGTGGCCCATTTGGCTGGTTTTTTGGCCCGTTCAGGCTTTCAAACTTCGGCGCGGTGGCCATTTTGGATGCCACCGCGCCTGCACAATTGGCCTATAAGAGGCCTGGGTCATGCCAGCTTCCTCCCTCAACTCCAGTTGAGGAAAAGGCTATCTGTGGTGCCAGCATTCAGACGTAATGCTGGCACCACTAAACTGTAGGTAGAAGGGACAAAACCTTGTGAAAACCAAAGGTACATTTCTCTGTTTAGGGAGGGAAACCACGGGTCCATTTTTTGCTTTGTAGTTGCCAGCATTCATATGTGCAGTTTGCAAAACCAGAGGTGAAGGGACCTCCAGTTTTGTGTTACATGCGAATGAGGCCATTATGTGAGTACAGTGTCACTACTTTTTATAATGCCTGGGTTAGGGACAGTGAGACTGGAAGCTGAAAGAGAGAGCTGAAGGCTGGAAGTCCCTTGTGATGCATAGGAACTCACTTTCAGGACTTGATATGAGTTAGCAGCCCTGTAGAAATGCACACGCTGCTTGGTTTTTCCTGTGCTTATTGTTAATAAAGAACCTGTTACTGAGGATTTTATCCAGTTGTGTATGACTCACGTACTTAACACTTATCTTACATTTTTGTGAATAACCAAATATTATACAGACACCATAAGTCTTCAGTGATTACTCTTTCAAAGAAAGCCAATACCCAGGTATAGCTGCCTCTGGAACTTCTCACGATTCAAGGAATGATATAGATGCCCCAAATAAGTAATGTATAATTTGTGGAAGAGGTGATGTTTTTCCAAAGACAGAGGGAGAGGGAAGGAGAGAATGAAGCATATAGGTTTTCTGGAATAGAATTCCAGGCATAAGAAGCAGCAAGGAAAAGTGGGTAGAGTACTTCAAGAAAGCAGATGACTTTGAGGAAATGGATTGTGGTGAACTGAAGGACGAAGATCATGAGCAGGGCAATATTGGAATATGAGAGTAGAAATATAAGTGTAGGCAAAGCATGATAAATGAGCTTTAAAGATTTGTGTTGACATGGAAGAAGACTGAAAGCCCATGTGTGAACTGAAGTAGAGACACATGGTCTGAGCAACAAGAGCACCAAATGATTTGGGCAGCAAAGTTCTGGAAATTGGTTTAAAAATCTGAAGACCTACAAAGTATATAAGTAGCACACACATGGGGTAATAGGATTGTAGTGGAAGGTCTTGTCTCAAACCTACAGCATAAATCTGAAGGTATGAAGAGAGCCATAAGCATGCACAGCTCTGTTTACACCTTCAAATATATATTTGTTGGGTGGCATGGAGAGGAGTTCACACCTTCCCCATCATGTGTGTCCAATTAAACATTTGAAATGGACTCATGGTGCAACAAGGGAATACCAGAGAGAAGTTTGTTATAGTCAAGGAAAGAGATTGACCAGAGAATGAATCAGAATTTTAACTGAGGAGAAAGACAGGAAAGATCAGATTTTTGCAATGTTGTACCAGGAGAAGCAACATGATTTGGTAATAGATTAAATATGGGAAGCAAAGGAGAATGAAGAAGCCAAGATAAAGCCAAGGTTATGAGCCTAGTCAACAAGGTGGATGGTGATGTCATCAGTGGAAGCAAAGAGTAATCAAGGAGAAGATGATTTGGGAGGAAAGGGGCACAGTTCAGTCTTGGATATAACTAAATTTGAGATGGAGGTGAGATTCATCTAGAAATAAACAGGAAGTCAGAACTGCAAGGATGGAGACAAATAGAATGGGGAGGACTAGAGTGGAGAGGTATTAGCTAATATCAACAGAAGGGGATAATGACCACATGGAATAATTTTGCAATTTGGAAAGGGTAGAAAAGGGAGCTTCCTATCCACATTACACACAAAATAATTCATTTGAATTATTTCTGTTAGGAGATTGCCAAGTGCCAGCAGGGCATGAAAATACTCAACTTACTACATAGCTAGAGGCTAAAGAGAACAGTCCATCTGTGCAGTACGTTTTCAACTGGCTACCCCATTGTTGTATTCTCTCTCGTAATCTGATATTTTGTAGTGTTGAGAAGGCTGTCCCAGTGGGGATCCTGTAGTGAGTCAGAAAGTGAAAGGGAGGGAAAGGAGAAGGAGAAAATGGAGCTGTTTCTGACTAAACCTTCAGTTACCGTAAAGCTACATAAGATTTATATGTGTCTATGAGGGAAGCAGCTATAAAACACCCATGTATAAAGATTTTATTACCCAATTATTTCATGGCCATCATTCTTTTTACATATTTCACCTCCCAGCATTTATTTGCTTCCTTCCTATGAACCTGTTCTGAAATTTTACTACCATAATTGCATTCCCCAATGTTTCAAGATTTTGATTTTTAAGTATTTTAGCAAGTACTGTCTCTTCCTTATTTTTTGTGTTAAAACCTTGGAAAGATGTTGTTCACTGGAGCAGCAAAAGAGTAGTAACAAGATAGCCAAGGTCAGACATCTGCTGCTTTCTACACTTTCTTATCCATGATGTCACAAGCATCAAGGTCTTTCTGCTCATTTGCACTGTCGAATCCTTGTGAAGAATACAAAATGACTAAATTTGTGGCCTTCTGTTTTAGTCATAATAGAGACCCACTTGTTATATGTGGGATGCAATCCAGCTCCATTAGAACCTGTTGGAACATTGCCATTTACTTCAAAGTAGTGTACATTGCTTACAATGCTTACACCTCTGTTCTGTAACTCAGTCAAGGACAAGGAGACTGGAATTAAAAGCTTTGTGCAAATGCATCAAGCAGCCATATGCTCTTTTTAATTTTAGATTTAAAACTATATCCCACTGAGACTTTGAGTTTGTAAAAACTTTATACAACTTTGTGGAGATCCCCTGGTTTTTCTAGTATTAACAGCCATGGAGGGGGATTTGGATCAGGACTGCTGCACTGTTTTCCACCATGCCATTTTGCTGAGTACAATCACCTCGCAGCTGCTGTTTGCCTCACAGAATTCCTGTATGTTCTGCATTGTAAGGCAAATAGTAGCTTTGAGGGAGACAATTTCAAATGGGAAAACAGACAGGGTTAAAACTTCTTTCCCCAGTGCTGACCTAGTCCTGATCCAGATTTCTCGCGTTGCCAAATACACTTTTTAAAACTGTGGGAGATTCTGTTCACAGTTCTCCCACATCAACTTTAGTTTGGCTGTCAAATAACTCTTTCCCTGGTCAATAAATGCTTGCCAAACAAAAGGTTCTGACAATGCTTATGGAAGAACTTATGGAGGCTGTGCACACGAGTAGCCAAGCCCAAGCTGAGATCAAACCTGATCCCATTGAGGCCTTGGCCCCAAGCCCAAGTTTTATACTCATCCTTTTATCAGGGTTAGAGGGCATGAGTGTGCTCTCCACCTGGAATCATGTGTGTGCCTGGGCTGTTTGCAGCCCGAGCGCCTGACTCACAAGGGATTCCCCCAATGCACCGTGTTCATTACACAGTGCATTGTGGGATATCTGGAAGCTGGGCCTTGTTTTCCTGGCCTTGGGGGATCCACACTGCTTGAAGCAGTGCAGATTGGAGCCTGGACCTAAAGCAGTGCAGATTGTGTGGGAGCACAAGCCGTCTAGGGGGAAAAATAGGTCCATCCCTGCCTCCCCCCACCACTTGTCGGTCATGTGAATAGCCTTATGCTCTAGATTACACTTTAGTAAGCTTTAGGAGGAGGAGTGTCCCAGAGTGGGGAGCAAGCAACCATCTATAATGTTTTCTCCCACTCCAGATTTGCTCCCAAATTAAAGCTCACTGGGAGCGTTTTGTGAAAGATAGATAGATAGATAGATAGATAGATAGATACTCTGAAACCTACCCTAAAGCCACTGTTATAATTGAAGGGGATCTCAATGTTAGACTGGGAGCAAATGACAGTTTAAGAGCTGCTATATTGAGGAAGAGTCAGGGGGATTTTCCCCTTTCTAAATTAGCAAAAGATGGGAAATGTAACCTGGCAGGATTTTGTTTTAAACAGTTGGCCATTCAGTTGGATCTTTGTGTGTGTAGTGGTACACTGATGGGAGACCACCCTGCTGAATTTACCTTCTGGGTAGGGGGATGGCACTCTACGGTTGACTATTGGCTTGTAGCTCATAATTTATCTTTTTTTTTTAAAGTGAGCAAGCATGGTAGCTGAGCCTTGCTTAGATAGCAATAACTTCCCATTGATTTTGAGAATGTTGCTTCTTAATGAACACCGTACTTGAGGAAAAGTACACACCGATACTGGAGGAAGGTGATTTTGCTGTGTGGGTTAGGTGGAATGAGAGGTGCACCATAATTTCAACTGATTAAATTCTTCATTTATATTAGAAATCAGCTCAGCTTTAATAGGCGAAGTCCCATCAGACAGGTATATTGACCAGTATATATTAGTAAACTGCAGAGCTTCTATACCACAGAAGAGAGGTATACCATCTCAAGCAGGGTAGTAGATCACAGGAATGGTTCAATCAAGAATATGTGAAGCTCAGAAGAAAATTTGTAGCTGGCTTTAGAACCTATAAGCAAAACTCCACAACTGTGTCTCCCCAAGAGTTATTGATAATATAAGAAAACAAAACAAAACAAAAATAATATTCTTCTTAAGGAGAAAAAGAAGGAATCTATAAAGAATCCTGACAACTGTTGATTCAATCAGCTAAGGAAAGCAATTCCTCTCTTTTCTGGTAGAACACTGCCAGAGGCCTTGGTTGAACTCTAATGAGTCTGATCAACCAAGTCACAGCACATGCGTGGGAAGAACGCTTTAGAACTTTATATGCAGACTCTGAGCCAGAGTGGAAACTAGATGATTTAGATATAGACTTACTACCTGCCTGGCCCACAGTAACTCTAACTGAGGCGGTTGGTCTGATTGATACCCTGAAGGTGGGGAAGACCCCAGGTAGTGACCTTATCCTCCCTAAGATAATTAAAGCGAACCCAGATTGGTGGGCTTCCCTGTTAGAATCCCTATTCACACATATTGACTGAACAACACACATCCCCAAGGATTGGGGTGTAGCGATAGTTATCCAAATATATAAAAAGGACAAGAATGACAGCTAATTACCACCCCATTAGTTTACTGAGCATTGTGGGTAAGTTATATGCAAGGCACCTAAATCAAAAGCTCCAAGATAGGTTGGAACTTGAAGGTGTACTTGGGGATGAGCAAGCTGGGTTTAGATTCGGGCATTCAACCATTAATCATATCCTAGTTTTATATTATTTAATAGATTTTATCATTTAAAATCTAGCTCTGCTTTATATGTGGCCTTGCTTGATTTTAAATTTGCTTTCAATTCAGTTTCAAGTGCTATCCTTTGGGGAAAACTTAAGAAGTCATCTATCAACAGTCATTTACTCTTCCATTTCCAGAAGTTGTATATGAACACTTCCCTAAGAGTGAGAGGCAACCTGAAAAAGTTGCTCTCAAAAATGATTACCACCTATAAAAGGGTTAAGCAGGGATTTATCTTGGCACCCTCTTTATTTAATTTTTATATTAAGTGGGAATCTATATTAATCGGAATGCCATAGAGACAGTTCAAACTAAATGCCTAAGGGCCATCCTCTCTGCCCCTAGATGTGTGTACTACTGACAAAGTACTCAGATTAGAGACTGGGATGCCCAAAACTGAAGTGAGGACTTGGAGATATATAATCAACTATTGGCTCAAGGTTCAGTTTTTTCCAACAGGATTAGTTTTGCTAGTCATTTTCATATGGCCTTTTGATAGAGCTCCTTACTTCTCTAGGATATGATCAGGCCAAACAAGTATTTCTTAAGAGGCTGAATAATATGGAATATCAAAA
Source organism: Hemicordylus capensis (assembly GCF_027244095.1). Classification (NCBI taxonomy): domain Eukaryota; kingdom Metazoa; phylum Chordata; class Lepidosauria; order Squamata; family Cordylidae; genus Hemicordylus; species Hemicordylus capensis. Next base: position 245,340,930 of record NC_069660.1, on the reverse strand, counting down.
TGAAGTTAATAGAATATCGCAGAATACAAAGGTCTGGGCTGTAAATTTTGCCTGGGAACCTGCAAATTATTTAACCACTCACTTTTCCCAAGTTGTGAAAGGAGTTCTTTAGGACTAGACACAACGTCCTCCCTTCTGAACTTTTGCAAGGTAGATATTTTAAAGTGTCATTTAAGAGGAAACTTGTCCATGTGGGTTGGAGGAGATCAAAATGATACAGCCCCTTTTATTATTTATTGATTTGATTTCTATACCACTCTTCCAAAATGGCTCAGGTACATTAAAACAAAACTAAAATCAATTAACGATTAAAATCTAAAACTGTAAAAACAACATAAAAACCATTATTAGAACAATTAGAACAGTTTTTAAAACCCTGGAAAACCAGGTAGAACCTTTACGGTTGAAAAACCCTGGAAGGCCAGGCCAAACAGATAGATCTTAAGGGTCCTCCTGAAGGAGAAGTAGATTTGGGTGTCGTCAGCATACTGATAACACCTAGCACCAAATCTCCTGATGAGCTCACCCAGCAGTTTCATGTAGATATTAAAAAGCATTGGTGACAGAATGGAGCCTTGAGGGACTCCATATAACAGCTCCTGCTTTGAGGAGCAACTGTCACCAAGCTCCACCATCTGGAGTGGAACCACTGCAAAGCAGTGCCCTCTATCCCAAACTCCCCCAGGCGATCTAGAAGGATACTATGGTCGATGGTATCGAACACCACTAAAAGATCCAAAAGAACCAGCAGAGTCACACTGCCTCTGCTGATTCCCCAGTAAAGGTCATCTATCAGGCTGACCATGGCTGTCACAACTCCATAGCCAGCTCTAAAGCCAGTTTGAAATGGGTCTAGATAATCAGTTTCCTCCAAAACCACCTGGAGCTGGCTGGCCACCACGCTCTCAATTACCTTGCCCAACCAAGGGAGATTAGCCTATAACTATCCATTGGTAAGGGGTCCAGGGAAGGCTTTTATAAGGACACTCACTCACTTGAAGTATATCATCCCCCTATTGTTGAAATATGCAGGTGATTAGATGGGTTTTATATCACATTACTTCCTTCTGATACAAACCAATTTAGAACTTTTATGGTAGCTAAGTTATATGTGGCAGCAGTGAAAACACAACAACAAATGACTCAATCGTGATCCAGTTGGTTCTCAATATTTTTGTTCTGTGTGTGTGTGTGCGCGCGTATGTTTTCTTTTGTAGCCAATCTTTGATAATGAATGTTGTTGTTGTAATGCTGTCTAAATCTTTTGTTGTTCTAAGTTGTTACAGAGATGGGATGCTCAAAAAGTTACTTTTGGATAGGGGTGTGCATGGAACTGTTTGGTTCGAGGCCGAACCAGCCTCGAACAGAACTGGGCCGGTTCAGTCCAGCCCCCCATCGAACCCCGCCCCTGGTCCAGTCCGGTCCCAGACTGGTCCGTGATTTTTTTAAAAATTAAAGTAAATGAGAAGTACCTTTAGCCCCTTCGGGGGGCTTGCTGAAGCCACGGTGTGTGTGTGTGTGTGTGTGTGTGTGTGTGTGTGTGTGTCCATGCGGGTTTCCTCTTCCCCCCGTCAGCCTTCCTCATCACTGCCACGGCTGTTATGTAAAGCCTTTTTGGCCCTTTCGGGCTGCCATACGAGCGAGTGGCCGCCATTTTGGCAGCCGCTGCGCATGCACCAATGCCCTCTGTGAGGGCAATTTTTTTTGGCGGGGGGGAATTCGCGGACCTGCCAGACCAGACCCGGCGGTCCGGTTCCAGTTCGACAGAACCTGGGGGGGTTCAGTTTTACCATGAACCCATGAACCCCCGGACTGGACCGCCAGACCGGTCCACACATCCCTACTTTTGGAGAGTACAAGTGAGAAAGTTGCCTGGAAGGTATGTTGGGCACAAGCCAGTGGTATAACAATCTCTAAAGAGGCCTGTGTGCAAAAAATGAACCTGGACCCGATCAGTTAATTTTCCCCATAGGAATCAATGGGGAACTCAAAAAGATTAATAACTCTGAAAATTATCAGCACTCTCTCCAATTCTCTCCCAGGATAGGACTGGTATAAAACACATATATGTTTGTAGGTGCCCATCACCTGCATCTCTCTCTAGTGCTGAAGGATGACACTTTGCCCCGACCTCTGCCAGTGGCAATTATGACATTGACTGTGGTTTATCTATTATGATGCACTCATTGTCTCCTTCAGGATGGCTAAAGCTCCATCAACAAGCTTTAGCCATCAAGGTGTGGAGGATGCAGGAGGAGATGTAGCATCTCACAGGGTACCTTGGTTCTCCTTCTCCTATTCTAAGAATAAATGGGATAATCATAGCAAAGCAGTTGTGCTCCTTTTAAACAAATGAGTGGTAAGGCTCGTACTCATAAGGCAAGAAGTATCTTTCTGTTCTAGAACAGGAATTTGTAACAACTGGAGGCAGTTTGAAACCAAGCAGTACAGCAGATGAGGAGAGAATTTCAGCATCTCCAAATGCCAAAATCTTTTGCTTCCTTTATTCATTTGGCTTTATAAATAACCTTTCCAAAGGCTTAATTCTAGAGGCAGTAGGGGGAAAGACACTAAGACAAATGGACAACAATAAGACAACCTTCATTTTGAGAACCATCTAGAAAAGCTAAAATAATAGATGCCAAAAAAGTTTAAGAAAATATGGTCAACAAAAATTGTGATGCAATGAAAGGAATGTTTTAAGGTAAGGAACATAATTTGTTGCACTGTTGCTAATATTATAATGGCCTTCTACAAAACTTGTGGTGTGGCCACACTTGGAGTACTGCATACAGTTCTGATTACCATATCTTAAGGACATTGTAGAATGGTAAAAGGTGCAGAAGAGGGCAACCAAGATTATCAGGGGCCTGGAGCACCTTCCTTATGAGGCAAGGCTACAGCATCTGGGGCTTTTTAGTTTGGAAAAGAGGCAACTATGACGAGACATGATAGAGTTGTATAAAATTATTCATGGAGTAGAGAGAGTGGACAGAGAGAAATTTATCTCCCTTTCTCGCAACACAAGTATCTGAGATCATTCCATGAAACTGAAGGCCAAGAAATTTAGGACCAACAAAAGCAAGGGCTTTTTTTCACACAGCACATAATCTATGAAATTCTCTGCCAGAGGATGTGGTGATGGCCACTAGCTTGAATGGCTTTAAAAGGGGCTTGGACAAATTTTTGGACAGCGATCTATCATTGCTAAATCATTGTAAACCGCTTAGAGAGCTCCGGCTATAGAGCGGTATATAAATGTAAGTGCTATTGCTATTGCTATTGCTATCAGTGGCTACTAGTTTGGTAGCCACCTCCAGCCTCAGAAAAAGAGAAGGGAAAAGCTTCAGATATTAACATCACCAACACAGAGGTAAGGGCTTTATTGCTAAAGAAAACAGCCATTTTGGGTTTTTTCCTAGAGAATGAGAGGCAACACCATCACAATATGTTTTATTAGCAGGAAATGGCTTGGCCTGAATGCACTGTTTTCAATCAGTTTAAGAAAGCAACAAACTCATAACAAAATAATCCAATGATACACATCATTGCACTGTTTCAGGAAGAAGTATAAAAGATCACAGATAGTCACCACAACATGGAGGTAAGTCCTTTCTTGCCAAACCAAATGGCTTCTTGGTTTCTTTTCAGGCCCACTGGCCCTTTTAAACCAATCACAGAAGACATCTATCATGATTAAATGTTGATCTGACCATTTTGCTTACTGTTTTGCAGACTGAAAGGTAATTTTCCAGTTTACAAGGAATTGCAATCTATCTGTTCTCAGAATAGAAAAAGAGATACTTCTTCAGGGTAAGTAAAATAAATACTTTTGTCTTGCATGGGAACAGGCTTTTGCAGAAAACTGAATAAGAACATAAGAAGAGTTGTGCTGGATCAGGTCTAAGGCCTATCTAGTCTAGCATCCTATTTCACACAGCGACCAACTGGATGCCTCTGAGAAGCCCATAGGCAAGAGGTGAAGGCATGTCTTTTCTTCTGCTGTTGCGCCCTTGCAACTAGGAACAATAAGATTGAGTGGCAGGCTTGAATGGGAGGGCAGGAGGGCAGGAACAGAATGCTTGTACAGGAAGCCGAAGCAGGTAACTGATGCAGAAACTAAGGGGGTAGCTCTAGTGGTGTAGACCTGTTGCACCAGCAAGTGCCTGGCTGATACTGAAGAGATTATAGAGTGGAAACCCTTGCCATTCCTGGATTTAATTGGGTCACCATCCAGGGCCTATAATGATCACTGAAACTGTTGAACCACCACTCATTCAACAGCTTTCCCCACAAAAGTAAAAATGAGTAAAAACATAAGCAAGAACTAAATGACCATCTTGACAACAAGGTGCACCTTTGCTGAATAACTGGTCTGTCATTTGGTTTTGTGTGGCTTAGCACAAGGAATGGCATAGTTCCTGTGTAGCTTGCAGATGTCATGTGAAATGCATCTGGATGTACACTGACCATAATCCAACACAGAATTAAGCATATTTAAGGTCATTGAAACTAGTGGATTTAAGCATGCACCACTCTGCATTTATTTGTGTGACTGGTTTTTCTCATTTGTCAGACCAACACAGCTTTTAGCACTCTGAACTCTTAATGAAAATGTGTCAGGCATTATAACATATAACCTAGTGGATGTGCCTTTTGTTTTTATATTCTTGCTTGTATAATAATAAGAACTAATGAGAATGAACCAAATACAAACTGTACTTTGCTTTTGACCTTGCAGATAACAAATACCCAGAATCAAATCAAGAAGCATTTTTATTTTTAATGTAGGTCATCTTGCTGTATTAAATGTAAGACAAGAAGCAGATTTGGGGTGTGTGTGTGTATGTGTCCAAAACCTATCATAAACAAATCCATACATTTATCTGATTTAAAGTAAAAAATTATTCTGCACCAAAAATAGCATCTCTGGTATTTTCACTGTACTGTAGTTACAGTCAGCTAAAGCATTCAAATGAACTTCTTAATCATGTGTTTTAAGGGGATTTGACAGAATAGAATAATAGAATTTCAAAGTTGAAAAGGACCTTGAAGATCTTCTATTCCAGTCCCCTGGTCAGTGTAGGGATCTGCTACAGCATCCCTGACAGATGACTGTCCAGCCTCTGTTTGAAAACATCTAGGGAAGGACAGCCCACCACTGAATGAGGCAGGCTGTTCCTTATTATTTAAAATATTAAAACCCCATCTTTCTGTTAAAAAGCCCTGAAGACAGGTAGCATCCTTTGGAAGAGGCATTTTAGAAGACCTTCCTATTACAAATATTTGTATACTGCTTTTCAGCAAAAGTTCTCAAAGTGCTTTACGCAGAAAAGTGGATGGATGGATATGGTTCCCTGTCCCAAAAGCGCTCACAATTCAGCAAAGTTTACCTTCATTTGATAAAATGAGCCTGTTCAGGTATTTGGGAGTGGGGGGTGGATGCTGTCAGCCAGGAAATTCCACCTAACAACTAGCCTAAAATTCTGTTTCCTTGTAATTTCAGCCTGTTAGTTCTAGTTGCCTGCCAGTGCATTTTTAAGGATGCTCTAGCCATATACAGCATTCTTGCTTTCCTAATAACTGAACAGGGCTTTTATCAGATGAAGACTACAGTTATAGGAATGCTCTGTTGACTCAAGAAACACTAAGTATGGAGCATTCCCATATTCTATTATACTAGGGATGTGCACAAAACGGATTTTGTGTTATGTTTCGAGCTCAAAGCAAAATGCAAACAGCCAAAATGTTTCATTAAAAACAGCAGTTAAGCCCGCTGTTTCAATGAAAAAACTCAAAACATTTCAAGAGTTTTGCCCATAGGAGACAATGGGGAAACTCGAAACATCCCATTGTTCCCCCAGGGTAGCTCCTAGGGACATGAAGGTAGATTGGGTACAAGAGCACCCTTGGGTGCACCACCCAAACCACAAAAGAAATGGGCAATAGGGTGATATTTAACAAAATTTTAACCTTTCCCCACAACTCACAGATGATCTTACAGGGCTCTTTTATTTTTAAATTTAATTTAATTTTTTAATTTTTTTTTTTTGCATTTTTATCCAGCAAGATTTCCCAACTGGTTCTCCACATTCAAAGTGGACCCAGGAAGGAATTAGCTGGTTCCCAGATATCCCTTATTTAAGGGATGCCACTTTTGCCTCTTGTTCTGAAACACCATAGCTTCATTGACACAATGGATGGCCTTTAATTCATAATGATGATGCTTTATAAAACTCCACAGACTAAACATTGGAATTCCAGAGGGATCCTTAGCTTTGTGAGTGAAAATCTTAAATTATTCTATTTATTTATTTATTTATTTATTTATTTATTTATTTTCTATACCACCCTTCCAAAAATGGCTAAGGGCAGTTTACACAGAGAAATGATAAATAAATAAGATGGATCCCTATCCCCAAAGGGCTCACAGTCTAAAAAGAAACATAAGATAGACACCAGCAACAGTCACTGGAGGTACTGTGCTGGGGGTGGATAGGAACATAGGAAACTGTCATATACTGAGTCAGACCATTGGTCTATTAGCTCAGTATTGTCTTCACAGACTGGCAGCGGCTTCTCCAAGGTTGCAGGCAGGAATCTCTCCCAGCCCTATCTTGGAGATGCTGCCAGGGAGGGAACTTGAAACCTTCTGCTCTTCCCAGAGCGGCTCCATCCCCTGAGGGGAATATTTTGCAGTGCTCACACATCAAGTCTCCCATTCATATGCAACCAGGGCAGACCCTGCTTAGCTATGGGGACAAGTCATGCTTGCTACCACAAGACCAGCTCTCTGGATAGGCCCAGTTACTCTCCCCTTGCTAAATAAAGAGAATCACCACATTTAAAAGTTCCTCTTTGCCAAGTTAGCAGGGATCCACAAATATTGTGGATTATATTTTTAATTGAACTATTATTTTAGTTAAGATACCAAGCTCTTGAATTTGTACAAAACTCTGTTTTCAAACAAGATTCTATCTGATATTCCTTGAAAACTACAGAACAACCACCAGTGGTGAAATTACTAATTATTTCAGACCTTTTTAATCTGGTAGTGCACAAAGTACGTAAGTCAATTCAGTTTAATAATATTGCCTATTGATTAAAGAGATAAGATGAATTGCTTTTCAGTATTGTAGAATCCAAAGAGATGATACTGGCCCAAATAAGGTATCTTCTGCTGCATTCTCTTTACACCAGGGCTGCACAATTCCAGCTTTTCTGCAGATGCTGGACTATAAGTCCCATCATCCCTGACTATTGGCCACTGGTTGAAGATGATGGCAGTTGTAGTTCAACAAAAGCTGGAGGGCTGAATTTGTGCTGCCCTGCTTTAGACATGAGCTATCAACCAAAAGCAATTATAAATAAAGAACAAAAAATATCAGTTCCCCCCCGCCCACCATAATGCACATAGATACCATAAAATAAATTAATCCACTGCTTAATGTTTAGTGCAAGTTCCTTCAATTGTGTTTCTTATTTCTGAAATTACAGAGGTAGGCAGCAAATAAATTTAAATAATAAAACCATCCATAGTGTGGTTAAGAAGATTAACATTTTCTTAACCACATTATTCTTGAATGAGTTACATGAACCAATGGTTGCAGTGAGTGAAGAAGAGAGCAAATTCAAACAGAAGGCTATAAACAGCCAAAACTTTATTATACTAGTGGCAAAATGAAAGAGAAAAGGAGGGAACCAGTGGAGTGGCTGTTAATCTGCTTGCGATCGGAAAAGGACCGTCATGGTGTTTTCCTTTCTACGTAATACATGGGTTGGTTAGGGTGTACAATTCCAGGCTGCGCAAAGGCCTTGTAGCCTTCTGTTTCAATTGCTTGTTGACATAAGGTGGAGTTTGGGGTTATTGTGATGGAGGCAGCTTCCTGCCACAGTTTCTGATAGCCATAAATCAAAACAGTGTTACTGGCCTTTTGTTCACAATCATGCTAGATAGCTATATATTTCTATTCCTATTTCATTTTATTTTATTAGGGAGCTTTACATATATTAATCAGTATACCTTTTTAACTATATACCTCTTTACTATATAGTTTTTACTTTACTATATTTATACTATAACTATATACCTCTTTAGCTATCTTCTTTTTAAAATAGTTATTCATTAGAAAATCTTTGACAGCATCAACATATTTCTTTCCCTTTCTCGGGATGATCTGAAACCTAACCTAACCAGTCATGTGCAAATGCCTCCGGAAAGATATCTGAACACTTTGTAATTGCAAACTTTTCATAAACTGAGGCAATGCTCATTGGAATGGAAAGTCTTATAAGTGTTTCTTGTCTTTGAATGCCAAGAGACCATTGTGTGACAGGAAAAGAAGAACCTCTCAGTCATCATGGTAGGGACATAAAAACAGCCCTGCTTGATCAGGCCCAAGGCCTATGTAGTCCAGAATCCTGTTTCCCATAGCAGCCTACCAGATGCCCCTGAGAAATGCAGAGGCAAGTGGTGAGGGCATGCCCTCTCTCCTGCTATTGCTCCCTGCAACTGGCATTTAGAGATATCTTGCCTCTGAGGCTGGAGGTTAGGGATGTGTAAGCCAGCTCAATTTGAACCACAGTCGATTCAAACCTGGTTCAGCCAGTTCAAGTTTGGACGGACCGGACCAGCCCCCAGTTCCAAAAGAACAGGTCCGAACGGTTCAGAGATATACTTGTAAAGGGAATCTGATGAAGATTCCCCTTTATAAGTAAAGAGGGGCATTCTCTATAGTAAGGCTGGGGGAGGGAAGGGTTGAAAGAAAGGGTACACCGGACCTTAGTGGAGGCAACGGAAACATCAACGGTGGTGTGGGCGCCACCAAACACTCTGCCAGCCTCCTGGAGGCCTCTGTGTAGGCCATTTTCATGACCTCCACATATGCATTGGTGATGCAAAATGACGTGGTGACACAAATTGCCTTTGCAAATGCGAAAATGGCCTCCATTCGAAAATGGCCTCCATGCAGGCGCAGAGGCCCAAACTGGGCCACAGCTGGACCATGCAGGAGGCTGGCAAGGGGCTTGGAGGAGCCCTCATTGCCTTCACCAATTCCCACTATGGTATGGAGTACCTTTCTCTCACTCCCCCTTGGACTTAGGAACATAGGAAACTGCCATATACTGAGTCAGACCATTGGTCTATCTAGCTCTGTATTGTCTTCACAGACTGGCAGCGGCTTCTCCAAGGTTGCAGGCAGGAATCTCTCTCAGCCCTATCTTGGAGATGCCAGGGAGGGAACTTGGAACCTTCTGCTCTTCCCAGAGCGGCTTCATCCCCTGAGGGGAATATCTTGCAGTGCTCACACATCAAGTCTCCCATTCATATGCAACCAGGGCAGACCCTGCTTAGCTATGTGGACAAGTCATGCTTTCTACCACAAGACCAGCTCTCCTCTCCTAATTACTATAGGGTTACTATAGGAAATGTCCCTCTTTACTTGTAAACGGGACTCCTCGCCAGATTCTCCTTTACAAGAATATCCCTGAACCAGCCTGCAAACCGGTTTGGTGGCTGAACCAGAACCAGTTCAGCTGGACCCAGAACAGGTCAGTTCAAATCCAGTCCAGATTTGAGCCAAACTGGCAAAACTGGTTCCATGTACACCCCTACTGGAGGTGGCCTATAGCTATCAGACTAATAGCCACTGATAAACCTCTGTCTTCCATGAATTTGTCTAAGCCCTTTTAAAAGCCATCCAAGCTAGTGGCCATCCTCACATCCCATGGCAGAAAATTCCATAAATTAATTATGCACTGTGTGAAAAAGTACTTACCTTTATGGTTCCTAAATTTCCTGGCAAACGGTTTCATGGGATGACCCCTGGTTCCCATGTTGTGAGAGAGGGATAAAAATCTTTCTCTGTCCACTCTCAATTCTGTGCATAATTTTATAAACCTCTACTATGTCTCCCTGTAGTCAGCACTTTTCCAAACTAAAAAGCTCCAGATGATGTAGCCTTGCATCTTAAGGAAGGTGCTTCAGGCCCCTGATCATCTTGGTTGCCTTCTTCGGCACCTTTCCAGTTCTACGATGTCCTTCTTAAGATACAGTGGCCAGAATTGTATGCAGTACTCCAAATGTGGCCACACCATAGATTTGTATAAGGGCTTTATAATATTAACATTTTTATTTTCAACCCCCTTCCTAATTATTCCTAGCATGGAATTGTCCTTTTTCACAGATGCTGCACACTGAGTCAACACTTTCAACAAGCTGTCCACCATGACCCCAAGATTTCTCTCTTGGTCAATCACCAACAGCTCAGACCCCATCAGCGTATATATGAAGTGGGGAGGGAGGAGGTTGCCCCAATATGCATCGCTTTACACTTGCTAACATTGAACCGCATTCAGAGGTGCTCTTACCCCTGGACTTCAGGGCCAAAGTCCAGGGCCTCCACACCCCCTGGGGGCCACCAAATCCTCTTTAGTTCATCCTGGGTGGTGTGGTTTGTGCCTTCAGTAGGGGCGTAACTATAATAGGGCAAGGGGAGACAGTTGTCTGGGGGCCTGCTGCCTTGGCACCCCCCGAAGGCAAGTCACATGTCTGTCTCCCCCAGCTGCGCACCTGCCCGGGCTTCCTTCAGTTGTATTCATCCTCCAAAATTGATGCGAGTGTTAAGACCTGGAGCTACCAGAACAGCATGTCTTTCTCATTGAAGATTTCTTTATTTCATGAGCTGAGCTTCAGTGATGGGTGGGGCTCATTTTAAAATCTTGTCTCTGGGCCCACTACAACCTTGCTACGCCCCTGGCCCTCAGTAAGCTACATGTTTAAAAAATGATGCTTAACTTGCACTGGGGGGCTCCAAAGACCTTTAGGTCCAGGCTCCAAAATTACAGTGCACTTCTGACTGCATTTGCCATTTTGTCATCCACTAATCCAATTTTGAGAGATCTTTTTGGCTATCCCAGCAATCTGTTTTGGATTTCACTACCCTAAATAGTTCAAGTGTCATCTGCTAAATGGCTACTTCATTGCTTACCCCAACTTCTAGATCATATGAACAAGTTAAAGAGCACTGGTCCCAGTACAGATTCCTGGGGCGGGGGCACTTCCCTCCATTGTGAAAATGATCCATTTATTCCTATCCGCTGTTTCCTGTCCTTCAGCCAGTTGCCAATGCACAATTGAACCCACCCCCTTATCCCACAATTGGTAAGTTTACTCAAGAGCCTTTGGTGGGGAACTTTGTCAAAAGCTTTTTGGAAGTATACAATGTTGACTGGATCGCCTTTACCCACATGCCTGTTGACACTCTCAGAGAACCCAAAGGGTTAGTGAGGCAAGACTTACCCTTGCAGAAAGCTATGCTGATTCTTCTTCAGCAAGGCCTGTTTTTATATATGTTTAACAATTTTGTCCTTAAATATGCTTTCCATCAATTTACCAGGCACAGACATTAACTGGCCTGTACTGTAGTTTCTCAGATCCTACCCCACTCCCCACCCTGGCATCCATTCTTGAAAATCGGAGTTACATTGGCTACTTTCCAGTCTTCTGGTACAGAGTCTGATTGTAAAGGAAAGTTACATATTTTTGCTAGAAGATCAGCAATTTCACATCTGAGATCCTTAAGGACTCTTGGGTGGATTTGTTAATTTTTAATTTTTCATGACAGTTTAAAACATCCTCTCTCATCACTTAAAATTGGCCCAGTTCTTCAGACTCAAACCATGAGAACGCTCAGTTCAGGTGCAAGTATAAGCTCAGTATCCTCTGCTGTGAAGACAGATGTAAACAACTCATTCAGCTTCTCTGCAATCTCCTTACCCTCCTTAATAATTCCTTTTATGCCCTCATCATCTAAGGGTCCAACCACCTCCCTGGCAGGTTTTCTGCTTCTGATATATTTAAAGAATCTTTTGTTATTCCCTTTGACACTTTTGTAACAGGGGAAGTGCAGCTGCCATGATAGACAAAAAGACTAGTTCTCTTCATTATAAGTAAAGAAGCCATAGTTTCAGTTGCACCTTCCTTTCTGTCCAAATGGCACCATCTGCCACCAACAAGAAGTCAAACCTGCAGACCCTCAGGTTGTTTTGAAGTCAGTTTTCTCCTAATTCCAACTGCAAATAATGGCAATTATATTCAGGTTGCTTTAAATAAACTCCACCACACCTTCCATAGTACAGAGAAAAGGTGGGAAGCAGGCTTCAGCTTCTATAGAATTAATTTGCTTGGTCAACATTGCCTTCTGGTAAGTAATATTCAGGGAAATGTCACCGAGAACACAATAGTTTCTAAGCTGACAGCTGTAATTTTATGTATCTAAATGTTTGCAGATACTTGGCAAAGTACTATCCAAGGGGATAGTCCTTTCTATGCTGACCGTGCTTCTTTAAGGACCTAATCTCTGAGTTACACTGAAAGAAAACAAACTTCTGCTTGTTTGGCAGAGTCTTCTAGGGAAACACAGCGAGAAATTTTTGGAATGAAAGTATATCACAACTGTACATACAGGAGGATTTCAATATTTATGGAGTTGTACCACAGATACGGAAACCTCAAATATTGAGGCATTTTTTCAATGGGGAATTGGGAGTTAGGTTCCCCATCGCTGGGGAAATTTTAAAAAATGCAGATTTCCAGCCAAATGGGAGGCATGGGGGGACGTGGGGGCAGCTTCTTACCATGCTTTGTTGCTCTCTCCCTGCATCATGCTGTGTTCCCAGAATGCAGCTGAAAATCAGCTGAAATTTGCTGTTTGGTTTTTGTTTTGTTTTTAAATGGGAGCCATTTTGTGGCTCCGAGAAACAAAATGGCAGCTGGAAATGACCTCCACGGTCATTTCCAGCTACCTCCAACCCACAGATACATGGGGTTGACATGCCCACCCCCAGCATATGCCGAGGTCAGGTTTCTTTTACCTGACCACAGATATGTGAATTCACGGATAATGAATCAGCAAGTAACGAGGTTTCCCTGTATAATCATCTCCCCTTATCATATACACACAAATGGAGTACCCAGATTCTCCTGAAATATTATGTATTACAGTTTTCTACTACTAATATTCTCATTAACAACAAGAGACCCATTTGTTTCAGATGTGGGAGCTTTGATACAGGCATGCATTTTCTGAATGGCTTTCACATTAATTTAAACAGAGGAGTCAATGGAGGACTGCTATTACTTTACAAATATGTGGATTAGCTCTCCATTGAAATTAATGAAGACTTCTTGAGATCCTTGTATACATCTGAGCCTATTCAGATCTCCAGATCAGAAAAATCACAAAGCCCACTCATTTTTTTGTTATAGTTTTAAAAACCTCAATGTCTGTGAGCTAAGACCCTGAGAGCAGCAAACATTGGTTTAATCCCATAAAAACCCCTTCACCTATCTAGAAATGGGCTGATTATTATTTTTTTTAAGTTTGCCTGAATAGAAAACTGGACAATATCTTGATAGTGACATTTTATCTGTGAAAAGATTCTGAAAACAGCATTATGCAGTGCAAGTGTTTTGTATTTTGTGTGGTTTGTAGAGGATGCTTTATGCACTTGCAACAAAATAAGCTCCCATATTGTACTCCTCACAAAGGTGTCCTACTTTTCCTATATGGATTTTTTTTTACATGTAGAAAAGAAATGTAATATAAGAATCAGTCCTGAGTGTGTTTTTCTATACTTCTGCTAAAAGTTTATTGAGCCTCTTACAATTCCTATGTTTACTTGTATCCCAGTCTATTCTATTTCTCAGAGTAACTTGCAGCATTTTTAAAACTAGCCTTCTCACCAAGGAGCTCACAATCTTTATGCATGTGCATGAGAGAGAGAGAGAGAGAGAGAGAGAGAGAGAGAGAGAGAGAGAGAGTGTCAGTCTATGCCTTTTAAATAAATAAATAAATAATAGTTTTATTATTATTAATATTATATAAGCATTTGTGCAGGGCTTCCAAATGTTCAAGGCACTACACATATATTTTCTTATCCTTACAACAACCCTATAAGATAGGTAAGTATTATTATCCTCTTATATTATTTCTTGTTTACACAGTCAGACAGGTGTTATTGACTGGTTTGTTTTATCCAGACATCGAGTCCTTCCCAAGGACCTGGGATGGCTGAATTTTATTGTCAATTGTTATAGATATCATCGCAGAATATAGGCTGTTCCCAGTAAAGCTGCTTTTTGTAATTGGCTGATGGTGATTTCTGTGACCCCTATGGTGTTGAGGTGCTCTTCAAGGTTGTTGTTGTTGTTGTTGTTGTTGTTGTTATTAAATTTCTATACCGCCCTTCCAAAAATGGCTCAGGGCAGTTTACACAGAGGAATGAATGAATGAATGAATGAATGAATGAATGAATGAAATAAGATGGATTCCTCTCCCCAAAGGGCTCACAATCGCAAAAGAAACATAAGACAGACACCAGCAACAGTCACTGGAGGTACTGTGCTGGGGGTGGATATTGCAGCTGAGGCTGAAAGGGATTGCCTAAACCTATGTGGTGAGCTCAAGGCCGTGGAGAGCTGCCAATCAAGGAAGCCCTGATTCATAGCTCAGTGGCTTAACCACTATGCTACACAGCTATTGACTACAGATACGTTAACTGGAATGTTCAGAAGATATACTATAATTTGCCACTTTAGTTAACTATGGGCTATCGTGTTATCTTGAAATACAATAATATTTGTAATTTAATATGCACTTTATCCTGACTATGTAAACAAAATACAGATTACAGAGATAGCTGCTTGTCATTAGGAAATTCTATATAAATTCTGTATCCCTTATCATTCTATCTTATGGTATTATTTGGCTGTTCCTTCTCTTTGAGTGTGTATCTAGAGTTGCTATACCCCCAGGAATTTTGAGTTTTACCTGGATTTTAAGCATCTCATCCAGATTGTTCCGCCCACCCAGATTTGCCCAGATTTCAGCTTTCATTAAAAAAAGAAAGAAAGAAAAGCTAAGCTCTAGCCCTTGTAGAAGCAGAGTTATGGAGCAAACCTGCAGTCACTATTCTGCTCAAAAACTATTTCAAGCCAATTTACAAAATATGCAAATTAGGCACCCGGATTTGGAAAGCCAGAATATGGCAACCCTAGTTGTATCACTCTGTGATTGTCCAGGGGTTACTTTGTGCTTTCCCAGGATCTACCCAGGAAATCAGTAGAGAGATTGCTCTGATCCCAATTTAGGAGCACGCTACTCCTTCGAGATAGGCTGCCACCAGTTGATCTAAAGTCACTGACCAGGCTCCAACAACCTAGAACTATCTGGCTTGGGACCTAACTGGCACTGTACAGACAGAGTCCACACAACCCAGCTTTAGATCAACAATATACTGTTCAAAAAACAAACCAGCACTAGTACATGATCTTATGATGCACATGGGGAAGAGTTTCACAAGTAACCCTCCAGAACCTTTTAAACCAGACTGATGCCAGTTCTAAGTATATGAAATTTATTAAGAAATAAGGGTTGCACACAGAACAAGGAATTGGGGGAAGTAAGGGAAATTGGGAGTAAAGAAGCGCACACAGGAATTCAAAGGAAAATGCAAAAACATTAATTAGCGCTGAGTTGTGTCGAGCACCTTGGTTGAGAGAGCATTAATCTCTACAGTGTCTCTACAATGGGACAACCAGTAGCAGCTGGTGACAGGATACCCGATTACTGGCAACTCATGACTGTACTGGTGACAAAATGGTGTGGGGACTGAGCCCCTATTTTATAGTGATTAAAAAGGGGGAAGGCTTTCCCACTCTTCAGGAAATAGCTCTGGGATCCAATGAACAGAGTTAGCGTATTTCTGATGCAACGCTGGTCTTAGGCCAATCCACGATTGAGAATTGCCTCCAAACTGGAGGGTCCTATTCCTTAATGCAGGGGTGTCAAATTCAAATCAGGTTGTGGGCTGGATTTGATTCCAATCCATCTCTTGCACATAGTCTCATGCTGCCTTCTCACCCCACCTTCTCTCTCCCTCCTCATCCACCCTTTTTCTTTCACTCTTCCTTTCTTCTTCCCTCTCCCCTCTTTCTCCCTCCCTTGACCTGCCATTTAAATTGGCTGAATACTCTACTTTTTACACCAGAAAAATACAGAATTTTCACTTGAGGCACAAGTGTGACCAGGCTCAAACTATCATACTTTGGACACTTTATGTGAAGACTCGGCTCCCTTGAGAAGTCCATAATGCTGAGGAAAGTTAAAAGAAAAAGAAGAAGAGGGCAACCAGCAGCAAGGTGGATGGACTCGATTACGACAGCAATGAATGAATCACTGAGAGACCTAAAAGGCCAAGTTGATCATGATGGAGAGAATCTATCTATGTGGTCACTAAGAGTCAACACTGACTTGACGGCACTTAATCAGTCAATGCTCAGGGGAAGGTTGAATTTTTGTTTGTATATTTAAGAAGAAATACTTCCAAATGACCTGCAGATACTGAATTTTGCACTGGCAATCCTGCCACTTACATTAACTTAGTGGACTGCTTTTTACACCAGAATACTGCTCAGGGAAAGGCTGCTGGTGGTTTGTTAAGAAGAAATTTTGATTAAGAAATTTTGGATTTCATCTTTAAGAAAATTATTTGATTTGCTTAAATGTGCCAGTGAGTGCACAAGGCAGTGGCGGGGCGGGGAATGGGACATTCCAGGAAACATGCCAGTGACCATAGCAAAGTGGCAGGGAGGGGAAAATGAGCCAGGAAAGCAGCAGCTAGTTTGGGGCTGGATTGCTGAGCTGCACAGGATGAATCCGGCCCATGGGCCAGCTGTTTGACACCCCTCCCTTAATGTGTCTGAAAACCTGGTTTGAGCTGCTTGCCTATTGTCAAAAAGAGTTTAAGACTATACCTTGATGGCTCTTGCCCCTTCAATGACAAAAGGCAAGAATTGTTCTCATTCAATAACAAATGGAAGGAATGTCTCCCACTCAGGGTGGAGTGTAAGTGGAAGACATTCTTGAGCTAACTTGGGGACCTGTGTTTCTTTGCACCCTCCATTGCTAAGAAGTCATCTGTTTCTGCCTTTCCAACTGACTTATTTCTTTCATGATTAATTCAGTGATGCTCCAACAAAGGTTTAGATGGTGTGTTTAGTACTCTTGCTATCAGAATGTGGGGTTTGGAAAAAAATCTGTTACAGGAACATCAACGTACATGGACCTAAGCCTGCTATCCTCTCAGAGCATTTCCTGCAGTTCATAAAACATGCTCTTGCCAATGACAGATCATGTCATAATAGGACAGCCTCTAAGGGGCTGCAGCCTTTTCCTTCTTAAGGCAAGAGCTCAAGTTTATTTGCTTATTTGGTTCCCCACTCCCACATTATCCAGGCTGTTCCAGCACCCACGAATCTGGGGACTAGAGAGTGTTTCAGCACTCCCTACCTTTCTCCAGTGGGTAAACAGACAACCGAAATATCCAAATTCAAGGCAGCTTGGCCTTTCAGTGACCCTTAGCCTGACCTAACACTAGTCACTCTCACCAGCAGATTTGTTTATCTTGGGTCCTCAGGGCACTGAACCCTACAGCAGCAGCATTCCCAGTCTGTAAACTCCCAAGTCTCACAGCAACCACTTGCCAGTCACAACTTAAGTACTTGCAGTCAGCCCTGTATATGACAAAAGAAATTCTTCATTTCTCTTTGACATTCATGCTAGCTGGTGACACAAAGTTTCCAGAGAGTGCTAAATACTGAGGAGGGAGAGGAAGAACCCAAGGCCTTCCAGCTCCATCCCTTGTCTTACTATGATACTGTTATCTCTCTGCCTCTGTCTTTCACTCTCACTCTATAAATTAAACATGCACTCTCCTTATGATATCCTACCACAGGACAATCATGCAGAAAATGTGTGTAACAGAATGCTCCTATTACAGCTCCATCCCTGGCCCTCCTAAAAACATGAATATGTCACACAGAAATGGGTTAATACAAATCTAAGCAGAATTCAAAAACCCTTCATCCTTCCACTCTTTACCTCCCAAACATTAAATCATAGTGTCATCTCATCCAACCACTCTTACCTTCTACACATGACTGTGTTGCAGTGCTGCACCAGGCAAATCAGTTGTAAGAGCAGATTCCAGAACAAAAGACCAACCTTTTCCTTTACCTTTAGGGGAAGGAGCATTGTGTCAGAGAATGGTCTGTGATCCAACCAGAGACTGAAATCATCCCATCTCAGCTACAGGCCCATTATCAAGCCCCGCTTAAATAAACTTCAGTCAGTGCATTCCATGATCAACCTTCCTCAGCTGTTGGCTCCATTCATCACTGCCACCTTTTCAAAGTGACTGCAATGACAGCTCATGATCATTAACCTAGTAATGGTGTGCTTTACATCAAACAACAGGCCCTCGACATTCAAAAGGTAACTAAATGATAGAATGGACATTCTCCAGCTAACCACATACAGATGGTGGCAAAAACTGCATGAATGAAAAACAAGTTTGGGGGTGGAAGAAGATTCCACTTTTTAAAAATCATCCACTGTTTGCCCAAAAATATGATCATTTCCTTGATTGGTTTAATAAGATACTATCCATGATAAGGCTTAAATTATGCAGGAAGTATTTGTGACAGTCATACAGTATACCACTGTTAACACATCTGTTCCCCACTTTCCCAAGCAGTGAGAAGTTCCAGAGCTTTAGCTCAACTCAGATTCTGGCTTCCTTTGGGGTAGAGATAACTGAAATGTTATGATGTCCTTACAATAATTTGATTTATTTATAAACAAACAAGTTAAGCATTAGATGGAGCTGAAATAGTAGACTACTCCTACAATTTAGCAACAGGGTACATCAGTTCCGAGAGAGTGGCCCAGCAGGTGGCTGTCTCGTGCACCCTGAGACCACGTTCTGAGGCCCTGGGATTCATCTCCTGGATGTGTGTTCTACGAACATATGAAACTATCTTAGGCTGAGACAGACCATTGGCTTGCTTAGCTCCGTTATGTCTTTTCTGATTAGCAGCAGCTCTCCTGGACTTCTGACAGAGAACTTAAGAACGTAAGAACATAAGAACAGCCCTGCTGGATCAGGCTCAAGGTCCATCTAGTCCAGCATCCTGTTTCACACAGTGGCCCACCAGATGCCTCTGGAAGCCACAGACAGGGGTTGAGGGCGTGCCCTCTCTCCTGCCATTACTCCCCTGCAACTGGTACTCAGAGGCACCCTGCCTTTGATGCTGGAGGTGGCCCACAGCCCTCCGACTAGTAGCCATTGATAGACCTCTCCTCCATGAAGTCATCCAAACCCCTCTTAAAGCCACCCAGGTTGTTGGCTGTCACCACATCCTGTGGCAGAGAGTTCCACAAGTGGATCACGCGTTGTGTGAAAAAGTACTTCCGTTTGTTGGTCCTAGACCTCGTGGCAATCAATTTCATGGAGTGACCCCTGGTTCTAGTCTTGTGTGAGAGGGAAAATAATCTCTGTCTCTCCACTTTCTCCACACCATGCATGATTTTATAGACCTCTATCATGTCTCCCCGCAGTCGTCTTTTTTCTAAACTAAAAAGCCCCACGTGTTGTAGTCTTGCCTCATAAGAAAGGTGCTCTAGGCCCCTGATCATCTTGGTTGCCCTCTTCTATACCTTCTCCAGTTCAACAATGTCCTTTTTAAGATGTGGTGACCAGAATTGTACGCAGTACTCCAAGTGTGGTCACACCTTAGTTTTGTATAAGGGCATTATAATGTTAGCCGTTTTATTTTCAGTCCCCTTTCTAATGATCCCTAGCATGGAATTTGCCTTTTTCACAGGTGCCGCACATTGAGTCGACACTTTCAACGAGCTGTCCACCACAACCCCAAGATCTCTCTCCTAGTCCGTCACCGACAGCTCGGATCCCATCAGCATATACTTGAAGTTGGGGGTTTTCGTCCCAATGTGCATCACTTTACACTTGCTAATATTGAACCGCATTTGCTATTTTGTCGCCCACTCCCCCAGTTTGGAGAGATCCTTTTGGAGCTGCTCACAGACTTGCTGTACTGATGGAACTTGAAGATGAATGAATAGATGGGAAATAAAGGACCTATGATTTGTATTTGATTTGATGGTTTATAAATAATATATTTCTTGTTATATTCATCATGGCTAGGATCCAACAGATCCTATCCAAACACACACTTCAAAACATACATGGAGATTTTCCTGAATTTTAATTTCTGACTGTAACTCTTCACACTGCATCACATGCTGCTCCACCAGGCCTACAAACCCCCAACAGTGGCTTGGGAAGGGCAGGCCTGAGATGATGCTGGAGGAGGAGCATTGAAAGGCTCCAAGTGGGTGTGTAGAAGCCAGTGTAAGACTGTTTGGATCTTTATGACTGCAGCAAAAAAGTGTTCTTTTGGGCATGATGTTAACATGCATAAATAACAAAATCCAATGGTTAAAGAAGTGGCTCTTAATGTAGAGTCCGCATTAGAGACAGACCATTGTGGAGTTGCTGGGAGTTGTAGTTCAGCTACATTTGGCGGACCCCACATTAAGAACCACTGGGTTATAGTGTTAGATTAAAAGCAGGAATTCAATCCCCACCACAGCTGGTCCACTAACGAGGCCAGCTGAGGTTTTTGCTGCCACCACCACCAAGTAAAGAGAGATGGGAGGGGGGAAATCAGGGGGATGGGAGAGAGCTTGGCTCTAGACCAGGCTTCCCCAACCTGTGGCCATCCAGATGTTGCTGAACTACAATTCCCATCATCCCAGCCACAGTAAGTTGTAGCTGGGGGTGATGGGAATTGTAGTTGGGCAACATCGGGAGGGCCACAGGTTGGGGAAGCCTGCTCTAGACAAACAGTATATTAATCTAAAAACTCATCAATAGCACATGACCATATAAGGTAGAAGGGGAAGAGTTTTGCAAGTAACTTCCGGAACCTTTTAAACCAGATTGAAGCCACTTCTAATTAATCAGAAGGATTTCAAGAGAAAATACAAAAGAAAGAATTCAAAACAAAATACAAAAAGATTAACTAACTAACTAGTACTGAGTTTTACCTTAGTCTAGCAATAGGCAGGTCCTTGGTTGAGAGAGCTTAATCTCTACAGTGCCTCTTTTTATAGACAACAGAAGCAGCTGGTGACATGGTAACTTGGATCACTCATGAGTGGACTGGTGACAAAATGGTGTGGGAACTGGGCCCCTATTTTGTAGTGATTAAGGAGGGAGAAGGCTTTCCCACTCATCCAGATATAGACAGCTCTGGGATACATTGAAAAAAATCAGCATATCTCTGTTGTAATGCTGGTCTTGGGCCAGCAGCAGCCGGTGAGGTCAGTGCCAGCAGGCGGGGGGCAGGGGGCGGAGAGAGGCACCTTTAAGGAATAATAAGCAGGTGCTTACCAGCCTGAAAGCAGCACATACAAGCTGCCACACTCTGCCCACAATCCCACACGGGCCAGTGGTGCCAGCATCCGGCACAGCATCCGGCACAGCCCTAGAGACTTTGTGCACTGCCCTGAGCTCCTTGAAGGAAGGGTAGGATGAAAGAAAGGAGTGGGGGAGGCGGAGAAAGTTTTAATTAACAACTGAAAAATGACATTGTAATATTTTGTTCTTTGGACAAATGTAGAGTCAGCAAGTTTAGTTTCTGGAATCCTCACAATGGCCCTGATCCAGGGTTACCAGCCTGCTAGGATTGGCCTGCAGTCTCCAGTCCAGGAACTGCCATCCGTCTCTAGGTGACTGTTTAGATTTTAATGCCTTATGAAAAATATTACCATGGGCAGGAGGAATCTCCAGGAATAGCTTCAGTCGGAATTAGTATCCTGGCCATGATCCAATTCAGATCATGGGCAATCAGTCATTCCAAATGGGCATGCACATCTTCACTGCCATCAAAGGCCAGGCAGGCAGACGTTAAGATGAGGATGTGCATACAAAAACAGCTCCTAGCACACTGCCTCTGCTAGAAAGAAAGAAAGAAAGAAAGAAAGAAAGAAAGAAAGAAAGAAAGAAAGAAAGAAAGAAAAAGAAAATCAGGACACTTCTATTTGCATTCATGTCCTAATTTCCGTGCTGGAGATGGTGCTTTCCTAGCATCCTAGGCTTTTATTGGTGGGTTAGCATCCTAGGTTTAGCATCTTAGGGCTAGCATCCTAGGTTTATATTGGTGGGATTATAATCTCCAAGATGTCATAATCTGAAAATAACAGCACCAGCTCTTCCATCTCCTCTACCTTACCCTCTTCAGTCCATCTGCAGTGTACATAAAATTTGTTTGGACACACCCAGACAGCTAACAGTTGAGGACTAGGAGCAATCTTTCAACTGAATTTGGGTTACAGCACTCATGTCATTGTCCTACTGCAAGCAAGCTTTTCAATTGTCAGGCCAAGCCTTCTGGAGAGAGAGAGGTGGGGGGAGAGGGAGGAGGAGAGGGAGAGAGAAGGGGGGAGAGAGAGAGAGAGAAGGGGAAGAGAGAGAGAGAGAGAGAGAGAGAGAGAGAGAGAGAGAGAGAGAGAAGCCATATTGCTATGCTTGCTGTCATATCACAAAAGGGTACCTCAGCCCAGTTACATATTATGTGTATGCAAGCAATGAAAATTGTGCAAGTGATGTTACACAAGAGTAAGCCCATTATCTCCAATGGGCTTGTTCTTGTGAAACATCACTTTCCCAATTTTGTGTTTGCGTAACTTCTGTGAATGCAGTGTCACTGGGCTGACGTACCCTCAAGTGGTATGTCATCCAGTATTTTTATTAAGACCAACTACATAGTCACAAAGTAGTAAGCAAGCTTTCAAACTCATCAGAATCCTTCTTCAGGATTCTGGTGAGCTTGAAAGCTTGCTCACTGTTTTGTGATTTCTCATTTGATCCTAATAAATATTCATCAACATATGGACTTATCCTAATAAAGGTATCATGCTTCTGAAAGTAGACTGAGATATCCTTATATATACTAATAGTAAACTTAGGTGGTTGAGTGCCTATCAGACTGGAAGCAAAATTAGACCACCCCAAAATAAGGTTTTGGTTTCTAGATCTTCTGTGGATTCCCTAAGTATACAAAAGTACATGTGTTTGTAAATTTTAAAGAAATTTAGGGCTGGTGATGCAACATTTTGTTGTAGTTCCCACATATTCCCTCTAATTGGCAATTCAAGTGGTAGAGTGCTTATTAACTGAATGTGAAACAGGCTGCCCCAAAATAAGATATGATCTCTACATACTTGGGAGATTTTCCTAAGTATGCAGAAGTAGATTTGATTTACAAATGTAAGAAAAATATATATTTTTTAAAAACAAAACCCAAATTAGGATCTTCCAGGGGATTTCAGAGTGTTGAGGACATTTAGAAATAAGAAAATAATAAACACATCTCATTATCTGGAGATGAAGAACTATCATCTCCAGGGAAGAGAGCTGGTCTTGTGGTAGCAAGCATGATTTGTCCCCTTAGCTAAGCAGGGTCTGCCCTGGTTGCATATGAAAGGGAAACTAGAAGTGTGAGCACTGTAAGATATTCCCCTCAAGGGATGGAGCCGCTCTGGGAAGAGCATCTAGGTTCCAAGTTCCTCCCCTGGCTTCTCCAGGATAGGGCTGAGAGAGATTCCTGCCTGCAACCTTGGAGAAGCTGCTGCCAGTCTGTGAAGACAATACTGAGCTAGATGGACCTATGGTCTGACTCAGTATATGGCAGCTTCCTATGTTCCTATCATATTTTCTGCTTCCTTTTGTTTGGGGAGGGGACATGCTGACTGCCCAGTCAGTTACACTAAAACCCTGGATTACTCCATTGTTTTCAATGGTCAGCTCTCATTCTCATACAGAACACTCTCATTCTCACAAAGAAAAATACATTTTTTAAAAACCCAGAAGTTGGGCAGGCTGTGTGTATGAATATCAATTAATTCTACAGTAGAGATGGCTAAGGCTAAAGTGAGCAGTTAAAAGGGAGTTTAGTCAGTTTAAAAAAGAAAGTCAGGTTGCTTACCTGTAACAGTAATTCTTGTAGTGGTCCATTGTCCTTCACACTTCGGATGTCTGCGTCTGTGTAGACAGGACCTCATAATCTTCTAGAGCTGTGAGCGGTAAGCTTTTTGGCAGTAGCTCCACCTTCTTGGTGACACACATATAGCCCCTCACAGATTACCTCTCTCATTCCCTGACCGCCGCGATCATATATAGCAAGTAGGTGACCGCTACGGCGGGGAGGAGAGAGGGTCATGTGAAGGACAATGGACCACTACAAGAATTACTGTTACAGGTAAGCTACCTGAATTTCTTGTAAGTGGTCCTATTGTCCTCCATACTATGGAGATTAGAGAGCTATCCACCAGGATGGTGGGAGAAGCAGGCATCTACTGAAGAACTGTGTTGAGGATTACTGCTCCAAACTATGAATGGGCTCTTGACCTGGTGTCCAAAGCAGAGTGGTGCATGAAGGACAAGGGTCCTTTCCAAGTTGCTGCCCTACAGATGGCATCTAATGGAATTCCATGGAGGTAAGCCTTAGAAGTCGCCACTGCCCTTGCAGAATGGTAGTGGTTTCTTAGCAAGTGTGTAGGCCTGTTCGATGGCAGATGTGATCCAGGCTGACAATCTCTGGCAGAAGACTTGTTTTCCTTTGTTTCTCCCAGCAAAGCACATGAACAAGGAGGTGGGCTGATGAAATGGTCGAGTACAATGAAGATAAAAGGACAACACATGTTTCAAATTCAGGGTATATCAAATGCATTCTTCATCTGAAAACGGCGAGGGAACGATGACCGGAAGGCAGATGTCCTGAGAAACATACATACATACATACATTTATTTTTCTCCACTTCACATGGTATTGAGATACCACTTTAGGAAAGTATCAAATGTCCAGCCTGAGTAGGACCTTATCCTGTTGGAAGAATATGAAGGGGGGAGGGGTCAGCCCTGAAAGCCCTGATACTTGAAGGGCAGAGATAACTGCTAGGAGGAATGATGTTTTAATGGCCAAATATTTCAGTGGGCATGTAGCTATCAGCCGGAATGGTTTGTACATGAGCATAGAGAGAACCAGCTTGAGATCCCATGGAGGGGTGAATTTTGGAGCTGGAGGGATACAAGCGGAGCAGTCCTTAGAACATTTTTCATATTTCTCGCTGAACCCTGTTCGAATTTTTTTCCAACAAGGTCCAACAAGAAAATATGAACATGGGGAGTGTGGGCTGCAAGATGAACTTTCAGCAAGACAAACTTCCAACAACGGAACAGCAAGATTTAACTTTTTCAAATGTAACAAGTAAGAAAGAAGTCCAATGAGGCCTCTTTGAGGTTGACCCCTTTGAAGGTCACAAAAATGGTAAACTGTGTCCATTTTGTCCTGTAGGAGCATTGTGTCGAAGGTTTCCTGGCAGCGGAGAGGACACCCAGGACCTCCTGGTCTCATCATTGGCAGGTGAGCCTCCAGGCCATGAGATGGACTCTTCACGTCTGGACAAAGTACTGATCCTTGCTCTCTGGTAAATAGGTTGGGGTGGCTGGGTAGAGGTAGATGCTGACCTTTGGCCATGGCTAGCAGAGAGCGGAGAACCAGGTTTGTTGAGGCCACCAGGGAGTGATGAAGGGGCAATCTGTGGCTTCCTCTCTGATCTTGCACAGAACAGTTGGTATGAGTAGTAATGGAGAAAACATGCATAGCAGTTCCTTGCTCCAAGACAGGAGAAATGCATCTCCCAGGCAGTGGTGTCCCTGGCCCGCTCTGCTGAAGAACTGTGTACATTGTTTGTTTTGCTCGGTGGCAAAAATGTCTATGCGCGCATTATCCCATCTGTTGGCGAGGCCCTACACCACTGAGTGGTCCAATGTCCATTTGTGGGATTGTGTTTGTTGTGTCTGACTCAAGGAGTCTGCCTATATATTTTCTTCCCTTGCAATGCATATTGCAGAAGGCCAGATCCAATGATGGAGGCAACACATCCAGATACTGATGGCTAGGTGTGACAATGTTGGAAAGTGTGTGCCCCGCTGATGGTTCAGATAGGACATCGTGGTCACATTGTCTGTCATGGCCTGCACCAAATGGCCTGTTAGCAGTGGCCACCTCATCTGAGGGCATGTCAGAGAGAGGGTGCTGGCAGTGGATGCTATGAACCCCAGAATCTCTTGTACGGTCCAATGTTAATTTCTCTCAGTTAACGCACAATCCTAGCTCGCCTAGAAGGGTCAGCGTGGGATGGATATATTGATGCAACTTCTCTTTGGTTCTGGCAACCAAGAGCCAGACATCTAAAATGGGAATAGACAGACGGCCTGTTGACAGAAGTTTGTGCCGCCACCACTGCCATGCACTTGGTAAAGACTCTTGTTGCATTGGACAGACCAAAGGGCAGGACCTTGTACTGGTAAGTTCTCTTCCCAATACAGAAGTGCAGGTACTGTCTGGTGCAGCCAAATCGAAATATGAAACTAGAAGTCTTAAAGTCTATTGCCACAAACCAGTCATTGTGAAA
This sequence comes from Hemicordylus capensis, assembly GCF_027244095.1. Lineage (NCBI taxonomy): Eukaryota > Metazoa > Chordata > Lepidosauria > Squamata > Cordylidae > Hemicordylus > Hemicordylus capensis. The sequence continues at coordinate 245,314,522 of NC_069660.1, read as the reverse complement.
CAGAAGCTGTAAGATCTGGGTGAGAGTGGTCATCCTACCCAGGAGCAAATAAAAGTTGAACTGCAAATAAACCTCATGTCAGGAGCAAATATAACTATTGAGGCTGTGAAGATCTAGAATGGGCCTCAGGCCTCCATCTCATTTTGGGATCATGAAGTACCTTGAGTAAAATCCCCTGACTGTGATGGTGCACACTGGTTGAAAGGTGCCTTTCTTGAGAAGTGATCGAACTTCCTGTAGTAGGGTTAGTAGTAGTCCTGTAGTAGACTGTGTACAATGTGTTCCCAAAAAGGGTGGAAGCATACAGAACTCTATTGCAAATCCCAATCCAATTATAGTCATCACCCACTGGTCCATAGTAATTGCCTACCATGCTTCTGCGAAAGGGAAGAATCTTGAGCTGGTCATAGTGTCAGCTCCTTTTATTGCAAGCTGGCTTGGACTTAGGAGTGGTTTTTTGCAATGGCGTAGTTGACTTGTAAAAGGAACTGTAAGGTTGATCCTTCTGAGAGCATGTTGGCAGAATGACTGGTAAGATGATCTCTGTTGAGAGTGTTGGGTCCAAGGGTGCTGCTTAACTGGACTTTGCTGATATGACCACGTCTGTCTCTGCTGCTGTTACTGCCGCTGCCGCTGCCATTGCCCTAGAACCGCATTCTGCCTCATGGCAGGCAGAGTGCAGTTGCTGCTTGGTAGTCTGTAAGCCTACAGATAAAGGTCACAGCTGCATCCTTTTGGTCTGGTTGGAGCTGTCAGATGAAAGGTTCAGGTTTTAAAAATATAAAATGGGTATAATTAGGCATACACCCCTGATAGTTTGATATGCACACCTGAAGGCTTGCTATGGCATATATCCATTTACCAAATGAATCTAGCTCTTTGCCATCAGGATCTGATGGGGTAGATCAGGGGTGTCAAACTGTGGCCCTCCAGCTGTTGTTGGCCTACAACTCCCAACATCCCCAATAACAATGGCCAGTAGCCAAGGATGATGGGAGTTGTAGGCCAACATCTGCAGAAGGGCCACAGTTTGACATCCCTGCGGTTGATAATAACTTCTGTTTGACCCCTTGCTGAGAAGACTGAACCTAATTATTGAGTTAGGTTTGGGATGCAAAAACAAGTAGGGCACATCACTTTGGTATACCTCTATAGAGGTTTTTTAATTTCTTTGAAGTTGAGTGGATAGATGATGGTTTGGTCCAAGCCACTTTAACTACATCTGTAACAGTGGGCAAAAGCAGTAAGGATAGTGGTGCTGCAGAAGCAGACTGAATAAGGCCAAAGACAAGACCTGCTATCTCATGTTTCAGTTGCTATGTCTCTAAGACCAAGGCTGACACCATACACTGGACCTGGTCAGCATGGTCCGAGGAGTATGGTCTCAGGAGGGGACTGGTTCTTATCTGCATCCAAAGTCATTAGCCCCATCCTGTGTCTGGAGAACAGGGATACGATTCTGCTGGCATTACAGTGGAAGGGAGACAGTAGCCATCTGTGTGTCAAATAGCACGCCCAGATGCTGGAGGCACTGGGATGGACATAAATGGCTCTTCAGAAGGTTAATGACAAAGCCATGTTCCTCGAGTATCTGGACTGTCTGCTGCACATCACTGAAGGCTTGTTGTTGGGAAGACAAGCAAATCAAGAGATCATCCCAAAATAGGTGGGCATGAATGCCCTGGAGACAGCCATGGGCAATCACTGCCACCATCAACTTCGTAAAAACCTGAGGCACTGATGAAAACCCGAAGGGCAGAGCCTTGTACTGGTACTGCTGGTGGTTGTAAAAAAACCTCAGGAAGCAACGAAAGGAGGGATGAATGGGCATGTGTAGTTAAGCTTCCAACAGGTCGATTGATGCCAGGACATGCCTGGGCTGGACTACATCTTTGATTGACCTGAGGAATTCCATATAGAACAGCCTTTTCCTCATGTACCTATTGAGCCATTTTTGGTCTAAAATAGCTCACCAGGACCCATCCTTCTCTGGCACCAGAAAGAGCAAAGAATAGATGCCTGAACATGATGTGGTCAGTGGAACTGGCTCTATGGCCTGAATGTCCAACAAATGTTGAATGGCCTGTTCCATCAAACTCTTTTGGATTTGACCCTGGATATGGAGGTTAATAGGTGAAAATTGGGGGGAGTAGAAACAAAATCTATCGAACACCCATCCTGTACAGTCTGCAGCACCCAGTGATCAGTGGTGCTGTGCACTCAGGCCTATGAGAAAAGGAGAAGTTTGCTTACAGTTCTTGCTTACAGTCATTGCTTATGTTTTTCCTGGGCTGAAGAGGAAGAAAAAGGTCTGCCTTGCTGGTTTCTGGAAGTACCTCTACCTCAATTGCTCCAGGGCTGTCACCAGGCTGGTTTGAAGGCTGGTGCTCAATTGTCCCTAAATTTGTCCCTGAATTGGTTGGCCAGAGCCCAGTTGAAAGCTCTGTAGAAATGAAAGGAAGACTGGTAGGAAGTGTTCCCCCAAAGGGCCTACAAAAACTCTGCATCCAGCTGGCATGGCTTTCTTTTCATCTTTAGTTTCGACCAACACCGACCCTAAAGATTCTCCAAACCATTTGCCCCCCCAGGAAGGGAGTAGCAGCCAAGGTAACCTTTGATTTAGTATCGACATGTCAATTCTTTAACCACAACCCCCTGTGCAATGTCACTCCAGATGCCATCTGAGGCATGCTGGATACAATCTGGACTCAAAGTAGCCATGAGAGTGGCTGCCTTAGCTAACTTGTTGACACCCTGGTGCAATTTAACATTCTCCGTAGGAATGTATTGCACCAACTCCTTAGCCCAATTATATGTCCTTGCAAAAATAGAGTTTGTGGTAGCTGCCCTGATTACAGTAGCAGACGCATCATGACCTTTTCTGAGCAGACGGTCTGCTTTCTTGTCCTCTGGTGATCTCCGTTGTTTATCCCCCTCTTTATTCACTAGTGCTCCTGACACAAGCTGAGTCACAGGAGCATCAACCAGAGGTACTGCCAATAGAGACAAAATATCATTAGGCAGGTTCTAAAGCGTTTTGGGGAAAGCCAGAACAGGTTTGGAAGCAATTGGTGCACCCCATTCAGGAAGCATGATGTCCTCCAACAGATCAGGAAAAGGAACAGTAGCAGCAGCCGCTGCAGTTGATGGAAATACCTCCTGATTCAGGCCTGACACAGTGGCGGTACCAGTTTCCTGAGCCACATCCTTAATAGCCCTTTTGGCCTTGGTGAACCACACTTCAATTTCAGCTGTAGTGACCAAATGTGTAGAATTAGGCCTTTCATCAGGGGCCTGTTCATCGGACAACCCCCCACCCCTGCCTTTCTCAGACTCTGATAAATGAGTCCCTGGAGACAGTGGCACTGAATGAGGCTATTGGCCTCCAGGTGGTTCCAGCTGGCAAAGAAGGGCAGGTACTGCTGTCCTATAGGTGGAGCTGGTTGGCCAGGGAGTCCAGGCCTAGGAATTACAGGTCCAGGCACCTCAGGAATAATAGGTGCAGGGACACAAACATTTGTGCATTTAGGAACTCTGGGCAGCAATTAGATGAGGATGGTGAAGAGGAAAGTTTCACCCCTCTTTAGCATGACAGCCTCCTCCATTTTACAAGAATTTTTCCCTTCCCCCCATGGAATAACCCATCTGTTGGGGCTAGAGTCTGGGGATGAAGAAAAAGGACAGCCAGGATGTCTAGGTAGCACAAGGGCAGGCAGCTGTGACCCAGGTGCAGAGGGCCCAGGGGTAGCAGCAATGGCAGGGAGAGAAGGATCAGGCAAGGCAGGAGGGACTGGGGGGGGGGGCAATGAGGGGAGAAACAATGGCAAGGCACTGTTTTGCAATAAACTGTTCCAGCCACTTAGAAATGGTCTAAGCACAAATGGCACCGACAAGGCAGGAGCAGTACTCTCACCCCCTGTCCCAGGATGGCAGTAGTGATGGTGCTGTGGGCAGCGGCAGAATCAAAATCGGACCCTGAGGGGGGTCATGTGGCAAAATTGGATACCCCCCGGGAGGGTCATGTGGTGAAATGGTCTGTCTGGGTCCCGCATTTCTCACTGGTGTCACAATTAGACTCACTGCAGGGACTAGAAAGCTAGAACCCTGGTGTATCTGCTCCCACAATGGCGGCTGCAGCACCGTTGGGTGATGGGTGAAACTGCAGATCAAGCCATATTCCAAATGGTTGATGGAGCTTCAGAGGGAGCTTTTGGCAGGAATAGGAAAGGCTGCTGCTTGCAAACTGCCCAAATTTGCAGCCTCTCACTCAAGGGAGCCCCGCTGGAGGTGAATATAGCCTTCCTTTTCTTTTTAGCTCCCTCCGTCTCCTTCAGATGCGGTTGTTCTTGCCACGCACTCTGTGTGTGTGCGTGCACATGCATGCACATGCAGCTTGGCAGAAAAAGCAGTGGTAATAATTGCTTGGTTAGAAGCCCCAGCCCCTTCGGTCCACCTGCCAGGCGTGCGATTGCGCTGAGGAGAAACCAAACAGGGTCTCTTGGGGACTGAGGAGCCTACCCTTTGGGGGTCTCTTCCCCTTGATTCTGAAAAAGGTCCCCCAGATAAGGAACCTTTCGGCATGTTGCCTAAGTGGGAGGCCTGCCTAATTGTGATCAATAAGCCAATTTCCAAGAAAATAAAAGATAAAAAACCAAGTTTTTGCCTCACCAATTAGTAAATTAAAAATCACTCTAGTAAATTCCAGTTAGAACAATAAAGGAAAGAACTAGCCTGAATTAGCCTGATAATAGCAAGTAAAACAAGAGCTCAAACCAAGAGCTGTCTAATGGAGAGAGACAGGACCAGAACTGGAGACTGGGTGACAGCTACAGAAGTAAAGTGTGCCGACGAGTCGGTGTCAACTCCTGGCAACCACAGAGCCCTGTGGTTGTCTTTGGTAGAATACAGGAGGGGTTTACCATTGCCATCTCCCGTGCAGTATGAGATTATGTCTTTCAGCATCTTCCTATATAGTTGCTGCCTGATATAGTAGCAGCGGGGATTTGAACCGGCAACCTTCTGCTTGTTAGTCAAGCATTTCCCCAGTGCACTGTTAGGTGGCTAGCCTGCCTAAAATTTGATTGGTTCTGCAGAGGCTGATAAACCCAGGATGACCTCCCTATACCAGTGTTAATATTCACATATGTAGTCTCCCATTCAAATACAAACCAGGGTGGACCCCGACCAGCAAAGGGGAAGGGAACAACCCATTCCAGCTGCCACAGCCTTCCACCCAGCTGGATTTGGACCTATGACACCTTGGACTAAGAGTTCTGTCCCTCTTTTCAGGTCCCCAATATCTGTGCCCATGGTGATATACAGGACCTGGGTTCTACTCACATATATCTATAAAGTGGTCTGTGGCTGTCATAAGCGTAATATTTTGGGGAGGCTCTGTAGTGAGGTCCAGGCAAATAAAAAGACCTCTCACTCCCTTTCCTGCTCTCTAACCCCACTGGAATGCTTACTCTTACTGTGCCTGTCCCAGTCACGTATTTATAGGGAGAGTAGGCTTCCACATCTGTTGGGAGCTTTCTGTATCAAGTTCCCAGTCAGTTTTAGCCTCCACTTCTGAACCCATCTCAAGTTCCTCATACTCCTGCTTGGAGTCAGCCTCGCTCACATGCATAGGTGAGGTTGCCACTGATACTGCTGTTGTCTTAGCTGCTGGGGTGGGGTGTTTCTTCTTGCACTGCTTCTTCACCCCAGCTTGGAGCATCAACTTCCCTTGTTTAGCAGACATAAGCCCCAAGGAGACAGCGCCTTCCTCTTTAAGAGAGGAAGTGCAGGCCTTGAGGAGGAGAAGCCTTTGGTGTTAGCAGCACCTGCCCCTTTAAGAGAGGTAGCGTGGAGCCTGTCTTTGGTACTGGCACTAGCTGTGTCTCATTCTGTATCAGGTGCTTGGACTCCTGAGAGCACAGTGCTGCTGGGATAGCTGGCTAGTGGGAGTGGCTTGTAGGGCAGATATAGCATGTAAGGCCCTCTCCCACAACAAAGCACGAAGGTGGGAAGTGTGTTTGCATCGGGCATGTCTAGTAAAGCCCTGGCAAATAGCACAGAGGTCAGTTCAGTGGGACTCCCCAAGGCACGCTGAGCACTCCTTGTGCCTGTCTGAAATGGGGAGTTTAACAGAGCAAGCAAGGCAACTCTTAAAAGAGACTCGAGCAGCCATATACTGCCTCAGGATCTCTGAAGAGAAAAACCTTGAACGTTTGTGTGTGGGGTGGGTGGGGGGAGTTGAATAATGACATAAAATGAGAATGACTCAAAAAATGAGAGGATAGACAGATAGAATAAATGAAAAACTAAATTAAAGAGAAAGGGTGTGTGTGTTTTGACAGCTCTCCTCACATGAAGTGAGGCAGAAGGACTCCTGAAATCGCTCTTGCAGCAGTCTGAAGAAGACTGAGGGAGGTAATTTGTGAGAGGCTATATGTGTGTCCGCAAGGGGGACGGGGCTACCACCAAAAAGCTTCTAGCTTACAGCTCTAGAAGGTTCCGAGGTCCTGTCTACGCAGGCACAGATATCCAAAGTGTGGAGGACAATAGGACTAACAAGAACACATACAAATGGAAATTTGGGAGGGGGCAAATACAGTTTACAGTTAGAATCCTGTGTGGGCGGTGGGGGAAAGTTTCCTGCACCATAAATAGCTGTTTCAAGATGGATGAAGCACAACAAGGCTGTTAGAATGGTACTCTGAGGGGCAGGTACCAATTGTAGTGTAACACAATGGTGAGATCAAGAATGAAGTTATAATAGCTGATTTTGATTTTGAGCAGATTCAAAGACTGCTCTGCTAAAAGAGCCAGTGTGTGTGCATGGAAAACAGGTGAAGTTGATCAGCAATATCCACACACCTTGGTTCATGTTCTAGGTAGGTACATCAATCAGCTGTTGAACAATGGAATATATTGAAAGAGAGTAAGACTCCTAGGCTAAGGAAAACCATCCTCATTGGGTTATGTTTTTAAAAACAAGAGAACTATGAATTATCTCTGTAATTAAAATATTTGTATACTGCTTTTCTAATTTAAAAAAATCCAAAGCAGTTTACAATAAAAAGAAACCTTATAAAATAACTTTAAACCCCACAATAAAACAGTGTAAAGAACAGCAATGACAACAAGCTTCTGGCAGTCAGAGAAAACAACCCAGTGTAACCCATGAAAAGCCTTGAGGAAATCAAAAGCTTATCTAAAATGATAAAGGCATTGGTGCCTTATTTGACAACAGAGGTGTGCAGGGAGGGCACTACCATTGAAAAGGCTCTCTGCCCAGACTAGTTCTCTGACAATCAAGACTTTACAAGATTACATAGTACTGGTTTCCTAGCCAAGACGTGCAAGTGAGCCATTTTTGGAAGGCCGGTATATAACCCGGAGCCTTTTTTGGACAGGCGGTATATCAATCAATCAATCAATCAATCAATCAAATAAAGTCAAAGTGGGAAAATTCTTAATTCAAAAGATGAAAGGTGTTCTGATCTATAATCGTTTGGCAGCATTCATGCTCTTAAGGAGTGCGTTATTTCTTCCAGTCTGAAGGTATTTGGTACCAAAACCAAAAATGGCTGCATGCACAGAGTCCTGAGAGACTGTAATATATGAAGCTGCCTCATACAGAATCAGACCATTGGTCCATCTAGGTCAGTAACGTGTGTTCCAGTTAACAATCCTTCTCCAGGATCTCTTGGAGAAATCTTGCTCAGTTCCGCTACTTCTAATCCTTTTATCTGGAGATGCCAGGGAGTAAACCTGACATTGTGCATGCAAAGCATGTACTCTACCACTGCCACAATGAGGATCTTGGCCACACTGGATTCACACCTTAAAAGCTCTTCCTTTAGAGAGAATTTATGAATGGGGTTTCTTTTATGCTAGCTTGATTGCCATTTTTGGAGTTAGGAACAAACAGCACCTTAAAAAAATTAAACTGTTTAATTAAAAACAAACCATGACGGATTTCACAGATGAATTTTAAAAAGCAAAAGGTACATACTAGTTTGGGTAAGTTACCAGGAACTATAAACCAACAAGCTCACAGGTAGAATGTGAATTTATGGGATTAACTGTATTTCAACTTTAAGCTTTTTGGTACAAGACCTGTCTTCAGTGTGGCTTCCACAATAGGTGGTCTGTTCTCAGCAGGGGAGAAACTATAATACTCAGTGGTGATGTTGTTTGTTGTTGGTATTACCATTCTCTGATATTTATTTCATTTCCCCCTCTCAGCTTCCATTGGATTAAGCCTTTCTCAGACAATAGAACCAACTCTGGCTGTTTAGGTTAGGCTTTGAAGGTCAATAATGTTCTTTATTTCCCAGGAAACCCTCTCCCTTCCTCTTCGTCCTTGGGCGTTCCCAGGGTTAGAACTTCATTGCTGGTTTCAGCTTCACTGGCTTTGGCCATTCCCCTCATCCCTCTCCCAAGTTTCTCTCTTTCTAGCAAGCAGGGGTGGGATTTAGACTTCATAAATAAAAGACAAATGGGGAACCATGCCAATCGCTACCTGGGCAAGCTGAGAGCTAATGGAAACAATTTGAAATAAAATCTAAATTACTTTTCTTTCCTGACCACACTAATTGTTCAATATATTTCATGCCTACGCCTAGTGAAAAAGGAAAAACTCAGACTGGGTTTTGCTTGCAGGGCTGTAAACTTTGAGCATGCTTTAGCTGCACTGGGCTTGCAAAAGGCATGACTAAGGCCACAGCTGTATGGCAAGTGAGTCATAGTGAGACACTTCCATTTGAGGTTGTGCTTGTTTTAGCGTTGTTTAGGCTGCATTTGTATCAGTGGTTTGGGGTTTCCCATGCTCCTGTATAGAAGGTACACCAGGGACCAGTAAATAAATAACAGTCATGGGCAGGGGCTTCCAACCTCCAGATGTGGTCCTCCAGATGTTGCTGAATTCCCACCATCCCCAGCCATAACTGATGCCATCATCCCCAGCCACAATTGTGACTGGGGATGATGGGAGTTGTAGTTCAGCAATATCTGGAGGAGCACAGGTTGGAAATCCCTGGTCTAGGGGTCAAACTAGTTAAGACACAGAATGTATTATTGCAGTTCTATTTAAACTTTAAAAAAAATGTTTAACCCTTTCCCCTGTGCCTTTTTTTCTTCACAAAAATCATCACCCCCAAGTTGCTATTTGCCCTGGAAGAGGCAGGAATATATGGGTGCAGATTCCTAGATGAACAGGACCTTCAGGGGAAGGAGGTAATTTTTGCAGACAAAATGGTGCATAAAGAAGGTTCAAATCCTGATCTGGATCTTGTGAGGTTGGTTTGTTTTAAAATTGTTTTCATGCGTCTTCCAGTGATTTTATTCCCAGTCTCCTCCATACTCCATCCACCCCTGTATGTCTGCATTTCTTCTTCACACATAAGCATTTACAGCTGCTTAGGCATAAGTATCTTTTATATTTACTGTCCTTCAGAACTGAGATGAGAGAGCTCATCTAGTGAATGTTTGCAATTGTACATACTGGTGCTGTCAAAGGGTAAATAAAATCTCACCTTTTGATCAAGGATAAGCAAATCAACAAGGAAAATAGGAAGAAAATGAGGCAACAAGATTGTGACAGGCTCTATCTATTCACAGAAAAGTCATCCTAAGCATACCCAGGATAAAGGATTTCTGTTCCTATTAATTTAAGGATCATAATAAGTTATAATGAGAATAGTGGCACACTTCTTTATCCTGGTAACAGGTGAATTGGTGAAGGTCAGACACGGTTTATGGAAGTCTCAAATCAGTATTGACACAGTCAAAGGTAAGACAGGTGTAGATCCTAACCACTTAAAACAGATTCCTTGTAGGACTGCTTAGCTTCCTCCCCCAAAATAGGCTTTTCTACAAATCTTACAGCTTTTAGGACTGGTAACTGGTTATAATGGAAATTTGCACTTTACTCTTACTGAGCTTTAGAAATAAATACATGTAATCAACCTACTTCTTTCAGGACTAGGAAGCAGATTCCTAGATGCTATTCTATACCTCTAATTAGAGACCTAATGAGGAATTTGCAAATGAATCCTAGCCAGTGTCAACTTCCATAGGGGTAGCTAAGTTAGTCTGCTACTGCAAAAAACAAAACAAAACCTTGTGGCACCTTAAAGACTAACAGGTTTTTTAATCCCTCTTAAAAATTTGGAGAGATGCTGCAGCTACAGGTCCCGGCAACAATGATTCAAACCAGAATTTTCACAAGAGCTTCCGCTGAACTAACAAGCCTGTAGCAGTGATAGACAGGTCAATTATTTAGCCACTGCCACCTCCCATTCACCTGAATGAGGATTGTAAAGCATAAAACCTAGGACTCTGGGTACTCAGGGTAATTATTCATGAGCACTGACTTCCAGGCTGCCTGTAATAGCCTTGCTGAGCCTTCAAGATGAAGTTGCTACCTGAGCAGCTGATAATTGGGAGCAGCTGGACCCTTGAAACTCAAGAGAGCGTCACAAAAAAGGAGGTGGACTCCCCAAGGAGTTACTAACTTCTGTTTTGGGCGGTATACAAATATGTTTAAATAAATAAATAAATGCACACACGTACCTTTGCAGAAAAGCTTTGTGGATCCCTAGGGGAGCCTATCCCCAAATATATTAGATTAAATTATTGGGTTGCAGTAGTATCCCTTATCTACTATTTTTTAGATGAGTGACCTAATTTAGCTAAAATTTGTGGGGATAAGGGATGGGGCTTGTGGATATCATTAACAGCTCCCCTATTTTTCCACCCATAATTTGAGTACTGAGCTGGTAGACACCACCAACATTTACAGTGATCCACTGACCAGCAACATTTAATATCTCTAGCACCCATCACACATCCACCAATTTTTCATGGGTTTCAGTTTATAAAGATGACAGTGGTGGCACCAGGAAAAAAAATTGAGGGGGGCACAGAAAGGGCAAAGTGCATTTGTGGGTGGGTGAGCTGTGTCTCAGTTTTTCAGTGGGATTTCCAGCAATCAGACTAAAATTTTAATGTGAACAAAGCCATGATACCTCACTGAAGGCACACTGGCTTCATTGTTATTTCACTACTTCTAGCAATCCTGCCATGGCCAATATTTGGCAGAACATCATGGGACTGCTTTCCATGTCTGATCAAATGCATCTATTTCTAAGGGAGCACCCACGAGAATGAAAAGATTTTAAAAACAGAAAAGAAACCTCCACAGGTAACTTAAACCCTTTACACTCCCTTACATGTCAGTTTACAAGTAAAACATAATGCATAAATGTACCTATTGTTAACCTAAAGTAGTCATTGCAGCTGCCAAATTAGGTTAAGGTGGGAAAGAGGTACATTGCAAAATAGATTGGCTGAGCTCCATTGTCTGGATGTTTCCTAATTAATTTGATTTGTTTTAAGGTAGCCTAGATGAATGTAACTGGGGCTGCTCCAGTTGTCAAATTAGAAGAGGCCTGCTCCTCTTAGGGTTTTTTTATGCTTGCCTCAACAACTGCTTATAATAGGCTATGGGAGCAAGCCCATTCACATAACCGCTGTGGCAGATTTCCCTTCCATTTTATCAGCAGAGAGGGCTAATACAGATGAAAATCAATGATCATTGAAGTACCATAAGAAGGCTCTATTAGTCCGCAACTGTAGATTCCACCATCTATTGTAAACATCAAGAATTATTTTTGTGCCATTAAATATTGAGGTGTTGGGAATATGTGCATCGATCACCAGTGCAGCTGATAAAACAAGTCAAAAGACCAGGCTCCCACTGGCAGTCTTGAGACTACCTTTTGCAGCAATTGAAGCTTCTTGACATTTTTTAATGGCCCATATAGAGTACATTACAGTAATATCTCAGCTTGAAGTAATCTTATCTTGACGTGACCAATGAGTATTTAACTCCAGTAAGAGGCTTATGGATGGAAACTTGACCATGACCAACCTGACATGCACTAACATGCTTAAAAGCATGAAGGAAAATTAATTATTATTAATTAATTAATAGTTAAGCCTCAGTTAAGCCTCAAATTAATTATTATTATTTACATTTTATATCCCGCTCTTCCTCTAAGGAGCTCAGAACGGTGTACTACATACTTAAGTTTCTCCTCACAACAACCCTGTGAAGTTGGTTAGGCTGAGAAAGAAGTGACTAGCCCAGAGTCACCCAGCAAGTATTTGGCTGAATGGGGATTTGAACTTGGGTCTCCCCGGTCCTAGTCCAGCACTCTAACCACTGCACCACGCTGGCTTTTTAAGTAGGCACAATCTCCATGAAATTCAGAGTCTCCACTCCAACTGCCTCCAGTTGGAAATTCAGAATCTCTACTCCAACTGTCTCCAAAACATTGCCATATCTGGAGTCTTCTAAAAAATATAGGAGCTAAGAGGACTGTCGTGATAGATGAGTAAGAGGCTGGGCCCTCTCTGCCTCCCCACATTTTGAACATTGGCAGAGCATTCATGTGCTGGGAGAGAGCCTGAGAGTCCTGCTCCAGTGTTCACATGCTAAGGCGAACCAACCTTCCAGCGCTCTTCACACTTATGGAGTTTTTCTGAAGAGGCAAGTGCAATGACTGTGACAGTGGCCATTTCCATGCTGGAAGGCTGGGGCGCCTCAGCTAGATTGTGGAGATGGCTGCCATCATGCTTCTTATGGCATCTGTCTGAAGAGGTAGATGCTCTAAGCATGGAGAGCGCCTCGGCCTGAGGCTTTTGGGCAGGGCTTGCCAGTGCACTCTCAACACACACACCCTTTTTCTTTTCTTTTTCTTTTTTGCATGCCTGAAGAGGGCTATTGGTATGTGTAGACAGGGAGCTCTGAAACTGTCTTCCATGTTGTTGAATTGTTTTCCTGACTTGGTTCTCTTTGGTATTGCACAAAAGTACAGTATTTCTTGGGTTCTTTCTGGTTTCTATGAGAACATGTAGCACCTCCTAATATGTGCCAGGAATGCACAGGCACTTTGATTCTGTTGTGGAAACAGAATCCATGTGAGGAAAATATCAGGCTTTTAGTTTTTAAAAAAGTTCTATATTGTTTTAACTGTTTTATTTTAGTTTTTACTTTATTTTATGTCAATGGTCTGGAGATGTTGTGTATCAAGCAGTTTATCTATCAATCAATCAATCAGTCAATGCCTAGTGTTTCCAGCTCCACGTCTTGCACGCTTTCTACCTTGTCCTATTACTTTTGATCTCTCCTTTAATAGGATTAATTTTCACAATTAGTATAATTATCAGCAAGTAAATCAGCACCAGTAGTGTACTTAAGCACTGATAAACATGCACTCTACTCATAACATATATGCTTACAATTATGGAAATCTTCCATAGATGGCAAGGCTTATAGCAGTCCATTTTTAATAACTGATACAATTTATGAGCAGAATGATTCTACTTAAAAGGAGTGCATAGTATTTTGTACTAAAAATCATTATAAAAATGGTAGATTAAGCAAGAAAGAAAGATGGGGAAGGAGAATCTGAGAGACTGGGTGGATAGTGCCTTAGAAAAAGCAAGCATAAACATTTGTGAAGCCCTTCAGACTAATGTCCGTGTTATTGTAATGCATCATTCTGGAAAAACACACAATTTTACTGCCACATGAAAACTGAGTTTAGCCACTGAACCATTAAATAAGCAGTTATAATTTGCTGTGATATTAATATGGTTGCAGCTAAGCTACAGCAGCAAACTATGCATACAAATACAACTGGAATGTCTCATTTTTATTCCAGGTATATATTTCCTTACAGTGCCAAAGTAGAAAGTAGTGAGCATTACCATCACTATTTTTGTCTTTACCAAGAAATACTATTTTAATGAACATACATAAGTAGCTTTATCAGTCCTCATAAACCTTGATTGAACACACAGTGATAAGGTCTGTTTAAACTGTCATCTTCATGATAACATACACAGAGCCAACTTGGGCCTTAGCAATGACCTGTGTAAAAGAGGCCTCTCCAAAAAGTGCAGGTCCCATGGTGTAATGTATAGCATATAAGCAGTTCAAAGCTTCTGTGGCTGGTTTGTGTGCATGATTATGGGGGAGCTGAAAGGTGGGGGCTGTCAACTGTGTGTATATACATTTTTGTGGCACCAGCTTTAAAGGCCATTTTCTTCAGAGCAAGTCTTAGCCTTGGTAAAGGTGACTTAGCCTGGGAGGGAGAGATGCTTTGAGCCAGAATGACCTACAGCACTTAGATCTGCAAATACAATTTCCCATGAGGATGGCCCCCATCATCATAAATGCTAGCACTCCATATGAAAAAGCAATTGAGTTTGGGTGAGAATATCTCCAATCATGTTACTGGGGGAAAGTGATTAAAAACAAACAAACCCTATGATAAATTGAGTCTTAGCTCTTTTCTTCTTCTTTTTGGACTGCACTTCCTACTAAATACAAAACAAGTAAATTTTCTTTCTAAAGATCAGTTTGCACTATTATCTGTAGGACAGGAATATCAGTTTAGACCGTTTTCAAACCCAGTGGGTACAGCACCACCCAATGGTACTGGTTGGTAGGCAATGTCCCAAGAGTAGCAATGATGAATGGAAGGTTTCCAAATATTTCTCAGATGGAAAATATTGGAATTCTGTATGCTGCTGCTTTGCCTACTCAACATGGAGCAATTGCATATTGGTAGAGAATTGCAGGATTCTCTGTCTCCCTACCTCCAGTCAGCACTTGGCTGCCATTATGTTTGGGCAAATCTCATGTGAAGGACAGTGCTGCAGTTTGTAGGCTGGATGTGCTAAACTGTTGCAAAGCAGAGTTGACATATCCAGGGAAACTCTTTGTGCTTTGTCTAGCATTAACAGGCTGTATAATTTACTGATGTAAATGTCAGAATCTACATCCTGGAGAAACAAGGAATAATTGACACCATTCAACGGCAGGGCTAGAGCACAAGAGTAGTTCAGCTCAGGTACATTATCAACTCTTTTCATATGAACTATATCATCTCTCATTTGCAAGAATGTTTTAGTGAAAATAGTTTCTCATTTGCTTGGTCATAAATAAAATGTTTTAGAGGAGCAAAAGTGCAACACAAACTCCTTACACTTATTTAAAATATTTATACCCCACCCCTCCAGTATGCTACTGCTCGGTATGGTTTATATTAATAAAATACTGTAGATACAATACAGTATAGAATTAAAAATAATTTTAAAAAGTTAAAAGACCAGGCTAAACACACATGTAAAAGTTACAAAATTTAAAAGTTTCCAATCAAAAGTTATAAATAAAAAGCTAAAAACTAAGAAACCTGCCAGCTATAAGCAGTGGATAAAATATGAAAAAAGCCTCTCTAAGATGTCTTCAACTGTTTCTTAAAAACACTGAGTTTACACTTAGTCCTTAATTGTGTTTTTCTTATTCATACATTTAGCTCCTTTGAAATAAAGGGTTCACCTTACCAAAGCTATGTCTTGAATAAAAGCAGTCATGTTTAATATAAAGACAAGGTAATTAAATGTACAGAAAAGCTGGACCAAGTTGCTGGTGGCCTTGGGGCAAAGCTCAGCACTGTCCACCCCCAACGTGAGTCCCCCCTGCATATCCCCCTCCACCCCATCCTCTCCAGCTGGGAAGCTTGCATTTGTGGAAGGGGGGCAGGTGGGAGAACGCAGTGGCACTGTCACAGATTTGCAGTTCTGCTGGCTCTTCCCAGCAGCCTCTGTACAGGTCCCTCAGCAAGGAGCCAATGTAGCCCATCCATAATATCAGTGTGAAGAAGCTGCATACATTTTGTGGTGCCAAATGGTCCTCTAACCACCAAATGGAAAGTGAAGAGGCTCATAGAGGAAGCCCTGCGGTATCCTCCCCAGGCCTTGGTTATTAGGCTCCAAGAAGCAGCTGCCACAGCCCCTCAGCATCAATGCTAGGACTGCTAGAAACTCATCTATGCAGGATGGGTAATTCTTCTTTCAGGAAGAACATGTACCAAAAGGTACTGTTGCTGGGCAATTTCCAGATTTCATTTCAAGCGCAACAAGTATATGGACATAGAACATTTGAATAGTTTGTCATTATCATTAGAATTTGCATACAAGCGCCTTTCTTGGCTTTTGCAGATATGTAATAATGTGCAATAATGTGGTCAGCAACTAGAGAGCAACTTTTTTTGGTCTTCAAACAGCAGGGTCCAGTTCATTGCACAAACTGTTTTTGAAACTCCCAAGCTTCCCTTTGTGACAAAGGGAAACCCAAGTCCAAAGTCCTGCTAACCATATGAAGTTAATCATGCAGTTCTTGGGATTGTAGCTTAAATCATCATTTTAGAAGTACACAGCCAAATGGCACTTTGCCCTGATATAGTCTTGCAGAGAAAAGGAAATTCTAGTTCACCCACATTTATGGAAGTTACATGTTATCTAAACATTTCTCTGTGATCGGGTGATCTTCTTAGCAGTAGAGTGCATTACTGGCCCCTGCTGGATAATAGAGATAAATACAATGAAGGAGCCTAAAGTGACTGATATTAAATGCTGCTCTCTCAAAATATTGTATGCATTCCTACTTGTCTTTTGCTGTAATATCAATTACTTTTGTGTTTTGGAAGTGAATCGAACTGGTCTGGGGGGTGGGGGGAAGGTTTACTAAAATTTTCTTGTGGATATTTAAAAAATCATCAGCAGCAGGTGGTTTTAAAATGAGCTGTGGAAATATAAACCAAAAGGTATTTTATCCCTAACATCCTATTTTGCTTTAACTTTTCAACTTCCAATCTATCCTTTCAGATTTGGAAAACCTTGTTGACTTTTGGACACCAAAAATACTGCTTTTGACCTGCATTTAAAACTAATCCCCCAAAACACAAACACTCAAACACCAAGGACACAGAAAAAAATTGCTAATAAACTAACACTAGTGATTGCAGCTGCAAGTGCACTTTCCAAGTGAAATATTCACCTGCTTATCCCACACAAGTTTCTTTAATGAGGGTGTGTTTGGTTTTAGTATCTTTGATTAATGTCCAGAAAGACACGCTTCATATTTCTCTGATCCACACATGAATGGAATTTTTATTTATTTATTTATTTCTAGATTTTTATACCACCTTTCATTAAAACAACCTCAAGGCAGTTTACAAAATACTTAAAACAATATAGGACTATAAAACAATTACACAATAAAATATTTAATTGGAATATAAAAATACAAACCCAATTTTTTAAAAAAACAACAACACATACACCTACTATATTGGTACTGGGACCTTGAGGTCTGTTATGGGCCTTTAACCAGGGCCCATTTGGGCCAACCTCCTGCCTTTTATATAGATAATCCATTGCTCCCTCTACCTGGGTTCATTGTTGCTACAACTGACATTGTAAGGATGCACACATGTAAGAAGGGTGAGCGGGCATGCAGCAGCACCCCACATGCAACTCCCCATCCCCCTGTGCTCCCACTATTGCACAAGGTGGCTTAGAGTCCAGATTGCTCCTTGCACTCTGGAAGAAACACAACACAGAGGGTCAGTGACATGTTCCTGGTCTTATTAAGTGCTTTTAGAGCACAGGGAGTTCTTTGCCCTCTAGTGCAATCATGCAAATACAGGACAGGTGGAGTTGCGCAAGGGGTGCTGCTGTGTGCCTGCACATCTTACTTATACATGTTCTTCATTAGTCAGGATGTTCGCCTGTATCTGTTGGTATCCCTGGTGAAAATAAGCACAGAGATAGTCGATACTAAACTTCCCTTCCGAATCCCAATTAGGTTATGAACAGTTTAAATAAATGCAGGGATGTTCATACATTAGCAATAATCATACATCACAAAGAAATAAGGTCCCCAAAAGTGGATAGGGAGAATGCAGTAGTTACGAATACAATCATATAGGCAACCCTCTTAGTCATGTGTAAGGAAAAAAGCCACCAAAGCCCTGAAAATGTTCAAGTGTGTCTTTATTCAGTACTTCAAAAACAGTTTTAAAAAACCATGAGTAACTTTAGATCTGCACTAGGTTTCAAGCTACTGTTTATACTGCCCAACTTCCATTGCAAAATACAGTAACGTTCCTTTTAGATAACTAGTACAAAAAAAGAAAGATACTGAACAGTAAAATGAGAATCCATATGTTCAGCAGGAGGATTATTTTGGATTTAACTTCTAATCATTGAAGCATCACTGATTGACTTAGGTCATTAAAGCTGCTTAGCATATGTAATTCATGACAACTACATTCAAATAGCTAAATGTATAAACTATATTTGATCTCATTCATGTTGCCATTTAGTTTAAGACAAGTAGTTCTGGTAAGAACTAACCTACCTACTTTCCTTTCACTATCCCTACAATTAGACTAAATTTGGTCCAAATCGGTTAGGAAGTTCACAAGTTAGAGCCCATTTGTGCCTCCAACATTCATGTTTGTGCCATCTTGAATTGGGGTGAATGACATCACCACAAACTATGCCTCTGAGGTGTTCCTACAGTTGTAGCAAATTTGGTTCAAATCAGTTAGGCAGTTCATAACTTAGCTCAGTTAAGCCTCAAATGTCCATGCATCTGCTGTCTTGAATGGGGTGAACAACATCATCATAAACTATGCCACTGAGGGGTCTGTGTGTAACTCACTACAACTGTACCAGATCTGGTTCAAATTGATTAGATAGTCCACAATTTAGCCCATTTGCACTTCAAATGTTCACATGTCTGCCATCTTGAATCAGGGTGGATGACATCATCACAAATTTCACTGCTGAGACGTCCTTATGTGCCACTCACTACAATTGTAGCAAATTTGGTTCGAATTGGTTAGGCAGTTCACAAGTTAGCTCACTTATACCTCAAACATTTATGTGTCCGCCATGTTGAAACAGTGGATGGCCATCCAAAACTACACCATTGAGGTGTCCCTACAACTTTCCCCAATTTGGTCCATATTGGTCCAGGAATTGCAAAGTTGATAGTGCGGGAGGGGGGACCCACACAGAAACACACACACACAATGCTGGGTAACCTTATAAGCTTACTTTCCTTAAGTAGGCTTAAAAAAAAAATCACACCAGAATAATCTGTGTTTTATTAATGCGGTACAGTAAGTTTAGCATTTACTAAGAATTTCTGAACAAATAACTGTGCAAACCTATTCACAATTATATATTTATCAAATGTATAGACCACCTTGAACTTCCATCTCTGGGTGGTTTTAAATCATACAAGAAATTAAGACAAAAATGAAAATCTTAACACAATTTAAAACCACAGTCCAGTCAAAAGGTTTGGGTGAAAAAATAAGTCTTTTTAAAAGTTGTCTAAGATGGGGAGGCTCAGCAGGAAGCGCATTCCACAGTCTCAGTGTAGCAACAGAGACAAACTGGTGGCAACTGCAGAAAAAACTTCTCCAGATGATCTCAATGGGCAATGGGGCTAATGGCGAACAAGACATTCTCTTAAATACCCAGGGCCTAAGCTGTTTAGGGCTTTATAGGTTATATAATCAGCACCTTGGATTTTGCCTGGAAATCTACTGGTAGCCAGTGTAGTTCTTTTAGTATAGAAGTAATATGGTCTCTCCAAGATGACCCAGAGACGAACCTAGCTGCCACATTCTATACCAATTGCTGTTTCCAGACTATGTTCAAAGGCAGCCCCACAAAGAGCGAATTGCAGTAGTCAAGTCTGGAGGTTACCAGTAGATGTACCAATGTTCTGAGGTCATTTATCTCAAGAAACAGATGTAGCTGGCATATCAGCAGAGGCTGATAGAAAGCACCTCTGGCCATCGCCTCAGCCTGAGACACCAGGGAGACATTGAATCCAGAGGCACCCCCAGGCTGTGTACTTGTTCCTTCTGGGGAAGTGGGACCCCATCCGGAACCAGCAGATCAAAATAATCTCCTGAGTTCTGACCCCACACAATAAGTATCTCCGTCTTATCTGGATACCGCCTCAGTTCATCATCCCTCATCATCACTGCCTCCAGGCAGGCATTTATCTTCATCTGATTATGTCGACATGGAGAAAAATATTTGGGTGTCATCAGCATACTGGTAACACTCTACACCAAATCTCCCGATGATCTCTCCCAGTGGTTTCATGTAGATAGCCGACCAAGGCAGTCTCCAACCAAGCCAGTTTTAAATGGTTCTATATCAGGCCTGCTCAACTTTGCAGCCACTCCCCCAGGTGTTTTTGGCCCACAACTCCCATAATCTCCAGCCACAGTAGCCAATAACCAGGGATTATGGGAGTTGTAGGCCAATATCTGTAGGAGGGCTGAAGTTGAGCAGCCCTGGTCTATATAATCAGTTTCCTTCAAGAAGCTGAGAGACCACCACCCTCTCAATTACCTTGCCCAGCCATGGAAGGTCGGGGACAGACTTATAGTTGCTTAACTCTGAGGGATCCAAGGCAGGCTTCTTCAGAAGAGGTCTAATGATTGCCTCCTTAAGATAGGGAGGCATCCTGCCCTCCCTCAGAGAAGCATTTGTAATATCTACCAGAACTCCTACAACAACAGCCCTGCTAGATAGTATAAGCTAAGTCTGACAAGGGTCAAGAGAACAAGTGGTAGGCTACACCATTCCAAGCAGCTTGTCCACATCCGCAGAAGTCACAAACTGAAACTGATCCAACCTAACCACATAAGAGGAGTTGCTGGACATCTCTGCATTAGACACTGCAGTAATTGTGGACTCTTGAGTCTAAGTTGGATCAAATACAAGAGATTTTGTCCACAAAACATTCATTTAAAATGTCACAGAGGGTAATTGATGGTTCCAGATTCTGATTCAAGGGAGGAGGGGCATGTACTAGCCCTCTCACAACTCTGAACAACTTTGCTGGATATGAGCTTGCGGATGCAATAGAGGCAGAAAAGAATTGATTATTATTATTATTACATTTATATCCCGCTCTTCCTCCAAGCAGCTCAGAGCAGTGTACTACATACTTGAGTTTCTCTTTCACAACAACCCTGTGAAGTAGTTTGGGCTGAGAGAGAAGTGACTGGCCCAGAGTCACCCAGCTAGTTTCATGGCTGAATGGGGATTTGAACTTGGGTCTCTCTGGTCCTAGTCCAGCACTCTAATCACTACACCACGCTGGCTCACTTTCACTGGCCTTTCAGCATCTTCCTATATCGCTGCTGCTCTAGAAGAGGTCAAATGCTACTTTGCGAATGAGTCACACACCAAAATGAAGAGAGGGGGCATGATACAGTAGTGGGACAGGGAGCAATACAGATGACACTGTGTCTTAGAAGTTTGTGGGTCCAGCAGAGCTGTTCTTATACAGCGCATAATTAAATATATTGAATTCTTTGCCACGGGATGTGGTGATGGCTAGTAGCTTGGATACCTCCCTTGGATGGCTTTAAAAGGGGCTTAGACAAATTCACAGAGAACAGGTCTATCAATGGCTATTACTCTGGTAGCTATAAGACACCTCAGAGGCAAGATGCCTCTAAATACCGGTTGTAGGGGAGAAACAGCAAGCAAGAGGGCATGCTCTCACCTCTTGCCTATGGGCTTCTCAGAGGCATCTGGTGGGCCACTGTATGAAACAGGATGCTGGCCTGGATGGGCCCTGGGCTGTTGTATGAGTTACTCGCACCAGTGCAACTGTACTTGCCTGAGATAATGTTGTAAGCTGTTTTACTGGTGTTCCAGCAGACAAAACTACACAACAGTTTGCTACACACATAATTCTGCTGTATTTACACTGACTGCATACACACTGCATTGCTACAGGAATACATGTTTATAGGGATGGATATTTCAATTGAGTTAGATCTTTACCTTGTGCTCCATGAACAGAAGTCCCTTCAGTGAGTACAATACTCCATCTATGAATGTGAGTAGCTTCTGTTCATGGAGGGAAAGGTCTGGATCCAAACCATTGGTCTTAAACATAAACTGTTCTTTTGTAAATTATACAAACTAAAACAAAGGCTAAGTTAGCCAATTCTATCAGAATACAAGTATACAGCATATGCTTCACCGATGTGTGCTGTATATAAACAAGGCTGATGAAAAATTACTTCAATTTCCAGCTCCATGTTTATTGAATAATGTATTTATGTGATAGGTGGAACATGTTCAGGTGAGAAGTGGCAAGAAAAGGTGGCTTAAACTCCTCCTATTTCTCCATCTCACAACTGCTCCCCTCCAGCCAGTCTCCAAGCCCAGACATAAACCAGGCTACAGGGAAGAATTGGACAGAAAAGAAAGTGAAGAAAGGGTTAAGCATTCACCTCCCTCTTCTATCCTGAAACTGCTCAATGCCACATGTAGTTCTGCAAAGAGAAGGCTGGGAACCTGTTTGTACTGAAATAATGTGTGGTTCACTGCTTATTATGTGTGGAAACAATGAATATTTGAAGGTTCAAAGAACATCATGGTTGCTCTCAGCCAGGAAGTCAATAGATTTTGTCAAGGCACTGACTTTTAATATCCATTGAAGGTAATCAATGCATGTGAAGATGTTTCAAAGTCCTGAGTGAACTTTCATACAGCTTTTATTTACAAAGATGGCACTGAAGTATTAACAGAATCTTGGCATAAGAAACTTCAGGTTAAGAACAGGATATTCCCTAGAATGCAGCATACATACAGGCTCCAACATTCTATATGTTTGGGTAGTTAAAAGATGCCTCAGGAGTTATTAGAATAAGAATTACACATGTGGCTACCAGGGAAAGACTTCTCATTTCCCCTTCTCAGATCCAAATGCTTGAAGGCTGTGGGAGATAACAGTTAGGTTAGAACCAACGGTCCCCTGGAATTACAGAGGGGACACTTGGGAGGCAAGCAGAGGACTAGGCAAATATTGCAGTGAAAGGGGAGGGGAGGAAGAAGGTGATGTGGCCCTCAGTCATGTAAAGATTAATGCATGCAGCACTTAAGCTAAAACCGTACATAATCATTGACTAAGTCAAGGCATTGGGGAATAGCAGCCAGAAGGCTCAATCTTTCCATGCCAAAGCAACTGTTTTTGCTAATGCAGCAGATATTAACAGTAATTAGAACTATTTTATGACATGATCACTACTGCCACTGTGATCATATCCATATTTTGTTATCCATGTTTTTTTCTATTCCTGCAAATACTCTTGCTGAGAGTGAGCAAAACTGTCAGGGCTTTATTTGACCCTCATCTTAACCAAAAGTGTACTTTGCTAGTCTGGTGTCTGTGTTAACGTATTCCAAATAAGTAATTTAAAACATGGGTGGCTTACCTTGAGCATGACACCAGCTGCAAAGGGGGGAAAACCCAACACTTCATTAAGAATTTTGCTTTGGCAGTACAGGAATAAAACAGCAGCAAAAATAATGGGGTCAATTACAGCAATATGTTTTGTACATGCAAATATGAAGCAATGAAGTACATGTTCATTTTAGTTTCCCAGTGAATGCAATTGGGATTAAAATGACACAAACACTATCCGAGTATGCACTGCAATTTACAAAAATGTTACAAGGAGCTGAGGGCATGCATAATTACAGGGCAATTGGCTTCTTTAAGGCTGAGGAATACATGGCAGAAGATTGAAATCAAAAGTTTATTACCTTTATTCCAACTTCTCCACATCAGTTTGACCCTACTATTCAACTGAGGATTAAAAGGAACCTTTTCTCTCTCTCCTTCAAGCTAAATAATAATAATTCCATGAATATGCAACACTGCCAAACAGGTGTTAGAGTTATTTCAATGCCACTTTTAACCATCCAAGAGAGCCTGAAACTAAACTAGATTACAAGACACTAGTATTGACACTCAGCAACAGAAAGTGGGATATGTTACAGTACCATCTAAACTTACATACAGTGGCTGATATGATGAGGAAAACTACTCAAAGTAGTCCCATTGAAATTAAAAGGCCAAGTTACAAGCCACCAAGCAACGCTACTGTATAAACCAGATTTCAAGAAGACTTTAAGAGCCCCTGGTGGCGCAGTGGTAAAACTGCTGCCCTGTAACCAGAAGGTTACAAGTTCGACCCTGACCAGGGGCTCAAGGTTGACTCAGCCTTCCATCCTTCTGAGGTCGGTAAAATGAGTACCCAGAATGTTGGGGGCAATATGCTAAATCATTGTAAACCGCTTAGAGAGCTCCGGCTATAGAGCGGTATATAAATGTAAGTGCTATTGCTATTGCTATAAGACTTGCAGAGATTCCCCAAGGACAAGCCACACTTGAATAGTAATTGCATAGGAGCAGTACTTGACAGATTGCTCCCACATATTGTAATGTAGAGTTTTGCAAATACAACTTATGAGGAACACTCATTCATGAATGAGAGTTCATATGTCCATTCAGTAGAGGATTCAATGTACATATACAAAGCAATGAACATGAGGGACTGGCTTTCTTCAAGGAAATGAACCGGGGAGCCCTTGGCAGTTGTGGACCTCCATAAGATTCTGCTCCCATTACAAACTGCTGGAATGAAACAGTAATGCTCATGCCAGCAATACAGCCTAATTATTCTAAGGAGGCATAAATTAGGCAAATGCCAGCTCTAAACCTCTTCTCAGAGAAGAACATCTTATTTATTTTATTTAACACATCTGTATACCGCCCAAAATGCAAGTATCTGGGTGGTTTACAACAAAACACTAAAAACAACAGATAAAAAGATTAAAACATTACAACAATTAAAATTTAGAATTTTAAAATAATATTAAAAACAATTAAAACAATATCTAATTAAAAGCCTGGGTGAACAAATGCATCTTGACTGCCTTTTTAAAAGTTGTAAGAGATGGGGAGGCTCTTATATCAGCAGGAAGTGTGTTCCAAAGCCTCAGGGCAGCAATGGAGAAAGGCCCTTCCCAAGTAGCCAACAGACAAAGGCAGCACCACATAGAGCACATTGCAGTAATCAAGTCTGGAGGTGACCAGCAGATGTACTATTGTTCTAATGTAATTTATCTAAAGAAATGGACGCAGTTGGCCTATCAGCTGAAGTTGATAAAAGGCACCTCTGGCCACTGCCTCAACCTGGGACACCAGGGAGAGGTCTGTGTCCAGAAGCAGCCCCCAGACTGCATACCTGCTCCTTCTGGGGAAGTGTGACCCCATCCAGAACTGGCAGATGAAAATCATCTCCCGAGTTCCAAGCCCGCACAATAAGTACCTCTGTCTTATTTGGATTCAGTCTCAGTTTGTTACCTCTCATCCAGCCCATTGCTGCCTCAAGGCAGGCATTTAGGGAGATTATGCCTTCTCCTGATGATGTTGACATGGAGAAAAATATTTGGGTGTCATCAGCATACTGATAACACCTTGCACCAAATCGCCTGATGATCTCTCCCAGCAATCTCATGTAGTTGTTAAACAACACTGGAGACAACACAGAGCCCTGAGGAACACCATAGGAAAGTTCAGTTTTTAAAGAACACCATCTGGAATCTGCCCGAGAGGTAATTTAATTTTAATGTAATGTAATTTATTTTCATTCATTCATTCATTCAACACATTTCTATACTGCCCAAAATCAGGTCTCTTTCAAATTTACAACAGAAAGATTAAAACATTAATTAAACCCCACCCCCAACCCCCTCAGATGCTCCAGTATACTATGGTCAATGGTATTGAAGGCCACCGAGAGGTCCAAAAGAACCAACAGAGTCATACTTCCTCTGTCAATTCTCAGTTGGAGATCATCCATCAGGCCTACCAAGAAAGTCTCCACCCAACAGCCCACCAGAAAGCCTGTTTGAAATGGGTCTAGATAAATCAGTTTCATCCAAGATTGCCTGGAGTTGGGAGGCCACCACCCTCTCAATTACTTTGCCCATCCACAGAAAGTTGGAGACAGGACTATAGTTGCTCAACTCTGAAGGATCCAAGACAGGGTTCTTCAGAAATGGTCTAATAATTGCCTCCTTAAGGCAAGGAGGCATCCTGCCCTCCCTCAGAGAAGCATTTATGATCTCTACTAGGCCTTCTACAACAACCTCACTGCCAGATAGTATTAGCCATGTTGGGCAAGGGTCAAGAGAAGAGGTGGTAGGCTGCATCACTCCGCAGCTTGTCCACATCCTCACGAGTCACAAACAAACTGATTCAGCCTGATCACATAAGAGTCGTCGCTGGACACCTCCAATTCAGACACTGCAGTAATTGTGGGGTCTAAATCCACATTGGCCCAAATATGAGAGATTTTATCCACACCCAAAACCATTAAACATGTCACAGCAGTTAACAGATGGTTCCAAATTCAGTCCCTGCTTCAGTCCCTGTAGTTCTTCTGTATACCAAGGGATATAGTGGTATATCAGAAAGTGGATCAGAAAGAACGCTTAGGAGCAATCACTTCTACTGCTGTCCTGGTGAGTTTGCTGTTCCAATCCTTTACCAGGGCATCAACAGGCTCACCGGCAGAGCCAACGCTAAATCCCCCCAAGGCTTCTTGGAATCCTACTGGATCCAATAACCTTCTCGGGAGGACCGTTCTAATGGGCCTCTTGCCCCTGCGAAGGTGGGATGTGACTGAGTCCAATCTTAACCAGATGGTGATCCGTCCATGACAATGGGCAAATCACAGGAGTCCCCACTCATGGAACACCACCCTGATCAGAGTGAAAGACCAGATCAAGCGTGTGACCTGCAATGTGTGTTGGTCCCGAGACCCTTTGGATTAAGTCCATAGTTGTCATGGCCGCTATAAACTCCTGAGCTGGCCAGGACAAACTGGTCCCAAAGTAGACATTGAAGTCCCCCAGCACCACAAGCCTGGGGGACTCCAACGCCAAACCCAAGACCAAGTCTGTCAGCTCATTTAGGGACTTCATTGGGCAGCGAGGCTATCGGTACACCAACAGAAGTCCCAGTCTATCCCCGGTCCCCAAACTTAGGTACACACACTCAATATGGTCAGACACTTCAACAGGGATCCTGGTCAGGGAGAGTTTATCCTTATAGACCACAGCCACCACTCTTCCCTGCACACGTCACTGCATCTGCTCCTCAACAGAGTACCCTGGAGGGAGAAGCTGGGACCAGACTGGGCCACCAGCCTCCCACAACCAAGTCTCTGTAATACATACCAGATCTGCCCCTTCATCCATAATCAAATCATGAAGTTTCCAACTTATCCTGGACAGACCTGGCATTACAGAGGAGCAAGGTGAGGGTCTGTGGGAGGTTGGCATTGCTCTCCAACGTCAAAGAGCTGGCAGGACAGCCAGAAGGGGAAACAGCTAATAGATTTCTGACTTCCCTTCCACGGTAACGATTCACTGACCTGCCAACTTTACTTCTTCTATTCCCCACCAGCACCGGAATAGCCATCACACAGTCAGTTGACATCCCGCCCCCCATCTCCAGACAAACCAAGACACATCTGAAACAAAATACCACCTGGCCCTCGCTGCCCCCCAAAGGGGGAACTCACCACTGGGCAGCAGCTGTCTCTGGGAAGCAGATGTTAAGATGTCCTCCTCCCAGCAAGGCTCCTGGCAATTGAGGCCAAATCTTAGTAGATTTGTTAATCAAGTCTAATAATGCACATTAAGGGTACACTAACAAGGCACACTTTGTTCAAGTCTTACTAAATTCTTGTGTCAAATGTAGGACTAGTTTGGTTTTTACAAAAATAACATTGATATTACTTTCTAGTTCAGTTCTTTGCATCAATGTTCTTAAATGAGATGTTCTAACTTTGCCTAATGCTGGTATTTTTCCAAACATTAAAAGCTTACAATGGGAGATATGTTTAAAAATAACAGCAAAGCGCCATTTCCCCGCTTACATGACTTCATATCAAGTGTTCTGGTAATATCCTTAGTGTCTTCCTTGTACTTGCGCCTTTTGCCTGCACAGCAAATTTTTGCACAACAGTGTCACATCAAAAGACTATAAGAAGCAAGACAGCTGGAAATTATCGGCCAATTCAGGGGTACACACAGACCTCAATCCAGTTCTCAGGTGGCAAAAGAGTAGAGTACAGGTGTATAATAAAAGCTGAGTGGTATTGCCAACCTGTAGTTCCCCAATGCACCAGACTGCTGATTCACTGATGCGGCAGCACCTGTAGCCCAACTTTCCCTATGACCAACAGTCAATCCAGGTGCTACAGTTTCTATACTCATGTCAGGATGAGCATTCATGACATTTCTTATGTGTGTTCCTCCCAACTGTGGATAAGAGAGGCGAAACATGTTGCTTCTCAGCTGCTACACTGCACAGCTGCTCATTTCTCCTATGTGCTGTAAGCGCCAGCTGTCTGTCCAACTTGCTGTGGTCTTCTGCATTTATTCCCCCTTTTTGTTGCTACCCAGCATGCAACACACTGGAGCGGAGATGTTGCATGGAGAAGCTGATGCAAAGCACACTGATGGATTAGACAGTTGACCACCAGTGTTGGACCATTTCCCTCGATCTCCTGTAATCATAAGGGTGGATCCTGTGTATTTTTCAAGTTTGTGGCTATAGTTTCTAATGTACACACATGTCATGATGTTATAGTTTCACACAGTCAATCCACCCCAGGTTTATATTTACACTTTTTAATAAAAGTATAAATTCAAGTCTCAACATCTGCTTTTATATACTACAAAGCTTTAACAAAGTAATTAAAATAAATTAAGGAAAAAATTAAACAATGTACTGCTTTCCGTTAACTAATGCATGTAACAAATACTTGTCTTCTACAAGTTAAACAAAATGACATAAAATAGCATCAAAGCAACAAAAATTTGTGCTAATATAACATGTTTCATACTTTATTCTACTAAATTTGAGGTCTACACAGCACCTTACGTCCATCCTTTTAAACACTGAATAGCGTAATCTTCTTACAAGACTAGTCATGCTATAAAACAGTTTGCAGTGAGTAGGGAGGAAAATAGAGACAAAATGGTCTGCAAACATTACATTTTAGCAAAACTGGAAAAAGTCAATGATAAAGGCTGAAGTCCTAAAAGTATTTATATTGGCTTGGAGCAACAGCACCTGCAGATACCTTTGTTTTTATATACCTGTGATAATCCTAGTAGCTTAACTTTTGCAGGAGATCCACAACACCAAATTACACAATTGTAGAACAAACTCTCCTTTGTCACCAAAGAATGTACATTTGCCCCCTATCTAGGCTGTAAAATATTAGTTCCTTCCTGCCACCCCCGATGCCCTGTTTGATACTTTTATGCAAGTTTAGTACTTAAGATCCATTTTAAAATAGTACAAAAGTACTATTTATCATAGTACTATAGTACGATCAGTTTTAATAGTAGTCTACCATTAGAACCAGATCTTGTTTTTAGTATCATCTTTGAGAATGTTTTACTATTACTCATTGTAAGATAGGTTTTCACACAAATCCAAGCACAGGTTTTTCAATATACTTCTGGTGGAAACAGTGTAAGTTGGAATTGTCCAGTTTTTTTAAAAAAAGTTCAATCGTTCAGTCGTTATACATTTCTAAATCAGAACTTCCACAAATGCTTTAAACCAACCTATCATTTTTAAATTTGAGCATGTTTGAGCTCACATGTGCTGAAATGAAATGTGTGGTTTTTTTGTTTTTTTAAATGAGCATATGACACAGCTTTAAGACCCACTGATTTCAATTGAACCAACAGATGGGTGTGTTTATCATAGCCCGTAACCTATCCATGTTTAATTGGGAAGGAGATAGTCTCATCAAGGTCAATGGGACTTATTCCCAAGTATAAATAAAACTGCAGCTTTTGTAGTTCTAGCTCAATAATTGCCTTTAACTATCTGGCCGTTTCAGGGAATCAAGCATTAAACATTTAGGTTTAGCACATTGCTAACATATGGTGCATTATGACAATCTATTATTTTAAGATAATATACCAAATGTAATAGAATTAATCTAGTTTTCTGGCAGGGCAGGGAGCATCTGCTTCTATCCATTAATAGTGTTCCTACAGAATCCTACTACATCATCAATATTGCTTGGAACAATGCCTGGAACAACAACAAAAATAAAAATATCACCCTAGGCATAGTCTACATCCAAATGCAGCATCTTCCTACCTTGTTGCAGTAAAAAAGAATAAAATTAATCAGAGGAAAGGCAGTTAATCTATCTGTGTTTCTTCATATGTTTGTGTGTCTGATTTAGGACTAAATACACAGATTAATATATACCTGTAAATTATAGCTCCAAAAACTAAGTTTATTCTCTGCAATCATGCATCATCACAAGTATGCAGTTTAAGTTTCTGACTACCTGTACTTTAATAAAGAACATTCGGAGCAAGCTGTTTTCTCCATGTTCTTAAATAGCATTTATGATGTTAAGCCAATAAATCTCACTTGGGTCTTGCCTATTCTCCCCCCACCCCGCCACCCCCCAGCCAGTCAATCTGTGGAAATTCCATAGATCTATCAAGCACTCTCTTCATTATTAACTGAATAGTCTGAAGTATATTCAAGAGATATGGGGGGCAGGGAGGGGCAGTTCATGCATTTTGCAAAGCCTGCAACAGAAACAGACACATTTTATTACACAGGCTACTGTTTCTGCATATCTTAAGACTCTTGCTGGATATCCCCTTTTTTCAAAGTATTGTTTGAATCTAGCTCACCAGACTTTTAAGATGAAAAATTTCTAGCTTGTGGCTAGGATGGTTTTCTTTTATAAAAGTACCTAAATAAATATATGTACTCTTGCCATTCTAAAAATTGTTTTCCTACTGAAGGTTTAAGACCGAGATGCAAAAAGCCACTGGGGCATTCAGAAGGGTTTGCTTGCATGTACTGCATCATGTACTGTGTCCATTTTGTTATGGGCAGCAGTCATACTGGGAGTTCCTCTGAGTTTTGGGGGCTGCTTGCCAGGCATCTGGTTCCAGAAGAATCCTCACCATGTGCGCAGAGCCCACTGAGCAGTCCTCACTCAAGATGAACAGACAACCCTCAAATTGCTCTCCAAACTAGTTCAGAGCAAAACACAGACCATACAAAAGTTTCCAGGCTTTTAGTTCATAGAGGCAAATTGTAATACTGAGACATCATTTATTTATTGTGCTGATTTTTTAAAAAATGCCTGTACCTTGCTACAAGGATTAACTTGCTGCTGCAATTTGCTATTGACACTACTGTGAAAAATCTTAAAACAAATACAATACAGAATTAAAAGCATTTATACATGAAAGCAATTGACAGTATAAAAATCAACATTGCTGAAATTAGAGATCATCATATAAAATAAAAATACCAAGACAGAAAATCAAGATAGTCCCTTTAACATAAAGGGGTTGGGGAAAAAGAGAAAGATTTTTTTTTAAAAAACCAGCTTCATTAATTAACCTAACCTGGTTTAGCTTTCTTGATGATAGGAGAGATTGACCATTCAAATACTGATTTGTGTTGTAATTGTCAGTCTTTAAGCACTTAAAATATACTTCTTCTGTAGCATTCGAAATTCCTTCATGACAGCTTTCAAGCTGCCATCAAAGCTTACAGAGATTCAATGAGCAGAATCTAGTAATAACATGACAAGCTATAAGAAGACACGTGATAATTTTAATACAAAAGGATCCTTCTTTCAATAGCCTTTCGGCAGATAGGGCATTCACTCATTCGATCACCACAAAGCTGACAGGTTCCATGACCACAGAGAAAGATCATATTCTTCAGACGATCCAAACACACAGGACACATGGTCTGTAAGAGACAAACGAATAACTGAACAACTCTCGAGAGAAAAACAATAATCAAACAATACTTCAGTGGGATACTACTTCAAACAGAAATGCCATAAAGTATGAGAGTGGAGAAGCCACTCAGAGATATTCAATAATTAACTACCTAAAAGCAGCATTGCTTAGATTAATAACCACCTTTTAGAAACAAACATTGGACTCGCCTTGAAGAGATCTTTCTGCTAGGCCTCTGCACCAGACATTCCAGTTCAGATGAATTAGCAGCAATCTCCTGGTTCATGGAGGAAGCTTGGGCAGGCCCTCCCCAACTTCTGCTTTGGGGACTGGGGTGTGTGTGTGCCATCAGAAGAGGTGCCCAGCGCTGGTTGGGAGGAAGTGCAGGGAATGTTGGGAGAGCACAGGGGTGCCAGGGGAACACACAAAGGACACTGGAAGATGTACAAGGATATCTGGGGGATGTCATTCCCGTCAGATACCCTTGCATGTCTTCCCAGTTTGCACATTCCCTACACTCCCTCCAAGCCAGCATCGGGTATCTCTGCTTCCACTGAAAAGCACCACTACACAGGGGAGGACCACCCTGCACAGCACTACTGGGGATGGGGGTTTGTTGTTACAAATTCATCAGAATTTCCTGGAAATGGGATGAAGGTACACTGACTGTACCTCTCACTTGCTCCATGGAGACAGGGCTATGCAAATTAGCAATTTCCCCAGAAAGCCATAGGAGACAAATTCTGGGACCGATGCAACTTCGGAAAAAACAAGGTGTAAGATTTCCCCAGCGCTGCAGTTGAAGGCAGAATCGAGCTCTCCCACAGTTGCTACTGTATTAACATTTTTCAATGCAGGAGACCCACAAACATGATCTCCTGTATCACGTCTAGTTTGGCACGTAGCTGTTGCCACTCTCCTCTCCATTGTTGCCTTGATCCTGATGACTAAGACAAAGTACAGCTCTTTGCCCTCTACAAAGGCAGGGACAGAGGGAGAGGAGAAAAATGGTCGTCTCCAACCTAGTTCACTCACGACTTGCTTCACCGCTATTCTATAGCTGAAATGTGAGTTGCTGCTTTTTGCACAGAAACTGCGCTTGGAGAATTGCAAAACTAAGAGTTATGCCCTGTGCAAGACCCCCAGCCTATCTCATGCAGCTCAGATCTATTGCCACATTTGTGCCTTAAGATGAACAGAAATTGTGTGGCCCTTTCTTGCTGTCCTGGTTCATATGGAGAGATATTTATTATTTATTCAAACTGCAGTGTTGAAGTCCAGAGATCTAGTTATTGCTTTTTTTGTTTGTTTCCCGGGTCTTACTGAATCCCAGAATGAAGAGAAAGAAGATTTCCCCTCAAAAACAAAAAAACTGTGAAGAAATTGAACAAGGTCCCACTCCTGAAAAAGCTGATCATTTATTAATCTTGGCTCTCACCTCAAGGGGCTGAACTTCTCTCAGGTTACTGTCCTCTTGTCCCAGAAAAGAAAAATATGACTTTATAACTTTGAGTAAGATTTTAGTGGCTGACATCCAGAGCAGCCCTCCATGCAGAGAGGCTGCTCCTGACTGCCACAGTCTTGCTGAATAACAGAGTGCATGCACGGGGGAACTATTTTCAGTGCTCTTCGCCTTCCAAAAGTCTGACCCTCAGGGAAATATTTCTGGAAGGCAAAGAATACTTATGAGTCAGGGGAGAGCAGCGAAAATCATTCCTGCAGTACACTCTGCTGCTTGGCAAGATTGTGGCTGATTCATGAACAGCCTCTCTGTACTGTGTCCCCACATGGCTGCAAAAGTGTTCATCCCATATTAACTACACCACACACCTTAAGAAAAGTAATGCCATGCTTCAGAGTCATCTGGTTTTAATCCTGCATACCCATTGTTACTTGTAAAGGCAAATCATTGCATGTATAAAATACTGTCTCCAGTTTCCTTCTCGATTTATATGCAACTGAGGCAAGATTAAATCTTGAACCTTTCTCCATACTTTATCCAACTATTTTCAGCCTATTTATTAATGAACATAAACAGAAGCAGGATGCCTAGAAAGATATTCTGCAGCTGACCATAATGGAGTACACTATAACTGCCATCTGGATTATTCAGCACATAATGCCCTTACTCAAAAAAGTGGCATGTTTTCTGGCAATGGCTTCAAATGACAAAGCATTTAAGTTCTCCTTTGATATTTTTCACATAAGAACACCCATTTGTTTTACCTGTTCCTTTATGTCCTGCAGTTGCTGCTGCAATTTCTGTACATCAGCATTGACATTGGTATTGTCCTTGTCTTTCTGCAGAACAGGAATGTTTCCACTTGCTACAAAATGCAGAGAGGAAAAATGGTGACATGCAATACTTCTAAAATAAAGCCAAACCCATTTACAAGTCACTCCTCATCTGTCTAAATTCTGAGATTTTTAAAAATATTAATTTAATTACTTAAAAGGATCTGCTTTTGTTCAATATGTGAACTGATATTTGCAGTTCTTTATAATTATTCTCCAAGGAATAAATCAGTAAATAAAAAGCTATAAAGTGCTTAAATACTGAACAAATGTTCTAAGACTAGTTTAAAGTAACAAATGTGATTTCTAAGACACATTTGTAATATCTTATGCTTTTAAAAAGATTCTGCCTGATATGAAGTTGACAGCTAAATTACATTAGTCTTGCTATAGAAGACTACCTGGTAACAATGTTACCAGAGCCGGTTACAGAAAAGCAAATATTCATATGCATCACAGATGGTAGTATGCATGCGTGCATGTGTGTGTCTAGTATATATAGACGATTCAGTTCCCATGAACAAGAAATGGACAGCTTTCATAAAGGAGGAAAGCAAGTAGTAGGGTTCCATAAGTATCAGTATTGGGACCAGCACTTTTGAATATTTTTATGTTTACAGATGCAACCAATTATTGATACATGGAATTAAGTAGAGGAATTAAATTATGACAGTTTACAGATATTACAAAGGCTTACAGATACACATAGCAAATTCAATTGCAGGGTTACACACACAGACAATATTTTTAGAGAGAGATTTTGATTGTACTTTTCTGGTTGCCCCATGTCAAACAGGGCATCATAGAACTGGAAAGGAGTAAGGGGGGAGGGGACAACCAGAATGATCAAGGAGTTGCAACATCTTTCTTCAAAGGGCTCAATCATTTGGGGATTTTTAGTTTAGAACACACATATCCTCCCCCCGCCCCGACCCTTTAATCTTTTTTGTGACCATGGTTTTAAAAAACACTTAAAATGTTAAGAAAACAGTGGGGAGATTTTTCTACCTCTCTCAGTACTAGAATCCAGCATCACCCAATACTGGATCAGCAATGGATAGACAAAAAGGACTATAGATATAGTGAATATAGCAAGATATAGTAAAGATTAGTATAGTAGATGCCTTTAAAAAAGGGTTTGACAAATGCATGGAAGATGGATATAACATTAGGGTATGATATATAAGTGGAACCACCAAGTCCAGAGCATCTGAATATCAGATGTTGGAAACAAAGAACTGAAGAGCTCTGCAGGCTTTATGTCTTGCTTCTAAGCTTCTCAGAAGCATCTGGCTGACCACTGCTGGAAACAGGATGACAGACTAGATGGACCTTTGGTCCAATCCAGCAGGACTTGTCTTATAAGCAAGATGCATCAAGGAACCAGTTGAGCATAACCCAAATTCAAATTTCAAAGACTACTGCACAATATGTTTCTAAGAGTTGTGAATATCATATGTAAATTCAGGGTTACTTGACTGAAACCACCTTGCTTGCACTGGTGGATGGATACCATGAACTGAAAAGGGGAGTGTGTCCCTGCCGGTTCTGCTGGACCTCTCAGCAACATTCGATACCATCTACCATGGTATCCTTCTGGACCGCCTTTCAGATATAGGGATTGGAAGTGGTGCATTGGAGTAGTTCCCATCCTTTCTTGGGGGGAGGTTCCAGAGGTGGTGTTGGGGAACTTTTGCTCGACTCCTTGGCTTCTGGGGTCCCATAAGGCTCAGTATTGTCCCCCATGCTGTTTATCATCTACATGAAACTGCTGGGAGGCATCATCAGGGGGGTTGGACTGAAGTATTATCAATGTGCAGATGACACTCAGCATTACCTTCCAGTGAAATCAGATCCTAGGGAAGCAATGGATGTACTGAACCCAGGGGCTGGAGACAGTAATGACTGGATGTGGGGTAGCAAACTAAGGTTACATCCAGACAAGGTGGAGGTGCTGCTGGTCAGCAGAAAAACCAATTGGGATAGGGTGATTCAACCAGCTCTGGAAGAGGTTATACTCCCCTTGAAACAGCAAGTGCACAGCTTGGGTGTGTTAGGGATGTGCACGAACCGTCTGACTGATGGTTCAGCGACGGGGGTGGTGGTGTTATTTTTAAGGGACTGGGAGGGTGCTCTGTCTCCCCGCCCCCCAGGTCGTTTCCCCCTCCAGGCTCTCAACAAAATCGCTGGCGCGGGGTGGCAGCATACCTTCTTGCTGCCCCAGTCAGCGTCAAATCGGAAGTGGCCAATGCACATGCGGGATGTGCACACGTGCACCAGTCGCTTCTGGTCTGATGCTGACCAGAGCGTCAAGAAGGTACTGGTGAGAGTGCCGGCGGGAGAAACACAGGGGGCAGGGGAGGAAGAGCACCCTCCCAGTCCCTTAAAGGTAACCCCCCCACCAAACCATCCAAACCGGTTCGGGCACATTCCTGGGGGGTGTTGCTAGACCCGGCTCTGCTTTTGGATGCTCAGGTAGAGGCAGTGGTCAGGGGTGTCTTTGCACAGCTTTGGCTAGTGTGCCAGCTGCATCCCCTTCTCGAGAAGGGGCCACATCACGGTTGATTACTTCAATTAGCTTTATGTGGGGCTGCCCTTGAAGAATATTCAGAAGCTTCAGTTGGTGCAGAATGCAGCTGCCAGGATTCTCTCTGGAACTGCTCGCCTGGAGCATATTACAACTATTTTGAAAGAGCTCCACTGGCTGCCAATTTGTTTCCGGATCCAATTCAAGATGCTGGTTATTACCTTTAAAGCCTTTAATAGTTCAGGCCCTAGATAACTGAAGGACTGCCCGCTCCCAAGGATTTCTGTCCGCCCAAAAAAGTTTGTTGGGGCGGGGGGGCTTGCTCCTTGTGCCAATGTTGAGAGAGGCTAAATAGTTGTGCACGCAGGACAAGGCCTTCTCCCAGTGAATGTCTGCTCTTTGACAACTGTGGCAGCTTTTAAAAAACAACTAAAGACCTTTTTATTTGTTCAGGCTTTTACTCCTTAGGGGTTTGCCAGGCCCCTCAGCTCTCCCGCTTCCATTGTCTTTTTAATGGTGGTTATTTTTTGGTGTTCTACAGTTTTTTACTGTTTAACTGATTTTAAGGTTTAAAATTATTTTTATGGAATTTTATTGTATTTTAACTTTTGTAAACCATCTGGAGATGTCTTATGAAAGGCAGTATAAAAGTTGAATGAAAAATGAATGAATGAATGAATGAATGAATGAATGAACGACTGACTGACTGACTGACTGACTGACTGACTAACTAACTAACTAACTAACTAACTAACTAACTAACTAACTAACTAACTAAAAATACAATTTTACTCTTTGAATGCCAAACTAAAAGCATATTCTAGGACTTTACATCTCCAGCTAGTTGAATAGTGCAGTTTGCTGTTGCCTATTTGTCTGGGACAGGAAGCATTTTCCATTGTAGCAAGTGTCTCCTCAGGGAAGAGACAAGTAGCAGAACTTTCCCCCTCTCTCCCCACCACCATAAGCCATAACTGCACTCTTCCACGACTCTTTATAGCTAGGAAGACTCCACTGAAATGGCAGAGTGACTTCAACTGCTCTTTCCAAGGCTACAAAGTAAATGGTACAGTTACCTCAGGAGTTCCCAGTTTTAAAGAGTAGAAAATATTGTTGGCAAACAAAGGCTGGGGTCAGTAAACAGAAAGGAGGGAGACGTTATGGTCGAGTTCTACTAAGAGATTAATCCAGACACTTCAGGAAAAACAAAACTTACCAATATCATCGGTGGTATCTTCAGTACCTTTGCCACCACAACACATAATGAAAGGCACTCTTCGTTCCACCACTGCCCGACACTGTACACATTTTTTCATCAGGCTGGCACAATCTGGTAAAAAAAGTCAGTTATTTAGAAACCCATGGTGTTTTGGTTGTTTTTTTTTAAAAACGGCTATTTAATGCTAAGAAGAAGAGATTGCAGAGTCTCTCGGGTGCACATTTTGTCCCTACACTGTCCCCAACAGCGGATGGTGGCACATCAACAATAGGAATCATTTATAATCCACCACAAAACTGTTACCAAGCACAGTGCTCTAGTTTTCCCCACAGGAGCAAATATCACTCATTCACTTTAGGGGGCATAAGGGAGGCACTCATAGACCACCCCTGGATTGGAGCTAAACTACCCCCAACAGGGGTGCATGTCCTCCTTCAATCCTAGTCTTGACAACTGGAGCTTGTTCACTTTGATTTGTATAGCAGTCTGCAATCAGGCACACACCTGTACAAGGTCAAAGTCATCCCCACTAAAAACACCAGAGTGCAACAGAACTCAAAAACTGACCTTTATATTTTTGATACTATTAGCTCATTACCAGACTCAAATCTTATCAATTTAAAAAAGCTGAACATAAAAATACCTTTGTAGACAATTGTTATCCAACAAAAGCACTTACTTTCACAAGCACACATGTGACCACAAGGTTGGAATAGTACTGCTGCTTTTTTGTCCGAGCACACTACACATTCTTCAATCTGCAAGATAAAATTGAGTGGTTCTTGAAGTTTTCATAACATTTTGTTGAATGATGTTTGTTTATTCATCATTAACAGAATGAAATGTGCCTTGTTACTTGGAGTACATTCTTTAAGTCACAACCATTTCTTTTGCCTCACTTTGATATATTCAGTCTGTCAACACAATTGTTTTAATGTGTTTCATGGTGATCTGTGATCTCAAAAATCAGCCAACCAAAAACTGTTGTGTACAGCTGCCTAAAGCACAACAGCATCTACAAATATTGAACTGGTACATCTCGAAAGACGAAATGAGTGAAAAGAGGATATTCTCCCTGTGATAGAAATAATTAAGCTGTGCTGGCTAGAGGTGTGTTTAACCATTGCTGGGAGATTTGGTTCCCCATATCTTTCAAATAATCAAGTAGAGTGTAGCAAGACAGTAGAGTACCTTTAATTCACAATGCACCTCATGCTCATAGACTAAAGCACATGCTATAGAAGTATCATACACTACACCAGAGGGGTAGCTGTTGAACTACAATTCCTATCATCCCCATCATAATATATCATGATGGAGATAATAGGAACTGTAGTTCAACAGCAGCTGGAGTGCCAAAGGTTGTCTACAGCTGCCAATTATTCAGTCTTTCATTTCCCCCGTCTTAGTTGACTGAAATATTTTGTAAAATATCTTGCCATTTTAATTGTTAATTACTTTGGAAAAATAGTATATTGCATTATACTTATAAATGCTTTAAATAATAGAAATACTAAATGAACCATCTCCCATGGACGTGACTTAGCAGCTGAAATCAAGACTGAGTTTTTACATACCAGAGAATAGTTATGCTCAATATGCAGGGAAAGATTCTATTGTAAAGATGGGCTCATTCCTTTCAAGGAAACAGTCAAGAGGCAGTAACATTAAGAGTTACTGCAGTTTCAAGTCTTCTTTTCTTATGCTCCATTTTTAAAATAAAGCTTGTTTAAGAGATAGGACACTGAAATAAGCAGCAGGTGGAAGCAAAGTACCTTTGTTCTCGACTGAACTTGCTCTTTGCAGATGAGGCATTTCTTGACTCTTGGTGAACAGAGGGAACAGGTAGCAATATGCCCACATGGACCAAATAACGTATCTCTCTTCATATCAGAGCACACCATACATTCTTCTAAAGTTTCTGAATCATTGCTGATCATAGAAGGACTTCGGGAACCAACCTGACCACTGAACACAAATTTTCATTCAGGCATTATATTATACGTCATCAACATTATATTTGTAGTCCTACTGTTGCAGTATGTCAGACTCATTCTGTTTTTTGTTTTACATAGGTATTTGTATACATTGTAAATTAAAGGGACAACAGCCATATGACACTTCCTGCCTAACTTGCAAAAGGCATTTTGGACAAAGGTTTTTATGAGATAGAATTTATGTAAATTCTATATAGTTTAAAGATTGATGAAAAACTTTAAGCTGGGTAAGTGTATAGTAAGACAGGGAATTTTAAAGAATTAAAACTTCACAGCAACACGGATAATTTATAGCAATCTAAAGGATTGGGTAATGCTCTTATTACAATAACTAAAGTCACAAAGAAGTGAGCAAGCCTTTGAGTTAATCAAAACTTTTAATAAGAAATTAAGAATGAATGGCTGAGTCCAAGAGCATCATAAATAGAATTCAGCTTGCACACAGGTGTTTTTCACCTCCCCCCTTCCAGGGGAAGCTCTCCACACACCCTTTCAAGGTTAGGGCCCTCTGGAATAGCATCCGAAGAAGCACATGGGGCTGCCACTGGGAGGACATATCACCACCACCACCCCACATTCCACTAGCTCCCCCTTGGGCACATTCCTCTAATGCGCGGGGTGGGGCCCTGTCCAATATTAATACATCCTCATTAACATCCTGTATTATTTAGAACAGAAAGCATGTTTTAAATTTATATTCTCACACCATGACCATATTTAAAAGTGCTGTGCACAGCATGCACCAGCAAAAGTCACATTTTGTGCATTGAAAAGTAGAATCACTGGGAAATACACAATATGGCTGTTAGCCAAAAGTCAATAGTAAAATAAAATTAGTACAATGACTAGTGAACATTTTTCCTCTGTAAATTAATGCTCTGATACAAAGCTAGATGAAATATGAACCTCACAGCTTCCCTGACCTTTTTAGTGCACATCCAATAGCAAGGGGAATATGGTTCTCTGTTACTGAAGTGGAGAAAGCGGGTAGAAGCAATGACAAGAATGTTATCTATCAAATCACAAGCAGACCAAAGTGTTAAAATGGAAAAGCCACCATCCGTCTTAGGTCATATTATATTATTCTGTGAAAATGCAATATTGCCTTACTTTCATTTGTATTTTCTTAGGACTCATAGGTGTGTTTGGGTAATTTATTTTATTTGTCTCTGGCAGCTGTCTATGGAAAGCTGTAAAATACAGTCTGTGTAAAAAAGCATTGCTTTGTAACAATACAAACCTGACTTTTTCTTTGTGACATTTAGCCAACGCTTTACAGAGGCTCGGATCAGGACACAAGTCAAGCGGAGACTGACCCTTCTTATTACGGATACCAAGGTCAGCTCCGTTGGCTGCCAGGAAGCAGGCAATAGAAGCTGCACTCTTCTTCTCTGCTCCCTGAGTACCCAGTCCCATTATCAACTGAAAGAAAGGAAATGTACAGCTAATCTGAGTTTCTCTTGATACAGCTGAAAAATGAAGTCTTAGAGAGGAAACAAAACCGGACAAAGGAAACTACACCTGGTAATTTTAGTAGATCTCAGAAAACACTTCGCTCTGAAGTGTAACTTTGGAGAGCTAGCCACTTTCAAACAGCAAAGTTCTTTGAACAGAATAATTAAGGTCCAGCCGACAGCAGGACCTTAGCAGCAGAATTAGTTGATAAAGTGGACTGTACCACTTCAGGCTGCAGGTGGGAAATGCCATTTTGAATGCTTCCTCAGATTAAAAACACACACATCTAAATTTAAAAAACACAACCTATAACCCCAAGAAGAAAAATCGCAATCCACCCACTTCCTGCTATGCTACTTTTCTACTTGCAGAGTTTTCATGTAGGGCAGCATTCAGAAATGGGATTACCCAACTGAAATTCTGAGGTAGTACAGTCCATTCTAACATCGCTGAGCTCTACCACCATTTCCATGCATGTGCAGATCAAGCTTAAACGTCTTTGGACATTTATAATTTATAATTAAAAAATCTCAAAATGCACCTTTTAAAGGAGGCTTTTTAATGCTGCATGATTGTTTTGTTATATCTGATAGGTTCTTTAGCTTTTTATAATTTTCAGTTTTAATTTGAGCCTAATAGTTGTGGTTTTTAATCTGACTTAAAAATAAATAAATAAATAAATAAATAAATACAACTGCTCATAATGTCCAGAGTTTTCCCTTGTCTCAAGCCCCTTTCCCATGTATAATCCTTCATGCACAATTCCTCAATCAACAATTCTAGCATTGTTCATATTTGTAGGTTCAGAAGTAGCTCAAATCTA
Source organism: Hemicordylus capensis (assembly GCF_027244095.1). Taxonomy (NCBI): domain Eukaryota; kingdom Metazoa; phylum Chordata; class Lepidosauria; order Squamata; family Cordylidae; genus Hemicordylus; species Hemicordylus capensis. The sequence goes on along the minus strand of NC_069660.1, from coordinate 245,272,625 downwards.
ACCACAGTCTCCTGTTAACATTATTGCAATTGTATTGTAAGATTTCTGTTACTTTTTCCAGCTGTTCCACCTGAACCAAACTGCTGAACAGGAAGAAAAAGCAGACACATTCATGATATATACAGCTGCAAGTGCAATATGTACACAATGCTATTGAAAGCTAATGTATGCCTCTAAAAATTCTATATCAATTTCTATAATTTAGTACAAAACATACAACTGAAACAACAGAGGTCATGCATGTTAGAAATTTTAGTCCATCTTTGTTCTGTATTGCTGTTGCTTGTTCAAAGACATAGCCAAAATCCAATTATAATTTTAGAAAATTTCACACACACACACACACACACACACACACACACACACACACACACACTAGTTTTCCTATAAGAGAATATTAATCTAATTTAAATATTGCTTTTCTGAAAAGAACAACAGTCCACAGCAGAACAAATTTTTGTAACACACTTAAGAGAGAAAATATAGTAGAAAAGAGTAAATAAGTAATGTATTTACTGTGTTCTTTGATGGTTCCCAAGCAGTGTCTACCTTGCCCACATCTTGCATGTCTTGGAGCTGACGAAGCTGTGACAAAGTATGATGCCTCAGGGCTTCATGCAGGGGAGTATCTCCATCTTTATCCTGGATATCCAGTTTAGCTCCAGCACGAACTAGAAGCTGGGGAAGAAGCAAAAATTCTGACATTTAGAGCATTTCATTTTTCATGTAAACAGGCACTGAGGAACCACCAATCTAATCAAACTTTGTAATCATGCTTGCAACACAAAAGTGTACAGACATGCTACACAAGGGAATTATACATTTATTCTGCATGGGAAGCTGCCTTATACTGAGCACTAGTCCATCTAGCCCTGTACTGTCTACACTGGCCAACATGATGAACAGTCTTATGTCAGTGTTCTGAGTTTCAGGGACTGCTGCTTGTAGAAGATAGCCCCTGAAGTCCTGTGTAAGAGTGCTCTTGTACAATTCCTTAAAATCAGTGTTGTGCAATTGTGGCAGTACTGATTTTAAGGAATTGCACAAGCATGCTATTGTACACGACCACTAGAGCTAAGCCCAGCAGCCTGGGCACATCGAAATCCTAACAGAAGTCTGAACATCATGTCAGCCACTAGCTGCCTGCAGTTTTTTCTCCTGAAGATGCCAGGGATCGAATCTGGATCCTTCTACATGCAAAGCACAAACTCTACCACCAAGTTGAAATCTCTCCTCAAAGAAGCACAGCATCTTTCAGACTACACTTCTAATTAAAATTTGTTTTTACCCACCTACATTTCATTTTGGGAAGCTCAACATCAATTGGCATGCTCTCTGAATGCAGTTTAATATATCAGAGTTAAGTAGGAAACTGGTAACAAGGGCTGTTAAATCAGCAGTTGCTTCAATTCTTCAAGACTGTTTACACACACACACACACACACACACACACACACACACACACACACACAAGCTGCACAGCAGGAGAGAATCTGATCTAGAAGCCTGGCAGTGTGTCACAGACCATCTGCCGCACATGTGAAACATCCCTCCACCTTTCCGAGCAGATGTCCCTGAAATGATTTTATTGCCTGGAAAGCTGCCAGCAACTACAAGAAGTTTATGTGTAAAGTCTTTTGAGTCAGGGTCCAGAGCCCTTGTGCTTCCAGTCCAGACATACGAGCTCTCCAATCGGTGAGAGAGGCATCTGTTGTCAATGAGACTTCTGGTACTAGAATTTTGAATGGAATGCCTGCCAGAAGATTTTCCTCTTTCGTTCACCATACTAGGGATCTCAGCATCATGTCCGGTAGGTGTAGAAGAAGGTTTTGGCTGCCCACATTCGGCCGAAAAGCCAATAAATACCATTACGGCAGTTTCCGCAGACTGTAGTAGTGCATGAGGCCATTAGCCTATCAACACCTGGTCTATGTGTGCCCGTTGTACTGGATGCAACTGCAATGCCAGCACCAATTTCCTTATTCTCTGGAATTGTTCTTCTAGAAGGTATGCTTGTGCCGATCCATGTCCAGTACTACACCTATGTATGGTAGTCTCTTGGAGAGTGTCAAATGTGACTTTCCAATTGATTTAGATGCCCAATGTTTCCAGAAGCGTCATCACGCATGTGATCTGCGAACATAACTCATCCTTTGTTCTTGCCATTATCAGCCAATCATTGAGTTAAGGATATACTGTTACCCCCTGCGTGCATAAATGTGTCACCACCACAGCCATGCATTTGGTAAAAACTCTCAGTGCTGTTGCCAGACCGAAAGGTAGCACATTGTACTGATAAATGTTCTGGCCCAGAGTGAATCTTAGATATTTCCTGCGACTGTCCTGTATGCCGATGTGAAAATACATGTCCTTGAGGACCAATAACACAACCCACTCCTTCCCATGTAGAAGAGGCAGGGAGCTTGCAACGAAATCATTTGGAACTTTCTCACATTAACATACAGGTTCAGCCACCACAGGTCCATTATAAGGTGAATGCCCCAGTCCCATTTGGGAATTTAAAAGTACCGGGAGTAGAATCCCCCCATATCTGGTTGCCCACTGTACAGAAGGAATCGCTTCTTTTCCAAGCAGCGTTTCCACCTCTTCCATTAAGGCCATCAGTGGTGTGTATTTCACTCCCACATACTCAAGCAATGTCTTGAACTCAATGGCATAACTGGTCTGGACTATCCGGAGAACACACCAGTCTGCTGTTATCCGGTGCCATGCTTGTGAATGTCTTGCCAGTCTGATGATGTGAACAGCATTGATGTTTGTAGTTGATGGTAGATGGTGCTGTCTTCTCCAATGGTGGTCATACATGTGGGCTTACAATGCAATCAAAGATGTTTTTGTTGCTGTAAAGCCTTAATGCATGCTCTCTGGTTGCTTTTTCTCTTCTGGTTGTATGGCTTTTTATTATATCTTTGGAAGGGTCTGCGGAATTCCTTCCAGCCGCTCTGGTGGTATGTGTTTTACCTATGGCTATAAGGTTGGTACCTAGAAGCAGTAAAGGTAGCTGCCATGGATGTAAAGGTATTTGCCATGTACTTGGATTTTTCCCACTTTTCCATGGTGGAATCGGTGCAGTTGCAGTACAAACCCTTGCCATCAAATGGCAGGGCCTCAATTTTTTTCTTTCATATCCACTTGTAAGGTGGTTGTGCACAGTCAAGTACGTCTACGTACCAAAATCGCTGACGCTAACAAGCAGGACATCTGGTAAATGCTTAGCGTTTCTTAACTGTTGTCTTGTCGCCAATGTTGCCTTTGCAAACACTTCAGAAACTTTCTTTTGGAACTCCTCTGGTGTCACATTATCCTTCTCCCGATAGAGCGAGTCCCACAAAGAATGTGTGTACTTTGACAAACACGCCATATAGTTTGCAACCTTAATTGCCAGGAATGTAGTAGAATACATCTTACATCCCAGAACATCCAGTTTCCTCCCCTCGTCAGCTGGAGTAGTACGCCGCTGCAAACTCTTTGACGAGGACACTGTCAATAACTAAGGAATTTGGGGTAGGATGTTTTAGTAACCATTGTCCTCTTCCTGTATCTTGTACAGGGTCGCAAGCCTCCTAGAAGTTGGAGTGGATGTGTGTAGCACCTGCCAAGCCGACTTGGCTGCCTTTGTTATCACAGGAAGCATAGGTAAGTACACCAGTTGAGCCACATTTGACTTCTTCACAGAATTGTAAGACAGGATTATCCAGCATACTAACTTTTTGTTTCCAGTCGAGACCAAGCATATCTGCCATTTAAGCAATTTGGAGACAAGATTTCGTTTCCTCAGTTGGGGATATAGCAGCCTCTGTCGGAACATCATCTTTTGGGTCTGAGTTACGACCTGTTGTCTGTGTCTGAGGAATCAGATTCGTAGTCATCTTCTGAGGATGCTGGATCTGCAGAACATGCACTAGGCCTCCCCGAAGATGAGCAGGAGCCGGAACTAACACTTTTACTGGCTTGTGAGACCACAAAAACCTTGGGTGTCTTCTGAGACTATGTCCATGTACCTGTCATGCACACTGATCTGTTTGCATTACATTCTGTACACACCTGTGTTGACACTGAAGCCTTTTGCAGTGGCTTCAGAGCCAACAGCTGAACAGCTGTCTGCACACTTGCATCCAGTTCCTAGACTGGAACGGGGTCATGGAAGGAGTCCTTGGTATCTCGGATAAATCCTCTTCCTTGATGCTGAGACCTTGGCTCAAGAAACCTTGAAATGCAACGCTGAAGGAGTGCTCTACCCTGATCCCAACACTGAAAGGACATTAAAAGGACTGGGCTGTTTTGAGATCCAAGACAGCCTCGGCAGCAGCAGCATCGAACACCACAGGCAAATGGTACTCCCACCTCGAAATCGACACAGACATTGGAGTCCTCAGCATCGATGGGGATTGCTGTGGTGTGGGTGCCAGTGAAAGACACTGTTCAATATTGAGTCCTACAAAATGAGTCCTTCCCCATTCAGGCATCGATTTCAATGGCAAGGGGTTCATCAGGCACTGTAATGGCGAAGGATTTGCCAGACATTGTAAGCCAGATAGAGAAGGGGTCATAGTGCTGGGCGGCAATAGACACCCCTCTTCCCCAATGTTTCTAACTCTTCTCCTTATGTTTCTTAGGGGGTGGGGAGCCGGACATCCTCTCGCCTCCACTTCTTTTCTTCCCAGGTGCTAGACAACCACACTCAGGCACCCATGGCTCTTTAAATGGGAATCCCTTCGACACTGATGGCCCTGGCATCGGAGATTTAGACTGTGTTTGCACTGCAGTCCCTGATGCTGATTTAGATACCATAGCTATCGATACCGAAGACTTCAAAACTCTGCCTGGAATCAGAGCTTCCTCCAGCAAAGCCACCTTCAAACATGCAACCCTATTTTTCAAAGTTTGTCTAGAGCAGGGATTCTCAACGTTGGGTCCCCAGATGTTATTGGACTTCAACTCCCATAATCCCCAGGCAAAGGCCACTGGGTCTGGGGATTATGGGAGTTGAAGTCCAATAACATCTGGAGACCCAACGTTGAGAATCCCCGGTCTAGAGAACGAGCTGCAAAAGAAGCACGCAGCAGCGTTATGCACCTCTCTCAGACACAGGCCGTGGCCATCCGTTGAGGGGAGCTTCCCTCCACAGCGCATGCACCTCTTAAAGGTGGTTTTTCCCTATAGGCTTGGGGCTCGTAAATGAGACATCTCAAGTATCGTCAAATCAAACAATCCGTGGTCATACAGTTTTCAAACACTTTGCTGAGGTATCATCATCTGTAAAACAAAAAATAATCCAACCAGTCCAAGTCGAACACAAATAAATATCCAGTCCAATCCGAGTCAAGTCCAGATATCCAACAATAAAACACTTTGAGTCTAGAAGAACCAAGCTGTGAGGCGCCAAACTGCCAATGTGAGCAGGCGCAAAGCATGTGTAGAGGTGGTTGCTACTTCTGCTACTACCTGCCTAATTCAGCTTCCCTTGTGAGACTGCAGCCTGCTGCCTCTGGGTAACATCTGTCGGACGTGTGTGCAGGACTAGGGATAGGGTGGGTGACTCAGCAGTTCCTGGGGTCATCTGCCCAGCTCTGGACCTTTATAGGAATGCTGCCTGTTGTGGTGGGGTCGCCACCACCCCTTTGGGGGAGCCACTTAAGGGGATAATGAGGGCAAGGGCCAGGCTGTTTGGCTTAGGATCCCTTGTGGCGTGTGAAGGTGGGCAGCTATTTTAATTTGGCTTCCGTTTGCAATCCAGGATGATTGCCAGGAACTTGTCTGGGTCTGTCTGGAGATGGGGAGACAGAGGGTGTATGCATTGATTATGGGGCAGCTATTCTAGTGGTGGGGAATAGAAGTATTAACGTTGACAGGTCAGCAGGCCATTGCAGGGGAAGGGAAATCAGAAACTTAATTATTGTTTCTCCTTCTGGCTGTCCTGCCAGCTCTTTGACCTTGGAAATCAATGCCAACTACCCACAGAGCCTCATCATGCTCTTTTGTAATGCCAGGTCGGTCCACAATAAATCTGAAATCATCCATGATCAGATTCTGGATGAAGGGGCTGATCTGGTATGTATTACAGAGACTTGGTTAGGGGTTGCTGGTGGCCCAGTCTGGTCCCAGCTTCTCCTTCCAGGGTACTCTGATAAGAAGCAGGAGAGGACATGTGGGCAGGGAGGTGGAGTGGCCGTGGCCTATAAGAACAATATCTCCCTTGTCAGGATCCCTGTCAAAGTGTCTGACCATACTGAATGTGTGTACCTAAGTTTGGTGACCAGGGATAGACTGGACTTCTGGTGGTGTACTGATTGCCCCATTGCCCAACAGAGTCCCTAACTGAGCTGATAGACTTGATCTCGGGCTTGGCGTTGGAGTCTCCCAGGCTTCAATGTTTACTTTGGGACCAATTTGTCCAGGGCAGCTCAAGAGTTCATAGCGGCCATGGCAACTATGGGCCCAGTCAGAGTGGTCTCGGGACCGACGCATATTGCTGGTCACACACTTCATCTGGTCTTTCACTCTGAACAGGGTGGTGTCCGTGGGCAGAGACTCCGGTGATTTCCCCATTTTCATGGACGGACCACCATCTGGTTAAGGTTGGACTCACGACCACATCCCACCTTCACAGGGAAGGGGAACCCATTAGTATGGTCCACCTGAGGTTATTGGATCCAATAAGATTCCGATAAGCCTTGGAGGGATTTAGTGTTGGGTCAGCTGGCGATCCTATCGACCCTCTGGTGGAGAATTGGAATAATCAACTCACCAGGGCAGTGGACACAATCGCTCCTAAGTGTGCTCTCCAATCCACTTTGAACCTGGCCCCTTTGTATACAGAAGAACTACGGGGGCTGAAGTGCCGAGGTAGACGACTAGAGTGCAAGTGGAGAAAGACTCGACTTGAATCCGACAGATTACTACATAGAGCACATTTGAAGATCTATGCTCAGGTGATAGATGCAGCAAAGAAGCAATTCCTTTCCTCCCATATTGTGTCTGCAAGTTCACATCCAGCAAAGTTGTTCAGGGTTGTGAGGGGGCTAATGTGTGCCCCTTCCCCCTCGAATCAGTACTTGGAACCAACAATTACTTGCTGTGACATTTTTAATGAGTTTTTTGTGGACAAAATCTCTTGTATTTGGGCTGACGTAGATTCAAACTCCACAATTGTTACAGTCTGATGCCAAGGTTCCAGTAGCTCCTCTTACATGGCAACTCTGGATTAATTACAGTTTGTGACTCCTAAGGATGTGGACAAGTTGCTTGGAGTGGTGCAGCCTACCACCTATCCTCTTGATCCTTGTCCGACATGGCTTATACTATCTGGCAGGGAGGGTGTTGTAGAGGGCCTGGTAAAGATTATAAATGCTTCTCTGAGGGAGGGCAGGATGCCTCCTTGACTTAAGAAGGCAATAATCAGACCACTTCTGAAGAAGCCTGCACTGGATCCCTCAGAGTTAAGCAACTACATGCCTGTCTCCAACCTTCCATAGGCAAAGTGATTGAGAAGATGGTGGCCTCCCAGCTCCAGGAGGTCTTGGAGGAAACAGATTATCTAGACCCATTTCAAACTGGCTTTCGGTGGGCTATGGGGTGGAGACTGCCTTGGTCGGCCTGATGGATGATCTCCAATTGGGAAGTGACAGAGGGAGTGTGACCCTGTTGGTCCTTTTGGATCTTTTGGTGGCGTTCGATACCATAGTATCATTCTGGAACATCTGAGGGGTTTGGGGGTGGGAGACACTGCTTTGCAGTGATTCCACTCCTAACTCTCAGGCAGGTTCCAGATGGTGTCCCTTGGAGACTGTTGCTCGTCGAAATTTGAACTTTCCTATGGTATCTCTCAGGGCTCCAAATTGTCTCCGATGCTGTTTAACATCTACATGAAACCGCTGGGAGAGATCATCAGGAGATTTGGTGCAGGGTGTTATCAGTATGCTGATGACACCGAAATCTATTTCTCCATGTCAACATAATCGGGAGAAGGCATAACCTCCCTAAATGCCTGCTTGGAGGCAATAATGGGCTGGATGAGGATAACAAACTGAGGTTGAATCCAGATAAGATGGAGGTACTTATTGTGTGGGGTTTGAACTCTGGAGACGATTTTGATCTGCTGGTTCTGGATGTAGTCATACTCCTCCAGAAGGAACAGGTACGCAGTCTGGGGGTGCTTCTGGATCCGAACCTCTCTCTGGTGTCCCAGGTTGAGGCAGTAGCCAGAAGTGCTTTTTATCAGCTTTGGATGATGTGCCAGCTGCATCAGTTTCTTGAGATGTACGACCTCAAAACAGTGGTACATATGCTGGTAACCTCTAGGCTGGATTACTGCAAGGTGCTCTATGTGGGGCTGCCTTTATACATAGTCCAGAAAGTTGGTCCAGAATGCAGCAGCCAGGTTGGTCTCTGGGTCATCTAGGAGAGACCATATTATTCCTGTGTTGAAAGAACTACACTGGCTGCCGATAAGTTTCTGCGCAAAATACAAGGTGCTGGTTATTACCTATAAAGCCCTAAAGGTATTTAAGCCCTGGGTATTTAAGACAACGTCTTCTTCACCATGAGCCCCACTGCTTGTTAAGATCATCTAGAGAGGTTTGTCTGCGGTTGCCGCCAACTCATTTGTCGGCTACTAAGGAACCTTCTCTGTTCCTGCTCCTGGACCTTGGAATGCGCTCCCTATTGAAATAAGAGCCTCCCCATCTCTGGCAACTTTTAAAAAGGCACTGAAGACACGTGTATTCATCCGGACTTTTAATTAGATTTATGGTTTAAATTTTTTAATGTTGGTTTTAAACGATTTTAATGTTAATAGCACTTAGCACTTACATTTATATACCGCTCTATAGCCGGAGCTCTCTAAGCGGTTTACAATGATTTAGCATATTGCCCCCAACATTTCTGGGTACTCATTTTACCGACCTCAGAAGGATGGAAGGCTGAGTCAACCTTGAGCCCCTGGTCAGGATCGAACTTGTAACCTTCTGGTTACAGGGCGGCAGTTTTACCACTGCACCACCAGGGGCTCCTTAATGACTTTAATTGCTTTTATTTTAATGTAAACCACCCTGAGCCATTTTTGGAAGGGTGGTATATAAATAAAATTTAAAAATTTAAATTAAACAAACTAACAAATAAATGCAAACCAGGGCAGACCCTGATTAGTAAAGAGGACAATTCATGCTTACCTATCCTTCTATTTGTATTAACTACTTATTGTGCTTACACAATTCTAGTAACTCACAATAGATTTTGGATAGGCATGGAATGAAAGTGACAGTCTCCCTATAAGAAATGGGAGCACACAGTTCTTAGTGAAATGCTTCTCCTATTTTTGGTATGATTTTTGATGCATCTTTATCACTGTAGATATAAGATATAAGACCTTCCAAAACAGCATCTTATTGGTAAAATATATCCTTTCCTTTCTGAAGAGACTTCTAAACTATTGTTCATTCTCTTATTTTATCCAGGCCTGGCTACACTCTTTTTGTTATATTCCCTATAAAGTAAAGTGTGCCGTCGAGTCGGTGTCGACTCCTGGCAACCACAGAGCCCTGTGGTTGTCTTTGGTAGAATACAAGAGGGGTTTACGATTGCCTGTGCTGCTCTCTGATTCAGAGTCTGCTGTTACATCTAGAGTTGCTAAATACTGTGCTGCTGCCATTAATACTCATCGGCGGATGATTAATAAGGGAATTTTATTGTTTTAATTTAATTTATATTATCTATTTTATTGTTATTGATACATTGTATCTTAACTAATTTTTAAATTTTTATTTGCTGATTTCTGGTTCTGGTCAGTGACCGTAACAATAAAGACTGAGACTACGATTGCCTTCTCCTATGCAGTATGAGATGATGCCTTTCAGCATCTTCCTATATCGATGCTGCCCGATACAGGTACCAGCAGGCATTCAAACCAGCAACCTCATGCTTGCTAGGCAAGACAGATACGTAAGTTTTGGGTGGTATAAAAATGTGTTGAATGAATAAATAAATAAATAAATTCCCCACCGCGCCATATAAAAAGTAGCTGACATCCAGACTAATGTTGTATTTGTGTACACATGTTGCACTAAGCAGACAGAGTATGCCACATCAGGAGCTTGCACTCCAGACTAGTGCTGTGCAACAATGCAAGAGCACAATTTTCAACAACCCCACAAGCTTTACCCAGCTATTTATTTTATTATATAATTGATTACATTTATATACCGCCCCATCCAAACGGCTCTGGGCGGTGTGCAACAATTAAAATAAAACTCACAAATCAATCCTTGAAAAACAATAATTACAGAACAATTTAAAAACAGCATAAAACCCCTAACAATTAAAAGATTTAAAACAGTTTAAAAACCCTGAAAGGCCAGGCCAAACAGATAGGTTTTAAGGGCTCTCCTGAAAGCCAACAATGAACTCAGGGAATGGATTTCTGCCGGGAGTGCATTCCACAGCCAGGACCAGCTACAGAGAAGGCCCGCCTCTGAGTTGCCACCAGATGCACCGGTAGTACCTGGAGATGGACCTCCTCAGATGACCTTAACATGCGGTGGGGATCATGCAGAAGGCGGCACTCTTTAAAGCTAACCCAGACCAAAGCTGTTCAGGGCTTTAAAGGTAATATAACCAGCACTTTGTATTTCGCCCGCAAACATATCAGCAGGCAGGGCAACTGTTTTAAAACAGTCGTAATATGGTCTCTCTGGGTTACCCCAGCAGCGTCTGGCTACTGCATTTTGAACTGAAGTTTCTAAATTACATACCTAGGCAGCCCCACATAGAGCGCATTGCAATCGTCAAGCCTGGAGGTTACCAACTGATGCACCACTGTTTTGAGGTTGTCCTCTTTAAGGAATGGACGCAGCTGTCGATTCAGCTGAACCTGACAGAAAGCACTCCTGGCCAAGGCCCCCACCTGAGATACTAGGGTGAGGCCTGGGTCCAGGAGTACCCCAGTGCAAGCTATACAACCATCTTGCACTCAAATTACTTTCAGGAGATTGTCAAACTGGTTTTTGCTAAGCAATGACAACCCTTATATTACAAGGTATATCCCAAATTTTGTCCTCGTTGCTAGAAAAATTAGGGAGAAATAGAAGGAATTCAAGATGAGATCACTGTTTGCTCTAAGGCGAGCGCACATGTGCACGCTCACAAGTTTTTGAATGTCTGCTCAGTTCATTTTTGATTCTGCTCAGGTTGAATCAGGAAGGCCTCATTCTGAATGCAAGTGCAATCCATCAATGTTAAGTTTAATGACTGCTCTGCTCTCCCATGCTTCTGATTCCCCTCCATACCAGAGCCAAGTCCTGCAACAGAACAATGTTCCAGCAATGGACTGGACATTTCAGGCTGAAATTTCAAAGCATGACCTCTCTCTCTGCTCTGCTGGACATTTCAGGCTGAAATTTCAAAGCATGACCTCTCTCTCTGCTCTGCTTTTTATTCTGCCCCCTCGCCCTTCAAATAAGTGAGCATCTGATAAGCTCATTTTCCCCCTTTTCTTCCTTTTTCTTTTTCTTTTTGGCCAGTTAGTCCAGGGAAGCCTCACTGCCTCTATATGAAACATTTGTAGGAGCAGGCAGGAACAGAAAGATATTTTCACCTCTTTCAAGGTACCACTGCTGAAAAAGCCCAAAGAATAGACAGAAGCAGTATTCATGAATAAGGGTTCTGCATGTTCACAGACCACTATGGAACTCCACTCTCCAAACTTTGTCAACTCTTGCCCTCTCACAGCATTAACACCTCAGGGAAATCTTTTCCCCAAATCCCCTCCCTCTCTGTTGCAGCGTAATTACTTATCCTCTATAACTCACTGAACAAGCCACCAACTTCAACTGAGAAACAAGGGTTTGATATTTATTACTAACTAAGCATGGGTAAGAAAACGACAGACAGACTAACAGTCGCTTATGCAGAGAGAGGGAGAACCTGTCAGTTTGAAATGAGGACAGCAAGTAAAGAGCAGACAAATAAACCATGACTCCACTCAAGCTGGTAAGAGATATTCATATAGAAAAGCATGCCCCATACAGAGAACTGAGACAATGTCCATGGCAAAATCCCAACACACTCTCCCCAATAACATTACACCCATAAGAAATGTTTACCCGTTGATCCCACAACACTTCCTTCTCTGTCTCTCCTGTCAGGTTTTTGGGGTTTTTTAATAGTTTTGCTCACCTATTAGACTTCAGAAGAATAAAAATCAGAACTCCACATCACAGATAAGTTTTACAGGTGTACAAGACAGCCAATACCTGAAGTTACATGTAACATCCTAATCCAGAAACTGGTAATTACACTGGTATCTACATGAGGTCCTATAGATACAGAACGTCCCCTTCTACTCCAGTGAATGGTGGTCAAAGGAAGTTGTCAAGCCCTTATATGCCTAATCTATAGCTGATCCTTGTGGTCTATTATAGGCACCTTACCCGCACTATTTGAGTATGTTGTCGTTCAACGGCAAGATGCAGTGCAGTTTGTTGGTTTACATTCTGGATATCCAAGTTAGCACTGCCCTGAAAGAGAAATCCCAGTTGCTGTTCATTAATATAATAAAAACCAACTACATAGCCCTGAACTGGAAGTCGTCTTGAGATGCTCATGGACAAAAAATATGTGTCTAGGGAGAAGACATGCTACTTTCTCCCTAGTTCTCAGAAGCTGAAATCTACCAAGATATTCAGTTAGTAACTTGCCAATGTGCTTAGAACAACTACTTCTAAATAAATAAGTTTGCCAAATCAAACATGCAAGTAGGGATGTGCATGAACTGTGGTTTGAGCACTTTTCGGGCAGGGGGACTGGGGACTTTAAGACAAGTCCTTACCTGCTCTCCGCCACCCCATGCAGCTCCCTATGTGTGTGTGGGAGGCCTGCACAGTGTCAGCATGCACATGGCATCTGCACATACGTAGGCACCATGTGCATACTGACACCACGTGGGACTTCAAGGGACGTGCACCACCCCAGCAGGAAGCTACATGGGGTGGCGGAGAGCAGGTAAGGGTCTTTTCTCCTTTTTCTTAAAGTTCCCAGTCCCTTTACCTAAAACGTGCTCAAACCGTGGTTTGCGCACATCCCTACTTGCAATGACAACACAAATACATTCAAGCTGATAAAAATTGAGGGAGTGAAAACATGTTTGTACTTTTCTGCAAAGCTAGTCTTGTATTGCAAAGCCTCAAATGAGGTTCACAGCAAACCTTTTCGTGGTAATAATAATTTTACTCGAACAGAGCTTATCTAGGCCTAAAGCTTGATTCCAACTGCATGGACATGTTAAGGTCGTCACTTCTTCAGAAGCATCAAACAGGGAGACATAAAGGAAGAGCAAGCACTGGAGCTACTGAGAATCCCAGTGGATTTGACTGTGTTAACAGTAAAACTGCATTATCACCTTTGTCCTAGAATTCCAGTTCCATTCAACCGCAGTAACTACCTGTAAAAATATTTATCTATGACAGTGTCACTATTAATGACACTAATAAAGTGAACAAAATGCTACATGAACTGGTGACTATACAAAACAGTCACTATCACAGGAATGGCAATATGCACCTTTCCCACTCTTTACACCCCTACAACCAAACCAATTATCACATAGGCACAGAAGTGAGTTTGGCAGACTATGTAGACATATTTCAAGTCGTGAATTGCATTCATGCCAAAACAACATTAAGTACCTGATGCACCAAGAGTTCTGCCACTTCCACATGATTATTAAGTGCTGCCAAATGCAAGGCAGTATAACCATCATCTTTTTTCTCATCCACAATCCATGGTCTGGGGAGCTTGGAGAGCAATACCCGCATTGCACTGAAAGACACACACAAAATATGCACTATAGATATTAACACTGATATATTATCCTGCAATAGTAGCACAAACCATTTGGCTTAGAATGAAGTACAAAGATGTAATGATTAAATTATGGAAGCTTGAAAGGTCTTATTTTTCCAGCACTTTTAAACCACATTTAACTAAATGTTCCCAATTCAAGATAAATGAGAACAGTACTCACATTATTATAGAAGTTATTTCAAAAGTTAATAAATCAAAATCAATTTCCCCTAGAAGTTTGTCAGCCTGTTGCTTTCCCGATACAGTTTGCTAATCAGGACATTGATACAATGTGTACAGTAGTATTCAGCTGAATATGGAGATTTCCTGTACTTCCAGTGGTATGCAATGGCTTTTTAAACAGCCATTAGTATTCTTAGAGTTTAACATACGTTTTTTAACCAACCTCATTCAGAATCCAGCAATGCAGACACAGCATCATATGGAATATATAGTCACACATTTATTCAATCTTTTATAAAATCATTTGAATAGAATGAGCAGGCACGGGCATATGTAAAGTCTCCACATAACTTACTCTATCTCAGTTTCCAATTTCCTTCTTTCTCCCACCCCCTGCTTCTGTATTATTACTTCATGTTCTGGAATGAAGTCCATTTAGCTCACGTAGCAGTTGGTGCTCTTCAATCTGCCAGATTGACATTACATACCTTTCTTCTCCTAACATGCATGAATGGAATTTAATACAGGATTCTGTGGCAGCAATATGAAATGGTGTCACCAAGAGTAGTAAATTTAATTTTTCTGATATGCAGACTAGTATGTGGGCCTTAATTCAGTCTTTTCCTCTTAAAACTAATTTTATGCTTCAACACATCTTTTTGTTTCCTCCTCCAAACCTTCCTAATTCCTTCAGAACATAGACAGAACTGAATACTATGGTTGAACAGAAGGTGCGGTAGAGCTGGAGTACAGGCTACCTGTGGTCAGGGTGGTGGGGGAGGAAGAGAAGAGACAGAAAAAGAGTAGGTACCCATTTTATGGCATTAAAATCCTATTTTATATTGTCCTTGTAGTACCACCTTATATTGTTAGCATGTCTTTTTTAGGGGTGATCCAATCAGCCATCACATCCTGTAAATCCTATCTCAATAGGTACAGATATGAGCTTCTTGCCACCAACTACCACCCGCAACAGCCCTCCCAGAAACAGAGAGCTATGATCACATAAGGGCTGAACACAAATGACACATTAAAGGTCCATCTGGACCAGCTCTTATTTGCAGAGTATTCTCCTCCAGACGGCATTTTATCCAGACGTGCAAATGAAGTATAGTTAATCTAGTCAAATCTATGCAATACACTAAAGAGGGTAGCTTTCCCTCCACTCCAATAACACTTCTATAAAAATCAAACACACTATCCCTAATGTACAAAGTAATATTCATAAAATATATTACAGTATTTCCTAAAGCAAGCAGCCCTCCAGTTGACAAGGGTTTTTAAATAAAACAGAGCTTATATTTCTTCTACATCCCTTATTAAGGGATTTCTTCAAGAAAAGTTAGCCCTCATGCCTCACTCTGATCGAAAGCTAAACAACTGCCTTACAGAAAAAAATCATTTTAATAGTTGCTTATTCTGAGTTGCCCTTCATTTTGATATCTAGTAAGTGTATACCTCTAGAAGCAGTAACAGTTGCACCAGGTTTAAATTCCAGTTTAATTTAAAACAAAAACAAAAACAAGAACACACAAGAACCCATTTTATTTGGCAGTGCTAAAAACATGTCAGTAGAAATGACTGAGCAGTGTTGGGACTGCAGGACAAACAATCAATAGGCAGAGAAAAAGAAAGAGCTACCTCTGCTTCTGGAACAGCAACCAACAGCCGACAGACTATTTTTTGCAATGGTTGACTAAATATGGTCAGGGAAGAGAGAGCAGAGACAGCCTGTTTGCCTGGGAGTGGATGTTTCGAATGTTTAGCTGCCTATAAAGCTGAAACAGTTTTACTCGTGCCCTCCAAATGGCAAATGGATCCAGCCTAAGTCGCATGCATGTGAGAGTCCTGACCTCAACATGATTTGACCTCTGAAGATGGAAAAAACGCTACAACGGGGCTGACTGGAAACTAAAATCCAAGCAAGAACAGATGAAATGCAACATCTACAGAGCAAGAAAGAAAACAATTTCTCGGGAAGGGGGTGGTGATGGTAAAGGTGCATGCGAAATTTTTAATGTCTCGTGAACATTTTCTCTTTAGTTGCTTTCAGCTGACAAGCATGATGAGTTTATCCTTCTTTGGGATTCCTAGCAGCCTTATCCTGGATACTTTACTCAGTCTTGCAGGCACAAGGAACTTATCTCTACACGTCCGGACTTCAGTATTTAGGAACAAGTAGGAGATACCTATTAACAATATTGCTCGCGTTTTGGTTATAACTATATTAGAAAGTGAAATATGTATTCACTGACACCTCCCCCCTGCTCCCCCTCCCACATAATGAAGAGCTGAATCAGCGAATAGAGTGAACGAACACTCAAGATGAGATGGCTGCTGCTGATGTCTCTCTCTAGGTCATTACCTCTCTTCCAACTGCAAATGCTGCATGATAAGCTTACAGGTAACAGAGAATTAGAAATCCTGAATTATGCCACATGTTTCAAGGATTCCTGTCTGCAGGTATCATTTACTGGATTGTATTTTGTTATATTACTCTCTATTGTAGGTACCGCTTATTGCCAGTGTGTTTAATTACCCAATATTTTTAGTGTAAAGAGATTTAGAGAAATCATTTTTAATCCAAACATGGCAGATTACTTGTTTGAAAGGAAATCTTGTTTTAGTAGTGTCTTAAGTGTAGTACCCACTGATATCTAAACATGTTTAAAAGTAGTAATTTTAGAAAAATGCATTCTCTCATTCTCCCTTCAAGTTGCATCTAACTAGCATTTTGCAACTATTTCATTGTAAGTGCAAAAACAGGATGGCAATGCTTTAATTACAAGATACTTTTAGTAAGACAGAATGTTAAAAACATTTTATTTTGGAGCAAGAATACAATCCAGTTCAAATCTGAAATGAGCAAGTTGCAATTCTTATGCTGCATTGCTGTTTCTCCTTGTAGTACTGTGCTAGCACTGCTAAGCTCTGATTTGCTCTCTATCAGCTGCACTAGTTTTTTTGTCATGGGCTGCAGAAATTGAACATTCACTATTTTCTTCTTGTCTCAGGACTCTTAAAATGCTCTACTTAAGCGTTTATCTAAATAAGGAGTCCAGTGAAAACATATTTCCTGTATCAGATCACAAATCCAGCTTTACAAATGTGATTATACATCTCTCAAAACTATAGTCTACATATTTCATCTCTTTTAAAAAATCTGACCTCATAAGTGCAAGCAAATTCTAAATGATTCTTGCACATAAATCTTGTCCTTTTGATACCACACTAAACAGATTCAACAGAACAATGTGGAATGTATTAGGCCGCTATATATCTCATGTGTATCCAAACAGATAACTGTGGCAAGCCTGCGAATAATTCTGTTGTGAAATTCATGAACTATCATGAGAAGTTAACTATTCCAAAATTATTTAGTAAGGATCAGCTCACAGTATGAGCATTACAGTCAACTAATCCTGCAGTTTATGTCCACCACCCCACCCCTTTAAAGTTTGTCATCTCTGCAACATCCTCAGACATTTCAAAAAAACAAAAAACGATGGGAAGAAAATATATCTGGGACTTTTAAAAAGCAGAATATTATTTCAATTTCATTTGGATATTTGGCTTCAAGCATCAATATACAACAGACTGAACGATGATTGAAGGTACCAAAGGCAACTCAAGCTCAAAGTGGAGTACAACTCCCATTTCATGAAGGTATTTTGTACAGCCAATCTTCAGTGACTGTTCTTCATTTGCAAACTTCGCAGACAGAAAGCGGCAGCAACGAAAGTCCAGAAAAGTACTTGAAATCTTCATGACAGAATAATGAATATTAATATGCTCTAAACTACTGAGCAGGTAAACTACACTGTGGAATTTACACTCAGTAATAAAGCCAATTTTATATTAAGAATTAAAAAACACTGTTCTTGGAACTAATTGGGAACAATCATTTTGCACCTTAGGATAATGGAGAGCAAGAAAAATGCTTTTCAGCATCATCATCCAGCAGATAGTTCAGCAATTATCAAAACCTGCCCAGAGCACATACTTCTTTATGTACCCATATGAAGATAGAACACTATGGAATGTAAAGAAGTATGTATTTTTGGCAAGTGAGAACTACCAGTAAGAGAAAGCTGAACAAAAGAGGAACTCTCTTTCAGTGTTCTCTCTAATTGTTTTCATCTGTGTGTGGAATTAGATTTGTTCAGGGAGGCAGAATCAAGGCAGTGTGTGTGCACATGCATTCAGGGTGTGGCCTTCCTGATTCAACCTGAGCGGGATCGAAAATTAACTGAGCGGACATTTTAAAAATGTGTGAGAGTGTGCACATGCACACGCCTTAGAGGGAACACTGCTCTCTGGTCTACTTTAGGTGAAATTAACTTATAATGGTACCAGGCAAAAAGTAATATGAAAGCACTTATTTAGAATAATGTTGTAAAACATTAACATTTGCCTAAAACATGAAGGGTGTTAAGTGTGCTATTCATTAGCAACAATCCAACTTTGGTTGTACAGGCATATATTTTCTATAAATTCCAAATGTAAGGAAATAAAATCAATCACATTAGAATATGTAATAAAATTCAACGTTATTGTCCGAATATTACTACTAACCATCAAAAATGTTAATTGATCAAACTTGTAAGGTTTTCTAGCCAGAACTGTCTTCTAAAAAACCCTAAGTGTCTAGTTCTGGAAGGTTTTTGGGAAATTATCTATAGCCATCAAGTAGTACACTGATTAAGATGAAGTTTGACAGCTAAACTTCTGTACATAAAGATATGAAAAATGTGATTAAAATGTATTAAACATACCTGAAGTTCTTTCTAGGGATGCGCACAAGATGGTTTGGCACATCCTTTGGGAAGCACCAAAGTGGCTCGGGCACCCACAGCCGAACCAGTTCGGCAGGGCAGGGAGCGGTTCCCTTAAGGAGCAAGTAAGCAGGTCGTTACCTGCTCCGCTGCCACCCGGCTGCTTTTCCAGGCACAGTGCTTGCTCAAGCAAAGGCTGCGCACACAGATGTGGTGCTGTTCCCAGAAGGCTGCATGTGGCATTGGCATACACATGGCCAGTGTATGCCGGCCATGTGCATGCTGATGCGGCCTGCAGGGAACAGCACTCAGAAATGGGAGAGGGGTGGAAGCGGAGCAGTTAAGGACTTGTTTACCTGCTCCTTAAGGGAACTGCTCCCCGCCCCACCCACACCTGCATAAATGGCTCATGAACATCCTTAGGTCTTTCCACACATTCATCATAATGTGCAAGCTCAACCCACAGACGAAAGATTGACCTTTGCTCATCTTACCTACCTGCCTCGAGTGTTTAGTTAGAAATCTGTCATGCATTTATTTGCTTACTTGCAACCCTTGGTGTCATAGGCAGTATGCCAATGACACCAATTGTGCTTGCTTCCCTTTGCTGATGTGTCGGAACACAAGTGTTATGTGTGTCAAGACCTATGCACGTGGTCTAATCTTTACTCCAATAGTTTTGAAGAATAAAGATCTTGAGTTATTGGATGCTCTTTTGGAAAAACTGACATGCTATTCAGAAATAAGTGTGCTGACGCAATGCAGGCAGGTTGTGATTCTACAGCCATACTGTGTGTTTAATATACTCAGTTCAGAGTTAGTATCAACAGGACTTAAGTAACTTGGTCTTGAAAGGCCCAACATGATATTTAAGCAGATCATCAAATGCTAAGAGGAAATAAGCAGCTATTGTGATGCATGGCAAGACTGCTAATTGTACAAAAGCATGAGAAGTAAATAAATGTGTGAGAAAATGCAAAATAGGTAGTTTACATTTATGGTGCAGTGGTGTCTAGGCCATCTTGCACCATTTACTAGATTATGTGACAAGCAGCCTCTATATTCCCATTCAGTTAACACACGAGTCTTCTGCCACAAACCAGATGCAACTAGTTTCCAAGGTCTCAAAGACAGAAATCTGAGTTTTCTGGCTGGTATCCAGAATGCTATTTTTATTAAAAGCAGCAATAAGTATTTGAATTGGCTTACAGAAATTTGCAACAATACTGCTATTGGTTAACTCTCCACCAAAAAACCTACAATTAAATGTCTGCCCTATTCAGTAGGGCAGACATTGGTGAGAACCATGTGAAAAATAGAGCTGAAACATATTAAAAAGATGCGATTTCACCTCAGATAGATTAATGTTCCATTTCACGAGCCCAACTACTCAAATATTACAGATGCTCTAACATGAAATCCAATAATTATTAAACAGAGGTACATTTAGATATTAAGATTTTCACAGATGAAGTTATGGACTCTAACGTTTCTCATTATGTGGAAAACCCACCAAAAATTTCCAAAATTTATCTTATAACTATATACATTTGTACACACAAAGATCATTCTAAGATGGTTGATAATGTTGAAAAGTTATCAACATGACTATAATAATATTTATAATCAGAGTGTTGAAGTAACTAGCAGCAAAGTTGGCACAGCTATTTATAAAGTACTGTCCATTTCTACTAGTAGCACATCTAATAACCTATTGAAGAGTCACATTTAAAATTTACTTTGTATATGAGCTGCAAATTATGTATATTCTCCTGCAGCACTATTGTAAACAAAAAGCAGAACAAAACTTAGATAAAACCTCTGAGGACTCATGTTAGTATTTCTCTTAGAACGCTGTCAGTTATTCTAAAATGTCACCTCCATCATTTAGATCAGCTGTTGAATTCTAGCTAAGCACAAGTTGAACTGTGGACATCTGCTGACACAGTTGTAACTCAAACATCTGAACCATTTTACTGACAAGGGTAACAGATGCTGACATTATCAAATGCTACTATGCTTCTTTCCATGGTCATTTTGTCCCGATATGGCCAGTACATGAAACTCTATTGCCATCCAAAGCAACACTTGAGCAGCTGGACCTGTACAACAGTTTCCATGTTACTGATAAAAATAGACACCAGTTTTTATAGCTGCCTTAAATGTTCTAGTCCAAGCAACACACACTATGTGTATCAACTGCTTTGAAAACCTTTTTGTTGAAAAGTGGCATGTAAATAATAAATAATAAACATGACAAAAATGTGTATTTACAAAAATCTTACTTCCACCAGCAGACTCTGCACAATTTACATTTAATGTATGATTATCATGTGGATTGAACTAATACTGCAGCTCTCTAACTTGGCTAAGTATTCAAAGGCTTTCAGCGAAATACTATTTTTTGACATCTGCCATTTTAAAAAACCATTAATTTTTAGCATGCAGACTGCATGACCATTTAACTCCAGTGTCAGATTTTGCAATATGTAACTATAACTTCAACCCAAAAAAGGTGCAAACAAAAAAAGTTTGCTTCCATCAAAATGTTATGTTCCATCTATACGCAAAGAGGAATGTTACTACAAAAAAAGCCTTACAAAACAGTATTTACTCTGGATATATAAAATTGGGTTTATACTTGAGAACAGTTTCAGAAGCACTCGACTATTACAAGTAGCAAGCTGAAACACTGCTCCATATTCACCTCCCCAATCAGCCATCCTAATCAAAAGTTACAGTGAAATGTACAGTAGTATTGCCTCACTAATATACTTCCTTTGGGGTAATAATGATCCCCAAAGAGTCAAGACACATATATTCTTAGTATAGCAAAACTAAATGATAAGGAAAAGTTCTAAATTTTAAGGGCTGTTTTTTTATTTTATGATAAAGAAAATCTATGCCTACAAAAATCATGAGGGCAAGGAGCTAATTATTCTAAGCCATGTGTTTCTTCTGTGACCTACCAAACACTTGGGTTTCACTTAAAACAACTCACCTCTACTTTATGAAAAGCTGGAAGTAGTGAAATCCCAGGAATTTCAAACTGACAACAATGTATACTTCTTACAATGTCCTTTAGCACAAATATTAAATAGCTGTACCCTTCCTAAACTTCAATGCTTTGCTAAAGCTGGTAAAATGGAACCAAATCACCTATTTAATGGATTTGGTCCCCTTCAACCAGCTGTAGCTATGTATTGATCACTACAGGACAATGCTTTTATCAGCAAGGTATTTTAATAAGGGGAATATGAGAATATGCAAGAAAAAATGTCCTTAGCAATGGTTAAGTACATAATTTCAAGCAAGCTATACAGTAAGATTGAGCATCACTACCAACTCTGGGCAATCTAAAAAGAAGATATTTGCTTTCCAAGGAAGTTCTATATTAGAAATTATTCCCATGCTGTATATTAATAAATCCTTGAGACTTGCTTTGTGTCACTTGCTTTGTTCTTGCTTTTAAAGAAGTCGTATGGCAGTTCCCACAAAATAAAATATTTAATAATTATGTGCTACAGTTGCCTCTACTTTAGTGGCAGTTCTGCTTTTCTCAAATCTAAATTGAAGAATATCATAGTGAACTTATTTTCCTTAATATTGTATTATTTTTCTCCAAATAAAGAAGGAAACAAAAATCAAGGGAATGATCTAATGAAAGATATGCCCTGCCACAATTAAAAAAAAATGCTTAGAATGGAATTGTTTTGGAGCAAACACAGAGTCAATCCTGCCACTTAAATTAGCTCACACCACTATATGCTTAGGGAAAGGTTAAAACTTTTAATATACACTAGCTGGGCCAGGCACAGAGCATCTGCACTTACAGCCGACCCACTGCCTTTTTCTCCCCCATCCCCACCACCGGCCCACCCAGCTTTCTGGCTGGCTGGTGGACCCGCTTCTCCCCCCCCCCCTTCTCTGCCCCACCCCCAGCACTTTCTGGCTGGCGGGCAAGCCAGAAAACTGGCCCACCATCACCTCCCACCCACCCGCCTCCTCCCAGAAGCCAGGCTGGCCCGCCACCGCCTCCTACTCCCACTGGCTGGGCCGGCCCGCTGCTGCCTCCTCCAGCCGCCAGCCAGCATCACTATTTTCAACCTCGCCCCAGTCGCTATCCTATCCGGCAGCTGTGTGTGAACTCTCACAAGAGCTGCCACGCATATGATTAGTGTCGGGTACATTTAAGAGAATTAAATATATAGACAGAAGATAGATTTTTAGGAGAAATTCTGAATCAGACACTTCCCACTGACCTGCAGATACCCCATTTTGCATGGACAATCCTGCCACTTTGAATGCACTACTTTTCACACCACAATATGCTCAAGGAGAAATATTTGCGGGGGTGGGTGGGTTATTTTTACAAGAAATTCTGAATCAGACACTTCCCATTAACCTGAAGATACAAATTGTATGACAGTCCAGCCACTCTCCCCTTTGTTTGGAGCCCAAAACAAGTGGGGGTGGTGGAAGCAACACAATCTCAGTTTCATACTAGATGTAGTCTACAACTAAAATCATAAACTTATTTCAACACACACACCCTGCCTCCCTATGTCTTAGGAGAAGAATCGAGGCAAGCCAGGATCATCAAAGGCTTCAGGCACAAAAACTTCTGCACACACCTTTGATGGGGGAGGGTGGCTGGGGGAGGAAACTACCCCAAATTCTCAAAAGAAGTTTGCAGGGGAAATGCTTCCTGTCCACAAATGAGAGAAAATGAGAAATGTCCCAAGTCAGCAAGATCACAAACTGTTTCAGAGCATTTTGAATAATGTTATTTTGAGGACAGAGAAATTGGGAGGCAGGCAATCCAAGCCATCAGGACAATTTTCTACAATAAATGCAAAGAAATGTAATTTTAAACGGTAACCATTGCATGGATCAAGCTTTGTTACTTTGGTGAAGAGACTGAGGCAGTGGCACTTTGTGCAAGAGAGGGGAAGAGACAAGATTAACATGAATCTCTCCCCCTAGTGCCTGTCCATGCAGCTGATTTTCCCCTAAAGAAACCTACTACAGAATTAAAAAGCATCCTATTAGTCCCTTCCTCCTGCCTTCCCTTTTGGCAATGTGTCATTGCTGTGCAGGGATCAGAGCTGCACCGAGACAGAGAGTCCAGGGCAGGCCAGGCAGCACCTCCTCAGCAGGCACAGCAAGGGTCAACATAGGAACAGAGGAAGCTGCCATATACTGAATCAGTTCATAAGTCCATCTAGACTGGCAGCGGCTTCTCCAAGGTTGCAGGCAGGAATCTCTCACAGCCCTATCTTGGAGATGCCAGGGAGGGAACTTGGAACCTAGATGCTCTTCCCAGAGCTGCTCCATCCCCTAAGGGGAATCTCTTACTGCGCTCACACATCAAGTCCCCCATTCATATGCAACTAGGGTGGACCCTGCTTAGCTAAGGGGACAAGTCATGCTTGCTACCACAAGACTAGCTCTCCTCAGAGAGAGGAGTCAGAGGCCGCTAGGCTGACTGCTGCCGGCTGTGGCTGCCTGCCTCTCTACTGGGCGCAGAGAACACCTGGCCAGGCTGGTCTCAACTGCAGCTTTGCTTCCTCACAGCCAGTGCCAGCACACTCCACTCCCTCTTGTGCTGCTTGCCTGGCTCGTGCGAGATGCAATATGTGCATGTGTGGCATCACATGCATGCACTCCCTCTCACATGGCACAGGCACACTGCCTGCTGTGAACAGGTGGGGAAACAACTTGGGCTGCTCCTGCTCACCGGCCCCTGCCGCCCACTCAGCCAGGCCCGGGTCCGCTACAGCCACCACCCACAGTGGAGGCAGTAGGCGGCTGCAGGCTGGCCACACTTGGCGTTCAGTGTGGTGGGTGTGGTGGCAACATGGGCAAACAAGAGGACATTCGGCGGGCTGTGAGCAGGCCACAGACTGCCCTCAGTATAGTTGTGTACTTGTCTGCCAGGCACAGCATGCTATAATCCCAAAATACTTCACAATTTCAACTTTACATACTTAAAATTCTTTATTTCTGAAGAAAACATTGCCTTGGTACTTAAAATACTTGCATTTTCAGTCTCAATTTTTTAAAAAAAATTATACTCACAATAAGTAAATTGCCCCGTGTGGTGGCTATCAGTACACAAAGCAGTTCATGTACAGCAGTTTAACACATTCCAAAAAAAAAAAAAGGATTTGTGGTTGCATGGAGAGGCACACGCAAATCCACAACGTGATTGCATACACACTAGGTTCAGCTTATAGAGCAATTAAAGTGGCCTCCAGGTGGAGATCATAATGTTAACAGCCCCTAAATTAGAAAAACCATATAATCTGTAATGCTTACTTCTGCTATTGATAGTTCAGCCACTGAGCAGTACAAAAACTATAATGTACAAAAGAAAACCTTTTCTGTGAACTAATGCATACACTCTCCCCCCACAATTTATTTTTCTAGTAGTCGTTTTGCTTAACAAGTGAGGAAGAAACCAATGGCTAGAAACCAAGAGCCCCTGGTGGCGCAGTGGTAAAACTGCCGCCCTGTAACCAGAAGGTTACAAGTTCGATTCTGACCAGGGGCTCAAGGTTGACTCAGCCTTCCATCCTTCCGAGGTCAGTAAAATGAGTACCCAAAATGTTGGTGGCAATATGCTAAATCATTGTAAACCGCTTAGAGAGCTCTGGCTATAAAGCGGTATATAAATGTAAGTGCTATTGCTATTGTACCTTGGATTTCCTCTTAGTGCAGCATGATGGAGAGCATTAAATCCATTGTTGTTTGTAATAGTCACATCTGCTCCAGCTTCCAGAAGTACAGCCAAGATGTCATCACGCTTTTTACTTATTGCATCATGAAGAGGTGTATCACCTTCAGAATCCTAAAAATAGGTATTTGGTTAATTCCCATAAACACCAAATTTATATAGCCTATTTTTAAGACGCCAAAACTATTTCCACCCATATGAAATTAATTTACACAGTGTCATCAACTGACAATTTCTTCGCAAGTTTTCATATTTCTAGCTCCAAAGGAGCCCAAAAAAAGCCAAGCCTGTGGGCAGGGTCAGATGCCAACCAATACTTATTATGAGATAAACTTTGTAACTCAGTTGACCATTTTGCAATAATTCCAATTTTTAAAAATGTGGTGCCCTTTTAAAAACATTGTCACTAGCACCCCAGTACACAATATCCTAAATATAATGTAGTTACAATAAACAGTTTGGTTCTGTGAATGTAAAGTGCTTGGGGTAACTTTGTATCCCAGACGTGTGTTTTTCCTACTGGGATACAAATTAATCCAAGCTCATTTTAATTATTAGGATAATTTGCTACCCTAATGCAATTTCTGCTTATAGGAGTTTCTGAATGTAGCTCAAGATGCATTCCAGTGTGAACTAACTTTGTTCTGGTGTCCTTTAACACATTGATGGCCAGCTAGAAATGATGCTTTTTGAAGATATGCAAAATAACCTTTAGATTACTTTTCTGTTTCTAGGATGGCAGACCATCTAAACCCTACCTCACCTTTGTTGTTTGCAAAACATTTCATTCACACCTGTTCTGGTATGCTTGATAACATCTTGATGGCTCCATCTCACATCCTGCTTTTTCAAAAAAAAATTCAAAGTAGCCCTCTTTTCATCTTTTCAGGGTGCAAGATAACCACACCTCTGCCTCACCTGTCTCCTTGGTGGGGAGAGGAACCTAGGACACCACATGCCCATCTCTGCCCTTTGTATATGAGCTTCTATGCCCCCTTTGCTGCAAGGCATACTACACATTAGTAGTGTGCCAGGTTCGGTTCGGGCACAATTGAAAAGCCCTCCGGACCGGTTTGGCATTCCGGCGGTCCGGAGGGTCGGAAGGGCGGGGAAGTCTCTCTTTAAGGGGGGGTGGTAGTACTTACCCTCCCCGCCGCTCTCCCCCCTCCGGCGCTGGTGCTTTAAAAAATCTTCTTGGGGTGGCAGAGTTCCTCCCTGCCGCCCTTGCCCCCATCGTTGTCCTTTAAGCCTGAAATGGAGAAGAGCTAGCGGCGCGCATGCGCCCTTCGTGGTGTGCCGCTGGCGCACGCGCCACACACATCATGCAGCGCATGCGCGCTAGCAGCAGAGACGAACGCGCGCCACAAAGGGCGCATGTGCGCCGCTAGCTCTTCTCCGTTTCAGGCTTCAAGAACAAGGACGGGGGCAGGGGCGGCAGGGAGGAACTGTGCCGCCCCAAGAAGATTTTTAAAAGCACCAGCGCCGGAGGGAGAAGAGCAGCGGGGTGGGTGGGTTAAGTACTACCACCACCACCCTTAAAGAGAGACTCCCCCAGTGCCGGACGACGCTTCTGTGGTTCCGTGCACATCCCTACTACACATAAGGAACAGTAAAACGAAAGAGTAGAACTGTAACCTCCGTGTACACCACTTCAATCATGTAAATTGAGTCTGTTCAACAGCAAGTATCTGATCTCTCCTCCCCACCCCCACCCCCCTATTACTTGTTTGTAAGAAGTCCCTGCATGTGTAGTTTTCAAGCTGGGTGGACCTTCTCTGCCAGGGGTTGGTTGTAGGTTTTGTTTCTTTCTTACCAAAATAGGAACACAGGAACCTTGCTGTCCTCTCTGCCAGTAATGCGGGGGGGGGGGGGGTGTTTCCTGACTTCCGTGGTGCCAACATACGTGGACAAGTCTGTACTTCAATTTTATATTTACTTAGGACTAATCAAGGCTACATTTTGTTGTTATACAGGCTACGTGACAACTAGAGATGTGCAAGAACTGGTTCGGTGCTCCTTTTCTAGAGCACCAAACTGGTTCATAAGTTCCAAACCAAACCGGTTCAGAGGTGGGGGGGTCCTTCAAGGGGCAGGCCCTACCGCTTCCCCCACCCTCCGCCGCGCTCTCCCCAAAACTGTTGGTGCAGGGCTGCAGCGTATCTGCTTGCAGCCCCCGTGAACACTGTCCCAGAAATGGCCGACGTGCGTGCAGCGGGGCAAGTAAGGCCACCTTCCCTGCCCCTTAAAAGAGCCCCACACACACGCGCGCCTCCCGGGAGTGCACAAACCAGTCTGTGCACATCCCTAGTGACAACTAGGCATACATTTGTTTCTCAAGAAAATATGAAAAAAACTTGGAAATCCTGAGCTTAGCAAACTCTTATTTCCAATTACATATTTTTATTATTCCTATTGAAAGTTAAACAAACATGCTTGGATGTTATAAGAGCTCCTTGACTAATCTTACACCTATCTTTTGGATTTTGTATATAATAAGCTAATGTCTATATTTTATGTCATCCTGTGCTTCAGCATATTATCTATGAAGCCCTTACTGCTAGAAGATGCTAACTTTATTTCAGAGCTGATCACAACAGTAGCCCCACGACCACTGTCTCAAATAGTCACAGGACCACTAGAAGTTGGCAATCCCTAATCTAAACTATAAAAATGGCAACATAAGTTCAACAATTCACATTTCAAGAGCAAGAAGAAGTGAAGCAATTATGACCACATATCATGGTTGTAAATGCACAGACAATTGACCAGTAACAATTATACTTGGAACACTCTTGAAGCCTGCCATAGTTCTGCACATACCAAAAATAAATAAATATGGCTTTCATACATTGTATATATCAGAACAAATAGCATACAAGAGCTTAAGTTACCTGGAGACTAGGATGGCAACCAAAGTCTAGTAAAGTCTTCACTACTTGGAGATGACCTTTATTAACAGCAATATGAAGTGGTGTCTGCCTCCGTTTGTTGCGAGCATTCAGATCTGCACTGCCTCTATGCAAAACCTCTATCACAGCACCTTCATCGCCAAAAGCTGCATGGTGAACAGCTCTGTCTCCATCTTTGTCCTAAATCAACATAAAATTGAATTAGTCATATTACTTTCATTCTTCTTGAATACAATTCTAATTTCTAACAGATGATTGAGCACTTTCTATCCCACTGGTGAAAGAAAATGTTTAAATAGCATAATGCAACATCACCCTGACATTATGCATGCATACGTTAGTGAGAACAAAAAAAACAACAGAGTTAATTTGAAATGTTGTTGATATTATATACATCACACCATCAATTTTGCATTGGGGTAAAACTTTTCCAAATAGTCTTGTTGAATAACACAGCCCAAAATGTTGTAAGGTATGAGGCCAGTACAACATTGCCCTAACCCAATGCTCTGACCAGGCAGAGGCTGCACAATCACACACTATACCACCATATGCATATTCCTCTCTACCACTCTGCTGGCATTACACGACTATTGCTAACCCTGATTAATAAGCTTAATAAATTCCAATGTCTTACCTTGACATCAGTTTAAATCATAGGGTTAAAACAGTGTGCAATTAAAATAAAATGGAATATTATAGGAACCCTCATAAGCCCACTGATGACTGAAAACTGGAGATTTGATGCATGCAACTGCTTTACTACTGAAATTAAACAATCAAAGGTAGCAACGGAAAAATGATGCACAAACTTAGTCAGAAAAAATATCAATAATTGATCTGCAAGTAATAAAGAGTGGGTGGGTGTATAATGAATATGCACCTAAGAGTGTTTATAGGATTGTAGGCTATCACCAGTATGGAAGTTAATCATCATCATACCTCTGCTTCTACATCCACATTCTGCTTCAGGAGCAATTTTAAAATGTCAACATGTCCATTCTGACTAGCTGCTTGCATAGCTGTGTGTCCTGCACACTGCCCATTCACCTGGAAGTACACAATCATTAAAGTCAATGTAGCTGACAAGCATAATTTTATTATAGGCACAAATGTTCAGGAATTACAATTAAGTGGAACATCAAACTGGTAACATTTTACAAACAAGTGCATTTTCCAAAATACAGTAGACATGCAATTAAATTGTCTCAAACTCCCATACTACTTTTACTTTACCCGGCTAAAGTAACAGAGCAGCTATTAAAGAATTTCATGTTCATATAAAAATGCTTGCATTTCTCCAAAAATCCCTAGTAAGGGAGTACTGCATTGGAAAAGTTAGAAAATATGGAAGCCCTCACATCCACATCTGGTCTCTTAAGCAAGTCTTCTACTTTGGCTACATCTCCATTTGCAGCTGCTTTAACCAGTTCTTCATTAAGATCCCCAGATTCTTGAGTTTCAAACAATTTCTTCAAAAGCTGGGACAATCGCTCTGTGAATATTAAACAAAACCAATTTTTTATTGTGTATTCAATGTCTACCCTTCAATAGAAATATTGGCTCAAAACAAGAAAAAACAAGAAAAACAATCAATTAATACGTTAAAATAGAAGTTAAAAACTGGCAACAGTAAAGCCATCATATTAATAACAAAAATGGGAGAACACACACTGTTTGCCTGATGCTGGGGAAAAACAGCAGAGTAGGTATCAGTGGGTTGGGGTGGTATTCTATTGATAGGATCACAATACCTGAATACTGTGTTGCAGTTTTATAAATAACAGGACAAAAAGTTCAAACTCAGCAGCACTCCAAATGTTTTAAAGCTGCCTTGCAACTTGCATATAACTAGCAACTTCAGAAAAGCAGCAATAATTCCCTGGGATGGAAACAATATTCAGCAACAGGTATGGCAGATATTCTTTATAGCAAGGTTGATGGTGTGTGTGTTCTTTGCCATGTTGTGAAAATACAGCCACACCACTCATATCAGCAAGAAGAGATGGAGCGGAAGAGTGAGCGGGGGGAGCAGATGCAATTTTCGAAAGAAAGACAAGTGGACAAAGTTGTAGAAGGAAACTGTAACAGGCGGAATAAAATGCATCACTCAGATTAAAAAGTTGCAACTTATACCTGGGAATAATGATGAGAGAAACAAAGAGTTGGGAGTGGGGAAGTAGCACAGAGATTAAAAGAAAGAAGCAGGGATTTTTTTGGGGGGGCGGGGGGATTCCTATTTCTTATTGATATTTCTCACAAGCATGATGAGTATGGAAGACTGCACATACCACCACTGCCATACACTTCATAAAGACCCTTGGTGCTGTCAAGAGGCCAAAGGGTAGGACATTGTATTGGTAAATCCTTTGCCCCACTGTGAACCGAAGCTATTTCCTGTAGTTCCCCTGTAAGCCGATGTGAAAACAGGTGTCCTTCAGGTCCAACATTGCAATCCACTCCTCCCCGTGAAGGAGGGAAAGGATTGCCTGCAACATCATCATTTGGAATTTTTTCATATCGACATAAACATTGAGCCACCTTAGGTCCATTATTGGTGGGATCCCCCCCCAATCCCGCTTTGGGATCTGAAAGTAACAGGAGTAGAACCCCCCTGTGTCTATATGCCCCCACTGTACTGGTGATACTGCTCCTTTCAACAACCAGGTGTTCACTTCCTCCATCAGGGCCTCTGAGGTGGGAGTGAATATCACCCCTGTGGAAACTGGCAGAGTTTCGAATTCTATTGCATATCCAGTTTCTATTATCCTCAGGACCCATCTGTCTGATGTTATGTTGTGCCATGCTTTGGCATGACTTGCCAGTCTGATGATATTGCTGGCTTTGGCCAGGAAGATGTTGGGCCTGGTCCTGACAGATGGAAACATCAGTTGTGATGGAGATAGGCTTAGTTGTACAGATGGGCTGGCACACCATCAAAGGTGCTGCTTTGCTGCTTGTGGCGTCTTGGTACATGATGTTTGTGCACCTTTTGGTCTGTTAAATGGTTTCTTGTTGTAATGCTGGAAGGGCCGGCAACAGTCCTTTCTTTCTCATTGACGGTAGTTGCCCTGACGTCAGCCATACAGCTGGTATCTATTATTAGAGTACCTCTGTGGTGTGGTAGTGAAGGTCTTAGCAGTGTATTTAGAATTCTTCCACCATTCCATAATGGAGTCCATCTTGTCACAGAACAGACCCTTGCCATTGAATGGTAGCACATGCACTCTGTCACGCATGTGCTGTTGCACCATGACAGGACAGCTGCGTCCTGCAACTGGACGTCCCTGGACATTTGCATCCAGTTTTTTTGCATCCCTAACTCACAGTATAATATTTCCATATTAGATTTCATAAAAACAATTTTATTAATTAAAAAGAGATGGTAGCATGCACCAAAATTAATTCATAAGTCCTTAAGAAGTATGCATTTTGTGGGCAACCCCTCGAAAGAAACTTATTTTGTCCTCAGGATTGTAACATGCAAGTAATGTTTGTAGGCGCTTATTGAGATTCTTATTTCTTGGTTGGACAATAATCCCTCTTCAATTTTCTTCTTTGTGGCCATAGCTTCCTCTTTCTTCAGCGCATCAATCAATTTCCAAACAGAGGGGTGTTGACAAGTAATTGAATTTTGGATAGCATTATGCCACCCCTCTAAACTATTATTATATCTAGGTAAGCCGTTCATTGTCCGATCATGAACATTCCAAGATTCAATGGGAAAGGTCGCTGCAATCCTGCACCCACTTCTACCTCTTGCTTGGCCAATGTATGTAAGTATGTGATGAATTCGGGAGGTAAGTCGTGATCTTCACTCAGATCCAAAAAACCTGCTACCACTTCATTTACTGGAAGGAAAGCTAATGCAAAGAAACATATAATTTTTATATTGAATCCTTGATCTTCGTTATACCATTGTCTTAAACCGAGGTCGCTTTTTTTTTTAAGATGGATTATGACAAATGGAAAATACACGAGCTTATTGCTGCATTAGGAAATGTTTCCACTATACTCGTTCTTGCTCCTAGTTCAAAATCTGTCAGCACTGATTTGGGACTAAGTTGTTGGCGAATCAGCAACAAAAGAGTGAATAGGCAGTCGTATTTTTTTTAGTCTTATTGGGTAGAAGAGCAAATACACAGCGAATACTGAATGCACCATCTTGGACATGAATGCAATACAGTTGATAGTAGATTTGTGGGCAAATTTTGAGAGTGCCATCAGCTGCCCAATTCTGAAATCGTGACAAGTCATCCAAACGCTCTTCTGAAGCAAAGATGAGCATTCTATTTTCATCATTTATGCCAGTATCAATTGCAATAAACCTTTGTCCTGTTGGAAGAATACAATATTCTTCTGGTATTTTGTAATTACATCTTTGGTTTAGTATAGGTGAGCATTTTGTGCTTTCTGTCTCCGACGAACATTTCTCCCCATTGCTGAGCTAGAGGGCATTTCTGCCATTGAAAATTCATCATGTTTTGACAAAGTTGTTCCAGTGCAGTCTGGCTGGCTCTTGTGAGGATATCAGTTTCTTTCAACTCTGAAATCAATTCTTTTGCTCTAATTGCAGCCGCAGAACCACCATGGTTATGCTCATTAATTAGTTTTGTTATTACATCATTCTCGGTACGAACTCTTGCTTTGCAGGATCGTACCACACATCTCCAGCAAGCTTTCGTGTGACATAGCTTAGTTTCTTTTTTAAAAAAATTACAAAATAGGGAATGTTTTAACATACAGTGAGGGAAATAAGTATTTGATCCCCTGCTGATTTTGTCCGTTTGCCCTCTGACACAGAAATGACCAGGCTATAATTGGAATGGTACGTTTATTGTAGCTGTGAGAGACAGAACAACAACAAACAAACCCTCAAAAGCCCAGTGCCCAAAAGTCAGCAATGGATTTGCATTGTAGTGAGGGAAATAAGTATTCGATCCCCTATCAACCAGCAAGATTTCAGGCTCCCAGGTGTCTTTTCACTATATGCAGGTAACGAGCTGAGATGAGGAACACCCTCTGTAAGGGAGTGCTCCTAATCCCAGCTTGTTACAGTACCTGTATAAAAGACACCTGTCCATAGAAGCAAGCAATCACTCAGCTTCCAAACTCACCACCATGCCCAAGACCAAAGAGCTGTCGAAGGATGTCAGGGACAAGGTTGTAGACCTGCACAAGGTTGGACTGGGCTACAAGACTATCGCCAAGCAGCTTGGTGAGAAGGTGACTACAGTTGGCACGATAACTTGCAAATGGAAGAAACACAAAATAACTGTCTATCTCCCTCAGTCTGGGGCTCCATGCAAGATCTCACCTCGTGGAGTTGCAATGATCATGAGAATGGTGACAAAGCAGCCCAGAACTACACGGGGGGAACTTGTCAATGATCTCAGGGCAGCTGGAACCATAGTCACCAAGAAAACAATTGGTAACACACTACGCCGTGAAGGACTGAAATCTTGCGGTGCCCGCAAGGTCCCCCTGCTCAAGGCAGCACATGTACAGGCCCCTCTGCAGTTTGCCAATGCACACCTGAATGATCCAGAGGAGAACTGGGTGAAAGTGTTGTGGTCAGATGAGACCAAAATCGAGCTCTTTGGCATCAACTCAACTCACCGTGTGTGGAGGAGGAGGAATGCTGCCTATGAGCCCAAGAACACCATCCCCACCGTCAAACATGGAGGTGGACACATTATGCTTTGGGGGTGTTTTTCTGCTAAGGGGACAGGACACCTTCACCACATCGAAGGGACGATGGACGGGACCATGTACCATCAGATCTTGGGTGAGCACCTCCTTCCCTCAGCCAGGGCATTGAGAATGGGTCGTGGAAGGGTATTCCAGCATGACAATGACCCAAAACACACAGCCAAGGCAACAAAGGAGTGGCTCAAGAAGAAGCACATGAAGGTCCTGGAGTGGCCCAGCCAGTCTCCAGACCTTAATCCCATAGAAAATCTGTGGAGGGAGCTGAAGGTTCGGGTTGCCAAACATCAGCATCAAAACCTTTCTGACTTGGAGAGGATCTGCAAAGAGGAGTGGGACAACATCCCTCCTGGGTTGTGTGCAAACCTGGTGGCCAACTACAAGAAACGTCTGACCTCTGTGATTGCCAACAAGGGTTTTGCCACCAAGTACTAAGACATCTTTTGTGAAGGGATCGAATACTTATTTCCCTCACTACAATGCAAATCCATTGCTGACTTTTGGGCACTGGGCTTTTGAGGGTTTGTTTGTTGTTATTCTGTCTCTCACAGCTACAATAAACCTACCATTCCAATTATAGCCTGGTCATTTCTGTGTCAGAGGGCAAACGGACAAAATCAGCAGGGGATCAAATACTTATTTCCCTCACTGTATATAAATATTGACTGATCAGAACAGTGCTGAACTTACAAGGAGAATCAAGTTTGTCGGCCAAGACAGCCCCCACTCTTTGTTTTCTAATCAAACCAAACACATGTGGGGATTTGTTTATAAGTAGCTCAGTCACCAACGAGGCACCCCTCATGTGCCTACAATTACGCTAACTGATTAGATAAGAGGCTTAACATATATAACATGGGGTTTACTTATAGTTGGTTAGGGACACAAATGTCTGGGATGCAAAGAAACCCAGACGCAAACGTCCAGGGATGCCAATGACCGGGACACAATTGACCAGGACGCAAATGCCCTAGGACCATGGAGGCACTGGATGATGTTCCAGCCTCCTGTACTCAAATAGCCATTTCCAAGGTTAGAGAAGCCTGTGTCTGAGTAGCCATAGATCTTGGCTGACTTACTATTTGAGTACACATAGAGTGTTTGGTAGCCACTGGAGTTGGTACAAAAGCCTGAACAGCTGCAGTAGAGGTAGCAATCCGAGTTGGAATAGAAGTCTGAACAGCTGCAGTAGAGGTAGTAGTTGGGTGCTGGATACACAAGCTTGAACAGCTGCATCTTGACAGGCAAGTCACTGTGTGCCAAGGAGTCAGATCATGTTGCATGACTATCTGCACAGCCATATCCTGTATGAAAACAATAGGTGGAGAGACCTGTGTTGCCATCTGAACTAGTTGTGGGATCTCCTGTTGTCTCACTTTCCATGCCCTATAAGCCAAATAGTCTTCAAGGAAAACTGGCGAAGGGTCCAAGGAAGTGTTACCCCATCCACATCCAGGTAGAAGACCTTGCATAGATGTGGTAAAGTCTGGACGCTCAGTAGAGAAGGAAGGGGTTTTTGGCACTGGTTGGGTAGTTTCCACTACTCCGTCTTCATCCTCTCTATCCAGCCCATGGCTCAAAAAGCCTTTAAATGTGCCTGCTGATTCCCCAACACAAGACCAAAAGTTAGTCAGGGGTGGTTTGCCAATGACCCAGGAACAGTATCATTAACAGAGGTGTTCATCGTGCAGGAAGAAACAAGAACCAACGAGGGAGTGTCATCAGATATGTAATGTTATGTAAGAGACACTGGAGGCCCTATGGTGAAAATACAAATTAAAAAGGTACACTAATTTAAAAATAGAAAGTACATCGGAAGCTGCCAAGTCAGACCATTGGTCCATCTAACTCTGAACTGTCTACACAGTCTAGCAGTGGCTCTCCAAGATTTCAGGCAGGAGTCTTTCCTGGCACTAGCTGGAGATGACAGGGATAGAAACTGGGACCTTCTGTATGTGAAGCAGATGCTCTGCCACTGAGCTGACTAGTAACAATTTTACTTTCCACTTTTAACAAATGCTTTTAACAATTTAAAAGCATCTAGGTTTACATTACATAAGATTTCTTTCCATTCTCTAGTTGAATTGGCCCTTATGGCCCCTAGGTGCCTCTACCTTCTGGTAGTTGTATGCGAGGTATATTAGTTCCATGATCCAGTGTGAATCTCTGATCCAGTGATGAATCTCAAGCCTTTGCCTTGAGATTAATAAACCTTTCCTCTTGCCCATGTAGCCCACAAACAGGCATTTTGATTTTCTGTAGGGCCTGGTGTGCTGCAGGTAATACAACAGAGCCCTTCGGACGTCCAGAGAATGATGTGATCTCTCTAGGGGGGGTCTGTGGATTTCTGAAAAAGGTAGGTAGTACTATATCACTGTTGATATAGAAGTCAGTCACTATTTTTGGGTGGAATTCAGGATCTAGTCAGAGAACCTCCTTATCTGAGTGGATTTGTGTGTATGGATTGTTAATGTGAAGTGCATTAAGTCCACTCACTCACTGAGCTGTTGTGATTGCTAACAGAAAAGCAGTTTTCAATGTTATTAGTTTTGGTGGTGCTGTTGATAGTGGTTCAAATGGGTGCTCAGTCAGGGCAGCTAAGACCAGCGACAAGCTCCATTGATCTACAGACTTGCGTATTGGAGGGTATAGGTTGTTGATGCCCTTCATAAATCGCTTTGTCCCTGGATGGAAAAATAATGTCTTTCCGTCCCAGCTGGAAAGTTCTGCCAAGAGTGCCGCCAATTGTACTTTGATGGAAAAATTTGCCAGTGCTTTTGTTTTCAAGTCCATCAAATACAGTAACACTTAATGGATGCCTCCCATGGGCAAAATTCACAAGTACTAGCATACGCCATAAGCCGCTTCCACTTGCAGCCATAGTTTCTCCTTGTTGATGCTTTTCTGTCATTTAGGAGGATTTTATTCAGTAGCCTATGAGCCATGCTGTTGGGCTCAGAGTCTTTAAGTCCGGATGTAGTAACCTTCCTTCTGCTTGAGTCAGGAGGTCTGAGCACTGCGGCAACCATCTGCAGACCCCCCTGGATAGTTTGAGTGCCTGTGGAAACCATGGTTGCCTTGGCCACCATGAAGGTATCAGAAGGCATTTCATAGATTCTTGTAATAGTTTCGCAACAACTCTGCTCAGTAGAGGATACGGTGGGAATAAGTACATAAATCCCTGATTCCAGTGGTATTGGAAGGCATGCCCTCTAGAGTTGTGGCTAGCATCCACTCTTGAACAATAATGTTTGCATTTTTTGTTCTCTACAGTCACAAATAAATCCCTCCATGGTGTCCCCCATGCTCTGAAAACAAACTTAGATATTCTGGGTTTAGTTCCTATTTGTGATGCTGTTAGCACATTTGAGATCTGCTTAGGTGGTCTGCTAGCATGTTGTCCAAACCTTTTATGTTGATAGCCACCAATTACATGTTCTGTGCAATACTCCAATTCCAGATTTGCGGGTTTATTTTGCATAGAGATTGGAATACTGTCCCACCCTGGAAGTTCAGATATGCAATTGCCATGGTATTGTCCAGCTGTATCTGGACAACATGTCCCTTTAGAGTTGGTTGGAACAAATGTAATGTGTAGAATATTGCCAGTAGTTCTAAGAAATTTACGTGTAGCAGTCACAGCTGTGGTGTCTGTAGTCCTTGTGCTTGGAGCTCCCCACTGTGTGCTCCCCAGGCCTTTAGAGAGGCGTGACCCATTGAGTTGGTTGGGGTATCCAAAACTCTATCCCCATCAGCATGTTGTCTGTCTTAGTCCACCACTGAAGAAAATTCAGGACTGAGTGAGGGAGTCTCAGGAGCATGCAAGTTCTGTCCACTTTTGGTCTGACTACAGACAGAAAACAGTGTTTCAGCTTTCTGAGATGCTGAAATGAACCACTGAGGTGAACGAAGCCATGAGAACCAGAAGCATTAGAATATAGTTTACAGCCATAAACATCCAACTTACATCCCTCCTTATCTCCTGGGGTAGTGTGGTGTCTCCTTGTTTTTGAGGAAGACATGCAATCCATTACTAAGGAGTTTGGTGACGAATGTTTTTACTAGATAGTCATTGTCCTCCTCCTGTATTCTTTATAACTTCTCCAAATGTTTTGAAATGAAAGCGGAAGTCTGGAGAATGCCCCATGCTGATTTTGCAGCTTTAGATATGATCGATAGCATAGGTAGGAACACCAACTGAGTTGTAGATGCAGAATTCAAGAAATTGTATACAGGGTCGCCTAGATCCTGAGTCTGTTTCTTGAGCTCCAAACTCAGAACCTTAGCCATCTCTAATATTTGATGGTA
Organism: Hemicordylus capensis; assembly: GCF_027244095.1. NCBI lineage: Eukaryota > Metazoa > Chordata > Lepidosauria > Squamata > Cordylidae > Hemicordylus > Hemicordylus capensis. Next base: position 245,234,145 of record NC_069660.1, on the reverse strand, counting down.
GTAAGAATGAATCTCTTCATTTGGAGATATATTTGTTCCCGGTACAATCTTCACTGGTGGATCATCAGGGTGTTCCGATGATGCAGAACTCACCATTGAGTGGTTGTAGTCACTCTCGGTTTGGGTGCGGATTGGGAGTTGTTGCAGAGGTTGTTGACTGCACTGCTGTTTGAGTAGGTTGAGTTCTTACTAGTGGATCATGAAGATTATCCACCGTCTGTGTAGCCAGAGAAGTGCACTGCCTAGGGAGTATTGTCACCACTTGAGACTGTTGTGGCTTCATCTCTAGTTGGAGTGAACTGCATTGCCATCAGGACCTTCAAATTGACTGTTTGTCGGCAGGCTTTCCAGAGTTTATATTCATCACAATCAAATGGCAGCCCCTGCGACTGAGGCTGTGAGTGAGTGAGTGAGTGAGAGTGAGAGAGAGAGTGTGTGTGAATATGAATAGATACACTGTTGCCTGCTCCGCCTCCTGACATCAAGCCGTGCACCATGGTGTAATCCCTTGGTGTTCTCCAAGTATTTCCAGTCACGGCCTGTGCAATAGGCAACATGCTTACTGTCATGCGTGGTTGTAGTGGATGGAATGCTGAGGTCCGAGTTGTTTGAAATTGAGTGCATGGAAACATGCCCGGTGTTTTGAGGATTGTGCCATCATCAAGATCCCCATCATTGTCTAAGCCCTGAGTAATGAAGCTTCAAAATGTGGAGCAGATGGTGTGCTTTCATTGGAATTTAGGAGATGCATTAAACTTTTGAGCATCTCCGGGCCCTAGAGCCTCTTCAATTTCATTGATGTAGTCATCAATAACGAGGGTTATCAGTGACTGGGCAGCAGAAATGCCCAGAAATCACTGCTGAGGGAGACGGGGACTATGCCAGTGTTGGAGAAAAAAACTTGTCTCAATGCCGAGGCGTTGACATCATAGAAGTACCCCGGTATCGTGGGGTTAACGTTGTCTCCATGGCTGTGTCCGTTTTGAGGTCGAGAGGAAATACTGGAGATGTTGTATCCCTTCAATCCCGAGGGGGAAACCCTGATGCCGTTTGCAAACCCAAAGGGGACAGCGTCGAGCAGGCAGTCTCTGATGTTGAATTAGTTTGGGCCTTCAAGCCCTTGTCATGGTGTTTCTTAGGAGGTGGTTTGTCATCAACATTGTGTCCCTTTTGCTTCGATCTGTGCTTCCTCCGATGTGAACTCTCAAACGGGGGCTTAGGCAGCTTGAAGTGCGCCTCCATCGCTGAGGTTCATGCTCCCAGTGCAAGGATTTAGACTGCCCCTTCGATGCAGTCCTTGACACCGACACCATGCTAGAGGTCGATGGCATGGACATTTCTACTGGTGATCGTGGCATTAGAGTTCCCAGTTCCATTACATCCTCATATATCGCAGCCCTCAAATAGAGCGCTCAGTTCTTTCTCGTTTGGTGTGAAAACGTTATTAAACAAATTTTGCAAGTAGAGGTATTATAAAACACAGCAAGCACAAATCGTGATCATCCACTGATCAGAGTTTGCCCTTTACAGCGTTGGCACTTATTAAACATCTCCCCCCACTCGCCCGCCCATATTTCTCTCTTTAGCGTACTTATCCATTAGCCAAAAAAAGTGTTAGCGGGCCGGGTCAAAGCCAATTTGCCATCTGAACTGTCATCTAAAGTTTTATCCAAGTAGAAATAACATTGTCTAGCATATGCCTTGTTGGGAGGAGAAAACAATACTAATTTTTGTGTCTTATTTTAGAAAATGTTCGATTCTAAGGAGCCACATAGCCGAGGTACCGACACAAAGGCAGTCAGAAAGGAATTGCGGGGGAGAAGCGCCTAACCACCGAAAACAACAGAACTGCACCACACACAGGGGGTGGGGCTCGGTGCCACGAGGAACTAATGAATTCTGCCCAAATGGTCCGACGTAGGCCATTATAAATGCAACAGATCACGAACCAGATAAAAAAGTTATACTACAGATTTGGAAGCGATGTTTCTATGCATGTCATGCCTCCAGAATCAAACAGGAACCTCCTCATTCAACCTAACCAAAGCCATCTACCAAACAAAGTGTGGATAAGCATCCAGACTTTCTGCAGACGTTCTCTGTCCATGTTAACACCCTAAAGTCTAGTCTCGGCAATCCTCTGAAATGCTCTCTGCTGCACTTTCATTCCACATCCAGCCCTGCCCGTTACCAGACCCATTCACTTCACCATTTGGGGGTACAAGTCTGTGCCAGAGGGCGTGATGTTCCCTCCTCTCTTCCCTTTGTCCAGGTGATTGCTCTAGTGATATCCCTCTTTCCTTTCATACAGGAAAATATCACCCAGACATAACCTAACCATAACTAATATTCATGCCTTATCAGGAGCAGTAATTCCTGAAGTCATCAGGAAATTCCTGGAGGAGACTCCTCCCTAGCCTTAGTCCAGCCTAGTCTGTTGGACTCCTCTCTAGCCTTAGGACATGTTTTTGCCTTACACGTTTTACATTTTTGTTTAAGGGATCACATCTTGTTATTGCCATTACATCTGCCACACTTGCTGCACATGCACCTCTGTGCAACTTACCATCAGACACTGCACCCCAACGCTGCCCACGTGTGCCAATGAGCTTGCTCTGTGCTTGGGCTCTCCAGAGAGAAGAATTCCCACAGCGAGATCTAGGTAGATATGACAAATGGCTTTCCTCTCTCTCTTTCATCCCCAAACCTCTTTCTCCCTTCCTAGCATAGCAACTTGGCAACATGCCTATCCAACCACTATTCAATTTCCTGTACCCCACTACCCTTGCATAAAGCAACTCTTTGCTCTCAAAGTCATGTCCCCATCCTCTCTCTTTCCCTTTACAGTGCTTGGATTAAGGGCTGTATGTGCTGGGAAATCAAGCATAGTTTTATATCGTTCTACAGCAACCAGATTCCAAAACTTGTATATTAATTTATACTGCATAATATTTACACTTGTATATTAATTTAAATTATATAATTTATACTATATCCATCATAACTACCTTTCTTGCACCTTCCTGAAAACTAACTGATGCCAGTTACTAGAACAATTGAACTAGTAGGTGATCTATGTGTTTATATTTATAACCAGATTTTTTTTGTACTTTCAGAGTAAAATAAGAATTAAAATATGCAAGAATCTAAAAATTAATCTATGTAGCAGGTAAAAAGAGGCTATTCCTTCACAATCTCTCCCAGAGACAAGTTTTTAAAACAATTCTATATTAATTAAATTTTCCTGAAAGTTGACCAAGTACTTCTGTTGCATATTATTTTTCTTTAGTAACAGAACTTCCAAAATATCAACTTAAGTAGATATGTTAGAAATTCCTATAACTTACCTCCAGATGCATTGCTTATAGCAGAACCTGCTGATGCCACCTTTGAAACAGCAGCTGGATTGTATGTCCAAGAAGTTCCACAAACTTCTACTTTTAAATCACTGTCTGAATAGATCTGCTGGACTCTTCCAACCTTACCTAAAGTCTGAATTGAAAACAAGACGGATTGCAGCATATGTCATTTAAAAAGATAAACAAATAAAATTTTATTTTTATGCAGGTATTTTATTCTCAAATTCAGATTTAAGCAACCTGTGTTCACAGTATTGCTTGAAACATCTAGGTGGGAGAGGATGAAACATTATCAAGCACAAAATCCACTTTTTTCAGTTATGAACTGGCTCAGAACATTTTTTAGTAATTGCTGGTATTACACACGCTTCTAACTCCACTGCCAGACAATTTTAGCTATTCATGCACCTGTTTGTATGTATGTGTGTGTGTATCACACAAACACACACACAAACAAACATATATGAATGACCTAAAACATTTGAAACAGGAAAGTTAAGATTTTGACAAGGATGAGGTCACACAACACTGTACAGTCACCTAATCCTATATATGGATTTCATATACACCATGTTCAAGGTGGGAAGTGTCAACTTTGTATGTGCATTAGATTAGAACAATGAAGTGTACACCTAGGAGAGGGACTTGAATTTTCTACTGTCATTTCCACACATTCAATAGAAGAAAAATATTCCACCACCTCCAAGCTGATTATACATTATAGTTGGCTGGATTTGCATAGGAAGACAAACCACCTGCATGCATTTTGGAGCTGCAACACAGTTCCCACTCCAGTTTGTTTTTCTCTTAGAGGAAGATCAACAACATGGATCTTCTCTGAATTCCACTCAAGGCTTTAAGAGAAAGAGAATCTCTCTGGGTCAAACAGTGATCCTTGAAGAACAGATCTCATAACTATTATTGTGCAAAAAGGAAATGGCAAGTCTTCCCCACACACTAAATCTATATTGAGGTCAGCTTAATATTTGGCCACCAAGCTCCTACAGTTGAATTTTAGAAACATGAACCGATTTCCTATCATTAGTAGGTAAGGTCACTGCCTTGATGAATTATTGCACTAGCAGACCACCTTGTACAAGTGATTTTAAGTGTCTTGACACTGGCACAAAGTTTCACTTGACACCAAACAGTACAGGAGTCATCACTGGTGTTGGTGCACAGCTTTTTGCCCCAAAATGGCACAATGAGAATGCATATAAACACCTTTACCACACTATCAGAACAGGATTTCCCTGCAACACTACACTGTTTCTCATCCAGAAGAGATGTGACCTAACGGGCAGAACATCATGGTAAACCAATCCTCATTTATGATTGAAATACTACATTAACAAAATGTTTATATAAACGTACAGGAAGCATTGCTTCAGCCCATTCACCATGTCCTCTTTGAAGCAGTTTGATTCTTTCCAAATCATAACAAACTTGGACAAGGTCACCGACTTGAAATTGTGAGGTTCCTCCTTCAGCACCTTGAGCAGCATCTCCACTTCGGACAACATTGGCTTTCGTGAGAACAGCAGGGTTAAATGTCCACCTAGAAAACATTAGTAAGTTCAAGCATTATTATGTGAAGTGATACAATTGTTTTTAAACATTTCTACACAATCTAAAACCAAAAGTGAATACATGAAATATCCATACTCTTTGTTTTAGAATGTCGCAAGAACCAAAAGATGAACTTTAAGTACGAACCCAACATTTCTTACATTTCTATCCTGCTCTTCCCAAAAGACTCAGAGAATCTTACAGTATTCTTTAGAACTAATATTTTTCAAATGAACCAAGGTTAGTCTTAGTAAAAATATCTGAGATTAGAATACCTGTTGCCACTTGGATACTGTACAACAATGTCATGATCTTCATCTATACCACAAACTGTGCCAGTAGTGGTTAGAGTTTCAAACATTCCATCAGTCCATCCTCCATGGCCATGCTGCAAAGACTGAACAATTTCTAAGTCAAGATCAATGTTTACTAGATCACCAATCTGCAGACCACCAGGATTCCTGTTACCATTTTGCTCACCTATAGTCAAAAGGAAACAATTTAGTCATCCAGAAATCTAAAGGGTAAGAAACAACAAGAAAACGCAAAGCCCCTCTCAAAAAGAGAAGACTTCAGGGATACAACATGATACAATAAAGCTGTCCTACCCATCCCACTTATACAAAAATATGCATAGGATTAAATTCACTGGTCAACCAGACTAAATTACTTACGATAGTTCCACTGAAATAGGATAAGTTAGTCATGACCAACACATGTTGTTGGTGTGACTACTTGTGAGTAATTTAGTCTTGATGTCAGCCACTGAGGCTTACTACTAAGCATGGAAAGGACTAAAACTTTAATCTATTAAAAACAAACAGGAGTAAACATGTTGGGAATAAACATGACACAAATAAACGTTAGCATGCATATTGTCTTCAAGCAGGTAAACATTGCACCAATATAAATATACAGTAATTATTTTATTACTATATATTATTAGTATTTATATAAAATATGTATGTCATACCTGACATAATCAGATGTAAGATAACTAATTTTTTAAAAAAAATATTTGTGCATTATCTTCACCATACTTTCCTAGATACCATGTTTTTAGAATGTTCAAACATGAAAACTAGTAAAAAGCATTTAACCATAATAATATTAAAACATGATGAACTGAATCCAAGTGTTCATGAGCACAGTAATTAAGGTTAAGAACTGCCTTGCTGGATGAAGAGAAAAGGCCTGATCTATCACTCTGTCTCTACAGTAGGGAGCCAAATGTCCCCAAGCTCACTAGCAAAGATGACAGACAGCAACCTGCTATTTATCCCCAACTTCTGGCAATCAAAGGTATACTGCCTCTCAACATAGAAGCAGTATACTAATTAGCAGTGCAATATAGCTAAAAATGCACTAAGTTAGCAGTATAGAGAACAGTGTCACTATTAGAAGAACCATAGTGAAGGAGTACAGGCTAAGTTGGAACCATTCACCATGGTAAGTAAGATTTATTTATTTTTACACATTGTTAATTATGGGTACAGTGCCATACCATGCTGCACACAAATCTGTTTCCCCAACATAATTCAAAGTGCTGGTGCATACTTTGAAAGGCCAACACAGCTGGATCTGAAGGAGCAGCTGCTCCTGCATAGACTTGTCCATGCACCAAAATCACTTTTTAAGTCCTTCTCTGAATGCCCCCATCAGGCAAGTGGCAACTGAGGTGGTGGTAATTTCGGCTGTCACTCCACTGCCCACACCCTGTTTATGGAATTCCCTCTCCAGGAAAGCCTTCTGGCATCTACATTAATATCTTCTGATGCCAGGCAAAGACATTTAGTATTTAATGAGGTTTTTTAACAGCTAACTGCTTAAATGCTATTTATCCTGATGTTTTTTAATCATTTTATGGTGTTATTTAACTAAGCTAATACTATTACTACTTATTCAAAGGTACTATATAAGTATTTGTACACTGATATGCTATAATACTGGTGGTAATATTTATTGAAGGGCAATATACAAGTTGGTTAAATAAATACAGCAAGTCCACAGATTTTGATGGGTCTTATATACTAAACACATTCCTGGGTTTACTTTAGTTTCCTCAAACTCACCAAGTACAGGACAGTGATCCCTGTAGAAGGATCCTCCTTTTGCATCTTGGACACATTTAAGGTCTGACTAAAAATCAAAGAGACAGACACACATTTACAGAGTACTTGATTCTGAATGCAAATTGATTTGGCTGCTGTTGAGTCATGTTTGTAGACTGCCCAATCATGGTCCTGTAACAGAAACTTGTGATATTATTATTATTATTATTATTATTATTATTATTATTAATTCGATTTCTATACCGCCCTTCCAAAAATGGCTCAGGGCGGTTTACAAAGAGAAATAAAACAAATAAGATGGCTCCCTGTCCCCAAAGGGCTCACATTCTAAAAAGAAACATAGGACACACACCAGCAACAGTCACTGGAAGTACTGTGCTGGGGGTGGATAGGGCCAGTTACTCTCCCCCTGCTAAATAAAGAGAATCACCATGGTAAAAGGTGCCTCTTTGCCCAGTTAGCATACTCATATTAGTATTTATGTAGACTTTTCATATGCTTTCCATTCACTGTCGTCACCTAATCACCCTTCCTCTGCAGTCCATAGGTATTAGAAAGACTGTGCTTTTTCACAAATCCTGTCACCTACATGACCATCTGTGTTCTGTAATATGGGCCTTGGTTTGAATTAATACTCCTATATTGTGGCTGTAATTGCATCACTGCAAAAGGAACTCCAGGTCCTGTTGAAATGAGATAGGGCAAAATACTGCCATCACTCCTCCATGATGTGAACACCAGCTGACTGCCAGACTAAGTTACTCATGACTAGTCCCTCTGAAATTAATGGGAAAAACTAGGCATAACAACTTGTCCCCATTAATTTAATTGGATGACTCATGAGTAACTTAGTCTGGAAGTCAGCCACCATGTCCCTTCTTTGCCAACATTTGACTTGCAGAAGACTTTGTATAGCTCAGATGCCCTGTCATCACTTGTTGTCTGAGTCACAATGCTATGCTGGGCAACAGTTGGCCAAAGCAGAACTCAGCTGTTTTTTCAAGGAGGACATGAGGATTTTCATGCACAGTAATTAGCTTTACCAAAAGATACTACTGTCTTTCTGTGCTACCACTATGCAAGACTCTGCAAGCTATTTTTATGCCCTTTGCAAGATACACAAGCAAGCCTAAAAACAAACATTTATTGGAAATACTCAATTATATGTTTTAACGTCTTTCCCCTTTCCTAACCATTGTTCTAACTAGTCCTAAGCCAAACGGCAACCATCTGGTGTTATATCTGAAGCAATTCCCTCTGGGCAAAGGTTGTTCAACACATGCACACTAAAGTGTGAAGCGAGCAGGGTAAGAAGAGTCCTCAATTCATATCATTTGGATCTAAGGGGAGCGAACAAAGGGACAGGTGGTGTATAGGCCAACCATGTGCCGCAGCAGAGATCTCATCTGTTTCTTTATTACTTGGAGGGAGGGGGGAACCAAGTAGTAAACCTGAGGTACTGGCAGATTGTGGCATGAAAAGAACAATAGGGGGAATTGTTCAGGGGGGGAAACAACTGTCTCTCTCCAGCCCCAGCACAGCATCTTCCCAGTGGCTGTTGCTGGTGTCTACTTCAGGTTGTGAGCGCTTTCAGCACAGGGACCATCTTATTTCTTTTTCTATGTAAACTGCTTTTGGAAACAATTTTTTGTTGAAAAGCAGTATATAAATATTTATAATCATTATCATCTGAGCTATACGAACATATGCCAGAGTAATCCTGAAAATGAGAGGCTTTGATGAAACACAATGTACAACACAGGCATACTCATATAAAGAGTGTATCTGTATAGCTGGACTCTCTAAGTTCTGTTTGAGCTGTATGTAAATATTTCTCTGCACAGCGACCGTTAATAAACTGAACTGAGTACATTCTAATGTGTTAAATATATAAACTTGGCAACAATGTGAAAACTCTGCATTTACCAACAAATTACATTTCAATTAATTCTGTCCCAATTCATTGTTATTCAAATCATGCAAAAATGTACATGAATACAACTGACTGTGCTGCTTCCAATCACAAAAAGCATGGCTTTGCCTGAATATGCAACACAAAAACTCTCAAGAAAAGAATAAGATGACAAATGCGACTGTTTCAAAACAGCACGGGCATATTTAAGCACAACATCAACATGACAAGGATAGTATAATTCCAACACACATTTGCATGTATTCACCACAATTTTTATACTGGAATATACAAACTTTTCCAACATAAGAAATGAAACATTCAATTCAAGGGAAAAAGAGAAGCAAAGGACAGCTTGCAAATGAGCAGGTCATTCTATTTGCAAATGGAAAGCAGGAAAAATTTGAAGGTTGATTACAATATATGGGTAATTTCCACAAAGACAGCAGTAAACCTAAATTTCAAAGAAAGGAATGACAACTTCACTAGTGCTAGAGAATATATTTGCCAATATTTTGGGAGATTATATCAAATATCTTCATGTAGTTTACTCAGTCTTACTTAACACATTAAATATTTTATTTTAGTGATAATGCTTATAATCAAATTCACTGGGTGAGACAGAACAATCTCTTCCAATTCTACCTTATAAATTATGTAATTAGAATTTATTACAACTTCTGAAATCAACACGAGAAGTTTACTGCTAAAACTTAAAGTCTACAGAGGGCAAGCAGCATATGAAACTACCCAAGGATTTGATGTTATAAACATTAAACAGAATTGGCATGATGAACTTAAATACTGTTCCATTATCTTCTCATTGAACAATTCCTAACTATCTCAGGCAACCTTTTTACAAGAACATTTGCCACTAAGACTGAGACAGAAGCCAGCTGAAAAGTTTGTCTGCATATTTCATAAACAGAGACCAGACTAATGCATATGCATAAGCCATCTACTGAGCTGGAGGAACAATGATGTGGCTAATAGCATGCAAACTGACAGAAGGACATCACAAAAGAAGATAAATAGCACAGCACAAGCCATTTTTGCTATTCCTCCATTCCCCCACAAAGCAATTTTACTCTTTGTGTTGCTTTATTCCTTACCATGCCCTCAAAGCCAACTCTGTAAAGGTTTTTAGCTCCATTGTCCCATAAAACATATGCTGCACTGTGTGGGCTTGATGCACTCCAGTCCTGGATTTCAGTTACCTAGCAGAGTCAAAGAGAGGGAAATATGTCTATTGAGGGGGGAAGTAAAATCATCTTCATCTACAACCTATAGATAAGAATGTGATAGCAGCATTCTTATTCATCATCAAAACAATTCTAGATCAATTTTTTTCCAACATTTTTATATTTGACTTTCATTAGCAAGTTGTGTTATACCTCAGTTCTAAACATGCTAAGCAGCATCCACACTTTTGGAACAGTGGCATACCATTAGAAAGCAGCTCTTCTGGGGATGGAAGAAGGCCCTTCTTGTTTATGGAAGGAATTTCTCCCAACAGCACGCCACTGCAACAAAGAACTAGATACCACCTATTTGTAAATTACGTTGACTCCAGTGGTATTTACTTGCAAATAAATATTACTTAATGTTCTATTTCATGAAGTAAATATTTATACTATTGGTTCAGTTTCTCTGAAGCAGCTAGGTAAAATTTGAAAGAGGTTTCCTGGCCTACATTCTTAATATTAGTCTTTATTAGAGAAGTGTTCACATAAATATAACTATAAATATATAGTGAAAACCAGTGGGACATAGTTATTCCTGTATACAAACTTGATAGAAAGGATAGGGAGGAGGGCACTGGTGGTTATGTAGCACTCTATGTTAAAGAAGGAATAGAATCTAACCACCTAGAAGGATCAGACAATGTCAGAAACACTGTGGGTGATAATATGAGGACTGAAAAGAAATGTATTATTAGGAACATGCTGTCACCTTCATGATCAAAATGCCAATGGTGACCTGAAGTCGGAGATTATCAAAGAGAGACAGAGTTGCAATAATGGGCAACTTTAATTACCCTCACATAGACTGGATGTTAATTCATGGAATTCACATTCAGGAATTAACGAAGAGGCCAAATTTCAAGATATACTAAATGACTGTGCCTTAGAGCAGTTGATCATGGAACCAACTAGAGAGAAAGCGACCCTGGACTTAATTCTGAGTGGTGCTCAGAACCTGGTGTAAGATGTCATGGAACTGACAGGGAAGAGTGACCATAGTGCGATCAAATTCAGCATACAGAAGAACCTCGTTATTTGTGGTTCCAGGTATCCGCGAGGTGTCTAAGATACCCGTTTCCAGTATCCGTGGATACAAAAGGATTAAAACCTATGCATCCACAGTTCCTAGGGGGTCAGAAGTGGCTGAGGAGGTCACTTCCACCCACCATTTTGTCTAAAGGAGCCAATTTGTGGCTTGTTTCTGGGGAGAAATTGAACTTTCCCCCACAATTTTTCACAGTTTGGGGGGCATTTCATACTTTTGGGAGAGTTCCTGGGCACATGGGTGGATTCTTGAACATATTCAGACCCCACGGAGCATGCCACTGTACGTTTTTTCACCGTTTTTTTTCTGTTTTCTCTTCACCCTGGAACCTAACCCCCTTTCCCATAGACGGAATGCCTCGTTACTTGCGGTTCTGTTCCTTGCAGTAGTAGGTGAAGAACGGAACCCACATGAGTAACAAGGTTCTCCTGTACATGCAAGTGGAGACTTGCCAAGGAATTCAAACAGACACTTTAGAAGAAGAAAATTCTCAAAAGCTAGGGATCTGATGAAAAGAAAGCTGAAAAGGAAAGTCAGAAGGGTCAAATGCATGGAATTATTAAAAACCGTAATAATAGAAGCACAATTAGAATGTATACCAAAAGGAAGAAAAGGTACCACCAAATCCAGGAGAATGCCAGCATGGCTATTAAGTAAAATCAAGAAAGCTATGAAAGACAAGAGACGTCCTTGAGAAAATTGAAGTCCTGCCGAAAGGAGAATAAGAAAACAAACTCTGGCAAAAGAAATACAAGGAGATAGCAAGGGATGCAAAAAGAATGTTTGAACATATGGTTAAAAACATCAAGGGGAGGAGGGAAGAAAAACTTATTTAAATACACCAGAAGCAGGAAACCTGCCAGGGAGTTAGCTGGACCATGAGATGACAAAGGCGTGAAAGGGATGCTTAAGGAGAATAGGGATCTTGCAGAGAAGCTGTTCTTTGCATATGTCTTCACAGCAGAAGATACAGAGCATATACCTGTGCCTGAACTGAGCTGCTCAGGGAGAGAGGCTGAAGCTGAGTCAAGAAGAAGTGACAAGGGATTATGTTCTAAGCCAGCTTGAAAAACAAAATCACCAGAGTCAGATGGCATCTGCCCAAGAGTTCTTAATGAACTCATATGTGAAACTGCTGATCTTCTGGCAAAAATATGTAACTTGTCCCTACAATTAGGCTCTGTGCCAGAGGACTTGAAATAAGCCAGTGTAACAACAATTTACAAAAAAGGATCCAAGAGGGATCTAGGAAATTACTGGCCAGTTAGCTTAACAACTGTTCCAGATAAATTGATGGAAAACATAATTAAAGATAAAATTGTTAAACATACAGAGAACAGGCCTTGCTGAAGTAACACATTGATGGACAGAAAACTAAGGGTAGGAATAAATGAACTATTTTCACAGTGGAGAGATATAAGAAATGGGGTCACCCAGGGATCTGTATTGGGACTAGAACTTTTTTAAATTGTTCATAAATGTAGAAACAGGAGTAAGCAGTGAGGTGGCCAAATTTACAAATGACACTAAACTATTAAGGGTAGTGAAATCCAAAACAGATGGGAAAAATTCTTTTGAAGCTCCTCACAAATTGGTTAAGTGGGCATCAAAATGACAAATGCTGTTGTAATTAAGGGTAAAGTGATGCACATTAGGACAAAAAAACAAGTTGCTCACCTGTAACTAATGATCTGGTAGAGATCCATTGACATCCATAAGAACGGGGTTCCGCATTTGCACAGGTAGAATGCTGCAGCTCATTGTGGCAACCAAGCCCTGCCTCCACATCCACAACGTGCTACTTAAAGGCAGGCCAGCACCATGTTCCTCAGTTCTTGGACAACCACTGTAGAGGACGATCATTTGGAATAAAGTAAGTTCATCGAAGGAGAATAGCATGCACAGTCTGAACGCACATAGCGGGACATTACTGCAGAGGGGTTGTTTGGGAGGGTCTTATGGATGTTGACAAATCTCTGCCAGATCATAAGTTACAGATGAGCAACCTATTTATCTGGATCGAGATCCGTCGAGATCCATAAGAATTGATGTTTAGCTAGCTCTCAATGGAGAAGGGTGAAGTAATAGTTATTGTAACACCAGCTTGAGAATGCCTCTTCCAAAGCTCGCTTTGGCAGCAGAGCGTATGTCTATGGCATAATGCTTGATGAAAGGTAACTCAGTGCACCAAGTAGCTGCTTTACAGATGTCCGTGAAGGTTACCCCTGATAAGTGGGCAGCCGATGAAGCGTAGGCACTGGTAGAGTGGACCTTGATTGCTTCAGGTGGTTTCACAGAAATGCAGGAGCCCATCAGGGCCCTTGTAAGCTACAAAAAAGCACTTGGCAGATCTAAAGTCCTTAGTACAGTCTACGTAATATAAAAGCATTCTGCGCACATTCAAAGAGTGCATCATACATTCAAATACTTCAATTCATTCAAATATTCATTCAAATATTTCAATTCATTCATCATACATTCATCATCACATTCAAAGAGTGCATCATACGCTCTAAAGGTGTAGACAGGTCTATGAAGAATGTAAGGAGAATATCTTGGTTAAGGTGGAAGTCAGACACCACCTTGGGCATAAAGCTGGTGTCCATACACATTAGTACTTTATCAAGATAGATCCTGCTTTATGATGAATCAATCCTCAAAGCCTCTAACGCACTTTGGCGTAAACCTCTAACACATCAAATCCTCTAATGCACTTTGGCGTAATAGCAAGGTGGAAGGCCGTTTTTAAGTTACTAGTTTGATAAATAGTACCCACTGGCTCAAATGGGCTCTGGGTCAATGCTGAGAGGACCAAAGATATGCTCCATGGTTCCAAAGGCATTCAAATAGGTGGGTATACATTCATGAGGCCCTTCAGGAAAGCTCTACTATCTGGGTGAGAAAAGTAAGTCTTGCCATCACAGCCTGGATGTTTGGAAGAAAGTGCTGCCAAATGAATTTTAGAGACACATTATCCAAACCTTGCGGTTTTAAGGTAGTCAAGTAGAGGAGTACATCCTTAGTAGTAGCTTCTTTAGGCTGAAAACCATGCGCTCTGGCATAGATTTTAAGAACACAGCCATTTGCCAAAGTAGTTACACCTGGTGGAAAACTTCCTTCGGTTGAGTAGGATATTATTCAGAAGCCGATTCGCCATGCCATCAGATGGAGTGTGAGTACATCTGGATGCAGGACTTGACCACTGTCTTGAGTTGGGAGATTTAGCTCTTGTGACAGTCTTTGGTACTGGTTTCTAATACCTGTGGAAACCATGGTTGTCTTGGCCACCATGGAGTTACTAAGATGCATGATATTGGAGAAGTAAGAAGATACGCCACAGCACAACTCATCAATTGACGTGGTGGGAACATGTACGGGATCTCCAGAGTCCAGTCTATCTGGAAAGTGTCTCCCAGTGTTTGTGGGTCGTGACCTGCCCTTGAGCAAATAAGTGTGCACTTCGTGTTTCCCGTATAAACAGATCTATGGTGGGACATATCCAGTCATTGAAGAGTGGGGCAATATATTCTGTCTTGATCTCCCACTCATGGTGCTGCTGTTGAGCAAAACTCAGATAATCTGCTAGGATGTTGTCCAGACCTTTTATGTGGATGGCTATTAGGTAAACCTATTGTCTGATGCATCAGTGTCACAGCTGAGGGCTGAGGACACAAAGAGACCTTGACACTGTTCCCCCATGTCGACTGATGTAAGCCAGGGCAGTGGTATTGTCTAGCTGAACTTGCACAACCTTGTTTTGCAGACGTAGTAGGAAGGCCTTTAATGATTAGAAGACAACCAGCAGTTCCAGAAAGTTGATATGCAACTGAGTTTGTTGTGGGTTCCACTTGCCTTGGATTCAATAATTCTCGCAGTGGGCACCCCAACCCAGCAGAGACACATCCATCATTAACCAGATTGACGGAGTCAAAGTTTGAAAAGGATAAAAAGATTACGGCAGTTCATCCACCAAGTAAGGGAGCGAAGTATCTGTTTTAGTATTTCCAGACACTTGCGTTGGCTGTCCACGTTTGAGTGGAAAACTGACAGAAATCAAAGTTGTAGTTTGCGCATTTTCAATTGTGCATAACGCACTACTGTGTTGCAGGACACCATGAGGCCCAAGAGTTGTTGAATGAGTTGAGGTGGCTGCGACGGATTTTGTTGGAATTTGTGGATCAGATCTCTGATACACCCATATCGCTCTGAGAACGCAACTCTCCTTGGTCTTTAGATGTCAGGTTTCAATCATCCAAAAATAGGTAGATTGCTATACCCTGCATCCTCAGATGGGCTACCACTATGGCCATGCATTTAGTAAATACTCTTGGGGCAGTGGAAAGCCCGGAAGTTAAGTCTTGGTATTGGTACACTTGCTCTCCTACATATCAGTAAATACTTTCTATGATGATCTCTTATGCCAATATGAAAATATGTGTCTTTCAGATCCAGTATAGCAAGTGAATTCTCTTGATAAAGAAGCAGTAGGATCTCTTCCAATGCTATCATGCAAAATTTTCCTACACAAACTTGTTTAGGTGGCGCAGATCCTTGATGGGGCTGATCCCGCCATCCCTCTTCGGGAAATGGAAATAACGGGAGTAAAAACCCTCCCACCTGTGTGCCCACCTCACAGGGGTTATTGCACTCTTCTCCAACAACTCCTTCACTTCCTCTTGCAATGACAGGGACGGATGATTGAATTTCATCCCTGAAAAGTTTGAGGTCATTCTGAACTCTATGAGGTATCTCAAGGATATGATTTTCAGGACCCAGCAGTCCAATGTTATGCAGTGCCATACTGAATATTACACTGGGGCATGGCATACCAGCCTGATGGATTTGCATGCTGATGGAAGAGATGAAATTGTGAGGCTGGTGTTGTTGTTCACTTGCCAAGACGTTACTGCCCCTGGTGGTAGGAAGGGTGAGAAGCGCAGAGGTGACGGTGGGCAGTCCTGTTCCTCAAAGATGCTTTTGAGGTTCCGCCTGTTTCATATGCTGAAATGGAGCGGTTTTACCTTTGCCTTGATGATATTGTTTCTTGAAATCACGGCGTTCCTCTTGTCTGAACATGGGCCACTGTCTGGGGTAAGAGCAATTCTTTGAAGCATAGGAAGAATTCGAAGCTGTGGTGAATCAGTTGTCTCACTGAAGAGGCCCTTACCATCAAAAGGTAAGCTCTCAATTTTTTCTTTCATATTGCTTTGAAGAGTAGTGGAGCGAAGCCATGCATGTCTCCGTAGCAAGACTGCTGCCGCCACAGAACCAGATTCTGACTCGACTAGGTGTTCTGCCATGCTCAATTGTTGTCAAGTAAGCGCAGCCAATTTATCCAATCTTTGTTGCTATCTCTTTTTCAATTCCTCTGGTGATAGGGTGTCTAAGTTGCTTTGAAAGGCTTCCCACAGGCCATGATTATACTTTGCTGTGCAAGCCGAATAATTTGCAATTTTAACCGATAGACATGATGTAGAGTATTTTTTCTCCCTGAAAGATCCAACTTTCTCCCCTCGTTGTCTGCAGGAGTGGTGTGACGCCATCCGGATTTTGTCGAGGTAGCACAGTCAATGACCAGAGAGTTAGGAGCAGGATGCTTTAGCAGGTAGGTATTTTCTTTCTCGTGGATACAATACAAACTCTCTAAGAGCTTGGAAGTTGGGGTCGATGTATGGATGATTTCCCAAGAACACTTTGCTGCCCTGGAGGTAGCTGGGAGAACCAGCAGAGCCACAGGCTGAGATGACTGAGACTTCACCATGAAGTTGTAGACAGGATCATCTATGGTGGCTAGGTCAGATTTCAGGTCTAAACCCAGAGCCTCTGCCATTTCCTTAACATGTTTATGGTAGGCTTTCATTTCTTCATTAAGGGAAACATAGGTAGAAGGAGGCACATCAGTAGGTGGATGCATCAAATTGTCTGGATTTTCTGGGTCCAAATTGAAGTTGGATGAACCATGATGATCCAACAGAGATCCAGTTGGGGAGTGTGGGATTGTTTGAGTCTCAATAGTAGATTTTACAGGTGGCAGAAGCAGAGACAGTGTTTGAGTCCCCACAGCCAAGCATAGAGGTTTTTATGGCAGAGGGATTGTCTGAGTTACCGCTGACACTAGAGACACAGGTGGTGAAGTAGGGGTCTGAGTTGTTACAGAAGCTTATCTAATAGGCCTGCTCGGCAAGGCAGGAGCATCTCCAATCACGTGTTCACTGGACGAACGTGTGCCAACAAAGAGGATGATAGGACTTCAAAGGAACCATTTTCCAAGGTCTCCCTTCCCGAAAATCATATGGAAAGCCAGGAGAGGAAGTTAACATAGTAAGCATTGATCCCGAAGCCAAAGTGCATGAGAAACTGCAGGAGTGCCAAGCAGAGGGACCCTCCAATTGGTCAGCAGATAGAGTTTAAGACGGCTGGTCAACTGAACAAGTAGTAGCAGACCCTGTTGGTGTAGGCATGGTTATGAGAAGAAACCCTTTGAATGGTATCGATAGTAATGTGCGTGCCATGGAGGGATCCAAACAGGCAGCTCTATCTGAATCCTCTTCATTGACGTTGAATGTCGGCGTCAGTATCTTACACCAGAAGGAAGCCATCTCAATGCTGACAACACTGGTGTACACAGTGTTGACATTGCAGCTGGAAACTAAGAACTGGAAACTAAGAAGGTGTCTTCTCAGCGTCAATCAAGAGGCATCGATGGAGCCAAGGGTGTCAAAGCTGGAGACAGAGATCGAGCCCTCGACGCCGACTGTGTCAGTGTCAAAGAGTAGTCGGCATTGAGAGACTCTTGTGGTTCCAGCATCTTCTTCGAAGAGGTCGATGTCAAGGGGCCAATACTGTGGGCAACCAACAACTTTGAGGCCCATACACAGTTCGATGCCAGCTGCTGTAGGTCCAACGGCGATGGAGTTTTGTCTTTGGTTAAGACTTTGGTTTTAGACTTCTTCGGTTTTGGTGTCAATGGAACTTCCAAAGTTGTCTGCTTGGTCTTGGACTTCGAGTGTCTGAACCTCGAATTCACACCCGAAGGCGACTTAGGGCTCCTGAAAGCTGTAGACTTCGAAGCCGATGCTGATCAAAGCCGATGTTTTCAATGTTGAGACCATTTTCAATGGTGATTTAAATATTAACGTTGATGTGTGAGGCTCACCCAGAGTTCAAGGATTTAACATCTCGTTATAAATGGCAGCGCAAAGCCTCGGAGCCCAATTCTTGAATGTCTGCTTGGAGAAAGACAGACATATACTGCAAGAGGAGACGTTATGCTCCTCACCAAGCAAGATGAAGCACAAATCAAGGAGGTCCTTAGAGGCAAGTTTAACATTACAGCCCTCACACCTCTTAAAACTCTTTTTTGTCAGCCATAATTGATAAGCGAATAGCGTCATCCAAAGTCTGTTCCAAAAGTAAAATACCACCAACGTAGTCTGGAAGCCAAGATCAAGTCAATAACCAAAATAACAGTCCTTAAAAAAAAAAAAAAAGGGATCATCTCACGAAGAAAATTTGAAGACCTTTGTCTGATGAGGAGCAACAGACCGAGGTCCAAATGCAACAGCAGTTGGAAAAGAACTGAGGAACCTGACGCCAGCCTGCCTTTAAATAGCACGCTGTGGGTGTGGAGGTGGGGCTTGGTCACCACGACGAGCTGCGGCATTCTACCGTGAGGGTCCTGCGCAGGCACAGAATCCCATTCTTATGGATCTTGACAGATCTCGATCCAGATTCCCAACTTCACATATACACTGATGACGTCTGAGCTGTTGGTGACTGACAAGGAAAGTGATCTTGGGGTCACAGTGGACAGCTCTTTGAAAACATCAACTCTGTGTGCTACAGCTGTGAAAAAAGGTAAATTCCATGCTAGGGATCATTAGGAAGGGGACTGAAAATAAAACCACTAGTATTATAATACCTTTATTCAAGTCTTTGGTGCATCCACATTTGAATATTGTATACAGTATTGGTCACCATTATCTGAAAAATATTATAGAAGGTGCAGAAGAGGGAAACCGAAATAAACAGGTGCCTAAAGCACCTTCCTTACGAGATAGGACTTTTTAGTTTAGCAAAAAAAGCAACTAAGGGGAGACATGACAAAAGTTTATTAAATTATGCATGGTTTGGAGAGCGTGGATAGAGAGAGGTTCTTCCTCTCAACACTAGAACCAGAAGCCATCCCATGAAACTGATTGATAGGAAATTTGGGGTCAAGAAAAGGAAGTACTTTTTCAGACAACATATAATTAAATCTATGGAATTCTCTGCTATGCAATGTGGTGATGGCCAGCAGCTTGGACAGCTTTAGCAAATCTAAAGCCATCCAAGGGATTAGGCAAATTCACAAAGGGCAAATCTATCGGTGGCTACCAGCCTTAATACTACAGGCTACCTTCAGATTCAGTGGCTAGATGCCTTCAAGTAAAAGTTGGAGGAGAGCAATAGCAGGAGAAGGGGCGTCCTTTCATCTCCAACAGGATGCAAGACTAGATAGGCCTTGATCCTGATCTAGCAAGATTCTTCTTATGAACTAATCAGATAACCTTGGGAAGACAATCAACCCACAGAGGTGTTAAGGTCATGCAGCAAGTTACAATTGAGAGGTAAAGTTTCCCACTCTTGCTGCTCAGCCAACTATCCGTCCTTCCACCATCACACCCTTTTCTAAAGTCAGAAAGAGTGCTGCAGGGAAAGTACAGCTGTATCTCTTATCCTTTTAAGATGAAGAAATGCTGCCCTGCAACAGTCACAGAAAAGCTTGGAGAATGCTTACTGCACAACCCACTAATGAGGAGCTCCAGCACAGGGGGAAAAGATGAGTAGCTTTCACATCCCCACTTCTGAGGCAGAGAGGAGCAAGCATGTCAGCCTAGTACCCTTTTCAGCTCAAGGCTAGGAGCACTGAGGGGTAAATGTCATCCATTTAATATTTAGCAATTGTCATTTCAAAAATAAAAATCAGCTAAAAGCACTCATGCTTTTCTCATACACAAACACAGACAAATGCTTCTCTTTTTGGGAAAGATACAAAAAGTGAATACTACATAACTTATAAACAATGGACAGATTCAGGCATAATGTGGAACCTCTGTTAAAACTGGGCTGGGGGAGAAGTCTCCTCACTTCCTATCCCCATGTGAGTGCCCACTTCCTAAGTTAAATTAAGCCAGGAACCGACCAATTTTAACCTAGAGAGAAAATGAAAGCTCATGCTGGAAAAGGAGAGGAGCGATATGCCCCAAACTCACATATATTGTGAGGAGCTCAGCTTTAACTGATGTTCGGTGTGATGCCTGAACTGGCCCAATAAGTAAAATAACCCTCTGGTTGAGAAACACTAGTCTTGAACCCCATCACCCACACATTTAACAACAGACACAGGTAACTATGGTGACATGCTTCAACTCTGGAGCTCTTTTTGAGGTACTATGAACTCTTACTTTGCCCCTACGCCCGTTGCCACCATCTTGATCTTCCCATTGCCAATCAACGCCTCGTACTACCCTGGCACCTGTGAAGATTCCTCTTGCAGTTATTTTCTTTGATTTACGACGTGACTCCAGTAATACTCTAAAATGTAATGCCAAGCAATATGTTAAAGAATGGCCAGAGCAACAATAAATTGTTGAATATAACATTTCTTGATTTTCAGTTATTAAAGGAGCTTAAATTTAAATGCATTGAACACCTCAACATTCAGGAGCAATGAAAAGTCTTTTTTATTATAACTAGATTTTTTTATTAGAATGTGAACAAATCAAAAAGCTACCGTTCACTTCCTGGTGTAGTTATTCTGTAAAAGCGATGTCTTAGATGATGTTTATCCCCATGATAACACACTGTGCACAAGTCATAATTGGTACATTCTGCACACTTCCAGCGAATACCAATTATTGGTTGCTGGCGACAAGTATCACACATCGTTCCATCATGCTTAATACCTGTAAAAGGAGCAAAATTAGAACATTTTATAATGTTTGTATAACTTTGCTTACATAAGCATACAATACATGTACTGATTTGTGTGGGGGGAAAGACTAACAGCATCATTTTAATAGCTTCTTAAAACAATCTTCAAAATGTCAGCATTAATTATTCAATTTATCATATATCAGGTAGAGCTGGGAGATACTCTTGCCTGAAACCTTAGAGAACCACTGACAGTCAGTTTAGACAATACTGAGCTAGATGGACCAATTGTATGACTTAGTACAAGGCAACTTCCTATGTTCCTATTTAACCATAAGTTTGCATTAGAAAACACTAATTTTGCATAGAAGCTGATATGGCTGCAACCTGCACAAGAGATATTTCAGGATCATCATGGATAACTCATTAAAAACATCAGTGAGCTTCAACAGTGTAATATTCAGTAATGGCGGTTATCAATTGCTTCTAATAGAACAGCCAGTTCTATTAGAAGCAACCATATCTTTATAATATTTGGGAAAATTTACAGAATTCTAGCTGTCCATCTCAAAGACTGTCACAGAGCTGGAACAAGCACAGAAAGGGTTAAAGTAAGGGAGCACTAAATGGTTAAAGTAAGGGAGCACCTTCCACATGAAGGCCAATTTGTTTTTTAGACGAGTAAGCTGAGACATTATATCGGTTTATAGAACTATGAATAATGTGGAGAAAATTGGTAGAGAAATTTCTCCATCATACTAATAGAACCTGGGATCACTCCAAGTAGATTCACAATAAGTTCAGCACAAACACAATAATCCTTCTAAGGAATTTACTGCCACAATATGTAGCTTTTTCTTTTTCTTTTTTAAGGATTAGAGAAACTCATGGAGGATAGGTTTATCAACCACTCTTCCACCCTGAGCAGTAGTGTACTGAAGGGGTGGGGAATAAAAGACTGACGCTTATTTATTTATTTATTTATTTATTTGAAATGATGAATAAAGTTTCCATGTTCAGAGGCAACATACTTCTAAACACTGATTACGAAGAACAATCAACAGGGAAATACATTTTTATCTCCTACTTGCAAGAGTCCCAATGATGTCTGATTGGCCACTGTTGGAAACAAATTGCTGCCTTAAAGAGACCCTTGGTCTGATCCAGTCTGGCATGTCTAGATATGTGGGGTTCCAAGTTTTCTGGAAAATTATACCTTTCCGCCCCATTGAAAGTTTACGATTTCTAAAAATTCATTGTTTCTTTAAATTCACTAGTAACAATGAAAGGATGCCAATGCATTATACAGACTTGGAAGCTTCAAAGCTGTAATTAATGTTTTTCAGATGATTGTTCCTAGGAAGGACGTGAGAGAATGCTTATATGTTTTATTGATGTATTGAGTATTCCAATAAAAAATAATTTATTTCCATATAAAGCTTTGAATGTTTCAGTGTAATGTTTGAATCATATGACGTGTCTTCATTGATTTCCACCCCTCAAATATTTCAATTCAACTACTTGGCTACTTGAAAAATTGAGATAGAGGGGGCAATTAATACGTTGTTTATGCAAATAGAAAAAAGTTCTGAATGGAAAACATTTCTGGATATCCCCCCACCACAAGAAAAAAATGCAGAAATTTTCCCAATTCAAAGTTTCCTAGAAAATCCACATCTCTGGCCATGTCCTATGTTCTCAGATGTATTAAGCTCAACTAAGTGGATCAAACTTATAATTTGCCAACCAGCATCCAGTGTGCATTGATTTAAATCAAGGCAATGTAAATCACCAAAAGAAAACCCTGGTTTAAATAAAAGTGATACTTATTTAAAGTACCTAAAGTATTTAAAGTTTACCTTGATACTTTTTCATGTATTTCAAATCTTAAAATTAAAATAAATTTATTTTAGAGCATTTACAACATCTAGGAAAATATATCTAATTTGATCATTTGATTCCTACTAATTTACAAAATATTATGTAATACCCAACTTTTAATGCAATGCATCTGCAGTGGCCCAGACCATACCACCCAAAAAAGAAACCCAGCCTCTGACTTTGCAAATGTTACTTTAGTCTGCTTAGAAACAGGGACTAAAAGCCGAGAATTTTCTACAAGCAAGATCTGGTAGCTACTGGGTAGACTAGAGCCATTTTCATGAGATAAAACTGAAATGAATACTTGTGTCTGACTGGTAGGTGACTCAACTTGTGTGACAGAACCATTAATTCATTTTTAGGAGACTTTTAAACATGGTGTAGCATGTTTGTGATGAGATTTAATATTAATTATGTTATTTTTTTACATGAGAATCTGAAACTTAGTATTTTATTTAAATTAAAAATCTTTTAATTTTTAAAAAAACATTAATTGTTATCCATCCTGCCAGCATCCCTTTCCCAGGAACTAACTTCTAAGAAAGTAGGAAATGACTTTGTGACAACAAAATTGACAAACCAAAAAATAGTATGTAACAAGCACTTTTTTCCAAAAACCTTTGAAGGGACTTCCAAACAATAACATGCACATATATGAAGGAAATATCAGTGGAAGCCAATAGACCATGGAAGTTTATTCTCGACAACTTAAATATCTATATTTATTTATCATATTTTAATACCGCCTGATATATATATCTCTAGGCAGTGTACAAAATTTTAAATATTTAAAAGTAACAAATTAAAATACATGACAATAAAAACAATAGAATAAAATTATTAAAACAAGTTTTTAAAAATTATTTAAAAGCCTGAAATAACAGGAGGTTCTTCCTGAATATATAGGACATATTGCAGCTTAGAGATCACCAAAAAATTATAGAACATTTTCCTTTCCCAAAGAGTACACATTTACTTTACTTTATGTAGTTTCAACTTTTAGTCAATACAGATAGAAGGTCAAAATGACTTGCCAGTCTGGAGAAAATTTCACAGATTAGCATACTATTTCAGTATGATTCCATTTCAGTACGTTCTCTGTATGTTGAAATGCAAGGAGTGTTTTTTTGCTGAACATAATAAGCACCCTTTCCCCCTGCTGAGGGAGATTTGTCAGGAGCATTTTTCACCAGTGCTCCAGCATCTGTACTGGCTTCTTATAGCAAAATAGATATGATTCAATGTAATTGTGTAACAAGCTCTAAATGGTTTGGTTTTAAATATCTATGAACACATGAAGATCCCTTCACAGACACAGGCCTAGAAGACAGTATTAAGCTAGGTGAACCAATAGTCTGTCTGACTCATTATGACAGACCATTGGTTCATCTAGCTTAATACTGTCTACTAGGCCTGTGTCTCAGAATGACCGATTCCGATAAATATATACCACCACACCCCAGTACCACACAAAGACAGGTGCTTCCAGCACGGCCAACTCCACCCAGCACTTGCCATTTCTGGTGCCAGAGGAGTGTATTCTACATATCTGGAGCCAAGGAGAATCTAGGAAGTGGCCCCAGCAAAAAAAAATAGCAGGTACTATGTGGAACTGGCCACTCTGGGAGTGTACGCCTCCATGCAGCACCAGGTTAGTTGTATACATTTATTGAAATTGCACATTATGACACAGGCCTACTGTCTATGCTGATTGGTGGCAGCTGTCCATGGTTTTAGACAGTGATCTCTCCCAGCCCTACCTAGAAATGCCAAGGATTTAGGGATGTGCCTGAACCATGGTTCAAGCACTTTAAGAAAAGGGGACAGAGAACTTTAAAAGTTCCCAGCAGGAAGCAGAACGGGTGGTGGTGAGCCGGTAAGGGCCTGCTCTCCACTGCCCCACTCTGCTTCCTGCTGGGGGGCGGTATCCCAATAACCCCCCACACGGTGCCAGCACACATACAAAGTCACTCAACTATTAGGACAAATTAAAACCTAGAGTGGTTTTTAATTTATGTCTATTTATTTATTTAACAGTTTTTGCTACATATGTACTCTTACAAATGGCAACAAGTAAACAAAGTACTCAAAGAAATCAAATTCAAATCGAATTAATAAATCCAAACTGAATTAATAAGACACTCCAAGGTAGCTTTGCACAGATGTTGTTACTTTAGGTAGATATGTACAGTTAGAGATCATTAGACTCTCTAGCTAAGTACTACCTACTTAGACTAGCAGAAGCGCCTTAAAGTCTCAGCCAAGTAGCCCTTCCTAGTCATGCTATCCAAAATCCTTTAAACAAATATGCCAGGATTGAACCGATCTATTGTATCTATTTTATTCATGTTGTGAGCTGCCCCAAGCAGAAGTATACTGGAGGGACAGGGTATAAATATTTTAAACAAGCAAACAAACAAACCTGGGACTTCTACACATCTCTCTTGTATTAAGTCTCCTAAAACACCATGCAGGTCTGCACTGCAAGAACTGCAATGGAAATGCAATTAATGGACAAAATAGTGGAATTCAGAATAGTTGGGATAGACAGAAATATTACTCTGAAAAACTTAATGTATCTGAAATTCATCTAGGAAAGTTATGGGAATTCAGCTTTGTCCATGGTGCAGATTATTCGAGAGAAGCAGAGCGGGCAGGTGCGTGTGTCCATGCTTTCACATTCAGCTTCAATTCATTCAGATACAGTAATTCAAGCTAAACATGGTAACAATAACTGTAGCTGCAGCTCTACTTCAAAAACACAGAGATAAACAGTGACCCTGCTTTAGAAAATGTCAAGCACTGAGGGCAGCTATGCAGCACCTCTGTTCCACATGTAATCCACACTGCCAGACCAGAGAGGCTGATTACTTGTGGGAAAGTTAAGAGATCCTCTAAACAGAGGCCAATGCTTGCTTACTGTTCTCCCAAACTCTTGCCCTATGGGTAAATGTTGCTGTTAAGAATTGACAGCATTCGTCATTAGGTGGTGCATTTGAGTTACCAACAGGGTGCCCAGGCATGTATACTAATGTTCATCTTCCAACTTCATCTGTCCTGTGTAAAGATGTGAAGCTGTTCTAAGTAGGCCATCTCTCAATGGCACAAAGTTAAGGCTACAATTAAACTTATTACCACAGTAGGGAAGAACTGTAGCCTAGTGACTGAGGGCATGCTTTGCACTCATAAGGGTCCAGCTTCAATCCCTGACATCTCGGGAGCTAGCTAGGAAAGACCCTTGCCTGCAATCCTACAAAACCACTGCCAATCAATACAGAGTTAGATGAACCAAGTCACTGACTCTGTATAAGGCAGCTGCATATGTTCAAACTTATTGGATCTTACTTCTGAGTAAAAATGCATGGAACCAGGCTCCACTAGTGAATAAGATACATAATTTGAGGAAAATAAAAAGCCAGCAGTATTTTAAATGACTGAGTGGGACAACATATAAACAATGCATTCTCATTGTTTATTAAGAGGAATATAATCTGTAAGTACAAATGATATAAAATTTCTATCATACCACAGGCACCATGAATATTACAATAACCTAGACATTTAGCATCTTCATTTCCCAGTAGTGTTTAAATGGCTACAAGAAATGCAGATTCACTTCCTCTATGCTAAGAACTGAACAATGGGCACCTCCCGGACTAAGCAGCATTAGTTCAAGAACAAATGCAAACGTTCTCCACACATTTTTAAAGGATACTGACCACATAAGCAATCAGCAGCCCAAGGAAGAGTGCTCCAAAACGCCTGATTGTTTCTGTAGCAATACTGTACAACCACACCACTAAAAACTTTCCAAAACAAAAAAGATGTTGAGGTCATGCCTGTTGAGGCAAGACACGTCTACTGCTAGATGAAAGATTCTCCGCATACAGCACCTGCCTCCATTTCGAGTCTAAGGCTGCAATCCTATCCTTACTCACCTGGGAGTAAGCCCCACTAGAGACAGCAGAATGTGCTCCCATGGAAAGGTGCATAGGATTAGGCTGTAACCGCCACCTCCAATCCTCGAAGCAAGGTCCAAGAAAACCAAGGGTACTTTCTTGAAATGCAGTTTGGGAGGCGGCGGGGGGGGGCAACACCTGCCTACCCCTTTTCGAAGGGAGTCCTCCAACTGACTGAGAATTAGTGCAAGTCTACTCTGGCCCCTGAAGTGCCCCCCCCCCCAGGCGGCTGAGGCGCCTCTCGTCCCCCGATCGGCTCCCGCAACAGGCTTTGCCCCTCCCCAGAGGAAGGTCGGGAGGACCCCTGTTTGCAGCCGGCGACCGGAGGGCTGGCAACTCCTTGGCAGGCAGCAAGAGTCGTCTCCCGAGGAGCCTCGAGCCAGGCGCCCTCTGTTTGCAGGGGACAGGCCGGCGCTCGACGTCGCGCCAGCTACACGGGGGGCGGCGGGGGGGGCTGGAATGTCACCGTGGAGACCCTTCCCCCCCACCACGGGGAGAGCCCCCCCCCCGCACCTCGAGGCCCCCGCCCTCCTCCTCCTCCCTCCTCGCTCACCGGTGGGCGCGCTGTCGAGGATGCGCAGGTCGTAGGCTCCCGAGCAGCGGTAGTTGGCGGCCGTCCCGTTGTCCCAGACCACCACCACCTCCTCGGGGCTCTCGAAGCTGCGCACGGTGCCCACATGGCCCTCGCCGCCGTCCTGCTTCCCCCACTTCCAGTCGGGCCCTCTCACGACCCGGGCCCCGACGCCCTCCACCATCACCCGGTTATTCCTCGAGTTGCTCATCGCAGCTGCCGCGCCTTCTTCGGCCGCCCCAAGAACGTGCCTCGCGGCGGGGCAGAAACGCGGCGGCGAAAGCTGCGGGCCGTCGGCGCCGATAACGGAAAAGGGAGGGACGGAGGGATCGCCGGGCTGAAGCGCCGGGACAACAAAGGCGGGGAGTCGGATCTGGAGCTGGAGCCGGGCCAGCCGGTCTCCTGGACCAGAGGGGGTGGCGTCAGATGCGGCCTCCGCCAGCGGAGCGAAGCGTCTGCCACCGACTCTGTCTGTCTGACTGACACCCACCCCTCCCCCCGAATGGTCTCTCCCGACTGGAGACTCTCGCCCCGCTTCCTACAGGTTCCAACTGCAGGGGCGAACCTGGCGCTTCCACTGAAACATCCGGGCACTGCGGCGGCGGCGGCAGCAGCGCCACCACATAGACCAGACTAAGGAGTGGTGGAAAGACAAGGGATCGTCCTGCGCATGTCCTGATTTGGGGGGGCGGGAGGGGAGCGAACAGCTCTGCTCCAAACATAGAGTAATCGGTAGACTGACACACGGGGATTAATTTCCGGTTCTATTAGGCTTTTGTTCCCTCTGCCGGGGCGGAAGTGAGAGCTGACCATAGAAATGAGTTGAGAAATACAGGATCGTAGTGTAGCTGGGTTTGGGTAGGCAGTGGTATGCCCTGCTCCCTGCAAAAAAAAAAAAAAAAAAAGGAGCTCGTGCTCATTTAAGTATTATTCCACTTAAATTTTATAGTTTGGAGAGGTTTTTAAACATTTAAAAGAGCATCACGTCTGCGTACAGATCAGCTGAGCACAGACTTTTGCAGTTGAACACGGATTTCGGCTACGAGAGGGACAATTTAACTAGATTGACCTTTACTGCAATCTGAGGAATGTCTTGTAGATGGAGAATTTGGCTGGGAATCTAAACCAATCTCATATCTACCTAATCTTCATTATTATTAAAAGAGGGCTCAATCTGCAATTTGAAGATAATGAATTTCACTGGAATTGGCATCCTCGGGGCAAATTTTAAAATATTTTAGAAGTAAAAAAAACCAAATACATTTGTCTCATTAAATAAAACTTTAGTTAGAGCAATTACTACTCTTTGTTTCTCCCTTTCGCTTGGGAGGACGCAGTGCTGCTAATCACAGTTCCGCTAGAATCCTGTGTTTCTTAGCTACTGCTGTTACTTCCGCCCCGGATCATACACAAACACAAAGGCTCCCAATGTAAACCCGAAGCTTCCATATCGGGGTAATGAGATCGGGTACTCTGATATTTTCTTATCTCTGTGATTCTTTAAAAAAGGTGAGAGGACGGGCTCTTTAGCGTCACCCAGCGAGCCGAGACGTGTATTGCATTTGTCACGGCAGAGGTTACGCAGGACTACTTCATTCGTTGTAGCTACCGTCTTGGGGGCCGTCGGTCGGTCCCCGTCCACTTGTCCTTAAGTGTTTCAGAAGATAACCAATTGGATGTTCGGACTGGAAAATATGTATTTGTTTAGTGCTTTTAAAAAAAATAACAGCAGCGATCTGCGGCTGTGCATGAGAACTATGAATGTCAGTTTCTCCATAATAGTTCAATTGCACCCTTTATCAGCTCTAGTACTGGATGTGACAATAACTTGCTGCCATCGCACCCTGCAGTGCCGACACTGCTTTTTCTATAGTCTATGTACCGCTGCCTACCCAAAGTATGTTTACAAATTCAAACAAGCAACTAACAAAACCATCACTAATATAATACAAAATACAAATTAAAACCAAACAACTGACCAAGGGGAAAGCTGCATCGTTTAAAATAATAGCAGTAGTACTACAGTACAGTAACCAGTCACTGAGATGATTGGCAGGCTGTTGGAAGGAAGTAATTCCAGTACCACCAGCTCCACTCTCCCTATTTTCTTCATTATCTCCCTTAGGGTTGTGTACGGTACCGCCACATTGCAGTCCGGCACTGGGAGATTAGGGATCGGCCCGGACCGGTCTGGAGGCCATTGAAGTTCCAAGTGTACGGTACCGCCACATTGCAGTCCGGCACTGGGGTGGGGGGTAGCTTTAAGAGCGGCGGGAGGGGTAAGCAAAGACTTTGCACGCGCAAAGGATTACTGGGAGTTTTTGTAGAGCAAGATCGGGGAAGGGGCGGCAGGGAGGTATCCTGCCGCCCCAATTACTCATTACATTACGGCGCCAGAGCGGGAAAGCGGTGGGAGGGGTAAGTAAACCTTCCCGCCACTCTTAAAGCTACCCCCCACCCCCGGACCGAACCACCCAGGTCCAGACCAGACCGGGCCGGTCCGGAGGCCTTTTCAATGGCCTCCAGACCGGTCCGGGCCCATCCCTAATCTCCCTCACTCTGAGGAGCTGCCAGAGAGAGGGGTGAACACAGGCCCCCTCTCCCCTAGCTACACCCCTGCCCGCCACCACCCCTTTTATCAACAGAGCTTGAACCTCCCTAGGCTTGGGGTGGAATCCCAGGGCAAACTCTCTTTATTTTGCCATCAGATACAAAAACCTTCTATGTGCAAGCCTAAACGTGGTGAGAAAACTGATAGTTTCTGGCTGTTCGAGGACGTGTTTGCACCAGATAACTCCCCCCTTTGCATGCACCCCTTCTCCTGAGTTAAAAATCAACCAACAGCGGCTCGTAAAAAGAAAATAACTTTTAAAAAAACAGTTTTATTCAATTACTACAGACTGTTTCCATCTGAGGCTTTCTCAGCTTTTATATACAGTTTAAAATACTCAGTAAGTTACAAAAATAGGTTTTCTTTATACACGCTTAAATGTTTATAGAGTCTTTTGCAACGCCTAGGTAGGATGGGCGTAGGCTAGTGTTTCTTATTTCAATTACGTTGCAGGTAAACTATAATAAAACAAGCTGACCTGGCGCAGAGCATCTGCACCCCTAGTTTTCCCTCGGCAGCCGCTTCTGCTTGGCCCACCAGTGGCCGCTTTTCCTCTGCCCGCCGACCAGCCTGGCAGCAGCCGCTTCTCCTCGGCCTGCCAGCTGGCCTGCCAAAGCCTGCTTCATGTTGGCCCACCAGCAGCCACTTCTTCTTGGCTGGAAGCAAAGCTGGAGCAATGGCCATGATAGATGGAATTGCCAGAGCCAAGCACACACAAATGGTGGGTCCAAAAAGAAGCACTTCAATGATTGGGGCTTGGGGTTGAAATAGGCAAACACATGCCTTCAGGCCAGACACAGGTCACAACAAGTGTTCCCTCTAACAGGGATTCCCAGATGTTGTTGACTACAACTCCCAGAATCCCCAAGCAAAAGCCACTGCAGATTTGTAGTCAACAACATCTGGGAATCCCTGTTAGAGGGAACACTGGTCACACCTCCTGGATGCAGGGGATGATATCCTTGTTTAACAAAACAATACATGTTGTATGATTCAGTCATGGGTGTGCGCAATCTTAAAGAACAATAAAGTGAAATGATTTGGAAAACCTGTATGGGATGGGATAGGGTAAATGGGCAAGCTGAAAACTTATCTTGTGGTTTAGGAAGACCTTCCAGGTGGGAAAATCAGAATGCTCTTCACACTAAGAGTCTCTTCCCTGGTCGGAGTCATACCATTAACACTGTGATAATAAGGTGGGAGTGATACAGCCTTATCTGAGCTCCTTTGAGGTGATTAATAAGACTAATCATTTCTGCCAACAACTATATATAGTTTGATTACTCTTTTGAGAAATAGTCCTTCTCCTTAACTCCTGTCTTACTCAGCCAACACCCTTCTCTGTATTGCAAAATAGAGAGGGCATGGGAGTACCTTTCAGTCACATGTCATACTTGACCTGGTATGGTCAAGTATGGTCAAGTTGCCCCATGCTGCTTGTGCTAAGCAACTAACTGAGAGTTTGCCAAATATGGGCATGTGGAGGCCTTGCAGTCCCACAAGTCCAGGTAGCAAAGATGGAGATTGCAAGCCTGCACTTCCAAACCATATAGAGGGATGCTGCTTGTAGCCCCCGAACAGGCTGCAGGAGATGCATTGTAATAATAATCATATCATCATCATCATCAACATCAAAAGGAAGTGCTGTACAATAAATAAAAGTAAAGGTGAGCCCTGCCTGCAAGCTTATAATTTAATGGACTAATACAAAAAGCACAGTAAAAAAAGGGAAGTAGTGATCAAGCCTCTAAAACATTGCAGTTTATAGAGTATTGGCTTTCCCGTCCAATTTCAACCTGCCCTCTGAGGTCATCTCAGGTGGGCCTTCTCAGAGTTCTGGGCCCAGGGGAGGTACATGGGGGCTGGGCTTGTGGGAGAGCCTTCTCTGTTGCAGCCCACTCCTTATGGAATACCTGGCCTTCTGCGATTCGTAATGCCCCGTCCCTTCTGTCCTTTAAGAAGCTCCTGAAAACCTATCTCTTTTGCCAGGCTTTTTTTGTTTTTAACGTGTGTGTGGGGGGTCTTTTTCTTTCTTTTTTTCCTTTCCTTTCCTTTTTCTCCCTCCCTTCTTCTCTTGTCTTCATTGTTTTAATTTATGTAAACTGCCTCAAGTCTAAGGAAATCATTCAGTCAATAAATTTGCTAAATGAATAAGTAAAATAAAAATAATTTATATATTTTATTTAAAGGAATGAAGCAGGCAAAGTAACAAAGACTATGGTGATAAGACAAAAGTGTATGATTTCAAGAAACTTAGTATTACAGGTATTCCTGTGAAATTTAATGTTTTCAATAATTTACATTTAGGTTTTCATGTTATCTATATATATAATTCTCCTGGGTGTGCCCAGGGAAAATGCGTCCCGGCAGCCCAGCTGATTGGCTGGCCGGCGGAGGCGCCTGATTGGCTAAGGCGCACCCAGGAGAATTGGCTGGCTGGGTGGCCGCTGAGGCAAGGCAGCGGCAGTAGTGGGCCAGGCTGCGACCCGTGGCAGCAGTAGTGGGCCAGGCTGCGACCCGTGGCAGCAGTAGTGGGCCAGGCCATGGCAGCGGGCCAAGCCGCCGCGGCGGTGGGCCAAGCCGCAGTAGCGGCGGGAGAATTGGTTGGCCGGGCAGCCTCAGGCCCGGTGCAGCGAAAGTAGTGGGCCAGGCAGTGGGTCCGGCCCGGCCGCTGAGGCAAGGAGGCGGCGGTGGGCCCGGATGCCAGGCGGTGCCTGGCCGCCGCTGTGGCACTCGGCCGAGCCGGAAACTGGGGCGGGGGGAGAGAGTCGGCGGATCCAGCCCAGCGCGGAGGCAAGGCGAGGAGGCAGTGGCGGCCCAGGCGGAGACTGGGGCATGGGGGGGGGAGGTTGCCGGCCCCAAAAAACGCACAGATGCTCTGTGCGGGGGTCGGCTTGTATTAACAAAACTGTGAGTAAAATATATGCAACAAATGAATTAGGGGGATTTTAATATCTGGGATTAGGGTGTTTTTATTTTTTAATAAAAATTGTTTTAAATGAAAATTAGGATGATGCCTTCATGACAACTTGAACAAAAAGTTTTTGAATCCTGAAAAAATGTCAGTCTTGCCAACTGAATTTGACTTCATATAGGTCATTCTGAATATATTTCTATAGATGTAAATAAATACATGCGTGTGAGGATATGTGTGCATGATTTGTTGATATATGTCATCTTTACAAGCATTGCATACTTCAAAATTTCCAGCCCAGCAATATCATTGTATACAAAAGGTACAGTCCTGAGAATGTTAAGAGCATTTAATTCACACTGATTTAAATCAGGCTTAAGAGCTTACCGGTAACTATGCTCTTAAGGACAAGCATAGTTATAATGGGTGGCACAGAGCTGCCAGAAAAAACAGCAGTACCATGTCTTCTCCACTACTCCTACTCCTCTCTCGCATGGTTACATCATTAAAAGAGAACACATGATATGATGGCACTGAGCTCCAAGTTTCCCTGCCAGCTTTGCAGTATGATGACATCACAGCCCACATTTCTTGTACTACACTTTAGCAGGGAAGAAAAGAGAAAGAGTTACCAGATTACTGTTTTGAAAAGCAACCATTTGTCTCCCAGGGTTCCACTCTGAGATTCACTTATTTCAATGGGGCTTATTATATGCTTAGCAATAGCTCTGGATTGTGCCAACATCTCCCAACTACTTGTGCCAACATTTCCTAACTATAGTTTCTCTTTTTAGCCATGAATATTCATCACCTTGTTGACCAATGGTTCAAATGCTTGACTGCTGAGGATTTAGCATATCACACCAGAAACAGAATAGGAGCCTGGAAAGCAGAATGTACTCCCACTTCCTTAACCCTGGAAAAACAAAGAAAACCTCTCTTGGTTCCTATAAGTCAAACTCTGTCCAGTAGATGGCAGACCTGAGCCCACTAAAAAGGAAAAAGTAATTCATAAGTGAGAAAACTGCAGGTGGCAACATCACAGTTTTTGTTCAGCTCCTGTGTGCCTCCCTGATTCCTTGGGACCCCCAAAATGTGTGCTGGGTATTAATTAGGGGATTCCATTATTATGATACCAAGCTGGTCCTCTGGTTCATAAAAGAATAAGTGCAGTAGATACAAAGCTGTCACCGTGTATGCAATGTATTTCCTGGTATATCAAAAGCATTCTGCTTGCAATACATGACCCTACCATGTGTCTCCATTTCCATGCTGATATTTCCCTTGCATGATTCCCATTGCTGTTTCTGATTGCTTGTTGAGGTCTTTCTGCCATTTTGCTTCATACCCATAAAGCCATTCAGACCTGCTAGTGTCTAAATCTGTCTCCTACTTTGATTTTCCACTCTGCACATAGAACTTGTGTTTGCTCATTGATGATTGGTGGCTTTTGGTTCTGTCACTGAGTGGCTTCAGGAATGGGAGCAGGAGGGGGATGGCTGGGGAGGGGCATCTAGTGACAGGAGCAGAGTTGTACAGCACATACAATGACTTGCAAAGTATGAATAAGGGCAAGCTATGGAATAAAAATTAACAATTTATAGAACACTAGTCCTTCTCAATATTTAATTTAGAGAAGTAGAGAAACACATTTAAAGAATTTATTGTCTTCTGGCTTTTTTCTTTCATAGCTCATTGATCATGAAGTCTTGTTCTTTTAAGGAAAATACCTTCATCATCCTGTTCATACTCAGGGACATTTTTAATTTTTAGACATTCAGTCTTAGGAAGAGTTCTGTGGATATAAAAGTTTGCTTACTACATTATGAACTCCAATTGGTCCTAATAAAATATATTACTTCATTGGCTGTGTTGTGTGATCATTGTGACCACTTGTAAGACACCTTTATGCTACTGGCAATTCCTCTTCAGTTTGTAACCTTGTAAATAAGTAGGTATCTGTGAAATATCCTATGACTCCAGTACGCTCTCCAGAAATAAAAGGCAGTGAAAACTGCTAAAACTTTGGGAAAATGTGAGACACTAATAAACTATATCCTTTAATTACTTTAGAAGGGATTAGACAAACTCCTGGAAGAAGGTTTGTCAATTACTATTAGGCATGAAAGCTAAGCAGAACCTGTGGTATTGGTATGCCACCGAATACCATTTGTTGAGAGGCAACAGCATGGGATGGATATTGTTGCCTTCATCTGTAGGGTTCCTGGAAGCATTTGATTGGTCACTGTAGAAAGTTGGATCCTTGGTCTGGATTCATCTAGAATGCTATCAGGATCCACCCAGGATTGCCCAAGGGGGAAACCAGCGGGAGACACTGACTCTGATGAGTTTCTTGAGGCAGACCAGGATGAGGGCCCCAAAGGTAACCCCGATGTTTCCAGAGGAGAAAGCCCAACAGGATATCAGGGGAACATCCTCCCCCAAGAGGACCTGGCACCAGAAGAACCTGAAGCCAAGGAGATACTCCCAAGACTGAAAACTGACACTCTGGGGTAGCTGACCCCGAGATGCCAACTCAGGAAGACCACCCAGAAGTTTCGGGCCAGGGCCCACAAGTCACAGAAAATCCAGTCCCCAGACATCAGCTGTCTAGAACAGTTCACCCCAGCCGGACCCTGCAAGACCCCCTGAGGGCCCTGGTACCGGTAAGAAAGAGTGCCAAGTTGTCACAAGTGCTGGTACCAAAAAACTAGGGGTGAGCTCCAGAATGGTGGAGAAGTGCCCGTCCGGCAGCTCGATGGCACTTCTGCTCCGGTGTGGTCTACCCAGGGGTATCTGACCTTCCAGGGATTCTGCTTCTTCTTGAAGTTTTTATGGTATTTTGACTTGGAAAACCGCAACACCTTGCAGTCATTACACACGAAGGTGGTCCCGTGCCCCGGGTAGACTGGGCCGGAGCAGAAGTAGAGCCCACCTGCCAGCTTGAAGGTGTCCCAGGAAAAGACCTAGACAAGAACAGGGGACTACTCATGAGCCAGCAGGAGATCAGCCTCAGTTGTCAGGGCCAGCAAGCCATTAGCCGACCACTTGCCTTGAAGGAGCGAGTACGCAGCTTGGGGGTATTACTGGACCCAGCTCTTCTTTTGGAAGCTCAGGTGGAGGCGGTGGCCAGGGTTGCCTTTGCACGGCTTCGGCTAGTGCGCCAGCTGCGTCCCTTTCTCGAGAAGGCAGATCTGGCTACAGTTACCCATGCCTTAGTCATGTCATGGCTGGATTACTGTAATGCGCTCTACATGGGGCTGCCCTTGAAGAATATCTGGAAACTGCAGCTAGCGCATAATGCAGCAGCTAGGGTTCTGTCTGGAGCTGCCCGGTGGGAGCACATCACACCCATTTTGAAAGATCTGCACTGGCTACCAGTTTGTTTCCAGGTCCAATTCAAGGTGCTGGTTTTGACCTTTAAAGCCCTTAACGGTTTGGGCCCAGGATACCTGAGGGACTGCCTGCTCCCAAGGGTTGCTGCTGCCCACTTGATGAGGTTATCTGAGGGGGCTCTGCTCCAGGTGCCGACAATAAGGGAGGCTCGGTTGTCGTGCATGCAGGACAGGGCCTTCTCTGATGCTGCGCCCAGACTCTGGAATGTTCTCCCAGTGACTATTCGTTCCTCAGTCTCCATCACAGCTTTTAGAAAGCATGTTAAATCCTGGCTTTTTACCCAGGCTCTTATATGTTTGTCTCTGCTGTTGCTCTTTGTATTTTGTACTGTTTTTATGCTTGTGTTTTAAACTTTTAATCAGATTTGTTTTATGTTTTTAGCTTAATATTTTAATTGTCTTTTTTGCAATCTTGTTTTTAAATTCTGCTGTGAACTGCCTTGGGATTGTTTTGATGAAAGGCAGTATATAAATGTAACAATAAATAAATAAATAAATAAATAAATAAAATTAGCCACAGCCCTTATAAGCCTCCCTGAACTCTCAGCTCACTGATGGAAAAACAGCATTACCTATTAAGGTTCCCAGTTACCAAAAGAACTAACTCTGGCTTCAGGACCTTGATCTCTGTGACTGGGAAGCTTCACACAGACCTTCAGACTCCCTGGAATCCCTGAGACCTTGCCTGCCAAATGTTGCTGCTCCTCCTTTAAACACCCAGTGGGGACCCTGTTTCTCAGGACTGCTACCACTGGATGAGATTTATTGCCTCTTGTGGCCACGTGTGTAGAGAGAAGCATGTTGGACCAGAAGGATCCTTGATCTAGATTTTTATTATGGTCATCTTGTAATTGAGAATAAGCGGTACATAAACTATTAAGCATATACTTCATTAATTCCCACAAGTTCTGTTAGAAAAAAGGTATCTACACAATTGAAAACTTATTTAAATTATTCATAGTGTGGCCAACCTATAGCATCTTGCAATTACTTGATTTAAATGTGACCCAACACATTTGGAAAACATAAAGAATGTGTATGGGGGGTGGGGAGTGTTCTGTTCTGTTCTCTTGGCCATAATCATACTGGATTTTTTCTTTGATTTCCAGGAAATTGATGGTGTCTGAACAGCCACTAGGGCAAGAGTCCATGGGCAGGTCTCAACAGAAGCCACTGAAGCAAATAAAATGTGTATTTTTGTCAGTAACTTTGCTCTTTATATTGACTACGGCATTGACTAAGGTCAATGTCCACATTAGTCTAATCTCTCATGCATACATACAAACACCAGTTCCCATTAGACTGGAGTGTTCTCATTTCATTGCTTTCCTGTCCTGTTTTGTGCCTCTTGCAGCCCATACAGATGACTAAACGATTCCAAGGTAAACTCACATACTAATCCTGGGACAGCGTGATTATTTGCATCAACATCCTTCCAAGGACTAAGAGAGAGAAAATTACCACACAGCAAATGCATTTCTATGGCCAGTCAAAAGACAAAAGGATTTATGTGGCTTGGCCTCTGTTAGCTCTTAGTTATTCTCCTTAAATTGCCTTTCTAAAAACAACAAATTCTCATGGCGTCTTGTATCCACCATTTAAGTGGTTGGTGTATTCCAAGGCAATACCTATGACCATTTAAATTGCATAAATCATGGTCATTGACAGGGCGGGGAGGGATTTAGTCACAGTCTGGAAATAGCTTTCTTAGGACCAACCAAAATGACACCCAGTTATGACCAGCAAGCTTCTGAATTCTCCAGAGCTTTCCATCAGGCTGGACAATCAAGCAAAACAGTGGGGAAGAAACTGGGCATGGTGGCAGAGTCTCAAAGTCTGTAGTTTAGAAGAGTGTTATGATGAAATTATTATTTTATTATTTCTTGTTTACACAGTCAGACAGGTGTTATTGACTGGTTTGTTTTATCCAGACATCGAGTCCTTCCCAAGGACCTGGGATGCCAGAATTTTATTGTCAATTGTTATAGATATCATCGCAGAATATAGGCTGTTCCCAGTAAAGCTGCTTTTTGTAATTGGCTGATGGTGATTTCTGTGGCCCCGATGGTGTTGAGGTGCTCTTCAAGGTCTTTTGGAACTGCACCCAGGGCGCCAATTACCACTGGGATTATTTTGGTCTTTTTCTGCCACAGCCTTTCAATTTCAATTTGTAGATCTTTGTATTTGGTGATTTTTTCTATTTCTTTTTCTTCTATTCTGCTATCCCCTGGTATTGCTATGTCGATTATTTTGACTTGTTTTTCTTTCTTCTCGACTACAGTTATATCTGGTGTATTGTGTGGCAGATGTTTGTCTGTTTGTAGTCGGAAGTCCCATAATATTTTTACATCTTCATTTTCAACAATTTTTTCAATTTTATGGTCCCACCAATGTTTGGCTACAGGTAGCTTGTATTTTTTGCAGATGTTCCAGTGTATCATCCCTGCTACTTTGTCATGCCTTTGTCATGACACAGTCAGTCTGTGTGATCTTTTTACAACAGCTGAATAGGTGGTCCACGGTTTCATCTGCTTCTTTACAAAGGCGGCACTTGCTGTTTGTGGTGGATTTTTCGACTTTTGCTCTTATTGCATTTGTTCTTAGTGCCTGTTCTTGTGCAGCCAGTATTAAAACCTCTGTTTCTTTCTTCAAGTTGCCATTCTTAAGCCATTGCCAGGTCTTGGTGATGTCTGATTTTCCACTTATATTGTGCAAATATTGACCATGCAGGGGCTTATTTCTCCATTTTTCTGCTCGGTCCTTGACTTGTTCTTTCTTGTAGGCCTGCTTTGTTTCATTGGTGTTGAATAGTTACGCATTATCGACCATTTTCAGTGCATCTTCTTCACTGTCCTTGATATATTCTTCAAGGCCTCTTTTCTCCTCCTCTGCTGTTTGATGGACTTGCAGCATTCCTCTTCCACCTGAGCTGCGAGGGAGGTAGAGCCTATCGACATCACCGCGGGGGTGCAGAGCATGATTGATGGTCATGATTTTCCTGGTCTTACGATCTAGCATCTCTAGCTCTGCCTGGGTCCAGTCTATTATTCCTGCAGTGTATCTGATAACAGGTATAGCCCAGGTGTTTATGGCTTGTATGGTGTTCCCGCCATTGAGTTTGGACTTGAGGATTTTTCTAACTCTCCTGATGTATTCACTTCCAATTTTTCTTTTAACTTCAGTGTGTGCGATGTTATCAGCTTGGAGAATGCCCAAGTATTTGTAATGTTCTTTCTCTTCCAGGTTCTTGATCTTGCTTCCATTGGGCAGCTCTATTCCTTCTGTTTTTGTTATTTTCCCTCTATTCATTATTAATGCAGCACATTTGTCTAGTCCAAACTCCATTGCTATATCGCTACTGAATATACGGACAGTGTTTAGCAGTGATTCGATTTCTGACTGGGACTTTCCATACAACTTCAGATCATCCATGTACAGCAGATGGTTGATTTTACTTGATGTTTTAGATGTTTGGTATCCGAGGCCTGTTCTGTTTAGTATTTGTGAAAGTGGGGTCATGGCGATTACAAACAACAGAGGGGATAGTGAGTCCCCTTGGAAAATGCCTCTTCTAATGCTAACCTGTCCAAGTGTCTCGCCATTGATTGTTAACTGTGTACTCCACATGCTCATTGCTTTTTTTATAAATATCTGAATGTTTTTGCTGACACCAGTTGTTTCTAAACTGTCCACACATGGACATTTTAGTGTCCATGTGTGAGGCAATGAATTGAAGGCTTTTTTGTAGTCAATCCATGCAACACTTAGATTGGTTTTTCTTCTCATGCAATTTTCTAAAATCATGTTGTCAATCAGCAGCTGGTCTTTTGTGCCTCTGGTGTTCGGGCAATTTCCTTTCTGTTCAACTGGAAGCTGTTTGTTAGTTAATAAGTGTTGCAACATTTCATCTGCTATTATTCCAGTTAATAATTTGAACATGGTTGGCAGACAGGTCATCGGTCTATAATTACTTGGAACTGCACCTTTTGCTGGGTCTTTCATGATGAGATGAGTTTTCCCAGTTGTTAGCCATTGTTCAATATCACCTCCTTGCAAAATGTTGTTGTTGTTGTTGTTGTTATTAATTCGATTTCTATACCGCCCTTCCAAAAATGGCTCAGGGCGGTTTACAAAGAGAAATAACAAACAAATAAGATGGTTCTTAGGAGAAGGAGAATGTAGGAGAAGTGATGCAGACGAACGTCGATTAACCTCACTAGATGCAACTGCTGGTGTCAGGATGCAGGTAGAACGACAGGAACGATAAAACAATATTGACTGTTCCCCTATTTTTAGAAAATATAGAATCTAGCAGCTACTTGGTTCTGTCTCCAGCACTCATAGAAGCACAAGGGTCGGTTGTAAGCAGCCCTGGATTAACAATAAGGCAAAACAAGCACGTGCTTAGGGCATCAAGGGAAGGGGGCCACCACAGAGTTTCCCCCTAGCTATCATGCCCTTAACTCTTTCACTGAACACAAGAACATAAGAACAGCCCTGCTGGATCAGGCCCAAGGGCCATCTAGTCCAGCATCCTGTTTCACACAGTGACCCACCAGATGCCGCTGGGAGCCACAGGCAGGAGTTGAGGGCATGCCCTCTCTCCTGCTGTTGCTCCCCTGCAACTGGAACTCAGAGGCATCCTGCATTTGAGGCTGGAGATGGCCTATAGCCCTCCAACTAGTTGCCAATGATAGACCTCTCCTCCATGAAGTTATCCAAACCCCTCTTAAAGCCATCCAGGTTGTTGGCTGTCACCACATCTCCTGGCAGAGAATTCCACAAGTGGATTATGCATTGTGTGCAAAAAAAGTACTTCCTTTGTTGGTCCTAGATTTCCTGGAAATCAGTATAATGGGATGACCCCTGGTTGTAGTGTTATGTGAGAGGGAGAAGAATCTCTCTCTATCCACTTTCTCCACACCACACATGATTTTATAGACCTCTATCATATCTCACCGCAGTCGTCTTTTTTCTAAACTAAAACGCCTCAGGTGTTGTAGTCTTGCCTCATAAGAAACGTGCTCTAGGCCCCTGATCATCTTAGTTGCCTTCTTCTGCACCTTTTCCAGTTCTATAATGTCCTTTTTTAGATGTGGTGACCAGAATTGTATGCAGTACTCCAGGTGTGGCCGCACCATATTTTATATAAGGGCATTATAATATTAGCCATTTTATCTTCAGTCCTCTTCCTAATGATCCCTAGCATGGAATTGGCCTTTTTAACAGCTGCCGCACATTGAGTCGACTTTCAATGAGCTGTCCACCATGACTCCAAGATCTCTCTCCTGGTCAGTCATCAACAGCTCAGCTCCCTCAGTGTATACTTGAAGTTGGGGTTTTTTGTCCCAATGTGCATCACTTTACACTTGCCAACACTGAAGCACATTTACAATTTTGTCACCCACTCGCCCAGTTTGGAGAGATCCTTTTGGAGCTCCTCACAATCCATTTTGGATTTCACTACCCAAAAGAGTTTGGTATCATTTGCAAATTTGGCCACCTCGCTGTTTACTCCCACTTCCAGATCATTTATGAATAAATTAAAAAGCACTGGTCCCAGTACAGATCCCTGGAGAACCCCACTTCCCTCCATTGTGAAAACTCTCCATTTATACCTACCCTCTGTTTCCTGTCTTTCAACCAGTTAGCAATCCACACATGTACTTGTCCCCTTATCCCATGACTGCTAAGTTTCCTCAGGAGTCTTTGATGAGGAACTTTGTCAAAAGCTTTTTGGAAGTCCAGGTATACTATGTCAACTGTATCACTTTGATCCACACACTTGTTGACACTCTCATAGAACTCCAAAAGGTTGGTGAGGCAAGATTTACCTTTGCAGAAGCCATGCTGGTTCTCCCCCAGCAGGGCCTGTTCTTCTATGTGCTTTACCATTTTTTTCCTTGAGGATGCTTTCCATCAATTTGCCTGGAACAGACGTTAAGCTAACCGGCCTGTAATTTCCCGGATCGCCCCTGGATCCCTTTTTGAAAATTGGTGTTACACTTGATACTTTCCAATCCTCTGGTACAGAGCCCGATTGCAGGGATAAGTTATATATTTTGGCAAGGAGATTGGCAATTTCACATTTGAGTTCTTTGAGGACTCTTGGATGGATGCCAACCGGCCTTGGCGATTTGTTAGTTTTCAGTTTTTCCAGACAGTTTAGAGCATCATCTCTTGTCACTTCTATCTGACTCAGTTCTTTAGCTTCCATCCCTGAAAAGTCTGGTTCAGGAACAGGTATATGTTTAGTATCCTTTGCCGTGAAGATGGACACAAAGAACTCATTGAGCTTCTCTGCAACTTCCATATCCTCCTTAATAATTCCTTTCACTCCCTCATTGTCTAATGGTCCAACAACCTCCCTAACAGGTTTCCTGCTTCTGATGTATTTAAATAAGTTTTTATTATTCCCCTTGATACTTTTAGCTAAATGTTCCTCAAACTCTCTTTTCACCTCCCTTATTGTCACCTTGCATTTCTTTTGGCACCTTGCATTTCACTGCCACACAACTTCTAGTTGATTTTTTGTAATTGTTTTTATCTGCCATGTTCGACTTTACTCTGCATTGTTAAAAAAAGTTTTCTTTGGCTTGGTGAGCAACTAAAGTTTCGAGAAACTACTAAACTATGTATCTGAAGTAAAAAGTCATTGATCTGCGAAAGATTACTGTAAAGAGCAGTACAAAATATTGATAAAACTTCAGTAAAAGATGGTCGTATGTTATGGTGTCTGACCTTGAAGATGAAATATTTTTCTCAATCATTCCTTCTGTTTTGGCTATTTATAAGAAATTATAGGCAGTGGAACTGTTTTGTTTTACCTTAAAAAATCTAGAAGATAACTTTAAATTTTTTAAAAATAAATATTAAGGTATAAGTAAATAATTTGCTTGAGCCTTAATGTCTTGTCAGTTAAGCAATGGAGGGGGCCAAGGGGGGCACCATTGTTGGGCTGTGCTTAGGGCATCAGTTGCCCTTAATCCGGCCCTGGTTGTAAGGTATGGCCCAGGACTGGGTAGACAAGCTAGTTAGTAACCCAGACCTTGACTGGTCCTAACCAAGATGGGCCTTTGCAGGGACATAGCGAGGGGAGAGTGGGCCCGTACTCACCCCTGGTGGCCCCTCAGATAATGAAGACAATAGGGAGGGGTGGAGCCAGAGGCACTCTTACTCCTGAACTTCAGGGCTCAAGGGCCTCCACACCCCTTGGGGGCCCCCAAATCCTATTTAGTCTGTCCTGGGTGGTGTGGTTGCCCTGCCATGCTGCCAGCCTGCACTGCACCAGGCAGCCAAGTGTGAGTGTGACCTGCACCAGGTGCTTTAGAGACAGAGTGTGTTGGGGGGAGAGAGAATATGTGGGATGGGTTATGTTTAGTTGTGTTTTGAAATGTTTCTGCCAATGCATATTTGCATAAAATATACCTGTTTTATATTCTTACATTCTTGTGAGTTCAGTTGCTGTTTGTGCCCTCAAGAACCCACGTGTTAAAAATACTGTGTGTGTCACCGTGTGTGTGTGTGGTGGGGGGATGATGTTTAACTTGCAGCATTGTCCCCCTACACACGGGGGGGGCTCCCTCCAGCAGGAGGGGGGCTTCCAAAGGTCTCTAGGTCCAAGCTCCAAAATTACCTAGGTGCACCTCTGGGTGGAGCAGGGGGGCCCTCAGGAGCTGGGTGTGTGTGGCATGGGCATAGCTAGGGGGAAAGGAGGCCCACCTTCGCCCCTCTCCCCAGCGGCCCCTCAGAGTGAGGGGGAAATAAAAGAAAATGGAGAGGGGGTGGAGCTGGGGGGCGGGGTTCTTTGAACCCATCTGCTCGGTTATAGCCACATCCCTGGGCCTTTGAATTCGGTTTAGCATCGCCTCAAAGCTGCGCTGCCTGGGGCGCCTTCTTAAGCTCTCAAAACAGGTTGCCACCAGTTCCGCCGCTCTTCCACGCCAGGAGCGAAGTTCCTCGGACAGAGTTCGTCTCCAGGCTGTATCTCTCTCTACACCCACCCCCGCCCGGAGGATGAACAAGGGCGGAGCAGCCCGAATTGCCTTGGAACTGAGCTGCTGCAGCCACCAGAAGGGGAGGTAAGGAGTCGCGGTCTCTTCTTGCTGCCTTGGAACGGCCCGGAGTGGGGCGCCATCTCGCTTGGACTCCGGGGAAGGAGCCAGGCAGGCAGGCAGCAAGCAGCATCTCCGCGCCTCCATAGCCTCCCCCTCCCTAGGTTGTAATGTAACCTCCTCCCCGGTGCTCTTTGCAGCTTCTGGAGGAGATGAACTTGCAAGGGCTGACTCGGGAGCTTTCCTTGTATCTGGAGAGCCG
This sequence comes from Hemicordylus capensis, assembly GCF_027244095.1. Lineage (NCBI taxonomy): Eukaryota > Metazoa > Chordata > Lepidosauria > Squamata > Cordylidae > Hemicordylus > Hemicordylus capensis. The sequence goes on along the minus strand of NC_069660.1, from coordinate 245,189,382 downwards.
GGTCCGGGAGGGACTCTTGGCTTCCGGCGTGGGCTGGTCGCTGGTGCTTTGCTTCGGAGCTGCTTACGCCTGCTATTACCTCAGCAGCATCGCAAAGGTAGGTAGGGGCTCTTCGTCCTTTGGAACTGCGGACAGGACCTTGCTAAGAGAATGAGTCGCGCGGCAGGAAGCGGGCAAAGCCAGCCAAGAGACTGCCAGCCCGCTCAGGCTAAACCCATCTTGGACACCGGCCGGCTGCCCTTGGCTAATGTGACCCGCCGCAGCGCTTCTGTAGACTGCAGCAAAAGGCAGGGGGGACCTCTGCTAGCCCCTCTGCCTTCCGTTGCCTGGGGTGACCTTCCTTCCCTCTTGTGCTTAATTCCCGCGATGCGTGAAGAGCACGCAGGGCAGGTTGGCTTTCCATTTCCAGCGTCGCTCTTCGGTGCTGGCACAGCAGACACTGCAGATGGACCGAAAGTGGCCTGTCTAGGAGGAAGCAAAGGTGGACTACAACCCCGGGCTGAAACATGTAAACTCGAATTCAGTTCAGTATTTAGCGTCTTGAGGAGGAATTGGAGACAATCTCCCCTCCTGACACGGATTCCTTTGGAGCCCTTCTTGTAAAAGATAGCTTGCTCTTTGCCCTGAGTGGCTCATGTCAGAATACCACCTTTTCTTGGAGCAAGTCGTGGATGTACCGGATGTTCCCAAGTACCGGATGTTCCCACAGTCTTCAGGGAGCTCAGTGCTTCTTCTCAAACCTTGTTGCCATATCAACAGGGGCCACCCTCATTCATTTTGCATCCCTGTCTCCTTTCTCCAGAAACTGACCCATTATATTACCACCACTTCTACTACTACTGCTACCAGGGGCGTAGCTATAATTGAACGAAAGGGTTCAAAGAACACGGGCCCCCAGCTCCTGAGGGCCCTCCAGCTCCATCCCTCCCTATTTTCTTCATTATCTCACTCACTCTTGGGGGCCGCCAGAGAGAGGGATGAACACGGGCCACCTCTCCCCTAGCTACGCCCCTGACTACTACTACTACTACTAAACAATTTTTATTGTCCCAGCAGTGTGGTGTTGTGCAGAAATCTGAAATGCACAGTAGATTAATGTACTTGTGTTTTTTAGATCAGCACAGCATAGAATATGGATCTGATATACAGAAACCAGATCATGACTCACAGAAAAGCGATAAGGTCAAGGATTTGGAATTAGTGAGATGTATTAGGGCAGGATCAGGTGACAATGGAAGAGCATGTAAGGTGAGACTGGAGTAGTTCTGTTCCCACAAATGTAAGTCTGCATGGCAGATCTGGATAAGGAGAGGAAGATCACTTGATGGGCGAGGAGGGAATTTTGTTCCATCAAAACCATGATTTTTTTTTAAAGTGCTTCAGTATAATTAGGCTGTCGATTACTGTCTGTCAGTAACACTGTTCTTTTATATGTTTATTTGTATTTCAGTGTATACAGTATTTATCCCTACAGCAACTGTATAGGGATGAGATTTGGTCCAAAATAGTCTACAAAATGTCCACACTTCTATTGATCTATGTCTCATGGAGCTAAAGACCATTTTCCAGTGTAGCATTGTACCTTTACACATAACTTCTAGATGTCATTTTGCATTGACATACACACATATGAAAAATTGCATCAGAATGAGTTACCTATCAAACTTCACAAGGACAAATGCATTTAAATTGTGTCAGCAACAGCCTTATGCTTTCCTATGGCCTCTTCCTTTAGAACCACTTCACACAAGATCTTGTTGCTATATAGAGATTATCTCTGTGTAGGGGAAATGTGTACATCTTCATTTATGAAGTGCAGCACAAGTGAGTTTTGTTTGTTTGTTTTCAGGATTTATGCAGAAGCCAGAGGCTTTCATAATATTTGTGGCACAATAATTATTCACACTGCATGCCAATAGTGATAATGTACAAGTGTGGGTCCCCCCCTGAACGTAGGAGGAAATGTGTGTATAGCAGCTCCTATCTATACCTCCCAGATCTCCCTTATAGAGCTTTCTAGTAGCTGTGTGTTGTGGTTATCTTTCTCATTTCCAGCTTTGAATTAAACTCTGTTGGTTACTCGCTATTGATCACTGCAGTTTCCCCACTGTAATCCATCTTATTCCCTTCTTTGCTTTCCCTTCCCCTGCTCCTTTCCCCTCCCCCCCAAACGGCAACAATTTTTTGCTGATAGCATTAGTGCAATGATCTGGTTTGCACAGCTTTCCAAGTATATAGCAATTGCTATATTTTGGCATCTGAGGGATACTTCAAATGGCACCCACTCATATGCACAAGCACTCTAATTAATGCAGGGGATAATCCTCCAGGAAGTGTGCGCATGCTTGTCTCATCTGAAATGAAGGGGGAATGTTCACTTTTATTTCTGTGATGCTTGTGCTAATTTCCCAGATTGCACCCCGTTGGTCAGATCCACCTCCAACATTCAGGGCTGCTCAGGTTTTTCCTCCACTTACTCACTGAATGCATTGATGGGAAAGGGACTTTGCCTGTGGACCCCTGCCCTGATGGGCATATGCCCACTAGCCCTGCCCTTACTTATGTGCCTTTGTCATAAGCAAGGAGGCTGTAGTGTCAGACTAGGACAGGAGAGAACAAAGCACAAATCCCTGTCCAGCCATGAAGCTCACCGGGTGGCTTTTGGCTAGGCACTTATCTTTCAGCCTAACAGGGTTGTTGTGAGGATAAAAAGAGAACCATGCACACCACCCTGAGCTCCCTGGAGGAAGAGTGGAAAATAAATAAATAAAGGTAAGAAGTGTACATGGTAAACTTTCACGCTCTCAGGAACCATCACAGTTGCCAAAATTGTACAAGTTGTCAGGTTTAATGACTCATTCCCATTCCCCAGGTGAGAGTCCCCAGGATCTTTCTACACCTCAGAGGGGTGGGGAAGGGTTAAATGCCCTTTCCCTTCTCCACCTGGTTGTGGGGAGTGAATGCCTGGCTCCTCACTGGGAGACCTAGCCTCTGCCCCAGTCTGCCACCACTGACTTCCTTCATCAGTGGTGTAGGCCCATCTAAATAGCCTGGCACATTCCCCTGGGTCCCGCACCTCCCCCCGTGTTCCACCCCTGCTTAATTCCCCCAATCCTGTGCTTCCCTGGTGGCCTGTGGAGCTCTCCCCTGGACCCCTCCTCTCTCATTCCCTCCTAATGACTCTTCCCTGTTCTGCTGCTGGATCGGGCGGCACTCTGTCTTCTGGGCAGGGGAGCCAGCTCTGCTTGCCAGAGCCAGAACACTGAGTGTCAAGCCAGCCCTGCCTGTTTGCGCCAGTCCTCTATCCATCAGCAACTGGGCCCTCCTTGACATTGAGGTTGGGTGCTTGAAAGAGCCTGGTGTCAATGGGGTCAGTCCCAGGAGCAAGGCTCTCACCTTCCAGTTGAGGAAAAGGGAAGCCCCGCAGCTCTCTGCCAAGGTGAATGCTAGACACAAGTTCTATGCACACACAGCTGTAAGAGTGTAGAAACCCTGGTCTCACTTTACACCAAATGCACATAGGTAGGAAGCAAGACCATCAGGCATGTAACCATCAGGGACAGTGGCCATGATCCCCTTCACCCTTTGTTCGTTCAGTGCACGTGTGAAACAGATCATCATAATGACCTTGTCAGACTTGCATGTCTATTGCCCCCTCACCAACCTGAAATTATTTTCTTGTCATGTTCATAGTGTTACTACTTGAAATAATTGAATTAATTTACCTTGGTTTGTTTTGGGATTCCCCCCCCCCAATTTTGGAGCTAACTAGTTGCCTGTTTTTCTCTATAGAAACCTCAGCTGGTGACTGGTAGTGAGGGCTTCTGCCGCTTCCTCCAGGATCATTGTCCTATCGTGACAGAAACATATTACCCCCCTGTGTGGTGCTGGGAGGGCCGTGTGCAGACTCTCCTTCGCCCCTTCATCACCTCTCGACCAAATGTGCAATACAGGAAGTAAGTGGCTCTTTCCTGCATAACCATTTCCTTGTAGCTGTTTTATGATTCTGTGCATAGCAAGCATATACTTTTCATATACTAACTCTGGACTGTTCCTTCACTCATAATATAAGGCGTGTGGGGGAATGGACCACATTTCTGAGCATTATGGCCTATTTTGATAATGGCATTAAGTGCTGTCACTGTTTTGGAGACATTTTCATTATCCATGCAAATAACAATGCCTTTCAGCTTCAAGGCTTTGAAAAGAGAACAGTGACATACTAGAATGTACATCACACCTTAGAAAAGAGAATATTTTCTACAGATTCTTGTTAGAGAATTTACAGTCAATCCAAATGGACTGATTAAGTGGATGTTTTGCATTATATTTATAGAGAAAGAGAAAGGGCTTGGGGCATGTGGGGAAGAAGGCTGCAAAACCTTACCTCCCTTGCAGATGAGTGCCCTTCCGTGCTGAGTGCGCAGACCATGCGCCTGCATGGACTCCAGCTCTCCCCAGCAACAACAGAGGGTCAGGGCCAGGACACGTCATCCCACCCACCCCCAAATCCCATATTATGGGGATCCCCCCCGCCGACGCTGGCCAGGAGCCCTACAGTCTCCCAGCCCTGGCTGCAAGCAACCAGGGCTGACAGACCATTAACAAAATGGGCCCTAAGAGAGCACGCACTCCCTTAACCCCATTTTGGAAGCGGGCTCCAAAGGCGGGTTTGCCACTGTGCCACCACTGGGAGCCGCATGACTCCCAATGGTTCACACGGGCAGCAAAGATTGGGACATCCCAGCCAATCCTGATCTTTGTTGCGTGTGTGAACGTGCAGATTCTTTCATAGATTCTTTGTTTAGCATGTGGTTAATGCCAAAAGCAGCAGGTGAATTTAACTCTTACATCATTAAGAAGTCTGGACCTGCAGAAAGATTTCTCAGGTGTACATTTGCATGCATATCTGATTTAGGCATGCAGTTCTCCATCCAGTGAATGATACATGCATGGAAATGCTTCCATGTCAATACATTAGTGAGATTGTGTGCATGCTAGCCATTATCCCTCACTAGTTTGGTGGTGGGGTGGGGGTGCAACACACAGAGAGAGAAACATAATTTACCTACATATGTTGGGACTCCCCACTGTATGTAAGGACCCAGCCCCTCTCTTCCCCCACCCATTTCTCCACCCATTGTGTTGAGCATCTGCAATGAACAGAGTGAGTGATAGCTGACTGATTTCTTCTTCTAATAATAATAAATGTTGGTTTTCCCAGTGAACTTATTAAAGCAATGGATGGAGGGCAGATTTCGCTGGACTGGTTTGACAATAATGACAGCAAATGTTACCCAGATTCCAACATGAGACCCACTATCCTGCTACTGCCTGGCCTCACAGGAACAAGCAGGGAGTCCTATATTCTCCATATGATTCAGCAGAGTAAAACACTGGGATACAGGTATAATCAGTTTTACTTCATATTTTTACATCTGAACAGCAGAAAGGATCTGGAAGTTAAAAGTGGAGCAGTCAAGAAGTCAGCCACTCCCTCCCCTAGCCTAAACTACCTAGTACGTTTAGCAAAATGTCTACCATGACATTTTGCTGCCTGAGGCAGAGTTGCCAGTCCCCCACCCCAGTTTACCTGAAAGGGGAGGGAGGAAGCCGTGGGGGTTGGGCACAGGCCAGTTGGTAGGTGTAGCAATGGGCCAGCTGGTCTGTGGGAGGATGCTCTTCCTGGATAAATGGGGGAGGGTATTGGTAACGGCTCATCTTTGGAGGTTGGGAAGAGGGGGAGGAACTGCTATGTTCTCCCCACATTTGAAGCTGCCATGTTTCTCAGCCAGTGGCAGCTGGTATGGGTGGGGCAGGGGGTGGTGGAAAACAAGCCACAGATGCAGCAGCTCATCCCCCATAGCTCCATCCGTACCAGCTGCAACAGTAGCGGCTCTTCCTACTCCTCTCCCTCAGTGAATGGTCCTTCTTCCTGAATCCCTGACTTATTGGAGGGAACCTGGGAGGATGTGGGGAGGAGAGAGCAGAAGGGGACAGCAGTGTTGCTGCCTTCTTCCAAACACCTCCCCATCAACAATTTGTGGATTATTTGGCAGATTATCAGTGGGTGAAGGTAGCAGTCCCTGACAATCTGCCACCTGAGGAGACCAGCTCAGGATGCCTTATTGTAAGGATGCCCCTGCCAACCCTCCAGCCTACTTGCTATTCATTGTTCCTTAATGAACATATGCAGGCTAACACTGGCTGTTAGAACAGCCCCAGCAGCTCAAGGCTTGCTTAGCTGGGAGTTGGTGGGATAGTGGGGAAGCATTGGTCCACTTTCTCCTCACTGCTTTTCAGCTAGCATAAAGATCTCAGAATTCATTAATTTTAGGACTAAATTTAGGTGACTTAAAAGTGGATCAAATTCATTGACTTGCTTCATGTACTTCTTGCACTTTGTAGAGAGGAAGTTTACTGTTTATAAATAGTAAATATCAACTCCTGGTGTGTGTGTGTGTGTGTGTGTGTGTGTGTGTGTGTGTGTGTGTGTGACAGAGAGAGAGAGAGAGAGAAAGAGAGAGAGAGAGAGAGAACACACACACAGTCCTGATTAACCAGTGTTCTTGTTGTTGTTCGTTTTTAAAGGTGCGCGGTCTTTAACTATCGAGGAGTTGCTGGTGAAAATCTCTTGGTAAGAATTGCTAATTACTTAAATTAAATTGATAAATTTGGTTAAGTAAGAACTTTGACAAACCATAATTTTGGCATATCAAGGGTGCCAATCGGTATTATCTCTAAGGTGTGTACATGTGTGCCTTCATATCATATTTGATGTCCGCTCAGTTAATTTTAGATCCTACTCAGGTTGAATTGGGAAGGCCCCACTCTGAATGCACATGTGCACACACTGCCTTGATACTGCCGCGCAGAACAAAATTCATTCTGCACAGACAATGAAAAACATTGGTTGGAACACAGCTAATACCTATAAGCATAGGGAGCTCACCAGCAGCCACAGGACGAGGTCAACCAGTGGACCATTTTTCCTATGGTTGAATGTGCACAAGCATGCACTGACCACACCCCCTGCACATGATTACACAGGGCCGGGGGTTACCAATGGCAAGGCAGGCAAGCTGCCCTAACCCTAACCCTTTCTCTATGGTGGATGGGTCACAGTAATAACACATTTACACAATTTACTCACAATCATTCTCCAGATTTTAACTGCATTCTGACAACCCTGTATTGTACATTGCCATAAGTGGAAGGGCTCACAGGCTGCAAAAAAGTGGGGGGAAAGCCCTGTTTGTATCATGTTCCAGGCAGTGGGTCAATGGCTGAGCCAATGGCTGAGTTGTCCACAAGGCAAAACGAAGCAAAGGTAGGTCCACAGGACCTTGGAGAGGTTCTAGGCTATGAGAGGTACAAGGGAACAAGTTGACTCAATGCTGCTTGGAAGCAGATCAAGCCCTTAAGTACTCTTTAGCTCAGACAATCCCTCTGGGGCTTCAGCTCCCTGCCTAGAGAACTGAAGCCTTAAAGAGGTAGCACTATGGAGTTTGGCACTCCTCTGCTTTACCTGCACCTACCAAGTTTCTTGTCAGCACTGATGGGCAGGCATCAAGGGGTGTGATGGTGTAGGAGAGGAATTAGGCTCTTTAGTGGGCTGGGATTCTGAAGGTGCTGCCTCAGGGAGCCCAGGCCTCAAGGGAGCCTCCTCAGGGACCTGAGCCCCAAGGCTTCCCCAGGTTCCACTCCACTGTCATGGTCCTGGACTGAGGTCAGTGGTGGTCCTTCCTCCTTAGATTCTGTCCAGCAGGACTGGGTCCTGCACTGATGTCACTTCCCAGCTTCTGACTCAGAGTTAGTGCTGTGAGCAGGACAGTTACTGCTATGAGCGGGATAGCCAGCGTGGTGTAGTGGTTAGAGTGCTGGACTAGGACCGGGGAGACCCGAGTTCAAATCCCCATTCAGCCATGAGACTAGCTGGGTGACTCTGGGCCAGTCACTTCTCTCTCAGCCTAACCTACTTCACAGGGTTGTTGTGAAAGAGAAACTCAAGTATGTAGTACACCGCTCTGGGCTCCTTGGAGGAAGAGCGGGATATAAATGTAATAATAATAATAATAATAATAAGCAGCTTTACTGGGAACAGCCTATATTCTGCGACGATATCTATAACAACTGACAATAAAATTCTGGCATCCCAGGTCCTTGGGAAGGACTCGATGTCTTGATAAAACAAACCAGTCAATAACACCTGTCTGACTGTGTAAACAAGAGATAATAATAATAATAGTGAGGGCCTCCACTGAGGCAGGGACCTGAATTCTGGGAGTCTTCAGACAGTTCTAAGAGTAACAGCAGATAAGCAGGTCAAACCTCAGATCGCTTCAAGCAAGAGAGCTAAGTACAACAGGGTAAGGTCAGTGTTGCTCCAGCAGATGCCTGGAGCCAAATGCTGGTCAATATAGTTGCCACCCAGATAGAGTGCATTAGCCCCACTCCTTTCCTAAGGAAGAGTCTGTCATTCATTGTAACCAACAGCATATTCCTCTCTACCCATTTAGGGAAGCTGGGGTAGGTTGGCGGGGGGCGGGGATTGAAGTGGATGGAGCTGCACATGTGGCGGCCACTTGCTGCAATACAAGGTAAACTCAAACTCCCAGTTGAATAAGTCGTCCTACTATTGATGACTCCATCTTTCTAAAATAAGCATGCCGTTTTTCACAGTAACAACAGAACAAGATGATGTATTCCGAATTAGATTCAGTGATAAATTGTATAACATTACTAACATTGTTGTCTCTTGCCACATGCATTCTGTAGACAGCCTCTTCAGAAGTTAACTCCTGTGAAATACCGTATTTTACGGACTATAAGATGCTACAGACTATAAGACGCATCTTAAATTTTCATCCAGTTTTTGAGTTTGAGCTTTCCTGCTTCTCTCGCCTCCATCTCCCCTCCAAGCCCTCCCACCGAGCCCCGCTCTGTCCTTTCCCTCCTGCCAGCAGCAGCGAGCCCACATTGGTGACCCGCAGCGGCGGTGGCTGCTGCTAGTTGTTGCTTATCGCGGCCGCCAGCGGGGCCCGCCCAGGACCTCCTTCACCTTGTGCCTCCGGCGGCTCCTGCAGGCTGGCGCTCGCCTGTGTGGGCTCGTGCCGCCCCTTTCCAGGCTTGGCTGCAAAAGGCTTTAAGAAGCCTTTTGCGTGCGCGCCTGCAAAAGGCTTCTTGAAGCCTTTTGCAGCCAAGCAGGGAAAGGGGCGGCAGGGAGGTATCCTGCCACCCGATTTTGGAAAGGAGCCCATCGGAAAAGTGGTTTACTTACCCCTCCCGTGCTTTCCCCACTCCAGCGCAGTATTTCCTTTACAAATCGGGCGGCAGGATACCTCCCTGCCGCCCCCTTTCCCGCTGGGCTCCTTTTAGAAATCGGGTGGCAGGATACCTCCCTGCCGCCCCTTTCCCTGCTTGGCTGCAAAAGGCTTTAAGAAGATACCTCCTGCCACCTGATTTGTAAAGGAAATACTATGCCGGAATGGGGAAAGCGCGGGAGGGGTAAGTAAACCCTCCCCCACCCTTAATGGAACCCCCCACCCCAATCCTTCCGAACCCTTCTTCCTCCTCCTCCTCCTCTCTTTCCGACAAGCGCTAAACTTTCAACTTCTCCCCGGCCAATCGGAGTATAAGACGCACCTGAATTTGGGGGGATATTTTTCAAGGAAAAAAGTGTGTCTTATACTCCATAAAATACGGTAGTGCTACATATTGCACTGCTTTACATCTTTAAATCACCAATTTGCAATCGTTCTTTTTATCAAAGTAATATGAGAATCAATTTTCAGCATACTTAAGGAGATGAACCACCAAGCAGCTCTGTGGCACACAGTCTTTTTTAAAATTATAATTCTGATTAAGTGAAAAGATCTCTTGTTTGGCTGTATTGTGTGAAATTCCATGTAATCGGCTTTACATATTTTAGTTTTAAACAGCTCTTTTTCAAAGTAAGCAGCTGCAGTTGCGTTCAGAAAAGAATTTTTAGCATATTGTTACAAAATTCCACCTGATGATTTTCAAGAGAGTGATTAAGAACTGTATTATAGACAAGTGCAGATGCAAGTTATTTTAGTCCTATCAAGACTAAATACCATCCCTCCTCAGAGCAAGCAATGCTTTCTTTTATATTTTTTAAAGACTAGGTTATGAGTTATATTCCTGAAAGAGATTGAAATGAGTGTTCTTTGCACACAAGAGTAAACCCTATTGAATTGAGTGAGACTTACTGTGATGACTCCCATGGGGGTTGTGGAGGAAGATTCCTCAGACCCAGAGCAGAGGGAGCAGGCTGAAACTCCAGTCCTCCACTCAGCAGAGCCAGAGCTGACAGGCCTGCAGACCCCTCTGTCTCCTTCCCTCCCTCCTCCTGATGAAGCCTCTGAGGACGCTGAAGTTGAGATGCCTGCCCCAGATCCCTGACAGCGACGTTTGACCAGAGCACAGGCTCAGAGGGAGGAATGCCGTAGGTCGGAGAGGCTGGCCGGAAGGAACAGGTGTTCCAGCTCTGACCTGGCTGCACCTCCCTGACAAGGCCCAGCTGCAGTGTTGGGCAGGGCCCTCAACATGCCTATAGAGAAGCCTGAAAGCTGGTTCTGTGCTGGAAACAACATCTGTGGTGACTGGCCCCACCATGAGCAACCTTGACCTAGAAATCTGGACCTGTTTGTTGTTGTCTGACCATGATTCATGTTTACCTTCCTGCCACCCCCACCCCCACCCCCCATCCTGTGGAATTCCCGGTGCTTGGTTTCTGGCAGTGTTTTGACTACTCTCCGTCTCTGTTCCTGTCTGTTGGCTCTCCCTCTGAAAAGAGTGGGTTTTTTGCAGCTGCTGGGCAGTCGGCCAAGGCAGATCAGTACACTTACTTCTGAGTAAGCATGTTTAGGATTGCACTACATATTTAGCAATAATTAATATTGGACATATTTTTCTTGTTAAATATTTTTCAAACTCCCTGAACAATATGATGGCAATATCGCCCTCAATGCCAAAAGTTAAAGGGAACTGAAATACTGGTTGACATTCCATGCAGCAGTGTGCCAGAATTAGGAACCTACCGGGGCTGCTAAGCAACATGTAAGGCAGCCTCGATGGCGTTGCACAACATTCTGCTCCTACTCTCAGGTGCAACAGAGAACAAGTTTGCTCTTTTTTTCCTAATTAACAGTTTTATTCACTCCCCCCCCCTGTTGTAACAAAGTCATTACAAAAAATGTATGGGACAGAAACAAATAGGAAAAGTGGGGAGGGAAGAGGGTTGACGAAGGGGTTAAGACAATTACTGATTTGAAATAAACAGAGAGAATTATGCAAATAACTCTAAATAGTCCTTCCAAATCTTGGTATGAGAGTCTTCTTTCAGAATATAACGGTAAGTTGTCAGTTCAAAAGTAGTCAGATTACAGACATCTTCTGATCAAAGGAGAGGCTGAAATGGTCTTTCGAGCACTGTAAAATAATATGCTTGGCAACAAGTAGCGCATAGGTGAGCCATGATCAGCTACCCTTGGAGAGGTTCTAGACATGTGGTAAATAATCAAGGATTGTTCTGTTCAAACATTTGTTCAAAATTTAAAATTGGAATTCAAAACAAGGTTGATGCGATCAAGCACATCTTGCCAAAAGGGAGCTATTTCATTGCAACTCAATACCATATGAATTGTGGAGACTCAGCAACACCATAGCACCAACATAAGGGAGAAGCAATGATATGTTATGTACAGGTGTCCAATAGGTATGGAATATCAATTTCTGCAGGATAAGCCTTCATTTAAGATCTAGGGTAGAGGATTTTATGCCTGCTAAAGCATTGGTTTACAAGTTTGCTCGTCTCTGTGGCAGCCCTTCAGATATTTGAAGATGGCTATCAACTTTTTCTCATAGTAATTGGTTTCTAGACCTCATACCATCTTTGTTGTCCTCCTCTGAACCTGTTCCGGTTTATCAGCACCCTTATTAAAATGTAAGGTCCAAAACTAGATTTAGTATTCCAAGTGAGTGAGGTCTGACCACTTCAGAATAGAGTGAAACAACTAGTGTCTTCTGAGCTGGACACTAAGTCTTGGTTAATGCAGCCTAAAATTGTAATTGTATTAGCCTTTTTCTGTAGTTGCATCACACTGCTCCTGTAATTGGGCTCATAGAATAATTATAAATGTGCTTTAAACACTTTCTATAGCAGAACCTACTACCAGAATATCATGTGGTCTTAGTAGAATTTAACTGCATAATAAGAATTACTGTGGAGGTTTCTGGTAAAATTTTGATAATACAGTTCATTCCCAAAATGTGTGCACTTGAAATCTTAGTATCTTCTGACCAAAGTATCTTCTAGAAATGCCATAGGGTTTATGTTACTCTTACCATATTTGATGCTACATAAATAACCTTGTACTATTCTGACTTGGCCTTGCCTTAAAGATAAAGCATATGCTAACTGTACTCTTTCCCACTTTGGGCTCCTTGTAGACACCAAGGACTTACTGTGCTGCTAATACAGAGGATTTGGAAACTGTTATTCATTATATACACAACTTATACTCCTCAGCTCTGTTTATGGCAGCAGGAGTTTCTATGGGAGGGTGAGTATTTACGTAACAGAAATCCTAGAAATATAGCTCTCTGGTCATTAGGAAGCAATTTGCAAATGCCCTTAGTAAGGATTCTTCTTATATAGTACAGACTCAGTGGAAAATGGGCAAACTTATTTTTCATCCAGATTCTACAGTTCCCAGAAGTAATACTAGTACATCCAAAGAACACGTGGATAAAAATATAAATATATACAAATAATATATTAATTGTATCCAAAGAAAGTTAATCATAACAAAGCACCATTGTAATCAATCAATTAATTATGACAGTCCCATTTATGTCAATGGGATTTAGTCGTGACTAACTTCCGTAGTATACAATCTTTTGTTTAAAGTGCTCTTTAAATAATAGATTATACTAGCTGGGCCAGGCACAGAGCATATGTGGAGAGCCTCTGGCCAGCCCACCCACTCGCTGCCACCTTTTCCTTCCTCCCCGTGGCTCCCCCCGCCCTGCCACTTTTTGGCTGGTCTGCTTCTTCTCCACCACCACCCCTGCCGCTTTTAGGCTGGCCAGCCCACTTCTTCTCCCTGCCCTGCTGCCGCTTTTTTCTTTTCCCCTCTCTGCTGCGTGTGTCTGTGAAATTCACTGACATGTTTTTCTGCTAGAAGCTAAATACCTGTCAAAAACTATGAGTGACAGTGGCAATTGCTGCAGCTGACTTCCATTGGTAGAAGACAGTTGAAACTGGAAGTCTAAGCAGCATTTACATCATAATCACTCGAAGAATGAAACACCACTGCAGGGTAATTATATTTACCACTATTCTAGATAAGAAAACGAATACAATATATTCTATAAGACATTGACTTGATATTGGAAGATGTCAAGTCTGCCATGTTCCAGATTTCTGAAGTGGGCAGAATATGTTTTAAGTTCATCTTGATGATCACTGTTAGTTTACTAATCACAATTGTAGGTTATATTCTATTACTAGTAAATGCAGTTTGCAAGCATTCCTCCTGTACCACAAAATAATGATACACTTTTCCTTCACTTGTTTCTAGTTGATGTCCAGAAGATTTTATTTTTTAGAAAAATTTATTTATATCAGCAGAATTAAAGCTTTTTCGTGTTTTTCAATGTCTTAAGCAAGTTTCATGGAAATACAACATGGATTGAAATGCAGTGAACTGAAAATGTAGAGGTTGTTGCTTCATGATTCAGGGAAAGTCTGGACTTTGTCTTGAAAAGTACCAGAGAAAACGATCGAAATTTGTCGGGTGGTATCACTCCCCATGCTTTTCCAATGGGAGAATTTATCTACATTTTCCAGCAAATTATCAGGATTTTCGATTTTTCTTGTAGTCTGGCCGAGGTCTGGAACCTACCTGTGAAAATGGCTTGTTTCTCCTATAAGATATAATTCTATAATAATCAAAAACCTTATTAGTGTACTAATGATTTGAGGCCCGTTAAATAATGGGCGCTAGTAGAGTTGTGCGCTCCGGGCCCCCCGCCGCCATTCCCCCTTCCGCCGCCGCCAGCCTCCATGCCGCGGCCGGTCTCCCCAGCCGGGCAAGGGCCCCAAAGTCTCCCACCCGCCCGGTTTCGGTGGTGCCGCCAGGCCTCGGCAGCGGCTTCGCCACCACCTCGGCCAGCTTCCCCCGCCGCCTCTTCCCCCCGCCCGGCTTCGGCGGCACGGCCAGGCCTCGGCCATGGCTCCGCCGCCGCCTCGGCCAGCTTCCCCCACCACCTCTTCCCTGGCTTCGCAGGGCTTCCCCGGCTTCGCCTCTTCCCCGGCTTCGCAGTGGCCGCTTCTGGCCTTTCCGCGGCCGGGCAAACAACCACCCAACATGGCTGCCTGGTGCTGGCGGTCGTGTCTCCCTCGGCCGTGTCTCCCTCGGCGCTCCGCGCATGCCCAGAACAGCCAAGGGAGACACGGACACAGACACCAGCCTTCTAAGGCACAGACGCACACCTAACCATCTTATTATAGAGGATTAGATAAATAATATCAAGGGAGTAACAGCAGCAGTCTTCTTTGTGAGTCTGCCCACAGATGCTACTGAGGAAGCAAAGAAGTATTTCCCCCTTTTTTCCATTCCATTTTTCCTTATGCATTTACAGCATCAGCTATACTATGAACTAGAACACATTTCTCCCAAGCCGTTCTTTATTTCTCTTTTAAAAGAGCCGTGCCAGCTATAACTGTATACTCTTTCAAGATAATTTCACAAGTTGTACATTGGCAAACATATGTTTGCTACATTCACTGTTTACATTTTTTGGTGCACACTTAGGTGTGCATACGTTTAGGTGTACATCTGAACATGTAATACATGAAATAAAGAAGAGGAAAAGCTGATACCTCTGATACTGATATGTCAGCTTTCCTGAATGAGCAAAGACATTGAATCCATGTAATGTTTTAATTTAGTTTATTGTGCATTTCATGGTTATTATCGACCTCACTGTACATATCATGTAGGATAGGACAGTTCTAAAACAATTGGCTCTGCAGCATTACAGAACTTAACATTCAAATGGCAGTTACTTGCTATCGATGCCAGCCTCATAGGTACATCTGTTAGCTCAAATATTTAGAACCAAAGTGCCAGAGAAGTGTGTATTTGAGAGTACTATGTGTGATGAAATATGGTTTGTTTGTTCTCCTGTTTATAGGATGCTTCTCTTAAATTATCTGGGCAAAACTGGCAGAGAAACACCATTGAAAGCAGCTGCAATTTTTTCAGCAGGATGGAATGCTTTTGAATCTGCAGACTCACTAGAAAAACCAGTCAACTGGCTTCTTTTTAATTACTATTTAACCACCTGTCTACAATCTTCAGTTACTAGGTGAGTCAACATCAGATCAGATTTAAATTACCACAATATGTTAACCATATTATTGTGCCTCACAACTAGGTCTTAATGTGCCTCAAACCAAGTCTGTTGTGAGACACATTAAGGATGTCATGGTGTGTTGAATAACATTTCCCCTGCTCCTTACACTATCCCTGTAGTAGTACTAAGCATAATATGTAACTTAGCATGACTTTTTTTCATCTCAAATTAAAACTTGTGCATTGATCCAGTTAGCACTGAGCATAAACTGTATACCACTGAAGGCATCAAAATGGAAATTATGTGCATTCTTTAAAACCAAGCAACTCTAGGGAGTGTCTGCTTGAAATATCATTTCAAAAATAACTCATTAGGTGGCTTTAAGCAAGCCACTAATTTCTCTGCCCCATCTTAAATGCCACTGTAAATATTAATAAACTCCCCACTATTTTATTCTTTCTACCACTGCAGGAGGAGGAACAGTGGGTGAGTTCCACTTCTTCTGGAGATCTGGAATTTTAGGGGCTTTTCCTCCTTCCAGGTGCTATCTTTTCTCATAAGGCAATGGGGCAGGAGTGGGTTGACTGATTTCATTCAAGTTTATTTGGATCTTTCTATAATCAGGGCCCTATGTAACCTAAGCAGCCTAGTTGCTGTTGGAAATCCAAGCCTTATGAGAAGCATTTCTCTGCACAGCTAGCCTTGGTAGAAGCAGTGGCAGCTGGTGGCTCCTGGGATGGGGGAGGGGGGCACTAGGCAGGGCAGTGAAGGGTGGAGCCGACCGTGGGCTGCTGCAGAGGTGGAGCCAGGACTAGGTGGGTGCCTTAACAAATAACTGACAAAGTGCAGACTTGTAGCTAACAAGTGGGATCAAAATACACACACACACCTCAATTGCTCATCAACAGAGATACAGAAAAATATGGAAAACATCAGTTGCTTTATAGTGCTTAACAGGACTACAGTAGTGTGTAGATTTGTATCTAACACAGCAGGATCAAAACACAAGTGCACACATGCAGGAAAGGAACTGTACAAGCCACAAGCTACAAAAAGCCCTAAATGGTTTGGGCCCAGGATACCTGAGGGACCGCTTGCTTCCAAGGGTTGCTGCCCGCTTGACAAGGTCATCTGAGGGGGCTCTGCGTGAGTGAGGCTCAGTTGTCGTGCACGCGGGACAGGGCCTTCTCTGTTACTGCCCACAGACTCTGGAATGCTCTCCCAGTGGCTATTCACTCCTTGGTCTCCACCACAGCTTTTAGAAGAAGTGTAAAATCTTGGCTTTTTGTCCAGGCATTTATTTGATTCTCTGCTGCTGCTCTTTATAGTTTTTATTGCTTTTATGCTTTTGTGTTAAATTTTTAATCAGATTTGTTTAATATTTCCCCCCCACTTAATATTTTAATTGTGTCTTTTTTTACCATCTTGTGTTAAATTTTTTTTTGCTGTAAACCGCCTTGGGATTGCTTTAATGAAAGGCGGTATATAAAGTTTAACAATCAATCAATCAATAAAAAGATGCTTCTGTGGAGAGTAAATGCATTCTGAAGTCAGTAGGGCTATACCCACACGTCGATTTTACTGTCCTTCACCACAGAAAGTGCAAATGTGCATTCACATATTGTCCAGATTTACATCAAAGTCCCTGAGAGCTATTGGGGAGCACTCCATAAACGATTAATTGCACAATGGAGCTTTGCCCAATTTATGTCTGGGGTAAAAAAAATTCCACTTTTGGCACCGGTTTTTGGGGTAAATTTGAAATATCTGATACGCCCCATAACTCGCAGTACTTCAGCCCTCTTAATCCCATGGTAAAACCTGCAGATGCTGCCTGAACACTGGTAAGCACCTGCTTATTAATCCTTAAAGGTGCCTCTCGCCTCCCCCATCTCCGGCACTGCCCTCACCAGCCGTTACTGCTTCCCCACCTTCTGGGCACTCTGGCTGCCTGAGGAGTCAATCAGCCTAGTCCTTCTCTGATTGGTTTACAGGGCAGTCCTAGGACTGCCCACTTTGAAAAAACAAAAGTGAGCATGATTATTGGCTCCTGCCTTATTAATATTTTAAAAGATCTGGGGCCTTTCATTTGTTCTTTGAGGTTGGTGCTACTGTCACCCACCTCACAACTATTAAAACAGCAGAAGATTGCAGGCGAAAGCAGCAGGGAACAACAGAGGGAGGCACTAGGCACACAAAATGGAGGCAGAGACAACATGGCTGATTGAGAAATAAAAGGTGAGCACTGCCTACTTTGCCCATAGATTAGATCCGCCCCAGGTAGAAGTACTGTCCACCTAGATTAAATTGAGTATTACTTACATGAACCCTCTCATTTTTGCTTATATAGTTACACACTTGCTCATATGGACCCACATGACTGCCATTTCACACAGTAGCCAGTAAGGGTGTGCACAGAACCAGCTTGGCCAGTCCAATTCGAATCCAAACCAGATTCAAACTGGTCTGGTTCCAGGTCCGGCCAAACCGGGTCTGATCCAGTTCACCTACCAAACTGGTTCGCAGGCCAGTTTGGAGGACATACTTGTAAAGGAGAATCGGGCGATGATTCCCCTTTACAAGTAAAGGGGGGCATTTCCTAAGGTGTCAGGCGGCAAAAGAAAGGGTACTTACTAGTACCTACTATGGAGATGGCAGAGGCAGCCACGGAGACATTGGTGGCAGAGGCTCCTTCAAACCCCTCTCCAGCCTCCTGAAGAGCAGCCAAGCTAAGGCCCAGTTTGGGCTTCCACACATGCACGGAGGACATTTTTGACCTCTGTGCATGCTTGGAGGCCATTGATGTCACCACATGATTTACCACCTCCATCCAGTCACTCCTTATGGTTTCAAACTGGTTTGCCCAAACCGAGCCTGGTTCAGCTGCCCCCGCCCGGCCACCCTTTACAGTTCTGAACTGGTTCGATCATGGACCGAACCACCCCCGGTTCAAGGTGAAGCAATTTGGAATGAACCATTTGTGCACACCCTTAATGGCCATTATCTTGACTACTGGTGACTGCATGCTTCTAACGAAAGTGCTAGCCTCCCTGCTTCCAAAGCATGGAGGACATAGTGCAGAATGTTCTGTAGGTGGAACATCCCAACTTGAAATGGGGCTGTTTATAGTGTTCCGAGCTTGGAACAGAATGCCTCTCAAATGAAGGGCCTGTTCTGAGAGCCATTTTGGACTCCAAAAGAGCCATTTTGGAATCCATTCTGACCTCTGCACATGTGTGGGAGCCATTTGCATGGCTGCCACGCATGCACAGAAGCCAGATGATCACCATTTTGGAGTCCAAAATGGTGCTCAGAACATTTGGAATGTTTCAAGCTCATTCCATTGGAACAACCAGCTCAGCCAGTTGTTCTCACAGAACATTCCAGGTACTTGTATTCCATTCTGAGCTTGGATTGGAACGCAAATATTCCATGCACATCCCTGCTCTTACCCAGGAATGCAACAATTTTTACCACTCTCCCCTTGTTCCAGAAGTGTTCTTTGATAGCAAAAAACATATCCCTAAGGGTTGCACAGCCCTCAGAGACATGTTTCCACTGTCCAAGAGTGTTGACTGTTAGGATATTGGCCAGTGGCTATATGTGTCCTATCACGTTTCAGGTCTCCACTGGCAATCACTTCTCCAGGCTGACACACAAATTGGGCTTAGTTTTAATTGTCTAACTAATGGCAGTTTGTTTCAGTGTATATATTTGCAGGCTTTGGATCTAGTTTGAGACTCCTCCCATTTGTGTTCTTTTAACAGACATCGGCAAATGTTTGATAAACTATTTAATATGAACCTAGTCATGAAGGTATGAAGATTAACTTTTTTGTTCTTCATTTCATATTTTAAATTTTATGAAGACTTACATAAGTGCCTGACTTGAATTTTGCCCTTCAGGCTAAGACCATTAGGGAATTTGACAAACAGTTCACTTCAGTCATGTTTGGCTACCCTACAATTGATGATTATTATGCAGATGCTAGTCCATGCAGCAGACTGAAGAGAATTGGAATTCCAGTGTTGTGCTTAAATTCCATGGATGATGTCTTCTCACCAAATCAAGGCAAGTTGCTTTATTTTAATCTTTGATTAAGTAAGTGCTCTCAGTTGACAGTGGTAGGCTTATGCAAAACTTATGAAGGAAATAACTTTGAATTGTGCCTAAAAGGCAATGGGAAGCTATTGCAGGGCTGGGTATTGTTGTAAAATGCTGCCTTGGGGACCCCTCAATACACTTGATGGGATTAGAGTTATTTTCTGTCTCTTCTGAGTCATAGACCACTTAGACAGCTATCCTATGCACACTTGCTTGGAAATAAGCCCCATCGCACTATAGCAATAGGATTGTACTATTATTGGTATTATTTTCAATAATGCCCTAATGAAGTAGCATTCTGCACACATCAGTGCGCACTTACCCAGAACCATCCATTAAGTTACAGGTTGCATGACAGGAGATAAATGTTGGAATAAGAACTTATACCTACCCCCCCCCCCCGCAACAGCCAATCTTCTCTCTCTCTTTTTAGCCATACCAGTAGAAACTGCAAAACAAAACCCAAATGTAGCTTTGGTCCTTACTTCTTGCGGAGGCCATATTGGTTTTCTGGAAGGCCTGTGGCCAAGAAAGTGCACCTATATGGACAGAGTCTTCAAACAATTTGTTCAAGCTGTGTTTGAGCATGGAAGCAATATCCTTAACATATAGCAACTTCAGGACCGTGACAGCAGCACAGTGGCACATTATGATCAGGGTAATGAAGCTTAATGCACATGATTTAGCAAATAAGCCAGCAAATGGATCAAGTCAATGAGTAGGAGCAAAAGTATAATTTTGCTTAGATATTTTGCAATAATATTGTATATTTTATTTGAACATGCCTTATAAGAATGACCTTAAATAAAAAGAGCACTCTGCACACATTAAATTGCACTTAACCAGAACCATTAAGTAAACAGATAATAATTACTCAGGTCACAGGTCAGAATTTTGTTTTTAATTACTAGTTCATATGCACTTTATATTCAAAGACACATTTCTGTTGTAAGGCATAAGTGGGGGGGGGTCTCTTGAAGGGCATTGATGGAGGAAATGCTATAAGAAGATTTTTAAACAGTAATATAGCAATTTAAAGCCATCCTTAACTTTAGCCTTGAGCTGCAATAGCTTTACTGATTTTTGCACTTATGAGAATTATATTGACAGCTTTTTAATTTATATTGATGCCATATGTCTTACTTTTTTAACATTGCTAGTTAACTTATAATATTTCTACCAGACGTTTTATGTTGAAATGCAGAATGGAAATAAACTACATTTTTAAAGAAACACCTCTTATAGTTAATGTTTTGTGCATTATTTCTACGTAATATATACAGAAAACTATGTTTCTTAAAGCTGTTAACAAGAACAGTTCAGTACAGAATACAGCTGCCCCACTGTGAAAACACCTCTGGGATATCTGTAGTCTCACTCCCCATCCAACTGGAGATGGAACCATCTTTTTCAGTACATTCAAAATGCATGTATTTACCTGCTATCAAGGAGCTGAAACAGAAAACGTAAATGGTATCCCCTTCCAATTACTGCAATACATTCTATTTTCTCAGGCTGCTTTCAGAGTTGATATGAGCCAGACTGGGTGCTCCCAATGCAAGCGGCTCAGTCCTAGAAGTTTTGTCAGTGTTATATATATACGCATATGCCTTTACCTGTAAGTACTCAGTAAGCACCATTCTACGTATGGGATTAAGAGAAAGGGCTTGCAGGTCACACAGCATAGCTCAAAAGATGCCTTGCACTCAAAAACAGCTTTTAGAAATTCATCAGTTGCTGCATTCAGCCACTGGATTTTGACAACGGCAACCTTCACAGTGAAAGACCCTATCTGCATTGGGGTATTTTCTGCAAATATCCATGAGTCTTTGCTGCCTTTCTTTGCCCATAGAAATGACCAGGAGCACAATCTTACCCATACACTCTCTCTCTTTCCCCGCTAAAATGTCCTAATGCAAGTTATTAAGGCAATTGCTGCAGAAATGGATTGATTTACTGACAGAGCTCCCCCTACATTCCCATGTGTTTTGAAATATATCATTGAATGATATTTTGATATATGGATGGAATATTATCAGTGAATGATAGTTAGCATCTGAACAGCTTATGATGCTACTAGAATATTTTGACTACCAAAGAAGTAGAAGTAATCAGAAATCAACCAGGCAACCCAATCTATCTTACTGGCTTTTGTAACAAAACCTCAAGCTGTCATTTTATTGTGCTGCAACACCATTATTATTACTGGTGTTACTATTTTTAAAAAGCCTCTACCACACTTATGGGTCACAATGGCTACAAGATTTGGTACAAATAATTACTTATTTGCAGAATAAATTATAAAGGTGGGGTCAAGCAGAGAAACAGTTGAGCGCAATAAAGCAAAGAGCAGTTAGGCATTTCAGACAAATTAGCAATAGAAAACAATGAACAGAGAAGCATTTGATTAAGAGAGTGCAAGAGAGAGGGCAGTGGGGAAACGATAGGACACTGAGAGGGAGGAGACGGAACACTGGCCAGAGAAATATACCTGCTTGCCCAAATGGGTAGAAGGTTCAGAAAGAAGTGCAACTGGTGGAACTCTTGGCTTCCCAATTCCTGACTCTGCTTGACCTGGCTCAGAAACCCTCCAGTTGTTCCCAAGTTGTCCTTGTTTCCCAGTAGAAATTACAAAGGATTGAAAGGGCCTTCTGAGATGGGTCTTTTCCTTGATTTCTTCTTGACTCAGCTTAAATAAAGTACTTCCTTTTTGTGAATGAGGTACTGCTTGACAACTTTAGAGCTGCTTCTCTATTGCAGAGGATCCAGTTTTGCTTGGTTAGATTGTGGGATATAATTGGTGGGAATCTTCTTGAACAATAATATTCTTTTCTTTTGAGAATCAATGAAGCTGCCTTGCCACTTAGGTCAGCAATATAATAAGGCATCCCTGTGTGTTTGGGGGAAGGGCTTCTTGAGACAGCCTGATGCTATGGAATTGTTCTTGTGACTCATCAAGATACCTTCTATTTTTATTTAATATATATATTTTTACCACCCACTACCAAAGTCTAGGTGGTTTACAACAACAAAAACAAACAAAATAACACATTTAAAACATATATAAAATAAACAGTTATAACAATCAATAAAATTCAACTAAAATATCAACTAAAAGCTTCAACGAAAAAGCTTAGCTGAAGAGATGTCTTCAGTTGTTTCCTAAAGCCATCAGGGGTGCAGAAGCTCTAGCCTTAGCAGGGAGTGTGTTCCACAGCCCTGGGGCAACTAAAGAGAAGGCTCACCTTTGAGTTGCCACCGGACAAGCTAGTGGCACACTCAGATGAACCTCTCCTGATCATATGAATAGGTCGCAGGGTTCATAATGAAGATGTTCTCTTAAATACCTTGCACCCAAGCTATTAAGGGCTTTATAGGTACTAACCAGCACTTTGCATTTTGCCCAGAAACCTATTGTAGCCAGTGTAGTTCTTTCAAAACAGGAGTGATATGGTTTCTTCGGGACAACCCAAGACCTACTTGGCAGCAGCATTCTGCACCTATTGCAACTTCCAGACCATATACCAAGGTAGTTCCACATAGAGTGCATTGCAGTAATCAAGCCTGGAGATAACCTGCATGTGCAGCATTGTCTTAAGATCACTCTTCCAGGAAAGGGTGCAGCTGGCGTATCAGCTGAAGCTGATAAAAAGCACTCCTGGCCACCGCTTCCATCTGTCAGAGAGAGAGTTGGGTCCAGAAGTACACCCAAACTGTGAAGTTTGAGGGAGTGTAATCCCATCTAGAACTATTCCATCTCCTGAATTGTGGCTTGCTATAGTGAGCACCTCTGTCTTGTTTGGATTCAGCTTGTTTGTTATCCCTCATCCAGCACATTACTGCCTCCAGGCAGGCATTTAGGGAAATTATGCCATTACCCAATGAAGCTGACATGGAGAAATAGATTTGGGTGTCATCAGTGTACTGATAGCACCCTGCACCAAATCCCCTGATGATCTCTTCCAACTGTTTCATGTAGATATTAAAAAGCATTGGAAACAAAGCTGAGCCCTGAGGAACACCATATAAAAGCTCTCGCTTTGTAGACAGTAGTCTCCAAGCAACATCCGCTTAAATCTGTCTGAGAGGCATGAGAGAACCACTAAAACAGTGCCTCCTACACAGATGGTCCAGAAAGATACCATGGTCAATGATATTGAAAGCCACCGAGAGATCCCAAAGGATCAACAATGTTACAAAGGGGCCTTTTTATTTCTCTAGGTGCTTTTTGGCTGCCAGGTTACCAACTTTTTCCCTGTACAGAAGTACTGACCCAGGCAGGAACATGCAGGTAGGAGCATTTCCTTACAAAACTATATAATTGGACCTGAAACATCTGCAAAGATTTCCTTTTTGTTTCTGGGCCCAGTTGAGTGTATTCAGGCTTAAAGCCTTATACAACCTGGGCCTCTGGTATCTGAAACAAAGCCTCCTATGTATCTTACCTCACCCGTTAACGTTTTCTAAAGAGGAACTCTACATGTACCTCTGCTATCTGAAATGTGGCAGGTAAATATAACATCTGCAAGTATCTTGGTGGCGGCGTCTGTCTCTGCTATGGAACTCCCAGCTCACGGAAACTGATCTAGTTTCTCCTTGATTGGCATTTAAGATGCAGGTGATTGTCAGGATTGTGGCTGAATTTTAACTTAACTCCTAAACTGGAAAATGGATGGTTTTAGTTCTTGTCTAGTGGTTGTATTTTAAATGTGGATTTGATAGAAAGTTATGAAGATCATTTAAATGGATGAGTAGTCTAGAAATTTAACAAAGGAATAAATACAAAGAAACTCAAACACTCATTCTTAAGGACTATAATCTGTAAACTGTCAAATTGTGGAATTTGCACTTAATAATTTAAATAGGGTAAACCAGTTTTAAGTACCATTAAAAGTGGACAAGGTACAACCCTGTTCCGAAATAATCATCACACAGAGGTAATCCATCAGTCCTTATCCAGCAAAAAACTTACCATCTGACCAATGTCCACAGGAAACAAGAGAAGAAGAATATAGAAAAGAATGGTCACATCTGCTTGGACTATTCTATTATGTGACAGAAGTTATTACTTCTAGGTTGACCTCGGCTCATCTATTCAAAAGTACATTAACATTCTACAAAGGACCTGGAAAAGCCCAGGCCAATCAAAAGTTCATATGTATTTGACTACATGTAAATGTATATTTATGGGTAGGTAAGTGCAAGGAAAAGTCCCTTCCTCTGTCCTATATTTGTGTGTAATGCATAATATGTATGCATGTGTATGGGCACATGTACGGTGTATAGATTAAAAATGTTCATGGACATTAAAAAATGAACTTGCATAGATACTTGCAGTTTACAGTAGGTCAAGAGAACAATGACAGCTTATCCTTCTACTAGGGATGTGCATGAATGGGTTCATGCACTCCTGAGGGGGGGGGCGTATCTTTAAGAAGCAGGTAGGGTGCCCTTACCTGCCCCCGCCACGTTTTCCCTGTTGGTGCTGTCTCCAAAAAAGCTGGCATGGGGCTGCTGCATACTTCCTTGCAGGCCCAGACAGCGTTGTATCAGAAGTGGCTGGTGCACGTGCATGACATGCACACCCATACCAGCCACTTCCAGTATGATGCTCACCGGGGCTGCAAGGAGGTACACGGCAGCCCTGCACCAGTGTTTTTGTAGACAGCAGTGGCAGGGGAGATGCAGTAACCCTCCCTGCTCCTTAAACAGGGAGTAAAGGCACCCTCCCTGCTCCTTAAACCGCCTCCAAACTGGTCCGAACACTGGACCTCCGAACCAGTTCGTGCACATCCCTCCCCTCTACCACATCCTCATTACCATGAATTAATATACATGTTTATTGTTCGAATAGCATCCCGAGGCTTGCTAATATTTAAAATGCTTACACTATTTTAGGGATGTGCACGAAAGGTTGTTCGGCACGGCGGGGGTAGGGCTTTAAGGGCGGGGGAGAGTGTACTCACCCCCCCCTGCCGCATTTCCCCCGCCGGCGCTCTCGGAATTAGAAGCCCCTCGGGACGGCAGCGTTCCTCCCTGCCGTCCCGTTGCCCCCGTCGGCCGGAAGTGGCCGGAAGTCCCGTTTGCGCGTGCGCCCGTCATGCGCGCGCGCGTACGGCCCCGCGCGCGCACGACGGGCGCACGCGCGAACGGGACTTCCGGCCACTTCCGGCCGACGGGGGCAACGGGACGGCAGGGAGGAACGCTGCCGTCCCGAGGGGCTTCTAATTCCGAGAGCGCCGGCGGGGGAAATGCGGCGGGGGGGTGAGTACACTCTCCCCCGCCCTTAAAGCCCTACCCCCGCCGGCGCCGAAACGCCGAATCGCCCCCACCACCCGAAACGTTTCGGCGGCCTTTTCAATGGCCGCCGAAATGTTTCGGGCTCAAGCCTACACTATTTACTATAATTAAGAATACTTAAATACAGCTTTTGAACAAAAATGGGTTCTCAAAGCAGTTGACACAGAAAAAAGGAATAAGATGGTTCCCTGACCCCAAAGGACTCACCATCTAAAAAGAAACCCAAGAGACAGCAGCAGCAGTCACTGCAAAGCTGTGCTGGGGCTGGATAGGGACAGTTTTCTCTCTCCCCTTCCTCACCCATCATTCCTCTCTAAATATAAGGGAGGTACTTTAAAAGGTGCTTCTTTGCCAATTAGCCGTTTCTCCCTTACAGAGAAAAACAAGGTAGACAAAGATAAAAGCAGAGAATGCATTGGTTGAAAAATCAAGCAGGCTTTGTGGGGAGTTACAGCTGCTGAGTTTCTAAAATGGGTTATAAATAATGTTGCTACTAAAAAAACCCCAAGAAACAAACCTGCAGCTGCAGGAAATGTATATGCAGTCAGGACAGGCTGTGCTTTCTTAAAAACTGCCTTGGAAGCAAAAGCAAGCCTGACAATGTATTGCCTTGTTAATATGGCCACAAAAAGCAATAATTTATAGGCAGATCGTATCTGCTTGAAAGGCTGTGATAAAGTGGTTAGAGTGCTGGACTATGACCGGGGAGACCTGAGTTCCAATCCCCTTTCAGCCATGATACTTGCTGGGTGACTCTGGGCCAGTCACTTCTCTCTCAGCCTAACCTATTTCACAGGGTTGTGGTGAGGAGAAACACAAGTATGTAGTACACCACTCTGGGCTCCTTGGAGGAAGAGTGGGATATAAAATGTAAATAATAATAAAATAAAATAAATAATAAAGTATGGCCACATTGATAAATTCTAAAACCAAATTATGATTCTAACAGATTTTAGATGATGGCTGCAATCCTTTGTACACCACACTCCATGAACTCACCTCTGCATTAGGCACATAACTGAACTTCTGAATCTGCTGTAAGGTATATACATGCCGTTGCCTCCAGTGCATATTTATTCATAAAAATAAGTCCCAGATGAAATCAATGCCTGCACAGGATTGCTACTGTGGTCAGAAGTGTAATTGAAACCAGTGGAACTTCCAAATGAATGGGCAACACTCTGGGACTACCAGTTTCTCTTAAATATAATACAATAAAATGGTAATAAAAAGAAATGGTATTTATTGGCCACCTATTAACAATTGTTCACTTTCTGTTGAAGCTTTTTTTCTTCACTAGGTTGGTGAGCCCTGGAGGGAAGGTTTCTCTCCCACAAGCCAGAGTTAAGAATAAAGAAAGAGCAGTTGCTTGCTGGTAATCTTTAAAAACAGAAAAAGAAACTAAATCCTCTGAAAGGGATGCACAGCCCTGTCCCATAGCTGTAGTTCTTCTCTCCCGCTTCTTGGGAGGAAGTCCCATTAACAGCAGTGAGGTTTACATCTGAACAAACATGAATGAGTGGGGTTTTATTTTTAAAATTAAAAATTTTTTAAAAATGTTTTGCTGTGGGTGCAGAAGATCACAATAGAGATAATATTGGCCTCTTAAAAAACTGCAAAGGACAACTAGTGGAAGTAAATTGACAAAGTGGCAAAAGCACTATTAGGTAAGCAAGTAGGTGGCACACCATTGGGGAGCCAACCCTTCAATAGGTAACTGAAAACCAGTCCTTTACAAATTGCACTAAGGTCTATCTAGTGTCTACAAGTTTCTTCATCATGCAAGGATTGCTGGCATTACGGTAGTTAGCATTTGCTAAGCAGGGTCTGTCCTTGTTTGCATTTGGATGGGTGGCTACATGTCTACTCCATGGTAGAGTATATGCTTGGCAGGCAGAAGGTCCCAGGAGTTCAATTTCTGGAATCTCTAGGTAGGGTTGCGAGACACTCCTGTCTGAAACCCTGTAGAGCCACTGTTAGTCAATGCAGACAATACTCAGCTAGATGGACTAACAGTCTGATTGGCAGCTTCCTATGTTACTGTGTTTTTCTCCTAGTACTTTTCAGGAAAAATATGGTCAGAAAAGAAACAAGTGTTTTGAATGTTTTCATGAAGATTACAAAGAAGACGTGGGATCTGTTAAAACATCATCTGGACAAAGCACAAATCTCCTATAACACATGGAGGCTCTCCACACAAGCAGTGTGGAGAGCTGGAAGGGGTTTGGCGGGGAGAGTGGGCTTGACGCACTCTCTCCACACATGAACATTCAGCCGCCCACACGATTACCGGCTCTGTCATGGAGCTGGTTGGGGCGGTGGGGATCGGGGGCTGCCTGGAAGTCCCAGAATGCCCCATGTGAGTGCGCTTGTTGTAGCCTCCCAGTCAGAGGTTCCCTTGTGAGTTGCTGTCATCGCCCAGACCTCTGAGTCAGAAGAGTCAGAGGAGGAGCGGGAGGACTTGGGTGGGGGTACAGGCTCAGAGGCACAGCAGCAGGATTTGGCTGTGAGAACAGACTCAGGAGCTGAGCTGGAACGGCAGCAGACAGAGGAATCTGAACAGCTGGCAGAGATGAGGGCTGAGGAGACTGATCAGGAGGAAGCTGGAATTTTCCCTGTGTTAAGAAGACAGTTCAAGAGAAAGGCTCAGTGGGAGACACGCAGGCGCAAGATCTCACAGGAGAGGCAATAGAAATGCTGAGTCAGGAAAGCCTGACTGGCTGCTGGTTATCTCGAGCCCTTTATCAAGCCGACGCGGTTTCTAAGTCAGCACTGTCAGCAACATTGCCTATCGCAGACAGTGTCCATACTTAAAAATTGTTCAACTTTTCATGTTTCAGCCTGTCCTTGTTCTGTTCTTTCCTTGTTCCGTTATTTTCAGTTATTACTCAGTTATCATAGAGGGGGGTACCTAGTTTAGTTCAAGGGGCTTTAATTTTGTTTATGCTACTTTTCTTTGTGAGTCATTTTTTTGCTTTCGTCCGTGCAGCTAAGCTGCTATTCTTATCTCCAAACTTTCTATTTAACTCACGAAGTAGAGCTGAAGGGACTGTAAATCCTGTTGGGTCAGCCGAGCCAACAGATTTCCGACAGCTGCCATGGCATGGATCCATGCCATGGTTACTCACGATCACAAAAATGAGGTTAGCTGAGCGAGTGCTAAAGTGGGGCATTTTAGAGGGCTAGCAGCCGGGAGCGGCGCAGCTCTTGCTGCTGTACATGACTGTGCAGCTCCAGGAGCTCCCCTTCGCCCTTTTTTGTGCAGTCATGAGAATAGCCTCTCAGTGTTCATGGATGAAAGAAACCGCTATTTGTAAGGTTCTGAAGACCTATTGAAATGAATGGGATTTAGCTTAGTCATTACTAACTTTCCTCATTGTTTTAATGGTGCTTAGCCATGACCAACTAGTCTGGATTCCCAGCATGCACAGAACTGAGGGTTTGCTTAATAAATAAACAATGCACTGGCAAAGCTAAAATGAACATGGAGTTACAAATTCCATTTTCTTCTCAGTATTGCCAAATCAAAATACACCAGCAGAGGCTAGAGAGCCTTATTAATGAATTTGCTTATAGTTTTGCACCAGTAGATAGGTGCGAATTAAAAACTACAATTTTTTGTACACTCTTAACCTCTTCCTTTTGTAAACCATTCCAGAATTTGGGAAATGTAAGGGAAAACTTTCTCTTCTCCGGAGGCTCCCAGAGGGCATCCTTAACAGACGGGTTAGCCCCTCCACCTGGAATGACAGGCAAGGTCCTCAAATTTAGGTTCTTCCGGGGGGAGGGGCAGCCCCGCCTTCCTAGACTGGCCCTGCCTAGTGAGCTGGTTGGCAGCATCCTCCAGAGCTCCTAAAGCTTCCCGCTTTCTCTCCTTCCCCTTTCCTCTCTGATTAGTCATGCTAGGCCTGGGGCCCTACATGGGGAAGAGAGAGTCAGGTTTTTCTCTTGTGCGGAGTGCCTACAGCGGGCGGGGGGTGGGTGGGTGGTATTTTCTGGCCCACATTGCTTCGGCAACCCCGGCCATACTCTCAGACAGTGCAGGTGAGGGGCTTCCAATCCACCCTCCACTCCATGGCAGCAAGGATTGGATTTGGTGGCAAGCAATTTGATTTGCAGTTAAGGGGATCATGCCCAGCCCAACAGTATTTGCTTGCCCTTTCAGCTCTCCTGCTTCTGCTCCTTTGCAGCATCGGGAGCTGCCTGAGAGTGCTAACCCTATCTACCTCCCCTGCCATAGGCTAGCCCAGGGGTGGGGAACCTTGGCCTTCCAGCTGTTTTTGAACTACAACTGCCATCATCCCCAGTCAGAATTATTGTGGCTGGGGATGGTGGGAGGTAGTTCAAAAACAGCTGGAGGGCCAAGGTTCCCCACCCCTGGGCTAGGTAGAGAGCAAAGACTATAGAGAGCAAAGGCTACCACTCCCACCACAGGCTAGGTGTAGAGGACAAACTATAGCCTGGGGAAAGAGATGAGCTCCCAAACCCTGCAGGGCAATGTTTTGGTGCCAAGTCTGGGCATCTCTTCTTCAATGGTGGAGAGTGAGTATAACTACTCCATAGCGCCACCTGTGCCCTTTCCAGACCTAAGTGGGCCTGATGCCTATCCTCAGTTTGTACAATGAGTTGAGGGGCTGACTGTCACCACAGTCAAGGGGATTATTCCTGTGGAGTTTCCCAAGGAACATTCTCTTTCCTACTCCTTCCATAAAACATGAGCACCAGAAAAGGAAGCGCAAACACACTCCAAAACCTGGTCATAAGCACAAGCACAAAAAGAGGAGGCGTGTTAGGTCTTCTTCTTCCTCAGAGGCAGATTCATCCGCTTCCTCTCCTTCATTCCCTTCTCAGGACACCAACTCCACAAGGAAGGCAAACACAAGCCTTCAGGAAATAAAAAGGGATCATCTACAGTCCAGACTTCCCCTGGTCCCAAATCTGGTCCCTCCTGCGGGAGTGTGAACCCGGGCAGTTCTGCCAAACACAGACACAGACAACTCTGAGATATCTTCACATTCAGGTGGCAGGGAAAAAGGCAAACTGTCTGAAGAAGACTCTGATGCATCCGAGTCCAGGCAGGACAGGTTTTTTCAGGTAGGATATTTCTCCACACTCCTAGCCAAGGTGTGCCATACTCTGCAACTCCCAAAAGTGACGCCATCTAACCCTGAATGACCAGGCCCCCTCCCTCTCACAGGTGCTAAGGCCGTTTCCCCACAGAATCCCAGTGAGCCTCTCTCTTCCTGGAGTTCTTTGAGAGAGTCATGAAATCAGAATGGGCAACCTTGGCTAAGGCAAGGTTTGCTCCTAAACTCAGCAAGCACAGAGTCTACCTCACCAAGGAGCATCAGGACAAACTCGTCCATCTTCTCCAGGCAGTCAAGGGACAACTGAAGGTCATCCTCATGGTTCTGGCAAAATTGATGGGGATGATGGTATCCTGCCAAGACCTGGTCAGCTGATCTCATTTTCATTCTTATTGCAGATGTTACTACTCCGTTTTCAGAAACAGATTGCTTGCAAATGACAGCTACTGATTTCTGTTCCCTGAGAAACTGGGATGTCTCCAGACTGGTGGCTGTCCCTGCAGAGACTGTCATGGAGGTCAGCATGTGGATTCCTTGCACACGGATTGTTACCAGGAAAAGCATAAATTGGCTGGGGTTCAGGGAGAACTGACTGGCACTTCTGCATTTTCAAGAGGACCTGGAAGGCTCTCATGTCTTAATTTGGACCAAAAGCATCTCAGCGAAAGCCTGTGTGAAAAAACAAAGGGGCACTAGGTCCAGAGCCCTACACAGGGAGGTGTGCTTACTATTGTAATGGGTGCAACAACACCTGTTATCCATCACAGTGGAACACTTGGTGGGAATGAACAACCCTGGGGCGTGGATTGGCTCAACCAAATCTCCATGAAAGAGTCAAAGTGGAGCCTTCCCCCACAGGTTTTTTTTGTCAGATGACATGTATGTTTGGACAGCCTATATTGGCTCTTTTTGCCACAGCAGAGAATACCCAAGTGCCTCAGTTTTACTCTCACACACTATGCTTCACAGCGCAGGGAACTGATGCATTGACACAATCTTGGCCCAAGGGCCTGCTATATACCTTCCCACCTTTTCCTCTGTTGTCCCAAGACCTTCAAAATGTGATGGGAGAGTGTGCGGAAGTGATTCCCGTTGTGCCCACTGGCTGCCGCGGCCATTGTTCACAAACTAGTCAATCTCTTGGTGTGGAAACACTGGTGGATCCCCGTACAAGAGAATCTACTCACTCAGGCGCCCATCCCTGAGTGATGGGATGGGCCCCTGAGCCATTTTTGGGTGGTATACAACAACTTTTATACCATTTTTAAACAAAAGTATTCAAAGCAGTTTACATAGATAAATAATAAATAAATAAGATGGATCCCTGTCCCTAAAGGGCTCACAAACTAAAAAGAAATATAAGATAGACACCAGCAACAGTCACCAGAGGTACTGTGCTGGGGGTGGATAGGGCCAATTATTCTCCTCCTGCCAAATAAAGAGAATCACCATGTTTAAAAGGTGCCTTTTTGCTTAGTAAGCAGGGGTTAGTTAGCAGGAGTTATAAATCAAATAAGTCAAAAATAAATCCATTACCCCCAATCAGAAGCTTTCCATCTGACAATCTGGAGGATGAGTGGAAAAGTCTCAGCCTAATGGGATATCCAGATGCCATATTGTCTATCATGTTATCCCCATGCCTAGCATCCACTAATAAGATCTATAACCATACCTGGAGGACTGTCCTGTCTTTGTTACAGGTGCAGGGAAGATCCTAAGTTTGGGAAGGACTTGGAGTTTCTCCAAGCTTGTCTGGACAGGGGCCTGATTATCCACACTCTCAGAAGACAAGTGGCTGTCCCTGAATGGGATTCTGGGTTGCAGGTGGGGGTGGGATCTCCCACCAGCACATTTTATGTTTCCTAAAAGGGGCCACTTTGTTGAACCTCCAGTGGTACACAGATTCCCCACATGGAATCTCAATTGAGTGCTCACAGCTCTGATGGTGGCTCCCTTTGAGCCTCTGGAGGATTGTGATCTGCGCACTCTTATGCTTAAAACCTTATTTCTGGTGGCCATCACATTGGCTCAGAGGATCTTGGAGCTGAGTGGTCTTTCTATGGACCCAGAGCTGTGTGTCTTTCATGCAGCCAAGGTAGTATTATTCCCGGACCCTTCCTTCATGCCAAAATTCAATTCCCTGTTCCATAGGTCTCAGGAGTTCTCTCTCCCTTTTGTCCAGTTTCCCCACAGGAACATCGGTGGTATTCTCTGGACATTAGAAGAGCACTTTGGGCTTACCTGGACAAGACAAGTCCACTTAGAAAGTCAAATTCCTTATTTGTTTCCTTTCAAGACCTATCCTTAGGGGGAAAGTGTCTCCTTCTACAATTTCCAGATGGCTGAAGGAATGTATTGTGCTGGCCTACAAGAATTTGGATATGCTGCTGCCCTAGGACATTACAGCTCATTTACTATGGGACACAGCTACATCTGCAGCTTCTAAGGCGAATTTTCCAATGGCTGACATCTGTAGGGTAGCTACATGGGCCTCTGTCCATTCCTTTACAAAACATCACAGAATCAAAGCTTGCTCCTCTGCTGATGCAGTTTTTGGTAGGAGGGTCTTTCAGAGGGTGCTTTCCAGTTAAGGTCCTGGTACCTTGCCCCTTCTTAGGATGTCACTGCTTTCCTACATCCCATCTGTTTAGGATGCCCTCCAGGAGCTTCAGGAAAAAAGGTAATTTCTTACCATGAATTCTGTTTTCTGAGACTCTCTGAGGGCATATGACCCACTCTCCAGGTCTGTTCTTTCCTGGAAGGGTGAAACTTTTGCCTCCCCCATACATGTGGTAGTCCTGGGGATGTCCTCTCTTTTCTGTCTTCTTTCTCTTTGCCCCCTTTGGGACATGTTAATGGTTTAATCTGTTCGGTATAGCATTTGTTATTCTGACAATTGTGGGGGTTGAGGGGTGGTTCTGTGATTGGCTGGTAAATACTGTCAATCAAGAGGAATTTAAACTTAGGAATCTCCTCTGGGAAGAATTCTTAAGGGAAGGGCTTTGGAATGGAGTGAACAGATGGCTATAAAATTCAGTTAACTGACAGGTTCAGATAGGGACAATTCGGGCTAGAGATAGGATCTCTGGTTAGGGTCTCTAGGGTAGGACTGAGGTTGGAATTGGGAGGCTGGTAGGTAGGTTTTA
Source organism: Hemicordylus capensis (assembly GCF_027244095.1). Taxonomy (NCBI): domain Eukaryota; kingdom Metazoa; phylum Chordata; class Lepidosauria; order Squamata; family Cordylidae; genus Hemicordylus; species Hemicordylus capensis. Next base: position 245,155,358 of record NC_069660.1, on the reverse strand, counting down.
CACACTAGGCAAGACCTCTGTAGAGCAAGCTTGACCATCAAATGTAAATGCTGGGACTGTATGGTTGATTACACAAGATATACAGTCAGAGAGGTTGTATCCAAATAAAGGTGTTGAAAGTCTAAAGAAGCTTGTTATATTTAAAGAGTCAGCTCAGAAACGTGAAAGTAAAGCCTTTGTTGATGTGCTGACACAATCCTATATAATAAAAGGCTAAGTGAGTGGCCGTGGCTTTGGAACGTTGGGGATCTGTGTCCCTGCCTCCCTGGGCTGTTCTGGGCCTGCGCAAAGCGCAGGCCCAGAAGAGCCCAAGGGACACAGGACCTCAGACACCAGTGTCCCACAGCCACGGGTGGCCATTGAGCCCAAGGGACACAGGACCGCAGACACCAGTGTCCCACAGCCACGGGCGGCCATTAGCCAGTGTGTGGCGGCGGGGGAAAGTGGCCGAGGCGGCGGCAGAGCTGCCGCCTCGGCCATGAGCTGCGGCACGGCGAGAGGAGGCCGAGGCAACCAGAAGCGGCCGCCCTGAAAAAGGCGAGGGCAATGGCGGCGGGGGAAGACCGAGACGGGGGACAGGGAAGCTGGGCGAGGTGGTGGCGAAGCCGCCAACGAGGCCCCCGCCCACTCACAGCCGTCGCCCCCGCCTGCTCACCCGCCCTCCCAGCTGCCCAAAATGAAGCTGGGCGAGGTGGCGGCAAAGCCGCCAACGAGGCCCCCGCCCGCTCACAGCCGCCGTCGCCTGCTCACCCGCCCTCCCAGCTGCCCAAAATCACCTTCCCCGCTCCCCCCCAAAAAAGATTAAGGGCCAAAATGGCCCATGAGAAGGTCGCCGCCCCCGCCTATCGCCCTCCCAGCTGCCGAAGACCACCTTACCCGCTCCAGCCCGAGGGAAAAGAGAGGAGCTCACGAGCAGAGCTCCTCTCTGTGCTAAGTCACTGCTCAAACTGCCGCTATGGACGTAAAGGACGCCTATTGCGTCCATTGCGACAGTATGGGCAGCAGCTTAACACAGAGAGTAGCTCTGTTCCCGAGTTCCTCTCTTCTCCTTCAGGCTGGAGCGGGTAAGGTGGGCTCCGGCAGCTGGGTGCGCGGGAGGGCGATAGGCGGGGGCGGCCACCTTCTCATGGGCCATTTTGGCCGTTATTCATCCCCACACACACACACCCAAAAGTAAAAGCAAAATAAGGAAGAACAAAAACAGAGACAACAACAACAACAACAAAAGAGAGAGAGAGAGGGGGGGGGGACAAGGGGGGGAAAAAGAGACAGAAAGAGAGAGAGAGAGACAGAAAAGACGGGATAGAAAGCTAGCGCCCGTTATCATAACGGGCTTAAAAATACTAGTCTTATATAATAAGATTCCAGTTCAAAGTATAAGAAGTGGTATACAGTCTTGTTAGTTCTCGGGTTGTTACTTTGTCTCAGAAAGTAAAAAGAATCACTTCTTTGCAGCACATATCACCTGGGCATAGATCTTCAAATGCTCTCTGTGTAATACCTATCGGATTTGAGTTGAGTCTTTCTCCACTTGCGCTCTAGTCGTCTACCTTGCCGCTTCAGCCCCCGTAGTTCTTCCATATACCAAGGGGCCAGTTTTGAACCTGGTTGGAGAGAACGCTTAGGTGCAATCGTGTCCACTACCCTGGTGAGTTGATCATTCCAATTCTCCACCAGAGTATTGACAGGATCACCAGCAGAGCCAACACTAAATCCCTCCAAAGCTTCTTGGAATCCTATTGGATCCAGTAACCTTCTCAGGCGGACCACACTAATGGGCCCCCCGCCCCTGCAGAGATGGGATGTGCTTGTGTGTTCAGCCTTAACCAGATGGTGGTCCTTCCATCACAATGGGGAAATCAGTGTCCCCACTCACGGAACACCACCCTGTTCAGAGTGAAAGACCAAATCAAGTGTGTGACCAGTAATATGTGTCGGTCCCAAGACTACTTGGGATAGGCCCATAGTTGTCATGGCCACTATGAACTCTTGAGTAGCCCCCGTCAAACTGGTCCCAAAATTCACATTGAAGTCCCTCAGCACCACAAGCCTGGGAGACTCCACCGCCAAGCCTGAGACCAAGTCCATCAGCTCAGGGACTCCGTGGGGCAGCAGGGTGATCAGTACACCAACAGAAGTCCCAGTCTATCCCTGGTCACCATACTTAGGTACACACATTCAATATGGTCAGACACTTTGACAGGGATCCTGATATTGTTCTTATAGACCATGACCACTTCACCTCCCCACCCACGTCACCTCCCCTGCTTCTCAACAGAGTACCCTGGAGGGAGAAGCTGGGACCAGACTGGGCCACCAGCAACCCCTAACCAGGTCTCTGTAATACATACCAGATCAGCCTCTTCATCCAGAATCTGATCATGGATGATTTCAGATTTATTCTGGACCGACCTGGCATTACAAAAGAGCATGATGAGGCTCTGTGGGTAGTTGGCATTGTTTTCCAGGGTCAAAGAGCTGGCAGGACAGCCAGAAGGAGAAACAACAATTAAGTTTCTGATTTCCCTTCCCCTGCAACGGCCTGCTGACCTGTCAATGTTAATACTTCTATTCCCCACCACCACTGGAATAGCTGCCCCATAATCAATGCATACACCCCCTGTCTCCCCATCTCCTGACAGACCCAGACAAGTTACTCAACTCATCCTGGATTGCAAACAGAAACCAAATTAAAATAGCCACCCACCCTCACATGCCAGAAAGGATCCTAAGCCAAACAGCCTGGCCCTTGCCCTAGTTATCCCCCGAAGTGGCTCCCCCAAAGAGGCAACCCCCTTTGGTGTTGCCCCTTCAGTGGTGACCCTGCCACCACAGGCAGCATTCCTATAAAGGTCGAGCTGGGCAGATGACCCCAGGAACTGCTGAGTAAGCCACCCCTGGCCCTAGTCCTGCACACACGTCCGACAGATGTTACCCAGAGGCAGCAGGCTGCAGTCTCACAGGGGAAGCAGAAGCAGACAGGTAGTAGCAGAAGGAGCCAACAGCACACACTCGGTCTTCCACCGTGAGCACGGAAGGTGAAGCAGATGGGCTCTCCCTCTTCTCTGCTGGGCTTCTAGGAAAGGAAAGGTTTTCTGGCCATGTGGTTTTCTTGGTAGAATACAGGAGGGGTTTACCGTTGTGCAGTATGAGATGATGCCTTTCAGTACCTTTCTATATCGCTGCAGCTTGATATAGGAGTTTCCCATATTCTGGAAAACACACCAGAGGGGATTTGAACCAACAGCCTCCTGCTCTCTAGGCAGGTTGCTTTCTCATTGCACCATTAGGTCATATACATATTGTTTACTTTAACATCTATCTATATATTTAAACACCAATATCTCCAAGTCCCAACCTCGGGTCCTGACAGGAGACTAATTTTCAGGATGCTGCCTATCACTCCAGCAGGAGGGGCTATCTCGTCTGTTAAGGATGCCCTATGAGAGTTTCAGAGAACAAGAATTCACAGTAAGAAATTAGCTTTTTTTCTTGGTTTGATGCCTGTCTTGCAAACCTAAAATAGCTACCTCCGGCTTTTGTTCTATAACTCTTTCTCCGGCGCCCAATGAGTTAAATTCCAAATATTCAATGCTTACAGGGGGTGGAAAATGAAAAGAAAAAGATCTACACCATTCAATAAATTTTCAATTAATCTCCCTCGTTATTTCTTTCCGGGTTGCAACATTAGGTCCGACAACGCGAAAATATACGCAATGCACGTGAGCAATATAAGGCGGCATCCGATCTCCTGCTTGTTTTCACATTAGCCTAACTCTTTGATCTTCTTGAGTCGTGCTCCAGAGGGACCAGCAGGAGTCGCTCAGGTGCCAAGAAAACAAGACAGTAAAAAGAAAGACATGTCCCACGAAAAGAGTCGCGTCTAAAACTCATCTCGGGAGCTTAGTTTCTGACGTCAAGAAGCACGCGCCAGGACTTGTAATCACAGAGGTAGAAAGGGGCCAGACTGACGCAAAACTTAATCTTACGGGTTCCATAATCTTTTTCTTCTCTCAGGGCGGAAGCGAAAGCTTCTTATAGAAGTTCCATGAAAAATCACAACGTAAGTGCACTTGGGCAGAAGGACCCCGCTTTCCACAAAAGACAAGAAAGTAGAGCAAATTCAGTAGTTCATGCTTTAACTCAAATCTTATTTTTTTAAAAACGCTTAATTTTTCTAAAACACTTAAGAGTGCATTTCATATAATCAACAGACTACTAAGATTCAGCATGCAACAGAGCTCTGAATTTGGGCTGGTGAGGGAGTCCGAGGCGCAATGGCTGACCTTTGCTGCAACCTCAGGGGTGTTTTGAAGGGGGGCGGGTTGGACGGAAATAAAAACCAGCTTCAGTCCCACTTCTAACCTATACTATTGACGGTGGGCTACTTTGCTGGGCTGTCATAAACCTCAGTCCTTCCCAATTTGGTATATGGGGACAATGGACTGTATTGGCACTGGAATTTACGTTGATAGGGCTGCTTTCAAACGTTTTTAATGTTTAAGAACTGAAAAAAATTAAAACAATTCAGCCTAAGTAAGGCAGAGTTAGAAAGAGCAGGAAGTTAGCTCTTTGTTGATGATACCTTTTACTTCAAGAAGGACATGCGGCTGTCCAGTCAGAAGTATGGTAACATTCTGGGTTTCGCCTTTGAGATTTCGATCTCTCTCTCTCTCTCTCTCCCGCCCTACGGGGTGGGTTAAAAATGGCTTCTCCAATATAACTCCGGGAAATTCCTAATAAGGCAATGAGATGCGTCCCTCTGGTGATTTTCTTATCTCTTATGCTTGTACTAGCCTATTTGGAGAAGAGCCAATTGACTTCCAAAAACATGACTGTCAGGAGTCAGCTGGCCGCGTTTTGGAGGCGGGACGGAAACGATGTCACCGCAAAAAGATATAAAAAACAAGTGGTCTACCCTGTCTTCTCTTCTGGTTCCCAATCGCAAATCTTAGCATCATCCATCTGCAGGGCAGGAGTGGTGAAAGGGCCCCCGGAATCAATGCAAACCCCTTAATAAAACTGCAGGATTAGCAATTCCCTTTCATTGCACACAAAACATCATCATCATCATCATCATCATCATAATAATAAATAATAATAATTAACCAACTTGATTTGTTAGCTGCACCATAACAAATAGTTCCCTGGGCTGCTCACAACAGAGGATTAATGCATACAATAAAAACACATGACACATTAAATCATAACAGACAAAAAAAGTGAAAATACAATACAAAGCAGCATTAAAAACTCATTTTAAAATTAGTTAAAAATCAGATCAAATCTGAAGAGCCAAATTAAAAAACCCAAATTTAAAAGGCCTGGATGAACAAAAAGGTCTTTAACTGGCACCTAAAAGAACAAAGTGATAAGCCAGGTGGACCTCACTGGGGAGGCTATTCCATAAACAGGGTGCAACCACTGAAAACCCTAACCCTGGTAGCCACACACCTCACCTCATTTGGCAGGGACACCTGGAGGAGTGCTTCTGAAAATCTTAAAGTACAGGCAGGGATATATGGAGCAAGGCACTCTCTCAAGTAACCCACACCAAGCCATTTAGGGCTTTAAAAGTTAAAAACAGCACTTTTAATTGGGCCCAGAAACAGACTGGAAGCCAGTGCAGCTGATGAAGTACTGGCGTAATATGATCAAAATATCCAGTCCCAGTTAATAATCTTGCAGCCCTATTTTGTACCAGCTGCAGTTTCTGGACCGTTTTCAATCTAAGCTAGAGGTTACCAGAGCGTGAGTAACTTTGACCAAGATATCCCTGTCCAGGTAAGGTTGCAGTTGTCGTATCAGCCGAAGCAGATAAAAAGTGCTTGAGCCACAAAGGCCACTTGAGCCTCTAGTGACACAGTGCTGGATAGATGAGCACTCCCAGACTGCAAACCTGGTCCTTCATGGGGAGTGCAACTCCCATCTAGAACAGGCTGAACATCATTCACCCGGGCAGAGGAACCACTGACCCAGGGGCGTAACTAGGGGAGAGACGGCCCATGTTCACCCCTTTCCCCTGCAGCCCATTGGAGAGAGGGAGATGATGAAGAAAATAGGGAGGGGTGGGCTGGTGGTCCCCAGGTCCTTTGAACCCATCTGCTCAGTTATAACTACACTCCTACACTGACCAACAGTAGTTCTGTCTTTTCTGGATTGAGCCTCAGCTTGTATTCTTGGATATGCTCTATTCCTGAAAAGAATACCTACAAAAATTGTAAGTAGCTGAGTTGGTCTATTAGACTGTGCCTTTACAGTGTTTCAAATAGTCAAAACATTTCCCCTCCAATGCTTTTGAATTTGAACCTGATCTCTCATTCACTGTTAGAATTCCACTGCTCCTTTTAAAAAAGACGTGGGGGGGGGGAACTTGGAGTTGTGATTAGGAAGAAGACAGAGCACAGAAGTTGCAAGCTGGAACTTATCACATATGCTCAATATGTGTTGCTTTATAAATGGGATTTATAAAGAAAAAACATTTGGAAACTCAGTGCTCCTGCCCGCTTCTCAATTTTCAGTTAAGTGAGATTTTGTACCCCATACCCCCTTAGTCTTCAAATCAGAATTAGCCAGAGGGAGAAGTAAACAACATTGATTTGGCAGTTTAGATACGGTGTTGGGCTTTGACTGGAAATATCTCTTTTATTCCTTCCATGACATGAGGACCAAAGGGCCCCATGTGCTTATTTTTTGCCGGGTATGCGTCCTTTCCATTTGCAAGCATCAGCAATCTTCCCACCTCCACCCCCTACTCTGAAAAGCTATTATTGGAAATCTTTCCCCCAACATTTTTCACAATCTCAAGACAGTAAAATTTCCAGGGATGTTTTCAATAGTCAATTCTGGAGATACCAGTCCAGACCAATTTCACCACCACCCATTTTATTTATGTCTTTGTCGACCTGTGTGACCTGCACAAAGCTTTCAAAAGTAGTGGTGGAGCTGGCCCATTGAGAGCAGTTTGCTGAGATCCCCTAAACTCTAGAATTTAGGCATAGGAACATAGGAAGCTGCCATATACTGAGTCAGACCACTGGTCTATCTAGCTCAGTATTGTCTTCACAGACTGGCAGCAGCTTCTCCAAGGTTGCAGGCAGGAATCTCTCTCAGCCCTATCTTGGAGAAGCCAGGGAGGGAACTTGAAACCTTCTGCTCTTCCCAGAGTGGCTACATCCCCTGAGGGGAATATCTTGCTGTGCTCACACATCAAGCCTCCCATTCAAATGCAACCAGGACAGACCCTGCTTAGCTATGGGGACAAGTCATGCTTGCTATCACAAGACCAGCTCTCCTCCTTTAGGCCTTTGGCTGAAAGAAAAGGGAGCCTGCTGTTCATGTCCCTTTGAATCAAGATGCCATTAGAAAGTCAACAACTGAAGCATTTTCCATTACTGCATCTCTGTTGAAATTCTGACCCTCACGAAAACAAAGCCCTTTTAGAGTGGAGGGAAGAAAAAGGCGTGAACTTTGGTAGGGGGAAAATGTCCTTGGCTTGTCTGGCTATTTTATTTATTTATTTTTATTTAAGGAAAAGGCCAAAAGGGCATGATTTCAAAGCCCTGCAATGAAAGGAAGCCTGTAACTCTGCCTTATTTTATTGCAGTCTTTTTGTAGCGATCCCTTTTTTTGCTTTCCAGCAGCCTTGCCCCGCATATGGAGGATTCTGGGAGCTGCAATCCAGACCCGGAGCTTCTAAGAAAACTGTGGAAGACTGTAGCCCTCTGGTGTCCTTGTGATACCCGGATGTGAAGAGGCGTCCTAGTCGCTTCCTTCTTCTGTGTGTCTTTGCAAGCAATTCAGCGCCGGCCGGCTGACAAGAAGAGCCTGCGCGAGTGACGCGGCGGTTAGCTAAGCGACCTTGTGCCTCCGCGCCGTCGTCGTCCCCTGCAGCGCTCTGCCCCCCAGCTCTGTGGGTCCGCAGCGGTCAAAAGGCGGCTCCGGCTGTGAGCGGGTAACTCGGAAGGCCCGCCCCCTCCTGAGAGGTAAATGGCAATCTTGTTCCCTTTCCTCGCACAGGCCCCGCGGGGGGGGGGGGGAGAGAAGAGGGCGTAACAGTCCAAGATATGGGGGGGGGGGGGCTGTCATGTCTGTCCTCCCGCTTGGCAACTAGACCCGTGTTGAGGGTGGTTGTAGTGTCAGAAAGCTGGCTTCGTTGAAGGCGAGAAACCGGCGAGGAAGGATGTGAGGCGGGGGTGAGTGGAGGGCGGGGGAGATGATCACCCCACGATTATTTTATTTATTTACTTAACTATTTTTATTTTCCAAATTTGTAGACTGCCCCAAACTTCGCCTAGTCAGTCTCTTGGGCGGCCTATCACCCCACCTGCAGTTGCCCAGCGTGTGGCTTGTTTTTCCCCCAGGAAACACTTATTGGTACTAAAATAAGGTGTTGTCTACAAGGGCTTTCTTATGTAAAAACTGAACATCTTTGCATTGATGGCCCATTTAGTATTTCCCAGTAAACTGGCTTTGGAGACAGGGGAGCTTCTCTCAGCAGCTCCACCATTTTAGCCTCCTTACTTCTCAGAGTTCCTTCCTTCCCAAAACTCGGAAAGATGGTTCGGGTATAACAGCAACCCATGGTTTGCAAAGCCAAACTGTGGTTTATTATCAAAGTAAAGGTCTAGACTGCTCCTGTCGAACTAACTGTCGTTTGCAAGTGGTTATTGAGCCAGGGTCTGAATCCCAGTCTGAAGTCGATTTGCGAAATGGTGGTTTGGGTAACCGTAGTTTGGACATGCTTAGACATGCTTAGCTGGGGTTGAAGTGATTGTCTTCCCTACCAGATAGGTGTGCTTGCAGAGCAGCTTTACATTTGAGGAACCAGTCCTAAGGGTGGGCTGGGCTTTGCCATGTAAGATGTGCGGTTGGCTGTTGAAGCCATTTTGTCAGTTTATATAGGTGATTTTTTAAGTTTGTCACCAAGTAAAACAGGGAAATTATAGTCCATCATGGATCTTGGACCAGTATATCTACATTGTATGTGTGTTTTTCAAAAACTGCTTATCAGATTCATGCTTTATGTTGTTTGGTGTGCATTTAAAGATCTTAAAAACATAATGTGTGAAAAGGCTTTGTTAAGATACAGTGCTAGAAGATAGTTGTTAGCAGCTTCTCCCGCAATGCCCGTTCTTTAGTGTTTGTGACAATGATTTCCTTGGTATTTCTAGTTATTAGCCACTTATGGTGGAGTGGTTAGAGTGCTGACCTCAGATCAGAGAGACATGCAGTTCAGACTCACTTCATTCATTCATTCATTCGATTTCTATACCACTCTTCCAAAAATGGCTCAGGGCGGTTTACACAGAGAAATAATAAATAAGATAAATAAGATGGATCCTTGCCCCCAAAGGGATCACAATCTAAAAAGAAACCTGAGATAGAGACCAGCAACTGTCACTGGAGGTACTGTGCTGGAGGTGGATAGGGCCATACTCTCCCCTTGCTAAATAAAGAGAATCACCACGTTAAAAGGTGCCTCTTTGCCATGTTAGCAGGCTATGAGCTTATTGGTTGACCTTGGATCAGTTATATTAATCTATGTGGTAGAATAGAATAAAATAAACCCTTTTATCCTGCTCTTCCTCCAAGGTGCACAAGATAGCAAAAAGTGTAATAAATATAAGTAAAATCATGCATGGATGCAGTTAAGTATCACGGAGAGACCATATTATGCCTGTCCTCAAACAGTTGCATTGGCTGCCAATATGTTTCCAGGCAAAATACAAAGTGCTGGTTATCACCTTTAAAGCCCTGAACGGTTTAGGTCTGGGTTACCTTAGAGAGCGCCTTCTTCTGTATGGTCCCCATCACACGCCGAGATCATCTTGAGAGGTCCGTCTCCAGTTACCACTGGTTTGTTTGATGGCAACTCGGAACTGGGCTTTCTCTGTAGCTGCTCCTGGTCTGTGGAATGCACTCCTGTCCGATATCCATAGTTTGGGCACATTGTTGGCCTTCAAGAGAGCTCTAAAAACTTACTTGTTTGGCCTCATGGTTTTTAAATTGTTCTTAAATATTTTTCATTTGTTTTAAATGGTTTTGAGTTGTTTTAAATTGGTTTTTTATATTGTTTTAAGTAGTTTGTTTTAAATTGTGTGTTTTTGTGTGTTACTTGTTGTGCACCACCCAGAGTCGGATGGGACGGTGTAAAAATGTAATTAATAAATAAATAGTTTGTACTCCACCCAAAACAGAAAAATGCCACAACAGGCTGCCCCAGATTCTTTAAAAATAAAAGTGAATTTATGTGAGCTATATGAGTTCAAAATTCATGTGGAGAGCTTCTTCTGTTTGATAACTTATTGTACTCAGGGGAAGGATGGGGAGCTATGCAGGTTTCTGAAGCATTTCCCCTTAAGCAATGGAAATTCTGCCTGGCTCTCCTCTGACTTCTGATATTTCACCAGGCAAGCCTGTCTTTGCAGCCCTGTAGGCTAAAAAATATTCTTTAAAAAAACAAAAAACCCAAAATCTCACCTATCGGGATGCTGAATCCTGACCTAGTGCCAAATTCTGCATTTGTAGAATATACAAGGCCCTGGTCACTTTGCTTATAGTTCATATTTATTTACTATGTTGTGTGTAGCATTTTCTTAGCTTCACCTAGAAATAGAAAGCCAGCTTCAAATCTTCATTGGACTGTAGGAGCTTTGAGTTGGTAGCCATCTTAGCAATGGTAAGAGTGAACATAAATGTAACTAGTAAATGAAATAGGGATATTTGTAAAACAGTGTCATTTCTATAATATTTTGTTTCTGTGTTACTTATAGGAGAAATGTAATGCTCTCTTTGGATCAAATTTTAAGGAATGTGTTTTACACAGATCAGTACATTTCTTCCACTGAGACAATTCACTTATAAAACAGTACCTGTGAGTAAGCCAAGTCATATTAAACGTCACATTTTTTTGTAAATTAATTTATGCAGAATCATTTGAAAAGACTGTAGAAGTGACTTAATATTTGTATTTTTCAGAAATGGCAGCACAGAAAAGAAAGTCTGTGCTAGTAGAACCCCCTGCTAAGCGTCAGAAACTGGATAAGAATAGTAAATTGGTGTCAACTAGCAAAGAAAGGAAGTCACTTGGTGCCAAACGTGTATCAAATAAAAATAAAGTGTTGAAGAAAGAAACTCACAAAACTTCTACCAAAACTAACAGATCAACTGTAAATAAATCCAGAAATAGAAGTTCTATACCATCCTCCCATTCTAAACTATCACAGACACACTCCAAGCAGACTTTGAATGAATTAAAGAAAAAACCCTGTAAAATAGTATGTGTGAAAAGAACGTCCCTAAAGTCTTTAGGTAGATCATCTTCTTCAAAAACATCTACAAAATCTTCCAAAAGGAACTGTAGTAATTTGTGTAGTTCCACAAAGACATCCTCCAAAGTTGGTCCTAGAGGGAAGGGAAAATCCAATGTTGTCAAAAATAAAACTTCCCATGAAAGCAAGAAGCAAAAGAAGTCATCTGCAGGCATTAAAAAGACTTCTACTGAAACTGTATATAATAGATGCTCAGCATTGCACTTTAGAACTACTCATAAGAATCAGTGTCCTGAAACAAAAGTGATGAAGAAAAATTCCAAGAAGTCTAGAACTACTAGTAAATTTCTTAAAAATAGCAATGTTAATTTAAAGGTTCAGAGTTCTAAAAATCGCTGTGCAAAAAACATGGCTTATCAAAACACTGAGCAAAAGCTGATTGAAACTTTCAGTGACAAAAAACCTTGTGAGTCTGACCAGGGAAAAATAGCTACAAGAACAACAGGTATTAAGTCTAAAAAAAGTCCTGTCAGAATTACACAAGAGCAGTTAAATGTCACAAAATCTAAGGAAATGTTGCAGAAGGAGATGGTACAGAACTATCCCAAGTTACGACATACTGTTTCACATGATGAACACCTAGCTAGAAGATCACCAAGATTGCAACAATTATCTAACGTGCCTACAATATCCTTGCGCAGCAGAAAAATTAAAGGACATGCTTCCACTGCAAAACAGTGCTTCCAGAAGAAAAGACTAGTGCCCCACATTAAAAATGAAAAGCTAAAACCTGTACAGCAGAAAATTGAGCAAAAGCCCATAAAAATTGACAACAAATCTAAAGATCAAGAGAAAGGCATAACCAGTGTTGAGAAAATGAATTCATTGAAAGAGGAAAGACGGGACATTTATCCTAAGGTCAGTGATTTGACCACTTCTCAAGATACATTCAGAGATTCAAACAATACTCTTGACTTCAGTCTTCAAGAATGTAAAGAAGAACCTGGCAACACAATTTCCTGCCCTGTGATATCAACTAACAGTCTAATAAGCAAGGAAAAGGACTCGGTGCACAAAAATGGGGAAATCAGTGTAAAAGCAAAGAGAGTTTTACCAGTATCTTTGAATCAAAAACCTGCTTGTCAACCAGACTATGTGATGAAGTCCAAAAAGATTAGCATTCTTGAACTGTGTGAGGAAATTGCAGGTGAGATTGAGTCGGACACAGTGGAGGTAAAAAAGGAGGCTCCTATTTCGGAATATGGAAAAGAGGGAGAAAAAGGTGCTGTTGCAGAGTTGCCACAGACTGCAGTGCCTGCTGAAGAGGAAACTAATCAGAACTCTCAATGCAAACGATTTTTCCCCAGCAAAAAAGGTATGCCTATCAAGTGCACTGTGAATGGCAGGCATAGCTCTGCAAACAAGAACTCTAAGTGGACCAAAATAAAATTAGCAAAGGCTAATCATGTGACCCAAAGTCTATCAAATGCCACAGGTACCCCCCAACTTGATTTGTCAAAGTGTACTATTCCAAAGGAAAGACAAGCAACAGCTGTAGAAATGCACCTTCCAAAATCCCAAAGAAAACTGATTCAGTCACATGATGATGGTAGTACAGCACATGAGCAGAAGTTGAAAACAGCTTGCTTTGAAGGAATCCAAGCTAAAAGTAGGAGTCCACATGCTGAACAGCTACAGGCTGCAGAAAATGGTTTGCCTGATGAGGAAAAGCAGTTTCCTGAGCCAACGCCAGATGAGGTAATCAGTTCTCGTATTGTGTTGTGGTATATTTTTGTTGTATTTCAGAATGAGATTAGCTTGAATAATAATGTTTTGTGACACACAGATACACACCGTTAATTGACAAATGGAAATGGTTTCTTTAAAATGACTCAATTTGTTACTACCTACTACTTTGGTAGGGGTGGGGGGGTAATACTTTGTTTATATTTAAATACAAATACTTAGTATTTAAGTTGTTCTTTAATACTAAGTAGCAGAACATACTAGGGATGGGTCCGGACTGGTCCGGAGGCCATTCTAAAGGCCTCCAGACTGTCCGGACCGGTTCAGACCTGTTCGGTTCGGGTGGGGTGGGTTCCTTTAAGGGCGGGGGAAGGTTTACTTACCCCTCCCACCGCTTTCCCCCCTCCAGCGCGCGTATTCTTTGTAGTAATTGGGGCGGCAGGATACCTCCCTGCCGGCCCTTCTCCCTCTTGAGTGCAAAAGGCTTGCCGGAGCCTTTTGCGCACGCGCACGTTGCGCGCAAGCTTCATGTCTCCTCAACGTGCGCGCGCGCACATCGGAGAGATGTGAAGCAAGCGCGCGATGTGCGCGTGCGCAAAAGGCTCCGGCAAGCCTTTTGCACTTAAGCGGGAGAAGGGGCGGCAGGGAGGTATCCTGCCGCCCCAATTACTACAAAGAATACGCGCGCTGGAGGGGGGAAAGCGGTGGGAGGGGTAAGTAAACCCTCCCCCGCCCTTAAAGGAACCCACCCCACAGTGCCAGACCGCAGCTCTGCGGTTCCGTGCACACCCCTAGAACATACGCTTTGCATGCAGAAAGTCCAAGGTTGGCTTCCCATCATCTTCAAGTAGGCCTGTGGAAGACCTCTGCCTGGAACTCTGGAGAATTGCCAATCCATATAGACAGTACTGACCTAGATGGGCCAATGATCTGACGCAGTATAAGGCAGCTTAATATGTTTAGAAATCTTTAATTTGGAAAGGTAGATTAAAGCATGTGGTGGAGCAGCTTTATCTAAAACTATGTATTCTATTATTTTGTTTAGAGCTTCAACTTGCAATTGGACTCAAGTCCAGAAAGCACACCAACAAAAATCACTACAGCACCACCAGCAGTGAAGCAAGCAACAAAAGATACAATAGAAATCAAATCCCAAGGTATACCTTATGTTCCATAAGCTTTCAGATTTTTATCATTTCTATGGAAGGTATTAGTAGTTCATTTCTATAGTGGTTCTGTAAAACATTAATTGTATTGAACTAATTCTTAATTGCATTGAAGAAATAGTTTGGCAAGTCTGTAGCTGCATTTGTAGAACCATGAACTGGAAAGGATGCTGTCAACCCCACACTTAGCCCTTAATTGGATTATCTGTACCTCAGGTATTCCTGACAGATGCCTGATTAGACTTTTCTTGAAAACCTCCAAGTGAGGTCACTTGCAGCTTCCCTAAGTAGCTTATTCCATTGCTGAGCTGATCATATAGTTGGGAAGGTAATCCTCACATTTAATTAAGTTTACTTTCTATATATTAATATATTGCCTACCTTGGTCAATAGAGTAAGTACAGTAGTTATTCTTCTTTCTGCATTCCTTGAAAACATCTGGTATATTCTGTACTGTCTCTTCTGTAAAAGAGTCCTGCACAAACTGTGACCCATCAATACAAGTGCACCCCATCAGATATGTAGTATGGCTGCCAGGAGATAGACTTGCGTTCCATTTTTGCAGTCCTTTTTGCAGCAAAACCAGGAGGTTTATTGTTCTCCTGCAGTACCATCAAATATTGATGGATAGCTATGTTTCATTTTGTGGGATGTAAGTTTTGGAGGTCTGCAATAGGATAACCTGCCAAGCTCCTGCCACTTTTCCTCATTTTTTCTTCTTCTTTTTAACTTTTGCAGTTCTTCTATGACTTGTGTTTAAGCTTTGGCATGTTGAGTAGACTATAGTCTCCAATTAACTGCTAAGTAGGGAACTATTTAATCTATGTATCCCCTTTTTTACCCCACTCGTACTTCATTTGATAAAGGGCAATACTACTACAACTACAAATATTTATATACCACTCTTCAACCAAAGTTCTCAAAGCGGTTTACATAGAAAAATAAATAATACATAAATAAGATGGCCTCCTGTCCCCAAATGGCTCATGATCTAAAAAGAAACATAAGGCAGATACTAGCAACAGCCACTGAAGAGATGCTGTGCTGGGGTTGGATAGGGACAGTTGCTCTCCCCCTGCTAAATAAAAGAGAATCACCACTTTTAAAGATGTATCTTTACTCAGTTAGCAGAGTATATACTTTCATATATACCTTCTATAAGGCAGCAGCTTCATATAGTCAAAGGCAACACATTAAAGATCAGCCATAACTAGCAAAGCAGCTCTTCCAGGAACAGTTTAGTAGTATATAATGTGTTGCAACCTAAAATAGCATCGATCCTTGATATTATCCCCATGCTAAGGCAGATATTAAATGGAAAATTAGTATCTCAAGTACACACCCTATCTGTACATTTCTGTCTTCAGACATATTTGTAAACTCTAACCTAATTGGTACATATGTGTTAATATAGTAATGAAGTAACATATTCATTTATTTGTAGGTCCAGCCCCCAAACAGTTGGTTCGGACTCTGTTCACAGATAAAACCTCTGAGACAAGTGAAAGCAGGTATAGTATTTTTAAGAATTCCAGCATTGCATTGCTTGGTACCCTTTTAAAGCTTTCATTAAAGACCTTTTCTTTAGAAATATCAAAATATAACCAAAACAGAGTAAAACTTCTTGATGTAAGAATAGTAGCTGGTCTTGTGGTAGCAGGCATGACTTGTCCCCTTTGCTAAGCAGGGTCTGCCCTGGTTGCATATGAATGGGAGACAACATGCATGAGCACTGTAAGATATTCCCCTTAAGGGATTTTTTATTTTATTTTATTCAACATATTTTTGTACCACCCAAAAAAGTCTCTGGGCGGTTCACAACCGAGGATGGGGATGGAGCATGGGGCTGCTCTGGGAAGAGCATTTGCATGTGTGCATTCAGAAGGTTCCAAGTTCCCTCCCTGGCATCTCCAAGATAGAGCTGAGAGACTCCTGCCTGCAACCTTGGAGAAACTGCTGCCAGGCTGTGTGGACAATAGTGAGCTAGATGGACCAATGGTCTGACTCTATATATGCCAGCTTCCTTCTCATATTCCTCTGGGCACTGGAACCTGAAAAGGGGTGTCTGCCTACTGGATCTAAAAACTGAAGCTACTTGGCCAGCCCTTGATTAATAATAAGAGCTGGTCTTATGGTAGCAAGCATGAATTGTTCCCTTTGCAAAGCAGCATCCACCCTGGTTCGCATTTGAATGGGAGACATGAGGACTGCAAGATATTCCCCCTCAGGGGATGGGGCTGCTCTGGGAAAAGCACTTGCATGCCGAGGATTCCAGGTTCCCTCCCTGGCATCTCCAAGATAGGGTTCAGAGAAACTCCTGCCTGCAAACCTGGAGAAGCTGCTGCCAGTCTGTGCAGACACTACTGAGCTAGATGGACTAATGGTCTGACTTGGTGTAAGGCAGCTTCCTATGTTCCTAACCCTGGGTATCCTTCATTACCCTATAATTGAGATAGGCTCTGACAGGCCTATCCTCATATTGCTTGGTTTAACATTCCTGTGAAGAAGGTGAGGCTAATATTTCCACTCTTGTATTTTTACAAGCTTTGGCCTTTGCCATACATTATTTTGTATGTTGTATAATGATTCTGATTTTAGAGGCTGTCATTTTCATACAAGATTCCATATTTCCATAATCAATTTACATTGCAACCCTATTCCCATGAAGTTCAGTTCAGTCCCATTCAGTCCCATGAAGTTCAGTCCCATGAAGTTCAATTGGGCTTATTTCCATATTGCAGCTTTGGTCAGTTATGCTTCCTAACTTTGCCACTAGTGTAATGAAGGTAAACTTAGCTGCAATTCTTGGCACACACATTTGAAAGCAAACCCCATTGAAATTTATGAGACTTGCTTCTTAATATACATATTTAAGCCTGTACTGCATGTGATTCTTTAGGGAGCATTATTATTTGAATTGACTGAAATCCAGGTCATGAAGAGTTTCAGATTTCAAGCTAGACGTTTGTGAAAACATGTTCAGGTCATGTTGGCACATAAAAACAGAAGTAACATTGGCTCACATTAACTGTTTTTATACTTAAAGGTCATGTTTGTCAAAGATTTCATTAGCATCAAAAAGTGGTGGATTCCTTTCATCTGAAGAACCTATTCAAAAACTAAGAGAAGTAGCAAAAGACAGTGAGAAGCAGCTAATCATAGTAAGTATTTGTACACTGTAAGTTTAATGTTCATCTTGTGCATTATTATTGAGCAAAATTAATCCTCTCTTAAACACGTCTTTATCCTTCTGGTTTTGTGTGGGAGGAGAAAATCCTGTTTCTTTTCACTAATCCTCGGTAACCTGGCTCCCACTGACAGAGATTCTACAGGGGTGTTCAGAATATACATTCTATCTTTCTGCCTATCTGCTCATCCAGAATAATGACTAGCATTCTCCTATTCTGTAAATGAAAACCAGAATACCAAGCAAGTTACCCGAGTTTTAAAATACATGTATATGTAAAATGAGAATCTACACCTACAATTGGAGCTAGTGGGGAAATAAATGTAATTAACGTTTACTTTGCTTGATTTCTGGACAGCCCAGTTCATTGAACAGAGTGAAGCTGTAGTCCAGGGAAACTATTCCACCACCACCCCTCTATGGATTGGGGATCCACTCCATGTATGATGTATTAGTGTAGTGAAGCAAAGGGAAGGACGACACATCAATTGCTGGCTGCTTTGGTGAATCACTTTAATGCAAAGAACCTTGCATAGTAGTATAATGAAGGTTCCTTGGACAGACTTACTAACCAAAGCAGCTAGAAGATCTGACACAATGTATTATCTTAACCATCTCATGAGTTAGCCCTCTTGTCCTACTGATGGCTGTTTGCACCTTCCAGACTACAAGTATGAGGTTGTGTGCTTTGAACTCAGACATTCATGCACAGGCCATGGAAAGCTCTTTATAGCGACTATCCTTGATTTTTAAACAAACAAACCAAAAAACCTGCCACTGTCTTTTAGCAACATTGGAGTCTACAGCCTTTCATGTTCTTGTGAACTGCCTGTTTTGTTAAGGAACTTTGTGTTGTACCACATCTAGTTCTCTTGCATAAGCAGTATATTTTCGTTATATAGGATGCAGGGCAGAAAAGGTTTGGAGCCATTTCCTGCAGCATTTGTGGGATGCTTTACACTGCTGCAAATCCTGAGGATGAAACGCAACATCTTCTCTTCCACAATCAGTTTA
Source organism: Hemicordylus capensis (assembly GCF_027244095.1). Taxonomy (NCBI): domain Eukaryota; kingdom Metazoa; phylum Chordata; class Lepidosauria; order Squamata; family Cordylidae; genus Hemicordylus; species Hemicordylus capensis. The sequence continues at coordinate 245,136,972 of NC_069660.1, read as the reverse complement.
TAAGTGCTGTAAAATATGTGGTAAGATTATCTCATCTCTACATATGTGTGTACGCATATGTTTCTTTAATAAAACAGTGTGTGCTTTGGGAGTTTTGCTATGGATTAACCAGAACTCTGCTTAGTGCTGCTATAGCTATCTAATAAATATCACCAAAACCCCAATGTAGTCAACTTTTTTTTTTAAAGCTCTTGCAAGGTAGTAGTCATCAACGTAGTAGTTTATGCTTAGTAATCATCATACCTTTCAAGAGTTGTTGCTTGTCCTGTTATTTCTCTTCTGTGAAGCAATATGGCAGTATGTAACTTAGTACCCATGAGTTGACAAAGGTAGCCACTAGTTTCTCTACAATGCCGTGCATGTGTTTTCTAATATGTGTGTTCTCTATTTACATTTAAAATGTAAATTAGGCAAACAAGGGGCAGATATTAACATGCCCTTAAGTTTATATGGACACCAGCTAACTGGAAACGTTAAGTTTTGCATAGTATGGTATTTTTTTTAAATTAGACTTACTGTAATGTGCCCCTGTAACTAAAAATAGAATAAATGAAGTCTGCTTTCTTTATCATACGTGTTACCTTCTGTTTTCTGCATTGGCATTGATAAGACCTCCAGGATAACTGAACTGAACCCACTAAGTCACTTCATTTGTGTACCAAACAGATATTCAATATTTGATTCAAATCCAGCTTGGAATGTAAAGATATAACAAAAAATTATTATACAGGTGGCCCTCGCTATTTGTGGGGATTCCATCCTTGCCTATAGGAGCAAATATGGAAGCCACAAATAACGAAACCTTGAGTCAATAGGAGTTGGTGGGTGGTGGGGTGTTTTAGGTTCCTAACCAAAAAAAGAGGGGGGATACAAAAAAAAAAGCAAGGGGGCAGAAATAAGAGAAGACCAGGAAAGAACCTTATTCTCTAGCTCTCCAGCAATGCCCCTCCCCTACAAAACAGTTGAATATTTGCTGATTTTTTCCCAAAGAGCCAAAAATGGCAGCCAGAAATGATATTGGAAGTCACTTCCAGGTCATTTCTGGCCACTCCAAACCACGACTAGGCGAATTTCACCTACTTTTCTATCCATAGATAATAAAATTGGGTCTTTAAGACCCAATCACGGATATGCAACATTGTGGATATGGCGTCCATGGATAATGAGGGCCACATGTAGTTGTACTACTACTCTCACATTTAAAAAAAAAATTAAATTCTATTCCGGGTTTACATCACATCTTGGTTTGACTATCTTAATACTAACCTACAAACCACAACTAGAAAATAATGTGTCTACCAAGTTTGATAACAAAGGCAGTCAAGCCATTTCTGACTGTGTTTGAGTCTCTGTTCTCTTTTTGAAAATGTTCATGGTATGGAAATTGATGATATTAATGACTACTATTTCTAGACTTCTTGACTGGATCTAAGTATTTCATACAAAGCTTTTTCAGTGACAGATAGGACATATGAGAAGCTAGATTTTAAGTTGGAGGTAAAGTTGGAAGTTTTGTAGTTCGCTGTGTCCATCAGTGCTGCTTTTGATTTGATCATACTTCGTATTTATATAATTCTTTCTCCCGAAGTTTTTTCTTCACACACTATCTCAGTAATCCTTCATCATAATCACTTAGGTTGCAGATAGGCAAGCCACTATCTCTCGGCTTCCAAAGACCGCTTGAGCTGCAACGTGTGCACACTTAATTGGGAGTACGACACATTGAATTAAATTGGGCCTACTTCTGAGTAAACATGCATAGGATTGTGCTGTTAGTGAGTTTGTAACTCAGCTGAGATGTGAAGCAGGGGATTCCTTACTCATAGCTACTGTGCTGAGCCCATTCATCTGTCTAGAGTTATGAATTACATTTCTGTCCATTGTTCTCTTTTTAAGGTAGAGATTTTTCAATTAGTCTAGTTTGGTTAGTTAATGCCCCTTACACAGAGGTATTGCTTTATCTTCGTGTGTTTTAGAGCTCAGTTGGAATTGGCAAACTCTGCTGTGTCCAGAGCAATTAACACCAGCCCACTGGGTGAACATCTGCTGCCATATCTCTTGGTTTTGACTGGCATAAAGTCCAGCTTCAGGGTCTCTTCCCATACAAGGTTACATGGGAATATACCCCATTTAAGTGTTAAGAGATAATAGTTCTGTAATACTATAAAAGAGAGAGAAAATATCATCAGCCTCTGTTTTTCATCTCTCTGGGGAGACACAACAATGGGGTGATTAAGCTTGTGGTTTCAGTCAGGAGAAGGGACCCTAAACCTCCAGCTTTTGCTTTCCTCCTGGTAGGGTTTATTTCTGGTCTTGGAGCCCCAGGAGAAAAACTGCTGGGGTGTAGCAGTTCCAGGGTGTGGGGAGATAAGGGACAGTTCAGCACGCTTCTCATGCTCACCCTTGCCATGCTTTAAATGGTTTTGACTCTGCTTTATATTAATTAGGTGGTGACCCAATGTTTGCACTCAGATATGCTGCTGTGACATCTAGTCTTGCTCTGAGTGGAGCAACTCTGGCCTTTCCTCCTCCTCACTCCTCTTCTGTGATAAACGTCTTCTGTTTTCTGACATGGCTTCAACTCCCATGTCCATCTAACTCTGTGCTAAAAATGAAACCAAGATGTAGTGGCTGTGCATGGCTAACTGGTTTTGGCTCTTCAAAAGCGCTCTTCCAGTGTTGAAGGAGTGGGGGTGGGGAAGAAGAAGAGAAGTGACCCAGGCAAATGGAACAGAGTGAAGCATCCTCCAGTTAACTTTTTAGTGGTTGCAATAGATAACGCAGTTCACATCTGGAGTGCATCTGCTGATGCTCATGGAGTAGAGGCAGACTAGTGCAGGTTGCCTGGCTTAGACAGAGGGAATGGAAGCTACTGTTTTTACCATAACAGTTTGGTTTTGTCCCTCAGCAGATCTCCTTTCCTCCATGAGATTGTTCACTCCATGGCTATCCTGTCCTGGATAGGCAGTGACAACACCATCAAGACATCTTTTTCTGCTTTTTGGTTTGGCTTGGCAAGAGGTGGAGGGCTGCTAGGGGAGTAGGCATCAGATGTGCAGGGAAGCTTCTTCCTCTGTGTAATACAAATTTTACTGGTAGAATGATGCTTTGTCTTAGCCACTCCACAATCTCCATGCAGGAGAACATCCATTTCCTTGGATGCAGCATCCGTGGAATCACGGCTGGGTAATAAACACCCAACCTCAGCATATAGGGGAGGTGGTGGAGGGTTAAACTTGTGTATCTGTGGTTTGGGGGTGACACCATTTTGTGGAGAAGAGCCATTTTCTGGTTCATTTGTTTTTTTTAAAAAAAACTCACGGTTTTTTTGTGAAATTTGGGGGGACATCCCTGGACTGCAGGAGGCCTGCAGAGCACAGTAGGGTACTTCATTTGGCCCATTTTCGTGATTTTAAAAAATGGATTTTAGTGATATTTTCAGAATATGGGAACTTAACCCGTGGAATCCCATTGGTGTAATGATGCGGTTTCATTACCTGTGGTAATCTGTGGGAACAGAATCCCCGTAGAGAATGAGGTACACCTGTATTCTATGTAATACCAGTCTCATTTCTGCCATGGATTCATGATGAAGTCAGACCAATTTTAGATTTTACCTCCAATGATTCCAATAATGTACCTTCAGTCCTTGTGGTGAAGGGAGGATATATGGTTGGACATATTAAAAACTGGTTCAGGCTTGCATTGACCACTACATTGTGAATAGGATTTGAAATTACACAGGGGAATAGCCCGTATATTTCAAAACTAGAACTATTGCCATTCCCGCACTACATATATGCCCCTCTGTTGTTCTCAAATATTTTAAAGTAGCCTGGCTACTCCCCATTCTGGTTACTGGAGTCTGAGCATTGACTTCTGCGCATGTGAGCCATCTACTAATTGCCTCTGGCAAAGTCTTTTTGCAACCCTCTTGCTGCATAGTAGTTTGATAATGGCCAGTGTGTTAAGACCCATAGTAAGCCTTGCATGTATCGGGGTTTAGTATGCTTTCTCCTCTTTGTAGATTCACTCAAGTGTAACTGAGGTGTGCTTTCTTGCTGATGGCTTTTGTCAGTCCTTGAACGCTTGTACAAAACATTGTTTAGAACAGTACTTTCTACATTCATTTTCAAATCTGGGAACACACTCGGTTTGGTAAGTAGAGGTGGGGTGGGACAGAGAGGATGCACCTAGATGAGTAAATGGTGATCAGAGCCTGCACAGAATTGAAGTACTAGCTTCCTCTTTGTTGAAATTGGTAACTTTATAATTTAGTTATAATCTTTTTAGTGGTGGTTTAGCAAAGAGCCTTGGTTTCTTTGCCATTTTTGTTTTAAGTTCAATTTTTATGTAAAATACTAGTAGCAATATTTTATTATGAACAGAATGTGGGGCATTTTATTTAATCCATATTTCTTCTGACTAGAATTTGTCTCTGAAATTGGCCCCTGTGCCACCAGTATTAATTTGAATCCAAAAGCTATTCTTAAATTTCATGTTTCAACTTTTACAGTCCTGCCCATGTTTACCTGGAAGCAAGGCCTATTGATTTAAACGAGCTTAATCTCAAATCAGTGTGTATAGGATTGCAGCCTTGGATTTACAATCTTCTTAATTTTGCATTGTCCAATATTGCTATTGGTGTGAGAGATAATGATGCCCCCAAAACCTAGACAGGAATTCATAATAGCAGGTTCTTGGAAGGGTTTTTTAAAAATCTGTTCTTAAAATTATACTAACCTGCCCTCTAAATAAGGTGATAGAGAAATCAACATGTGTTGATGAAATGCTAATAGATAAAAGGATGTTTATCTGATCATGGATTGGTAGCATCACTACATTAAAGTAGTATGTAGCACTGAGAGCACCGGAACTACCTTTTTAGCCATGATAGGGGAAGAGAAAATCTTCTAATACCCTTTTCCTCTATCTTCTTTTTTTTAAAATGCTTCAAATTTAGATAGGGCTTGTAGATCACCATAGTGTGGTATATTTTATGTCTTTTATAAATATAGTTTCAGCATCCTTTCTGAGCAAAATAAACTCTAATTTCTGGATAAGTCCCATCTTAATAGACTTAAGTGGCTTTTTTGTTTTGTTTTTTCCATGCAGGTACTGCTCATTAATCACCATCAGTGTGGATCTGAAGAAGAGTTAATTACCTCATTTTTGAGTATGTTTAACTTCAGATACACACAACATAGCAACTTTCCCCTTTAGGTTCTTAGAAGGTAGTTATTCTTTTTATAGTCTCACTTTTGTGACTATGATAGTTATAACCAGTGAAAAAAAAATCCTTATATTTTGAACCATTGCATGCCAGTCAGTTCATTAAAAACCTCCTGGAGGTCTGTTGCATGCCAAAATGTTAAAATGTACCTACTTTATATTTGTGGAGGTAACTATGTTAAAGAAACATTTATATAAAAAGACTCGATGCATTTCTATTCAGACGCGGGTAGAATACATACATACATCTACATGTATATGCACTTGCTCTGCGTTGCTGTATAGGGGAATTGGCTCAGTTAACAAAATAGGTTTGCTGATTTGTTTTAGAATTATCATTAGCAGAAAACTGAGAATGTTGAAGTATTGAAACATAGGTCTGTATAGTTTGCTCTGGAGGTTTGTGTTAAATAAGCTCCTTGTGGCTGTTGTTATGGATTTAATAGCCCAATAAAAACCTTTGCCCGCCTAATAAATATAGGTTATTTTACAAATGCTAAAAGAGAGGATAGTTTTGAACAATTGATTAAGCAATGTAAAAGGTATTTCTTTAGTCTAGCATTTCTTATGTGTTTTTCCTTTTTAGGGCTGGAAAAAGGAGAGAATTTTGGCCGAGTATCCTGATGGCAAGATGATAATGGTACTTCCTGATGATCCAAAGTATGCATTGAGAAAGGTAGATCAATATCCTTAAACTATGTCTCCTGCTCTTGGTTCTGCATACTAAAACATAGGTGCTCTGGCTTGATTATCCATTTGTACTACTGAGAAGGGTCATGTAAAGTTTAATTCAGTTTTATATAGTACTAATTGTGTTACTTGTTTTGAATTTAACTCTGCTGTACAAATTGATTAGATGCATGATTTTTAATTTTTAACTTAGGATTGATGTTCAAGTCTGTTTCTTTTTATGGTTTGTGGAGTGGAACTGGAGTAATAACTAGCTTAGCCCACGCAGAGCATCTGCTAGTACTTGATTGCCCCTCTCACCTCAGAGATGTCTCCATGCTCACCAGAGCCACACTCCTGCTCCTCCTCCATTCTGTTGCTTCCATCCCTCTCAACCTTCTTGGTTGTGGCTGCAGTATTGCTGCCGCCCATTGGTCAAGCTGCAGCCCCCTATCCCCAGAGACCACCTCACCCAAGTGACACTCCTGATCCTCCCCACAGGAACAGCAGTGGTTGACTTGGCCCTTCCTTGCTGCTGCCACCACCATAGCCACTTGTTCCCCTCAGGCCGCTGACAGGCTCGGGCCCGTCCCTTTCTTCTTTCTCCTCCCTTCGTTTTCTCTCTTTCTCTCTCTCCTCCACTCTCCCTTTCTCTCGCGCACTCTCGCTCTCTCTTTTTCTCTGAGTTAACAGATCATCTTGTTTCCTCATCTAATTCACACAGTGGTAGCCCCCTTCTCCTGAAGGGACTCTTCCCCCCCCCCCACAACCCTGCTCTTTGCAGACCCCTGCCCACCCCACCCCCCCCCACACAGGCTCCTCCCCCGATCTGCATATGGAATCCCCACTGCCCAATCAGGTGCTTCTTCTCACAAGAGCTGTCACACACAGGATTAGCCACAGGTACGCCTTAGAGAGAGAGAGAGAGAGTGTGTGTGTGTGTGTGTGCGTGCACGCACACGCACACACTGTATTTGTACTAGTTTGGCAGCTCATTATAATTTCAAGTACACTTAATGGCTTCCTGTGTTTATATCTATGTTACATTCATCTTAAATGTTTGAAGCCTTTCACTTTGTTAATATAATTTAATTGTACCCAGAAAGGCCTGTTAGTATTATGCCTTCATAGTGCATCATTACTGTTGGCCCCTCCGCCCCAACCACCAATTTTTTAAAAAAAAATTCTTTAAAAAGAAAATTGACACACACACACACCCGCACCGCCACCGCTCACCACTGTGGCAGAGTCTCCGGGGGTGCCCAGGCAGCCAGGGACCTGTTGCACCCACACCCCCTCACACCATGGTGCCCGGCAGGTGGGCTGCCACCGGTTCTTCCCTTCCCAGCGCTGTGCAGAGCCGGCTGCACACGTGGAGGGAAATTGGTTGAACTGAGGAGGACAGGGAGGGAGTAGTTGCTGGGGGCTTTCTCCTCATTGTTGTGACTAGTCTACTCGTGAGTCGCGACCTTGCTTCATTCTGCTGCCTGCCATGCAGTTTCATCACCTGGCTGCACTGTGCACAAGTGGAGGGAGGTTTTGCTGAGCAGGCCAGGGAGTGAGCAACTGGGAGCACGGTGAGAGATCTGGACAATAATTCAGATCATGGAAATGGTATTGAAGTCGTGGTGAGTGCAAATGGCATGTGGGGTGCAGGCAGAGGGGTGGGGAATGCAAAGGGGGGAAGGGAAGGAGCCCCTCAGTCTGGCGAGGTAAAAGGTAAAAAAAATTTTTTTTAAACCCATTGTCATGCAATGCCGGGCAACTTGCCAGGTAGTCATGTGCACGGACCGGTTCGGAGGCCATTCTAAAGGCTTCCAGACCGGTCCGGACACAGGGTGGTTTTGGTTCGGATAGATTGGGTGGGGTGTTCCAATAAAGACGGGGGGCTTTACTTACCCCTCCCAACAAAGGCACCGTTTTTTTTTTAGCAATCGGGCGGCAGGATATCTCCCTGCCGCCCGCTTCAATCCCCGCTCGGCACGGCGCGGCTCCTCCTTTTGTATACATAACCAGGCGGCAGGATAGCTCCCAGTCCCTGCCGCCCCCTACAAAGCCCCGCTCGGCTGGCGGCCGCCCCTTTCAAGCCCCCTGCAGCCCCCAAGAAGCTTCAGCCATTTGCAGCCCAGCCGGCAAAGGGGAAGGGGACGGCAGGGAGTTCTCCTGCCGTCCTCTTGCAATGGGAAGACATTTAGCAAGAAGGGGGCAGCAGGGGTCTTCTTGGGGGCTGCAGGGGGCTTGAAGGGGGCGGCCGCCAGCCGAGTGGGGCTTTGTAGGGGGCGGCAGGGACTGGGAGCTATCCTGCTGCCCGGTTATGTATACAAAAGGAGGAGCCGCGCTGTGCCGAGTGGGGATTGAAGCGGGCGGCAGGGAGATACCCTGCCGCCCGATTGCTAAAAAAAATTACGGTGCCTTTGTTGGGAGGGGTAAGTAAAGCCCCCCCCCGTCTTTATTGGAACACCCCACCCCAGTGCCGGACCACAGCTCCGCGGTTCCGTGCACACCCCTATTGCCAGGGGAGGAAGAATATGGATAGGAGAGATCATGGCAGAAAGTCTTTGCACACAGATATATACCATTTCATGGTAGCAGCAGCCTATAGCACTTTTCGAAGTTCCCATTTCTAATAGATAAGTTGCCTCGAGTCAGATCTTTGTCTGCTGTGTTTTTAATGAAGCAAGTGGTGGGGGGGGGGGGGCGTTTGGTAAAATCTTTTTATACATACTCAGTTAGGACTGCAAATGCACTTGGAGACATCCCACCCCCCACTCAGTGGTGGAATGTTCCTGGAGAAACATTTTCTCCTGCTTTAAGAAAGATTTGTGCCTCTTTCAAGCAAAGGAGTGGGAGGAGTTATGCTTCCGTTTTTTTCTCTGTCGCTGCTCTGTGCCTTCTCCCTCTGAATGTCCCTAGCTACAGACAGAGTGTGTGCATGTGAGAACGTTTTTGTGTTGGTTTTGCTGGTGCAAAATAAAGGAAAGAATTCAAGGCGGAGGGGGTTGGGCAGACATGGGAAGAAATCAGTTTGCACTGACTGTTTGATCTCAGCAAAGCTTTATTTCTCGGTCCCCGCCCCCTCCATGTGGCACCTCCCTTCCCCCCCCCCCCTCCGATTCTCCTTAACTCTTCTGTGCTGTGGCTATTTCTCTCGGGCCATTCCCAAAAGTAAGATCTTCTCCATCCCGCTCAGCCTTTGGTTCTGGAGATTCTAGGTGGGTTGGGTTTTTAAAGAACTTTAAAGAAATTGTATTTGCTAAGGCTGTGCAATAACGCTATGACAAACGCTCATTGTTTTGTCTTTAAAGTCTCCTGTCTAAACTGTTCCAGGTTTTGATTTGTTTGCCGCTCCATTCATGAAGAGTAGATTATTATTTTCCCTCCCCCTTGCATCGCTGCTCCCCAATTTGTTTCTTTGTCAGTCGTTCTCTCTTGTCGCTTGGGTTCAGGTTTTGTTTTAAACACACACACACACACACACACACACACACACACACACACACACACAGAGAGAGAGAGAGACAGTCTTTCAAGAGAGGGAGGAATGTTGTGCCAGCCTTCAGGGGTCTTAGGAATTTGTGCCTCTCTGTGTGCACTTTGTGCAAAAAATGAACCACTGAAATGTTTGTTTTTGTGATTCAGAGGTTGCCTCCATCCTCCTAGTATTAGTAACCTTAGCTCTGGGCTTTTTCCTGCTGAGGGAGTGCTTCTCCTGCTTTCCCCTACAGGGCTGTATTTAATAACTGTTCAGCATCTTTAGGCTTCTTCTTACATAATCCCACCCCCCCCTCCTTTTTACTCTCCTCCCAAGTTGTATGAGGAAGGAATATTTCAGATATTGGAGTCAGCAGGTAGAGTCCTGAATGTAAGATTAGATTTCTCAGGTGGGAGGGATGTTTACCACCACTTTATACCTCAGACCACATTCCAGTGGGGTGGAGACCCAAGACAAGAGGATATCATAGGGCTCCATCAGACACTTCCAGATTCTTATAAAGCTGGAAAGGTGTATCAACTTAACCCTCCGTTGTAGACCATTCCTTCTGCCCAGATGCAGTGGGAGTGCTAGATTTAAGCTGTGTGCATCGTGTTCTATCTTTTGACCTTCATGTACAGCATTGGTATTGCTAAGACCATAGAGCTGAATGTTACCCAAAATATAAAGTTCAGTCCCTGGGCTAAAATAAGACCCTCTGTACATAATCCAACACCTTCAATAGATTATTTTCATTGCATCTGGATTAGACTCTGGCAGGGGAATGAATGGAGGAGCATTATGCCCAAGATCTACAGGACAATGCATAATCAGTTCAATAGAAAACACCCAGATAGTTAAAGAAAGTGAGCCAAGCCACACTAAGTAAAAAATCTCTTTGGGCGTCACTAGCCACACTCATGTGATAACAGTGGCTTGTCTCTAAAATTAAATGGGCCACATAACTCAAACCTGATTGTCAGTTAAAGGTAAAGGCAAAGTGTGCCGTCAAGTCAATTTCAACTCCTGGTGCCCACAGAGCTGTGTGGTTTTCTTTTGGTAGAATACAGGAGGGGTTTACCATTGCCTCCTCCCTCACAGTGTGAGATGATGCCTTTCAGCATCTTCCTATATCGCTGCTGACCGATATAGGTGTTTCCCATAGTCTGGGACACATGCCAGTGAGGATACAAACCAGCAACCTTCTGCTTGTTAGCCAAGCATTTCCTGGCTGTGCCACTTAAGGTGACTGACTGTCAGTTGCATCCCCCTAATTTGAACACCAAGCCTGCTAAACCAGATGTAGGGGGCAGGTGATTGTTACTTAGTAGTGATGCATGCTGTGCATGCACAGAAGCACTCTGCTATTCTGTAATCTGTCTGAGGGCTGATTTCCTAACTGAGAGCAGGTTCTGGGGCAGAGCCCAGATCATGGCTGTCAAAATCATTTGGCTAGGAATAAGAAGAAACCCTTTTTGTATGATTTTTTTTTTTTTTTTGGCAGTGCCAAAAAAACCCCAAAACCAATCCCCTTTTCCAAAAAGGAGTTTCAGCCTTTTTGCAAAAGTGTTTGGCTGTCCATGTACATTGTCCTTACTTGCTCTCATTCTCAAATTGAGAATCTACATGAACAGCCTTCATGGGTCAAGGCAAACTCTGTGACCTTGCTCTGCTGAGTGCAGAAAGAGAAGAAACTGACTTTGATCACATCATAGACCAATTTGCATCAGTGAAAGCAAGGAAGGTGCAGTTGTAGTGTCATAATTTGTTAATTAAGAGATTAATGAGCTTTACTTGTATTTTTGAGCTGATATTATGGTAAAGTTATCTGAAAGATGAGTGTCGGATATTTGGACAGGGGCGCAATTTCAGTGCTTGCCCTAGGCGCTATTTTCCCTAGATACGCCTCTGTTTAGAACACATGATGCACCCTTTGGATATGCACAGGGCACTTTTATATTACCAGACCATACTAGGGACTTTAGGTCCACCAAGTGCCTTTTTATAGCTTACAAGGGCCCTGTTAGAGGTTCCTGCATTTCCAGACAAAGAATGTCCAGGTGGCTGGTGGAACTCATTATGCTGACCTACATGTTACAGAACATGAAACCACCTGAAGATATCAAGGCCCACTCTACCTGTACCTACGCTTCACCGGCTGCACACTTATCAGGGGTAACCTTCATGGACATCTGTAAAGCAGCTACTTAGTCCACTGAGTTACCCTTCATGCTGTAAACATGCACTCTGCTGCCGAGGCAAGCTTCAGGAGAGGCGTTCTCAAGCAGGTGTTACAATAGCTACTACTGAATCCTCCTCCATTGGGAGCTAGCTAAACACCCATTCTTATGGCTCTGGACAGATCTCAGTTCAGATAAACAGGTTGCTCACATGATCTGGTAGAGATTTGTCAACATCCATAAGACACTCCCAAACCACTCCTCTCAGTAGTGTCCTGCTATGTGTGTTCATAGTGTGCATGCTATTCTTCTTTGATGAACTCACTTGATTCTGGATGATCGACCACGGCGGTCATCCAAAACCTGAGGAACATGGTGCTGGCCTGCCTTTAAATAGCGCACTGTGGGCATAGAGGCTGGGCTTGGTTGCCACGACAAGACATTAATAATGGGGGGAAAGTTACTAAAAACGAGTGGAATTTGGCAGACATTCAAATTCACCTATAGGGTGGATATAATCCTCTGCTATATATGCTTTATGTCTGAGAGGAAATCATATTAACAATCCCCATACAATCTGTTTTATAGATTCTTCAGTTTTTGTTGAACTTCATAAACAAGCATCATCCAAGTACTATAACTACTTTTGTATGTACTGGCTGTAATTATGTTGTTTTTGGCAGGTTGATGAGATCAGAGAGATGGTAGATAACGACCTGGGATTTCAACAAGCTCCTGTTACATGCTCCAGAACCAAGACATTTTTATTTATTTCTAATGATAAAAAAGTGACTGGCTGCTTAATTGCTGAACATATCCAGTGGGTAAGTGTGTCTGCACCAATTTTTAGCTCCTCTGTCCTGGTAAGTTCCTCTGATGGTACTCTGCAGGTTTGCAATCAGTACTTTAAAGAGCAGTATGGCATTTTCTTGCAAGTGCTCTAGCCTGCAACTAAAGCAGCAGGCTGGGGACTTTGCTTCTAGAAGAACTTCGGTCTACTGTTTGACCCAGCAGATGGGAAACCTTTTTCCAGGCAACAGTGTAGTCTGTTTCCATTTGGTGGTACAGGAATAGAGGATAATTTCCCCTAGAAAAATTTACAATACCACAGCTTCTTAGTGACCTACTTGAAACAGTCTAGTGTCTACTGTAAGAAGATCTGTTAACAAGCAAGCACCCTAGTGGCAAGGTTGCTGGAGCCAAAGGTCCTCCTGTAATGTCTGTCCAGATATCACTAGGAACATTGCAGGGAAAAGTGAATGCCCTTTTAAATGAAGTACTCTTCCTCACCACTCCAAACCAGAAGATACTACGTTATCCAAAAGAGAAGATGCTACTACAAGATGTGTAGTACACTGTACCCAACTGTTCAGAGGGCAGGCATATCCTGGCTAGGGGAAAATCATCTGGTGCCAAAATTAAATTCATAACACAAGCCACATTCAGATGTAATGATAAACCATGCTCTTTTGTTATAGAATTCATTGCATTGAACTTTTGACTCACTCACTCACACCTCTCTGTCATGCAGGCAGAGAAAATCTAAGCATGGTTGGTAACAAACTGCAGTTCTCTGTTTTGTATGGATATAAACCCTAGTTGGGCAACAAACCAAGATATTCAGCTATGATAGATCCTGGTTTAACTAACCAGGGCTTGTACAAACCACAGTTTCCCTTTTTTGGACAAAATGGAAAATGTGTGTTACAGACCATGACTGGAAGTTCTGAATTTGCTTTCCTAGGATGCAGTGTGTGATCCCATGTGTTGGCATGGTTGATTCTTGTAATGACAAACTATCATTTATCTTTGCATCAGAATACAGTCATGGTATGGAGTTGCTACTGACTTGTTACTAATTTTGTGGCAGCTGATTTTGCTCTTCCATTTGATGCAGACATGCAAGTCTCCACATCCATGCTTTGTATAGTAATCAAGATGATCAAAGTGTGACTGAACAAATGTGCAGTGAACTAAAATGAGGTATTCGTGAAAATATGCCTGAAAACAGACAAGGCCTCTTGTAAGAACAGTTTTAATACATTTTGCAGTGATAAATTATGCTAAAAGTAGGATTCTTTCTCTAGGGGTATCGAGTAATAGAAGAAAAAATTCCAGAAGTTAGTTCAGAAAATGAGAAAGTCATATTTGAAAGGCAGAAGGCTTGGTGCTGCTCAACGTCTCCTGAACCTGCTATCTGTGGCATTAGTCGCATCTGGGTGTTTAGCATGATGCGGCGGAAGAAAATTGCTTCTCGAATGTTAGAATGTCTGAGGTAAGCAGGTTTTACTACACTTAATGTGGACTGAATTTTGTCGAATACACTCTATTAATAATATAGTGCTTCACATATCCAAATATCCATTAAAATCAGTTTGTTAAAAAAACCCAAAACCCAAACCCTGTAACCCACTATCAACAGCTGTCACTTTCCTTTGTTGATCAGTGTTGCTTTGGAAGCCTTCTGATTCATTGTGGGTATGTGAATCTAGCTGGCAACTCTTCAAATCTGAGGAGTTGTGTGTTCACTATGTCAAGGGCTGGGGAAGAAATGACACTAGTCACAGGCTAACTGCTGTTTGAGAGGCATTCAATAGAGTAGTTTGTATAGCAGATATTTGAGTGGGTATTATTGGGCATTAGTTGATCAGCCATGTTTAAAATGTTTCTATTGCAACCATGACTTTTAAAAATATCTCTTAAACAGGAGTAACTTTATATATGGCTCATATTTGAGTAAAGAAGAAATCGCTTTTTCTGATCCGACTCCTGATGGAAAACTCTTTGCAACATATTACTTTGGTACTAGTCAATTCCTGGTATATAACTTTCTCAATGGACAACAGCCTGCTTAATGAGGAAACTTTTATAGAAAAAGGTAATGAGAAATTGTTGGTGTCTTGCCTGGTTGCAGATGTTGACCAAGAGAATGGAACTCCTACTAGCAGTGAACTCAGGACTAGTGACAACCAAAAGGTTGTGTTTGTATTTTGTTACCTGTAAACTTACAAAGGTAGTATAATTTTTTAAAAGATATTTTTATAAAAATGTATTATCTATAGTTGCTTAGTCATGTTTACATGCAGCATATAATTGTTCATAGTGGACTGTCAACTAGTTTCAAGAACTATGGTCGCCTTTTAAGTACATTTTGAAGTTCACAATTAGTAATATACCAGGGCGGTGAAAGTTACTCTAACCAACAGCTAATAAATATTGTGTGGCTTTGAAAGCCTCACATGTTCAAGAAGAACTTCTATATTGTTAATAAAATATGGTCTTCAACAGCAAGGCACTACTTATGTTTCAGAACTTATTCTTAATAATAAGAATAAACTGCTTCAAAAGGAGAATGCTGGTTTGGCCTTTTTAAAATTGCAAAGAGAATTTCCCTGATTACTTCAGCAATAGCATACAGGATATATATACTTTCATTTGTGGACTTCACTTTGATACTTTAACCTAACCCCCTCCAGTTTGAGAGGGTGCATATGTTGAAAAACTAATGTGGCCTTTCTTGACCTGTACATAATGTAGATTTTAAAGAAGTATTTGATAATTTTAAATGTACTAATGCTAAATGCATTTAAGCATTTCCTTTGATATTGTTGAATATTAAAAGTTGACTGAACTACTAGTTTGATTCTTCTATCAAAATATTGAGTTGGGGTGATATTCTACTGAAAAAATACTTAAGCTTGAAGTCATAAGAGCTGGACTCCCTAAGTATTACAATGGAAACATTCAACACAAGATGAGCCTAGCTGGATCAAACCTAGTTAGTTAGTTAGACGTAGTGTCTAGCAGCCTGACAACAAAGTGCGCATGTAAGTGGAGTCTGCAGGCACACAGCAGCAGCACCCCGCACACAACTTCTCCCCCATCCTCCTGTGCTTGCACTATTGCACAACCTGGCTAAGAATCTGGAGCTCCCCCCACCCCCACGCTCTGGAAGCACTTAGTAAGACTGGAAACACATCACTGCCCACAGACCCTACTTAAACATGCACTTTGTTGGTCAGGATGTCAGCCCCTGTTTCCAGCTATGGCCAATCACATGCCTTGAGGAAGCATGATATGAATAAATGATGCTGATCAGGAAGACAAAGGAGTCCAATGCCACTCTGCAATTATATTGTGTCTATCATTACTGATCAGTAGGCTTGATACTATATTCACATACAGTATACCTACACGCTATATGAATGGTTAATCTTGCAGTTTACATTAAGTATGTTTTTAAGAGCTATTTCTTGGTAACCTTAAAAGTAACTGCCAACTTCTGCTTCCATTGAAATGTCAGTTTTCTACCTGACAGGCCTCTGACGGAGCGATTCTAACCATTGGGGGAAGGGCTTACAACATGTGGAGGTTCCAGGTTCAGCTCCTGACATCTTCATTTCAAAATAGCCCTGATGTCTGAACTGGGTAGGATGTCTGGGATACTAGATGCTATTCTGAAGAGAGTAAGCTAGATGGAGCAATAGTCTGACTTTGTATGTACAGTAGCTTCATATGTGGCATCATACTACCCTCTGGGAAGCCCTCTGTGCTACCCAGAGACACAAGTTTGGAGCAGATACAAATTTGATAGGTAAATAAAACATGCACAACCTTTTCTGTTCCACCGAACAGTGGCTAACATACAGAGCAAGGATGCACTGGTGCAGCAGGAAAGCAGTCTAAAGGAACTTCCCAGCTGCTTTGGTGCAGCAGGAAAGCAGCAATTTTTGATACCACCCTCTGGGAAGCCCTCTGTGCTGCCCAAAAATATGTCCTCAAGTTCTGTTAAGCTGCTCTCTTGCTGCACTGGTATATCCTTGCATTAAAAAAGTGTTGCTTGTCTATCCTTAGTCACAGTGCCCTTGCTGTAGCTAAGTTAACTTACATCCATTCCATTTGTCCTCTGAACCCTCTTGTTTGGAGGTTGGATGGGTGATATTTTCCAAAAACTGCCTCTTTGCTGAATTTCCCTCACTCTTGAATTGTTCCTTCTGAGCTTTCCATCCTTGCCCCTGCAGATCATTCTCTTCCCAGAATCTCATTCTAATACTTTGGGGAGAAATGAGATAAGGTAAGAAATGTTCCCAGAACCTGAAGTTTGTTGCAGTTTTATTCAGCTGCCATCTAAAGTGATCTACATGGTATTCCTAATACTGGGTACTGCGCCTATGCAGAACCTTGCGGGATAGACTTCCATAGCTCCTCATACGTTCTGATCTCATTGTGTTCCAGCACAACCATTGTTTGGCGGTTAGAGCTCCAATCTTGTTCCTTCTGACCGCCTTAGCCTTTGCCTCGTCTGGTTTTGCTCCTCATCAAACCGGTTCTAGAAAACAGTGTTAAATTTGCTAGTTATTGGTTAGACATGGACTGTACATTAGTCTATTCTCTGCTTTGTTTGGACTTGGCAGAAATTGTCATTGATTTCTTGGTTTTGACCTGGACTGAATTTCATGTGGTAAAATATACTTTAGGAAGGTGCATAAGACAAGATTGACTCTCACACTAGTATTGGATACTATGAAGCTTTAAAAGAAAAGCTTGCAGTATAGGATTATCTATATAAAGGAATCTGCTTAAATAAATGACACAATACACTCTATAGCATTACAGCATAGCTTCTGTAATGCTAGACATGATTAGTGCAGATTTAGATCACTTTCTGTGATCTGTTAGTACTCCTGTACCCTGTTGGTTTGTTATGAGTAGACCTTGGAGACACCGATTATGTATGCAATTACTAAGGAACTTTGCAGCATATTTTGATCAGAGCTTATTAGGAAAAGGGAGTAATCAAACCTTTTGAATGCCTTGACCTTGCAAAAAACCCAAAAGCTATTTAAAGCTAAATCTTCTTGCAGGCATAATAACTTTAAACATATAGAGGGTATTGTTCAATACTGGGGAAACAGTCCCTCTCATCTGCACTGAAGTGGCACAGTCTAGTAACAAAGAATACATGCAAACAGCAGCCTTGTATCCATTTATACCCCACCTTTCTTCCATGACATTTGATGCAGCATACATAAGAGTTCTCAGTTGGCCTCCTATCCAGGAATTGACCTAACCCAGATCTGCCTAGCGTCAGCAAGATAACGTGCCTTTATGCCCCGGAACCAGCCTTGTTGTGTCATCTTTTCTGAAGGTTGCTTTTATTGAAGATACCTCCATTACAACAAGGAAGGAAATATGTAAACTACCCATATTTCTGATTGGGCACCATTTATGCCCCCAGCTTTATTCACTCCTAATCACATTCAGGGAACAATAATCAACAACCATTCATCTTTCAGCGGCTGACATACCACACAAAGAAGTGTGTGCCTCCAATGTGAATAGTGGCATGACCGTGATTACACAATGCTTAATATGCATGGAGCAGCCCTGCCCCAGCAGCAGCACTGGTGTTCTTTTGAGTGCTTTGCAGCAGTGTGCGTGCCTCCAGCTTGAGAGATGGTTCTCTGAGTAGTATGCCAGCCAGTATTTTAAAATTTGACACAAGAAATTGTTCACCTGATTCTGGAAACTGAGTTTCTAAGAGGACTGCAGTTTCACCAAATGATGTGATGTAGAGACTTCTTTATTCAATTTTAAAAAACAGGACAGATGCTTGAAAGTAATGTGATAACATTCATTGGATTTAATGAAAGAACATTACAAACAGGCAGTAGCCACAATTGCAGACAACTTCAAACAATAAAATGTGAGGTAGACTGACTAGTGAAGCTAAATTCACCAAGTTTTGGTTAAAAGACCTTTACATAAAGGACTGCTTCATACCTAATGAACATCCTACAGGACCTAATCCTCTGGAACTTTCTATGGAAAATATTTCCATATGATGGATGTATTTGCCTCACGCACATGCTGTGGAAAGATGCAGCTAACTGTTCATGTAACAAACCAGGTGGGTATGGTTTAATCCTTACACTCTCTCCATTTACAGTTTGTGGGTTGTGTTTTGCCCTAGACAGAAGGTTACCTGTAGAGGAAACTGATCAAGTGTGAAGCAGTCCTAAAAAAACAACATTCAACTCCTTTTCAGAGATCACATAGTAACTGTATAAATTACAGAAATATGAATGATTTGTTTGTTGTCATAGATTGCATTCAATATATTAACCTGTGAATGGTCAGCTATTCATATTTATCACATCAACAAGTAAAATAATGCTGGCCTATTTTATACATTCATGTCACTGCCTTGCTGGCAAGGCTTTCAACCAAAACAATAAAATGGTAGCATTTGGTGTCTTATTCTGATCTCCTTTCCATCTCTCATATCAGAAAATTCATATTGTTGTAGCACATGGACCCTTATGATTTGTTTGTGAAGACATTTGCCCATAACGGCTCCATGTAATATTCAAACAGAGCTCTTCTTCCTTTCTCTTGATATTTTGAATAATCAGCTGTTCTTGTTCAACAAAGAAGACAAATGTACTCAGGGCCTTTCCACGCAATCATAAAAACATTCCTCAGTAAGAATGAGTAGTTGGGTTTGTATGCTTCCAACAATGAAGTCAAGAAATTCATATTTCTGCACAAATTGTTTAACAGGGAGTGCACTAAGAAAACAAAATATAGACGTTGGCCAGCAAGTGAGGGCAAGCCCATGTAAATTTTTTATCTAAAAGTAGTAAAACGATGTCCACAAAATGGTGCATCAGGTAAAAAGGTAAGAATGTGATAACTAGGAGACACTTTCTAGGTATAGGATACAGCACTTGCTCAGAAATTCTGATACAAGCGTTCTCCCTTGATGGAAGCGTGCAGACAGTGCTACATATATTGCCCAAAATCCCTGATTGTGTGAAAAGGCCCTTAGTCTAAGTTCTCAGCCTACAGATATTGTTGTACCTCTACAAAGGGTCTATACATCTCAGCACCTGGAATTTTAAGAACTTAGTGCAAACATAAAATGTACAAAAAAAATTTTAAATGTTCTACCAGAAACATTTGCAATAAAATGGTAACTGTCTAGATATTTTCAAATTCATGTTACACAGGTATTATGTTTAGCCTAGTAATCCCTAGAACCCTGGTATTCATCATGCATCTTGTAGGCTGCACAATGAACACACTGGCCTTACAGCTTCTAAATGCAGCTGTTAGATAAGCTTCTACCAAATAAAAATTAAGGTATTTAAAGTATAAGGCAGATTTTGTATAGGTACAAAAACCCTCAAATAACCTAAACTAAAGTAAACAATTGTTCATTTGAAATATGCTACATTTACATTAAGCTATCACAAAACCAACAGGTATGAAAACCATTACTCTCCTTTTCAACTTCAATCAATATATTATGCTTTTCATTATTTGTAAACAGCTCTTTCACAAGGTAAAAAAAGTTGCATGATTAACACTTTGTTCTAAATGCAATTTTGGCAGGTGCTTCTTAATTGAATTGCAGGATACTGCTTGAGTTTAGATCATACTTATGAAATAGGCTACACACCTATCTGATGACAAGAAAAAGTGTAAGAGTGCGAGTGAAGGAAGAACTATTAATATATTATAGGATAACTAAAAGTCTGATTAGGGGGTGGGTGGGGAAGAAGGAAATATTTATACATGTTAAACTGCAGAATGAAGACCTGATTGTACTAAACTCATTTAAATTCTCAGCACATATCACAGCACCAAGTGCTGGTCAAAATATAATTGTGGAACAATACCACATCTGTTTGAAATAGTGTTGTTTTAATACACTTGCTTATTCAAACAGACAAAAAGCACAGGGTTCAATCCAGTCACGCATACATGCAGTACTTGCATCTGAAGAAGTTATACTGGGCTCACTAGAGCTGTTCTCCTCATTTCCCCCACCAACACAACCATGCTGCAGTAGGGAAGCATTGCCTGTGCACACTTCAAATGCCCCCATCCAACCCTGTGCCATGTAAATTGTGTTCTGGAGCAAGTAATTCTGCAGGGTCCCAGAGTAGGATCTGAGGGCACATGATATTGCTGAAGCAAAGTAGTTCTTGGTGTGGTTAGTACCTGGATGGGAGACCCATGTGTGCCATCTTTGAGGATGGAGCAGTAGCTCAGTGGTAGAGCATCTGCTTTGCATGCAGAAGGCCCAGGTTCAATCCCCACTATCTCCAGGTAAGCACTGGGAAAGATTCTTGTTTGCAACCTTGGAGACGTATAGTCAGTATAGACCTGGTGTAGGCAACTGGGGCTCTCCAGCTGTTGCACTACAACTCCCATCATCCCCAGTCACAACAAACTGGCTGGGAATGATGGGAATTCAACAACAGCTGGAAAGCCACAGTTGCCTACTTCTGTTACAGACAATACTGAGCTCAATGGGCCTCTGGCCCAACACAATATAAGGCAGCTTATGCTTCTAACTTGCATGGCACAGACATGGAGGGCTTCTTCCTCCTATGCATTTTATTTTTAATTTTTGCAGAAAAGCATAAAAGGAAAAAGTTACAAAACAGCAACAGATAAAATTCAGCTCAGGAACAAATGTAACATTTTGGATTATTACTTCACTTCATCAATTTAGAATATTTTAAAATACAGTTATACAATAAAAATCATGGAGGGTTGGCTGGGGATATTATGGGAGGCTTTTATGGACCTCCCATTGCACTAATGTATTCTGCTTTCACATTGACTGAGGAAATGGGAAAACTGCTCTCTTGAGCCCAGCAGAACTTCTCTGCATATGGATGCTGTATCTGTGCTCAACTGGTTTGAGGCCTTAGTATTTAAAATAAGTTAGTCAGCTTTTCCAGGTAGTTTAAGACCATTATAAGAACAACAGGCTCCTGTTGGTCCCAACTCACTTGAAAGTGATTTTTAAAGACTTGTTAGCTCTCCTAGCTTGTAGCTTCGGTTGTTTCAGTCACTACGTCATAAAATAGTAAGCCCCATCATCCCTGTTCTAAGATCTACTTATTCTACATGGGATGGTAACAGTTCTCAAAAGAACAAAAGTAGCATTCTTTACCCCAAGGACTAAAGAAAGTTGAAGTAAGTGAGGCACCTACTGCAAAAGGAATTCGAGGATTCTGCTGTTCCTTCAGTGAATTTTTGCTGTATAAGAACAAGCTAGAAGGTTGATTAATCACTTCAAAATATTTTTGTTAGTACTGAGGACTGAAATCCATTTGGTAAAGTTTAAATATACCGAGGAGACAATATGCATAACAAATCCACTTAGGCGTGCTGATCAGACACTTTTTAAACCACAGATAAGGATGATCCATATGGTGAAAGGGGTTTCTGCACGTGGCTTGTTTTTCTAGATCCGATGCCATATATGCTGCCAGAAGGAAAAAAGCTGACGACCTGAGGGAGCGAGATGGAATCCAGACACCACCTTCCTCCAGACAGGTGATCAGCACTATCCAGGCATTGGATCCAGACCAATAATGGTTCCCAAGTGTGGAAAATAAAGGTTGTTACACAAACCTATGTGTGTGCATACAATGCCTGCCATACATTCATTGATTTGTTCAGACTTACATAGTAAACTTTTTAACTTCTGTGGAAATTTTGCCAAAACAGTTTCAATACATATAAAATTACAAACCTTAAGCTAACACTGCACAGAAAGTGAACAAAGATTACTCTTTAACACATATATCTATGTCATTTCAAACCCCTGAGTTTTACCGTACCAAAAGTACAGACATGAAGAGAAATGGACAGCATTCCTCAGCATATTATCTTCAAACAATTCTACATTCTTAGTGTGAATCTCATTTAACATGTTCAAGCTGACAGATGCCGAAAGTCAGTTTCATCTCCCCTGTTTAGTATAGTACAGAGATCAGAACAACTCCTCATCCACCAAAATGTTATTCTCTGTATCATGGGCCACAGTGGGTGTGCCATTGTAATAGCTTCTGTAACAAGGACCCATGAAGAATTCACTGGCATCAATGCTCTGTCACTCATAAAAGAACAGAACAACACGTCAAGACTGGGATAGAATTTTGGAAAATCCTTAAGAGTAGTGAACATAAATATTGGTTGCACTTTGCTCCACTGTGATTGTACTTGAAAAGAAAGAAGGCAATAGACACAATCAAACTTGTCAGGTTCTCTTTTCTTCCTTGCCATTTTGTTTCCTTTCAAGCTTATATATGGCGTCCAGTCAGAAAATAGAGTGGTTTATCATCACTGCTGTTAGCAGTTTGAAATTCATCTCTGAGACGAAACTGCCATTCATCTTCTAGCTCCAAACGGACTATTGTTTGACGCAAGGAGCTCCTGTCTTGGCAAATGACACACAGGGTTGCACCTTAGATTTAAAAAACAAAATAAAACAGTTTTCATTTTCATTGGACTTCCATGTTCATTTGCTAACATTCCTCTACTGCTTGGAAATATACCCATACACAAAATACAAGGCCCTTTCCCATCTCCAGCCATCTCACAACACCAAGAACAGCAAGACCGTTCATAATAGATCACTAGTGATTGATTAACGCTTCATCAAACCTTTACTGTCATAGGCTGAGATGTGATGAATCTTCCACAATGTGGAACTGCTTTTCCAATTTCTAGTTGCAACCATAGCTTAATGCAATGTCTTAAATGATAAAAATGATACTCTATACAGTGTAAGACGAGTGAGTGAATGAGTGTGCATGCGTGCGTGCACGTACGTATGTGCACACACAAAAATTGAACAATCCATCATTTTATTCATTGTACTCATTATGAGTACAAAGAGGTAGTAATATTTTGGGTAATATTACCCAGATTATGAGTACAAAAAGGTAGTAACATTTTGGGTAGTGAAGGAACAGCTAACTCAAAATAATTTTTACTATGCCTGGATTGTACTTAACTGGGGATGTGTATGTTAGATAACATGGGCAGGGCAGATCTGTCTGCACTGCTGTGGACTCCTAATGAAGGCCTGATGGTGTTGCAGTTTTGTGCAAGAACGTCAATACTTCAAGTAGCATGCCCAGACTCCAACAGTGCTACTTAGGTCAGAAACAAGTTGATGAAGTTCAAGCTATGTGCTTCAAAACTAAGTAGTGCTTCTGCAGTGTAGGTGCACGATTTGAAGCACTGGTGCTCTTGCACAAAAGCATGATATTGGTGCATTGGTAGGAAAAATGAAGCACTCTAAACCAGGACAAAATTATGTACTAAATATACAATATTATTTATTCAAACAATCTTAACTGTTTTATATGGTTTTAATATTGTATCTATAGCACCTAGAGATGTTTGTGTCGTACAGTATAGAAATATGCTAAATAAACTTAAAACAGCAGAAACAGTAAAATACAGTAAGATCTCACCAAATAATCAAAGGCAAAATAACTGGTTTTTTAAAAAAGCCATTAAAAATGAAGTATCCAATATATAATCATAAAAAATGAAGTATCCAATATAAAATCGACTATAGATTATGAGACCTGAAGATTGCTTATGAATATAAAGGAAAGAAAACAGTTCAAATCCAAAGTACAAGAGGACAGTTGGTTAGTTTCAACCTCTCCTGGTCTTCATCAGTCGTTTATTCAATGAATTAAACTGGTGCCTAAAGACTTGCACACCTCCTCCACTCTTGGTTTGTATTGCCACTCCTTACAAGTTCTTTTCACTATACCAACTAATCTCCTTTTCACTGTCACTTGTAGTTAATTCCAAAATGGTACATCAACAGGTTCTGTCCACTGTGATAACTACTTTCCTTCAAGTTTCTGCAGAAATGAGTTTATACAATCAGGTCTTCTTCATACTGCAGTTAAAATGTATAAACATTCATTTCATTCTCTCCCACCCACTCACTGGTTGTAAAGACAGAGTGACAACTTTATTTTGCTGTTGGCTATAGGACATGTCTGAGCCACCTAACGGCGCAGCGGGGAAGCAACCTGCCTAGAGAGCAGGAGGCTGTTGGTTTGAATCCCTGCTGGTGTGTGTGTTTCCCAGAATATGGGAGACTCCTATATCAGGCAGCAGCGATATAGGAAAGTGCTGAAAGGCATCATCTCATACTGCTTAGTAGAAGACAATGGTAAACCACTCCTGTACCCTACCAAGAAAACCACGCAGCTCTGTAGTCAACACCGACTTGATGGCACAACCCTTCCTTTCCTAGAAGACAAGTCAACAGTGCAGGCAATTCCTCCAAGAGCCTGTGGCAGTGCCAACGGATCTACACTGTTCAAATTACACTGCAGAATATGTGGGACACTGGCAGGCATTCTGCTCTGTGGAACGCTGGTGCTAGGGACCTACCAGGGCTGCTGCACAATGTGAAAGACAACCCCAGTGGTGCTGCAGAGGCAGGATGTTGAGCAATGACCTCAAACATCATGTGGGCACTTCAACTGGAAACAATGGTAGTAACATGGCCCAAGGGCCTGTGTGATCTTTTAGCTCAACTTCCTGCCTCTGCAACACTATTGTGGCTGCCTTTCACGTTATGCAGCAGCCCCAGCAAGTCCCTACTGCCTACATTTTGCAGTGCAGAATGTCGGCCACTGTCTGTGATGTTTCGAGTTTGTGGTGCTTCTAGATCCACCAGACCTTTAGGTCACTAGCTATCGTATGCCCCAGTTTTAAAGGGCCAAAAAGAGACAGGAAGTGAAGGAGATGGTGGTATCAGCTTTAATTACGTTGCTAATAATGCTACGTTGGTGATGCTGGATGTGGTACACATGTGCCAACCCAGTCCACCCTGCTAGGAGTTCATAATGTCTTATCAAAAACAAACACTGGACAAAAGATTCAGTATACAAATAATTACCTTTCAGGAATTTGAACTTCTTAAGAAAGTCTGCTCCTACAAAGGAGTCACAAAGGTACAGGAGAAGTCCACTGAAAAACACGTTTTCACAGTTGACGTTCACAGAGTGTGGCCGTGAGCTCACATAGCAGAGAGCTACCTAAATCAGGAAAGGGGGAAAAATACACTCAATACTTCTTCAGGTTAAAAACATTCAAGTTCTATCCACACTACTATCAGGTAAACTAAAAAAAACACTATTCAGATCTGATCAGATAGTCCCCTGAATAAACTGTAATTACTGGGAAGAAAAAATCCAAATGAATTACTGATCTGATATTTTCCTCTAGGTAAATCAATATGTTCTATCTATTGTTTTCCTGGGCAACTTCTTGCTGCCCTTTTGTTAAATATTTTGTTAGAGCAGACCTGACTTGTTTTCATTCAATTGTTCTATAGTACTGAATCAAGCAATATCCCAGTCGCTGTTGCTAGGGAGAAAGCACAAAAGAATGGGAGGCATAGCCAGTTTTTTTCTGATGAATAATTTAGGGCAAATTAGCATAATGATGCTGCACCAGGCTGCAATGACAGTATACATCAGCATATCAGGACATCTACATGAGTACCCAGAATGTTGGGGGGCAATATGCTAAATCATTGTAAACCGCTTAGAGAGCTTCCAGCTATAGAGCGGTATATAAATGTAAGTGCTATTGCTATTGCTACATTTCAATTTCCAAGTAAGGCCATCCAAAGTTGAGCTCCTGTCATGAAAGATACCAGTAAATTAGGTCCTGACAAAGACAAGGACATCTTATTGCAAACAAGGCAACGTTAGATAAAAGCAAGCTTGCTGAAAAGATGAACCAGGTGAAGACAATATAAACAAATAGCAAGAGAAAATGCCCCTCAAAAGTTACAGTGTACCCTAGGCACTGAGTGTTCCAAGTCATGGGGAGAAATTACCAAATTCAGTGTTTGCTACTGCAGACAAATGCTGAATTCTGTGGAGAGTAGAGAGTGAAGCAAAAGAGCATGTTGGCCTTGCTTCTATACTCCCGTGGGCCCTGTATCCGGGTACATAACTTCTGGCCAGGGTTAAATTTAGAAGGATTCCTAGCAAACCCAGAAGTAGGGTAAATAACAGAGACTCATTTTTTCCTAAAGATAACCCTTGTCCTCCAGGTCTAAGAACCATGCTAGTAAAGCAAATCAGTTTTCACTGTCATTGCTGCTGCTTTAGTGACTAGGCTACAACAGTGTTTGATTATGCATAAAAGGTCACAGCGCCAGCCTAATGCTGTTTACTTATTAGATTTTTAGCTTGCCTATCCTTGAATACACAGATAAGGTAACCATTCATATCAATAAGGTGAGTACTCTGTGTGCAGATTGCACAAGGTGTAAAAATGGGTGGGGGCTATGGCAGAAGTGGGTCTTACAGATAAACCTCTAGGTTTGCAGAAAAAGTGGCAAGCCATAGAAAAGATGGCCAAATTAGGGCAGCAACAATTAATAACAGTCAAAACATAAACTGCAGAAACCTAAACAAGGAGAAAGGAATTGTATGAGTGTAGCTAACAACAGAAATTAAGGCGGGGAATGGTTGCAGCAACAAATACATTTGACACAAGGAGAGCTAGCAGAATAGAAATTTTATATAGAAAACTGAAGCAAAGCCGAAGAAATTTTGTATAACTAATGTAAAAAGTGACAGAAATTGACAAGTTGTCAAGAAAGCATAAAAATACACTCACATGAACTAAAAGGGGGGGGGAGGTGTTCAATTCAAGTCATCAGCTATTAATAACAGTCCAAAAGTTAATGAAATAGAGATGCATGGGGCGAAATTAAACCAGAGGCCAAAACAAACAAACAAACAAACAAAAACCCAAAGCAAACTATCTGTCACATATTACTAAAGATAGATAACTGTATAGAAAGTTCATACCATAAACTCAGGGAAAGCAGAAGGTTTAAATAACCAGAAAGAGAGAGAAGGAAAGCGCTAAGCAATAACAAAAGCATTAAAAGGCAACATAAAAAAATGGGGAGGACATTTATGGGAAACACCAGTCACAACCTTCATGTGGCCCACTTGTCGCATTTACAAACAATAATATAAATTCTTCAGCTTCACAAACTGAAGCTAAGGGTCCAAAAAAGTCAATACACAACAGTTATGTCTTGCTCTGCTCCCTTTTGAAAACAAAACACTGGTTTGTCCTTTTTCTACAAGAGTTGGCTATTTCTAAGATTCCTAGATACGTACCTCAGGTCCAATGTTCAGATAGCAGTCAATGGCCAAGACAGGGTTCTTGAAGTTATGGATGGCCTTTGGGAAAAGCTTGTATGTGGCATGTTGAAGGAACTTTTCTAGGAGGAATTGAGCTGGAGCTGCCAGGAGTGTGTGCTCACTGTCTGGAGCACAGACATACTGAAGAGGCATTATTGGAGTCAAGCTCTCTGATACCTAGAGGGAAAATTAGGACAGGTAACAGGTGAAACTTAATGAGTAGCATTTTTAAGTTCCAGGTGGGGGGGGAGTAATATGTAACTGGTCCACTGTTAACAATAAGGTAGTTGGCACACTACCAACTTCTTTGAACAAAAGTTTATAAAGAAGCATTTGGTTACTCACCGTGAAGGCTTCTTCTTGCTGCTGAATTTGAGGACATCTCACATGGGTTATCCTCCCCATGTGCTTCAGAGGGCAGGACTTGTGTTAATTAGCCAAAGGCTTTATAAGCTCAGGAAAGGTAACCCTTTCCCAGTTCTGATCAGCCAAGTCAAGGTACAGAGAAAGGCAGAAAGCAGTGGATAGATGAAAGTACACAAAACCAGTAGAGGCAGACGCCCAGATGGGTGGGTTGGGATATCCTTAAATCCAGCAGCAAGAAGGAGCCTTCACTGTGAGTAACCAATGCTCCATTCTCTGCTACTGGATGAGGACATCTCATGTAGGACATGTGACAGCTAGTAACCCAGAGTGGGAGCATCAGTGTCTACTGGGGCAGAAGAACTTGTTGGAGAATTCGTCTGCCAAAGGCTGCCTGAGATGAGCAATGCAGATTGAGTTTATAGTGCCTAGTGAAGGTTGATGGAGATGTCCATGTAGCCGCCTTGCAGATTTCCACCAGAGAGGTGTTGGTGGGGAAAGCAGCAGAAGTAGCCATTGACCTAGTAGAGTGTGCCAGTATATGATACAAACAGAGCATCTGTGGATCTGAACGATGCAGTGCAATCTAGGTACACATTGAGATGGTGGCGGACGTTCAGTTTATGCCATTGTTTTTTCAGTGTTTGGACAGGACTGACAGAAATATGATGTCCTGAGAACGATGAATACCAATAGAACTTTGGGTAGGAAAGACGGATAGGGTATCAGATGCACCAAATCTGAGGTGAATATGCAGAAGTTTGGATCTGCTGACAGTGTCCTGAGCTCAGACACACACCTGGCCAAGGTGATGGCCACTAGAAAAACTAGTTTGAAGGAAGGGAGACGTAGAGGTATAGAGCAGAGTGGCTCAAAAGGTGCAGTGTGTAGGACCCAGAGCACTTTGTGTAGGTCCAGTGAAGGAAATCTATGGATCACTGGTAGCTCCTTGAGCATGGCACCTCTTAAGAAGTGTTTGAGATATAGTTCAAGCCCTTCTTGTTGGAAGTAGATAGTATAGGTGCCAAGGCCACCGCTTGTTGTTTCAGCACGTTAGCTTGAAGACCCCGATCCAGCACCTACTGCAGGAAATGGAGTAACTCAGGTAGTCCGCAGCACGTAGGCTATGATTGTGACACCAACGGAAGAACACTCACCATGTACACTAGTAGATCCGATTGGTGGAGTCCCTCCTGGAGGCAAGAATGGTGTCAAGAACCTTCGGAACATACCCACAGCATTTCAAGATGTTCTGCTCAGTCACCATTTGGCAAGATTGAACCACACTGGGTCATGATGAAGGACCAGACCCAGTTGAAGGAACTCCAGTGTTATCGATAGGAACCATGGTACCACTACTGCCAGATGTAGAATGTCTCGGACCATGGGAGGCGTGACCAATGTGGGACCACTAGAGTCACTTGAACTTTTAGCAGATGTATCCTGCAAAGTAGGTGTCTGAGAACCGGAAGTGGTGGGAAAGTATAGAGCAGTTCCTTGGGCCACAGTGCAGATAGAAAACCCATGGCCTCCATGGCCTCACAGGGAAAATGAGTGAAAAATATCTTGAGTTTCATAGTCAGCAAGGTGAAGATGATGGCCCAGGACTTGTGTCAGGCGCTCGAAGCCTCTGGGTGCAGGCTCCATTCTACTGGCTGAACATCTGTCCAGCTGAGCCAGTCTGCTTGTGTGTTCAAAGACCCGCTGATGTGGTATGCAATCAGAGATGTCAAGTGAGACTCCACCCACTGTAGGAGTAGGGCTGCCTCAAACTGTAGAGATTTCAACCTGGTGCCCCCTTGGCGGCTGACTTGAGCCAGGCTATGACATTGTCGATACACACTAGGACATGCTGGTATAGAAATAGTGGCTGGAAAGCTAGTAGGGCTAACTAATACCTCTGAGCTCCAACCAATTTATGCTGTAGTTCCGTTCCTGGGGGCCCAATTTTTCTTGGGCAAAATGTTGAAGGTAGTTCGCCCCCATCCCGATAGATTGGCGTTGGTAGTCATTATGATATTCGGGGGATCAAGAAAGTTCTTGCCTTGAGTTAGGTGTGACTGTTGAGTCCACCATTGCAGTGAATATAATGGGTGTGGCATGACCACGACCTTTGTTGTGTGGCACTGTGGGATTTGTGCCTGGTGCAGTAGCGGAAACCACTGTAGGCACCCAGTGGTACCTTGGGCAAGTATCCCAGAGGTGGATGCATGCTCAAGGGACTGCTTCTCTGGATGCCACCATCAGATCTAGGAGTTTGGCCAGTAGAAGAATCAGGACGTTCTTGGATGCTGGGACATGACGTATCAGCAAAGTGATCTTTTGTATACATTCTGGAGGAAGGATAAGATAGTACTGAGCAGTGTCTATTATCACCCCAAGTGATGAAGTCATATAGATGGTGTAAGATGGCTCTTTGTCCTGTTCACCAAGAAGCTGTGGTTGGACAGGGTTTGGAGTGGACAGGCTCCCTGTCTCCAGTGATGATAACTTGAGGAGGTCGTCCAAGTAAACCAAGACGCCTGTCTTTTTCAATTGGAGGTGCTCTATCAGGGGCATGAGGACCTTCGTAAATATCTGAGGGGCCGATGAGAGGCCCAAATGAAGGACCTTGTATTGAGTGTTGACCTGCGTATCATCTTCTTCTACTACTACTACTGCTACTACTAATAATAATAATAATAATAATAATATTTATATACCGCTCTTCAACAACATTCTCAAAGCGGTTTAAATAGAAAAATAAATAATACATAAATAAGATGGTTCCCATCCTATATATCTGAAGTGGAGTAGCAGGTGGCTCACCGGATGAATTTGGATATGCAGGTATGCTTCTTTGAAGTTCACTGATGCCAGGAAGTTGGAGTGATGAAGAGCCTTCGCTATGGAGTGGAGGGTCTCCATCCTGAACTTTCTGCGCTATATGAACCTGTTCAGGGATTTTAGGTCTAAGATTTCTCTTAGTGATCTGTCTTTTTGGGGCACAATAAATAAAATAGAATAGATGCCCTTGCCCCTTTGGTGAAGGAACTGGTTCTATGTCTGCTATGGACAACAGGTGCTGGATGCACTGAGGAGCTTGGTGTGTTTGGTAAGTGAACTTGACCTTAATGTTGGAAGAATGTGGTTATTGGGAATGGCAGTCAGTTCTATTTTGTAACCGGGAGAAATAGTGTTTAAGACCCACTTGTCAGAGGTGCTGGACTCCAAGGCATGGAAGAAGTGGGATAGTTGGCCCCTGCAAGCCTGGCAGGGAGGAGTCAAGACTCCTCTCTAGGTTTGGGTTGGTTTCTGAAGACTTGTCATTGCTGGTTGGGCATTCTATTGGTGGTGCACTGCTTGTTCCAACAGGAACATTGTGGCCTGTGATCTCTATCCCTTGGTTTGAAGGAGGGACGAAAGGACTGGAAAGACTTACATGGGGGCCTCCTGTCATCCCTGCGAGGTACAAAGGGAGCGCCCTCTTTTTGTCTTTCATTTCTACATATACCTCTTGGAGGGCCTCATCACCAAAAAGCTTTGTAGATGTGTAAGGGACTGCTGCCAGATTATTATGGGAGGCAGAATCCACTTGCCAGTGCTTGAGCCACAACAATCGCCTAGCTACCACCACAGATGCTGTGGAACAAGATGGGAAGCAGATAGAATCCAATGTGGCATCAACTACAAATCTTTTGGATCTTTAACAATGTCTGGTGTTATCAAGCAAGATCTGATGGCGGAATCTGCAGTAACTCATCTACCCAGAGCAGTGATGCCCTTTTCATGATGGATGCTGCAGAGAATGCACGGATAGCCAATGAGGAGGCCTCATGCCCCCTTTTAAAATTAGATTCAATTTTCTTTTCATTCTGATCCCTGAGAGAGCTGTCTCCATCATGGGGGAGAATAGCGCTGGACAAAAAAGCTGCCACTGGAACATCCATGAGGAGTACCTAAAACATTTCAGATACTGTCTATGTAAGCCCATGAAGTTTATTGACCAGCCTTTTTTAAAAAAAAAATGCCTTGTGAAAAAGGTGAGAAAAGTCCTCAGGGATAAATAACCTTCTAGAGTTAGAAAAGGACACAAAATCCTAGTCATCTGACCATTCACCCTCTTTTGAATCAGCATCTAAGTCAGGGTTCTCTGGGACTTCTACGGGACTCTTGGCATTATCAATAGTTCCCAGGTTGGATAGATTGTCAGGATTCCTAGGGTGGGGATCAGTGGAGTCATATACCGAAATAGCCAGTGAATGGGATGGAGAGTCTTGATCTCCCTGATCCTTGCTTATTGTTCTAGATTTTTTAGACTTTTGAGATCTTTTACATCTATATTTTTTCTTGGATTTTTTTGTCAGAGCGCTCTGATGAGGATGAGGTAGAGGAAGATGTGGAGTCTATCTCTATCCCTCTTTTTAGAATATTTTGTGTGCTGGCACTGTTGCAGTGACTTGTCAAGCATATTTTGAAACCAACCAGTTTGCACGCATTTCAGAAGGTAAAACTGAAATGGGGACTGGAGGAGGTGGCTGGTTGGAGGGTGTGGGGGAGAGGGGGCGCAAAGGCCCTGGTCTCACTGGTTCCTGTGCTACAGCTGGCAGTTAATCTAGTGTACCCTAATGTGAGGCTGTCCTGGAAAGAGCAGGCTGCACTGGCTGCAAAGGCCCTGTATGTCTTCATCATCCCCATGGCTTGTGGGGCTGGACAGTACCAATGGTTGTTGCAGAGTAGGGAGTGGCCCGCTCAGCGTGCTCCCATTCTGCCCATCTGGGTTCTCCAGTGGTTGTGAGGGAATGTCCCTTGTGGTACCTGCAGGTGCGGGCTGAGGATTAGTAGGCCCGGCTAGAGAAGGAGTCCATTCTCTGTGTGGCCACTTGGGAAGGCTGTGCAGGAGGAGCTGCTGTTCCTGCTGGGACTTCCATGCTGTTGGAAGGCCCCACTGGATCAGAGGTGGGATCCGCCGGCAGACTACGAACTCCCGGTGTCGGGGACAGCTGCACTTTCAAATCCTGGTCCCTGTCATAAATCTGTTAGCTCGGCTCACCCAACAGAATTTACAACCCCCTTCAGCACTCCCCCTGTGAGTTAACAGAAAGCAGCAGCGAAGCTACATGAAGGAAAATAAAAGGCTCACAAAGAAAATAGTAAATGAATTAAGTCCCCCTGAACTGAACTAGGTACCCCCCTCTAACAATAACTGAGTAATAACTGAAAAGAAAACACAGAGCGAAGAATGAAAGAGCGAAGGACACCAGAAACAAGGAATTAACGGAACAAAGCAGGAAAGCATAAACAAGGGAATTCGGAAAAGTTAGGGATTCAGAATAGCACACGGATTGCGGTCAGCAACGTTGCTAACAGCATTGGAGCAATTGACAGACTGCTAAATATATATGGTTCAAGAGAACCAACAGCCAATCAGGCTTCCCTAAATCAGCACTTCTGCTTCCTCTCTTGTTATCTCCTGCGCCTGTGTGACTCCCACTGAGCTTGCCTCTTGAGACGTCTTCTCAAGACAGGTGAAATCCCAGGCTCCTCCTCATCAGAAATCATGTCTGGCAGCTGTTCCGAATCCTCAGCTCCAGAGTCTGGTCTCCCTGCCAAATCCTGTTGCTGTGCCTCTGAGCCCTCACTAGCAGGCGAATCCTCCTGCTCTGACTCTTCTGAGTCAGAAGTCTGAGCCATGACAATCCCCAAAGAGCATTCAAGAGGGTCGGAGCCTTCTCCTCCTCACCCTCCCTACATCAGCATCAATGAGGTCCTCTAGGTCTCCAGTGTGCCTGCAGCCTGAGATCAGGCAAACACTGCCTTTCTGGAGGGAGGAAAAGGCTGATGGTTCTTCTTGCCTTTTGGCACAAGAATAAGCCTTAATTTGGAAGTTTGCTCCATCCGGGAGGGTAAAGGGAGGGAAAGACAGAAATGAGGAAAGAGAAGGAAGGTGGGTATTTTGGTGTGTTATTATTATTTTTTTTTTTAAGAACTAGAAGGTGTAGAAGAAAACAAATGCTGGCTAAAGAAACATAGAGGAGTTAAGTAAGCAGTAAACGGGGGGGGGGGAACAGTAACTAAATAGAAAAAATGTAAAGCAGAGATAGGCTTGGCTGGAAGCTAGAGAGCTAGAGAGTAGTTCTGGAACAAAAATGCAGGATGGGAAGTAATGGGGAGGGGTTACCCTTCCCGGGCTTAGAAAGCCTTTGGTTAATTAACACAAACCCTGCCCTATGGTGCACATGGGAAGGATAACCCACATGAGATAGCCTCATCCAGCAGCTGAGCATAGTATTGTTGTTTCAACCCCAGCACAGCATTCCGTTAGTGGCTGTTGCTATCCAGCTCGTATTTATTTTTAAAATGTGAGCCCTGTGGAGTTCAGGAAACCAACTTCTTCTTATTATTATTGTTCTATGTAAACTGCTTTGAGAATTTGTTTGTTGAAAAGCAGTAAAATAATAGCAACAAGTCAGCAAGCAAACATGAGTGTCTACAGCACTTTTTCAGCGGATGGGGGGAGGCTGCAATCCTATAGCCCACTTACCTGGGAGTAAGCCCCATTGTATTCAATGGGACAGGTTCATTCTGGGAGGAAGAGCAAATGCCCCCTCTTGCCTAACCCCCCAGATGCCCAAGTAAGTAAATTAGTATCAGAAGTCTGGATCTCTCCTCACATTGTACTTCATATAGGTACCTTAGAAGCAAGCACTAGGAAAACAGCACCCAGGGCATCTGCAGAATATATCACATTGGTATGGGTCTGTTTGAGATCTAGTTAGGAGTCCAACAACTGGTAGCTGCAGGAGGACCATCAAGACAGTCGTTGGGACAAGGGTGAGTATGGCCATGTGAGGCCAGGTAAGAAAGAGTCAGTACTGGAGAGGCTCAAGCAGAGTTCTCAGCATTTCCTGCAATCCTGCTGCAGACAGGACATATTGTGTTGTACAGGTGGGGTATGTACGAATGCCATACAGGTGGTGAGGCTCTGAGAAGATTGTACAGTTGCACATTACAGGGTGCTCAGCAAGTAGATAAGGGGCCTTGAAAGGCAAACAAGAGTGCACCTGAGGTAATGGCTCTGGAATGGGAGGGTCCATTCCATGCCCACAAGCAGATGGGGTTGCCGTACGAGCTTAAATGATACAAATTATTCTCTTCTCATTCCTTCCTAACACACCCTCCCCCCCCCCCTTTTTCTTTCTTTCTTTTTTTTTTTTTTGAGTAGATTGTAAGCCTCTGGCTCAGGATCTGTCTGGTTTTTTTTTTTAAAAAAAATCATTGTTCAGTACCTGGCAGCTAAAGCCATTTTGTAAATAGCAAACAAATATATAAACCATAAAGGAGAGGCCCAATTATACCTAGAGATTTGCTAGACTTAATGTCATCACTGATTAACAATGAAAGTAAAACAAACTTGGCTTGTGACATTTCATTCTTGAACTAAGCCCAAGACCTGACAAGTGAAATCAAACAGAAGGGTGCAGGAGTAAATGGACCACAACACACTATAAAGGAAGCTAACCACACACACACACACACACACACACACACACACACACACACACCCCTTTTCAGTACCATTAATGAATACACATTAAGTAGACAGCCACCTAATGGCACAGCAGGGAAATGACTTGATTATCAAGCCAGAGGTTGCCAGTTTGAATCCCTGCTGGTATGTTTCCCAGACTATGGGAAACACCTATGTTGGGCAGCAGCAATATAGGATGATGCTGAAAGGCATTATCTCATACTGTGAGGGAGAAGGCAATGGTAAACCCCTCCTGTATTCTAACAAAGACAACCACAGGGCTCTGTGGTCGAAAGGAGTCAAAACCAATAGGGATGCGCACAAAACCGGTTTGGTTCGAATTCGAACACGGTTCGAACCAGGAGGGGGAGGTTCGGTTTTGGTTTTGCTCAACCCCCCCACCGGTTCAGTTCGATTTCGAACCGTTTCTAACCGGTTCAAACTTCCAAAAGTCGGTGGGGTGGTAGCTGGCACCCATGAGAACCTACCACCCAAACCCCAAAGCAATCGGACACTTGTACAATTTTTTTTAATGAATTTTTGAATTTTATTTTAATTTTTTTCTTATAGGGTATATCTTTTTTTCTTTTTCTTATAATGGGACTCGAACCAGCCCATTATTCCCTATTGTGGAGCACCCATGGGTACCAACAAACACCCAAACCCCGAAGCAATCAGACACTCCTATGATTTTTTTATGAATATTTGAACTATTTTAAATTATTTTTCTCATAGGGTATAATGGGACCCGAACCAGCACATTATCCTCTATTGTGGAGCACCTAGGGGCACAAAACCCCAATCGGACACAACTCTGATTATTGGTGAATTTTAAAGTATTTTTGAATTCCTCATAGGGAATAATGAGGACTGCAGCAAATGTCTAGCTTCACTTTGAGGGCAAAGGGGTGGCCTAGAGCAGAGTGTTGTGGATGGTAGTTCCCAAGGGAGACAAGGAAGCTACCAGAATTATTTGAAAGAAATTGGGCAAAGGGCTGTTAGCAAATGAGAGTGGATTCATGGTTTGTCATTGAAAATCTCATTTGCTACCAAAGAATCTACACTCAGAACACCTCAGAAACAACAAAACCCAGTACCCCATGGGTTAGCAACCCATGGGGTGGTTGGCACCCTCTGTGCACTACACCACCGCTCATTCTGGGCCACCCCAGCACCCACCCCCCAAGTGCAGTTATGGGGTTGCTGAAACCTCCATTCTTCCCTATGGAGAAAAACCTTAAAGACACTTGGGAGGTGCTGGGGTGGCCAAGAGTGAGTGGTGGTGTAGTGGCCTTTTGCTCAATTCCTTTCAAATAATTCTGATAGCTTCCTTGTCCCCCGTGGGCACTACCACCCACCACACTCTGCTCTAGGCCACCCC
The DNA here is from genome assembly GCF_027244095.1 of Hemicordylus capensis. Taxonomy (NCBI): domain Eukaryota; kingdom Metazoa; phylum Chordata; class Lepidosauria; order Squamata; family Cordylidae; genus Hemicordylus; species Hemicordylus capensis. Next base: position 245,100,140 of record NC_069660.1, on the reverse strand, counting down.
TTTGTGCCCAATGTGAAGATATACATTTGCTGCAATCTTCATTATTCCATATGAGGAATTCAAAAATACTTTTAAAATTCACCAATAATCAGAGGAGTGTACGATTGCCTTGGGGGTTTGTGGGTGGTAGGCACTCCTGGGTGCCTAACACACACCCCACTTATGTGCCCCTAGGTGCTCCACAATAGGGGATAATGGGCTGGTCCGTGTCCCATTATACCCTATGAGAAAAATAATTAAAAATAGTTCAAATATTCATTAAAAATTGTAGGAGTGTCTGATTGCTTCGGGGTTTGGGTGGTTTTTGGCACCCATGGGTGCTCCACCATAGGGAATAATGGGATGGTTCAAGTCCCATTATACCCTATGAGGAAAAAAATAAAAATAAATTTCAAAAATTCATTAAAAATTGTACGAGTGTTCAATTGCTTTGAGGTTTGGATGGTAGGTACCCATGGGTGCCAGCTACCACCCCACCCTCTCTTGGAGGTCCAAACCGGTTTGAATCGAACCACCTCCCAGTTTGGTTCGAATTTGAACCTGCAGCTTGAACCTGATGGCTGGTTTGGTTCGAATTCGAACCATCAAATTGACCCGGTTAGAATTTGAACCAGTTCGAGTTTGAGCCGGTTTGCACATCCCTAGAAACCAACTTGACAGCACACTTTACTTTACATAACTAAAGAATCAGTGCATGGGAGGCTTTAAACATGTATTCCAAATCATGCCAGGATGCCAAGATAAAAGTCCCATGAATCATCTTCTCAGTTATAAGGCGCATGTGTGTGTGTGTGTGTCCATGCATGCATGCACACATATGTGTGCACGTACATGCACACCATTATCATCTGCCAAGAGCTAATAAGAAGAAATGGCAACAGGAAGCTCAAATGTACATGCAGATCTGGACTGCATTTGCAAATATCAGTACTTCGGCAAAAACAAGAGTTTACTGGCATACAAATCAACACCACTTATGTTAAACTGTGAATAGAACTCGGGTTGACTCATCCTTTTCAAATCTTGTTTCCCCTTCATCAGAGACAACATAAGGTGAATGCAGAGAAATCCAAACATTTTCCTTTGAATGAAACACAAAAAGTAATGGTTGTAGAAGCTTCATTTTCTTTTGGTCCAACAGTGACACTCACCATGATTTTAGGCTTAATAGCAAAGTCCTTCTGCCCTCCGACCTGGATGTGTTTCTTCATGAGACTGAAGTTGTTGAAGCAACAGATAAGCAGTCCACTGCTGTTTGTTCTCAGGTTAAAATCTACATCTTCACAGAAATACCTAAAGAATTAAAAACGGATATATCCAAGTCAAATGCTTGTTTAAGGGAACAATCCTTAGTTCATATTTGGGAGCAGGGGCTGAGTAGAAAGAAAGAAGTTCATATTATGCCTCTTGACTGCTTACAATAAATTACATTGAGAAAATATGTAACCCCCTTCAAAATTCCAGAAACCGGGAAGCAGAAAGTTTTGTTGGCAGGTACATCTGAGGGTTTAATTACAAGGCAGTAATTACAGTAATTTATATTAACTCATAGTTCAAACAACCAACTTGGCCATGGAAGATCATTAAAATCAGAACTCTTTCTACTGATTTTCATTGTGGTGATTCTCTAGTTGCCGGTAAGTGTCATCCCTATTTTTAAACAAGAATAGTTTACGTTTTTTAATTCAAACTCATGCCAGTAGCATATCTGGCAGCAACTGGAGTGCATGTTCTTACCTGTTCAGATCATATTGCACATTTTGGGTGAGGTCTATGTTGAGCAGTATGAAGTCATGTATGTGGCACCTGGAGAAGGGCGCTTTGGGTATCCTAGAATTCAGCTTGCTGTTCCATTTTTGAATGCCCAGTATTGCATAATGGACCATTTTTGGTGTGGCTTCAATATGCTGCAGAACACTCTTCAGAGACACATTTTTACTGGTCGTTCCTTGATCCATGGACTGACTATGGAAAGTAAAAGGTTTTATTATACTATTTTCACCACTGTACTCAGATGCAAAAGGGCCAAGTTATAGTAAGAACATAAGAAAAAGTCCAGCTGGATCAGGCCAAAGGCCCATCTAGCCCTGAATCCTGCTTCATTCAGTGGCCAACCAAGTGCATCTGGGAAGTCAGATGGGAAAGAGGGCAATGCCCCCTCCTGTTGTTATCCTCTAGCACCTGGTGTTCAGGGGCAAGCCCCCTCTGAACCTCATGGAAACAGTGATAGTGGATGAAATATTGAACTTGAATCAGGAAGACCTGGATTCAAATTGTCACTCAGTTCTGAAGCTCACTGGGCAGGTCACTCTCTCTTAACCTAAACTATCCTATAGGATTATTGTGAAGCTAGCATGGGGGGGAAATGCATGTATACTGTCCTGAGTTCCTTGATGCAAAGTCTGACATTAATGTGACAAATAAACCAACTATTTTGCCCAGAAGCATCTGCTGGCCACTGTTGGAAACAGGATGCTGGATGGGATGGTCTTATGTAGAAAGCAGGTCCGTACACAGTAGAGGAAACTGCTATGTCAATGGCACTGGCAATAGGATTTTGTCTGTGTATAAAGGACGGGATTAGAGAACTGGGAAATCCTTCCCATTTAGATATCCTATATTGTCAACTCCCAGCTGCCTATCTTGTGAGAACCACAAGATGTCGGTGAAGAGCCTAGGAACTCAGGAAGTTTCTTGGTGCTGCAGTTGGCAGGTGCTACAACTTGAGTTGCAAGATTCATCAGCTCCAAGGTCAAAGATCCCATAAAACGGAGGAGGCCAGAGACTGACCTTGTCCCACAACCAAAACTGGTATACTACCACAAAGCAAATTATAATTTACTGATGGTTATCCCATCCTTCCTTGAAGGAGCTCAGAGCAGTGCTCATGTCCTTTACCTCCTGTTATCCTCACAACCACCTAGGGTGAGATAGTGACTGGCCCAAGGTCACTCAAAGAGCATCATGTCTGAGTGACCATTTGGACAAGTCCTCATGATCCTAGTCAAACACTCTAGCCCCAATCCACAATGGGCTGAGTTCAGATGTAACCCTAAAACATTTTACAACTACAGTTTAGCTTTATTAGCATAAGCTTACACCCACTTCCTTACCTTCATATGCAAGGAGAGGAAATGTGCTGCTTCCTCTCCTGTTTAAAACAAACCAAGATTTATTGCTGAATGTGAACCTGCCAAATTCTGGTTTGGGCTAACAACAGTTTGTTAAACTGCCTGGATATTGAACCAAGGTAATAAAGAATAAGAGCTCTTCTGCTATGCCACTGAATCTGCATCAAATCCACTAAGGGACATGAAACTATTATTGTTGTTGTTGTTGTTGTTTCGTTTTCTATACTGCCCTTCCAAAAATGGCTCAGGGCAGTTTACACAGAGAAATAACAAATAAATAAGATGGCTCTATGCTATAAATCACAAATACTCTGTCTTTAAATAGCAAAGATAATATTTGAAGTTTTGTAATTGAACAGTACTGAATACATCCGAGATTAGCATAGCTTTCCTTTTTCTTTTTTTTAAACCGCTGATCATTATCAAATACTGGGTACCTATCAAAAATGCATAATAGTGTAACAAATATATTTGTCAAAACACATTCTTATATTGATTCAATTTACTGTTCTTGATCTATGTGTGCTAATTATGGCACACTTGAGTTACCTGGACTGTTCTTCGACACCATGACTATTCCATAAGACACAAGAATCATCCATGACAACAATGAATGGCCAGACACACTGCCGTTTGACTCCTAATTCCTCCAAACGGTTTCTCTCCAGTTCCAAGTTATGGTAAGAAAGCTCCTTAATAAGAAACCTGGCTGCACCTGAAAACACACAGCACAGAGCTTTCTTTTTGAAGAGAATAAGGCTTGATCTCCTTTAAGTCCTCTTTATTTAACACAGAATAATTGTGCGTTTATTGTATGACCATGTGAACATTTTTTTTTTAATCTCTAAGAGACAGGAATCAAGTGGAGGTGTGTTATATGAAACAGTCCAAAAAATGATGAATTCCAAAGCCAGTACCAATTGACAGATTGCCCAATGAGCGTTGACTGCAGATTCTTGAATCCACCCAAGAAGACCCAATACAATTAAAATCCTTTTAAGGAAGTTATACAGTGTTATTATTTTAACTTTCAAAAGAATAGTTAATTCACATCTTCAGAACGACAAAGGGTCTACTAGGAACATGTCTAAGGTAAGCCACATGGTAGCTCAGAAAGGTTAATCTACTTGATTTCTGCAAGAACATGCAGCTTCAAGCCATTCAAGAGCTTGAATGGACTGTGGGTGGGTTTGTTGGTTTTTTAAAAATTAATTTCTACTTGTGAGCTAAGGTCAACTGTTTTGTTCTATTAAGGCTTTGGTAATTTGTAATTTTGTTTGGCTCTGAGAAATTAAGATAGTTATGAGGCTTGCAAGCAAGATGAAAGTTATACAAGTTCAAGATGGTTTTCATGATAAATGATCACATAAGTGTAATTACAGTGATTACAGCCCAAGTGATAAGTGATTACAGCCAAAGATGGGAACTTACAAGAGGTTCACAACCTAAAGTCAAATTACAGCCACACAGTTGGCATTTGGAGGGCAAGTCCCCATTCCGGGTCAGCAGTAGTAAGGCACAGGCGATCTTTGTTCAAGCCACCCCCTAACCTTGTGGCACCCCGCTTGTGGCGCTCCCCCCACCAGCATCTCCCCTTCTCTTTCTTCCTTTGCACAGGGCACCCCTTTCCCACCGATGCGCATGGTGGCGGCAGCAGAGGTGGCTGAACGGCAGGCTGCTCCCTTAGGGAGGCTGCCATCAATGCGTGCACACAGTGGGAAGAAAAGCGGCACTGCGCATAGCGGGGAGAAAAGGGTCACTGGGGGGCTGCCACCAGGTGCCCATCACGACGTGTGGTGGCCCCAACAGCAACTGCGAATGGGGTCTTGGAACCTGTGTGTACAGTTACAGATCCACTCCTGTGGGTCAGTCAAAACTCAGACATTGTCGAATAAGAGTTTATTTAAACAGCATTTTGATCTCTGAAATATTCAGTAAAGCTAACCATAATGGCCTGGCCCCAGACTTGCACTTATGCAATGGTGTGAGTACCAAGAAATCTTTCCCACCCCCTTGTCCGCACTGCAGCCACCTAAGCCTACCAAATATCTGCTCGAGAGGACTCCTAGGAATAACATGGGATGTGCAGGAATCCCTGGAAACCAGGAGCATGGGATGTTCCAGGAATCCCTGGAACCTCCCCCTAAGTAGTAAGCTGCTTGCAGGAGGTGCTTGTGGCTGGTTTCTGGGGGTTCCCTGCACACCCTGCAGCCCCCTGCACCACATAACACACAATTTCTGAAGGTCCCTGACCCTTATAAGTGGCTTTGAAGGGGCTTAAGAAGCATAAGTCCCAAGTGTACATCTGCATCCAACCCTATGAATGTGGTCAAAATGGGAGGTTCTAGGGCGAATCTAGAATTCCAGGTTTTATTTTCAGATTCTTGTAAATCTAAGAAGCAACACTGTGCACAATTTCACCTAATAAGAATGCCAACTGATTAAAGACTTTTAACTGATTAATTGAATGCCTTTTAACTGATTAATTAATTAACTGATTAATTAAATGTAAATAAATTTGCATATTTCCAAAGGCTCATGGAAACTAAAACCATTTTTAGTTACTTAAGTGGAAGATAGCTTTTGATTATTAAATTGAAAGTTAGCGTTCACAAAGGTATTTTTAATGCATTTAGTGTTTTCTTTTTCATTCCTTAACACAGCAGAAAATAATTTAACATGGGTATGCCCTCCGTTCTGAAATCTCAGCAATAAAATTTAGCCTACACTGATTAACTAACTAAAAGTTTAGTGAATGAAGATTTATTTCAGAACACAAACAGACATTGATAATCTTGGTATGAGTCCACACAATCACACAAGTATCAGTTACAGACTTTAAACCTAGATTCAAATGAACCAGGCCTGTGTAGGTGCTAAGCTATGTCTACCTGTGAGACACCTTGAAACAAAAGGAACATGCCTGCATTCTGGTTTTGCCTTACTTACCAACGCCAGCATTGTTGAACATGCCGGGCAAAACCAGCATGATATGATTGGGCCAATACTTGCGGTAAAGTGGCATTTCATATTCTTTGACCACAAGGAGATGGAGGTGGTTGATGCCTTCCATAGCATGATAGAGGTTTAAGAGACCATGTTCATGGCGCCCACTTGAAGGAGTGAAAATAGGACTTTTTACCGCATTTAAATTCTGTTGGAAGAAAAAGCCAGAAGAATAGTTTATATGTCTCATATATGCATGTACATATGGTCTTACATACCCACGTGTATACACACACACACACACACACACACACACACACACACACACACACTTCAACCTCTCTGTTTCTGATACAAAACACTCTTCTTTCCTGTAGGGGACACACCTACACAACAGGCTGAACATGACAAGGTTTGTGCCAAGTGGAAGGCAATAAGGGCTTCTCACAGTTCTAACCTGCCATCTTTCTTCCATAGATCCCATAGGGAAAATGTACAGGACAACTGAGGAACAGAAGGCTGCTGAGATTGAATAATATTTGTTCCCTTCCCCCTACACCGTTATTTGGGGAAGCAGGCAGTTTTGCTCCCACGTCAACTATGTTCCCAAAATTGCAGCCATAAAAGCGTCTCTTGTGAATACTGAAGAGAGCCATGTGAGTAAGTGAAGGGCCTTCAATCAGTGGCACTCAAGGGGGGAATAACAGCCTGACATACTTAGGAGAACTTCGCTAGCATTAAAAACAAAAAATAGCTGCAAATTACTTCTGACTATTCTGTCAAAAATCCTAGCTGCAAGAAATACTTCTAACAGTAGCTGTTGCAGTTCCACACACAGGGATTTTCAACCCATACAGGTGAAGTGACCTTTTAACCACACATATGCATCTGATGTGCAATGAAGTACAACTTGGCAAGATTATCTAGATTACTAAATTACCCCACTCTGGGCTAGCTTGATCATCTGAATGAGCTCATAGGCTTGCACAGACCCAGCCTTCACATTTAAGAAGTCGAGACACTCTATTTATTAAGTGAAGGCTACATTTTTCAAGCATCTATCCATGTTCTGGGTTACTACTGTAACTGATTGGTTGACTGATTGATTGATTGGTTGACTGATTGATTGATTGATTGATTAAGTGCCATCAAGTCGGTGTCGACTCTTAGCAACTACATAGATTGATTCTCTCTAGGATGATTTGTCTTCAACTTGGCCTTTAAGGTCTCTTAGTGATGCATTCATTGCTGTCGTAATCAAATCCATCCACCTTGCTGCTGGTCATCTTCTTCTTCTCTTTCCTTCAACTTTTCCCAGCATTATGGACTTCTCAAGGGAGCTGAATCTTCGCATAATGTGTCCCAAGTATGATAGTTTGAGCCTGGTCATTTGTGCCTCAAGTGAAAATTCTGGATTGATTTGTTCTATGATCCATTGGTTTGTTTTCCTGGCTGTCAAATGATATCCTCAAAAGTCTTCTCCAGCACCAAAGTTCAAAAGCGCCAATGCTTTTTCTGTCTTGCTTCTTCAAAGTCCAGCTTTCACATTCATAGAGAGTCACGGGGAAAACTATTGTCCGAATGATTTTAATCTTTGTAGGTGTAGACACGTCACAGCACCTAAATATCCTTTACAAGGCCTTCATTGCAACCCTACCAAGTGCGAGTCTAAAAGGCAGAAGCTATCCACCACTTCAGTGTCTTCATTGTCAATTCTGAGGCTGGTTGCTGTACCCATTGTCATTAGTTTAGTCTTCTTTACATGTAGTTGTAGTCCCACTTTTTCACTGTGCTCCTTGACTTTCATTACTAGAGCTTGCAGATCATCCACATTCTCAGCTATCAGAGTGGTGTCATCAGCGTAGCACAGGTTATTGATGTTTCCTCCTCCAGTTTTAAAACCACACTCATCTTCTTCCAATCCAGCTTCTCTCAGTATATGTTCAGCATAAAATGTACATAAAATGTATATGTTCAGCATAAAACGTACTTATTTGGCCTGGCCTTCCAGAGTTTTAAATGATTAATTGTTTTAAACTGTTTTAAATTGTTGCCCTGATTTTCAGGGCTTTTAGCTGTTTTATTGGTTTTATTGTGTTTTAATAGTTTGATTTTAATTGTTAATTTGTTTTTAATTGTTTTTATCATTTTGTGAACCGCCCTGAGTCGTATTGGAAGGGCGGTATATAAATCTAATAAATAAATAAATAAATACATTTTAAAAATGGAATAAAGAAGGAGAAAGTAGATACCCTTGTCTTGCTCCTTTGCAGATCTGGAACCAGTCTGTTTCACCATGATGTTCCATCTGGACTGTGGCTTCCTGTCCTGTCTATAGGTTTCTCATGAGAACAATGAGGTGTTCTGGGATGCCCATTTTCCTAAGGATATTCCACAACTTGACATGGTCAACACAATTGAAGGCTTTTATTGACTTATTTCTTATTGACTTATGTGAAGGCACATATTGACTTATTTCTGGTGTTCTTTGGCTCTCTCAATTATCCAGTGTGCATCAGCAATGAGGTCTCTTGTTTCTTGGCCTTTTCTGAAACCAGCTTGAACATCCGGCATTTCCCTTTCCATGTAGGGCTCTAATCTGCGTTGGATGATCCTGATCATTATTTTGCTAGCATGTGAAATTAAGGATATTGTGCGATGGTTTGTGCAATCTGTTAAGTCTCCTTTTTTGGTATGGGTATGTAGACTGACCTCTTCCAATCTGTTGGCCACTGTGTCGTTCTCCTAATTTGCTGGCATAGTTTGTTTAGAGCCTTGACTGATTCTTCTTGTGTTGCCGGCCACATTTCTTTAGCTATTCCATCAATTCTTGTAGCCCTCCGACTTGGTAATGACCGGAGTGCTGATCTAACTGTACTAGAGGTTCTTGCAAGTAGAGAATATCTTCTAGAGTATTTTGGATGCTGACGTCCCTGCTGTACAGATTTTCAGTATACTCCTTCCATCTCTGTTTGATCTTCTCTGAATCAGTTACTATCTGTCCTTTGGCATCCCTTAACACACCAGTTTTAGGTTGGAACCTCCTACTGAGTTCAGAGACCTTTTGGAAAACTTGCCTTGTTTTTCTGTGTCTATTTCCATCCTCAAGTTCTTTACAAAGGTCATTGTAGTACTGCTCCTTGCCTCTTCTAATAGCTTTCTGAAATTCCCTATTAAGTCCCATCCTGAGGTCTTTATCTTTCTTGACTTTGGCTTCTCTCCTCTTCTCGGCAATTTCCACTGTCTGTTCTGACATCCATTTTGCAATTGAGCCCTTCCCTAAATCCTGGTGGGTACCTGGGAAAGAGCCTGCTTATGCCTTCCAGGGAGACTCACCTGGTGCCTTCTTTCTTATGTTTCAGGCACCAAGTCAATACTTCATTTTATTCAGCTGGACATTTTAGTGGATTTTATGGCAGTGCACAGAAAGTTTTTATTGGAGCTGACCTGAAACTCTCTTTTCTCCACCAAATTTTCAGGATAGCAAAAATGGGGTCACAATTTTGGCAATTTTCCATGGGGCTGTGAGAAATTCAGAGACATTTCTGAGCCCACTAGCAATCACCACTTTTCCCCAGGAGCCCCCTTGGAATAGCACTACTTTGACTTGTGCTGATCTAAACAGGCTCTATTCTCAGGCAGAAGAAATTGGGGGATGTACAAATGTCCCCTCCTTTCAGACTTTTCTAGTCATCTGGGTACATGAGCAAATCCCACCTTGCTGGGTAGCTTGAAATATTTTCAGTCTTAAGTGGACACTTTGAGTCCTTGTTTTGAAGGAGAAAAGTAAAATTGTCCAGTTTTCAACTGTTGTTTTTTAGTAATTGGTTGTGTTTAACTATACATGTACCATATTTCTAATCTCCAGCTCATTGGAAACTGCTTCCAAAATGTTGATACATCTCAGTCAGTGGCTCGAAAAGGATCATGTACCCAAACACCCAAATCATGGTTTGGATTTTTTTGAAGACTGGAAACAGAAGGCTTGGTCACTCCTCCTCCCTATCCTTTCTGCCCTCTCATGTAAGGATTTGCTCTTTTTTTCCTGGTTTGCATAACTTTAGTGTGCTGTGCTGCCTAAATAAGGTAACCCTATCAGAAATGTTTACAGGAACGGATAGTAGATTGACACGTTTTGTACACCATTGAAGGGACACAAGGATTGGTGGAGGGATTGTTAAGAGCATCGGCACATTGTCCACATTTGGACAAAATACAGACAGAAACCAAAGTTGAAGATGCCAGAGATGTAGCTTGGTGACGTGCACAGTGGAGCAGCATGACACCATCAGGCCCAGTAGTTTCTGAATTTCGTGGGCTTTTTGCCTGGGTTGCATCATGAAGGAAGTTACTAGTGCTTTGATGCAGAGGAAGTGTTCCTTGGGTAAAAATGAACGCAGCATCCATGCATCGAGGACTGCTCCAAAGTAGTCTATATGCACTTGACAGGCTGTAGTATGGACTTTGACCAGTTGACCTGAATGCCCAGATCCTCGAGTAAACTCAGGACTGTCAAGACTTGCAAAGCTAACTCATTTTTTTTCTTCCTGCCAGTTGTCAAGGTACGGAAAAATGGTTAGCCCCTGCGCCTGAAGGTTAGCCACGATGACGGCCATGCATTTTGTAAATACACAGGGTGCAATTGCCAGTCCAAATGGCAGGACATTGTACTGGTAGACGTGACCTACCATAAACCTTAGAAACTGTCTGTGGTTGAGTTGGATTCCGATGTGGAAGTATGCATCTTGGAGATACAACATTGCGAACCATTCCTCCCTGTGGAGAAGAGGAAATATGCTCTGCAATATCACCATGCAAAACTTGCGCATGTCCACATGATGGTTCAGCCACCGTAGGCCCATGAATGGCCTTAGTCCCCCGTCTTTTGGGGACCTGGAAGTAGTGGGAGTAAAAATTCCACCACTGATCTGTCCACCGAACAGGCGATATCGTCCTGTTGTCCAAGACAGTCTGAACTTCTTCCCTCAGTAATGGGGATGCAGGCGTGTATTTGATAATGGTAGGGTCTCAAACTCTATGGCATAGCCCGTTTTGACTATGCGAAGGACCCAAACAGTCTGATGTTATGAAGGCATTACTTGCCAGCCTGATGTTGGAGGTGGTTAAGATGGTAGGTTGGAGGGAGGTCGATGGTAGTGAATCTTGGGCGAAGTGATTTGGTGGACTGACCTTGTGATCAAAGATGCTGTTTGTTAGAATCAGTGGGTTTAGGGTGTTGGCCCAGCAAGGCTCTAGACTTTTGGTTGAAAGGCTTCCTTCCAAAATGTTGGTAAGGCTTGCAGAAATCTCTCTTGTCCGTCTGCTTATAAAGGTACTGTCATCACCCATATTGGAGGTATTTGGAAGTGTATAGGTGTCGAAAATGTTTTTGCCATGGATTTTGATTTCTTGATGGACTCCATAGTGGAGTCTGTCATCCCACAGAAAAGACCTTTCCCATCAAAGGGCAAATTTTCCACTCTGTCTTTCATGTTGGGCTGCAGCACAGTGGAGTGCAGCCAGGCGTGCCTCCTCAAAGTAACAGCACCTGCCATGGTGCAGGACTCTGTCTCTGCCAAGTGTTTGGCATTGGATAACTGTTGTTGAGTGAGGAGTGTCACTTTGGCATGGATATCATTAAATTTAGCTAGGAACTCTTCCGGTAAGAGGTCGGCTTGCTCTTGGAAAAGATCATCCCAGAGGGAATGGGTATATTTGGCAAAGCAGGCAGTATAATTAGCAATATTCACCAACAGGCACAAAGTGGAGTAAACCTTATGTCCTAAGACATCTAATTTGCACCCCTCTTTATCCCCCTGGGGTAGAGTGTCACTTCTCAGATTTGGAGGAGGATGTACAATCCACCACAACTGAATTGGGGGAGGGATGCTTCAGGAGGAAATCATCTTCCTCTTCTTGGATTCTATATAAATTCTCCAGGTGTTTGGAGGTCGGGGCAGATGTTTGTAGGGTCTACCAAGCAGATTTAGCAGCCTTGGAAATACAGTAACTGGTAGCATAGGAAGGTGTACTGGTTGGGTGGAAACTGTGGAACTGAAAAAATTGTAGACAGGGTCCACATCTTGAGTCTGCTTTTTTCAGTTATAATCTGAGTGTCAAAGCCATTTTAGAGATCTGGCGACGGTATGAAGGCATCTCTTCATTTGGGGAAGTGTTATTGGAGAGTACCACCTTGAGAGCTGGTTCATCAAGATGTTCGCATGAACTAGAGGTAGAAGTTGTAGACGAATAAGAGTCATAGTCCTCCATGAGTATCACGGTACGTGGTCTAGAAGGGACAGGGACCTTCTTCTTAGATACCTTCTGAGTGGTGGAGGAAGTTCTGTCAAGGACTACAGTTTGAGTTGGTTGACTCTTCTGAGGTCAAGGGCGAGGCTCCTCCACAGTCTGAGTGAAGATGCAAGAGAGTAAAATAGGACAGTTTGGTACTATGACATTGCGGCTCTCCTCACGATCTGTGAGAAGAGCCTCTAGGGGGTTAGCGGGGAGAGCGGGCTTAGCCTGCTCTTCCCGCACATAAGCAGGGCGGCAGCCCTGGGCGGCCGGATTGGTCGCCCACACAACTGCCAGCTCCGTTATGGAGCCGGCGGGGGGCTGAGAGAATCAGGGGCCATGCAGCCCCAGGAAGCTCCAGCATGCCCTGTGTGAGCGCAGGGCATGCTGGAGAAATCCCCGAGCTGGGAAGCTGCTTTTCAGCCTCCCGGTCGTGGCTACTCACGATTTTAAAAACTGGGTTTGCGGGAGCGCTTGCTCCGCAAACCCAATTTAAGGGGAGGGATAGTTTGGCGGGTTAACCACCTGGAGGCCACCGGGCCTGCGAGCCCGGTGGTTCTCACAGTCAGGCGAAATCAGGCTAGGCTCCCCTAGCCCAATTTCGCCTGATCGTGGGAATAGCCTCATACTCTAAAATTGGAGGGGTAACCCGCGTCAATATCAAAGTCACAGAAGGAGTGGCAACAGGGTGACCTGAGTTGATGTTGAGACCAATGTCACCGTCAGAGCAGGTAGATCTGGAGGAGGAGTGACTTGAGTAGCCATGGGATCCATCAATGTCGACAACTGACACTAAGCCTTCCAAAGTTTGTAGTCTTAATAGTTTGACAGAAGTCCAGGGGAACGTAGGTGCTCTTGCATGCATCTCCGCAACCTCCTTCATGCATCGAACCCTGTTTGGAAACATAATCTCTGGCAGCCTTCCAGGCATATGGACTAGAGAGCTGCAGTGTTGAAAGCTGACCTACCACAGAATGGGGGGCTGAAAGGCTGAAGAAGTAGAAACGCCCTGCGTCTTCCGTACAGAGAAGATCACGTCTTCCTCCTCTGTGTTGAGACCGTGGCTCAAAAAAGCCATAAAACATTGAGCTTGACGGCATACTTTTGCTAGACTGTAGCAAGTCTAAAAGACGCTGGGTATCGGCCGGCCCTAAACTGGTTTCCATGTTGTCATCCTTGATGTCGATGCTGAAGGAAACTGGTGAAGGACACAAAGCCTGCTGTGCCGGGTGATCAGCCAGAGATGGCAATTGCTGCAGTGTCATAGCAGGCGAGAGAGAATGCTCTCGATGCTAAGCAGATGGAAGTTGTGGTCGGTACCATTCTCTATGTCAAAGTAAATGCCGAGGCTCGGTGTTGAGTTGAAGCTGATGGACAATCCCAGGCCACGACTTCTGGGGTTAACTTCTGGGGTTGCAGGGCATGACTGAGGTGTCACAGGTGCCGAGTGGAGTGTTGTTGGAGAAGGAGTAGTTCGGGATGCAGCGGACGCCTGTTCAGTGGCAGTCTGTGTACACTTCTCCCAATGCTTCTTGTACGGAGACACCTCTTCAGTATCAGAGTCCCGATGCTGGGACTTGTGCCTCTTATGATGAGAAGAATCTGAAGGCAGCTTTGACACTTTAAATGTGCCAGTGGTGGCTGCCAAGGAACCTCATGTTGAGGATTTAGACTGCTTGGCAGCAGTCCCCCAATGTCGACTCCAACACTATACCTGATGTTGAGGGCATGGGAGCGTTAACTGGAGATCTGGGCATCAGAGTGCTGGGGTGGAGCATGTCATCATAAAGGGCGGATCTTAGCTGTAGTGCTCTATTTTTTCTTGTTTGATGAGAGAAAGTTAAACAAAATTTCCAGGTGGAGGTGTTGTGTTCTTCCCCCAAACTAAATAGACACAAATCATGGCTGTATACTGAAGGGAATTTAGCGTTACAGCAAACACAGCACTTAAAAGTATTTTTCTTTTCCATAATGGGATTAAAAATGAGGGGAAAATACTCAAGTGTGTGAAGTAAAGTCCATTCCAAGTCCAATCCTAAGTCGTAACCGAATAAACTGTCAGTCCATTTCTTTTGCATCCATTGCAAAAGAAATGCAAGGTGACAATAAGGGAGGCAAAAAGAAAGTTTGAGGAACATTTAGCCAAAAGTATCAAGGGGAATAACAAAAACTTCTTTAAGTACATCAGAAGCAGGAAACCTGCCAGGGAGGTGGTTGGGCCATTAGACAATGAGGGAGTGAAAGGGATTATTAAGGAGGATATGGAGGTTGCAGAGAAACTGAATGAGTTCTTTGCATCTGTCTTCACGGCAGAGGATACTGAGCATATACCTGTTCCTGAACCAGGCTTTTTAGGGATGGAGGCTAGAGAGCTGAGTCAGATAGAAGTGACAAGGGATGATGTTCTAAACTGTCTGGAAAAACTGAAAGCTAACAAATCACCAGGGCTGGATGGCATCCATCCAAGAGTCCTCAAAGAACTCAAATGTGAAATTGCCGACCTTCTTGCTAAAATATTTAACTTATCCCTGAAATCGGGCTCTGTACCAGAGGACTGGAGAGTGGCAAATGTAACACCGATTTTCAAAAAGGGATCCAGGGGAGATCCGGGAAATTACAGGCCAGTTAGCCTAACATCCATTCCAGGCAAATTGATGGAAAGCATCCTCAAGGATAAAATTGTAAAGCACCTAGAAGAACAGGCCCTGATCGGAGTGAGCCAGCATGGCTTCCGCAAAGGTAAATCTTGCCTCACCAACCTTTTGGACTTCTTTTAGAGTGTCAACAAGTGTGTGGATCAAGGTGATCCAGTTGACATAGTCTACCTGGACTTCCAAAAAGCTTTTGACAAAGTTCCTCATCAAAGGCTCCTGAGGAAACTTAGCTGTGATGGGATAAAGGGACAAGTACATGTGTGGATTGCTAACTGGTTGAAAGACAGGAGAGTTGGAGAGTTTTCACAATGGAGGGAAGTAAGAAGTGGGGTCCCCCAGGGATCTGTACTGGTGCTTTTTAATGTATTCATAAATGATCTAGAAGCAGGGGTAAGCAGCGACATGGCCAGATTTGCAGATGATACCAAACTCTTCCGGGTAGTGAAATCTCAAACGGATTGTGAGCAGCTCCAAAAGGATCTCTCCAAACTGGGTGAGTGGGCGACAAAATGGCAAATGCAGTTCAATGTTAGCAAGTGTAAAGTGATGCACATTGGGATGAAAAACCCCAACTTCAAGTATATGCTGATGGGATCCGAGCTGTCGGTGACGGACCAGGAGAGGGATCTTGGGGTTGTGGTTGACAGCTCGTTGAAAGTGTCGACTCAATGTGCGGCAGCTGTGAAAAAGGCAAATTCCATGCTAGGGATCATTAGGAAGGGGATTGAAAATAAAACGGCTAACATTATAATGCCCTTATACAAAACTATGGTGCGACCACACTTGGAGTACTGCGTACAGTTCTGGTCACCACATCTTAAAAAGGACATTGTTGAACTGGAGAAGGTACAGAAAAGGGCAACCAAGATGATCAGGGGCCTAGAGCACCTTTCTTATGAGGCAAGACTACAATACCTGGGGCTTTTTAGTTTAGAAAAAAGACGACTGCGGGGAGACATGATAGAGGTCTATAAAATCATGCATGGTGTGGAGAAAGTGGAGAGAGAGAGATTCTTTTCCCTCTCACACAACACTAGAACCAGGGGTCACTCCATGAAATTGATTGCCAGAAGGTCTAGGACCAACAAACGGAAGTACCTTTTCACACAACGCGTGATCCACTTGTGGAACGCTCTGCCTCAGGATGTGGTGACAGCCAACAACCTAGATGGCTTTAAGAGGGGTTTGGATGACTTCATGGAGCAGAGGTCTATCAATGGCTACTAGTCGGAGGGCTGTAGGCCACCTCCTGCCTCAAGGGCAGGGTGCCTCTGAGTACCAGTTGCAGGGGAGTAATGGCAGGTGAGAGGGCATGCCCTCAACTCCTGACTGTAGGCTCCCAATGGCATCTGGTGGGCCACTGTGCGAAACAGGATGCTGGACTAGATGGGCCTTGGGCCTGATCCAGCAGGGCTGTTCTTATGTTCTTATCTTCATTTCGACTAAGTTGAGAATATTAAGAATAGTCTGGTCACGTACAAGTCGTGATATGTGAAAAACTAAATAAATTTTGTAAAAAAAATTAACAGAAAACTGTTCCGGTCTGAGGAGCTCACTGTCTAAAGTGCTGACACAATGGCGGCCAGAAAGGAACTGAGGAGAAAACGCTAGCCCGCCCACATTGAGGAAATGCACCATGTGCAAGGAGCAGGGCTAAGCACTTCGAGGAGCTAGTCAATTCTGCCCAAATGGTAGGTGCAGAACCCACTCTTATGAGTGTAACAGATCATGATACAGATCTATGGTTTGAAGTGGGTTTGCAAGTTGAGTTTGGAAGCAATTCTTGTTAGTACTAGAACAGGGCTATCTGGTTTGTGCATCACAATGAATTATGCCTATGCAAACCAGGAAATGGAAGATAGAATTTGCACATGAGACAGGAGGAAGATATGTCATGTGGGAGCTTGTGGCATGTTCCTGATCTTCCAAACCATGACTTGAAGTACCTGGAATGAGGTATTGGAATTAAGCCAACAAGGTCCACCAACTGCCTTTGAAAGCTGTCTTAGGGACAGCTGTGCTGGCAAGCGCTATCTTTTTTTAACTTATAATGTAATGTCCCTGCTGTTAAGCCAGTGGATGGAACAATGGGGACACTGAATTATAGCCAGAAAAAGATGGTAGCCATCAGCAGAGCTGTCAAAGAGTTCTCTGAGCTGCTGCTGTAGCAAGCCCCCACAAGGTTCAGGAAGGCTCACCTTGGCAATAGCAGCAACTTAGAGCATTTCTCTGCAGTCGCACTGGCAGCTGCTACCTTTTTTCATCAGGGCTTCAGGGGTTGGCCATGGGCCCTTTAATGGTCCTGTTCCTTTTGCCAGTGCCTAAGTCAGGAACATAGGAAGCTACCTTATACTAAGTCAGACAATGTATCCATTGTCAGTATTGTCTAGACTGACTGGCAGCGGCTCTCTAAGGTTTCAGACAGGAGTCTTTCTGAGCTCTACCTGGAGATGCCAGGCATTGAGCAGATGCTCTACCACTGAACTACGAACCCACGCCCTCAGGGGAATATCTTACAGTGGACTGTGCTCACATGCAATCACTCATCCAAATGTAAGCCAGAGCCTTTGCTTAGCAAAAGAAATAATTCATGCTTGCTACCACAAAACCAGCTCTCCTCACCTAATCAGTTGGTTGACCCCTGATGCTGGTCTTACTTGGTAGCATACAGAATTCTTGTGAGAACAAGTAAAGGATTTGCACACTTAGAATGATACACTGAGTGAGATCAAAATCATGCATATGTGTCTTGCATGGTTGGCGCTTACCATGGTAGCTCTACCACATGGAAAGCCATTTGTAGGAGTCAGCCACACAGTGAAACAAACATCACCCTGCTTCCACAATGTTTGCTCTAAAGTCTGGGAAGCAAGGCCCAAGGTAATGCATGACGCATTTTGTGGTCAGAGATACTGCTGTATGGTTACCTCCTTGTTAAAGGAAGGCAACAGAGGGAGTTCAGACTCTGGGACTGAACACCTATCTCCCAAATAAAACATATTACCCACTTGGCTTGCCTTCTCAGGGTAGATACATGTTGAAATATTATACAAAAGGGTTTGTTTTGTGCAGCTAAAACAGATTTTACCCACCTTATCAGAAACAAGAGGAAGACGCATGCTTTCCAGATGCTTGCCTTGCTTGCTGAAGACAAAATAGCTCTCTTTGGACTTGGGAATTATAAAATGTAGCTGAATCTCTTCTCCTAATATTGAAGATGAAAATGTAAATGCATGCAGGGTGGAGTCAGACATCTGTATACAAGGAAGAGAAAGAAATTGTAATCTAATAAGAAGGCAGCACAACAGCATAACATATGTTGGTTTGTGAGGATAGACTGTCAGTGCACTTTAAGGTATATAGGCAACAAAGATGATGAACTATTATCGGAAGTACTCTACCAGTTTAGGATTGCAGCTAAATTGGGCCCATTTTTTGACAGCTTTATTATTTGGAAGCTCTTAGGCATGGGGAGTTTGTCTTTCTAACTTCCTACATCAGACCCCTTGAAAACCTTCACAGTTTAGAACAAGGTGGCTGTTTTTCACATTGCTAGGGCAACAGTGGTTATAGTCACATATTTATAGAAACAGGATACGTTACTAGGATGCTCAGAAAGAAGAGGAGAATTACCCAGCTCTTTGGATTTGGAAAGCTTTGGGAACACTAATGGACAGACAGCCAAGGCAACAGGGCAAAGAACACCTTATTCACCTTGAACTACGAGGGTCTGTGCAAGTGAATGGGTGTGAATGATGGCAGAAGAATATACTTTATAGGTCAAGATTTTGGGGGGACTCCATAACACAATTCATCATACCCATGTCCTTTAAGAGCAGATCTACACTACAAAAATATACTGTTTTTATACCAGTAACAAGTATCGTTTCTTCCAAAGAATACTGGGCAACATCCAGATTAGTTAGTCATGTCTAAGCACCATTGAAATCAATGAGATAAGTTAGCTCTGACTAACTTAACTCATAGGAGTTTCAATAGGATTTAGTTATGATGAACTTAGTCTGGATGTTGCCCACTAGGAGTCTGATGAAGGCACTACGGTATAGAGAACCCTAGCCCCTCTTGCAGAATGACAGATCCTAGAGTTCCTAAGAGAGAAGGAATGACTGCTAAGACAGTTTAAGTCTGTCGTATAGACAAGCCTTATATGAAGCCCTGATAAACCACAAGTAATGCTTTGAAGGACCTACTGGAGCTGAAGGATTTATGTCCATATATTGATGGCACTGTTCACAGTGATGAAAAGTATTGTAAGCTGCATACTTCGTTAACATCATAGACACAGTGTCCCGTTTCCTGGGCTCCTCAGCTTTGATTTCCTTGCTTGGTTCTGTGGACAAGGGCAATGGAGATGTGAAATTCTGCTAATTAGTCCAACAGTGGCCAACATTCAGGGCTGCACAACGTAAAGTTGCGCAATGGCCTAAAGCAACATGCAGGCACTTCAATGGAAATGGCATAAAGCAAGTGTCTACACACTATTTTAGGTCATTGCACAACCTCCTGCCTCCACAATACCACTGGGTATTGTATAGCACTCCACTCTACAATACCACATTGCACAGAAGCCCCAGGAGGTCCCTAACACGGGTGTCCCACAGCACAGAATACTGGCCACTTAAAGTAAATACATAGCTCGATGGCCTTCTATACTATTTTAAAGGCAATAAAGTAAGAATAATAAAATACATTTTCACTTACGTTGTTTTATTCTTTGCAGCTGCTCTGTATACACTGGGCTCATAAGGATGTATTTAGGATCATGCACGCTGAGATCGAAAGACATTTTACTGACTGTTTCAACATCAGGCCATTGATCATTGCTCAACCTGGCAATTTCATTGTCCTCTGTATGATCTCAAAGAGCAAAATGTGGGAATAATAATTAAACTATTACAACTTAATATTTATATAGGTTTTTTTCTACATTCTCCAAGCACCCCCCCCCTCTCTCTCTCACACACACACACACCACATACGCACGTACACACACACTCTTACAATAACCATGCAAAGACATTAACTGACATCTGGACTAAAGCCACGCATGCCTAAAAAATACTGCAGGACCCTCTATATTTTTAGGAGTCAGAGTGGGTTACAAAGGAGATTTGTGAAAACCATTCCTTCCCATTACACGCGAAAACCATTTTTCAGTGTGTGCAAAGTTAGTCTGTATATCAGCCAGACAATATTTTTTTAAAAGACAAGTCAATATTATCCACATATCAAAGATGCATCCTGATGCTGGATGACAGTAGTTTGCTACCAGATTTCAGACAAAGAAAAGGAAGTGCCTCTTTGTGCATTATCATCATTAAATATATACTTACAAGATAGTGATGTCTGCTAGCTTAGATAGCTATAAAAGGGTTATAGACACATTAAACACATTAAAGGAGGATGAGTGTATCAATGGCTATTAGTCATGATGGCTATATGAAACCTCTGTGTTCAGAGGCAGTGCACCTCTGACAGCTAGATGCTGGAGCAAACAACAGGCCTGCTGTCACTTCATGCTCAGCCTGTAAACTTCTGGAGACATCTGAACACTCCAGCCACTATTTGAAAAATGGGAAGCATCCAGATTACTCGTGCACTAGTGTAAGTGCTGCTGTGCTAGAGAATAGACACAGCACATGGTCATTGAGTGAAGCAATTCATCTTTGTCCCAGATTAGTTCTGCACTAGTGCAACTTGTTGCAACTATCTCCTGCACAAACCCATAAATATCAGCAGGGGGAATTTCTTATGCAACTTGTACTCAGGTGGTTCCTCTAACAATAGCACAACATTGTGAAGCACCATGAGCTTCCACAAGAGCCATCGGAGATGCTACCCAACAGGTTGTTGGCATGATTCAACAAGTCTGTCTCCACATTCTTATAAAAAAAGAACAAAAGACAAAATAATTCAAACGTTTATTCTACTCTAACTGAAACAATAATAGCCATTTTATATCCTAGAATATTACTATACTACTATGCTTATAAAATCATATAATATACAAGTACATCTTTCAGCACTGTTGTACTGAGTCATACATTTCATACTATTCAATATACAGGAGAACCTCATTATTCGTGGGGGTTCCATTCCTTGCTTACTATCGCGGAGAATGGAACCGCATAATGAGGCATTATGACTATGAGGAAAGGAGGATTGGGTTCCAGGGTGGTGGGGGAAAGCCAGAAAACCGCCCCCAAACAGCAAAAAAACCCCTTTCTGCGGTATGCTCTGTGGGTCCCCCATGAGCCCAGGAATGCCCCTCAAGAACAAAATGCCTCCAAAACCCATTAAAAACCATGGGAGAAGAAAACAGGTGGTTTCTTTTTTTAAAGAAATGAGCCACAAAATGGTTCCTTTGGCCTTTTCAGTTGTGGCCCCCTCAGCTTTGGAACGCCCTCCTTCAAGAGCTTCACCATGCTTCCTCTCTCAGGGGTTGTTTTTTTTTTTAAATCATCTTTTTAAAGAGTCTTTTTAATGTTTCACCTGTTGCGTATATCTGGTAGGTTCTTTAGTTTTTATAATTCTTAGTTTTTAGCTTTAAGAATTTAAATTGGAATTTTAAAAGCGAATTATGATTGTGGTTTTAGAGCTTGGATTTTTAACTTGTTTAATTTGGTTAATTTTATTAGTATAATTTTATATGTAACTTGTTTTATAAATGTTGTGAGCTGCCCTGAGCAGTAATGTACTGGAGGAGAAATAACTTAACAAAATAAACAAAATAAACAAAATAAAAACATAAAGATTGTGGAATGTGCTCCCTACCGAAATATGATCCTCCCCATCTCTGACAATTTTTTAAAAAGCATTTGAAAACCTCTTCACCCAAGCTTTTTTCAGGTTTTAATCTGTGTTTGATTTTAAATTATCTAAATTGTTTTAAGTTTTTGTGTATGCTTTTAACTTGTTTTTATGTTATTGTTAACCACCCAGAGACGAAAGTTTGGGGCGGTGTACAAATCTGATAGATAGGTAGGTAGGTAGGTAGGTAGGTAGATAGATAGATAGATATCTCAAAACCAATCACTGTCAATTAAGACAGATCTTCAAATTATAATACAAAAACCTTATGGCAGGAGTTCTCAAATGTGGGTCCCCAGATGTTATTGGACTATGGCCTTTGGCCATTGTGGTTGGGAATGATGGGAGTTGTGGTCCAACAACACTTGGGGACCCAAGTTTGGGAACCCCTGCCTTATGGAAATTAAGTGCTTCTAAAGATATATGGGTTGATTTGAGAACAATTATCGTTGACATATGAAATAAACCATTGTCCAATAAATGAGTCTGATTGTGTTTGTCCAACAGATGCACTGTTTCTTCAGTCAATTTGTCCATAAATTAAATCCCATATTAGAGATGTGCAAATCGATTTGAGTGTAACTGATTTGAGCTCGAATCATGCTCAGCTTGAATCGAGTGATTCAAACTCAAATCAAATTGCCCTTAGAATAAAGGGCCTGACTTGAGCTTGAATCAAATTGATCCTGATTCGACCTTAAATCAATTTGACTGCCAATCTGGTGGGCTTTTCCCCCTTGCTGAATGCCACTGGCTTTCGATTGACTTGAGATCTCCTTGCCTCTTGGTTGGCTTGTTATCATACAAGTCAAGTGCTGTCATGGGCAATTGTTCCCCCATTGGCCAGGTGGAGGGAGGAGGAACAAAAAATGAGGTAATTTCAAAATGTCTTCAAGAGCCCTAAGTGTGCCCTTGAAGAGGATACAACAGGAGAGGAGAAAGGAGGGAGTCAAGGAAGGTTTGATTTTGTGATTTTCTTTTCTCAGCACTGAGTATCATACGCTGTGCTATTGCTGAGGCATTGTTCCCTGCAGTCCGTGTGTGGCGTTGGCACACATATGGCCACTGCTCATGTGCCACAGCCATTTGCATAGCCAGCATTTGTGTGATCAGCATGTGTGGCGACAAGTGCATGCTGATGCCACATGCAGGCTGCAGGGAACAGCTCCACAGCCACACGCAGCCTTTGGTAGAGTGAGCACTGCCGCCAGAAAGTGGCAAGGCGGAAGTGTAGCTGGTGAGGACTGTGTGCTTCTATGCAAAATTAAATGTAAAATTAAGGACTGTGTGCTTCTGTTCTGCAGTGTTTTTCAAGGCAGGGTTGCAAAATATGTGCACTCTGCTTGTTTGGGCCATGGGGAACAATGGGGAAATCAAAATGGGTAGGTTCTAGGGACACCAAAGTGAATGGGTGGTACAGCATGATGGGTTCTACCTACTACCCAACCCACAAAAGAAATGGCAAGTGGGCAATTTAATTTTTTTTAACCTTTTCCCCAAACCCCCTTAAGATCCGATGGGAGTTTGGGTGAAAGATTGGGGTGGGGGAATTAATCGCCTGCCTGGCCATTTCTTTTAGGGTTTGATGATAGGTATCATCCATCATACCCTACCATCCAGTCCACTTTGGTGTCCCTAGGACCTATCCATGGGGTGGTTCGAGTTCCCCATTGTTACCTATGGCCAAATCACTTGAATCTATTTGAATTGATTCATTGAAACAGCCAGCAATGGCTGCTGTTTTGACAAATCTATTCAATTATTTTGCGATTCATGCACATCTCTATCCCATATCCTCAGATGGTCCATTACTCACACCAGATTTCCCCCCACGAATGCTATGTGTATGTCTATAACAATGATGTTCCTAAATTGGTTTAACCATACTTACCCTTCTCTGAGGCAATCTGAAAGCTTCACAGAGAATATGTTAATTTCATATCCCACTACAAATAGTACAATAAGGATCAGTCCACTTGACTTACTTGTATTAATTTCTTCCTCATCATACACATCCACCTCTAGTAATCTGATCAGCATGCGAAACAGAATCCGTAGGAACTGCAAGTAAGAGCCAGTTTTCCCCACCTAAACAAAAGGGCATAATCATCTTAGAAAACAGTAGTATAAAAAGCAGGGTTGCATTATCAAAGAAGCAATTGTCTACTATAGTCTGCTATTGCGTCGTTTCAATATAGAACCTCTTCTAAATGGAAATGCAAAGTCAGGGGTTAGGGTACTCCAGAAATGTCTATGTGCTTCTTTAACAGTGGGCACCAACTACATATTAATAGGGTTCCAACATCCTATCTTGTTTTTTGAAGACCATTGTGCCTACCTTACCAATTCTATGAGCTTCTAAGCAGTAAAAATGGTGCATTACAGTTGTCTTTGGGATGTGGCTTTGTGCTGTGGGAAGCTATTTTGATTCAGTAACCATGTGCAAAAACAAGGTCATTATTCATACATTCACCTCCATGGCTCTTTCGTTCTTCCCATTTGCCTGCAAGTCAACCATCCCTTGCAACTTAATCCTCCTCAGTCCAAATTTATTTGTAGACAGAGTATTATTTAATCCTATTTTCAGAGGATCCTACATCAAGGGTTTGGAACAGATGACCTTCAAATATATCCCACATATCTAATTTCATTGTTAGCTATTTCTTTTGAGTCATTAAATGCCAGACTCAAACCCATCCCCTCTCAGTACAAATAAAAATAATGTCATTGACAAGGTTATTGATTTATCCACTCTTCTTCCTCTCACTGTCCAACAGTTATTAGTTATATATTTAAACAGTCGATATATAACTGATCAATTCACACAAATGTTCATTTTTAATCAAAATTATTAGAGTAGTTTTCCCCAGTAGACTTTAAAACCAGTTTTTAACATAAGAACAATCTCTCCAAATCAGGGCATTGAACCATTTGCAATGTCATCCTATAAAAGAATACAATGATAGCTATTTTAACTTGAGGAAAAATATTATTTTTAATCAGTTATCATTTTTTGAACAGTATCTAGATTAGTGTTGCGCTAGTGTACGGCTGCTAGTGGCGTAAAGATGTTACACTAAGGAAGTAACCTGTACTCCAGACTAGTTATTGAGTTTAGTGGAGGATGTTATACTAGCACAACACGGGACATTAGCTAATTGCACAGAATGTTGTACAATCTCACATGTCCCTGAAAAGGTTTTCCATTAGCAGTTCTGCAACATCGTGGAGTAGTACAAACCACTTAAAAGAACATATTTTTCTCACATTACCTAAGTATAACACTAACCTGGAACCTGCCCTTTGTGTTCAGAGGCTTGATTCTGGTTCAGGTTCAAGGCAAACAAGAAATCTAAAGTGTAATACAGACACCAGAACACATGTACAACATAACAGGGCTGTTATGAATTCTAAAATAACAGTTACCTATTCCTCCCTCACACTCTAAATTCTCAGGGGTACATGGCAATTATCAAGAGTTTACTTTGCTCTAAATTTTTTTACAGAGTTATTTTTATGCAAATCTATGTATTTTGAGCTTCTGAATAATAGAGGAATCAAGTACACCAGAACTTGCAAATGGTGTCTGCACACTGGTGAAAGATCAAAATTGGCTGAGAATCTGGCATGTAAAGAACTGAATGACCAATTGATGTGTTGACTGGGACCTTTCATGGCTGGAGATGTTTTCCTGATGGTCAAATCTCTCTCCAGCTTTTGAAAGGTGACACCCTCTAGCTAGGGAGGCACAAAGAGACTGTCTCAGGCCAATTTTGCAGTTCTGAATGGAGAGAAGCAAGCATATTGGATTTAGCTAGACTTCATTAAAACTAATATAAGGCACAGTCTTGGGGTGCTGAAACAGTAGCTCTCTGGGCAACTGATGCAGGATTGCCATTTCTGCTTCCTGTTTTTAGGAGTCTTCTTGCTTCTTGTAGGGCCTGGTTCTATATCTATTATATATTCTGAAGGATGTGTTTGTTTATGAGAAATAGAGGCTCTACACATGAGCAGTGTGTAGAGCCTGGGCAGGTTTGGTCGGGAGAGCAGGCTTAGCCTGCTCTCCCCGCAGACGATCACCCATGAAGCCCTGGGCAGGCAGATTGGCCGCCCACACGACTACCAGCTCCATCATGGAGCTGCTAGGGGCGGCAGGGTTAGGGGGCCACCTGGCCCCCGGAAGTCCCAGGATGCCGTGCACAAGTGTGCGAGGCATCCTGGGGAGATCCCCGATACTGGGAGGCTTGTTTAGCCTCCTAGGGATCTCCTCGCGGGTTGCTGCAGTGCAGAGCCGCGCCTTGACAACTCATGACCCCCAAAATGGGATTAGCAGAGTGCTCACTCTGCTAAGCTCATATAAGAGGAGGGCTACTTTGGCGGGCAAGCCAGCAGAGAACCACCGGGCACGCCCGCGAGCCCGGTGGTTCTCATGATGGGGGGAAACCGGGCTGGCCCAGTTTCCCCCCATTGTGAGAATAGCGCCATAAAGTCATACTTCCCAATGATACCAAATTTCACATACACAATCCTGCCACTGATGTTAGCCAAATGCACTACTTTTTACACTGGAATATGCTCAATGAAAGTTTAAATGCTTTTACTTTTATTTTTAAAAGAAATGTTGAATCATTTTAACTGTTTTTGTTAATGTTAACAATAACATTGTTAACAACAACATATAACATTGTTAACAATAACAATAACAACATTGTTAACAATAACAACAACATTGTCATTTTAACTCTTATCGTTCTCAACAGATTTTTAACGCTCAATAATCAGATCAATAATTCCAAAATGACACCATTCCCGAAAGAAGCAGAATATCTTTCTCAGAATCCAATTTATGACGACTCAAATTTACCATATATGATAATTATTCAAGAAAATACCAATGTTTGAAGTTTCAAACACATTTCAAACTGTTCTTTTACTTCCCTTTTGCAAGCCCATTAATACAAAAATTCCATAACATATTCAGGTAGCCCTTGAACAGCAGTTTTGCCCATTCTCAGGCCAACTCCCTGTACACTAATTTAATTATTGCAGGGCATAGTTTCACTTATTCATGATTTTCTATCCCCCTAAGCCATTCTTCTCGCTTCTCAGCTGATATGCAGGGAGGCCACTCTCCCCACACAGGCTGCTTTATCCACTTTTGCCATGAGAGTGGATTGTTTTTCTAAGGAACCCAACCCCATTTTCAAAGTTAAGTCAAGCACTCCAACACTGCAGTTACCATGAACATTATTCCCGCAGTATCAGAGGGCCTCCTGGATTTCATTTCTTAAACATTTCTAGCAGTGTAATCTATGCAAAATGACTTTGCCCTGTCAACAACAGGTCTCACCTACTAGTCTGCAAATAAAACAAGTATTACAAAGACACCATATGTTTGATCTAGGATCGTAAATAAACAACTAACTAACAAAGACACCACAAGTCTCCACCACTTTCTCCTCCAAAGGAAATGAAACTCTGTAGCACTAGTCACATACTTCTCATTGCTTGGGGGAAGTGGACATATTATACCTATAGGCAAGAATGTAGGATTTCAAAAGCTGCTTTCAGCTGTCATGGTTACTCAGCAGCAAAGTATAAGAAATCATCCCACACATTTATTGGCAATTATATTTGGTTTTTTTTAATTTAGGAAGCAATATCCTTTTTTTTAATTACCAAGGACATTTCCACCTACACATGGATTTCCAGATGATACCCAAAAGGCAACAGGCAGTTTATTAAGAGAAGAGAAGAGAAGCGATTAGAATTTGATATAAATTTGGGGATATATTTCTCCAGCAACTCAGACACAGCAGGAAGTAAAAGGACACGTTGTGAGGCACATTATAACTAAAGAACGAAATGCATGGTGCAAGACATAACCCAACATCAACAGCATTCTGGACTCCATGAAGATGCCAGCACAGTGATCACACCAGAAGTTATCCTGCTCTGCAGTACAGAATCCATGGCTAACTTATGCACTCACGGTGCACAGTCGACATTGATGTGGCACTGATAGGTTGTGCCTTATAGCACTACTGAAATTAAGTTAAACCATAGATTTGCTCCTGCTTTCCATTCTCTTCCGTGATTTGCAGGATTATAGAAGCATGTGAATATGGAAGCACAGAAGGAAAGCATTCCAAAGCATTTATATTCCCTTTTTAACCAAAGCTGCTTGCATTCTAACATGTATATTTATAGCCCCAAACCTCTGTGTTATTAGCCGCTTTGTCCTACCTCAGTGTCTTTGCATACTTGGTCTGCCATAGCAGCCCAAAGGAAGGCAGTTCTTTTACCTGTGGAGGTCCTGTCAGAAGTAGCCTCCGTGGATGAAAGCTCCTACTGCTGGTGGCTTCACCATGATTGCTGTAGTCTGCATGGTGTTGCCGGGCTGAGGTCCACTGCCTGTAGTACAAAGACTGTTCCTCAGTGGTCATGTCCTTGTGCAGCAAAGGTCTCAGTGAACTCACCCACGACACATCACCATGAGGCAAGAGAGAAGAGGAGAAAGGCTGTTGCCCACTTTTCTGTGGGCCTAGGAGGCAATAGGCAGCTTTAGACAAGATCACAATCCGAGGTAAGGACATCCGAAAGGCCTTGCATTCTTTCATAGGCTGGCTAGGCCATCGAAATGTCTGGCTTACAGAAGAGGATGCTGCTGACAATTTTGAAGTGGTACTGCTTGCTATCTGATTTCCTAGAGAGTCACATTCTTGCTTCAGGGTTTCCCCAGCAGTGAAGCCTTCATCAACTGAACTGTTGGCCACATTCTGAAAGTTAAGGGATGCTGCTGGCTTCTGAGACTTGTCTGTGGCACTGGAGGAACTCACGCCGTTTTCAGCTATAGAACCTGAAAAGAAAAGAGGGTGGAGGATGGTTTAAAAGGATGGATTCTATAGCAAACAACAATATTGGTCCTATAAGTTTTACATTCATACTGAGGAACATCCAAACTAGTTAGTCATGACTAAGCATCATGGAGATCAATGAGCCTCCGACTAGAGCAGCATCCTGAAAAGTATAGATGCTACCACTGCTAAAGCAGACTGGTAAAATGAAGAGCGGCCCTGGCTCATTGCAGGCTTTACTTCACCTGCCTTCTTCTTTCTGGGCTACATACAAAGAAAGGCAACTATTCACAGAGAGGACACAAGTCAGGAAAAATGATGTAAAGCTGGCCTAGCAAATAATATTTTTGGTATATTTTTTGACAATGATAAATTAGAAGAACATTTAAGCCTTCCACCTACATTCAAGGCTAGGTCTTGGAGTTCTGTTATTCTACATAAATAAGCAGATGTTCATTACTAATAATATCTTACAGTTACCCTCAAACAGCTGTCACCAAACTGGCAAAGGATATTCTATATTTAGACAGAAACCATAATGGTCATTTTGACAATCAAGCTTTTGCACTCCTTCTCCTTCCATCTTCATCCTCACTGTCCAACCTCAAAATTGACAATCTGGCTCATTTTTAAGTCAGACAATTGCTACTGTTTTCATTTGCCGTAATGTCATTCAAAACAAAACAAATAAGCCATATATTACTTGTTTCAATGCTTGCAAATCAGGGTTTTTGCTTATTATGTAGAATAAAAAGCTATAAGGAGCTAGCTCCTGGCATTTTGTTGTCCTCCACAGGACTTGCGTATTTTCTTTTCCAATTCCTCCTTTACAGAAACTTTCCCCTCCTACAACTCACGCCCTGTTCTTTTCTCTTCTCCTGCAAAAACTTCACTTCCTCCATAGACTCCTACTTGCTTAGCAGCTACCGGTAGTACCTCAGAATCCCCTAAAGCCCAAAGTCTCATATCAAGATCACTCACTGAAAAGGACATCGCTGAACAGCAAAATGAACCACCAACCTGAGGTTCCAGTCACAGCACTGCTGTTACTCTGGGGCCTCTCCAAGTCAATCAGCAGCTCATCAGCATCATTCTCGCCAACACTAGCCTTCTCCTGCTCCTTCTCGCTAAGGTCAAGAGCCACAATGGGCCCTCGGATTGCCTCCCTTGAAACATAGCAGCATGCCAGGCCCACTTCTTGTTCTAAGGCCGTGCGAGTTAAATAGCTTGAGTCAATCAGCCGGAGATCACAATACTTCAAGGACCTAGAAAATCAATAAACCCATGTTTTGAAAAAGGATTTGCCTTCTCTGCCATTTCAAATGTGAACTGCTTATCTTTGCTCTTCCGTGGAGTTACAAAATAGTTAGGACTGGCTTACCTGTAACAGAGAAAGGACTTTGATAGAATAGAGGGACAGATATAGGGATCTCTCAATTATCACCAAATCCTGTAGCATCATGTAATATGCATCACTTTCAAAATTAAATGTCAGAAAAACTGGATGGAAGGTGGAGCAGAATGCAAGGCAGAGTGAATCCCCAAAATAATAATGGAATGGGGAAATAAGCCAAACTGGTATAAAACGGGTAAGCATTTATAGTGTAGATATGCTCTTCTCCTTCCTACAGATGGTATCCATTTTAGGTACAATTTGAAGGCTTTCTACATATCTAATAGAGGTGTGCACAAAACAGATTTTGTGTTCAAAACAAAACACAAAATGCTCAAAATAGCAATAGCACTTACATTTATATACCGCTCTATAGCCGGAGCTCTCTAAGCGGTTTACAATGATTTTAGCATATTGCCCCCAACATTCTGGGTACTCATTTTACCGACCTCGGAAGGATGGAAGGCTGAGTAAACCTTGAGCCCCTGGTCAGGATCGAACTTGTAACCTTCTGGTTACAGGGCGGCAGTTTTACCACTGCACCACCAGGGGCTCTTTTCATGTTTCATGAAAATGTTTCATGTTTTGTTTTGAGCACCATTTTAATGGGAGAGTTGGTCTACTAATTGGGGTGGGTGGGTAGACCAATCCTCCGAGGCAAGACAACAGACGAAGTCTGGAGCAGAGGCGTGGTCTACCCACCCCATGTGGCAGATAGACCTCCACTCTGGACTTGGTGTGTCAGCCTGCCATGGACTGGTCTGCCACGTGAGGGAGGTAGACCAGCCTCCGCTCCATACTGTGCACATTGGCCTGTATTGGAGGACTGGTTTACCTGCCAACCCAATTGGTAGACCAGCTCTCCCCAGAAAAACAGCCCTCCAAAATGGTGCCTGAAACACACAATATGATTAAAGCTTGAAATGGGGTAGTTTTGTTTCTAGCTCAAAACAGGCCCTTTATTTTAAGGGCAATTCAAATAGTTTCGAACCTAAATCAATTTGCACATCTCTAATATCTAATCCATGCTGCTCATTCCCTCTCACATAATTCATTTCCCTTTAAACATGCTGGTGCTGAGACCTAGGCAAACATCCTCTTGAGGATGCTCCAGCAGCCTTGGAACACCCACAAACCAGACTCATCCAAGTTCCAGCTCCCTGGAATGAAAAGATGCAATCCCTATCTTGAACAACAGCATAATGCAAGGTTTTTTTCTCCCGTTTTACTCCAGTGTTTGCACTAGTATCAGGCAAGTCATGTGGGTGCAGAGCTCTGTGAAGCACTGCTTGCATCTTCAATGGGATTCTGCGGAAAGAACTACAGAACTGGAGGGTGATGGCATCCATGGCCAATGGGATCATGACTTAGATCTTGCCCATACAAGAATTGTTGCTACAAACGGAGGTGGGAACTGTGGAGTGTGATGGCAGTGCAGGTGCCTCCTTGCCTTTGTGTGGTACATATTGTGCAAGCTTGTTCTTGAAGAGTTCTTCAGCTTCTGAAGCTATGAGCAAGAATAAAATGAAGTTCACCATTACCATTCAGGACCTGGAGGATTTAAGTCTGCAAGGAGACTCCACCTTGATGATAAAGTCCCCATTGGTGCTTCTGGGGGGAAACATAATTTGTGCTCCTAAGATTGGACAGAGCAACAGGTATTTTGGGATTTTCTTCTTCCAACTTGACTCTGTATAATTTTTCATGCTCATTGACAAGCTAGAGAATTGCTTCCTTTCTTGGGGTTATTCCCAATTGTAATTTCTCAGATATTAACCAGTGGCACAATCTCTGGCACTGAGGTTGGGAATGACAAAATCCATGATAGTTACTGTGATCCTTTTGGAGCAGTTCTTTTTGTATTGCCTTCTCTGTGCCTGGCCAGGTGAATTTTCCATGTTGGGACTTTAGTAAATGGATAACAGAAGCAGATAGAATCCCCTCTCCAACTTTGGGGATGGAGGGAAGCAACGGCTGCGATGAGCCTGCAATTAGATTACAGCTCTGTTTCCTTATTCTGTCCAGAGAACTGGGATACAACAGAGATACAGGAGGACCTCGTTATCCATGTGGGTTCCGTTCTCGGCTACAACTGTGGATAATGGAACTGTGGATAATGGGGCATTGAGGCTATGTGAAATGGGGGTTAGGTTCCCAGAGGCTAAAAAAAAAGTGCTTTAAAAGACTGAAAAAGGCAGAAATAATAGAAATAAAGTGCCATACTGTGCTCTGTGGGTCTCCAGCTGCCCAACAATGACCCCAACCCACAATTTCATCAATTTGCCGCAAAAAATAATGGGGGAGAATGTTTGAGCACCAAAATGGCTCCTTTAAAGAAAAATGGTAGCTGGAAAGGACCTCGGTGGTCATTTCTGGGCACCTAGGAACCATGGATACACAGATTTAAACCCCCTTTTAACTGCGTATACCAAGGTCAGGTCTCCATTGCCTGACCACGGATACATGAAACTGCATGTGTCGGGACCACGTGTAACAAGGTCCACCTGTAAGCAGAATGTTGTGAGGTTCTGTTGGAGGATGAGTTCAACTAAAAGGTTGCAGCCTCACTTGGAGAGAGGACTGCTCTGGGCATCATGAAAAACCCTTGTATTACAGACAAAAAAATGTGTTCTTAGAATCTTGAGCAATGAATCCTTGAT
Organism: Hemicordylus capensis; assembly: GCF_027244095.1. NCBI lineage: Eukaryota > Metazoa > Chordata > Lepidosauria > Squamata > Cordylidae > Hemicordylus > Hemicordylus capensis. The sequence continues at coordinate 245,067,374 of NC_069660.1, read as the reverse complement.
CTAAATATTTTTTTCAGTCATCAGCACCACCTTTTACTAGTGTTTGTGTATTTTTCTCTAATCACAGAGGCATTAACAGTGGGACTTAAAGTGGAAATCAAGTAGTCATTTTAAGAAGCTTTTAAAATAATATTTGCACTATTGATTAATTCAGAGCATACCTAGGAAACGTTTCCCCTAGTGGGTCTTTGCCAGTTAACACAACAATACAGGGTAGACCTTCTAAATCCTGGTAAGTATGAGGAAACCAGTCCTCTCGTTCATTTCCTCTCCATGCCTGTGAGAAAAGAGCACAAAAAGAGTTTGGAACCTTGCTTTGCAATGTCATCCTCATTCATTCTTTATCCTAAAAACACTCCTTGTACAGGTACCCAAATTGAGTGTGGCTAGAAATGAGGGTTCTGCTGCGTATTCCTCTTTTCCCTGCCGTGAGTTTGGTTTCCAAACCAAATTAGTGCAGTCCAATGGGAAGGATAACAGACTTTGATCTGGATCCAGGTAGTCATCTGGATCTGGGGACATTTTTCTCATGTCATTGTTCCACTATGTAAGAAAGCCATCCCTTAAGTAGAAGGGGCTTTCCATTAGCGGACAGTCATCTTTGAATTAATGCCACTGGAAATAAAAAGTATCTGTCCCGACAAGAAAGAAAATTATAAATTCTATCTACAATAGAGGCTAAATAATAGGACTGGCTTTTTAAAAAAGACAATAGCTTAAAGTATTGCAAACTTGTTGAACCCCACCGTCCTCCATCACTCAGAACATAATGAAAACAACAACTTTATTTAGTGGCCCACCTATAACAGTTGTTCTCTGGGCAGTTCACAAAATGAACTGTTACACCTGCAGAATGCTGGAACCAAGTGTTCTACCCCAAGAACAAAAAGAGTGAGAGCAAACTATGACAGTTTTGACAAATGGAACATTTCTTGCTTCTGTAAAATAAATGAACAACATGCATTGACCAAATTGTATACAGTATTTGATTTTACAATGGCATGTTCCCACTTTCTATTCTATTTGCCATTCACAAGTGGCAAATTATAAAAGTTGTTCTTAGCTTCACTTGTGAAAAGTTTCTCACTTTATCAAATCAAAGGGTATTGGGCCTATCTCAGAGGGTTGTTGTGAGGTTAAAAAAATAACCATGTACACCACTCTGGACTCCTTGGAAGAAGAGCAAGACATAAATGTAAAAATGAATGAATGAACGAACAAAATAGTTAAGTGGTAGAGCATCTGTTTGTAAGCAGAAAGTCCCAGGTTCAATCCCTGGTGTCTCCAAGTAGGGCTGGGAAAGATTCCTGCCTAAACCATGGAGAGCTGCTGCCCATCAGTGTAGACAATACTGAGCTAGATGGACCAATGGTCTGACTCATATAAAGTGAAGCCCTGTGTAAAGCTACTGTGGCATAGCCCAAGAAAACGGCTTAGGCGAGCCAAGATAACCATCAGGAAACCTCAAACAAATACATATAGCAGAGGAAACCAATGAGTTGGAGAATTCTCGGGATCTATTCCTAATAACTCACAGAAAACATATTAAGAAGATAATGGGAAAGGATGGTTGCCATGATATTTGTTCACCTGGAGATTAATCTGGAAAGCAATCAGAGTCATCAGCTCAATTAAAAACACAGGTCTTTCCCTAGAAATGTGAGATTACGGTGTTTTCTCTCAGAAAAAAGATTAAAAGAGGAGACTACTGAGACTCCTACTAGCCAGTGCCAACCATTTACCCAAAATGATAGTAATGAAAGAAGCCAGTTAGGATTACTTTGAGAGAGAGAAATAGTAATCAATAGCTACACAATGATATTTGACATTTGGATGATTGGCAAAAGTCATATCTTTAAAATTTTTGAACTACTGGCTGACAGGTCTCACAGTGTAACTTGGGCAGTTCTGACGTACCTGAACTGCTGCAGGCATCTAAGACACACACTTGCATTATTGCAGAACAAGACTGCTACAACTTAAGAGTTGCATGTTCATACATTGTGACAGACTTGCATTATTCCCAATGCAAGTCCTGTCACAACATGCAATTTTACAACAGGAATTAGTAGTGGAACAGCCCAACTGCACAGCAAAGCAGGCGTGTGCTTTAGATACAGCAGCATGGGCGGTTCAGAACTGCCCGCATCACACTGTGGGACATGTCAGTCATTATATTTATTCTTCATATTCGCACCATATTAAGAATCCAGATGTTCTGTTCTACGTTGTGTGTGGTGTTTTTTAAAAAGAAAAGTTCATTCTTGCAATGGAAATGGAAATAAAAGTTGCCATTAATTATTATTATTATTATTTCGATTTCTATACCGCCCTTCCAAAAATAGCTCAGGGCAGTTTACAAAGAGAAACAAAAAATAAATAAGATGGCTCACTGTCCCCAAAGGGCTCACATTCTAAAACAAAACATAAGATAGACACCAGCAACAGTCACTGGAAGTACTGTGCTGGGGGTGGATAGGGCCAGTTACTCTCCCCCTGCTAAATAAAGAGAATCACCATGGTAAATGGTGCCTCTTTGCCCAATTACAATTTTTAAAACATACGATGTAGAATATTTTGCATCTAGTAAACCATTCAGTACTGTATCATCAAGAATGCTCTTCCAAGAAGAAGTTTCAAATTAGCAGGGGGAGAGTAACTGGCTCTATCCACCCTCAGCACAGTACCTCCAGTGACTGTTGCTGGTGTCTATCTTATTTTTCTTTTTAGATTGTGAGCCCTTTGGGGACAGGGATCCATCTTATTTATTTGTTATTTCTCTGTGTAAACCACCCTGAGCCATTTTTGGAAGGGCGGTATAGAAATCGATCGATTGATTGAGTGATTAATTAATTAATTAATTAAGGAGTGGATCTGTGATCTATATGCTTTCCCTCTTCCATGATTCTGTGGTAAAAAGAGTGATGGATCTATACATTTGGTATATAATTAAGCGAGGAAGAAGCAAATGGCAAACTGCAGCATTTGGCACAAAGGAAAAGAGAATCCAATGCTAAACCTCATCTCGGAGATACCTCTTGAGGTACCTGAGATCTCCAACAGTTGTCAATTATAGCTAGACCAATCATATTTAACCTGACCATCTGAACCAAGAGGATAATGTGTATTTTTAAATGAAAAACCAAAGAGCCTTAAAAAACCAGTGGCATAGCCATTAAAAAGTGCTGTTTTAGAGAAAGAGTAATACTCTTCGAAGAGAACTTAGCTTAACAAAAAGGCCTCTTGAACATGTGTGCACAGTATGGAAGAAACCTCTAATGACAGTTTTCCCTCAATTCTTTCCTCATCTCCATCTGCCATTTTCTCTCTGTCGCCCCACACCCCTCATACATATGCTGTGCATTATGAGTCATTTCTTTTGAGGCAAAATAATAGTTCTGAAAATGGAACACTTAGCAATAGATCAATGAGTCAATATGTTGCTGTGCTTTTTAGAAATTTCCACTGTGAAGAGACCTATGACTAATTCCTTTCTCAGGGCTAGGGGCAGAGCTCATCTATTAGAGATCTACTTCCCTTCTCCACTCAATCAACCTGCAGCCTTCTGTACCCTCCATGCAGCATGTATTTGAAAGCAATACAAAACTGGAACAAGCCCACTCGGAAAAATTCACTTAGTTCCTTACACAATAGGAGATAGCAAGCTTAGATTATCCTGCTCCATGGAGTCTGCTCAGATGCATGAAATAAAATATAAAACACCCTGAAGGACACATATATAATGTAAGATTATTTCAAGAGGAGGCTTGTACATCACTTGAGACAGAAATGAGAGGGAAGGAAGTGAATAGAGGTTTTGGCTTAGCAAATTGTGCAAAAGCTCAGATACAATGTGCTAACTTCAGGGGACCCAAGCTATGCTTTCTCCACTAGTCATAAACTGACAGTTCTTACAGGGTCCATCCTACCTACCTTGTTCATTCTCATAATTAGTAAACATACTATTTTGTTCCTCAGTGCATGCAGTTGTTAACAAAAGTTGTTTCATATAGCAACTCATTCTGAAAAGAAATAGGTTTATTTTTAATGTGTACAAAGAGTCTAATCCTATGAATGTCTGCAAAAGACTAGGGATGTGCCATAGCTCAGTGGTACAGCATCTGCTTAATATGCAGAAGTTCAACCCCTGGCATCTGGGCTGCAAACTTTGCCTGAAACCTCAGAGTCACTGCCAACTGGAGCAGATGATACTGAGCTAGATGGGTCAATGGTCTGAGTTGGTATAGAGCAGCTAGCTTCCTATGTACTGTCACTACACTAGTACTTGAACCAATGAAAGCTAGTCAGTAACTTATTCCCGGTCAGTACATTGTGGCCTGTTTAGGCCATAGGCCTTGTCACTTTTTTGCGTTTTCAAGCTAACACTCAGAGCCAGCGTGGTGTAGTGGCTAGAGTGCTGGACTAGGACCGGGAGACCCAAGTTCAAATTTCCATTCAGCCATGATACTAGCTGGGTGACTCTGGGCCAGTCACTTCTCTCTCAGTGTAACCTACTTCACAGGGTTGTTGTGAGGACAAACCTAAGTACCACGCTGGGCTCCTTGGAGGAAGAGCGGAATGTAAAAAAACAAAATATATTGTGGTTTTGATAAGGTGGAGGAGTGAAGGGTCCTTGACTTTGTCAACATATGCAAGTTTATAGACAACACTGTCTCTCCTCTATCATATCCCCACCATTCTCCCCTCTCTGGCCATATTATTAACTTCTGTAAGACTTTCCACAATGGATCTTTGCTGGCACATCTGTACTAGTTTTAGAAGCTGCTATGTTCTAAAAAAAAAAAAAATCCAGGATGTCTTGCTAGCAAAACCATATTTCTACATTAGCTCAAAGGCACTTGAACATTTTTTACTCTGCACAGAAGGCTGTAGGATTCAGGCCAACAATCGTTGATGATTTTTTAGACATAACATGATATGAGGAGAGGTCATATTTCAGTGGCAAAGCAGATGCTTCGCGTGCTGAGAGTTCCAAGTTCAATTCCTGACATCTTCATGGAGTGTGGAGAAGGACCCCAGTCGGAAACCCTAGAGAGTCACTGTCTCTCTATGTAGACAATAAATGAGCTAGCTGAACTAATGACTCTATAAGGCAGATGCCTTCCTATGTTTCTAGGCCTGTAAAGCTTTTTTTTCTTTTTCTTTTGGCATTCTGAAGAGCACTATAAAGTATGGCTACAATAGCAATGTTTCTGAACACGAGAGGTTTGGAAAAATGTAGCATTCCTGCACATGTTCTATGTCCCTTTCTCATGTAAATTTAAGTACAGAAGTAAATGAACGAACAAGTACATGCTCACGTGCAAACCCACAATATCTGTGCAATGTTCATACATAAACAGTCTTTGACTAAAGCTAACCTTTAATCGCTTCACAAAGTGCTTGGCAACAATGAGTTCTGAAGCTGGGTTCCCCAAGATGATCTCAAAACGATATTGGAGACCTAGTTTATTTCGTGCTTCTTGCAGCCTCTCTTTTGCCAGCATTGCCAGTTGCACGGAGGGAATCCTGATAACAAGCATGTGGCCGCGACCATTCTTATCCTTGCCAGGTGCCGTGATAATATCATCCACTATGCTGAGAGTTTCCGGTGTGCTGTGGTCTCTGAGTGAAACCATCGTGGTGAGAGCCATCAAGGCTTCCAAATACTGCTGAATAAGCAGATAGCAGCGAATCACCATGCTGTGCAGCCTGGGGTACCTTGAAAGGAATGCAGCTTTGTTTTAGTCAGTATATGCTGGTCTGAACTTAGATCTAACACCACCAGACAACAAAGATAAGGAAGACAGATTTGTTTGTGTGTTTGTTTGATAAGCCACCTGACTCCAAAGGCTCCAGGCAGTTCACAGAAACTAAGACAAACAAAACCAACTATTAAAATAGGAATTAAATTTTTAAAAAACATTCAGAGATTACTAAAAGCCTGGCTAAAAGAATGTGTCTTAAGGGCTCTTTTGAAGGCTGGTAAAGATGTTAAACCACAATGTAGAGTGAATCTGGGGGTCCCCAAAAGTGGCTCCCATTTTTAATGAAATGATTTTCTGGACAAGCATTGTATACATTTGGGTCTGTATGATAGCAGAAATACAGCACTCAGAATCCAACCCTGGTATATACAATTCCAGTGTCGAAACATATTAAAACAAAAGTTGACAATACCATTTGGGGCACCTGAATGACAGCACTCTTTTCTTCACATGACAATTACAACTATAAACTAATACCTGGATTCCATAAATCAAATACTGCTAAGTTAGCCTCCACTGACGGAAAGACAGCATGAAACACAGTACTATCAATAGGAAGGAGAACTGGCACAAGATATTCTTTTTGTGTTTTAACAGCTCCCTTGAAAACTGGCTGCTTCAATCACTATGATGGTGTAGTCCTCACAGGATGAAAATACTATATCTGTGAAGACTGATAGATTCAAGCTACCATTGTGAATATTGCAGCTATCACCTATCTATATATTTCTCCTGGGTGTGCCATGGAATGTGCGTCCCGGCAGCCCAACTGATTGGCTGGGCTGCGGAGGCACCTGATTGGCTGGCACACCCAGGAGAGAGGAGAATTGGCTGCTGGCGGGCCCGGCCTGGCGACGGGTGGTGGCTGCGGGCCCAGCCGTGGCGAAGTGGCGGCGGGCCCAGCGGAGGGCCAAGGCGGTGAGGCGGCAGCGGGCCAAGGCCCAAGGCGGTGAGGAGGTGGCGGCGGGCCCCGATACTGGGACAGAAGGTGGGGGTGGGGGGAGATGTGGCCGGCCCCAAAGAGGCTGGCCACAAAGACTGACAAGCAGTGGGCCCAGCAGGCTACAGAGGCGGCACTTGGTGTGGTGGGCCCGGCCGCAAAGGCAGCACTCGGACCGGTGCCGGACCAGGCCGCGGAGGCGCTGGGCCCGGCCGCATTGGCAGCTTTCAGCCAGGAGGCGCCGGTACCGCCCGCCAAGGCCAGGAGCCTGTGGGAGAGAACTGGGTGGTGGGACTTTCCTGTTCGCCACCCGGGAGGAGGAGCAGTGGTGGCCCAGTAGGTAGAGCTTTTAAAAATGCAGGGGGAGGAGAGAGGGTGGGAGGGCAAGAGAGAGTGGGGGGAGGGCAAGGGGGAGGGCAAGAGAGCATGGGGGAGGGAGAAGGCAGGAAAGAGGAGCAGGGGGAGGGGAGGAGAGACTGGGGCAGGAGGGTGAGAGGGAGGGGAGGGTGAGAGAGAGGGATGGGAGGGAGGGCAAGAGGGAGTGGGGAGGGAGGGGAGGGGAAGAGGGGCAAGAGTGTTGGGTAGAAGGGAGGGAGGGAGAGTGGGGCAGGAGGGAGAAAGGAACAGCCAGCCCCAAAGAATGCACAGATGCTCTGTGCGGGTTGGCTAGTCTATATATATATAATTCTCCTGGGTGTGACTTGGAATGTATGTCGTAGCACCAGCTGACTGGCTGGGTGGCAGACGCGCCTGATTGGTTGAGGTGTACCCAGGAGGATTGGTCGCCATGGTGGCGGGCCCGGCCGTGGAGGCCAGAGGCGGCGGTGGGCCCGGCCATGGAGGCAAGGCCCAGGAGGGGGGAAAGAAGGTGGGGGGGCAGAAGTGGAGGTGGGGAGGAGAGGTGACTGGGCCCGGAAGCGGAGACTGGGGCAGAAGGTGGGGGTGGGGAAGAGGTAACCGCTGGCCCAAAGAGCACACAGATGCTCTGTGTGGGGTTGGCTAGTTTCCAATAAGACAATTAGCTCAAAATGATTGAATGCTCCTCCATACAAACATTCCCTCCACACAGAAAATTAGATGTTAGAAATGTGGGTTGCAGCCTAGCTTTCCCCCAATATGTTGGCTTCACATCTTCAGGGATTTTGTGGGGAGGGAAAGGGTGCAGAAAATTGTAGGGCTCCTAACTCAAGTCTGAAGTGGTACGGAGACACAGATTTATCACCTCAGTGAGAATTAGGCCTCTATTAGCTCCCCCAACTGTGCAGAACAGTTAAATTTTATCTTACCTATGCACACAGGAACTGATGCTTGTATAACTGTGCCACTGTATATTTATTCGAATCTGCATTTTAATCTTTATTTAAGTGCCCTGAATGAAGGGGGAGCAGTATATAATTAACACTGATAGAGAAGAACAATTGAGGGAGGGGATGGAATAACATCCAAACTGGCCTCCAAATATAGAAAAATGATAAAATAACGATTTGTTAAAATAGCCAAGTTGCTGAGATAATGGTCCAGGCCTGGATACCTTAAGGACCACCTGCTCCCAAGGGTTTCTGTCCATTCAACAAATTCATCAGGGGGGTCTTTGCTCCATCTGCTGATGTTGAGAGAGGCTAAATTATTGTGCTCGCAGGACAGGGCCTTCTCTGTTGTCGCCTCCAGACTCTGGAATGCTCTCCCAGTGAATGTCCGCTCTTTGACATCTGTGGCTGCTTTTGAAATACAACTAAAGACCTTTTTATTTGTCCAGGCTTTTACCCCTTAGGGGTTACCAGCTCGCCTGCTTCTGTTTGTCTTTTTATGGTGGGGTTTTTTTTTTTGTGTTTGTTTTTTGTTTTGCTCTTTTATCATTTTTTACTGTTCAATTGATTTTATGGTTTTAAATGTTATTTTTATGGAGGTTTAACTTTTGTAAACCACCCTGGGATGCCTTATGAAAGGTGGTATAAAACCTGAACAATAAATAAATAAAAAATTAGTAGGAGGGGTAAAAAATTCAATCCTAGGACTTGTGTTTGATTTAATTTGCACAAGAACATTACAGCTTTATACATTCGTATCCTTGTAAAGAGGGTTTAGAGTTTTAAGTTGGAAGTCTTCTAATTTTGCCACTAGATACTCAAATTCTCTGATAGGAATACACTAAAGAAATACAGAAATGTAAGAAGATCTGGAATATATATTCATCTGAGCAAGGAAAGAAGAACAGACACTAGTCTTTGTTCCTAGGGGCTAGAAAAAAGTATTTGACAGAACAGGAAGGAACACCTTTCATTAGTCTATTTATTTATTTCTCAAATTTGTAGACTGCCCCAAACTTCTGTCTCTGAGCAGTTTACAACCCGCTGGAGTGGTTGCAGGATGAAGGGAACCTATTTTCATCTTTGGTGGACCTATCTTAGGGTCTCATCCTTTTGGACAGAAGTATTAATGGAGATGTGCAGGATTACAAACCAGAAAACAAGATTATTCCCCCAGCTAGCATAAGTAAATGTATTTTCTAGAGTCAGCATAGATGGACATCAAAAAATTAATTGTGTTTAAGGTAACTGCTGCCAGGCTAGCTACGGTTTGCTAACATTGGAAAAAGCAAACCATGTCGATGGACATCTGGTACAAGAACCTATGGCATATTGTACATTACAGCTAACCCATATTATTCAATCCCATTCAAATCAGACTACAAATAATTCTTTTTGTGTAATTTGGTCAGATTTTTTACTTTAAACTAATCAAGAAAATTATGTTGTTTTCCTATCTCAGACAATATTAGAATGTGGATGGATTGATGAATCGGGGTTTGTCATATTATGTTTTGCTGTTTGTGTTTGGATCAATATTGTTTAGCATTGTAAATTTGTTTTAATAAAGTTTAAAAAACAAAACATGAAACAAATTAAAATAAAACCTTAAAACAATTTAAAACCACAGTCAAATTAAAAAGCTTGGGTGAAAAAAATGAGTCTTTAGAAACTTTAAAAAAGTTGTTAGAGATGGGGATGCTCTTATTTCAGAACTGAGCGCAATCCAGAGTCTCAGGAACACAACAGAGAAGGCCAGTTCCTGTGTAGCTCCCTCCCAGATGACCTGGTGGCAAGTGCCAACGAACCCCTTGGATGACCTCAATGGGTGGGGGGTGGGCGCTCATGGTGAAGAAGACGTTCTCTTAAATACCCAAGGCCTAAGCTGTTCAAGGCTTTATAATATGATCTCTCCAAGATCTCCCAGAGAGCAACCTGGCTGTGACATTTTTTACCAACTGCAGTTTCTGGACTATATCTCATACTGAGAGAATGTAGTGCTTGTATTTATGACTCTTTAGAGGGATCTAATGATTTGGTTTAGATTTTTCACAAGTGACTGATTGGTTGATTTCTAAGATCAAAAGAAATCATATTGAGACCTGTTTATAGGTGGTATATAAATGTGCCAAATATATAAATAAAGATCATATTCAGACCATTCCTTTCCTAGTCACTGACCACATGCATTTTCTAAGAAAAATTTTATGACACATACACACATGCATCCTTCTTAAATTACAGGATACATATTTTTCAGTCTTTTAACTGAAACAGGTGCAATGTAATACTTCTGGGAAATATTAAAAGCGGCGGCTACCACTACTACTACTACTACTATTTAAATACCGCTTTTCAACGAAAGTTCTCAAAGCAGTTTAAAGTTGTGCCGTCGAGTCGGTGGCAACTCCTGGCGACCACAGAGCCCTGTAGTTATCTTTGGTAGAATACAAGAGGGGTTTACCATTGCCATCTCCCGCGCAGTATGAGATTATGCCTTTCAACATCTTCCTATATCGCTTTCAACATCTTCCTATTATGCCTTTCAACATCTGCCCAATATATGTGTTTCCCATAGTCTGGGAAACATACCAGCAGGGACTCAAACCAGCAACCTCTTGCTCCCTAGGCAAGTTACTTCCCTGCTACGCCATTAGGTGGCTCAAAGCAGTTTTTACATAGAAAAATAACAACTAAAGATGGCTCCTTGTCCCTAAAGGGCTCACAGTCTAAAAAGAAACATAAGGTAGACACCAGCAACAACTACTGAATGGATGCTGTGCTGGAGATGGATAGGAACAGTTGCTCTCCCCCTGCTAAATATAAGAGAATCACCACTTTTAAAGATGTCTCTTTACTCAGTTAGCAGGAGTGAGACATGATAAAAATGCTGAGGCCCTGTGAATCAATTCAATGCCCTGTGAATCAAGGCCAAAACAATTACTGTTTGCCTCTAGAAAGGTATACATGTATTGGTAGTTACTCTTTTGATAAAGAGTTATAGAAAAACTACCAAGTCTTGAAAAGACTGGAGAATAAAGATAACAGACTAACAACATCAAAGTGCAGTCTTGTATTAATATTTTGGAACAATTTGGGTCTCCTTATATTTTTGTCAGTACTCAAGCTAACATAGGAAAATGGTTTGAAATATAACAATGACACCAGCAACAACAAATACAAGCCCTGCTAAACCAAAAACCTTTTAACTGCAGACACCAGGGATCAAAATGAGGCTTTTATACACTGAGCCATGGTTAAATTATCCTGTAAGCATAAGGTCTCTTGTATTTTGTAAAACAACAAGAAGTACCATTTCGAGGATTTGGAAACCTCCCAAAGACTTGGAAGTAGAAATCCATGATTTCTGGTATGACAGCAGATCACAAATTTCTCATCTCTACTCATGACTACCACAAAAGCATTTACCTTTCTAAGAGTGTGTTCACCATTTTTTCAAAGGTTTCATCACATCTCAGAAGAGGGCTTGTGATCCCCCACTGCAAAGATTTGCTGTATTCATTCAAGCCAAAATATAACTTCTCATCTTGGGTTAGTTCCTCCTGTTCCAAATGGAAATATTGCAAACAAATGGGTTCTTAGAATTTATATTTGTCTTAGCATATTCTGACAAAATAAACATAGTTCTTTTCATACATCTTAAAATGACCTCTTCCATTAACAACATGAGATAAATACATTTGTTTAATGTAACTACAATGTTACTGCCCCGCCATTTCTACAGCTGGGCTATCCTTTTCGTAAGGGTCTTTAATAATGGATCACATAGACCTTTACATCAATTAGCCTGTCTCACCACCCCCTTGAGTTTGGCCCCACTGGTCCCACCCAGGGCAGATGAAATTGCTGACAAGCTAGTCAGCAGTCAAGCTAAGTGCTGTACATCATCATCATCATATGACTCCCACAATCCTCTTCAGGGTAGGAGGGGTTGCCAGGCTGGGTTTGGGAGCCATGTGTGCTCCTGATTGGCCATAATGAGAATTCTACAATCAACATAGGAAGAAGGGGAAATGATTGTCTGCAAGCTGGGTACAGAGGCAAGTGGCAGTGGTGAGTCCAGAACTTGTACCCAGCTCCAGACTGAGGGTAGAGGGAAGAACTGGGTATGGTGGCTGTCCTACAATCAGAATTCTTGATTGTAGAATTCTCAGTGAGGAGTGTGCATGGTTCCCAGAACAGCCTGGCCACCCCTCCTACTCTGAAGAGGATGATGAGAATAGTCCCAAAGTGTCCTTCTTCTTAGAAAACATCAAGATCTTACTGTAGACTTTGTTAATAGAAACAAAACAAAACAAAACAAAAAAGATTTTTATGACAACAGCAGGCTTAAAGGTCTGGACCTAAGGAGGGTCATTTCTAAGTTGTGTATTATATTCAAAACATTTAGGCCCTTACCATATTCCCAAATTGTATCCAGTGAACTTCATTGGCAGAGCTGATTCTGGACTGCAGAGTTTGAAGAGCGTATGGGAAAGAACTGACTTGCAGGACAAGGAGGTTGAAAGCTTCAAGGACCTCTCTGCAATTTATTACTCTATCAGCAAGTCCATGACTGGGCTCTCCGTGAGATAGAGAGCTTGAGATGGCACTAGGAAAAGAGACAAACAACTTAGGAGTTTTTACTGTCTGTTTTACATTCCATTGATCAAAACAAAAAGATTAAGAGAGAGACAATAGGAGTCACTTGGTCCATAAGGAATCAGGAAAACACAAAACAAAACAGGGTATTACTATACAGATCTAGAAATAATGACTTAATATGCCCCTCTATAAAACAACAAAAGGAGGTTTCAATCACATTTTTGTGGCATAGTACAGAGAGCTCTTCTATGGCTTGCAGCCATACAGTGAGTGAAGCAACCAGAAGGCATACCTATTCAATGGAAAAGCCTGCCTTGTGCAGTAGTAGGCTTTCCTTTGAAGGATGTTTTGAACAGAAGCTGGATGGTCATTTATCAGGGAGAAGGACAGTCCTAAGATCAGTAATTCCTTGGGCAAGAAGCACATTCAGGACCCCCTCACCCATGGTTAGTTAATACTTCCCTTGGCAGGGTAGCCAAATCGTGTTGCTTGTGAAGAATTGCAAAACCTAGTAGCATAACAGGCCCTACTACTGTCCCGAGGCTTTCCCAGCAACACCTGTGTAAAGGACCCAAAGCTACCGCTTAATAATTTGCTGCTTTACTACCAACACTGCCTTGCTCCAGTTCTGGGATCCCACTGGACTCACAGGCTTTTTATTTATTTATTTAAATTTATATACCACCCCAAACTTCCATCTCTTGGCAATTTACAACAACATAAAACAAATGAAAACAGAAATGAAAACCTTAAAATGATTTAAAACAACAAGTCTAGTTAAAAAGCTTGGGTGAAAAAATATGTCTTTAGAGATAGTGGCAGAGTAATAAGTAAAAAAAGATTTTAAAACAAATCTAAGGGTCATAAATTTATTTGATTGATTGATATACCACCCTTCCGAAAATGGTTCAGGGTGGTTTACATCAAAATAAAAACAATACAATTAAAAACAAAACTAAATCAATTAAACAATTAAAATCATTAAAACCATAACTCTAATTAAAAGCCTGGGTGAATAAATGTGTCTTCAGTGCCTTTTTAAAAAGTTGTCAGAGATGGGAAGGCTCTTATTTCAGCAGGGAGCACAATCCAGTGTCTCAAGATGGCAACAGAGAAGGCCCGTTCCTGTGTAACCACCAGATGAGCTGATGGCAGCTGCAGATGGACCTCTTCAGATGATCTCAATAGATAGTGGGGCTCACAGTGAAGAAGGTGTTCTCTTAAATACTGGGGCCTAAGCTGCTTAGGCTTTATAGGTTACAACCAGCACCTTGTATTTTGCCCAGAAAATTACTGGCAGCCAGTGTAGCTCTTTCAGTACAGGCGTAATATGGTCTCTTGGAAATGATCATATCTCTTGGAAATGATCAATTTCACTGCAGACAGTACACTCAACAAACACCAAGCCATGAACATCAGCTCAGTGCTCCCTTCAGGTAGGCATCCTGGGCAACTGCCTAACTCCCACCTCTAAGACCAATCCTGATTAGGGATGCTGGAGCAGATTTCTGCAATGAACAGAGGGTTGGATTAGAAGACCTCCAAGATCCTTCCAACTTTACAATTGTAAAATTAGCATGTTTGAAAACAGAAGTGGGCAACATATAAGCCTCAGGTACTACATGCTAAAGATAGAGTTAGTGAGTGCTCACACCTAATCATCTGGTCTGCGCTGAATCTCTGGTGCCTAATGCCCATATCTTGAAACTATGCTCCCCAACTCTGCCAACTTTGCATAACTCAGTGTCAGAATAGTCAGTGATAACAGTGTGTCACACAAAGGAAGTGAAGCATATCACTGGAAAGGGCTCTATTGTGGTGGTACAGAATGGGAGTACATTACAGAAGCAACCCCATGGGTAAATATTATATAACACCCACCCGTCATAGCCTATAGACAACTCTTTTGCCATAATGAAATACTGCTTCTTATTTTGCATACTTTATTTATTGCTCAATGGTTGTGATTGTCAAATTTAACCTGAGTCTATGCAGCCTTGTGGGTGAAGGTCTGGATTCTTTCCAGAACCTAGCAAACATTAGAGATGTGCATGGAACCGGGTGGGGGAGGCCTGAAGGTGGTGGTGGTGGTGCTGCTGCTTTAAGGGCGGGGGAGGGTGTACTTACCCCTCCTGCCACTCTTCCAGGGCTCCATGTTTAGTAAGTCCATGGGGCAGCAGCATACCTCCCTGCCACCCCATTTGCCCCCGTTTACCGGAAGTATCTGCTGTGCCAGCAGATACTTCTGGGTATATCTGGTAAACAGGGGCAAATGGGGTGGCAGGGAGGTACGCTGCCACTCCAAGGACTTACTAAACACGGAGCACTGGTGGGGAAAGAGCGGTGGAAGGGGTAAGTAAACCGCCCCCTGCCCTTAAAGCAGCACCCTCCGCCTTTGAAGCAGCAGAACTACCCACCGTTCAAACTGGTTCAGAGACCCATAAAGGGCTTCTGAACTGGTTCCATGCACATCCCTAGCAAACATTACTGTGGTAGATCAAGTATGTGCTGAAGACTTGTTCTTAGTCCTGCTAGGTCACTCAGCAAAGCAAAGACTGTGTACCAACCACCTTGCCACCAAAAGTATCTCAGCACATTCTGTACACCTCCAGTAGTTGCATGATACCCGACCCAAAAAAACCTCACAGAAGCTTACAGAACTTTATAATCATGAACCTTCCCAATAGTGGGCAACCAAAAGTCATTACAGAAGCAGAGATGTCTACTCTTAAGCAGTCCTCAGTGTCTTTAACAGCTGCACAACAGGAAGAAGTTTGGTAGATGTGGTTCATCTTGTCATAGCACTGTGCTGACAGGAGACGCCATACCTGAGCATCTTTTTGCCACACAACAGAAACATCCTCCAGAGCTCATCCTCACTGTCATAGAAATTTGAAATAAAACGTGTTATACTACTAAATGTTCTGCTGTTCAGTTTTTAATGAATTACCTTGTTAAATCCACATGGGCATTGTCATGAACCAGCACAAAGAGAGTGTATGGATTCTGCTTCACCCGCCTCATGAAAACTTCAAACTTGGTTTGAATCTCATTGTCTAACCGCACCACATATTTTTCAGCTCTTTGGTAAGCTGTTCCATTTTCTTCAAGGCCCAAGTCTACAAGAACGCCTGGGGGAAGAAATGGATAGGAGGGGGGAAACTTTGCTTTTGCCCAAAGAAAAATAAATAAATATAATAAAGCTCCAGTATTTAAAGCAGATGTCTAAACTTGCCAGAAGCTGAATGGATAGGGTGCTGTGACACAGGACAGGCTGAGGCCCAAAGGCCAACTCAGCCATTTTGTTCACATGGCAAGGTGGCTCTCTATGCACTTTTTCAGACAATAATAAACTGGGGATGTTAAAAGTTTTCATGCAAGTTTCAAGTGTGATTTTACCCCCCATATATATGATGCAGCAAGTTTCTGTACTACTTCCTAGCACAATCGTACCCTGTCACACACTTTCTGCAGTGGAACCTGTTCGCCAGCTCCTGCCTTCTGAGAACTTACACTTTTTGATGATGAGATATATACATTAGGCAGTTTACAAACATGATACATACATACTTTTGTATGTATGGGGAAAGAAACTACTTGGGAAAAGAGTGAATTCTTCTTGGAATGCAAGAGCTTGCCAGCTGGTGGTGCTGAGAAAACTGCAGGAGGCCCCTGCTCAGCATATTTACAGATATTTATTATTATTATTATTATTATTACATTTATATCCCACTCTTCCTCCAAGGAGCCCAGAGCGGGGTACTACATACTTGAGTTTCTCCTCACAACAACCCTGTGAAGTAGGTTAGGCTGAGAGAGAAGTGACTGGCCCAGAGTCACCCAGCTAGTCTCATGGCTGAATGGGGATTTGAACTCGGGTCTCCCCAGTCCTAGTCCAGCACTCTAACCACTACACCACGCTGGCTCTGGATATGTAGAATGGAAGCTTGTGAGAGCATGTGTATAGGGAGTAAGATTGCGCTTGCAATTTGTGAGAAAGCACTTAACATCCTGCAGTTTAGTGACATCTGGAAAGGCCCTATCTTACATCGTACGGAAAGAAAATAATGAGAAGGATGCATTTCCACCACTGAACTCCTTGGAATGAGTAGGAAAGAAAAGCTAATGGGTAAAAACTAGGCTCTGGGTTCTTCTCTCCTCCCCCTGCAATTTTGTCTCTCTAAATGACATAGTGAGCAATGTTATGCATGCAAGGGAATGTAACATTTCTGCAGTTGCACAAGAGCAAACATTTCACAAACGGAGTTGCACAACAGTGCAGCTGTTACATATAACGGCTGCACTGTGGCAAAAATCCATGCATCCATTTTTTTTTGCTTGCACAACACCACAAGCAGTACATTGCACTGCATGTGTGATGTTGCATAGTAAGTCAGCCTGGCCATTATCTTTGTGCATATGAGTACAGTGGCACATCATGCTATATACCAAGCTTTTTGGGATATAGGTTGGAATTTTTTCTTCAATTCAAATTCAGTCCAGGCATATATAAATACCTCATTATATGTAATGTGCTTCTTTGCTTCCCCACTTCTTTACCTGATTGTCGAATCCGTTGAATTGTTTGTTGGACCAGCACCTCTGAACGAGGGACTACAACGATGAAATCTACTTTGCTGAAGTGGCCCAGATCCAGGCTTTGGTTGCCACTATCTGCTATGGCACATACCTGCGACAAGAGCTTTCTGGCAATTGTGAGCTGTGGCTGATAGATCTGGAAGGTTTCAGTGTCCAAATCTAGAAAAAAGCAGAACCAAAATGTAGTTCTGTCACAGAGAATAGGCCAAAAGTGCCTGATGATGAGTTGCCATCTAAACATGGCTAGTCTGGCTAACACCTGGAAATGAGAATTCTGCTAAACCCCATTATAAATCCAATCTATAAAGGCAGGCCCTTTATAAACTGACCTTTCTATTTAGTTTCTAAGCATAAGCCAAAACTTTACATAGATATAAATTATTTCATTCCTTAGGAAGCAACTCTTACCCAATTCTTGGGTGGAAACCATGGCAGCTGCTTCTTGAGATGATACACATTCATTAACATCTCCATTGAACGGGATTACAACGTTATCTCCTCGTCTCTGTTGCATTGTCTCTAGCAACTTGTCCAATTCGTCACCTAGGGGGAAAAATCGCGTTTAAAGCAAACATGTATCTGAAAGGAGTATACTGTACTATGTCCCTAAGAAACCTTCATAAGAAATGGATTCAAGAGAGACTATCCACCATTTCCTTGAAGCAGATCTAAACAAAATTAAATCAACATAAAGGCAACCAAAGCTATCTGCTGTCAAATATGTTATTTTACCATCCAAAGCAACAAACCATGGCTCATTGACAGAGAAGAAAACGATATTCAGCTAATATGCTTTATGAGCATATTGCAAATGGGGGCACTTCTTTGCAATGTTTCTGCTCCCTCCTGAAGCATAGGTTCCAGAAGGCAGTGCTGGTGGACATGGGAATACTCCTGTTTTTAATATCTACACAAAACCACAGGAGTCTCTGTCCGAAGATATGAAATGAGGTAATATCAGCATGCTGATGACATCCAGCTCTATTTCTACTCTTCAACAGATTGAGATGTGGTCGTCACTCCACTGAACAAGTGACAGAATCAGTACTAGGGATGTGCACGGGCCGGTTCAGCACCTCTGGGAAGCGGTCATGCTGCAGGGATCAGTGCCAAAGCCCCGCATGGCCTTTTGGAGAGCGGCAGGGTGGGGACAAGCAGGTAAGGAGCTGCCTACCTGCTTTTAAAGAGAACCACTCCACACCCCACTGCCCTTAACCATCCGTGCACATCCCTGATGAGTACTACGCAGGAGGAGATAAATAAACATAAGCACAATGCAGACAAGAAGTGAAAGTGATGATAGTGGCAGGCCAGCTACTTGGGGAAATGCCTATTGTGGATATTATCGCACTCCCCCCTAAGGATCAGCTTAACTGTTTCGGTGGGGATGGACTCCTGGACCCAGCAGAGCTGTTAGATTTTCTGGTGACAGCCATGACTAGATGTGCCTTTTATTACTTCAGCTGATTTGTCGCTACAGCTACTCCTGCAATAAAGGGAACTGTCTACTGCTGTTAATGCTCATATGACCTTGAGATGAGACTATTGTAATGTTCTCTGAATGAGACTGACTTGGTATATGGTATGGAAACTTAAATTTACATAGAACAACACTTTCAAAAGGGTGTGAACCAGCAATATATCATACCAGTTCTGAAATGGTATGATTTCAGGGTTCTAGGATCTGCTGACAAGGTTCTGCTACACGTGCCATCTTCTCAGAAACAGAGCTTACCTTTGATTAGAAGCAAAACCTTTTCATTTTTGGCTTTGGAGCTGTGGAACACACTCGTTCCAAAGGCCCATATGAGCTTCCCTAGTCTCAATTTAGAGATTCAAGCGAAACCATTTTTACTCTGACAGGTACTTGGGTACACTTCAACTGGGAGTGTACTTTGGCTGTACGTATGTGTTTTATTAAATTGTATTGCTTTTTTGTATGGAAACACCTTGAAGACATTTGCATTAAAGGTAGCATACAGAAAAGTGATAAACATAATAGTTATGCCATCATCTAATTTTAAAAGAACGTGATTAATGTATAATGAAACAGGAGGGGGAGCCCTCACCACATGGAACAAGCACTGGGAAGAAAGTTTGATGTTTTAAGTGGAGGAGAGGGAATCTCTTTTCCCCTCTTATTTTAGTTTTCACACATCTATTTCTTCACTAAACGCAGCGCTTTCCTGAGCCAGTTTTATGACGTCTCAAATGTACTGATTTATTTAAAAATAAAGGCTGGCAGTGGCCCTTAAGACTTTGTGAAATCAGTTCTGTGCTTAGTCAAGAAGCATCTAACTTGGGCCAATTTTTGGTATGTGAAAGTGGTCAAGTTCATAATTCAGAGCAGCAACTGTAAAATCTTAGATCCACTCACCTAAAGATGTGTTCTTGAAATGTGATGCCAGAAAGCTAACTTTTCCTGTGATGAGCTCATAACTGATCTCCTTTAAAAACTCACTGGTAGTAAGCATGCTCTCTGCCAGTGCTCTAGACTGATATTGACCTAGAGAACAGAAATGAAAGAGCAAGATCACAGGGCACTGTCAACATAAGGACCTTGATTTCATAGTGGACATTCTGTGTTTCAGCCACAGGCTTCTTAAAGGTCAATGAAATAGTTCAAACATTTCCCTTGAAATACATGTACACTGTAGGGATGTGCACGAACCGGTATGGAGGTCCTTTTCCAGACCGGTTCAGCAGTCTGGCAGTTCAGCCAGTTTGGCATGGGGGGGTACTTTTAAGGAGTAGGGAGGGTGCTCCTCCCCCTACAGCATTTTCCTGGCAGTGTCTGCAAAATCGCTGGCGCGGGGTGGTAGCATACCCATACGGAAGTGCTCATGCGCCACTTCCGTTCTGGCGCTGACTGGGGCAGCAAGAGGGTATGCTGCTGCCCCACGCCAGCAATTTTACAGACAGCGCCGGTGGGGGAAACACAGTGGGGGAAACACAGGGAGGAGCACCCACCCTGCTCCATAAAGGTAACCCCACACCCACTGCTGAACTGGCCATCTGCCAGTTTGTGCACATTCCTAGTGCACTGTTCAAGCATTTTATAAGAAAGATATTTTTTAGCCTATATAGTAGAATTCCCGAATATGTGAAAGTCTCTAGACAGGAATAAATAAAGTTGTACATTTATTTACTAGACAGTAGGCACAATGTTGCTTTTAGTGAGTATTCACCAAAACTGTTGGCAGCTCATGTTCTGAAACAGAAAAAGCACTGCATTAGTTAGAGATATTCATTGATGTGTGCCTTGTAGCCTCAGCCTTAGAACTATTTTGTGGACTGCTCCAAATGTTTCCTCTTTCTGAACCTTTCTGAAATTTGGCATTTGAGATTAACTTTCTGAACACTGCCAAAATGTGTGGATGCTAGAATTAGATTCAAGTCTTTAAGACTGCTTATGACACAAAAAGCCATTTTTGAATTTCCTGTGAATGAAATACAAACATAACAGCTGACATGTAGTCAGTGCTTAAAATGGCTCTTTCCCACTTTCTATAATTCTACCCCCACCCTCACCCCGCAGTCCTGCTATGCTGCCTCATCAAGGCAGCGGGTGGGGGGGAGTGTTCCTGGAAGGGATAAGCAAAGTATGCTGGGAAGCATACTCCCAGGAGGGTCACCCAAAGCATGAAGGTCATCCCAGCTGCCCAGCTAAAGCAAGCAGGCAGCTATATTGGGCAGCAGTGATAAAGGATGATGCTGGAGGCGGACGATCACTTCAGTGACCATGACAAAGGCATCATTTCATACTGCGCGGGAGAAAGCAATGGTAAACCACATGGACAAACAAAATTGAATGATTGTCAATGTAGTGCCAGATGATGGGCCCCTCAGGTCGGATTGTACTCAACATGCTATTGAGGAAGAGCTGAGGATCTGTCAGAGTACCGATGGTGTTTATGATGCAGTTAGACTAATGCCTTTTTGACATCTAGCAGCTGATGTTGCCATGAGGGAAAAGAAAATCCAAAGCTGCAAAGACAGAATTACAATGGGAATGTGGAATGCAAGAAGCATGAATATGGGAAAGCTTGACACAGTGAAAGATGAAATGAATCAACTACAGATTGACATCTTGGGCATCAGTGAATTAAAATGGACTGGAATGGGACACTTGCAGTCAGAAAATCATATTGTTTACTACTCAGAACAAGAAAAACAAAGAAGGAACTGTGTTGCTTTCATAGTCAGGAAGGATATAGCTATGACAGTACTTGGGTACACTGCATCAGTGACCAACTAATATCAATTAGATTTCGTGGACAACCCTTTAACATGACAGTTCTTCAAGTCTATGCCCCAACAACTGATGCAGAAGAAGAGGAAGTTGATGAGTTTTCTGTCCAGTCTGAAATTGACAGAACATGCAAGCAAGATGTGATGCTAGTGGTTAAAGACTGAATGCCAAAGTTGGAAAAGGTAAGGAGGAAAACACCGTCAGCCTATATGGCCTAGGAAAGAGAAACAAAGCAGGAGAACAACTTATTAGTTTCTGCCAAGCCAATGATCTCTTCACTGCTAATACATTCTTCAAACAACCAAAGTGGCACCTATACACATGGACATCACCAAAAGGAGTACAAAGAAATAAAATTGATTACATTATTGGTGCAAGGAGGTGGAAGAGCTCAATTATTTTTATTTATATAATACATTTATATATCGTCCCAAACCATAGTCTCAGGGTGATTCACAACTATAAACAACAATACAAATAAATAAAACATTAAAATCTATAACAGCAAAGACATGGATGGGGGGCAATTGTGGAACAGATCACGAACTGCTCATGTGAAAGTTCCAAGTCAAGCTAAAGTGGAAAAACAAAGCTATCCAGCTCCCACGATATGATCTTGAGAATGTACCCACCATTTTCAAGGAGAACATCAGGAACTGCTTTGAAGTTCTGAACCTCATTGATAGGGAACCAGAGGAACTGTGGAATGAGATCAAAGAGGTTGTTAAGGACGAATGTGAAAAGAGACTGCCAAAGACAAAGAAACAGAAGAAAGCAAAATGGATGTCAGAACAGACGGTGGAAATTGCCAAGAAGAGGAGAAAAGCCAAAGTCAAGAAAGATAAAGACCTCACAAAGGAACTTAATAGGGAATTTCAGAAAGCTGTTAGAAAAGACAAGGAGCAGTACTACAATGACATCTGTAAAGAACTTGAGGATGGAAATAGACACAGAAAAACAAGGCAAGTTTTCCAAAAGATCTCTGAACTCAGAGGGAGGTTCCAACCTCGAATTGGTATGTTAAAGGATGCCAAAGGACAGATAGTGATTCAGAGAAGATCAAACAGAGATGGAAGGAGTATACTGAAAATCTATACAGCAGGGACGTCAACATCCAAGATACTCTAGAAAATATTCCCTACTTGCAAGAACCTCTAGTACGGGAAGATGAAGTTAGATCAGCACTCCAGTCATTACCAAGTTGGAAGGCTACAGGAACTGATGGAATAGCTACAGAAATATGGTAGACAATAGAAGAAGAATCAGTCAAGGCTCTAACCAAACAAACTATGCCAGCAAATTTGGAGAATGACACAGTGGCTAACAGATTGGAAGAGATCAGTCTACATTCGCATACCAAAGAAAGGAACTTAACAGATAGTGCAAACCATTGCACAATATCCTTAATTTCACATGCTAGCAAAATAATACTCAGGATCATCGAACCCAGATTAGAGCCTTACATGGAAAGGGAAATGCCAGATGTTCAAGCTGGTTTCAGAAAAGGCTGAGAAACATCATTGCCGATGCATGCTGGATAATTGAGAAAGCCAAAGAACACCAGAAAGAAGTCAATACGTGCTTTATTGTCTAAAGAAAAGCTGATGGCAGTGACCATGTCAAATTGTGGAATATCCTTAGGAAAATGGGAATCCCAGAACACCTCATTGTTCTCATGAGAAACCTATAGACAGGACAGGAAGTCACAGTCCAGATGGAACATCATGGTGAAACAGACTGGTTCCAGATCAGCAAAGTAGTAAGACAAGACTGTCTACTTTCTCCTTCTTTATTCCATTTATATGCTGAACATATACTGAGAGAATCAGGATTGGAAGAAGATGGGCGTGGTTTTAAAGTTGGAGGGAAAAACATCAATAACCTGCGCTACACTGATGACACCACTCTGATAGCTGAGAATGCAGATGATTTGCAAGCTCTAGTAATGAAAGTCAAGGAGCACAGTGAAAAAATGGAACTACAACTTCATGTAAAGAAGATTAAACTAATGACAATGGGTACAGCAACCAGCCTCAGAATTGACAATTAGGACATTGAAGTGGTTGATAGCTTCTGCCTTTTAGAATCGACCGTCAACAGTAAAGGATCCAGCAGTCAAGAAATAAGCCACAGACTCGCACTTGGTGCGGTTGAATTGAAGGCCAATGAAGATTAGAATTTTCACTCAAGGCACAAATGAACAAGCTCAAACTATCATATTTCAAACACATTGTGAAGATCCAGCTCCCTTGAGAAGTCCATAATGCTGGGAAATGTTGAAGGAAAGAGAAGAAGAGGACGACCAGAAGTAAGGTGGATGGATTTGATTACGACAGCAATGAATGTACCACTAAGAGACCTTAAATGCCTAGTTGAAGACAGATCATCCTGGAGAGAACCTGTCTACGTGGCCGCTAAGTGTCGACACCGACTTGATGGCACTTAATCAATCAATCAATCAATCAATCATACTAACACATGCAAATAGTCTGCAAAAGGCTCAACTGTGCTTTTAAAGTCATGTGTGGAATGAGCCATTTTTGGAAAGGTGGTGTATAAATCAAATAAATATATAAATAAAATGTGTGAGAAGATTGGGGTCTGCAAATGAAAGTGCAGTGAGTTTCAATTAAAATCCTCCAAAGGATATTCACATTCAATACCTGAATGCAGGGGTTCCCAACCCATGGTACACCAGATGTTGCTAAACTACAACTCCCATGGTGGGAGCTATAGTTCAGCAAAATCTGGAGTACAACAGGTCAGGAACCCTGCCTTGATACAAACTATGTATTATGTTAGAAAGTCCTATTCCTGCTCCTAGGAGAAACAAGAGAGAGAGTTTTCACATCAATTTAGCACATAATTTTAATGATTCCCCAAGGTCAGGTTGGCTTGTAAATGTGAAAGGAAGCCTTGCAGAGAGCAAACTTCTCAAAAGAACTCAACTAAAATTGAAACAAAATTGTCTTAGAGTCAAAGCACAAAGACAAAATTATCTGCACTAAAAAGTGTGTGTATGGCAGAGAAAGGATGGTCAAAAATGAATTCCTCCCCAATTATGAACATTATAGCAGATAGTAAAGTTGTTTACACAACCTTGCAAAGGTGGGTGGGAGCAGGAGAGGTTAGTGTGGAGCCTTAG
This sequence comes from Hemicordylus capensis, assembly GCF_027244095.1. Lineage (NCBI taxonomy): Eukaryota > Metazoa > Chordata > Lepidosauria > Squamata > Cordylidae > Hemicordylus > Hemicordylus capensis. Next base: position 245,042,758 of record NC_069660.1, on the reverse strand, counting down.
GACCTGTTCCTATCCAGTGGCTGAAGCAGGGTTACCACCATCATTTTACTTTGGTTTTAACCAAGGTAAAAGGTGAATAGCCCCTTCCTACTAGGGATGTGCAAAACGGTTCGAATTCAATTCGGTTTGATGGTTCGAATCTGAACTGAACCAGCCATTAGGTTCAAGCTGCCAGTTCAAATTCAAACTGAACTGGGGGGGGGGGTTCCGATTCGAACTGGTTTGAACCTCCCAAAGTGGGTGGAGTGGTAGTTGGCAACCATGGGTGCCTACCACCCAACCCCAAAAGCAATCAGACACTCGTATGATTTTTAACGAATTTTTGAATTTATTTATTTTTTATTATAGGGTATAATGGGACTCAAACCAGCCCATTATCCCCTATTGTGGAGCACCTAGGGGCACAAAAGTGGGATGGGTGGTAGGCACCCAGGGTTGCCTACCACCCACCAAACCCCATGGCAATCAGACACTCCTCTGATTATTGGTGAATTTTTAAAGTATTTTTAATTCCTCATAGGGAATAATGAGGATTCCAGCAAATGTATAGCTTCATACATAGCTTTAGTGGGGAAAGGGGTGGCCTAGAGTGGAGTGTGGTGGGTGGTAGTGCCCAAGGGGGGCAAGGAAGCTACCACAATTATTTGAAAGGAATGGGGCAACGGGCTGATTTTTAAGTGATTTTTGAAGGTTACATCTTTTAAGATTTTTCTCCATAGGGAAGAATGAAGATTCTTCAGCCTGTTCAGCCTCAGCCTGTTACCTCTCATCCAGCCCATCACTGTCTCCAGGCAGGCATTTGGGGAGGTTATGCCTTCTCCTGATGATGCTGACATGGAGAAAGATTTGGGTGTCATCAGCATACTGATAACACCCTGCATCAAATCTCCTGATGATCTCTCCCAGCGATCTCATGTAGTTGTTAAACAACATCAGAGACAATATGGAGCCCTGAGGGCCACCATGCCAAAGTTCAGTTTTAACAACAGTCCCCGAGGGACACCACCTGGAATCTGCCTAAGAGATAAGAGTGGAACCACTGAAAAGCAGTGCCTCCCACCCCCAACACCCTCAGACGCTCCAGAAGGATACTATGGTTGATAGTATCGAAAGCTGCCGAGAGGTCCAAAAGGGCCAACAGAGTCACACTTCGTCTGTCAATTCCCAATTGGAAATCATCCATCAGGCTGACCAAGTCAGTCTCCACCCCATAGCCCACCAGAAAGCCAGTCTGAAAAGGGTCTAGATAATCAGTTTCATCCAAGACTGCCTGGAGTTGAGAGGCCCCCACCCTTTCAATTACCTTGCCCAGCCATGGAAAGTTGGAGACAGGCCTATAATTGCTCAACTCTGAGGAATCCAAGGCAGGGTTCTTCAGAAGTGGTCTAATAATTGCTTCTTTAAGGCAAGGAGGCATCCTGTCCTCCCTCAGAGAAGCATTTATGATCTCTACTAGGCCTTCTACAGCAACCTCACTGCCAGATAGTATGAGCCATGTTGGGCAAGGGTGAAGAGAACAGGTGGTAGTCCTGTTGCCACATCGCTCCAAGCAGCTTGTTCACATCCTCACGAGTCAGAAACTGAAACTGATCCAGCCTAAGCACAAAGGAGGAGTCACTGGACACCTCCGATTCAGACACGGCAGTAATTGTGGGGTCTAAATCCAAGTCGGCCCAAATACGAGAAATTTTATCCACACAAAAATCATTAAACACATCACAGCGGGTAATAGATGGTTCCAAATTCTGATTCGAGGGAGGAGAGGCACTCACTAGCCCTCTCACAACACTGGACAACTCCACTGGATGTGGACTTGCAGGCGCAATACGGGCTGAAGAGAATCACTTCTTTGCTGCCCGTATTGCCAGAGCATAGATCTTCAAATGTGCTCTGTGTTGTAATCTGTCGGATTTGAGTCGAGTCTTCATCCGCTTGCACTCCAGTCTATATCACGCCCTCTCTCTCAGATAGTGAGGAGGAAGGGGAAGCTGACAGTCCTTCAGCCGATGCAGGGGTTCCTGAGGGGCAGAGCCTGGCTGTCAGTTCCCAAGAGACGGCTGTGGCAGGTCCGGCTGATGATTCAGAGCAGGCACAGCAGTCTGAGGCAGCAGAGACAGCGACTGACGAACTGGAGGATGAGCTGTACAGGCAACCCCCACTGACTCCACAGCAGCGGTGCGTCACAAGACGAAGGGCACAGCTGGAAACTGTCAAGAGAAGTAAATGTCTCTTGCAGAGGGCTAATAAGCCTTGAATCCCTGCCAACTGAGAGTTATCAGCTTGGACTATGAAGCACGTCTACAGCTTTCAGTTAACCACTGGAAGACAACGTTTGTCATCCCTCGTGTCGACAGCTTTCAGCCTCTATCTTTCAGATAGAATTATTTCCGAGCTGTGTTTCGCTGCTGCAGCCCAGTTTGTATTGTGAACTATCTTCCTGGACTTCCCTTCCGGGTGGCCAGATTGCTGGCAGTCTACCTCGCCGCTTCAGCCCCTGTAGTTCTTCTGAATACCAAGGGGCAAATTTGGAAGTGGGTCGGAGAGGACACTTAGGTGCGATCATGTCTACTGCCCTGGTGAGCTTGCTGTTCCAGTTCTCTACCAGGGCATCAACAGGATCACTGGCAGAGCCAACACTAAATCCCTCCACGGCTTCTTGGAACCCTATTGGAACCAATAACCTTCTCGGGCAGAGCATTCTAATGGGCCCCTTGCCTCTGAGAAGGTGGGGTGTGACTGTCCAATCTTAACCAGATTGTGTTCCGTCCATGACAATGGGGAAATCACAGGAGTCCCCACCCACAGAACACCACACTGATCTGAGTGAAAGACCAGATCAAGTGTGTGACCTGCAATGTGCGTCAGTCCCGAGACCCTTTGGGATAGGCCCATTGTTGTCATGGCCACTATGAACTCCTGAGCCGCCCCAGACAAATCAGTCCCAAAGTGGACATTGAAGTCCCCCAGCACCATAAGCCTGGAAGACTCCAATGCCAAACCCGAGACCAAGTCCATCAGCTCAGTTAGGGATTCCATCAGGCAGCAGGGTGATCAGTACACCAACAGAAGTTCCAGTCTATCCCTGGTCCCCAAACTTAGGTACATACATTCAATATGGTCAGACACTTCCAAGGGGATCCTGGTAAGGGAGAGGTTATTCTTATAAAGCACAGCCACTCCACCTACTCGCACCTGCTCCTCAAAAGAGTACCCTGGAGGGAGAAGCTGGGACCAGACTGGGCCCAAACAAGTCTTTGTAATACATACCAGGTCTGCCCCTTCATCCAGAATCAAATCATGGATGGTTTCAGACTTATTCTGGAAAGACCTGGCATTACAGAGGAGCAAAGTGAGGGTCTGTGGGAGGCTGGCATGCTCCCCAAGGTCAAAGAGCTGGCAGGACAGCCAGAAGGGGAAACAGCTAACAGGGTTGTGCACAAATCAAGATTTGTTCATGATTTGAAGGGACAGTCCAGGCACTTTTAAGAGCAAGGAGAGCAGGTCCATACCTGTTCCTCTTGTCACTTGCCACAACTTCCTGCTGCAGCATCATGCATTGTGGCGGTACAGTGGCATGCACATGGCCTCCATGCATGTGCGGAGGCCATATGCATGCCACTGTGCCGCTGCACACAAGGTGCTAAGGGCATGATGCCACAGAAGGAAACTGAGGGGAGTGGCAAAGGAGCAGGTGCAGATCTGCTCTCCTCGCTCTTAAAGGTGCCCAAACTGCTCCTTTGAATTGTTCATGAATCTTGATTCATGCACAATCCTACCCTCTCTGTCTCGCACGCATGCACGCTCTCGCTCTTTCTCACACACCACCCTCCCCCACAGTGTTTTCTGAAGAAAAAGAGGCCTTTCAATTGGAAACATGACTATTTAGTACATATTCCCATGAACATGTGTTTTGGCCCTCAGAAGAGAAAATTTCAGTCCCTGAACTAACCCAGAAGCATTCAGTGACTGCACAGCTTCCTAAGGCTAGGCAGTATCCCTGGACACGTTCCCTTTAGGGCTTATTTAGGGACTCCAAATTTCCACCAACAAACAGCCTTAAAAATTGCATTTCCCCCCATATCTACTTTACCTTTTAAATGAGAAATGTCCTACCTTGCCAAAAGACCAACTTTTCAATATGAAAAATTAAAACCTATCATAACAATCTGGCTCTAAACCAGAGTTTCCAAAACTTTCAATAGCCTTTTGATTAAATTCCTTTTTTGTGGGTGGGGATGTTAAAATGGAAGACATGCTGAAGCCTTGCACTTAAACAAGATAACATATACGGTATGTTATCTTAGACAGAGTAACTACCTCCAGGAAGTAGATTAGATGCAACATGTTGGCTACTTCTCCAAAAGCAGTTTGGCTGGTTGTACACAAAGAAACCCATATCCCACATAAGTGAATGATGATGTTTCTTGTTCATAACAGGAACAGATGTCTCTCGAGATATTTTTGGGAATTCAGATAAATAAAAATACCCCAGTTTCATAGCAAAAAGGGTACACACGAGCAGCAAGAGGGATATTTAAATACAGCCATGTGATAAATCACGTAGTACAGATGTATGTGTAAAGTAAAGATAAAGATTGCCGTCAAGTTGGTGTCGACTCCTGGCGACCACAGAGCCCTGTGGTTCTCTTTGGTAGGATACAGGAGGGGTTTACCATTGCCTCCTCCCGCGCAGTATGAGATGATGCCTTTCAGCATCTTCCTATATTGCTGCTGCCCGATAGAGGTGTTTCCCATACTCTGGGAAACATACCAGCGGGGATTCGAACCAGCAACCTCTGGCTTGGTAGTCAAGCCATTTCCCCACTGTGCTAATATTGTGACTGTGTGCTGGTTTTTCAATAGACCTCTGAGACATCAAATATCTGCACTGAACATTGGCTCAGTGCAAAGGATCACCTTACATACAATACCTGCCTACAGAGGATTTCACTTCATGCCTCTGATGAAGTCAGAGTAGTAGTCCTGTAGTCTGATAAAGTCAGACTGTAGTCCACAAAAGCTAATGCTACAATAAACGTGTTAAAAGTTTAAGGTGCCACAGGCCTGCTCAATCTAGGCCCCGCTCCCAGCTGTTTTTGAACTACAACTCCCATAATCCCCAGCCACAGTGGCCAATAGCCAGAGATTGTGATGAGAATTGTAAGCCAACATCTGCAGGAGGGCCGAAGTTGAGCAGCTCTGGACCAACACAACGTGCCTCTACATCCCGTGGAAGAAGATACTCACCTAAGACTACTACGCAGAACTCATTTCCTCTGATCTTCGATGTGCAGATTGCAACAACGTAATCGGGCAGCCTTTGTTGGCGTTTCACTTCACTCAGAGAACGCAGCGTTTCTGAAATGCCTTCAGCCAGAGAATTCTGAGTAACCACCACATGCACCATGTCCTGGGAGACGCTGGCAATTAACCTGGCAAGCCATGGGAGTTGAGCTGGTGACAAGGAGATGCACTGAGCACTCATTTGTAAGGACTGCTCTCTCAGAGTAAACTCCTGCATAGCTTTCAGCATGATTTGTTCAAATTCTTCTCTGAGAGGTATCTTATCAGGACCTGTAATTTATTTTGGGGGGGGCGGGGAGAGAAATAAAGGATCAAAACATATTATTAAAAACTGCATCCATCAGGCTGAGTATTAACCAGTGCTGTCAAAAATGTCCAGATACAGAGCTGGCAATACAAACGTGTCAGAGCAAACCTCTCCAAGTCAAAGAATGAGTGGATTATGCCACTGCAAAAATAAGGAGAATATCAAAGAACTGGATGGCAGAAATTATTGCTGCCAAGAAGTAAAATGCAAGCCAGTGCAGTGGGGGCAATAGGGAGCTTTCCACTTCAGCATATGGCTTGGCTTGCTTGTGACCTTGAGATGTTGTCTCTTTTTCTGAAGTGCACTTCCTCTGTACATTGTTTTGAGATAATAGCTAGGTTGGCTGGTGAGTGAGTGAATAACGAGGTCTTTTGATTCCTTCAGTTTCAACATTTCTATGAAATTGGGCAGCATCCCGACTAAATCAGTCACAACTACATTTCACTGAAATTAATGAGACTTAAGTTAGTCATAAATAACTTATCTTATAGATTTCAATAATGCATAGTCATGACTAACTAGTTTGGAGGGTGCCCAATGTGCTTTTAGGTGGCCAGAAACAAAGGGGAAATTTTCATGGCAAAAACTGGCAATTGTTCTATTGGCCTAGAACAGTCAGTCACTAGAAATAAAATGGAAAATTGGGACACCCACAGTGTCCTATGTTACACTGACTAGAAGACAGCTGTATACCTTATCATCTGACTCAATATTCTCACAAAAGTTGAAGAGGCACATCAAAGAGAAAAATTGATTTTCTTTAACAACTTTGCATCTTTGTTGAAAGGCTTGCCTAATGTTTAAAAACCAATCGTTACAGCCCCCATATGGAAGCCTCCAAAAGCCAGTACCATACAGAAATACTCCATGTAGAGGCTCTAAGGTCCACTAGCTTCTTGTTGTATGAATCAGCTGGAACTTATGGATAATCCTCCCTTGAGTCAAAATGAAGATCAGGAACATGCTGATATAAAAACTCTTGATGTGACTGGCCCATTCAAGTGCCAACAGTGCTTACAGCCTCTGGATGGAGCACCACCAGGAATAAATATTTTAAGTAGTCTCTGTGTGAGGGCTATGGAGCAGCCCATGAGCAGCTGAAACTGCCCAAGAGTCTTCTCTCAACAGAAAGGAAAAGTCACCACTTAAACATGAGATGTTACCACTAAGCACACAACTATCCTTGGACTAGTCCACAGAAGGAAATTTGTACTCCGTATCAGGTTGATACTTCTACTACATAAAAATGACATAACAATAATTGTATGGCTTGGCTTTCTCTGCATTTTGGCATAAGAAATGTAACCATTCACTATTACTGTCATCTTGCTAAATCTCAGCAACCCACATTCTCTGCAGTGTAACAAGGGTGGAGCAAGAGCTCCATATGCACAGGGAGCCAGGAGGACACTAGCTGCACAGGCTTGCTGTGCAGCCCAGCACTCAGGGTAGGGGGTGGGAAAGAGATTGTTGCTTCTCTCCTCTCCCTGCAAAAAGCCCCTTTCACTGCCAGAAATATGCCCCTGGGGGCTGCATGACCCTCAGTGACATATTTCTGATAGCAAAAAGGGCTATTGCAGAAAGAGGAGAGAAGCAAAAATAGCTTCTCCCCTCCCCACAACCCAAGCTGAATGGCAAGCCTTCAACACAGCTAGTGTTCCGGCTCCCTGCAAGGGTGGAGCTCTTGCTCTGCCCTTGCAACCACGGAGAATGTGGAGAACTGGTTCCAAGTTGTGCTTTGAGACATGAGAAAGCATTTGTCCACTACTCTTCTATTGTATTTTTTTCCTTTTTATTTCAGACGGTGGCATTCCTGAACATGTAAGCAGCATATTTATGTAAAATTTCAGTTAGTTCTAGATGAATCAAGTCATCACCAGTCACAATCAAGAAAGACTCATTTTAGCAGCTTTGTTTACCATAATTTCCAGAATATCACAGGAAAACATTAACTTTTCACATACTAGCAGGCTACAAGAAAAATCAACACATGCAAGGACTTTAAAGAGATATGCTGGAAATTAAGCAACAAAGAGCATGGACTGCACACACACACACACACACACACACACACACACACACACACAATGCCTCTCACAGAGCTTTGCTGGAGGACCAAAATATTAGGCTGCCAGCCCCCTCATTGTTTGAGAAATCTGAGTACAATGTAACCAAATTAAGCACATATTAAACATTCTCTCACTAGCAGCCGCAGGACTTAGAAATGCTTGGCTGGGCTGGATTGTGTCCCATCTCTAGGGAAGCATCTTTCCTCTAAGAGCTATAAAAACCTCACTAGAACAAAATATTACTATGGCTGAAGGGTTGAAGAGTCATCTTTTCCTCTTTATCATTTCACCCAAATAGCTGCTGCAGCAGAAAATGCTAAGCTTCACATGGCAAAACTGACAATCTGCCAAGGAAACCATTATCACAGAAGCAAGGGTTTGTGCTGCATATTGATAACAGCTTTGAAGGTCAGCAGAGAGGAACAGAAGGTACCTAAAGAAGACCAAGGATGACACTTGCTCTCAGATTTTGGAGGACACCCAGCACTCACGACTCACCATGAATAACAGATACATCCATTGACAACAGGAACAGTCCACACACATACCCACTGGTAAACCTGCCTGTATAGAATAAACCAACAGAAGTGGCCACTGAAGGGCAAAGTACACAGAAATTGATATTTTGAAGAGTAGCAGGGAGGAAGGGAGTTCATTGTAAATACAGGATAACTATAGTATTCACAGGGGTTCCCTTCTGTGCAATTACCATGTATATGGAAACTGTGAATATTGAGTCATTGAGGCAATGGGATTGTAAGGATTAGGCTCTCAGGGAACCGAGAATTCCCCCCAAATGGGGGAAAATGGTTTAAAAGGTCAAAACACAGTGGCCTACCATGCTCTGCGGACCTCTAGCAATCCAGCAATGTCCCCCAGAAGTCAGAAAACATCAATTTTAATGCATTTTCCCATGATTTTTCCCAGGGTTTTCCAAGTAAATGAGCCACAAAATGGTGGGCAGAAATGACCTAGGAGGTGATTTCCACCCACCCCCAAACCACGGATACATCAGTCTTAGCACTTTGTGAGCTGGTTTTTGGTCACATGAACAGAAGTCAGGTGCCAATTACCTGCAAAACCACTGATGCTGGTCCCACGAATGCCAAGGTTTATTTGTATACATCTGGAACTCTACCAGTGTGTGTGTGGGGGGGGAGGGTTGATTCTGAGCAGAAAATGTTCAGTGAGAAAGAGTTAAGCATATTCGTGCACGGGCGCGCACACACACACACACATATGTACACCTGTGGATGTGGTGATGTTCTGTTTAAAAAGGCATACTGGCTAGAATAGAATAGGATGGCTAGCTAGAGACCAAATCAAGGCTTTTTTGTGACAGCACCACACACAAAAATTGCTTCATAAGGAGACCTACTAGACTCCATCTTTTAAGTCTGTCCACACCAAGTTACATTTTTATTTCAGAGAGCTTTTCACGATTGATTCATGTTTGGGATTTTATTTTACTTTTCTAAAAATATGCATTTATAGCAGGCCTGCTCAACTTCAGCCCTCCTGCAGATGTTGGCCTACAACTCCCATAATCCCTGGCTATTGGCCACTGTGTCTGGGGATTATGGGAGTTGTAGTCCAAAAACAGCTGGGGGGGCCTAAGTTGAGCAGGCCTGATTTATAGTATATAGTATCTTGCGGCCTTTTAGACTAGTTTCTACAGCTTTATTTGGGATTTGCTATGCAGGTGCTTTTATTTTTTATGTTGTCTTGAGAATATGGTTTTGTGTGATTTGGTGTGTGTATATAGAAAACTGACAAAACAGAGATAAGCTAAAAATTATTTAAATAATTTTTTGCTTACCTCCATTTTATCAGTCATATACATTTTTTGTGATTGATTGCATCCTGCTATGATCCAGAGCCTACTTGGAGCACTGTTTAGTTGCTTTCAGATCATCTATATATAGATAAATACAGACAGAAAGATACAGATAGATACATATGACATAACAAGAGATCAGGATAAAACTTTGTTAAATATTTCAGCTTCTGCCTTTGTCATTAACACATGTATGAGATTTTAAACCATATTTAGCCCAATTGAACGCAGTGCTTTTAAAGTTCTTCTTCACTTAAATATGCATACTAGGTATATGTGTGACTTAATTTCTTTACTGAATGTTTTGCTCACTTTTGCTCCATCACCTGAAATTTTCTACAATTGCCTTTTAGGTTTTGGAACCTTTTCCCCAAACATAAAAGTGCAGGCAAGAACCTGGAAGCATCTCAGTACACTCTTGGGAGAACAGCCACAATAGGATCTGCTGAAAACCAAAACGGTGATCTTGCAACACAATCTTGCAAAAAACGAAAGAGGGAATTGTAGCAAGGAGAAGTTTAGAGATGCTGGAAAACAATGAAAATGGAGTTAAATAAGCTTTGTTCTGCCTTTGCAACGTCGTGGGGAATTAAGCATTCCATGAAAGCTGCTTTTATTTAAAACAGCATGTTTCACTGAATTTCATTTTATGACTGGTTGCTGATTTTAATGTTTTATTGTTTTAGTTTTTGTGATCCTAACATTATTGTTTTAAACTGCTGTTGGACTCAGATGCAGGATAGAAACATTAGAAATAAAATAAAATATGTAAACCTATCAAAATTTCATGACAGCACTTAAGGATAGAAATATTCCTAGGAGAGATCCTCTTTTTAAAAGGTTCATTCACACTACCCTGCTACAGAAGTTCACACTATTACAGAAGTGTCCAGCCAGAATAGGAGCCATGTGCACTCTCAATCCGCAGTTGTGTGGATTTAGAAAGCAAGGTAGGAGGATGTGAGAGTGATCATGTGGGAGGTGGGAGCTGTGCAGAACAGTTTTTCACCCACCCTTGGTAAGATGCTGGGGACAGAATCTGGGTAGGGCACACCTGTTCTATCCAGCTTCTGCCCACTCCCCATGATCACTCTCTCCTTTTCCTACCTTGCTTTTTGAATTTATGTGACCGCAGACTGGGAATGCGTATGGCTCTCCTACCCTGGCTGGGTGCTCCTCTGACCTTATTTAGGCTCATGTGAACAAGTCTAAAACAATCATATATGTTCCTGAGCAGATAAAGCTTGTAAAAGCTGGTGTGTGCTTGCTGTGGTCACAAGGCACACCAAGCTTGGCAAGCAGCTGATTTCACAAGATAGTTCAAGGAAATTTCAGATACCTGACATAAGCCATTAATTCCTTTGTAAATACAGATTATCCATAATATACAGGAGGGTCTCTCTAGTCACTAAGGAACTCTGATACATTTCCAGCGATGAGTCAGACAATTTTGCAACGAATAGACAATCTTGTCTTGGATTCTCACCTTACAAAGACTGAAAGTTTCATCTAGTTGAGCAACTGCATTGACAGAGGCAGAAACATGTGCTTGAATGAGTCCTTCCTGTCTTCCCCAAATTTCCTTTTTCTCAGACTATTCCTCAGGAAAAAATCTATAGGAATGACAGTGGCAATGGAACTACTGCCTTGCCCCAGGAGAAAGAGAAGATTCCTTGTCCTGACACTTTGGCCCTCCAGTTCTTGTTGGGCTACAACTCCCATGATCCCCAAACACAGTGCCCAATAGTCAGGGGTTATGGGAGTGGTAGTCCAACAACAGCTGGTGGGCTGAAGTTGTACAGCCCTGCTATACACAGGGCTGTCCTTAGAGAGCCTTGGCAGGGTGCGGGGCCCAGGGCAAATCAGCCAGTGCGGGGCCCCCTTCCAGTTAATTCTAATGGGGGTTAAAAGAGCAGGGTCCGTGGCGGTCGCCCTGCTTGCCATGCCCGAAGGACAGCGCTGGCTACACAGCTTCCTTGAAAGGAAAGGGACTGTTGAAACTTAAGGTACATACTAAGCATACATACGAGCTGCATTTCAGAAAAAAAAAAAAAATTCCCCAAAAGGTTAGAGGTGCTCTCAAACAGTTTCACCAACATCTTCCCAATCCACCTTTCTTGAGTTTAATCTCTCAAACATTGAGCATAATGGCCGTAACCATGGATTTTTTCATACAAAAACAAATAATGAAAGGTTTATCACTAGCAAAAGGCAGCGATTTGTAGGAAGTGGTATAAACAAATCAATATACATTGTAATGCCTTACCTAGCCGAACTAGATACTGTATTGTCAAAATAATCATGTTCTCCACACTTAGTAACTGACTCCCAGTCAATCCAAAAAGGTCCAAATCCTTGTTTTCCAGCTGTGGAACCTTGTAGCAATTTACTAGCAAGGGACTTACTACAATGTCTCCAACATTTCCATAGAAATAGGGTAAAGTGCCATAACCTTCAAAACAAAAAGGCAAACTCATAATCATTTTTAAGATTTGAAATGTATTATAATCTATATTACTACATATAGTAAGGTCATGTGCCATCCCCAAGTAGGAAGTTGGGTCCTGCCAATGTTTTGCAGCTAGCTGTTTCTTGAAGACAGTTAGCAAGAAGTGTTACAGAGATATGCATGCTCAGGTTCTAGCTTACATGGAAATATAATTAGGGATGGGCCCAGACCGGTCCAGAGGCCATTGAAGAAGCCTCTGGACCGGTCCGGACCTGGGCGGTCCGGTTCGGGTGGGGAGGGTACCTTTAAGAGCGGCGGGAGGGTTTACTTACCCCTCCCGCCGCTTTCCCGCTGTGGCGCCGTAATCCTAAGAGTAATTGGGGCAGCAGGACACCTCCCTGCCGCCCCTTCCCCGACGTTGCTTGAAATAATTCCCAGCAGTCCTTTGCGCGCGCGCATGTCACAGAGACGAGCGCGCGCTTCACATCTCTGTGACGTGTGCGCGCATGCGCAAAGGACTGCTGAGAGTTATTTCAAGCAACGTCGGGGAAGGGGCGGCAGGGAGGTGTCCTGCCGCCCCAATTACTCTTAGGATTACGGCGCCACAGCGGGAAAGCGGCGGGAGGGGTAAGTAAACCCTCCCACTGCTCTTAAAGCTACCCCCACCCCAGTGCCGGACCGCAGTTGGCAGTTCCATGCACAACCCTAAATATAATGTGGGAAGGATAGCACAGTTGTATCTATTTCTGAGATATGACATTAAGTTAACCCCTTCTCCAAAACGGATGCATTTGTCAGTTATACCCAAATCACATTTTTAAAAATCCTCCTTAAAATCCTTCTTAAATCTTCCTTAAATCACAACTATGCGTCAGAAAGATATGTGAATTCCCCAAGTCAGCCAGGTTTTTGCACTTAATAAATACATAGAATAATTGATGATGATGAGGATGATGATGATGATGATGATAAGAAGGAGGAGGCGGCGGCTTTGGAAAACTGAACACCACCCCTGCTAACTGGGCAAAGAGGCACCTTTTACCGTGGTGATTCTCTTTATTTAGCAGGGGGAGCGTAACTGGCCCTATCCACCCCCAGCACAGTACTTCCAGTGACGGTTGCTGGTGTGTGTCTTATGTTTCTTTTTACAGTAGAATGTGAGCCCTTTGGGGACAGGGAGCCATCTTATTTGTTATTTCTCTTTGTAAACTGCCCTGAGCCATTTTTGGAAGGGCGGTATAGAAATTGAATTTATTATTATTATTATTATTATTATTATTATTATTATTATTATTATTATTATTTGTGGACAGCTTTACAAGCTACTGAGTTTCAGGTTTCCAAGCCACAAAATTCAAAAATCGGTCACATCATTAGTTATGTAGAAATTAGTTATAAAAAGCAGTACTGGAAGCATGAATATACATAATACAAATCTACACAATACATATGTGTAGATATTAGGAAGCCCTAATATGATATAAAACTGGAGAGATTTTAGTTTAAAAGCAGATTTGGGAGGGTACAGTTCTGAGCAGAGGAGCAATGAGGAATGGGTGCTGAACTTGTTCTCCTCCAAATCACACACACCCTGAGCTACTTTGCCCTTGTGGGGTTCCAGATGCCTCTTTAACTTCATCATCTGGGATAGATAGGCCTTGGGCCTGGACTAGATAGGCCTTGGGTCTGATGCAGCAGGGCTGTTCTTATGTTCTTGGACATGAACCAAAGCAAAAAACCTGGCATTGGTTTTAATATGTTTCTTCTTTATTCACATCGCAAATGAAAGACATGGTCATAATTTTGGACTGCGAAATTCACATCTTCAATCTAAAAACCTATGAGGGGGGAAACAGCCTACAAAAGATGTATCGTGTCCTTCAATAAATCATGTTTAAATTTTTATTATTTATTTATTTATTTATAATTAAAACATTTTTATACCACCCAAAACCCACGTCTCCGGGCGGTCCTGGATTATTAAATACATTAAATACATTAATTTCCTCCCTATGCTGAGGAGTGAGGGAGGGATGCAAGAGAGCCTGAGGCCTTTGCAGTTGGGATGTTTCCCTGAAAAGTAGCCTTGGAACATGACCTATGCCTAGTTCTTCAAAATAAACTAAATTGTGTACTTCTGCATTTGACAAGACAACATCCTATATTAGCACAAAATTAACATATATTTTACACAGAGATAGTAGTTTTCTACACATTTAATAGTTCAGCTGACTTGTTTATTGCTTATGTTGGCCATTTAGCACATGAAGAGAAGGACTGGCAGCAAAATTAAGAGTTAGGATTTTGAGGGCAACTCAGCAAGTTCCTGTCTTAATAATTATGTCACAACACAGCTTTCAAATACTTAAGAGGAAGAACACAAGAATAAATTATTTCACTGGCTCTGCAAAAAAAACTATTTTCTTTAGTTTTGCATTTAACAGCTAATGTGACTGACCTCTGAATGACCTCTTGCATTTTAGGCTTCAGCAATAGCCCTTTACTTTCTAATGATAAACACTCAGCTGTTAACACAGAATGTCTATGGGATGCCTTAAATTACAGATTTGAACTGATTGTCTGTTGTGCTATAGCTGCTTTTCACCACTCTGAGAACAGGGTAAATGAGCTTTCCAAGAACACTGAGTGAACTGCAGTTTAAAATCCACGGGCCTCAGATTGTGTATGTAAGAGACTACCACAATATCTATTTCAGAACTTTAAATGAAAAGGCAAATAATTTAGCTGTAGAACAATTAATTTAATATTGTGAGCTTACCTATCAGAATCACTGGTCTTACTCCTGAGTTGTTCAGTAGATTTTCAGGAACTATTACAGTCTCCCCTGCAGGGATGGGCTGAGGCTGTAAAATTCCAGTTAACATTGATTGAGGAACTGGGACTGACAAAAGAGGCTCTATAAAATAAAAGGAAGAAGAAACTTCCATTACCAAAAGATTCCTACTGTGATTTGGCCCTATGAACAATTTAAGGGACAAGAAAACCCCTCCTATTACTGCAGAACATTAAACACAATAAAATTCAAAACACTTCTGCATTTCCTTTTGCAGCTATAAGGAATTTAAATAAAGAACAAATGCCCTTCTCTAACTCCATGCTCTGATGCAAATAACCTTTAAAAAAAAAAAAAGAACTAAAGTATTGTTTGTAGCTGAGAGAGGAAACAAAAGGGAAACAAGCTAAATATTCATCTTCCCCAAAGCCAGGTGCTGTTCTAGGAGTGTTCACAGAGGTCACCTTTCAATGCTACCTGTCAGGCTAAAGAAAGGATGAGACTCCATACTAACCTATGACCTATGGTATGCAGATTAGATAGCCCAATATGGGCAGCAATCTCAAAGCCTGTTTGAATATTGGTTTACATAGTTCTGAAGTCACGACCATTAAAACGAAGCTTTAGACATGAAGGAGCTACCACAGCTTTCAGCAAGAGGAGGCCCAGAAAGCTCTTAAAGAACTAGATACAATCCTCGTCCTGCATGTAAATTGCAAGGCAATAATTCAGAAGATATATAGGAATAAAACAGGTCTTAGGATTTTTAATTACAATATAGAAATCTGTTTTTGTTTTGATAAAAGTTTCTTTTAATCCACCCAGAAAAGGGGTGCGTGTGTGTGTGTGTGTGTGTGTGTGTTTTAAAAAAATCCTTTAATCTAGAATGCGGCTATTCAGTAACAATACACTTCAAAATAATCCCACTGAAATGAGGAAGTGATCTGAAACCAAACGATATCTTCTCTACAAAGCAACTCAAATCTACAATGGGTGCCCATCCGGTATATTTGAAATCCATAATCGATGGGTTTTAACACATATATTAAAACTCTCCCTCACTCCAGTAACATGCACTCTGAACTTCAACAGCATTTTAATAGAGAATTTTTTTGTTTGTGATCGAAATTCATACATATTGGGTTGGAGTCAAAGGTGCATGAGTGAAGAACTTCCATATGGCAGCCTCAACCCCCAGTTTCTGCCATTTCCCACCACTGGCTGAGTCCCTTGAGACATATTCACTGACGATATGTCAAAGTGGTAAAACACTACTCAAAGCGGTAATTAAGTTTCCCTTTTAATTTAAATGGCACTATTTGAGTAGCTTTTCTCCTGTCAGTAACTGAGGCTCTTCTCACGATTGAGGCGCTTCTCATGATCCTCTGGGGGTTAGCGGGAGAGCAGGCTTAGCCGGCGGGGGCTGGAAGGATTGGGGGCTGCGCAGCCCCCGGAAGCTCCAGCATGCCCTGCGCGAGCGTGCAGGGCATGCTGGGTAGACCCCCGAGCCAGGAGGCTGCTTTTCAGCCTCCCAGTCAGGGGTCTCCTCGTTAGTTGCTGCGGCGTGGAGCTGCATCACGACAACTCACAATCTGTTAACCTGGGTTAGCGGAGCGCTCGCTCCGCTAACCTGGGC